>NC_138860.1:169165141-170365141 GCF_965194805.1 Balaenoptera borealis | reverse complement strand
ACGAAGACCCAACACAGCCATAAATAAATAAATAAAAATTAAAAAAAAAAAAAGAGTTACTATATCAAAGGCCTCATGAAACATTAGAAAGTCTTCCAAGTCAAGAAAGCAGCTCCCAGATTCAGAGAATGTTCCAGATGCAAAGGCTTTCACAGTTGTTCCATCCCACTTTTTTCATTCATCAGATGAGTGTTATATTTTTTCAATCTGTTTTTTCTTTTTTCCTCTTTTTCTACTTTCTCTTGAGTTAATTGATTACTTATTATCCCATTTCATCTCATCTATTAACTTATTATAAGTATTACATATTTATATATTATATTTTTAGTGGTTTCCTTAGGATTTTCAGCATTCATCCTTAATTAGTCTACTTTCAAATAATAATATACTTTTTCATGTGTAGTATAAGGAACTTAAACATTATTGTTCAATTACCCCCCAATCCTTTGTGTTATTATTGTCAGACATATTTTTACATAGTCTCTAAATAATTTTTTGCTTTGAACAGTCATTTAAGTTTTAAGAGCAATTAAAAATAAGAAAAAAGGTACATTTTATTTTACATTTACTTATTACATTGCAAGCCCTCTTTATCTGTTTAATATCAGATTTTTTCTGTTTGAAAAACATCCTTTAACATTTCTTTTAGAGTAGATCTACTGACAATGAATTTCCTCAATTTTTGTTTGAGAAAGTTTTTATTTCTCCTTCAGTTTTGAAACATATTTCTTCTGGTATTGAATTCTGGATTGACAGGCTTTTGCGGATTTTGTTGTTGTTGTTGTTTTGTTTTGTTGCCCTTTCAGTACTTCAAAAATGTCACTCCAATATCTTCTGGTTTGCATGAGTTTTGATTAGAAGTCTGCAGTAATTCTTTTTTCTGTTTCCCTCTGCATGTCTTTTATTTTCTCTGTCTGCCTTCAAGATATTCTCGTTGACATTTTTTCTCCAGTCATTTGAATAAGATGTGCCTAAGGGTGTGTGTGTATGTGTGTGCGTGACATTTATTCTGTTTGAGGGTCTTTGAGTTTCTTGGATACGTGGGTTTTTGTCTATCATGGGTTTGGGGAAATTCTTGGCAATTATTTCTTC
This sequence comes from Balaenoptera borealis, assembly GCF_965194805.1. NCBI lineage: Eukaryota > Metazoa > Chordata > Mammalia > Artiodactyla > Balaenopteridae > Balaenoptera > Balaenoptera borealis. Next base: position 170,364,049 of record NC_138860.1, on the reverse strand, counting down.
AAATGTTTTTCCTGCTTCATTCTCTCTCTCTTTCCCCCCTGCAATTCCAATTACATATCTATTAGGTTGTTTGATATTGTCCCATGCTCTTAGATGTTCTAGTCTGTTTTGTTCCCCACTCTTTTTCCTCTTTCCTCTTTGTGTTTCAATTAGGTAATTTCTACTGACCTGTCTTCATGTTCCCTGATTCTTTCCTTAGCTGTTCCAAGTCTGCTGAGGAGCCTATGGGAGGTATTCTTCGTCTCTGTTACCGTATTTTTCATTTCAAGCACTTCCATTTGATTTTTTCTTATAGTTTCTACTGAAATTACCCAACTAATCTTGCATGTTGTCCTTATTATGATTAATATGTTTATTAATCATAGCTATTTTAAATTCCTTGTCAGTTGGTGTCACCTCTGAGTCTGGTTCTGATTATATCTTACACATGTATATGTTACACAATTTTTTGGTTGAAAGCTGAACTTTTTGGCTCAGACAGAAGAGACTGAGGAAATTATTTTTATGCCTGGAAATGGGCACACTTTTCCTTGTGCTAGTGCCTTTAGTGATGGGATTTGAGTTAATCTAGTGAGGAGTTGGACTGGGTTTGAGATTTGTTGTTGCTATGGTTACCCTCAGTGTACCACAGGCTTCAAATTCCTGTGGTGAAGCTTTGTTTTTAGGGTAGAGAATGGTTTTCCAGTCTGTTTAACACTGTGCTTTAGGCCTTTCCTTTGCACTGGGCCTCAAGAGGGTCTCTTTACACTCTCTTCTCCTCTCTTATCTCTCTCCCAGCATCCTTCAGGTCTTACTAGATACGCAAAGCATCCCCACTGGGGATGTGTTTTCTATTGCTCTGATTAAGCCTCAGTCTCAGGCCCTGTTTCCTTACTTCTCAGGGCCAGGCCTTCTTAATTCTCCTGCCCCTTCCCTTGTGCAGTTCTAGACCCAGTGAGTATTCCTGCCCTTCCCCCTTAAGGGCAGCTGTTCTTCTCCTGTTTTCCACTTAGATTAAGGTTTTTGTTTCATAGGAAAGACATGGGAGAAAGGTTTGGGCAGAATTTTCTGCAACTCCCCCATGTGTGAGCCACAATGGGCATTTGCTTAAGACTCTTTCTGACCCTTTCTGTGAGCTTCCCCTGGGGTTCCAGAGAGAGCTAGCAAGTTGATGCAAACTCCCCAATTTCTGGGGCTTCACCCTGTCCAGCCACTGAGTGTCCTCACTCAGCCTTCACCAACTTCTTGATTATTCTATCTCAACTCTTCTTACCTGTGTCTGGTTGCACACTGTAGGTGAGGGGGTGCTTCCATATCCTTTCTTCCTGCAGCATTTGTCTTTTCAGATTTGGGTCCACTTGTTTGCTCCTTGACCTCAGCTTTTGGGTAGGTTCAAAAAAAAAAGTCATGACTTGGAAGTTAATCTGACTCTTTTCCATTTTAAGAGTATGCACGTGCTTTTTCAGGTTGAAAAAATTTGTAACTTCAAATGCAGAGCCTTATTTGATATCATTTGTATTATTTACATCATTTATATCACAGAGTGACCTCAGGCACACACACTACCCTGGGTCTCAAGTCCTCAGTTTAGAGAAAATGAACTCAGTTTTCTCCAGGACTCTCACAGCTTGATAGCCTGTGAAGCTTATGCTCGGCAACACACCCTCACCTGCCTCACCTGAGAGTCATTCAAAACCCACCTGCAGAGGCCCCATTGTGTGCCAGGCCCTGTGGCTGGTCCTGGTGATACAGACCCTGTTGATCCCACTGAGTGACACTCTCAGACCGTTGGGGAAGGGAACCAGATGGAGTAATGACATAACTCAGTGGGCAAAAGGCCAGGACCAGGTCAGCCTGGTCAGACCAGGACAGGAGGACCCAGAACTCTGTCCATTTTGAGTGTTCAGGAGAGCTCCCAGGGGCCTGCACACACCTTTCCTGTGGCCTCCAAACCTGCTCCACACGGATTACCACCTGTGAGGCCTTGGACACATCATCCCCGCACCCCAGGGCCTGTTGCCTGGTCTGTCTCATCCAGGTCTCAGCTCAAACGCCACCTCCTCCAGGAGGCTTTCCTGGACCTCAACGTGAAGTAGTTACACAGTTCTGCTTTATTTTCTTCATAGCACCATAGCCATCACTATTAGAGATCATATTATATTCTTCATCTGTTTATTTGATTCTCGTCTGGATGCTCTTGATCCCACGCACACCAAATGTGAATCTTTTATTCATTCATACGATAAGTATTTATGTCTTAATCAGTGTTCTAGGAGCTTGATATTTAGCAGTGAACAGAAAGACCAAAATCACTACCCATGTGGAGCTCACATTTTTGTGAAGGCATTCAATAAACAAAGTAAATAAATAAAATATAGAGAGTACGTCAGACAGCAGTAAGTGATCAGGAGATGAAACTAGGCAGGAGGAGGGGTGAGAAGTGCCAGGAGGCTGGGGTGCAGTTTCACACGGGGGGTCAGGAAGGGACTTTCTGGGAAGGACTCATGTGAGCACACACCACGAGGACGTAAGCCTGTGGGCCATGAGGGTCCCTGGGGGGAGCGGCCCAGGCCACGGGAGCCACAAGCAGAGGTGGGAGGCGGGAGTGTGCCCAGTACACCCGAGGGTCAGCAAGGAGCCCATGTGGATGGAGCGGAGTGGGGGAGGGGCCCCGGGGGGTGTGGGGGTCGAGGAAGGGCTCTGGCTTTACCCTAGAAAGATGGGAGCCAGGGAGGGCACGAGCAGAGGAGAGAGGTGGGTGCCCGGCGTTGTTAAAGGCTCTCCTGCTGCTCAGTGGAGAAGAGACCATAGGAGGCAAGAGTGGAATCAGGGAGATGATTGGGCGGAATAATCCAGGATGTGGGTGATGGTGGATCAGATCGGGATAAGAGCATGAGGGTTAGAGATGCTGAATTTAAAAAACACCCGACACAGCACCTGGCACACAGGAGACCCTCAGGAGATTAAGCCAAGATGATCAGTGCATGGAAGGTGCTGAGAAATCTGAAATGTAATCTCGCAGCTGCCTGCCCTCACCTGATTTCAGTCTCTCCCAGAGGATTGAAAAGACAGACCCTTCGGCTACAAAGACAAATTGCCCCTGAAGCTGTGCAGGGAGAAAGTCTCCCGCGCTGGAGCAAGAGAAGAGTGCAGGTTATAGAAGTATTAAAACGCTAACTTCACATGTTCGACACAAGCTTAAATTACACTCATTCAGGTATTTATAAGGGGAAGGTAAACTTTGAAAATAATTTCCTTTCTCTTGGTTAAAAATTATATATTTAAAAGGTTGAGAGGCAAAAATATGTGTGTGGTCGCTTGAAATTTCCCAATTCAAACCCTTGTTTCCTGTAATATATTCATTTGATGGGTCTTTTAACTAGATGTGAGGCTGCATTCACACAGAGGACAGGACACGTGTTTGCCTTTGGCATGAAACTGACAGCCACTTTCAGTTTTTAAAAATGTGCCTTTTAAGCAGTGGAGGTAATTCTAAGAAGAAAACAAACAAAAATGCAGCCCCAAAGCAAATTAGCCTCCAGCTGTGGAAAGCTGGGCTTCATGGCTGTCAGTTTTTGATCTCGGTGAGAGAAACTGGCAAAGAATCCAAGGCAAGCTTGCAGGAGACTCCAGGGAGCTGAGAGGCCTAGGTGAGAGAGGCAGGGCCACTGGCTGGGCCTCCTGTGTGGGGGCCAGGCTCTGCCACAACCACTGGGTCGCCTGGAGCCCACTGTCGCCTGCTGTGCCTCAGTTTCCCCAATTGGACCAGTCCTTCTGTGAGGTCCCTCCCAAATTAAAATTTTTAATTACTGAAGGACAATAAATGTTGGGGGCAGTGAGGGAAGTGTAATCCTGATGACTTTGGGACTATTTAATTTAAGGAACAAAAGTGAGGAAAAATGCACTCCTGTCTTTCCTGCAGAGAGAATGACAATGACTAACTCAACTATAAATGAAAGGTCAGAGTTGGCTAAACATCTTCTCACCCATTGTCGCATTTAGTCCTCCCCATAATCCTAGGAGGTGGGTATTATCACCGTCAATTCATAAATGTGGAACCGGAGACTCAGGTAACGGACATGCGTGAGGGCATCAGACGGAACTGGGTTGTAGGTGTGGTGCCTTTGGATCACACGTTCTGCAGGTGCCTGGGCTCTGAGTCCTGGAAACAGAAGAGGACCCTGAGGTTGATCTGTGCCTTTCTGAGGGTCCCCAAATGCTGAGGGTGAGCGTGACTGCAGTGTGGGTTTGCAGAAAGCTGGCATCTCTCTCCTGGGGGCCAGTCACAGAGGCCCCCACCCCCTTCCCTAGAGGATCAAATGAGAAAAGGGCGTTGTCCCATAGGACCAACCTCTGGTCTTCATACCTGGTGAAACTTGGTCGGAGAAAGCTGCGGCTGAGACTGCCATGTAGCTTCTCACTCTCCCCTCCAGGTCTAGGCAGGGGATCCCCACTTGGCAGGGTTTCAGGGTGACACCTGAGCAGTCAGCTGCCAAGAGAATCGCTGCCCACATTCCTCCAGCCCTGGGATCAGGGGCCCCGAGAGAGGAACTTGTACTTGCCTAGAGACGGTGGCCCCTGGCCCGCATGCCAGGAGGAACAGGGGCATACACCACCTCAGGGTCAATTTCTGTGTCTGTCTCTTCCAGACCTTTCCACCCTCATTGTCCCATTTCATCCTGATCCCATCATCCCAAATTCAGTGTCATCCATACAGTAGGTGCTCAGTGGGACCCGAAGCAGCTCAGCAAGGCAGTGAAGTTCAACTTGGCCATTTTAGGAACCCCAAACCAATTTCAAAACAAGAGACATCATTGACAGTTGATGACTCAGACTTCACTGTTTCTTGCTTACACCCCGTGCAGGGGGAGATTCAGCGAGAGGTGGATTCTGCTGACTACGGCCCCAGAGAGAGCCACGGAGGTGGGACTCCGCCCTATTCTCCCTGCTCAACCCCAGGGCCCCTTCAGTCTGTTCTCTGTATTTCTGAGACACCTCCTGCATATTCTGTCATCTCAAACTCAACATGTCTGAAACACATGTTTGAAACCTAGCTCATCATCTTTCCACCCAGCTGCCCCTCACCTGTATCCCCAATGAACAAGACCTATTCTACAACCTCCTCAGGCACCCAGGCTTGGAAGCTCGGTGTCACTATAAAATTCCACTCCATTTGCAAGTCACTATCTTTAAGGTATGACTTCTTACCCTCATCTTATAGTTATGGCAGATGCCAGCAATGCCCCACCCACAGCCTCTGGCCCTAGTCCTTCAGTGCACACCTGAATCCTAGGGTCCAGCTCCTGTATTCCATTGCCTGAAGACTCTCTCAAACCTTCTCAGCCCACTCTGATCTCCTTGGGGCAGGCCAAAGTCACCAGGGAATCAACTCCCTTGGCAACAGCCTTCAACCAAGAACCCCAGTTCCCTCAGCCTTCAGGTGGGGTCCCTTCTGGGTCCCAGAGTTTCCCCAGCAGAATTAAGCCCCATCTACCCACAGGGTGGGAAATGCGGCCAGGCCAGACTAGGCCCAGAGGACATCGCCCAGAGTAGCCTGAGGATGTGCCTTCACAACAGAAAGACGGGACAAAGGCTGGAAGAAGCCAACAGTAGGACTGCAGGGAGCAAGGCCTGCACTGAAGCTCCCAGAAGTAGCCCAGACTCAGAGGGAGAATTGAGCAGGTGAGCTGGGGCGGGGGTACCTGGAACAGACCAAGGTCCCAGGGAGGGCAAGTGGCTCAGGGGCAAGTCTGTGGGCAAAGGTGGGCCCCCTACAGTGAAGCGGTCACTTTGGAAAATTCAGTATCATGAAGCTGAACTTCTGCATAACCCGTTACCCAGCAGCTTCACTCCTGGATCCATGCCTCACAGGGAGGCACGCGTATGGTCATCAGAAGACGTTAGTAACATCCCTAGGAGCAAGAACTCAAAACGGAAAAGTACCCATATCCCATCTGGAGTTGATGGATGCATAAATGGTTGCATATTCATGCAGGAGAACCCTGGCCATCAAAAGGAACAAACAGTGCACAACTTAACGCAACCAGGTGGATAAGTCTCACCAACACAGTGGCACACAACGGAAGCCACACACATGGGGGCACAGATAGTGAGTCCATTTGCTTGAGGTTCAGAACAGCACAGGTAAATACACTCTTAGAAGTCAGAGGGGTAGACACAGGGAGAGGGCACAGAGGAGCTTCTGGGGGCCAGCACAATTATTTGTAAAAATTCAGCTATGCAGCTGTGATTTGCGAGTTTTTCTTGTCATATACTGTGTTACACTGTAACACAAAGTGTACTTAAGAGGCCCCAGGGACTTTGCTGTGCTGGATGGATGGGAGTGAGATCACGTTGAACCAAACTCTCCAGTTCATAGTGTTTACCAACAAATGGTGCGTGCATGTTGAATGAATGAATGAACAAATGAGTGCATAAACTCATAAACAAATGAATAAGGAAATAATGAGCAAATGCATGCATGAGACGATGAATAGATGAGCACAGTCAGGAGTGAGTGAACGAATGAACTGACGAAATAAAGGATGAAAGAATGAAGAAATCACCGAGGACTGTGTAAGGAGCTGGGTGCACAAATGGACAAAGAAAGAATGATGGAATGAATGAAAGGCCGCATCACAGAAGTAGGAATGAATGAAACAAGGGGTGAAGGGCAGAATAAATGAATACCTAAATGTGTGTGAAGAGATGCCTGCACGCAATCAGAAATGAATGAACAAAAACTGAAGAGGTGGACGAGCGAGTAGAGGGACAGCTAATGCCCAAGTGAAGTACTGAACGTCTATGTCCCCAGGAGCAGCAAACCCCAAAGTCCAAGGGCAGCATTTCCTCCCAGACATGAGGCCAAAGCCTTGGCAGATCGGCCGCAGAAGTTCCTAAGGTGCCCTTGTTTTAGATTTAATGAGAATATTATTCCGCAAACGTCAGCTGAACCCGCAGAACACGCTGCTCGGTGGGATTATCTCTGGGTTCAGAGGGAAGAACTAAATGCAATTGGCTACATTGTTTTCACAATTAGGTCACAGATAATTACCTATTATGGAGCAAATCCCCAGCATGATTTTAATAATTGCTATTTAAATAACACATTTTTACTGTCTCCTTATAAATTAACCTCTGGGAGGTGTAATTACTGTTAGTGTGGGAAAGTTTGCTGAGTGGCCTGGGAATAAGGAAGGACGTTGGTGTCGTCACCGTAATCGTCCCCTGAGACCCCGAGGCCAGGTGATGCTGGGGATGGAGAAATATGCGTCCAGGACGTCAGGCGAGTCCCTCCCCAAACTGGGCCACCTCTGTCAGCTCCCCTGAGAAGTGAAGATGGTCTCCAAATGCCCAAACTCCCTGGGTTATCGGGGAGCTCTCACTCCAGACCCAGGTCAAGGTCAGAGTTAGTCACCCCTCAACTGTTTCCCCACAGCTCAGGCACATCCTCATCACAGGGTAACAGGGTCTCCATTTCTCCCCCAGGGGCGGGACCCATTTCGTCCTCATCGCGCACTCAGCTCCCAGCACAGGGCCTGCACACAGTAGGCGCTCAGCGAACGCTGGGGGAGGAACGCATGGATCTTGCTGTGCAGTGTGGGTTTGAGAAGCCACTTCAGTCCCTTTCAGAACCACAAGGTTTGATGAGCAGGCAGCCACTCACCACGTCCTCACGGAGCTTCTCACGGTGGCCCCGTCGCTGACGCTCTCCCAGGTGTCACTCCTTCCCTGGACTCCGCCTGCGTCTGCCCGTCTCGGCCCCTCCTCCACTCCCTGTGCGCTGCCTCTAGTACCTGGTGGGCCTGAAAGTATGGAAACTGATATAATTGTGCACAGAGTATCAACAGGCTCTGATGCGGGGCCGGGACTCTGCTCTGATCAAAGTGCATGAGGGTTAACGTGTCTCCGGGTCCCCCCACTGACCCTGACCCGGCCGAAGTATTGAGGAGAGGTCAGCATGGGGTCTGACCCCCCACAGGGATGGGGAGGAGACCTGCGAAGCTTCCTGTGAGCACCTGGATGGCGTGGAGGAGCTGGATGGGGGATCCAGGTCCCTCACAGTGACCTGGATGCCGCCCCTGCTGTCCGTCACGTGGATTGACTGCTGTGTATTTGCACCTGGGATTCTGGAATTTCTTCCTGCTTCCAGACGTCTGCTGTCCTAAATAGTCCAGCTCACTCAAACTGTCTCTCTCTCTCTAAGGTGTTCGAAACCACACCTGACGAGGTTCCATCTGCAAGTGTGATGGACAGTCTATCATCCCTTTGTCTCTGTCTGACCCTCCTGAGCATTTGGGTGACAGCCAACCCCTCCCCCGATCAGCCCTGATGGAACTGGCCACGGGGGCAGGAGGAGAAGACCAGCCGAAGAGGGAGGCCAAGCCGATCACAAAGGCCTGAACTCCGTGGGGAGGAGTGCGGACTCCGTCCTATCAGGAACGAGGAGCAGGTGGGGAGAGCACAGCAGTGAGTTCCGTGCAGCTGAGCAGAGCAGCACCCTCGCACAGGGTGTCGGGAACCTGGAGGGGATCCCTGGTCAGCCCAGGTAATCCGTGACCACAAGTTACCTTGGGGTATGTCACCTGTAGGACCCCCACCAGTTCCAGGACCTACCTGCCTCCCAGCTCAGCCGATAGTGTTGGGCACAGAGACCAAGTGACCATCCGGCCGGTCACCTCCATGGGCTCTGCCTGGAGGGGCTGTTCTGGCCGGACTCCTCCACGCCCCCTGCTCTCCCGCAGCAAGTCCAGCCTCACAGGGGCAGCCCTAGCAGGTGCCCTGGGAACTGGACCAAGGGATCCCTGCTCACCTTTCCAGGATGCCAAGGACACCCCCAGGCCGCCTCTGGGTTGGGGAACCACAGGTGGCCAGACAGGCAGTTGAGAATCCTCTTATATTTGCTACATTCTTCAGTTTGTTCTTGATCGTCACAAATTGCCCTTGGAGACAGAGGAAGAAGTTATAAAAATGAAAGGAGAAATAGGCAACAGTGACTCCCATGAAATGAGATCAAGTTTCCTTCTACACAATTAAACATGAATATTTAAAACATCCTTGTCACACGATGCACTGACTACTGTTAGGGAAGATTATTTGATAATGAAAGGACTGGAGGTTTCTGGCTGTCTTGATCAGCTCAGGCTGCCATAACAAAACACCACAGGCTGGGTGGTTTAAACCACAAAAAAATAATTTTCTTACAGTTCTAGAGGCTGAAAGTCAAAGATCAAGGTGTCAGCAGGGTGGGTTTCTGGCGAGGGCTCTCTTCCTGGCTTGCAGACGGCCACCTTCTCGCTGTGTCCTCACATGGCCTTTCCTCTGTGCTTGCCTCTAGAGGAGGGAGCTCTGGAGTCTCTTCTTATAAAGACACAAATCCTTCAGGTCAGAGATTCATTCCTATAACTTCATTTAACCTTAATTACGTCCTTACAGGCCCCACCTCTAAATACAGCCACACGGGTGGTTAGGGCCTCAACACATACATTTTGGAGATACACAAACATTCATTCCATAACACTGGCATATAAAGAGCAAGAGAACTGCAGTCTTCAGACAGACCCAGATTTCAGTCTTAGCTCAGCCACATTCTTGTGTGAGTTTCGCTTTACTTTCCACTTCCCTTTCCAAACCCCTGTCTCCTCATTTCTAAGGTGGGAGATGACCTATTCTCATAAGGTTGCTGGGTGAGTTTAAATCAGGGTTTCTCAACTCCAGTATTTTGACATTTTAGGCCAGATAATTCTTTTTCTGGGGGCCTTTCCTGTACATTGTAGGCTTTTAGCAGCAGACATGGCCTCTTCCTGCTAGATGTCAGGAACATACCTCCCCACCCTACCCCCACCAGTTGTCCCAATCAAAATCATCTCCAGACATTGCCAAATGTTCCCCGACGGGCAGAAATCAACCCTGGTTGAGAACTACTGCTTTAAATGGCATAATGTGAGTAAAAATTGCAGTTTCTGGGATATTTCAAGCATCAAAAAGTAGTAGTAGTTGTTATTGACTAAATGAAGAGTAAAGATAAAGCCGAGGTTGTCTTGGGAGAGATGCTTCCTGCCTCTTTGTCTCTTTGGAAAACTCCTTGATGGGCTGCTCAGCTAGTTTGATGATCTCTTTTTCTTCTAATAAAATAAAGCTCAACTGCAGAAAGCTTTATCATCAAAGGAAAAAAGAAAAAAGAAGATGCTCACACTGCGATGTCCATCAAATCCATTTCTTACGCAAGGTCCCTGGTTGAAAGAGGTGAAGGGCAGCCCCTCGCCCCTGCCTGTGTCCCCTGCACTGAGGACAGGACGGGCAGGGTCTCATTGCATCCCCACAATAGATGCAAATGGCATCATCCTCCCATCGTGCAGATGAGGAAACTGAGGCTCAGAGTAGTGATGTCACTTTAAGGTCAAGTGTTGTCACCTTCCTAAGCACCTGCCAGGTGAGACCCAGCAGAGACCAAAGTCCCTTCTCCGTGGAGCTGGTGTTGTGCCAGGGGACATAGATCATAGAGGTGAAGATGTAACACATGTCAGGTGGCAATCAGTTCAAAGGAGAAAAATCAAGCTGGACGTCACACGGCCTCATTTGTCCTAATGAAGCACCTGCCCATGTCCTGCTGCCTGGAGGTGTCTCAGAGCTGCTTCCTGCTGGGGAGGTTCCTGGGTGCAAAGAACACTCTTATGGGAATAATGGATGCGTGGAGTAGGACCAAGGACCCACCCTTCCTTCCTTCCTTCATTCCTTCCTTCCCTCACTCATCACCCAGGCTGGCCCTGGTGTAAGTCCGTGGAACCAGGATCACCAGGCCCCCTCCCAAGGCTCACACTCCAGCCGAGGCTTTGATCCTACAAATCGAGGAAGGTCAGACCAGGAGGTCAAGCCAGCTCTGGGCCTGTCTCAGCCCCAGGTCCCTTTTCTATACGGTGCAGGCAATAACAGCACTTACTGACCTGTTACCCGTGCTGGGAACATGCTGAGGGTTCACGTGCTTCGTCTCTGCCCAGCCTCACGACCACTGCCCTGCGCGCCCACAATGCACAGATTAGGAAACTGAGACCCAGAGAGGTGATGTCAGGTGCATGGTCTCAGAGTCAACAAGTGGCTTCAGGGTCAGAGGACCCGAGTGTGTGTCTAGGCTCGGCCATTCCCCGGCTGTGTGACCTCAGCAAGCCTCTCGCCACCGAACCTGTGTCCTCACCAGCAAAGCGGTGATGATGGTGGTACCTGCCTTGTGGGGCTGTTGGGAGGGGAAGTGAGATGGTGGTCGGGACACACACAGGACATGCCTGACCCAGAGCAACTGTGATCACGGTGACAGCGACTCCCTGCCCTTGGGCTCACTGCACTGATCCTCCTGGCAGCCCTTACATGGATGTGCTCTTATAGCCCTTAACAAAACGTTTGCAGGTGAGGAAACCAAGACTCAGCAGAGTGGAGTCATTAAGTCATTTGCCCAAATCACACACAGATGTGAAAAGCAGAATCAGGATTCTACCTTACACTCTGTGCTTTTCAGTGCAAGGATTTTTCTGTTTCCTTTTGTTTTATTATTCTTTCTCTCTCTCTGGCTCATTTCCTGCCACCCATTCATATTGATCAGGTTTTGTTTATTTCCTCTTTTCCCTCTCCTGGTTTGGAAATTCCATATTCTATTCTCTTTTTAATCGTTTAGCCTTAAAAATCATAATAAGCACACTTGACTGAACACAGCCTAAAGTAGATCAATATCCCTCCCCTCCCTCTGAACAGCACAGGACCCAGGGTGTGTTTCCTCTGATGCTCTTCCCACCTCAGTGTTGTGCATTCCAGACCCATGGTCCCACCTCCTTTATGTCCCTGCATTGGCTGTAATTAATATGGCTGGTGGTGTGACACTTATTGACTATGATCTGCTCCAAATTTACCCTTTTTTTTTTTTTTTTTTTGCTCTCTGTTGCTGGTTTGATTCTCTCTTTCTTTCCAGCTCAATGGCCTTCTGAGTGTTTTTTTAACAGTTCTTTTAAAAAGGCCTGCAAGTGTCTCTTTGCCTAAAAATGTATTTCTTTCTCATTTAATTTTGAATGATAATTTACCTGGGTCTAGATTTTTCCTTTGTTTATTTCATTTGGCACTAAAATATTTTACTCCCTGGCTCTCTGTACTGTTGCAGGGGGAAATCTGTTGCCTGTTTGTCTTCCCGTGGTAAGTAATCTGTCTTCTCTCTTGCTACTTTTTAAAGATTTTCTCTTTTCTTGGTATTCTGCATTTTCACTGCAGTATGACTAATCTGCCTCCTTGTGGTCTTAATTTTATATATCCCACCCAAGATTAGAGCCACTGGTCTCTGGGTTGGAGGGAAGAAGTTTGCCTAATAATATCCGCACGTTGTTGATATTACTATTAATATTGTCTTAGTCTTTTGAGGCTTCTATAACAGAATACCGTAGGCTGGGTGGCTTATATAAGCAACAGAAATTTATTTCTCACAGTTCTGGAGGCTGAGAAGTCCAAGACTAAGGTGTGGGCAGTTTGGGGGTCTGGCAAGAACCCGAATCCTGGTTCTCTGTCCTCATATGGTGGAGGGGCTTAGGAAGCTCTCAGGGGTCTCTTTTAAAAGGTTTTTAAAACCCTCTCATGAGGGCTCCACCCTCCTGACCTAATCACCTCCCAAGGGCCCCATCTCCTAATACCAACACACTGAGGATGTGATGGGGTTTCAACATATGAATTTTGGGGGGACACCAACATTCAGTCTATAGCAAATATTCATATCGATAATAATTAATAAGCATTATAGCTAACACATATTGAGGGTTTACTTTGTGCCAGGCACTATTCTAAGTGTTTTGTGTGTGTGTGTGTGTGTGTTATTTCAGGTTATTTCATCCTCAAAAGCTCTCCTAAGGAGGGTACTAGTATTACCCTCATTTTACAGATGAGGAAACTGAAGCCCAGAGCAGTTGAGTTCACTAGAGAAAGAGAGTTGGGTGTAGAGTAGGGATGGCACAGACTTGGGGGGTCAGGCAGGTCAGGATTCCCATCCCCATCTGGCTCCTCACCAAGCTGTGTGGCATTGAGCAAATGACTCCCACTTTCTGAGCCTCTGTCAAATGGGGGATGGGCTAGGACCCCTGCAGGAGCCAAGGCCTCACAGGGGCTGCAGAGACGCGAGTCCCCCCTCCCTCCCTGAAGCTGCAGTTCCTGCTCTGATTCCAGGCACCTTCGGGGCTGGGGACGACCAGAGGAGAGGACTGTCCCTTAGAGAGAGGGGGCCTGCCTGGGCTGCCATCTGAGAATTGCCAGAAACCTGTGGAGCCCAGAAATCCCAGGCATATGATATAGTAGTGTCACTTCTGGAGTCCAAATCCCCCCTGGCAGGGAGCAGCGGACCCTCATCACCAGCTCTGCAACCATCCTCAGAGTGGCTGAGCTCCACAGATGATACCAGCCTTCCGAACACAAGGATGTCTTTGAATACTTCTTAATGAAAAACATATTTATGTCCAAGCCGAAATTATAATGTCAGCAGTTAATTATCACTTGTCAAACAAGTGTGTGCCCAGATTGTGGGTTTAATTTCCACATAGGTTTGGAAGAGCCTTGTTCCTCTTGTTTGATGAGGCTTCTCTGAGACAGAGAGAGAGAAAGAGAGATCCAGTGTTGGAAAGAGTGTTTTTTTAAATCAGATTTTTAAATAAGCAGGTTTCCTTGGTGTCTGAGTCAGGGCTCTTTGCAAGTAGCAGAAGAGTACTCAGTGTAGTTTAGGCAAAGAGAAATAAGCTGGGGTGCGAGTGCCAGGGCCAGGAATGTGTCATGGAACTTAGCGGAGCTGGCCTGGTCAGGGCCTGACCCTGGCAAAGAAGAAAGGAGCTTGGACAGAGTGGGGGTAAAACAGAGAAAGACACGGAGGTTACTCACCCACCAGGTGGTCAGAGCCACCGTGCTTCTGGTGAGAGGGAAACTGGCAAAGGGGCACTTTGGGGGCAGGTGGTCCATGCAGGTTTGAGTGCATTGAAATGGGAGAAGGGCCTGAAGTATCAGGGGAGCAGCTGGATGGCCCATTGTGGGGCTGGGCAAGAGGTGTGTCTTAAAGACAAAATTGTTATAAATTCAGCCTGTGCCCCACTCAACATCAGCCAAGAGAAAGGACTTTTAGGTCTCATAAATGGACCACCAGGAGGCACCTCTTCCCAGCTCACAGGAAGACTCACCTGGCTGAGCTCCCCCGACACCAGCACCATCCCTCCAGCTGCCTGTGCACCTGCAGGAACGCTGCTTTGGGTCTCCCTGGGTGTAGCGGCTGCATCCTGGGATAAGGACACAGAGGTCTGGGGTCCCGGGTGGCTGGTGATGAGGAAGCCATAGGGGGTGGATGAGCTGACCTGGAAGGGGAGGACGAAGATTGGAGGGCTGTCAGGGCGTGTCCTCGTCTTCTGGGGTCCGTGCAACCCCAATACGGAGAAGCACAGAGCTCAGAATGGGAAGGAAAAATGTAAACGGAATCTCACTGTGGATCCATTTCTCCCCAGAACTCAGCAAGACCCTCAGTGCTGGCAGTGGCGTGGTGAGGTCACCTCACACACTACTCAGCGTCCATGCTCTTTCTGGAAGGTCCCAGAACAGCAGAGCCATGTTGGGAGTGCTCAGAGCCCAGCCCTGGATCCTGACCAGCCAGCTGGGAGCCCCGGCCCCAGCCCTTGGCATCTGTGTGACGCCGGGCAGTTCCTGAGCCAGGCCTGTGACCTCCTGTGAGAATAGGGGTGTCCCTAGAAGCTGCTCCATAGAGCTGCTGTGACAAATAAGGGAAAACGTATCACTGAGGACAGCGTCTTACACGGGGAGCAAAGCCAGCGCTCAGGGCGCTCACTTCCTCAGCAAATGTCCACCAGAGGCCACCTGGGGGGCCCTGTCTCGGCAACAGGGAGAAGCTCAGGTTCTGGAAAGAGGAGACACCCCAGCATTAATGGTGAACGGCAGTGTGGAAGCCAACGGTAAGGGTCACATTTGTAAACAGGGGGGTCAGGGAAGGCCTGTCAGAGCAGGTGACGCTGGGACAAAGACCTGAAGGAGGCTGGGGAGGGAGCAGCGTAGACACGGGAAGAGGCTCCAGCCAGAGGGCAGGGCAAGGGCCAGGCCCTGAGGAGGAACAGGCCCAGGGCTCCTGGTCCAGGAAGGGTGGAGGGAAGTGAGTGAGGGGGATGGGCTGGGGGGATGGGGGAGATGCAGGGCCTGGGGCCACTGTCCGCATGGACTGTGTCCCCGTGAGGCAGGAGCCCTGGGACGTGGAGCAGAGCAGGGGTGGCCCCGCCCCGAGTCTCACAGGGTCACCCGGCTCTGCCTGGAGAGTGACGGGAGCAGGGCCAGGGCAGAGGCTGGGACCAGGCCGGAGGCCACTGCCCCGGTCCAGGCGTGATGGTGATGGACCAGGGGGAGGGGCTGAGGAGCAGGAGGAGATCCCAGATGTGGGGCCACGTGAAGGCCGAGCTAACAGGAGCTGAGGACGTCACTCCACAAATATTAAGCATTAGTAGTTTTTTGAACTTCACGCTACTTTACTGAGCATCTCCTTATAGGAGGCTATTTTAACCTTTGTTATTTGGAAGGGTTGTTTATTTTTATATTATAACCTAACCTATCCTGACAGTCACTCCAATGTGAAATCAGTCATGAATGAGTAGCTGTATACGAGGAGAAAAAAGAATGAAGAAAGTAAAAACTACTGTCTTGCGGGGGAGCTGTCAGCGATTTATATACTCTTTTAGATTAATGTTTGTACTTTCCAAACGCTTCACTGGAAGTAGGCATCACTTATATCAAGGGGAAAAGTCAGTGTTATTAACAAGAGTGCCAGGTACTGGCGAGGCCGTCCTGTCTCAGGCTGCATCTCAGGTGCCGGGCACACCGAGTGTCTGTCCCGCCCAATTAGCCCTTTATTACAGATGGTTTTGTTCTCTAATTGTCCGCCCTGCACAATTTAGCAGGACATCTACTGTCTTGTTCTCAAACGCTTAATTTAGTGTCTCTTGGCCTCAGTTTCTCATCTCTAAGTGCAGTGGTGGCAGAAAGGGAGATCTTTAGAGGCCCCTCAATGCCAGCACTCCCTCGGAGCCTGGAATAAAAAGAGCTGACTCTGTGCCAGGACCTGCGCTCACCCTTCATGTGCATGAGTTCACTCAATTGTCTAACAATCCTGTGAAGGAGGCACTGTTGCTATGCCTTCTGTTTTACAGAAGGTACTGGAGCACAGAGAGGTTTAGAAACTCACCGAAGGTGACACAGCTCAGAAGTGCTGGATCTGGGCCTTGAACCGCGGCAGTCTGCTCCCCAGTCCCTGCTCTTCCTGCTCTATTGAGTGTCAGCCTTTACTGTGCCCCACACCCTGTGCCGAGGGCTTGGTACAACATCAGAGTAATAATAACAGAATCTATCACTGAAGGTGTCACAGGTGTTACCACATCTAAGTCTGGCAGATGTTTTTATCTTTAACTCACATGTGAGGGCACTAAGCTCAGAGAGGGTAAGCAATTTTCCCAAGGTCCCACAGCGAGGACATGGCAGGGCGCAGAATGGAAACCAGGCCAAAGCCTGTGGTCTAACCAGTGGGTGGGGTTCAGGATCATTAACAGGGACTGAGCCTCCTCCATCAGGGTTTGGAATCAGATGCAGCAACACTTGAGATGCTGTCCTGAGAGCAGGAGGCACAGAGTAGGGAAGGGGGGTGCCTGGAACCCGAAAGGCCAATGTGTCTCGGCCTGGGTGGGCTCCCTGCAGGGGCCTGGGTGCCGCAGGCCCCACTGCTCGAGAGCGGCAGCAGTCACTTTGTGGCCATGACCAAGCTGTCAACCGGGTGGAGACTGTCAGGTACAGCGGGCTGGTTGGCTGGCTGCCACCTCGGCTCCAAGGCGTGACCGCAGGTCCTAAATCTTGCGGGAGTTTCTCACCCAACACAATCGTTCTAATTGTCATTGTCATGGCTGATAACATTTTGTGACAGCCATAAACTCAGAAACTCTGCAGGGGGCCCCAAAGAAGGGAGACACCTGGGATGGTTTGGAAGGAATTTTAAAGGGAAAAGGGGTGACTCAAAGGCTCGGGGAGACTCAGGTTGGGGGGCGGGCTGGCTGCCTGTCCCGCAGGTGGGGCTTTTCACAGTCACCGAATACTAGAACCAGAGGATGTTAAAGCCAAGTGGAAGAATAAATGTTGTAATCTTTGAAAATGAGAAAGGCTCTCTCCCCTGCCAGCTTGGGTCTCTTCCTGTTGCCCATCACCAGCTGAACGGCCCGTACCTAGAACAGAGACTGGCATGGAGCAGGCACTCAGCAAACTGTTGGGTGAGAGATCGGTTGTGTGAATGGGCCTCAGTTTCCCCATCTGTAAAATGAGGAAGTCAACTCCAGGGTCTCTCCCCTGTCCCCCTCCTCCCCTGACCCCCAAGGCCATCTCTCTGGGAGCCGGGAGGGCCAGGAAGACTGGAAGCGGTGGGGATGGCCGCAGATCTGAGTGGAGGGCCGGCAGGGTTGACAGCAGAGCCCTCATCCTGCAGGGCTGGGCTGCATGTTTCATTTCACACTTGGTGCCCAAGCTTACATCACGGTGCTGGCCAGGAGCCTCATGTGCAGTTATTCAATGTAATGTGCTGTAGGTGTATAATTGTTGGGAGTGGTTTTTGCATAATTCAATAGAACTATAAATATGGAGTGTATTATCATATGCTATGTTCTGTGTTAAGGATATCATGTGTATATTATTTTCCCTCAAAATGGAAGTTGCCAATTCATGACCAAGGAACAACTGACACCACTGATTACATAGTTTATTCATCAACTTGGAAAAGGAATGGTAGCTGGGATGGTGGGCAAATCTCCCTACACTTCAAACAGGTTCTGGGGTCGTGGAGCTCCAGGAGGGACAGAGAGAAGGGTCAAGAAAGAGGTCAGCCCCAGCCACCAGCCTGGACCAGGCGACAGTCAGAGGGGGAGGGGTTACCTGAGCACCTGCCTGTGGCTCCACCCAAGGGCGCTGCAGGGGGTCAGAGCTGGAGCCCCATGTGCCCTCACTCACCTGGGGTCACCCCTGAGCCTCAGTTTCCCCAGCTGTAAAATGGGAATGAAAGCAGCTTCCTCCTCCTGGGGTGGCTGTCCTCACAGGATTAAGGGAGCAAGTGCCAGTGAAGGGCACCCAGCAGACGCAGGAAGTGCTCACTCGTGTGAACTGATGCCCCTGCTGTTGTCACCCCAGGACTGTGACAGAAGAGGTACACAGGCCCATTTCACAAATGGGGCTAATGGCTGCTATGACTCCTGTCTGCTGACATGCCTTTGGGCCAGGCGCCTGCACATCCGACCCCACGGCCCCTTCACAAGCGCCCTACTCGGCAGGTGCTGTTCTGGCCCCCTCTCCACAGGGGGAGGCTGTGCCTCGGGCAGGTCAAGTGCTTTGGGGATCACACAGCCCGCAGGGGCAGAGACTCAGAGCATGGCTTTCTGCCCCCAGGGCCCAGGCTGGGCCACCACTCCAGACCCCACACTGACCAGGACACTCAATCACAGCACTGATGAGAAGGTGGCAGACACTCATGGCTGCCCGCCTAGCAGCCCACCCCTCCTTCCTTCACTCACAGAGCCCTGGGTTTGTTCTGCAGCAACAGGCTCAGGACTGGTGGGCCTCCCCAGCCCAGAGGAGAAGCCAAGCCTGGCAGCCCACCCCCCTTCTCCAGAGATTGTTTTAGGGGTGAGAGTGCCACCCAGACCTGGCCATTGAGATGTAAGGGAAAATCTGCTGGTAGAGGGACTTCTTCTGAGAAACATTTTTTCTGCTTCACTCCACTCCTTTCTTAACTTGAACGCTGTAGTGTGAGACATGATGTTTGGAGCTGTGGCAGCCATCTTGCAACCATGAGGCAATAAGCGAATGACAAAAGCCAACACAGCCAAGGATGGTAAAGAGGAGAGAGAGAAAGAGCCGGGTCTTTGTTGACATCTCTGAGCATCTGACCAAGCGGCAACCACCTCTTTTCAGACCTTTGGTTATGTGAGAATATTTCACATCTCAATTGCCTGAGCCACTGTTTTTGAGTTTTCTGTTACATGCTGCCCAACACATCTTAACTAACAGAAGTGCCTTCTATATGCCCAGCAATCACGTGCCATAACCCTCACCACACAAGGTCATAGTCATTTGTCCACACCTGTCACCCCGTCAGACCCTAGAATCCTGGAGGTGAAGGTTGTGTCTTGCAGATCTTGTAGATCCCAAGGGTCAAACAGGTCATGACCACTGGTGATTCCAAGTTACCACGGCACAAACAATGCGAAGAATGGAAGTAATGAATGAAAGAACATTAATAAATAAATGATTATAGTAAATATGAAAGTGCTTTGTAAACTGTAAAGCGCTGAGCCCAAGTGCGGGATTAGGTTCTGGCATGTGGATACAGATGCGGGAGGGAAGAGGTTCAGGGTGGAGAGTAGGGATTAGAGAAAAAGATTCTTCAGGGGGAATGAGGCTGTGTCTTCTTCCCAGACGTCCCCCTGCCTCTGTGTCCTGCTAGCACAGAGGCCAGATCTGAAAC
Source organism: Balaenoptera borealis (assembly GCF_965194805.1). Classification (NCBI taxonomy): domain Eukaryota; kingdom Metazoa; phylum Chordata; class Mammalia; order Artiodactyla; family Balaenopteridae; genus Balaenoptera; species Balaenoptera borealis. The sequence goes on along the minus strand of NC_138860.1, from coordinate 170,344,524 downwards.
CCTGCACCCCAATTACTCCTGCCATTCCCCTGGGCTGCTGGAGCATTTCACAGCCATCACCTCTCTCTCCCCAAATAGACACGGAAAGACAGGCATTGTGCTCTGTTATTTTCTCTCTAAAACACTGCTGTGAGAAACCAAATGGTTATCATTACTCCAGCTGTAATTCCTCGCTATTATTTTTAAAGGTGAAAGAGGAGTGGGCCCCAGGAGAGGAGGCGGTGAGAGGAAGTGGAAATAAACTGTTCAGGGCAAAGGGCTTTCCAAATTTCAGCTCCCTGTTTCACAGGGAGACTGGATTAAGGGATCAAATCAAATGAATTTTGCCAGCAGAGTAAGAGATCTATCTCCCCCCAGATGCTTTACTTTGACAGTTGGCTTCGAAAGATTTGACAGAATTCATTTTTCTAGCAGACGAGAGAGATCAAGGCATTAAACAAAACATATTCTGCCGTGAGAACGCTGTTAGCTGCTTAACGTAATAGAGGTGAGTTTGTGGCAAAAGCGGGAAGTCATTTTTTCCCGTGGAAATTTGCCTGTGGCATGGAGGGGAGTCGGTGGGCAGGCAGAGCAGAAGTGGAGGTGGCCAGGCCCTCCTGAGTCTGCTGTCCTGCCCTCAGGATCACCCTGGGGAAGCCGGCCATGGAGAACCTTGACCTCTTGGGGCTTGAAGCTCAGGGCCGTCTGGGCCTCGGTTTCCCTTTATCGCACAGGACAATGGTCTTTTCTTTAAAAGCTGCCCTATTTCAAGCAGACACATGTTCTGCGTTATCTCCTTTTGTCCTCACAACAACCCTCGAGCACTTAGCCAAGTCAGATTGGGGTGTCACTTAACCACTCTGACCCTTGGGCTCCTCATCTGCACAAACGGACCTGATGAGATTTACGTCCAGGGGGAGCTGCAGTTCAGTGAGCCCATGGATGTGGAGCACACAATAGGCCTTCAGCTGGCAGTGGCCCCCAGGAGGCCATGTTGGTGCAGGAGGAGAGAGGGGGCTTTGGGGACAATCTTGGGTGAGTAGATCTCGGTGGCACACAGAGGCATCCAGTGAGTGGCTGCATCCAGTGAATGTCATTAGTTGGGGTGAAGACACTGGCTGTGAGCCAGACAGCCAAGATCAAACCCGTGTCCCACCACTGCCTGTGCCATTGGGTCCCTTCTCCTCTCCGTGCGTATCGGCTTTCCCATCTGTAACTCAGGGAAGATAACTGCGCCACCCTCACGGGCTGGGCCTAGGAGATGCATATGGAGAGGCGGCTGAGAGAGCGATAACTACGACGACGACGACGATGGTGCCGAAGGTGAAGATTCTTCCCCCAGGAGTGATGATAATATCGGTAACAATAACTCTAATAATGGCTGGCATTCATCGGGCGCTTACTGTGCTTTGTCTCAACCCTGCAGAGAATAGGTTCATTATTATCCCACTTTGCTCTCCTGCCTCTCCCCATGTAACTCCCCACCCTGAACTCCTCCGGCCCTATTGAACCCTGCCTGTGGCCGTAAGCATTGGTGTCTGGAGCTCATATCCAGTGGTGTAGACAGCAGAACGGGGCCTTGCAGCCCAAGCTTGGTGTTCATAAAACCAGGCCCAGGCCTCAGGGAGAGCAGGCTCAGACCGGCCACTCCCCTCCTGGCTGGTAACCCCGGGCACGTCCCTCCGGCCCTCTAAGCAGTTTTCCATGTCAGAGACAGAGTGAGAATTAACCTCAGGGGCTTTGTGAAAGATGACCCCAGCAGGACCTCATACAGCAGGTGTGACCCACCCCCAGGTGTGACCCCACCCACAGGTGCGGATCCCTTATAAGTGTCTGAGGACACACTGGACACAGGTGTGCGGCGTTTGGTCTTGTTACCTTCCTGCCTCATGGAAGGAAGAGAGGGAGTGAGGGAGGGATGGAGAGAGGGAGGGAGGGAGGAAACCGAGTGAGTGAGTGGGTGACTGTCCCCACCAGCAGTCTATGAGCAAAAGCCATGCCCACCGTCATGACCCCCGAGCCAGGCATGCGGGGGGCCCAGGAGAGATGTTTGTTGAATAGATGAATCAGTGTCCTCCAAGGGGTCCCTGGAGGTGGTTACCAATGGGAGGTAGACAGCTAGAAGCAGAAATCAGAAGCCAAGGTCAGGGGGCAGGAAGCCTGAACAGCAAGAGATGGGGGGCAAGCCAGGTGCGAGGGTTCTGAGTCACCCCAGGGCAGACCCGGCTGTCTGCATCTGTCTCGTCTCTGTTCTCTGGGGTGAGTAGCCTGGGGCGACAAGCTGTTCTTGGATGGGCCCAGTGGGCTGACACGCCTGCTTTGTCCCCAGTCTGCCTGTTCTCACCTGGAGCCCACTTCCTCCCTCCGGGCCTCTGTCCTTGGGTCTCGTGCAGCACAGTGGCCTGTCCATGCCCCATTCCTGTGCCCACACTCATCCCCAGGCAGAGACTCCCTTCTTGACCTGATGCTCTCAGGCCCTGCCCACCCCACCCCCGTCCATGGCCCCTCAGGCTGCCCTGGCCACCTCCACCTAAAGTACGACCACACCGCAATCCCTGCAGATCACTGGTGGGGAGCACGTGGGAATGCAGCTCTGTGTTCACGATGCTGCAGCACTGATGAAGCCAGCGCTGGAGGCAGGCCGGCAGCCTTGAATGAGCAAACTGCAGTGGCCTGGATGGGCCCCTCGCTGATCCACGGAGGCCCTGCGCCTCGCCCAGACCCGCAGCTTGTTTCAGCCCTGCTAGGTCTTGTAGGATTCTTGTAAATTCTCCAAATTTGCCATTGGCTCCAGGGCAGGGACAGTGGAGAGAGTGGAACCTCTCCTTGGGCAGCCCGTGTTGGTCCCTTCATTGGAAACAGAGTTTATTGAGCTCTGGTCATGGGTGGGACACTGTGCTGAGTGGCTTCTTCACATTATCCCATTTAAAAGTCACAACAGCCTAGAAGGCAGTGCCATTACTGCTGCCTTTTTTGCAGAGGAGGAAACCAAGCCTCATACATGGTTGCTGGTCACCCAAAGCAGAGCCAAGTTTCAATGACATTTTATGCCACTGGCCCAGTCTACGGCTGCTTTCTGGAAACGTGGCCCACGTGCAATATAAATACTGCCATGTGCACCAGGTTCTTACCCTGGAAGTGGCTTTCAAAGGTCACCTGGTCCTACCCTCTTATTTTCTAGGCCAAGAAGCAGAGGCCCAAGGGGTTTACACTCACATGAGTTCCTGCAGCAGTTAGAGCTGGGCCGGGTCTGGGAGCTGGTCTGCTCGGCCCAGGCAGCCTCTGTGCTCTGCGCTCCTGTGAGGCCAACTCCTGCCAGGCAGTAAGGCTACCCCCACGGCCCAGGTGGCTACCATCCAGCAGTTTGGCTAATGGGATGGCACCGAGAGTCGGGGAGGTGCAGATGTCACAGTTACAGGAGGGCTGAGTCAGTGCCCAGCGAGGTGGCAGAGTAACAAAACCAGTAAATTATAACAGCAGCCATGGTTTGCTGACAAGTACTTGCAGCACATGCCGAGTACTTTACCTGTGTAATCTCATTTAATCTTCCCAACAACCTGTGAGGTCATTTACCCAAGGTCACCTGAGGGAGAAGAGAATTAAACCAAAGCTCCTGTCACTCCAGAGCTCATGCTCACAACCGCTGTGCTATTCAAGTAAACAAACAAGAGAACCCCACGCAGCTCCACCTCTGCCATCAATGAAAACCAGCCCATCTGGTGCCATCAGAGCTGGGGGACCTTTGCAGAGCCACTAGCCCTAGGCTGTCCAGTGCATTAGCCCCTGGCCAGGTGCCACCATTGAGCACTTGAAGTGTGGCTGGTCTGAACTAAGCTGTGCTATTAGTGTCAAAGACACACAGATTTTAGGATTTAGTATAGAAAAAAAAATGTATAATATCTCACTGTTAATATTTTAATGTTGATTACAGGTTGAAATGATATATTGGGTTAAACAAAATACATTCTTAAAGCAAAGTTCACTTGTTTCTTAACTTTTTTAACATGACTACAACAAAACTTAAAACTACATGCATGACTCCCATTATATTTCTATTGGACGGTGCTGATCTAGACCCAAGTTCAACTAGGCTGCTGATGTACCAGCTAGAGGGGAGGAAATGTTCCCTGGCCCTCTCTCAAGCCCTGTTTAAGCCCAAGACTGCGCTCCAGAGCAGAGACCACTGCCAGCATCCTGGGTGCAGGCCCTAACCCTCACGACCCCATTGCCCCTACAGCAACCAAGATACGGAGCAGGCTTCTCAGGAATGCTGTTGGTGGAAACACAGACACCTGCTGTCACCAACCTCATTACACAGAGGAAGAAAAGGAGGTTCAGAGCATTGAAGTTCACACAACTGCAGAGTGCTGGGGCCAGCTTCAAACCCATTCAGTGTCCCAGGCTGCCAGGATTCAGACCTGGTGCCAAGTCAGTGCCAGGGGCATCTGATGGCACCTTGGTCCCCAACAATGAGTCTTACGATGTCAGACTCACCAAAGCATACACTTTAGAAACAGAGAGTAGACTTTAGCATCCAGAGTCCCACTCTCTCAGATTTCTTGAGTCACAGAATTAGAACAGCTTAGACTCCCAAATTCCCACAATCAGAGTGTCAGGGGGTCTGCAAACCACAGGAGGGGTGCGTTTTAGACCCACAGACCCTGAGAAGCACGGACTCCGGGTATCACAGATGCTGGACCCCGGGCATGTGTTACACCCACAGGGGCTCATGTGAGGCCTGCTGGGAGCTCAGGGCATGGCAGGGGAGCAGGCGAGGGGTGAGGAGTGGGCAATGAGCCTGCCCAGGACTGGCCCAGCAGGTTGGACTTGGAGCTACAGCCCTGAGCTGTGTCTAAAAGGAGGTAGGGACCTCTCTCTCTATTTGGATGATAGAAGTCAAGCCCATAACTGTCTAAGAAAAAGATAGCTGCCTAAAGACAGGGGATGTCTAAGCTGGGGACACAGGCTTTACAGGAAGAAGATCTCTTGGCTGGGGCATCCTGGAAGGCTTCCTGGAGGGGGTGTGATTGGAGCTGGGCCCAGAGGGAAAGTGGGATCAGGTCCTGAGCTCATGGTTGGAGTGTAGGTCAGGGGTCAGCGAGGGAGATAACTCCATACAGAGGAGACGGCTTGAGTGCAGTGTGAGGCATGTTTGAGGAACAGTGCGTGTGTGCAGACCCTGCAGCTCAGAGAGTGGGGCAGGGAGTTGGGATTAAGAATATGAAGCTGTAAAGACCTCTCTAGATGGATTAGCATGCAGGGCTCAAGTTTGGACTTTTGATGCTACCAAATAGTATCAAATACTGGAGTATCAGTAACGTCTGGGGGAAAGAGAAATGACACAAACTCAAGTCACCATTTATTGAGCATATACTATATATCAGGCACCAACCAAGCACTTTACATACATTTCTCATTTATTTTTGTAACAGCCCCTGTGAAGTGAGGTAGGTGTTAGGACCCCCGTTTGAGAGACGAGGAAACTAAAGCTTAAAAGGATTAAAAAAAAAAAAAAAAAAGAAAAGAAAACCTCACTCTAGTTCACATGGCTGCTGAGAGGCAAGGTCAGTAAAGGCACCGGATCTCTCTGCCCCCAAAGCCTCCGCTCCCCAAGATAGCCCTGTGAGAGGCATAGACTGGAAGGGGTGAGCCTGGAGGCAGGGGGTCCCTGGGGAGCTACAAGGTGTCCACAGGGAAAAGACCAAGAGCAAACAGGCGGAAGCCGGGGGAGGGGAGGTGGGGAAAGACGTGGAGGGTAAATGGGGGTCTGGGAGCCTGAGGGCCCAGGGGACTCACAGGAGCAGAGCTGAGGACCTAACAAACATCGGGGAAGGGTCGGGGGGGGGGGGGACATGGGGAGGGCTGGGTCACGTTGGTCACCAGAGTGAGCCTCCGATGGACAGGCTGGGTGTCCTGGTCTCCTTCTGCTGAGGCCCCGCCAGGTCCCAGGGAAAAGCCAAGGAGGAAACCCGAGCTGCGGTTGACAAACTCTGCCGCTGATCAATTGTTGATCCTCAGGAGGGCTAATTAGCTGTTGCATAAGCTATCACTACAGGTAATGACCGTCTGCATAAACACTCAGGGATGCTGAGAGGGCCCAGCGGGTCACAGGAGGAACCTGGAACCATCCCCAGACCCAAGGAGGACAGGGACTTCGGAGTCAGGCAAAGCCGGGTCCCTGTCTTGGTTGCAGCCAGTCACCAGCTCTGGGACTTTGCGCTTAACCTGGCTGAGCTCAGCCTCCACGTGTGTAAATCAGGACTAATAACAGTATCAACCTGAAAGAATTAATAGGATGAAATGAGAGCATTTATAGACAGTGCCTGCTTCCTGACACGGGGAGGGTCTAGAATGCCAGGCCCTCTTCTTCTCCCTCCCAGGCTCCCTCCTGCCCCCCGCCCCTCCTCCCAGCACAGCACAGATGTCACACTCTCCCCACACCCACTGGGCATCATTTCTGGGACCAGCACTCAGCTCTCCATGAGCACTCTTATACAACCCTGTGAAGTGGGATTTTATTATTAGTCTCATTTCATAAATGAGAAAACAGACTCAGAGCAGTGGTATCAAACCACACAGCTGGTGAGGGACAGTGTGGGACTGAAACCCAGGCCTGTGGGACTCCAACGCCCTGCGGTATTTGCTTTACCAGCTCAGGTGCGGCCCAGGCTGGCCCCTTCTCTCCCAGCAGGGCTGCCTGGGGTCCGGCAGACCCGCCTGGCTGTGCTCAAGCAGGTGGCTGACCGGGGCTGGTCAAGCTAACTCCTCCTGCCTCCACCTGCTCTGGACCAACCCCCCACTTTCCCAAGTAGACACGGCTTCAGGGTCTCCCCAGGTGCAGATGGCACCACGTGGGGTCACGGGCCCTTCAAACAGGCGATTTACGAGCCTGTCACATAGATCTGTATGAGCTACACCAGGATCCATGTTAATGCCTCCCTGACTAAGATTATGCCCCTGAGCAGCTCCTTCCCCTTGGAGAGACCTGGGGCTCTGTCCTGTCAATTACCCAGTGTGGTGTCAGCTCACGCGGGGCTCTGGGGGAGGCAGGACAGGACTGTGGGCTCCGCCAGGCTGGCCATGAACTCGCGTCTCCTTTAAGAGCCAGGCTCTAAAGTTCCGACTCTGCCACTTAACCTCTCTGCACCTCAGTTTCCTCATTTGAAAAATGGAAATAATAACAGCACTGGCTCATGTGGTTGTCATGTGGACCAAGTTAACATACATAAAGAGCTGAGGACAAGGCCCCCAGCACGTGCCTTAAACAATCAGTGTGTGGAAGTTACAGTTAGTACCTTAAATGCCCCGTTCCTCCCCACCCACCCCATCTCCTCTGCTCTCACCGCATCCCACCTCCACCACCCACACCTTGCTCCTGGAACCCTGCCCTCAGTCTTCATGGGCACCGGCTCAGAGGCCTCGGGGTGAGACCCCAGGGATGGTTGCATTTCTCAGGGGCCTCTGGAAACCTGAGCAGTTTTTGAGGCCCACAGGGACGCTTAGAGAAGCTAAGTTACTCACCAGCTACTGAAGATCAGGACCCCAGGATACATTAACTGTTAGATGACTGAATCCTTCTCCCAGGGGCCACAGGATCTCAGCTAGAGCCTACCACTGGGATTGCCGGCTATGGAACGGAAGCCCTCATCTGCCACAAGTAGACCCCCACCCTATGGGTCTGCCCACCCTCTACCTGCCTGACCACCTCCTGCCAGCCTGCAGAGAGACTGTGCATTCATTCATTCAGCAATTCTTAAGGGAGATAAGAGATGAAAGTAAATAAAGCACTCCTTGTCCTCTACAATTTTATAGCCTGTTTCTTCCACTGATGCATCCTGGAATCATGACTTTCACTAGCTGGTCTGAAGGTCAGGGTGGAGGAACTGGGTTGGACCTCAAGAAGCACTTCTTTGTGGGGAGGGGCAGTGCGGTACAGTGGTTACAGGCACAGACTCTGAGGATGACAGATCTAGGATTGCATCTCAGCTCTAAGCCTCACCAGCTGTGTGTCCTCAGGCAAGTAACTTAACCTCCCTGAGCATCATGTTCCTCACCTGGAAAGTGAAGATAATAGTGTCTACCTTGCAGGCCCTCAGGGTTAATTGAGACATGGCAAGGGAGGAGCCTGGCACAAGGTGAGCGCTCACTTCAGAGCAGCCTTTATTCTCTTGGAGGGAGTTGGGCTTTGGGGAAAGAACCAGGCAAATCTCAACTCCACTCCTTCTGCCTCATTTGACCTCTCTGAGCCTCAGTTTCCTCATCAGTGAAATGAGGAAAACACAGCCTGACCCTTGGGAGGGGATTGGGGGAGGAGCTGGAGAAGGAGGAGGTGAATCGATTTGGACCCTGAAGGTCCAAACCCAACACTACCCTCCGCCACGGGAACTGTCAGCTCCTCCTCCCCCGCCTCCTCCTCCATATCCACCTTGGTGTTGGGGTCGCATGAAGGGTGGGGTGGGGGAGACGTGCAGAAATGAAGTCTCAGTCATGCCCTGATCCAGCGTTTGATGCCTCAGTTCCCTGCCAAGTGTTGCCCAGTGTCTGGGGACCCCTCTAGTGATGGGGAGCTCACCACCCCCTGGACTGGGTGGCAAGAATCCCAGGGCACCAGAGGGGACGCGGCAAGGAGCCCTGAGCTGCTGCAGCCTCCAGGCACCAGCCCTGCAGGGCGCAGCCGGCCCAGGGCCACATCCTGAAAGGTATCCCCAGCGTCACAGGAGCAGTTTTCCCCAGTAACTCCAGGTACTACAGGAGAGAGGGACTCTGTGTGTTAGAGAGACAGTCATAAAAATATTTTTTAAATGATAAAGAAAAGGGAAATCTAAAGTCTCCTGGGAAAAGACAGGACCCATTTTTCAATTTCTCTTTGAATCATCTGAAAAAAATTACACCTTAACCACAGTGGCTCTTTATTGATTCAGGGAGTAACAGAGCTATTAGCCCAGGACCTTCAAGGCAGGGCCCGGAGAGCAGAGACCTCGGCCCCCGCTGTGATGTCCAGGGCTCAGCGGGCACCACGTGCAGGGAACACGCTGCTCTGGGAGCCACCTCCAGCTCTGCCTGAGCTCGCTGTGTGGCCTTGGGAAATCCTACTCCCTCTCTGGGCCTCTTCTCCTCCTTGTTCCTGAAGGGTGGGACCAAGGGGTCTCTGTAATTTATCCAGATCTGAGCTGATGTTCAGGATCTAGAATGGCCAAGGGGGCGAGAAGGGGCAGACCAGAGATGGGATGGAAGGGTGTAGACAGGAAAGACCAGAGGAACAGCCTGGGTGACCATGAGCTTCCCCCAAACCTGGCTCCCAGATCCTGACTGCTCTGGAGACTTCACCCTCCACCAGGAACCCTGGGGGCATCCTCGACCCCTCCCTGCAGCCCACATCAAATGCACCTCCAGTTTCATCTCCCCAAACCGCTGCCATCATCCTCTCTCTCCAACTCCATGGCCTCTTGCCACCCCAACACCTGCCATCATCTCCCATCTGGACCTTTTCTCAGCCTCCTCCCAGCCTCCTGCCCACTGTCCTCTCCTGACCAGAGGCTGCAATGAGCAATTCACCACAGTAATCCACTCAGGCCTCCTGAGTTCTGGCCTTTCCCCCGTGCTCTCAGGAGGAGGACAGAACTGCTCCCCGTGGCCGACCTGGTCCAGTGGGGCCCGGCCCAGCCCCCCACCTCCAGCCTCACCTACTTCCTCCTTTCCCATCACACCTCCACTCAGGCCCGGAATTCACCCCCCTCCCACTGCAGGTTCTTTGCACGCACTGTTCCCATGGCCTGGAGCACACCTCCTCCCCATCTCTCCAGAGTTTCCCCTCCTCGCCCCTCAGACCTCCTCAGGGAAGCCTTCCTCGACCTTCCTGCCAATGTCAAACCCGGGCACAGGCTCCCGAGCCCTGGGAACCTCGTCCTGGGCACACTGGTCACAGGGCAGGTTCCAGGTCATTTGGGGACTGTCTGTGCCCCCACTGGGCTGTGAGCTCAGGGCTGGGGAGTGTCATTGTTTCGTTCACTGCTGTAGCCCCCGGAACAGGGCCTGGCACATCGTAGGTGCTCAGTAAATACTGGTGGGAGGAAGGCATGGAGGGAGAAGAATCGGTGGAGTTCGCTCTGTTCAGAGAAGGTGCCTGGAAAACAGAACAGAGACACAGGACTAAAGGAGGGAGGACCAGGGGCTCCCGAGCCACAGCCGGGGACTCAGGAGATGTCATCTCCAGCCAGGAGCCCCTGAGGCTGAGTCAGGGGACAGAGGATGAGAGTTACTCTGGGAAGCCCCAGATGGAGGCCCGAGAGGCAGGAGGGCCAGGAGGGACACAGTCTCCCCGGAGGAACATGGTCTCCACTCAAGGCTCCCATCTGTGGGAAGAACCGCCACTCTGACCACATCCCTCCCCTGCTCCCGAACCATCCATGGTTCCCAGCGCTGCCTGCTCAACCCACCTTCCCCGCCTCACCTCCCTCCATTTGTCCCCACAGGCCCTGGGCCTGGTCCCTAATCTACCACTTTCTTCAGCTCAAGTGTCACCTCTTCCAGGAGGCCTTCTCTGGTTCCCTTTGCTGCTTGTCCCTCCTCCATTCCCAGAAAACCCAGCTGATGTCCCTCCTACAGAGCTTGTTTCAGTCTCACCACTAGATCGTGAGCTATTGGAGGTGACAGAAGGTTTTATTCTTCTCTCCCTCACCCTGGCACACAGCCCGGCATGCAGTGGCTCTCAAACTGGGCTGGACAAATGAATGAATGAATGAATGAATGAATGAACATTACTAGCCTCCATTTATTCAGGACCTGCTGTGTACCAGGCACCGTGCTAACATTTTACAAGCATCATTTCATTTAATCCTCCCTACAACCCCTTGTAGAGTGTACTGGTATATGCCCATAGTACAGACAGGGAAACTGAGGCTTGGGGGGTTGGGTCACTCACCAAGGTCACACAGCAAGTAAACTGAGGCAGTAGAACCTCCCTGCTCAGCTCCATCCGATGCCTCTTGCTCTCCTCCTGAGCTGAGCCCACAGTTCATGGTCACATCCAGGGCTTCCCTGCCAATCCCTCCACTCAGTGAGGACCCACGATGGCTGCTTTGGCTGAAAGTCATGATCACAAACACCCAGCCTCAGTTCAACAAAGAAGGACCTGCCTTTTCCCAGTGCATGTGCAGGCGTGAGTGTGTCACCTAGGGACGCCTGCATAAGTGACAGGTACGTCCATAAGAGACCCCTCAGTCCTACCCACGGACTCTCTCCATGCTTATCGTAGGCAGAGACCCCTGTCCTCTCCCCTCCAGGGGCTGGCAGCCCTCCCAGGCCCATGTGGGTGCTGGCAGCTCCCTCTGTATTGTTCCGGGAACGTTACCTATAGATCATGAAGTCTGAGGCTGTAATGCCAGGGTCATTTGTATATCTCCAGTGAGCCAGAGGCCACAGGGCTGTTCAGATCCCAGAAATTCTGGAGAGGGGAGGAAAATACGCAGATGAAAACAGAGGGAGCACAGAGGAAATAGGACGTGCCAGGGAGATTAATCCACTGCTCAGACATGAAAGAAATATGTTTACTTATATTTTATTGCATCTCATTGGAATGTACACGTCATACTTAGCTGCTTGCAAGCCTCAGATTACCCAGAGAGAAAGCGAAATGAAAGACAAGAGAATAAAAACATGGACAAAAAAAGCTCCTGAAATTGGAATCATTAAGAGAGAGAAATAAAAGCCAGACTTGAGACAAAAGCAGTCACTTGGCGCCAGGGCCCTCTCAGCACTGACACCAGGTCCCCAAGGCCACAGAGCCCAGTGCCAGCTGCCCACCAGCCCTGCAGTCCTGACCACTGGCATCAGGGTAAGTCCCAGGCCAGATCAGGAAGCTCTGCTGTCCTAGAGCTGCTCCCTACTTGCTATGTGACCAGGGCAGGTCACTGCCCCTCTCTAAGCCTCATTCCCCAAGGATGAAATAAGAGGCCTGGACCAGACACCTTCAGAGGCAATGGGAGGAGGGGGGAGTGGTCAAAATAAAAGCCCTTCCTGGGGCTCAGGGAACCCCGCAGACAGCCCCTGTTATGAGCTGAATTGTGCGCCCCCCCATTCATATATTGAAGCCCTATCTAATCTCCAATTTGACTATACTTGGAGATGGGCTTTTAAGGAGGTAATTAAGGTTAAATGAGGTCATAAGGGTGGGGCCCTAATCCAATAAGACGGGTGTCCTTCTAAAAAGAAGAAGAGACACCGGGGTGTACACACAGAGAAAAGGCCATGTGAGGACCCAGAGAGAAGGCAGCCATCTGCGACCCAGAGAGAAGGCGGCCGTCCGCGACCCAGAGAGAGAGGCCTCAGGAGAAATGACCCTGCCAGCACCTTGATCTTGGACTTCTAACCTCCAGAACTATAAGAAAATAAAATTCTGTTGTCTAAGCCACCCAGTCTGGTAGCCTGTTATGGCAGCCCTAGCTGACTAATACACCCCAATAAGACCCACTGATAGATCTGAACCAACGGTACCCAGTAATCAGGATGACATGCTGAGGGCAGGTGGAGAGAGGTGGATGTTAGTACATTTTCCTGACCCTTATGCACCTTCTGTCTCCACCAGCATCCCAGCCCCTGTGCCGTCTGTGCTTCCCCCATCAAAATTGCACCCAGGAAAGGCCCTGAAATCCCCTCTCACTGCAGAGTGATTGGCTGAGGAGGAGGAAGGAGTAGGCGCCTGGTCCCCCAGGGCAACAACTTCCGTTTTCTAACAAATGGGCACTAAGAATCTCAGGCATCAAAGAGGGAAGACCTTGGTGGAAGGGAACCCTCCAGCTTCCTGGCCACTGATTCTGCCCACCCTCAAGGCCAGAAAATCATGGGGGATGCAAGGAGCTCAGAAGGGACTGTTAGTGGAATGTCCAGCTGCTGCTGCTGGTGTGTGTGTATGTGTGTTTTGAGAGACACAGAGACACAGACAGAGGGAGGGACCAGTACCTCAGTAATAACACAGAGTTAGAGGCGACTCAGACACCTTTTTATCCCTGGTACCAATGATGAAGTCTCCTCAGCTGCCCAGAGCAAGAATGAGGCTCCCAGTCAGGCTCTGGAGACACAGTCAAGAACGAGACACAGCCCTGGCCCAGAAGGGCCGACAGCCTGGCTGAGGCCCCACTATGTCAGAACATGGTGACCACTGGGGACACAGGAATACAGACGTGAACAAAACACAAAGATCTCTGCCTTCATGGCCAACCGTAGCCAACGTTTATTGAGCATTTACTGCATTCTGAGCACCATACTAAGCCCTTTGCAGGACTGATCTACGAATCAGGTATTATCGCTGTCCTCATTTTACAGAGGAGGAAATTAAAGTTAAGCATCTTGTCCCCATGTCCCACCCTGTAAGTAAGTGCTGGCACCGGGATTCAGATCCAGGTTGGTCTGATCCAGTTGGTTTTCTAAACACAACATTATTAGTACTAATAGAAGCACCATTATTATCTCATTAGCACTATTAAGACAGACATCCCCATTAGCCTGGAATCACCAGATCACGATGATAGTTGCTGGTGCTTACTGAGCTGGGTCAACCAGGTGCCCCTTGCTGTGCTCAGCCTTTTACATCAGCATCACATTAGAGAGCCTGGGAGGTGGGACTTTCCTTACTCCTGTTGCATACATGAGGAAACTGAGACCCAGAGACACTAAGGTATGTGAATATCCCAGCAACTAGTGAGTGGCTGAGCAGGGATTTGCATCTAAGAGTAGCTCCAAAGCCCTTAATTGAGGTCGAGAGAGGTTAAGCAACTGAAGTAATTAAACCCACACTATCGACACTTGCACAGCCAGACATCTTAAGGTGGCCAATTAGACAATGTTCTGATGTCAGCATGTACAATCCCTTCTTCTTGCTGCCAAGTACCATGCCCTTGATACCCTTGTATCAGTCCCTCCCTGAGCCATAGGAGTTAGCACATGCTGATATTCTCAAAAATGGAGCGAGGGTGTCTGTTGCAAACATCACTGAGTTATTTGAAATAGCTGGAAGCGTAAAGCTTTATTTTTGAAAGCCATGTCAAAACACTCCTAGGGTTGGGGTGGGTGAGCAGAACCAGAAAAAGGGACGCAGTCACAAGTATACCAGTCCAGGAAGCCTCTGTGTGCCCATGAGCCTGAGACTCTACTCTCCTAACAGAGACACCAGGGCGGCCAGAAAGCACCCGTAGGAGGACCTGCCAAAGTCCAGCTCCCCACAGCAGGCACTGGGAAGCCCCTGACACCCTATCAGGCAGCCACAGAAGGAACTAGTGGGAACCATGGCAGCACCAGATAAACCAAGCAGACCACAGTGACTCTGATAACTAAGCTGCCACCGGGACCACAGCCCACAGCTGTAGGTCAAGAACCCATGTGCCAATCCCAGGGTGATTGCCTGCTAAAATACAAGATTTAAATAGGGAGGGCCTAGACTCCTCTGGATGATATAGCCACTGCAATAAGGCAACAAAAATAAATATAAGGCACATGGATTTGAAAGAAAGAAATAAAACTGTCTCTATTTGGAGATGGTATGAGTCTCTTCGTAGAAAATCACAAGGAATCCACTAAAACAAACAAACAAACAAAAAAAAAACCTTCCCAGAACTGAGTTCAGCAAGCTCACAGTATAAAAGATCAACACACAGAAGTTAACTGTATTTACTAACAATGTATTTACTAACTGTATGTACTAACAATGAACATGTGGAAACTGAAATTTAAAACACAATGACATTTACAGTCTCCAAAGGAAATGAAATATTTAGCTTACACTTAACAAAGCATATATGAGATCTGCATGCTGCAAATTACTGTAAAGAGCTTGGAAGTTATCATTCCCATCCTCACAATAAGAAAAAAAGCCGGGAAAACTGAAAATCATCAATCATCTTCTTAGATCCATCAGAGAATTGAGGTCACAGACAAACTGGTGCCCTGAAACCTGGAAAGGCAAGAGGATACCTAGAATCACAGCTTACCAAGGACCGAAGCCCTTAACTGGAGCCAGCAACTGTAGGAGCACTTTAAACTCAACATGATGAATTGCTGAGGTCTCATTGTCGACTAGCTTGGGAGCTAAAAACTCCAAGAAGTCAAGTCTTAAGGGGGACTCCCACAGTTTTGTGAGTTTAACCTCCAGGAGCCCCATAAGGTTTTCATTGTGAAGACAGGATAATTCAGATGCACTGAAAGACTGAGACATAATTCTAGGACTGTAGAATGTTTCCCCTCCCCGCACAACGCCACTTCAATGAGGCTCCTGTATAATAACGTAGCTAAAAGGACTTCAAGCCTCAGACCCTATTTAAGGAGACTCTAGGAAAAGTCAAGACAACAAGGAGACAAAAACAAGGACACTGGAGGAAATTTTAGCCTCTGATACTGGGACTACAGCAAATGTAAACACAGCCTAACTCCTAGCCAGATAAACATAAAACCTCCCATTAAATGCTGATTTACCTGGGTCCCTTTGACCTGACACATCATGTCTGGCTATCAATAATAAATTTCAATTAAAGGCAAAAAACACAGTCTGAAGAGATAAAGTAAGTATCCCAAGGAGGAGGGTATACAGGCATCCCCACTGAGGTATTGATGTTGTTTTTACAATAAAATAAGTCCAAATGCTCTCACCCTGATGTGAGGACAAGTGATACAGGATTCTCATTAGAAAGGGCATCAAGAAATATTTCAATATGGTAATCAATGGACGCTCATGAAAAGAATTACCAGCTGAATAATGAGGAAGGGCAAGTCAATAGAACTGAGAAAATATGGAGGAGAGAAGCCACAACTCACTCCCTGGTTACGGGGTCAGAGACACCAAATTGATTAAACAATGACACTGAATTATGAGGAAACAGGCAACTTCTTAACAAAGACAGAAAACAACTAATGGGATAACGAATGATCCTCAAAGAGCATCAGAGCCTGCAGCCATCTGAGCATTTTCTAACCACATAAATGATTCCTAAAGGCCCCACCTCTGTCCTGATTGAGTGTTGGGGCTAGACCCTCAGCCAGGTCCCACCCTCACCATGCTCTCTGAGCTCAGTCTCCCCAATGCTTTCTCTGGACCAGAGGCCAGTCCGTCCTGCCCACCTCTCCACCCTCAATGTGTAGTCCACCCCTTCCAGGAAGTCTCCCCTGATTACTCCAGGCCCCAGTCACTCAACCTCTGACCTCAGTCTAAACAGCAGTACGCCCTGAACCATGTGCTGATATTTAGTAAGAGTGTGGGTAGTGGCTTTTTCTTGCAGGTAAGAACTTGGACTCTGGAGTCAGGAAGACCTGGGTTCACATCCCAGTTTTCTGTATGACCTTAACCAAGCTGTTACCAGCTCAGCCTCAGTTCTCTCATCTGTGAGGTGAGGGTTATGATTTCCACCTCTCAGCAGATTTAATGAAATGCAGAATTTAAAGTGTTGTCATGATGCCTGACACTTAGGCAGTGCCCAAGAAATGTTGGTCATGGTTATAACCGCACCTAACAGTGTACAGAGCACAGCCAGATCTGTTAGGGTCAAGTTCTCTCTCCCATAGAAGGTGACCACGTCTGGCATTTCTACGGCACTTTAAAATTGGCAGAGCCCATTCACGCCTTTTGTCTGTGGGGAACCTCAGATCCCCAGAGAGCAGGCAAGAGTGTGAGTCTGGGGCCAGAATCTCTGGGTTCAAATCCTGCCTCCACCACCTCCTAGTTACCCTGTGCAAGTTCTTTCCCCTGTTTGACCTTCAGTTTCCTCACCTGTAAACTGGGGCTAACAATGCTATCTCTTTGTAGGATTGTTATAAGGTCTGTACATGTAAAGCATGTAGGACAGTGCCTGGCCTGTAAAAGTCCCTCCATCATGTCTGAGATCTTTATCATCCTCCCCATTTTACAGATGAGCAAACTGAGGTTCTGAGAGGCTAAGTCATGTGTCCAGGACCACACAGACGACGGCTGTCAGAGCCAGCTCTTTAACTCAGATCCATAGTGTCTGGACCCGCATCCCACCTACCATGTGTCAAGGGCTGTGCCCTTTACGCCTCATCTCATCCCACAGCTGTCCTCGGAGGGTAGTCTCCTCATCTCCCATTTCACAGGTGAGGGAACTGAGGTCCGGGGTGCTCATGGAACTGGCCCAAGGTCCCACAGCCAGTAAGGGAAGAATTCCCCAGAATTCAGACCCAGGGCTCCCTGTTCCCAAACCCGCAGTGAAGGCGGTTTCCTCCTCCCTTCCTTGTTCCCAGGCTGCAGGACAACCGATGGGCCCCAGCTGAGGGGAGGGGGCTGCAGGGACAGGGGACCAGCTGGGGCCTCTAGGGACGGCAGGCTGGGCAGCCACCCCCGGGGCTCCGGAGATCGCCCGAGTTCCGAACTTTGACTGCCGGAAACTCTGCAGACTTCAATCCTTTGCAAAGCCAGAGCCTCCTCTGAGAGCGGGAAGGAGAGGGGAGAAGGACCCACTTTCTCTCCATCCTCTCCCTTTGGCATCTGCAGAGCTGTGCACGTGCATCAGAAGAAGAAGGTACATCTCCAAGGGCTCCAGCATGAACCCCACACGGATGGATTTTTCTGAGCCTCATTATCTTTCCCTCCCAAGGTCAGAGGTGATGTCAATAACTTCCTGCCCACTGCCTGGCGCAGATCTGTGGCGAGGCCGTACGCCTGTTTTAGGAGCTGTAAATCCATCCTCCCTTCCTTCCCCTAGAAATCAATTGGAAACTTGGTTGCTAAATCCATCTAAATCCAGTAGTTCGTGAGTCAAAGGCCTCTTCTGGGCTCAGGCTCAGCTGTCCAAGGCTCCATCTCCCCAGACCAGGTTCTATCCAGGGTCAGGGGAGCCGCGGGAC
Organism: Balaenoptera borealis; assembly: GCF_965194805.1. Classification (NCBI taxonomy): domain Eukaryota; kingdom Metazoa; phylum Chordata; class Mammalia; order Artiodactyla; family Balaenopteridae; genus Balaenoptera; species Balaenoptera borealis. The sequence continues at coordinate 170,326,704 of NC_138860.1, read as the reverse complement.
CCACCGAGGCCAGGCCCAGAGAAGACCCCCAAAACCAGGTGGCAGTTGCTGCCCCAGCCTGCGTTGGCCCTCACCAAGCCACCCAGGAGTGGGTGCTCTCACCAACCAGGCCGAGAAAAATTCCCAACAAGTCTGCAGGGAGAGAATCCACCTGGTACCAGAACTTCACCCTCAGGCATATAACAAGCCCTTGTCAAGCACCTGCTCCAGAGAACACCCTGGTTCTGAAGTGGCCCAAGCACTTGACTCGGAGTCCCATCACTTTACAAAGCCCGAGGGCTTAAGGCAGCATCTCCTCCAGGTGGGGAGGCGGGAAGTGGAGCCTACTTCCAACCCCTCTTCCCTGCGGCTCTAGAGAGCTGTGTGGTGCTGCAAGCAGCGGGGGCTGAAGGTGGGGGGCCCTCCTGTGCGCAGGGCACGTGCACGACCTGCCTGAGGTCACACAGGGAGTGAGGCGCAGAGCTGGACTGAACCCAGGTCCACCGGCTTCCCGAGCTAATGCCCTTAACACTCAGGCGGCAGTCTGCGGATTCCCAGAAGAGGGTGGGGTGTGCGGAGGATTGGGAGGGCCAGGCCTGAGAGCCCCAAAGTCCCGAAACACTCCTTGCTCCCCGCAAGTGGTGGGGGCACGTCTCGAAGCTTCTACTCCTCGCAGCGGCAGCTAGCGCCAGTAAACTACTCCTGGTAATGGAGATGTTTGCTTGGGGAATTAGGGAAGCAGTAAACAGAAGCCGGAGTAATTAACCACGGACTGTGGATGTGCTCAGCCTTTCAATGCTGCCACCCCTGCAGTGGCTTCCCCTGCAGTGAGGTGATACCACTGGGTGGCGTTTGTCTGCTGAGGTGAGCAAATGAGAATCAGAGTCATAGCCATGGAGAGTCAGGGGATGTTTGGGAGACCACTTAGTATCATCCCCTCCTTGGCCAGAGAGGGAAAGCAAGGCCCTGAGAGGGAGAGACAGCTGCCCAAGGACACACAGCTGTCCTTGACGGCATAGATGGAGCTCATGCCCTGCTCACTGTGAGTGCAGCTGGATCATCAACCCAACTTTGTGGTGTCCCTTTGCCCTGACCTCGCCTTTGTAAATAGTCCATTTATTAAACTCTCCTCAGAAGCAGCTCGAGCCATAAACCAGTAGGAACGCTTCATGGTGATTTTGAGGAACTGCAGGCTGAGGGAGGACTAGCTGGGGAGTGAGAAGCCCAAGAAAGGATGAGGAGCCAACACGCTTACTAGAAAAGCTAACATCCAAAACGCTGACCATACCGAACGCTAGCAAGGATGCTGAGCGACAGGAAGTCTTCACTTATTGCTGATGGGAATGCAAAACGCACAGCCACCTTGGAAGACAGTGTGGCGGTTACTCACAAAGCTCAACATAGTCTTAACCTTATGATCCAGCAATCACACTCCTAAGTGTTTACCCAATGCTTTGAAAATTTACGTTCACACAAAAATCTGCACATGAATATTTATAGCTGCTTTATTCACAATCACCAAAGCCCGGAAACAATCGAGGTATCCTTAAATAGATAACTGAGTAAATAGAATGTGGTACATACACATAATGGAATATTATTCAGTGATAAAAAGAAATGAGCTCTCAAGCTATAAAAAGATATAGATGAAACTTAAAGGCATGTCACTAAGTGAAAGAAGCCTGTCTGAAAAGGCTATATAATGTGCTTCTAATTACACGACATTCTAGAAAAGACAAAACTACTAAGACAGTAAAAAGATCATCTAGCGGTTGCACAGGTTGGATAGATGAAGGACAGGGTATATTTTAGGATGTTGAAATTATTCTGTATGATACTGTAATGGTGGATACATGCCATTGTGCATTTATCAGAACCCATAGGACTTTACAGCACAAAGAGTAAGTCTTAGTGTATACAGATCTTTAAAACATCATGTAGGTAGTCAGAGAATCTAACTGTATTGCAAATGTAGGAAACAACCTGAGTAAAGAGAGTGGAGGGGAAAAGGGCTGACCTAAGTAGCTTTGGAAATGAGTGGATTCTGTAAGACTAGGATAAAAGGAACTGCACATAAGAACTGTGTGCCGGTGGATAAAGTTGCTTCCCAAGGGGATACCAATTAACAATTCTGATACGCCATGCCTGTATGTATACTCTGGAATTGAACAATTAAGTAGATGAATGAGGGACTGTGGGAGCCAGATTTCTCACTGTTAGAGTGGGAATTTATATATAAGCAAGGGGAGGAGGCTGGAATGATTCATGAGGTTATGGATTAGAGTTGGAAACGTCAGCCTGAACTCTGTGTTGCTTAATATCAATACTGACAGCTGTGTATAGAAATATTTTTGGACATGTGTATATAAATCAGTTAGCATACATCCGTATAGCTCTTTGCTCTATTAGTTGAGAGGGCCTAAAAGAAATGACACCCCAGTCACAATAAAGCACAATTAATGGCCAGATCTTGGTCCCTCATATCATTCTCCAATGAAACAAACCAGGATTCCTTAAAGAAATGGCTGATTCTAGGACGGGGGCAGGAAATACACAAAACAATCCTGGAGCAGATTGTAGGGCCAGAAAATAGGGAAGTGCCCCACAAAGCTACAACAATAACAAAAAGCCAGGCTTCCCTGGTGGCGCAGTGGTTGAGAATCTGCCTGCCAATGCAGGGGACACGGGTTCTAGCCCTGGTCTGGGAGGATCCCACATGCCACGGAGCAACTGGGCCCGTGAGCCACAATTACTGAGCCTGCGCGTCTGGAGCCTGTGCTCCGCAACGAGAGAGGCCGCGACGGTGAGAGGCCCGCGCACCGCGATGAAGAGTGGCCCCCGCTTGCTGCAACTAGAGAAAGCCCTCGCACAGAAACAAAGACCCAACACAGCCATAAATAGATAAATAATAAATAAATAAATGAAACCCAAAAAAGTTTAAAAAAAATAAAAATAAAAATAACAAAAAGCCACATTGATGGCGGTATGACAAAGGGACACAGGAGCCAACTGAAAGAGTTCCCAATGGTCAAAGTTAGAACAATTTGAACAGCAAAATAAAGTAGTATTGGAATAGAACCCAAAGAATACAATAAATATCCATGAGTTCAGGCCGATATAAATGATTGAATAAGTTAATAAATTAATATATTTATTTATGTATTATGTTTTATTAATTTAATAAATTAATAAATTATTCATGGGAGACAAATCTGCCATGAAGAATTCCAAGTAATTTATGTAGATATTCTGCCCTCTTGGAGGGGTAGCGTGGCTCCTACTCACGTGTGGGCTGCACATAATGAGTTCCTTGCAAAGAGCAGAGCATGGAAATGCATGTGGCGGGGAAGAGTAACTTCACAGGAAAACCTGGCAAACATCGCCTTAGGCAGGTGATCAAGGTCAACACCAACAGTGATAAATCATGTTGATAATATGTACCTTGGCAAGGCGTGATGAAAATGAGACTTTGTGGTCATCCTTCCAAAAATTCACAGCCCCAGTCTAATCATGAGGAAAACATCGGGCAAATTCCAATAAAAGGACATCCAAAAATAAATTTGACCAGTATTCCTCAAAAATGTCAAGGTCATCAAAACCAAGGAAAGTCTGAGAAACTGTCACAGCCAAGCCTTAAGGAGGCATGATGATTAAACATAACGTGGCATCCTGGACGGGATTCTGGACCAGAAAAAGGACATTAGGTAAAAACTAAGAAAATCTGAATAAAGTAAACTTTAGTTGATCATGCTGTCCTAATGTTGGTTTATTAATTGTAACAAATATCCCAAAGTGATATAAGGTGTTAATAGTAGGGGAAATTGGGTGCAGGATATGTAATGAGTCTCTATACTACCTTCTCAATTTTTCAGCAAATCTAAAACTGTTCTAAACAGTAAATTCTATTTTAAAAGAAAAAATAGCTAAAGCTAAAGAAAAAATGAATATTCTCAACACTCCACAAAGAACTATTTTTGACATTTCGATTTCCTTGCTTCCAGTACTCTTTGTTTTGAGCTTATAATTAAGTGTCCTGGCGTGTTCTTGGTTATGGTTTTGTCTTTTAACGTTATGGTTTTGAGCAATCACTCAAAACCATAACTCATAACACTCATAACAACCATGTTGTTATGAGTGTAACCTCATAGCCTATCTCACAGCTGTTTTTGTTCACGGTGGAACATTCTGCCAAGTGGACTATCTTGAGTTTAGTAACTGAACTCCTCGTGTTGGGTTGATTGGGTTGTTCTCAAATTTTTGCTATTATAAGTAAGCCTAGAGACACAAGCTTCCAGAAAGGGATAGATGGGAGTGCGCAAGCCTCATTTTTTTTTTTTCAAAAAATACCTAATGAATATGCTACCAGTTCACTGAACAGGCAGAATCTGATGGGGCACAAACAGGAATAGCATCAATTCCCCCAGCCCTGCTTCAAACAGGCTCCCTCTGAGCCCCCTACTCACCCCCAACGGGCACCATAGTTGCTTCAACCTTGAACTCACCTTCAGCTGTAACAGCATCTTGTGGAATTAAGGCCTGCCCACTTATCAGCATGAAAAGATCCAGTCAGGTCCCCCCGTCTCCAGCTCAGGACCCACCAGGGTTCAGAGACCCCAGCTGGAGAAAGTGTTGTGGAGGTGGAGTAGGGGGGCTTTTCGTTCCCTCCCCTTTTCCCCCTAGGATCCTGGCAGAGGACGGGACGACCTTAGGGAAAAGGGGAGCCATTTTACACTTGGCTGACGCTGTCTGTGGTCCTCCCCCAGCTGTGGAGGCCCCGGGCACAGTGGGCGTGCACATGCCAGTTCTCTCCTGTGGCACAGATAGATGTGGTCATTGGAGCTACACAGTTCCGTGACAGAGGGCATGCTATGTGGCTTATCTTTTGTGTGCCACCCGGAACCCGAAGGTCTTCCTTGCTCAGTCCACCCACTGCTGGGATCCCCTTCCCCCCAGGAAGGGCTCCCAATGAGATTATTCAAGGCTCAGTGAAAGTCTGTGTCTTCCACGTGTGTCTTACTCCACTTGGGGCTGCTATAACAAAAGTATCATAGACTGAGTGGCTTATAAACAACAGAAGCTTACTTATGACTGTTCAAGAGGCTGGGAAGTCCAAGCTCAAGGTGCCGGCAGATTTGGTGTCTGGTAAGAGCCCTCTTCCAGGTTCATAACAGTCGTCTTCTCTTTGTGAGCTCACACGGCAGAAGAGGCAAGGGATCTCTCTGTGTCTCTTTTAGAAGGACACTAATCCCGTTCATGAGGCTCCACTCCCATCACCTAATCACCTAACAAAGGCCTCACCTCCTGATACCATCACACTAGGGAGTTGGTATCAACACATGAGTTTTGAGAGGAGGGGGACACATTCAATCCATAGCAACACGGTCCACAGAAAATTCCCCTCCCCTCCACTCCCCACCTGGGAGCACAGCTGCCCTTCCCTGCCCCCTCATCCATCCCTGCCCTGTTGAACAGCCCTGGCCAACTTCCAACCAACCTCAGACCTTCTGAATTCTCCAGACATGTTGATGCAGGTGACTGTATCTCCCAGCAGTCGCCACATGAGGAAACTGAGGCACAGAGAGGTTAAATCCCACATATAACACAGAGGATCAACAGAGCTCTCTGAAAAAATTTAAAAACAGAGAAGACTCTGGCAAAATTGAACAAAAATAGAGAGAGAGTGACAGCACAAATAAGCTATATAAGCAACAGAAAAGGGAAATCACCACAGAAATTGCAGAGATAATGCATGGAAATTTGTATGAACAACTGTATAATAAATTTAAAATTTTAGATTAATAGAATATATTCCTAGAAAAATATAACTACCAAAACTGACCCAAAGAGAAATTTTTTAATCTCCATAATTTTGTAACCATTAAATTGAATCAATAGTAAAAATCTTCCCACAAAGCACTTTATCCACATGGTTTTATAAGTGAGTTCTCCCAAACATTTAAGACAGAAATCATTCCAGTCTTGTGCTAATACTTTCATTTATGAGACCACAAAAGCCTTAAATCCAAAGTCAGACCAAAAATGGGAAATTATGGAGCGCACTCACTCAAAAGTGTGCATGCAGAATTGGCAAGAAAATTCCAGCAATGAATAAATTAGGTAATATATTATGACCAGGTTTGGTTTTTCCTAGGAATGTGATGCTAGTTTAGCATTAGTTGATGAATTAATGTAATTGATCACCTTAGCAGATCTTTTAAAATCATACGGTCAACTAAACAGATGCAGAAAGGGCATTTGATAAAAGTTGGCATTCATTCACAATAAAACTCTTAGCAAACTAGGAATGAAAGGAATGAAAGGGCTTCTGCCAAAAAGCCTACAGCAAACATCATATTTTGTGGTGAAATGTTGAAAGCTTTCCCTTTAAAATTAAGATCAGGGGCAAGACAATGATAGCTGCCAACATTATTAATATTCAACATGGGTGGTCTTTTCTAGAGCACTTAAAAACAAAAAGAAATGAAAAGTGTACAGGTTGGAAAGGAAAAGCAAAAACTGTCATATTTGCCTATGCTGTGTTTGCCTCTCTGGAAAACCCAAAAGAGTCCACAGATGATAAGAGAGTTTAACATATTTGCTGGATTCAAAATCAATATACAGAGATAAAGGTGCCATTTCCAAGAGAAGAGAAATTTTACAAAGTTTCTGAGGTCAATAAGAAACCTAACAAAATTTGTAAAGTTCTTTATGTAGAAGATTAATATTTGCATATGCCTGATATGAGCTTGGCATATTGTAGCACTTCACTGAATGTGTGTTTCTGTTTCCACCCTGCCCTATACCTGAGATGTTTGCATTTTCATCTTAAAGAAACACTATCGGATTTGGCAGAACAATTTGTGCAATGTTGAGTCTTACTGACCCTGTGTTCCATTAAAGATTAATATTTGCATAATGCATTTGCCAAACACCTTCACATTCATTATCTTGTGCCCAAGAGAAGGGGGTAATAATGATTGCATTTGCACTGGAGGAAAGTGACCGGCAGGGTCTAGTCAGTTTGGCGTCAGATTTTGGTCCCAGGTCTGTCCTTGTTTCTATGGCCGTGGTGTTTCACCTGCCCTGCACCTGTTTACCTGGCTTATTCACTGAGTAACTACATGGGCACTTACTGGGCCCTGTGCCAGATGAAAGAGGCACAGCGATGTGCCCGGTGGGCACGAAGCTTGTCTTCCTGGGGTTCCAGCTACTGGAAGGTCCATATCATCACACAACTGGATGGCACTGTGCTACGTAAGATGCTGAGCGCAGAGGAGGGGAGCAAGGCGGCTTCCTGGAGGAAGGGGCACTTAATTCCAAGCTTGAAAGACAAGTCATCCAGAAATCAGGAGTGGGGAGGAAGTAGAAAAGAGGAAAAAAGGCATCCAGGCCGAGTAGACAGCATGTGCTTGGAGGAGAGAGAGCTGTTAAGGAACAGGTAGAAGTTGGTCCAGGCAGAATGTAAGGTGCGCAGGCGTGGGGAGTGAGCAAGGAGATACTCAGAAGCCAGCCATTCCAGGGTCCCCGCACACTGGGCCGAAGAGTATGACCTTGACCTTAAGAGCAAGGGGCAGCCACTGAGGAGTAAACAAGGGTATGACAAAGCCAGACCTGTGCTTTAGAGGACAGAGTGGGCAGACTGGAGGGTGGGAAAGAGGAGGAGACCCTGAAGTCAGGAAGTCGGGTTGGGTCAGAGGAGAGCCTTGTATGAACCGAGAGGACCCACTCTCTGCCATTCCAGAGACCTCATAACCTCATGAGCCCACTCCCAGCATCCATCCAGACTCTGGGCTGCAGCGACAGACCCTAGTCCAGCAGCTAAGGCTTTAAAGGGGGATGGTTGGCCCCAGAGCTGGAGAAGAGGCTCAGAAGCTCTCAGGACTAAAGAAAGAACAGCCAGAGCCAGGGGCTCAGGCCACCAGACTCTCTCCTATACCATCTTTTATCTCTGCTTTTCTCTGCCTCTTTCTGGAAAGTGGCCTTCATTACTCCTACTGTACACAGGGCATGCCCCATGAGCCAGAAAGGTAGCCCCAAGCTGTTGCCAACCCCATGATCCCAAAGGCAATAGAGAACTTCCTCCAAAAGTTCCAGGAGAAAATCCCAGGGAGGAAGCCAAACAGCATATGGGAGGCATTCTGTCCGATGGCTACACTACCTCACGTATAAAAACAAACCTTCCACAGGCACTGGCAATGTCCCTAGGAGCTGTCCGAGAACACGGCTTCAGACAGGGGACTATTAGGTAAAAGGCAGACTCCTTCCATCATTTCATGCTTCCTACAGCAAACAGTCCCCTGGCACCCACGACCCAGATCTTCCCCAGCCTCCTGTGGTCTCAGACAAGACCTTGCCTGGCAAACCCTCAACCCAGCAATTCCACGTCTAGGTTTCGATACTAGAGACAAATTCCCATGGGAACACAGCAAGGCTCGCACAAGGATGTTCATTGCCGTGTAAGGATGTTCATGCAGAGGACAAAATGGAAACAACCTTAATATCCATTATAGGGAAATGGGGAATGGCGAAAGAAAAGGAGAAAGCAAAGGAAAGAGGGAGAGAGAGAGGGAGGGAGAGGGACAGAGAGGGAGAGAAGGGAAGGAAGAAAAGAGAAATAGCCAAGTATTTGAGATAAATTACTTCATTAAAACCAGTGAGGTAGGGGCTTCCCTGGTGGAGCAGTGGTTGAGAGTCTGCCTGCCAATGCAGGGGACACGGGTTCGAGCCCTGGTCTGGGAAGATCCCACATGCCGCGGAGCAACTGGGCCCGTGAGCCACAATTACTGAGCCTGCGCGTCTGGAGCTTGTGCTCCGCAACAAGAGAGGCCGCGATAGTGAGAGGCCCGCGCAACACAATGAAGAGTGGCCCCCGCTTGCCGCAACTAGAGAAAGCCCTCGCACAGAAACGAAGACCCAACACAGCCATAAATAAATAAATTTTTAAAAATGAAAAATAATAAAAAAAAAAAACTGGTAAGGTCCCTCTCTGTATACTGACATAGAAAGATGTCTATGATACTGGTAAATTATTAAAAAGCTAGATGCACAAATACATATAATATGATAACTTTTATCTGTGATGTCCATTGCAGCACTATTTACAATAGCCAGGATATGGAAGCAACCTAAATCTCCATTGACAGAGGAATGGATAAAGAAGATGTGGTACATATATACAATGGAGTATTATTCAGCCATAAAAAGGAACAAAATAATGCCATTTTCAGTGACATGGATGGACCTAGAGATTGTCATACAGAGTGAAGTAAGTCAGAAAGAGAAAGAAAAATATCATGTAATATCACTTATATATGGAATCTAGAAAAAAAAGGTACAGATGAACTTATTTGTAAAGCAGAAATAGAGACATAGATGCAGAAAACAAACTTATGGTTACAAAGAGGGGAGAGAGGGTGGGATGAATTGGGAAATTCGGATTGACATATATACACTACTACATATAATATAGGTAACTAATGAGAACCTACTTATAGCACAGGGAAACCTACTCAGTGCTCTGTGATGACCTACATGGGAAGGAAATATAAAAAATAGTGGGTATATGTATATGTATAACTGATTCACTTTGCTGTACAGCAGAAACTAACAAAACATTGTAAAGCAACTATACTCCATTAAAAATTAATAAAAAAATAAAATAAAATTAAGCCTGCATATGTGTGTGGTGTATCAATGCAAAGATAAGGGTCTGTGAGGGTTCCATATCACACCCATGTCAGTGGTATGAGGCGGGATGGGCTTTGGAGGGGAGCGCAGCACAGAGGTAGTTTTTCTCTGTATGACCTGCTTGAATATGTAACAATAAGAGGGATTGGTTTAAGACTTTGGATAATTAGAAATAATTTTAAATAAATGAGAGAAAACAAAATGGCAGGAAATGTTGTTTGTAAAGGCAAATTAGGAAAAAAGTCACCTAAATACAAAAATACATCTAGAGGGAACTAAAATAAATGATGGTGCCTGTTACAACAGAACACCAGGCAGCCAGTGAAAGACAGAGATGATTTACATGGGGAGATATTCGCAAATGAAAAGCAAATTACAAATTAGTGTGTACCAAATATTCTTATGTTGTAAAAGAAAGAAAGTTTAGAATATGCATAGAAAAATATAAGCCATAGTGGAAAGAGTAGGACTTAGAAACCCACGGACCTGGGTTTCAGTCTCACTAATAGTTATCAGTGGAGTATTGTGGGGTTCACTCCACTGCTCTGAGCGTCAGTTTACCCATCCTAAAAATGAGAATAACAACAGTGTCTACCTCACGGGGTTGATGTGAGGATTAACTGAGCTAATGTAGCCAAAAGGCTTATCATGGAGAACACAAGACAGCAAGATGATGATGATGATGGTGGTGGTGGTGGTGGTGATGGTGATGATTTTCTAGTGTTTCATCCAGGAAGTAGTTTGAGACTAAGGGAAGGGAACAGGGCAATTTTTTTTCTTAAACATCTTTATTGGAGTATAGTTGCTTTACAATGTTGTGTTAGTTTCTGCTGTATAACAAAGTGAACCAGCTATTTTACTCTTTATACACTCTTACAATACTTGAATGTTTAACAGTGAGATTGTGTTACTATCTACTCTGGACTGAATTGTGTCCCTTCCCCCAATTCTTACATTGAAGTCCTAACCCCACCCCACACTGTGATTGTATTTGGAAATGGGGCCTTTGGGAGATAATTAGGGTTAGATGAGGTCATGAGGTTGGCGCCCTCATAATGAGGTTTGTGCCCTTATAAGAAGAGACACCAGACTGCTCACTCTCTCCGTCTCTCTCTCTTTCTCTCTGTCCCTCTCTGTCTTTCTCTTACCATATGAGGACATGGTGAGTAGGAGGCCGTTTACCAGCCAGGAAGAGATCCCCCAGCAGAACCCGACCATGCTGGCACCCTGATATCAGACTTCCAGCCTCCTGAACTAAATAGACAAATTGTTGTTTAAGTTACCCAATATATGTTATTTGTTATGGCAACCCGAGCTGACTCAGTCACTCTCAAAATTTAAAAATACATATGCTAATAAAGACTAAAGGAGGAAAATAACCTTGTCTCAGCAGCCAAGACTGCAATGTGTCTGTTCTGCTGGGCTCTACACCCTGGCACTGCCCTCAGAGGAGGCTGCTGGACTACCTTGTGGGTGAGTACACCTGACCACGTCCCCTCTCATCCTGAGAAAATCACATCCACACAGTGGTTATGGAGGAGGACCAGGAGATGTGCCAAGCTCTCAGAGCACAGTGAGACAGACAAAAATGATCCCCCCCAACCAGGAGGGCTTGGGAGCCAGAGGACCGGCAAAGGTAGGTGACAAGCGTTCTCCTGTCGCCTGCCAGCATCCTGTGATTTAATACAGTTTGGACATTTTTCCAGCTGAGTGACAGCCGGGGCTCCAGCCACATGAAATCAGGCAGATAAAAGCCGGAGCAAAGGGCACTGAGACCTTGGCTCCCTGTCATTCTGCCGCCAGCTCTGCCAGAGCCCAGCTGGCATATTAAGTTGCTGAATCAATAAGGAAATGGATCAGGGCCGAAGGGAAAAGAGAGGCTGAGAATTCCACAAAATTTCTCCTTCTTTGAGAGTCACATGGTTACGCTGTTGTACCTTCCAGCATCAGGGAGGCCCATCCAGCGACACAGAGGAGATCCCCAGCCACTGGCAGTGGATTCTGAGCACCTACTGTGCACCAGGCCAGCACAAGGCCCCAGGGAGGCAGCAGCGACAGGACAGGCGAGGCCCTGCCCACGGATACCATCAGGAGGATGATAGTAAATCATAGACCTTCATGCTCTCTGCTCTGTGCTCACTGCTCTCACCCATTTCTCTTAACCCTTGCAGCCACTCTATGAAGGAGGATTACTGTCATCCTATTTTACAGAAAATGAAACTGAGGCTCAAAAAGACGTCACCCACTGGGACATGACCTGTGTAACAGCAGAGTCAGAACATGAGCCCAGGTCCATCTGTGCCGAGGGTATGCCCTGGCTCACCACACAGTGTGGCCTCCGTGGCATATACTAGAATATTCTAGAAGTGAGACCCAGGCCCAAGGTCTCCCCATAGTCAGGGACAGACCCCAAGTGCAATTCCTTGCACACACCCGGATAGGGGCTGGACAAGCCTTAAAGTGGTGTCTTAAATATAATGTCAATCCCGACCCCATGCCTCCTCCCTGCAGCCACCGTTTCCTTTATCTTTTCAACCCCACCCTCTTGGTTTTAACTGTTTATGCAGTACCAGTTTAGGGAGTACCCAGAGCAGGGCCTGCACACAGTAAGGCAGATGGCGTGCGGTTCTGAAAGGGACCTGGAGTCCCATGGGAGAGGGGGGGACAGGGTCTCAAGTCCCATCTTTGCTCTTCACCAGCGACAGCCCCCAGGCACTTTGCACCCAGGGTCTCCTGCCCTCCCGTGTAAGACCTGAGAGTGTCTTCACCTTCTCCAAGGCTGTGGCTGGAGTTCAAAAGAGAAAACGGGTGTAAAGCTCTCAGCACAGAGCCCGGTATTTACCAAGTTCATGATGAGATTCGTGGTTATTAAGGATGATGATACTTATAACAACTGCTTGAAAAAAACATAAAACCAGAGGTTGTTATTTCCTTCTCTTTCGAGACTTCTGCTCCCTCTTAGCATTCATTCATTGATTCATTCATTCAATCCACTCACATGAATTGGGTACCTTCCACGGCCCAGCAGGGCTCCTCCTGGGACTACAGGGGTGAAGGGGACAGGCAGGGTCCTGCCTCCTGGGACTGATAGTCCTGTGGGGAAGAGTAACGACCATCAAGGAACCAGACGAATGAATTAAACCATTGCCGGGAGTTCCCTGGCGGTCCAGTGGTTAGGACTCTGCGCTCTCACTGCTGAGGACCCGGGTTCAATCCCTGGTCGGGGAATTAAAATCCCACAAGCCTCGTGGCCAAAACAAAAACACTGCAGCCTGGGACAAGGAAAGCAAGGAAAAAATAGGATGGTGTAAAGGAGAATGATGCTTTTTCTGCCAGGATCATTCTCCTTAGCATGAGAAAGAAAACTCATGACCCATTACTCCACCAGCATTGGCAGGGCACTGAGCTCCTCGGTGACCCTTGAGCTGTCCCCTCTGTGTCCTGCAAGACCCATTCCCTGCTTGGCACACCCCCGCCCCCCGTGCAGCCCCCAAGCTCCTGATGGTTCCACAGCACCTGCTTGGTGGTGCCCCCTGCTGCCCACTGTGCCTTCTGTAGCCAACCATCCTGGGGCCCCTGCCCAGCTCTCAGCACCTCTCCATCTCACACACTGCCCGCTCTCAGCCCTGGGAGGGGAGGGCCCCTCAGGGATGGGACCATCTTGGCCCCTGGCCTTAGCCAATTGGACCAGGGCTGGACACTTGACCCAGGCCAGGCCAACCAGGCTTGGATTCAGCCTGAGAGACCCTGGCCAGTCTCTGTGGAAGGAGAGAGGGCCCCTTGGCTAGAACCCCAAGTCACCTTGTGGACTGCAGAGGGAGAGGATGGGGCAGGGATGAGGGAGGAGAAGGGGCCTGGTGCTTCCTTTCCCACAACCCAGCTGCCCCTCCCCTGGGGTCTGTGCCTCCTCCCTGCCCCCACCAGGCCATGTATTGAGCTCCTAGTTCATCACTTAAGCCAGAGAGCCTTGATTCATCTCCCCTCCCCCTCCCCTTGTGGCCAAGTCAGTGGCTTCCGTCCCACAGCCCCTCAGAGCCGCTCTGGGCTCTGTGACTTCTCTGTTACTTCGCAAGGGCCAGACTCCTGGTGTTTGCTGAAGGAGTGAGAGAATGAGTGGGTGGGTGACAAAACCTCCGAGCACCCTCCCTGTGGGTGGGGCCAGGGCCCAGGGATGCACAGACTGGGTTTGATTCAGGCTCTGCTGCTTCCTGGCCCCGCGGTCTTGACCTGATGTTTGTCCTCCCTGGGCGTCCACCTCCTCAGCGGGGAGGGTGGGTTGGGCACCCGGGTGATGTGGGGAACGTGCTGGCATGTGGCAGCTCCCAGTCAATGTCATAAGGGATGACAGATGCCAGATGTGGCCCCAGCATCCTTCTCCCTGATGCCTATTCCTAGAGTCCTCCCCAGGGGGTGAGGGGGGCTCAGGATCTGCAGGGACGCTAGAGGAAAACGCCAGGTCAGGTGGCCTAATGGCTTCTTCACTGGGAAGGGGGTGGGGCAGGGACCCCAAGCCCACCTGAGCAACCTCTGCTCTGTCCTCCCCCAGGAGTCCAGCTCAGGCCCCGATGTCCTCCTCCAGGCCTGTCAGCACCTGTCCCAAGTGTCACTATGGCCACGGGAATGTGCAGGCGGAAGGTGACCTGCCGTGGTGCCAGCTGAGGGCTGAGCAGGGCCCCACCTGCTCAGCTCTGTGGTCAGATGGCAATAGGACTGCAGGCCATGGCTGGGGGAGAGGGAGGGAGAGGAAGAGAAGAGATGTGCATGGGGGTGGGGGAGGGGAGGAAGCAGAGAAAGAGAATAATGGTTTTAGATTCAGAGAGGAGAACTTAGCCCTTTAATTCAGTGTGTGTTTTCAACGGGGTAGATTTCTTTTTAAATTATTATTATTTTTAAACCCTAAGTGTCTAAATCTGTCTTTTGCCAGGGTTCAGATTTCAGGCCCACACCATGCGCCTCCCCCTGACTCTTGCTTGGGGGGCCTGACTCACCTGTGCAGCTTTCTAGGCTGGTCCAGGTAGGGGTGGGGCTGCCCAAGACAGGTAGGATGGCCAGACCAGGTCCGCTGGGCCTCGTCCTCTGACACCCCAGGGACTGAGCACTCAGAGAGGATGGGAAAGTGGCAGGACAGCTCGCAGTTTGGGTACTTGGGGAAATCACCCCATGTCCGTGGGCCTCAGTGTGTCCTCGTGTGTAAAAGAAGATCAATTCTAAGGGGCGTGGCGGAAAGGGGAAGTGCTGTGATAATGTGGGAAGAAACATGGACTCCCCTCCCCATTTCTGATGTGAGCAGTCGCTCGGGAAATGTTGGGCTCCTATGCCTCACGCCCACGGCTCCTCCCTGCAAAGACACAGCCACTGGGAGGATGGTGCAAATAATAGAAAACCAACCCAACTTGACTTAAAATGGGAACTTAATGGCTGCAATAGCTGAAAACTCCACAGGGAGTTCCAGCTCTGACCTGGCTTCACCAGGGGTCCCCACAATCTCCCGGGACCTGGTTCCTCTGGCCTCCATCTCTCACGTCTCTCACTCCTGATGCCTCAGGGCTGGCTGTCTCAGCAGCTCTGCTGCTCTGGGCACAGGAGTCTGTTCCTAGGAGCCCAGCTCCAGCTCACACAGTTAGGCCACATACCCTAGGCTCACACAGTTAGAGCCAATCACTGTGTTCATGGCAAAAGGCATGTCCAGATCAGTGTGGGCCCAGGTCACCCCATCCTGATCTCGAAGACTGACACTGGGGGCAGGGAGTCCCTCCAAATGGAAACCAGGAGCTTTTTAGCAAAAGAAGGGGATCGGAAGCTTAGTGACCTCACACATCACTTGAGCGCTGTGAGACTCATTTACATCACAAAAGAGCAGTGGACAGTGGTAAAGACCTACAGAGCTCCTACTAAGGTGTCAACATCACTACCTGATCAGGCAGTTCTGTTCCACCTGTTCTTATCCCCATTTTACAGATAAAGAAACTGAGGTTCAGAGAGGTTAAGTGACTTGGCCTGGGGTCACACAACCAGTCCAGGGAGGAACCAGGGTGCTCTCTCAAGACCTGCTCTTAACCACCACGCTGCACTGCCTCCCTAAAGGGAAAAAGGACAGCCAGCACAGTGATACTAATGACGACAGCGTGGGGCTGTCTGAGGATGCAGTGGTGACAGCCCAGCGAGGGCAGGCCGAGCGATGGATGCTGGGAAGTTGTAGGTTCCCTGTCTCCCTGCTGTTCCAGCCCCCTAGCTCCACCCCCTCCAAGTGCTCAAGGGGATCCGCCCCACCCATCAGGGCTGCAGTGCTTCCTTCCGCTAGAAACCTTGCATTTCTATAAAAATCAAGGGGAAATGTGGCCCCAATCCCCCCCTCCTCTCTCCTTTCCCCTCCCTGTTTCTCACCTCTGGCCCCTGCTGTATCAACAAGAGGGGAGAGGAAAGTCGAGCCTCCCAGCATTTATCACTGTGGGACTAGAAGCCCAGCAACAACCTTTAAACTTTGGCGAGGGAAGAGGAGGGTGCGTGGGTCACAGTGGTGCTGAGCTGAGGTAGGAACACATGTTTCCCTGGGCAGATAGATGTGTGTCTCCGGGTGGGAGGCAGGACCTGCAGAGATGCTCACAGCCAGCGCTGGCCTGAGGTCAAGGCGGCCTCCTCGCAGGGGCTCTAGAGAGGGCAGTGCTGACACCAAGGGGGATACGTGCTGATGGGGGTTTCAGGCACAGAGGGAGGCTCTTCTGATGCCCGGAGCCTTCACTGTGCTTGCGGGTGAGCTTGACCTGCAGGGAGAGCTGATCCTACAGCTCAGAGTGGCAGAGCCAGAAAGACCCTTGGAGAAGGGGGTCACCCCTGCCTTGGGGGGCAGAGGCCACCCAAGATGGACTGAGGGCCAGGCTGCCTGCTCCCCAGCCCCATCCTCAGGCTGTATCCCTCCCTGGGCTCAGGGACCACCACTGTGGCTGGAGGAACTGGTCTGAGCCCGAGGTCTCCATCCCTACTCTGAGAACCTGAGCTTGACCATCTCTGCACTGGCCCTGGCCTGCTCTCTAATGAGGCCTCTGCCTGGGATCCGGCCCTGCTGGTCTGAGGCCCCGCTCTGCTCCTACAGCCCCTCAACACCACCACCCACCCCCAGCCCAGGCTCCCATCTACCCACCAGGTAATGGGCTGGCATTATGATCCTCAAATTACAGATGAGAAAACTAGGCTTAGAGGAGTGAGGCGGGGAGGAAAGTGCATCTCAAACCCAGGTCTCTATGGCTCCAAAGGTCAGTTCTGCACAGGCTGCTCTGCCTCAGCTTTCCAGGGCCAGGGGGCGGGGGTGGGCCAGGAATGGCCTGCAAACAGACCAAACTTGTGGGCAGAGGGGGGTCTAGGAGAGAGTGCAAGAGGGCTGGTGGAACCAGCCGGGCCTCACCCTGGATTCGCTGCTACCCCTGAACTATGCAGGGCTTGCTGGACATTCCACGTTGTTTCTTGCCTCTGCCATTTGGCTTTGACTGCTCATTCCGTTCTTCTTAAGATACCCTTCTCTCTATTTTGTCCACTTGGCAAGCTCCTATTCATCCATCAAAACCCAGATTAGAGGACTCCTCCCTGCCATTTCCCAACCCCTATAAATTCTCTTCTTTACTCTATTGCTTCTGAACTAACATCCCGTGTATAAGTCTTTATCCACTAAATTATGATTTATTTATTGCCTACTCATTCACACAGCTGGATATGAATGTTGGCAGGAGACTGGCAATCAACTGACCAGGACTGGACCCATGAATGCCCTCTGAGGCATGGTCACTCCCATCCCTGTGCCCCTGTGCCCCTGACTCTCCCCTGGCTCACGGCCCATCCCCTCACGAGATGTGGCATTTCCAAAGGGCAGGCTGAGAACCTTGACTTCTTTAGTGTCATTGTCAGCAGGGGCTGGCACAGAAAGTGCATCACAGATCCAGGAGGGGGCAGCCTTCTCCGCTTCTGGGTGGAGCCCGGCCCGCCTCTGGTGACCGGAGGCCAGGCAGCCCAGGGAGTATGAGGCCCCAGCCCGCGTGACCACAGGGGCACAGCCCACAGGACAGCCTACAGGCACCTCCACAAGCTTCCTGGGTAGAGATCAGTGAGAGCAGGAGGGGGCACAGAGGAGCCTCCACCTGTGACCATAGCTGTTGGTAGGCTGGTTTTTGAGCCCACAGGAGACACCCAAGGGACCCTCAAATTGAGGGAGAGGCTTTCAAGGGACCACAGTTCACTCAGGTGCAGGAGGGATCAGAACTGGCAAGATCAAGTTTACCTGTTAGATTCTCCCTTTTTCCACCCACAGCTGGTGAGACCCAGGGACATTCAGAGACTGTGGCCACCTAGCCTGGGGTCAGTCCCCCCACCTCACACCTGCCCCCCATCAGGTGGCCTAACACAGAGTCGGGATCTCCAATGGCCCCTGTTGGTTGAAAGGCTCCAGATCTCCCAGCTCCGGTGGCACAACGACATCTCCAGCCCTAGAGCTCTCTGCAACGGGCACAACAGTGCCCTGGTGACCCCATGCGCACACTCCGCCTACCAGATTTGTATGCAGCGCACGGAGGAGAGCGTGGCGGCTTATCTTATTTTCTTTGAACAAATCAACTTTCTGCCATAGCCAAGCAGCGTGGAGATTTCAGTGTGTACAGACATCAGAGATAGGAAAACGAATATCCAGTTTTGCGGGTTTTATTGGTCTCGCCCACGCTCACCTGCCATCGCTCCTGGGTCTCCCCTGAGGCCTAGCTGTGTTCTCAAAGCCCCATGCTGCCATCCGGGCATAAGCACCCCATGGCAACCTTGCCTCCTGTCTCTCTGTCTCTCCTCCCCTGCACCCCCTTCTCTCTCCTCTCCCTCCTCCTCCTCCCTTGCTGCTTGCCATCTCTGAGCACAGGGAAATGTGATCTCAGAAGTGTCGCCTTCCTTTAATCAAGACCTAATTCCTTATCACAGAGCTCAGAGATGGACGTTTCCAAGAAGACAAGGAAGGCACTAGTGGTGATTAACGCTTCCCTGCTCTCTGGAAAATAGGACTTAGTCCAGGATGTGGATTTTTTTTTAAGGTGCTTTACCATAGGAGATTCTGGGAGGCCAGCCCCTGGTTTAGCAGATACCCCACAAGGCAAAGCAAGAATTTGGAAGAAAGGAGCGTTGCCAAACTGAGAGACAAGAGAGAGGGTGAGCCTTGAGGCAGGGTTAGGGAGACCCCAAGCCAGGGGCAGGAGTCAGCTTGGCGCCCACTACCAGGATGCCTGGAGGTTGGGAGGGCCCTTCCTGGTTGTGTAGCTCTCCTGTCTTCCTGTCCTGCCCACATTCCTTAACCAAGCCTCCTTTGAATAAATATCTCTTCCATCCCGGAGGTGATGAGCGGCTCCTAGTGGCTGGAGTAGGAGGGCACTTTGGGGACACATGTCCTTGTGGATGGAGGAGAAGTTGAGGGTAGCTCAGAGGGAGATCAAATACCGAGTATAGGAGCTCAGGTTTTGACCCAAGGCTAGAGGAGCCACGGAGGGCTGGGGGTCTTGTGTGTGTGTGTGTGTGTGTGTGTGTGTGTGTGTGTGTGTGTGTGTGTGTGTGTGTGTGTTGCAGTGGAGGACGAGGTGGTTACGTGCTATAGGGAGGCTGCTCAGTAGGGATGGATGGGAGGGGAGCCTGAGGCAGGGGGACCAGGTACAAGGATGTTGCAGTGGTTGGGTGGGAGGTGGCAGTGACCTGGACCCAACCGGCATCCAGGGCTGCAGAGAAGGAGACAGATGCCATAATGGGGCAGCAGGTAGAGTGCATGCGACGTGGTGACTGCAGCAGGGGACGGGGAGGAGCAGAGAACAGAGCACGTACTGTGTGCTCACACCCCTTCCTTAGCCGAACTCCCCAGCCCCCTCTACGGTCAGTCTGGGCATCAACGATTCTCAGATGCACACCACATATGTCCAAGGTCACCAGATACTGTGAGGCAGTGCCATGTCCAAACCTAGAATAGGTCAAGGAACATTTCAGAGGCGGAGATGACAGAGGTGGAGGGGGTGAAAGCTGAGGGCAGAGATGTCTGCATGTTCCAGGCCGGGTCCTCTTCCCCATCCCACCCTCATGGTTCACCCTGTCTCCTAAGGGCTGACTTGCAGTTCAGGACCTGGCCCATCAGCCCCTCCCTAGCTGGTGGCCTTATCTCTCAGTTTCCTCCTCTGTCAAGTGGGTTAATGCCCCCTTCCTCCCACCCTGTTGGGCTGCAGTGAAATCGTGCCAGGATAGGAAACCGGGGGCGGCCCAGCACTGAGGTGACAGGGACCAGCATCTGTGTCCTCCTGTGCGACTGGTCCCTTCTAGGGCCAAATAGTGGGAGTTTTACCCCATTAGGTGACATTGAGTTTTACCACATCTGGTGACTTCCAGGATTTGGCACAGAGTAGGACCACAATTTATGTGGTCCGATTAGTTCATAGATTTGAATTCTGGCTCTGACACTGATCAGCTGTGTGCCCTCCAGCTGGGACCTCCCCTCTGGGGCCTCAGTTCCCTGTCTTGGAATCTGTATGGTGGAGAGTCATTTGCTCCCTGGGTTCCAAGTAAACGTCACAGTAACACAGCACCGGATGCAGGGACCCAGAACACCTGGAGGCAGAACTAGGAAGACAGACTGTGGGCGTGAAGTCAGCTGCCTCAGCGTTCACTCTTCTCCAGAGCAGGGAGACGGTGTCCCCATCCATAACGCAGGGTGCGCTAACCAACCACAGAGCTTCAGCAAGTGTCAGTGCTGCCGGCGGGAAGCTTCCTGTTAACATTAGTCGGAAGGTCAGGAGGAGGTGACGAGGAGGGGAGCTCTGTGTGGACAGAGAGTGGGCAGGCCTCCAGGGAGGTCTCAAAGGGACAGGCCCCCAGCAGGCCCAGGAGGCCCCAGCTGGGCTGCTTCCCGGACCTTTGACCAGTGTAGTCGCACAAGGGCCTGTCCTCAGGACGTCTGACTTGGAGTTCAATGCCCTGCACTCACTATCCTGAAATTCACAAAGGTTTTTGAACAAGGGGCCCCAGTTTCGTTTTGTGCTGGGTTCTGCAGATCATGCAGCGTGTCCTGAACCAGGGTCGCTTCCGTATCACAGCGATCGTGGGAGATGTGACTTCATCCCCCTGCACAGATGAGGACGCTGAGGCTCTGAGTAAGCAGGAGACTTACCCAAGGTCTCACAGCTACTGAGGGGCAGAGCCATCTCTCCATGAGCGCTGAGGGAGGCTGGCCCTGTGCCATCCACGGGGATGGAGACAATCACTGCCCTCCAGGTCCCCAGTCCCGTGGGAGACAGACAATGAGGACGCAGTGGAATCTCATGGGGAAGCACAGGCAGTGTGAAAGCAGAGGGAAACCCCAACCAGCCTGGGATGTCAGGGGGCTCCCCAAGGAGGGGCTGTCTGCTCTGGGGCCTGAGGGTGAGCAGGGGTTAATCCTGCCAGGAGGAGGAGGAAGAGGGGAGGAGGAGAAGAGGGAGGAGAAGGGGAGGAGGAGGAGGAAGAGGAGGGGACAATCAGTTCAAAGGCTTCCCTTGCTGAGCCTCTTTCATTCCCTCCCTGGGGAGGAAGCATCTTAAATTCACTGTCCCGTTCACACAGATGCCCCCAAAGCACCCAGACCCATGCCCCCTTCCCTGGGCTGCCCCTCCTTCTCCTCCCTCTTTCCCCCTTTCCCAAGGCAAAGGCAGCCCCTGGGGTCTCAGAACAAGACCTGCTGTGTGTCCCTGGAGGAGTCACTTGCCCTCTCTGAGCCTCAGTTTCCCCATCAGTGAAGTGAGGGGCTTGGACAAGGGAAGAGAATTCACATCTATGAGACCTCGTGTGTGCTGGGCCCTGACCTCCCGCCCTCTCCAGAGCCCTGGGCACCAGGATGAATGATGCACTCTCATGAGCCCTGAAGCACAGACTCCACCCCCACTCTTGCCCTCCCCCTGCCTGACATGGGGGTCACCAGGCAGAACAGCCGTCCTCCACATCACCTGCATCACTGCTCCAGGACCTGTTGTGGCTCCCGCTGTCAGCTGCCTCAGGCCATCATGCCTCCCTACTCAGCAGTTTTACCACCCACCATCTCTCACATCCCTCCCTCCCAGGAAACTCCAGGCAAAGTGGAGTTTTGTATGCCAAACACCCTAATTCCACCCTCACCCTGCCAGGGCTCCTGATGTATTCCCCTCTTCTTCTCCTCCCTCTGAGGAACTCCTATGCATCCTTCAAAGCCCAGAATCCATCTCTTTGGTGAAGCCCTTTCCAGGCAGAACTAATTGCCCCTTCAACTCAACCCCAGAGCAACTGGTAGAGAACATGTCCTGAACCTGTAACATGTGCCAGGCTCTGTCCTCACCCGTCACCTGTGTCATCTCACTTAATCCTCACATCACACTGTGAGACAGGATCATTATTGTCTCTGTTGTGCGGATGAGGAAACTGAGGTCCAGAGAACTGTGCAACTTGCCTGAGGCCACACAGCCAAGAAGCAGTGGTGCCCCCACCTCTTCGTGTTTTGTTGGCAGCTTGTGACATGGCCCCCAATGACCCTCGCCTCCTATATTCACACCCTGTGTAATCCTCTCCCTTGAGATAAGCAGGACCTAGTGACTTGCTTCTAATGAATAGGATGTGGCAAGAGCAATGAGGCGTCACTTCTGAAATTAGGTTACAATGAACTCTAACTTCTTTCTGGCTGGGATTCTCTCTAGATTGTCTTCTTGACTCTCAGGCTTTGATGAGGCTGACTGTCACACTGGAGAGGCCCACATGGCAGAAATAGAAGGCAGCCTCTGGCCAACAGACAGCAAGGAAATGAGGCCCTGAGGCCCTCAATCACACAGCCCAAAAGAAATCGAATCCTGCCAACAATCACATGAGCTTAGAGCCAGATCCCTCCCCAGTCAAGCCTCCAGATGAGACCACAGTCCTGGATGGTACTTTTTTTTGAAGTATAATTGACCTACAACACTGTTAGTTCCTGGGGCACAACATAGTGATTTGATATTTCCACACATTATAAAATGATCACCACCTGAATGACACTTTGATTGCAGCCTGCATGAGACCGTGGGCCTGAGGACCCAGTTAAGCCAGGACTGGATTCCTGACCCACAGAGACTGTGAGATCATCAATGGGTCGCTTTAAGTATCTAAGTTTGGGGTAACACGTTGCAACGCAAGGGATAATGAATACAATCTGTTTTCTAGTCTGGCTCACCAGCTAGGCCTCTAGGTACTCAGGGCAGGAGTCATTTCTGAGTCATCTGTACTGTGAAGACCTAAAACAGTGTCTGGAAATATGAATAAACATGTGGCATTAAAGGAATGTGCCAGTCGAGTCCCACGTTTGTGACTTTGTTCATGCTGGTTCCCCTGCCAGGTGTGCCTTTCCCACTCCTCTGCTGAGTATCTTCACATCCACAGCCTGCCTCTTCCTAAGCATGTGTGTGCCTCTGCTTACTGCTGGCCTCTGTGGAGTCCCCCCGCACCGCCCTTCATATATACACGAGATGTACATCCCCAGAGGGCCTCCCTTGGCCTCCTCCCAAAGTGTCTGGCCCTGTGCTTCACAAGAAAATGCTCAGCCAACTTAAAATTTGATCCTCCTTACTTGGCCCCATTTGGGTCAATGGCGAGTCCCACCGCTAACATTCTGGGTCCCAGCACTCTTGATGCACACGTCCCCATGTCCCTCCTCCACGGGGCCAGGGAAAGAGCTGGGAACCCAGGGTCATCCAGGCCTGGGCTCACATCCCCTCCTGCCATTGGTGAGCCAAGTGACCTGGGACCAGTCAGCTCATCCCTCAGAGCCCAGACTCCCCTGCAGAAAAGTGGGAGCAGCAGTGCCCCCGGTAGACAGTGTGAGGGCTAATGGGGTTCAGCATGTGCCCCGCCCCTGCATACACTAGGCGCTCAGTAAAAGTCAGCCCCGACCCCCTCCCCTGCAAAGGCGGACAAACTGTAGGTTGCATCCAGTTCAGAGCTTCGGAATGAACCCTTTATCCAGCAGCCTCCAAACCCCCCCAGCCCCACCCCTCCCTCCCAGACCCCAGCCAGGCCTCCAGTCCACCTCAGCCCTGCTGCTCCGAACATAATTTGTGTGGTATTTGTTCCATCCATTACATAGAATAAATCTTTCAGAATGTTTAAATTCCAATCTTTTAGAAAAAATTCTTCCCACACCCAAAGGGGAATGGCTGTGTTTGGCAAAGGTCACACATAAAACACAGGATACAGGACAGGAAGAGGAGGTCAGGACTTGATTAGGGAGCAGGTGTTGTTCATTAGGGAAATCCCAGTTCTCCTTCCAAGGAGCACGTGCTCTTCCAGAGCTGCAAACCCAGAGAGAAGGCATTTCTGTCCCCAAGCCTCAGAAATGCACGATGTGGGAGCTCCTAGCTGGGCGGCTGCTACAGCAATACCCTGAGCTCTGGGTGTTGAGCGCCTGCTTCCTTGGGCCCCGAGCCCTGCACAGCCCGGAGTGTTACCCCCCCTGCACGGTGGGGGCCACGCGACACTGAGAGGAAGGGACTCGCCCAGGATGGCGCAGGGCACTAAGAGGTGGGGCTGGGATTGGAACCCAGGTCTGCTGGCTCTCGGGGCCCTGCTCCTCTCCGGATTCTCTGCTCCCTGGGAACGCAGGAGGATCGCGATGGGAAAGGTGAGCAGAGAAGTCAGCCCGGTCCAGGTGGATGCCCACCAGGCTTTGGGTTCCATCTTGGTACCAGAAACCTTAAGTACAGGCCAGAAAAAACACAGAAACAAACAACCATTGATGAATTAGTGCAGCCAACTGTGTGTTCAGCTGCAGGATGTGCGCGGAGTGCAGTCACAGAATGGATTCTGAAATGATCCACCTGTTCACCTCCAGGGGCAGCAGAGCCCACCTGATCTGAGACCAGCCCCACGACCCCCTCCCCACCTCCCTCCCCAGCTATCTCTCTCCAGGTCAGAGGAGGAATGAAGGGGATGGGAAGCCAGGTCTATCTTTATCCTTGGGATGTCTGTGCCTTTCCATAGGACGTGAGTAACAGGATGACGGCAGCCTCTGGTCATGGCAAACGCCCTAGAGGCAGAACCTTCTCCCGGCCCAGAGCACGTGGGTGCTCGCACACCCTCCCCAGAGGTGAAAGGACTTCCTGGGGCAGAGCGAGGGCAGGTGGTCTGGCCCAGGTCACCCAGAAACCCAGAGGGGCAGCGGGCACCCCTCCAGATGGGCTGGAGGGACCGGCCCAGAGGGACCAATGAATAAATGCTCTGAAGAGGAGCACATGACCAGATGGGAGAGTAAATCCATGCCTCACTGCTTAGGTGCATGGATCCTGTGCAGACAGTGGAGGGAAGGAGGCGGCAAGATTGGATGGACCCCTGAGAGCAGACAGAGGGAAGCCTTGGGGCGTGGGGAAGCAGAGGTCTTCCTCGCACTATCTCCTTCGGTCCGGCTGTCGCGCTATGGAGGAGCTCCATCACTATCACGACCCTCAACCTGACCTCATGAGGGTAGGACACGAAGCACAGAGAGGTTAGGTAACTTGCCCCATATCACACAGCTCATGGGGGCAGAACTGAATCCCAGACACTCCTCAGGCTGCTTCCCCAAATCTGCCCTGGGCCGCCAGGCTCGCCAGGAGGCTTGTCCTCCTTTATAAACTTAATAAAATCCAGCTCTTTATATCAGAATAAAACCTTGCCAGATTCTTCTAAATTGCTCCAACGTTCCGGCTTTGGGTTCACCATCAAATCGTTCCCTGTGCTTAGGGCTGGGTGTTGGCTGGGAGCTCTTGTCTCTTCTGATGATTGTTTCTGACATGTTTTAGTTTGTTCAGCGTTCCTGTCCCTGCCGTGCACTGGGGTCCCAGGAGGCTGGGCAGATGCACTCTGTCCCCAGGCTTAGGATAAAAGGAAGGTGGGGCATCTTTGCAGGTGGGCACCTCCCCCTGCCACGGCTCCCAGCGCCCTCACTCCACCCTCCAGGACAGGGGCATCCAGGGACCCCCTGCCCCCAGACCGTGCCTGCAGCTTCCCCCCCACAAACCCCGACTCTCCAAGAACACATGCTGCTCCCCAAGTACTCCTGACAGGCTCGTGGCTCCCAGGTCTTTTGCACAGGCTGTCGCCTCTCCCGGGAATGCCATTCCACATCTTCTTCATGTGGAGAAATCCTGCTCATCCCCCAAGACCCAGGCACGAATAGAGGGTGGGGAGGAGCTAACAAATTTACCCTCCTGCCCTGTGCCTCAGCGAGTCCACTGCCACCCGGGCACTGATCACAGAGTGGGCTTCATTAGCCCATTTTACAGATGGAGAAACTGAGGCTCTGAGACACTGAGTAACCTATTCAAAGTCACCCATTGGTCAGTGGCAGGGCTGGGATAACTCTGACCGGGTGAGCCGACCCACAGACCAGCGTTGCCCACCACCCCTGGCTCTGGGCATCCTCCCGACCCCGGGAAGGGGCATCACCCCTTCTTCCACACCCTCACAGGGCCTGTGAGCCTCCCCACTCCTCCTTCCTTCTCAGTTGTTCTCTTCACCTTGCTGTCTGCCTTGGTGAATGAATGTGGGTTGAATGTCCCCATGTCCTGGTGCCAGGTTCTGCCCTGGAGAAAGAGAGACCTCTCTAGCCTGAGGGGCAAGCTGGACCATGTGTTTTTCCAGGAAAAAGAGCTTCTTCAATGGTTTCTGGTCCACAGATTTTCACACTTAGCTCCTCGTGGGGGCAGGATGATGGGGCGGAGTGGGTGGGAGGCACAAAGTGTGGACAGAGGGGTGGGTGGGTCAAATGGGAGCAGATTTAGGCTCAACAGCAGCAGCCTGATGTGCCTAATCTTGGGACAGGTTCCCCTGTCAGGTGATGAGCTCCCCATCATTGCAAGAGTTCAAGTTATTACAGGACAGTGAAGAGAGGTCTTCCTCCTTTACCAGGGGGAGCTGGACTAAGGTCACTTCCTATGCTACAATTCTGACTGCAAGGTGTGTGTATTTCAATGCCAAGTTTATCACAATTGATTCTGTGATTCCAAGGGTCCAATAAGCTGTAGGTGAGGTTCCAGGTCGTCTCCAGAGATTACTTAATTCTGCAGCTCTCGGGCCTGTGAGTCCTCAAACACTCCTGTGACTCTAGAATTCTAGGATTCTGTGAAAGGGACCAGATGCTCAGGTTCTGTGATTCAAAGACTGTGTGAAAACGTTTGTGAGTCTGTGAGAGATGCTCTAATTCCAAGATCGCATGCATTGCAGATGCCATGAAAGGGGCTGACAGATCTGAAAATCCTGGGCTAGGAGAGAAGGAAGGTTCCCCAACCCCCACCTCCCCGGTTTCAGCATCTGCAGGGGGAGGACACTGGGAGCTCCTCTCAGCACTAACATGCGGGGTCCCCGGGAGCCCTCATCTCCACATTCCCCCTCCTCACCTGGCTCTCCCCCCAGGCCCCAGATCCTAAGGGGGTGACACGGGTCCTGAAGCCCCAGGGACAGAGCCCATGTGACCAAACATTGATGGATGTGCCCCAGATGAGCCCTTTGCTGTTCTGTCCTTGTTTTCCTGTTGCATTCATTATGAGGAGCAGCCTTTGCTGAGTGGAATTTTCTGGTGCATCTCCCTCTGTATAAGCAGCTTGGGGACAGGAAGCCAGGAGCCCAGTTTCATTTCTGTTCTGTTTGTGTTTCCTGGTCCTCTCACCCTGCTCCACGGAGCTCTTCTCCTGTGTTCACTGTTTAACCTGGGAGCTCTCAGTGAGCTCTGAGCACCGGCTGTCCTGTCAGGTTCACTCTGGCTTCTCTGGAAGGAACTGGATCCCAGGGAGGGAGAGATGGGAGACAAGTAGGGAGGGGCCAGAATTCTGGAGGCTGGGTCCACAGTTGGTCCTCCAGGATGTCCCAGGGCGGCCCCCTCCCACCTACCCCGACCTCAGCGGGCAGGTGGGTGTCCTGGGCAGCTGCGGAAGAGAGGGAACCCGGAGCCCAGAGCCCGCAGTCTTAGCCCTGGGGATTGGGACAAGCCAATCCCCTCCCTGCATCTCAGGAGCCTTTCTGGAAATTTCCCCAGAGTTGGCCTGGCCTGAGCCCCCCAGGAGCTGGCAGAGGAGACCTGACCTCACCCGGGGGAGGCGGGCAGAGGCTGCCATGGCCGCAGACCCAGGCTGAGGCTCAGGCATCCCAGCCTTTCCCAGGCTGAGGCTCAGGGGCTCCATCTCCAGGACCAGAGGGCCGCTGCCCCCGCTCCCACCCGTTAGATGCCGGTCTCACTTCTGGGACCTTGGCTGCCTTGTTCACTGCTGAGTTCCCACCACAGGGGTCTAACAGGGTGTTGATGTGGGGTGGAGGGAGAGCAGAAGCCCTGGGGGGGATTCTGTTTATCCAGGCCCTCCAGGAACAGCACACACATCCCACCTCCCCCTCCCCCTCCTCCTCCACCAGCCTCCGCACTCAGTGCAGGTGTCTCCTCCTCCAGGAAGCCCTCCCCTCCCCACCCACACCCTGTGCCCCATCAGTGTCTCTCCCCCAGGCTGCTCTCTCCCATCTCACCTGCCCGTCAACATCTCCCCTCAATCACCCCACTTAGACTGTGAGCTCCTCTCAGAGGGACGAGCCTCCGGGGTCCTGTACCCCCAGTATCAGGGAGTAACAGTTCATTAGTCCCAGTGAAATTTCATCAACCCTTCTGCCCCAATGATACCATTGACGGGGGATGGTACCATGGCACCATGAGTGGGGTCATGTGATATATGCGGCAGCTACTCAGAAAGTGCTGGCTGAATAAATAAAGGTGCAGCAGATGGGCAGAGGGAGGGAAGGACACCAGTCATCACGGATGCGTAAACATGTGCGCTCCTGTGTGGGAAATGGGCAGCTGTGCCCGGTCTGTGCCCTGTACCGGGCGGGCAGGAGGTGTGGCTGAGAGACAGGCCCTCCTTCCCCCAAATCTGCTGCTGGGTGGGAAGGTGTGCCCAGGTGTGCACAGAGTAGGGGAGGGAGCCAGAAAGAGAACAGCGGTGGCCACTGATGGAGGCGCCGTGTCCAGGGACCGCGTGTACTCTTGCAACACGCGTTTGTCCACTGCATGCAGGGCACCGTTCTAGTACTTGGGGTACATCGGAAAACAAAACAAAGATCCCTGCTCTCCGGCTAGAGGGGCTGACATTCCAGTGATGCAGACGATAAACAGTAAACATAATGCATAAAGAAACTATATAGATTGTTGGGGGTGGGAGAATGGAGGCAGGGCTCAGTGGCCGGAGAAACCTCCTGAGAAGACGAG
The DNA here is from genome assembly GCF_965194805.1 of Balaenoptera borealis. Taxonomy (NCBI): domain Eukaryota; kingdom Metazoa; phylum Chordata; class Mammalia; order Artiodactyla; family Balaenopteridae; genus Balaenoptera; species Balaenoptera borealis. The sequence continues at coordinate 170,297,795 of NC_138860.1, read as the reverse complement.
GTTTGAGCAAAGACTTGTCCTCCTGTTTCTTCATCCATGAGGAAACGGAGGCTCAGAGAGGGTGAACATGTGCCTGAGGCCACACAGCCTGAGAGGGAGGCAGGACTTGCGTCTGCTCTGCCACACTCTGAGGCCTCACAGGTATCACCTCGCGGGCCTTTGCACCAACACTGAGACAAGGACGTTTTCATCCCCACTTGACCATCAAAGGAAAGGAGCCAGGGGACCAGAGCCCCATGTGGACCCACAGGGCCAAACCCGGGTTTGCCAAATGAAAAGCCTCTTGCCGTCCATGAGCTGCCATTTGAAAGGAAGCCACACAGGCTCCAAGGGGGGGAGGGGGTCTCAGCCCCCCAGGAGCTGTCTGAGGCACGAGCCCTTCTCGGGACCTCTGCTCACCGTGGGTCCAGGCAGCAAGTGACACCCTCGGGAAACAGGCGAGGGCTGATGCCAGCGACAGCATGACTCACTGTGGGAGGATCAAGGGGGGGACCTTCTGAGGCCTGAGCCAGGCCCAATGTCTGGGCTCAGAGACAGCTGGCCTTTGATCCAGGGCCCAGACACTGGGCTGCCTCTGATGTGAGAAGAAGCCTTGTGAAGTCAGATCCCACCAGGGGACAGATCAGAACTGTGCAGCCTCATTACTGCTCTGGCCTATTTTCCACTTCCCCTCCCAAGGCCAAGGTGGCTGCCATAGTAACCACACAGACAGGCAGCTCCGGGGACACCGTTTTTTCACCTAACAGGGAAAAGGCATGTGGGCCATGCCGGACAAACAGGCCTGTGTTTGCGGCGCAGCCCTTCCACTTCCATGGCAAGTCCTTCCTGCTCTCTGACCCTCACTGGTTTTTTCTGTCAAATGGACCAAAATGGTGCCCGTGTCCCAGAGTTGTGAGGAATGCAACACTTAGTATGGGAAGCACTTGGTGTGTCAGCTATCACGATTGTTGTGTTTCTTGGTATGTGCTGGTGCTGGAGTTTCGGGGACGGTCACGCTGACAAGGCACCTACTGTGTGCTGAGCACAGGTCACAGCACGTTCCACGGCAGCATCTCACCGAGCCTTTGGTAGAAGCAGCCAAGGAAGCAGGAAGTGCTAACCCCCCCTCAGAGGGACGGGGAGCCTCAGAGAAGGGGAGGGACTCGCCCTGCACCTCCTGTGCCGGGCGCCAGAGCAGGTCTCCCACCCAGGCCTGGGCAGAGGTAGGGTCTCCTTGAAATGCAGGTTCCAGGGCCCCCACTCATTTGAAGATCTGTCTGCCCAGGAAACAGCCCTCTCTGATCAGGCCTGCACCCTCCTCCCAGTGCCAGGAACTGGAGGCCTCTCCTTCCTGGTCCTTGGAGCCCCTCCCCACGCCTGCCATTCCAGGTTCCCCTTCCTTCTTCAGAACACAGCACACAACAGTCCAAGACAGCCTTCATATTCCTCTCACCCAGTCTCCAGAGCCCATTTCACAGATGGGGAAACTGACTCAAGTTCACTAGATGGCAGCAAAGACGGAGTAGAAATGGCAGAAACTTAGAGCCAACAGGCCTGGCTTCCAATTCCAGCTCCAACTCGAGCGCTCTGGGCAAATCCTACCTGTGTCTGAATCTTCTTTAATACTTATAAAAAGTCCATCACCCACCCTCTCTGCACCTCACCAGTGCCTGCGCACATCTGCCTGCCTTAGTTCCTCTGTCTATATAACGGGTCTGTAAAACAATACCTGTGAAGTTAGAAAATACACGTAAAGCCCCCAGCACATGGTGGTCAAGAAACAGTAGCTCAATAGAGGACCATGGCTGCCCGGACCCAAACCCCCAGAGACTGCATCTCTGTGAACAGAGCGGCCCCTCCCCAGGCCAACATGCCTGATGCCAGTCAGGCTGAGCTTCCCAGCCACGAGGCAGCTCTCAAGAGGGGGTGAAGCACGTCAGCCGGTGGGACGTCCCTGAGCAGCTCCCGCCTCCTCCCGTATTAACTGTATTCATATCTGGAACAGATGGGGCAATTGGGTCTCTTTTTCCCCATTTTTCACAGAGCATCATGTAATTAAAGAGGAGAAAGGCTAAACAATCTTCTTACTGGGACTATAGACCTCCCCATCTTCCTTCCCTTGTAAATCCATTAATGAACTGTAATGGCGAAGACAAATCCCTTATTGAAAACTGGTAACCAATTCACTGTGGGACAAAGAGACTCCCACTCATCCAAGACCTGAGGATGGAAAGAAAAAATTTGAATTAATTTAGTCCTGTTTATCTATACATAAATAAAAATAAAAAATATTGGATGCAGAGCAGTTTGCCATCTGCCAATAGACAGTGGCTGCCCTGAGGAGATGCTGATTTTCCTTTTTTCTGGGACTTGTTTATAACCTTCTGTTAATCAAACCTGGATCCGAGAGAACGTGGGAATTACATGGAGAGGGTGGATGGAATGAGGCCCTGGAGCAGACGTGGGGAGAATTGGGATGAGTTCACAGCAGGAGTTTGGGTTTGAAAGACCTCAAGATGCCAGCCCCCTTCTTCCTCAGAGTCTGACAAGATGGTCCTTTTACACTCATCCCCTCTCAGGGAAGAATGTGGTCCTCAGGAGGGTGGCCGTGTAGGTGAGGCTGTGCCAGTCAGGGATCCAGTGTAGGCTGGGTTCCTAGAAGCAGAGTAGGATGGGGACCTGTGGGCAAGTGGCTTGTGGAGGGGGCTCTCAGGAGGGGGGCGAGGGAAACAGGGGAGGGAGGAGAGGAGCCGGGCAAGGCTGAGGGCTCAGCTCTGAGTCTGGCCCCAGCCTGAGCCCACAGGGAGCCCTGGAGCGTGGTGCCCTCCCAGCAATGAGCCGGGCCTTTTGGAGCTGTGTCAGGTGGTCATTAGCTGCAGGTTGCCCCCAGTGGGAGTGTAACATTCTAAGCATTTCCAGCTAGTCAGCGGTCAGCTCCCTTCAGCAGAGGGCAATTCTCTGAAAAGAGTCCTGCTGTGAGCTGTTAGCAACCAGCACCGTAGCAGCTGGAGAACAGGTGTGTTGACCTAGCGAAGGGCATCTGGGTCAGGCCAAAATCCCACCACTCCCATCTCTGGCTCCACCCATGGTGGACAGCTGATGGCTCTGCTCACCCAGCATCTGGACCCGGCCTTGGTAACAGCCGTCTTTATTTTCCTTGGGGAAGCGCTGATCAGCCTTGCCAGTCTTGGGGTCCTGCAGAAGTCACTTCACTCCCAGACAGAGGGGTGGGCTGAGTCACAGGTCTGGCCAATCAGAATCTCAAATGCTCCTCCCACAGTGAGGGACTCATGGAAGACCCAATCAGAGCCAAGGGGACCGAATTACGGGAATGTCCGCACATGTGGAGTTGGCCGGGTGTCAGCGTGGAGTTGTAGGGCTGTCTCGAGGAGAGGACCTGCCTGGGACTGAGGCCGTCGTGATGGAGACCAGAATCAAGAGTGGAGAGAGACGGAGGCCTGACAATATCGCTGAGCCCAGCCCCCTCCCCCAGCACCTGCAGTTACCAGATCCCATCAACTCCCTTCTTGAGCTGAAGCTGGTTTGTGTGGGGTTTCTGTCACTAGCAACCAAGACCCCTAACTCTTGGTTAGGGTCTTCTGACCCACGGTGCCTGCGGTCCAATCTCCTGTGCCATTTCTCATGCCAGCTGCATCTTAACACTCTCCTCGGTGTCATAGGATTCCTGGGGCAGAACATCCCACTCCTTCCCCTCCACACCCTCAAATGGCTGAGTCCCAGGCATATGCACCCCCCCACCCCCATGTTCGCTGCTTTCATGGAAAATCCTGAGGCTTGGCCCCCTAGGCCCCCAAACCTGCACAGCTCAGGCCAGTCTGGGGACACAATACCAGTTCTAGGGGCTTCCCTGGTGGCGCAGTGGTTGAGAATCCGCCTGCCAATGCAGGGGACAGGGGTTCAAGCCCTGGTCTGGGAGGATCCCACATGCCGCGGAGCAACTGGGCCCATGAGCCACAACTGCTGAGCCTGCGCGTCTGGAGCCTGTGCTCCGCAACAAGAGAGGCCGCAATAGTGAGAGGCCCGCGCACCGCGATGAAGAGTGGCCCCCGCTCGCCACAACTAGAGAAAGCCCTCGCACAGAAACGAAGACCCAACACAGCCAAAAATAAAATTAATTAATTAATTAATTAATTTAAAAAAAATACCAGTTCTAGCCTCTGAAGGCCTCCCCCAGCCTTTGCCCCAAGGGCTTCTCCCTGACACTGGGCTCTGATCGGTTCCTCCTTCCTGTCCCTCTTGCCTCCACCACGCCCTCCTCGCCCTCCCCTGATCCCAGGCCTCAGTGCCTGCCTGGCCCCCGACCAGCCTCTTCTGTAGGGTCCCATCTTATCCTTCTGCCCTCAGGACTGGCCTAGACCCGCTGGAAGCTGGATGTTGCCCCATGCCCAGGATGTCTACCAATCCCTGAGCCTGCTTGCCCCCTGGAGGAGGGTGGGGGAAGAGAGGCACTGCTAGGAGTCCAGGGCTTGGCATTCATTGTCCCAGGCACAGGCCCGCTGCACTTGTCAGGAAAGGCCTGGCACACCGTCAACTCAGGAATCAGACTCCTCCACTTTTCAAGGCTAGCTGATTCCGCAGGCGAGTTGTTCCACACTCAGAAGGGGATTCCCACTTCCATGGCCACCTTTCTGCGGGGGGCTCCTGCAGGAAGGGCAGCAGGGGCCCATCTCCTCCTCTTATTGAGCACTGCGGACTGGAGGGGATTCTGTGGGCGAGCTAGTCTGCCTCCCTCCTCCCCCAACTCCGTCCCCTCTCCCTCCAAGGCTGTTCCAGCGCATTAAGTGGTGAAGCAGCCTCATTACTGAAGCCTCTGGCTCATTAGCAGGCAGCTGGAGGGGCTGGGAGACCACCGAGGAGAGACCAGAGGGGACGGGGAGGGGGAGCAGCAGAGCCCGGGCAGTAATAACCATCTGCACTGTACCTTCTGCTGGGTTCCGTGTATTCTGATCAGTACACAGACGTCCTGGGCTTTTTTTAAATCACTGACAATCCCATTTGATCTTCACCACCTGTGTCTCTGTGCTGTTATTACAATGGGCCCCATTTCAGGCTGGGCTGGAGACACTGAGAGGGGAAATGACTTCCTCAAGGTCAGACAGCTGCAGGTGGCAAACCCGGCCCCAACACCAGCAGCCACATGGGTAGAGCTCCTCCTGTGTGCCAGGCTGTTACCTGCAGTACAGGCGGGATGCTTACAACCCTACCAGGGAGGCAGCATTATTATCCCATTTTACAGACAAAGAAACTGAGGCACAGAGAGGTCAAGGTACTTGCCCAAAGTCACACAGCTCCATCTTTCTTACCCTCAGACCCCACTCCTTCCACACTGAGATGGAATTGGGGACCTCTAGGCAAAAGTCCAAGCATTACAAGAGTGTATCCATGGCCCCGCAGAAGCTGACCTCCCCCTCCCCTCACCCCAAGAGCTGTGGGGTCAGTGTGGGGCTGAGGGTAGGGTTGATGGTGTGGTGGAGACAGGTTTCTGGCCACGAGGAACAGGCCAGTGAGATCAAGGCCCAGCTCAGTCTGACTTCTAGCCTTGGATCTGCCACTTCTTTGCTGGGTGACCTGGGAAAACCACTTCCCCTCTCTGGGTCCTCATTTTAAAGGTTTCTAGAACTTGGGGGACTGCACAGATGCCCTCTGAGTCCGCCTTTCTGCCATGGCTCTGACTGTGCTCATGGTGGGGGAGGAGCAGGGGCCAGCCTCTCCTCCTCTCCTGTCCCTGGGTGGACACACCTTCGTGCATGATCCTTCCTCCCATCTCCAAAGCCCTTCTCCAGCCTCATTCTAGCTGGAGAGGAATTGAATTGGGAACTCACTGAGCACCTGCTATACGCTGGGCAGTGAGGACACCTCACCCCCATTTGATGCTCCCATCCCCTGGTGAGGGAGGGATTAATATCATCCCCATTTCACAGATGAGTAAGCTGAGGTTCAGAGAGGCTGAGTGGTCCAAGTGTCCCAGCTAGGAAATAACAAGGCTGGAATTTGAACCCAAGCTTCTGCCTCCAAAGCCCGGTTTCCCTTGCCCTGGGTCACCTTTCCCTTGCAGTTCCTGGCGGAATTGAGGCCCAGTCCCTGACCTTCATTTTGCTGGTGGACATGATCTTCCTCAAGTGGGAGGAGCCCCAGGAACCCAACAGGCAAGTCGCTCAGGATAGTTGTGTGTATACGGGGAAGGGGAGGGCAAGATGTGTGAGCATGTATGTGCCAGCCTGGGCATGACCACACCGTGATCCCAGGGGACATTAAAGGGTCTTATCACCCCTCTGGGTCACGGCAAAGGCCATTTGTTGAGGGCCCCTGTGGCCCTGCATCATGCCTGGACTTCACAAGCGTGAAGTCATTTGACCCTCTTGGAGGCTTCTGGAGGGGCCGTAATTACCCTTATCTTCCACCTCAGGAAACTGGGACCTGGAGAGGTGACTTGTTCACAGCATAGAGCTAGTACCGGCAGGGGCTGAGATCCTCCACAGGGCCCCCTGGTGCATGCACAGGTCAGGGGTGACAGCCCTTGTGTATAGGCAGGGGGAGGGAGCCCAGGTGACCCCCCAGGAAGGAAGCATGTTGCCCTGGTACCCTCGACAGTCCTTGACTCCCTCACACCTTTCCCTCCACCTCTCTGAGCCTCAGTTTCCTTACCTGCAGAATGGGATCATCCTGCCTACCTCACAGGGTGGCCGTGAGAGTGCAGGTTACCCAGATCAAGATACATTCTCTTCACAGCATTTGAATGTAACTGACAGATGAAGTTACTATGAGAGGGAGGTTTCCCCGTGTTGAAGGAAGGAAGATACCCAAGGGGGATTGTTGGAAATGACCAGGGGCCAGCGTGGAGGCCATTCAGATGGCCCGCCTGCTCTGCCCACGTGGACGATGTCGTCCTCCTGCGTGGAGGTCAGGAGCGCTGGCTTTGTGGTCAGAGTCTCAGGTTCAGACCTGGCTCTGCTGAGCCACCCCAGGCAAGTCACTCAACCTCCCTGAGCCTCTGTGTCCTCTCGCCCCCGAGGCAGCCCCTTGTGTCTTGAGCCACTCCTGTTGGGTGGGACCTCCTGACATGAGACCGCAGTCCACGTCCAGGAAGGTCCTTACCCGGGTCCCGCTCTGGGTCCACAGCTCTGTGCGTGTGTGTGGTGGGGGGGGGCAGACACATGGCAGCTCTCCGCACGGTGCACACGGCTTCCAGGGTGCCACTAGCCCTTCTCCAGCTGGTGACCCCAGCTCCTCAGACCCACCATTTCCTGGGCACCTTCCCTGGGCTCAGTTCTTCACACAGAATTCACACAACAACCCTGAGAAGAGGCACTGTGATCACCCCATTTTACTGATGAGGAAACTGAGGCTCAGGGAGGTTAAGGGACTCCTCAGAGGTCATAGGACGGGCAGAGCTGGGGTTACAACCCAGGCCCCGTCTGACTCCACGGTCTGTCCATGCTGCTCTGTTTCCTGCCTCTGTGATCGCTGACCCTGCAAGCCTTCCAGAATATTCCCCTTACCTGTGCTTGTCGCCTCCTTGCACAGCAGGCTCAGGTGGCCCCGGGCCATCCCAGAGGAGGGTGGTCTCTCACCTCCTCCCTGGGCCCTCTTCTTGCATCGAAGTCACCCACCGTCACACTGGCTTTTCCAGCAACCACACCCCCATCAACTCACGTGGAGCCTCCAGCTCGGCTTTTCCAGGAGCTGCTGACAAGGCAGCTCGCCCTCCCTCTCTACTTTGCAGCTAATTTTGAACCAAAATGCAGAACTTTTCCAAGGGTCCATGTTACGTGGCATCTGCTTGGTCTCACCCTGAGATCGGCTGGAGGCCTCAGTGCGAGGTGTCCCTCCTGGCTGTGTCTGTGGATCTAGTTGGTTGGTGTTTCAGGCTCTTCTTCCAAGTGGACCAGGAGGCCTGGGTGGTAACAGAGCCCTGGGGTACACCGCTGCAGACCTCCTAGGCCAGTATCCATGGTGACAGGTCCTCCTTGGGCACCATTGTTCAGCCAGTTCGACGGGCTGTCCTCAGTCCGTGGCCCTCTGTCTGTCTTTCCTGTGGTTTGCTGGTGTCTGACCTGTCTTTCCCTCCCTCTGTCTCCTTCCCTCTCTCTCTCTCTTTCCTTGTCATTGTCCTTTTACTCTCCTCCTCCTTCTCTGTCAATCCTCTTGCCCCTCCTTACCTCCCTTCCTCCTCCACCTTCTTTCTTATGTTGATGGTCAAGGTTAAAACCCGGAAGGCTTCTCACCTGCACCCAGAGGGGTTTTTGGCTCTGCCCTGGCCACAGTGAGGGTGATGCCCAGAGGCTGAGGGTGGGCTGGGAGTAGAAGGGAGTACTGCTGTAGGAACAGAGGAAATCAGAGCAGCCTCCTGCTGTGTGACAGGGAGGGGATCAGGGGCTGAGAGGGACTGATCTAGCATCACACGAACCTGTGCTTGCCTCTCAGATTCCCTTAGCTGTGTGACCTGGGGCAAGTCGCTTACTCTCTCTGGGTGTCTGCTTTCTCATCTGTAAAATGGGGTAGAAATCATAGGGCTGCTGTGAAAACTCAATGAGACCGTGCATGCAAAGCCTTGGTGCCAAGCCTGACCCCAGGAAGAGTGTGGACAAACCTAGTTGGCATCATTTGTATGTATTGGGCCCTGTGTCAGGAGCTTTTCATATATTACTTCATTAAATCTTGGTTTTTTTTATGATGTAATTTTCTATACGTACAACAGAATCTGTATTACACATCTTTCTATCTACCTGTCCATCTATGTATGTATGTTATGAACCATCAGTGCATGGTAAACTCCAGCGAACCACAGTTCGAGATTTAAAACGTTACCAAGAGCGTGGCCGTTCCCATATCCCCTCACCTCTGCATCTCCCACACCCCATAAGAGGTCACCACTGTCCTGCATTTTTGTTTTTCATTTCTATGCTTTTGGAAGAAAATACAGACGATTTTTATGACTTCAGGTAGAAAGGGAGATATTTACCAAAATACGAAATGTGCCAAGCATAAGGGAAATGAAAGATACATTTGATTCAATTTAAATAGTTTCTGTTCATCCAATGTCACTATCAATAAACTGGAAAAATAAGCCACAGCATAGGACCAGACATTATAACACATAAGCAGTCCATGATTCTAGCCTAAATATATAAAGACTTCCTAAAAAGACCAAGAAAGCAATTTTAAAAATCCAATAGAAAATTAGGTAAAAAATATAAATAGGCATTTCAAGAAGAAACCTGAAGAGCTAATAATCATTTGAAAATATGTGCCATCTCATTAGCAATCGGAAAAATGCAAATTATAGAACATTGAGGATTCCCATCTCACACCTGCTAGTCGGGCAGAACTGAAGTTGCTGTCTAGATAGAGAGCAATGGGAACTCTCCAGACCACTGCTGGGAGCAGAAACAACACAAGCTCTTTGAAAATCAATTTGGTGCCGTCTTGTAAAGTGGAACATGCACGCACCTTCTAATTCAGCATTTCTACCCAGAGAACATGCCCCAGAGAATCTCCTGTACATGTGCGCTGGGGACTTGAACAAGAGTGCTCACGGCAGCTGCGTTTGTAATAACAAAAACCTAGAAACAACCCAATCGATATTTTTGAGTAAGTGAAGGAATCTTCCCAGCCCTTCCAACTTCAAGGCAGCTATGTCTGAGACCCCGCACCATGCTTCATGACTAGTGAGGGGCACTGAACCGGATCCCCCTCCTAGGCAATCAACGGGCTCCCTGCAGACTTGATCACTCAGAACGGCCCCCAGCTGGCCCCTCACTGAGGCGTTCAGTGCAGTCTGAGAATCAGGGGGGCCTCCTGGCTCCTGTACCAACAGGACCCACGTGGCTGGGATCAGGTATCAAGGACCCCAAGAAGGGGCAGGGCTGCCCCAGGGGCTTCTCCATCTGCTGGCCCATTCCCACTGAGGGTTAGGGAGCCCCAACATGACTCTCCCCAGCTTAGAGACTCAAAGGACCCTTAGAGAGCCTCGTCTTCAGCCGCCCAGTCTGCAGATGGGCACACTGAGGCTGCAGGTAGGCTGGGAGGGAGGTCACAGATCTCCTAAGTTTCAGTCCAGTGGTTTCCCCAGCACCCCATGCCACCCCTCCAGGACCCCCGACTCCCTCAGCAGACCCAGATGTCCCCAGGCGAGAATGCACCCCCAAGGCCACTCCCACACACTCATACATCCTCCCTGTCTCTCTCTCTCCCTCCCTCCCTCCCTCTCTCGTCTCTCTCTCTCCTCTCTCTCTCTCACACACACACACACACACCCCCACCACCACCTGACTGAATTTCCGGCCCCTTTCACCTCTGCAGTACCTCCTCTCCTTCCTCTTCAGCGCCTGGCGCTGCTCCTCCCTCCCCCCACCTCCAGCTCATGTCAGGAAACCCCTGGCAAACAGCAGCTGGAGTTCTTCATCTTTGAGGGACCACCTTGTTCCTCCACCTGCACCTTCAAAGAGCCAGGCCAACCCCTGCCCTGCTTGCCACAGAGTAAAGGAGGTAGAGCCTCCTGGGCTGGGGGCAGGGGGAGGAGCTTCTAAATGACTCCTCAGTCCTCAGACCATGGCCAGTTTGGGGCCAGGTCCTGGGCAAGCTCCAGTTCATTCACCCCAAGACAAGCTCCTCTGGCTCCAGGCATCAGGTCTCAAGTCCCAGGGCCCTCTCTTCATTCTGGCCTCACCAGGCAAAATCCTGAATCACTCATCCTATCCCAGGCTCTACTGGGCCTGTTCCTGGAGACAGCCCTGCCTGAACTCCACCACCCAGACCCCAACTCAAGCCAAGGGTAATACCTAAGAGGGAGCATTGGCTCTGATGATACTAGGGGACAGATCACCCCACAGGCCAAGTCAGGGAGGACACCCAGCAGAGTCCCCAGGCCTTCCCAGATGCACATACTCTGGCAGGGGGCTTTATCCTGAGACCTCTGAGGACCACAGAGCTGCCTCTCACCCCCTGGGGACCTGGATCTCGGTTGAGCTCTTTGTGGGGCAACATGGGAGGCTCAGGCTTTGGTGTCAGACAGACAGGTCCCCACCAGCTGCGAGACCCTGGGCAAGTCAGCTGCCCTCTCATTTGCCATCTGTAAAATGGGGACGATTATTTTAGGATCAGATGAGGTGGTGATTAAGTGCCTGTGTGGTGCCAGGTGTGCTGAAAGAGCTCTGTTTACAAACACAAGGCAGAAAGGTGACACACCTCCTGCTGGGGATGATCCTCCAGTGGCCAGAGCCCGGCCCTTCTCGCCACAGCCTTCCTCAGGGGGTGGAGCCGGAGGCGGAGTGGCTGGCTGGCAGGGGCTCCTGGCTCCGTCACAGACTTGCTGTGTGGCCCCGGGTAAGACACTTCCTGCTTCGGAGAGTCAGTTTCCACATCTGAAATTGGTTTGGTGAGGCTCTTCCTGTTCCATGATGTTCTGATTCTATTCACACTGGCTGACTCTCTGCCTCGTGTCTCCTTTGGCCAGAGGATACGACAAGTCCTAAAGTATCTCATGAGCCTACATCACTTAACTTGAATTAAGAACTTATTCAACTGTCTGAACCCACAGGCCAGGCCACAGGCTACTCCTCCCCCATCTAGCCGACCTCTAAGGCTCACGCCTGCGTCACAGACACGGGCCAGGCAAGAGTGCGGAGGGTCTGGTCAGATCTGCCCCCACATAGGAAACCGCCGCGTGTGCAGGTAGCGCTGAGGGAGTCCTGGGCCCGTGTCCTGGGTGGGTTGGGCAGGGTGATGGGGGCCGCGACCTCTGCAGAGAAGCTGCAGGAAACTGGAAAGAGGGGGAGGGCTGCCCAACACTTGTTCCACCGAGTCAACATGTCCTTCCTGCTCAGGGAGCAAATGCCTGTCCCAGCTCCACAGAGTTCAGTGTGGCCAGGCCTGGGGCTGCCTGTCTGCTAGTCAGCACCAGCCGGGCCCCAGAGCCGCCACCTCTCTGTAAAGAAGGTGGGCACCCCTGGGGCTCCGTGCACACATGTGCACCTGGGCATGTCCCTGCTGCCTCCTCTGCTCTCTGGCCTCCCCGCCCAGGCTGCCCCATCAGGGACGTGCTCCCAGGTGGGACCCTCACTGGGAGGGGGGCGGGAGGGGGCAGCTGACAGCGACGGAGCCTCTAGCAGGGCTGGCAAGCTGAAGTCGTAAAGTTATGCTCCCGACAACCCTCTGACAGGGAAATGATGACACCGAGGGGGAAAAGGGGAGGTTCAGAGAGGGTGAGCCATTTGCCTCTGTCACACAGCAGGAGGTAGCAGAGCCAGGATTCAAACCCAGGTCTACTCCAGAGCCCACACTCTTACCCACAGCTCCACACAGTAGCGTGACCTCAAGGCCACCCGGACCTCACCTGTGACATCACCTGCCTTGCAGATGGTGAGTGTGCCAGCCCCTCCACAGCGCATCCACACGCACGGTCTCCTTTATTGCCTGCAGCATCATCTGGGGTGGGAGCTATCATCTCACAGAGTCTCAGAGAGGAGAGGAGACTCACCCTAAGTCATCAGCAGGCTGTAAACAGCAGAGCTGGGATTTGACCCAGGTCCGGGTGACGTAGGCTGGGATGATGGGGGTTCATCCTCAGCCAGCCCTGCCACTCCCTGCTCTGTCAACCCGCCAGGTCCTCCTGTTGACGCCACCACTTCCCACCAGCCCACGACCCTGGTGAGTCCTCTGTGTGGGCTCTCTTCAGCCCTGGGAGAGGGTCTACTGAATGTCAGCTACAGCTCCTGCCACTAGGGCAAACTTTAGTCGGGGCGGGTGCAGGGCAGGGGGGGACCCTCAGCATTATAAGTGTGAGCTTTGCTTCAGATTTCAGATGACAGGGTCTTGGAGGAAGAGAAAGCAGTTTGGATGGCAGAACCAGGGTAGGAAGAAAATCCCCACAGGCTAGAGCCACTGAGGGAGACTCACAGGGAGGGATTCCATATGTAAATGTGAGTTTAGCATGCAGTGCGAAGCTCTGAGCCGAGATGAGAAAAACAAATCAATGGTTCAGGTACAGAAGAGAGAGACAGGCTTTGATGGGAGCTGACAGGAAGCTCAGTGTGAACCCACGAGATGATGTGTCTCTTACGTCACCAGTCCCTTCACTCCTCCCCCACCCCCAGTCCAGTCTGGTTCCAACCAAGGCTCTTCTGATGAGATGGAGGGTCCCCAAACCTGGCTAGCTTAATAAGAGCAACAGTAATAATATTGATAACAATGAAAATAATTTTATCAAGAGATAAAATTATCTTTGCTTCTGAACATTTACTGAATGCTTACTCTGCACTGTGTACTCACATAATCTGTATCTTCACAAGAAGCTTGCAAGGTTGGTATGATTGGTACCATTTTACACAAGAGGAAATTGAAGCTTAGAAAAGCTAAATAATACAGAACTAAATGGCAGAGCTGAGATTTGAACTTCAATCTTTCTGATTCCAAAGCAAACACTCTTCTGTGCACATCTTCTGTCTTTTAGACCATGTTAATAGAGGTATGGAGTCTAGCAAAAGGGGGGTGAGAGTCCTGTTCAGCTGGGAGGCTCAGACTCTTCTGCCATTCTGAGGAACAAATGTAGAAGGTCATGGATAAGCTGAACCTTGTCTAAAAGAAGGGCCTCCAGTCTGAAAAGGGCATGGGAACCAGGTCACATGGATTCATTCATTCATTTAATAGTTTAATAAGTATCCTATTATGTTCTGGGCCCTCTTCTAGACCCTGGAGATAGAGGGGTGAAGAAAATTGACAATATCCTTGCTTTCATGGAATTTGTATTCCAGTAGGGAAGACAGATATTAAATAAGTATGTATCAAGCAGTGATACGTTGTATGAAGAAAAATAGTGAATGGAAAGGGACTAGGGATGAGAAGGCTGTATTAGAGAGGGAGATCAGGGAAGGCTTCTTGGAGGAGGTGGCAGCTGAGCAAAGACTTGAATAAATTGAAGGAGTGAAGCTTGCTGATAACGGTCAAAAGAATGCTCTCCTGAAGCAGGAATGAGCATGATATGCTCAAGGAACAGCAGAGAGGCCAGTGTGGCTGGAACAGAGCAGCAGTGGGTAGGAGATGAGGTGTGAGGAGTCAGCAGGAGGAAGATCATTTAGGGTCTATTGACCACGGGAGACTTTGGATTTTATTTTTAATGCTGAGGGAATTAATTGCAGAGTTTTAAACATGAGAGTGGCATGATCTGATTATCCTAAAAGATCACTTGGCTTCTGGGTAGAGGAGAGGAATAGGGAGCAAGAGTGGAAGCAGAGAGACCATGGAGGAGGGCTTGTACAAGCTCAGGTGGACCAGGGAGCCAGAGAAGTGTGTAAAGGGTGCCCTCACTGAGGAGTTATTGGAGGAATCAGGTGCTTATTCTAAAAAAGAAGAGGTGAAAGTAAGGATGAAAGCTGTCCTCAAACATCGGAAGGGCTATCACATGAATCAGAGGTCAGACCCTTTCTGCATAGCTCAGAAGGTCAGAACCAGGACCAATGGGTAAGGCCACAGGAAAGCTGATTTCCCTTTGATAAGGGATGCTGACTCAAGATGGAGCATCCTTCCTGGTGGGGACAGTGACCTCTTTACCACTGGAGGTACATAGCAGAGGTCAGCTCTCAGGGCTGCAAGGTACAGGGGACAGAGATTAGCCTTTGTGATCAGATAGACCTGGATCCACATCCTCTCTCCTCTGCTTATTATCTGTGTTGTCTTGGGCACTTCACCTTTCTGAGCTTGATTTCTTCATCTCTAAATTCCTACCTAATTGGATTATCATGAAAATTTGGTGCAATCAAGTACATAAAGCACCCAGTATCTTGCCTGGCACAAAAAAGGTACTCAATAAATGTCAGTGATAATGATGATGGTGATGATAGTGATGATGATGATGATGATGATGATGACGATAGTGATGATGATGAGATAGTGGTAATGATGGGGGCAGTGATGATGGGTCTGGTGATGACGATTGTTTTGGTGATAAAGATGATGAAGATGTTATCAGTGACGATGGTACTATTGTGCAAGTTGGTGCTGGTTGTTGAAAAAGGAATTTAAGCATCAAGGAAGGGGATGGACTAGAGACCACTAAGGTATCTTCCAATTCTATAGCTACTTTATTTATTTATTTATTTATTTATTTATTTATTTATTTATTTATGGCTGTGTTGGGTCTTCGTTTCTGTGCAAGGGCTTTCTCTAGTTGTGGCGAGCGGGGGCCACTCTTCATCGCGGTGCGCGGCCCTCTCACTATCGCGGCCTCTCTTGTTGCGGAGCACAGGCTCCAGACGCGCAGGCTCAGTAGTTGTGGCTCACGGGCCCGGTTGCTCCACGGCATGTGGGATCTTCCCGGACCAGGGCTCGAACCCGTGTCCCCTGCATTAGCAGGCAGATTCTCAACCACTGTGCCACCAGGGAAGCCCCCAATTCTAAAATGTGATGAGAAAAAGCCCTATAAGGTGGCTGTGACTGTCAGGCAGGGCAATGTCTGTCTGTTGACATCATCACACTCTTTACTGACTTCCTCCCTGGGAATTCATTAGCCCAGAAGGAGCAATGGAAACACCATCAGGCTCAGATTCTGAGCCAGGAAGCCCTTGACCCAATTTGTGCTTGACCTTGTGCCTCCCACATTCTGGGCAGCTCTGGGAACCAGAGAGGAGGCTGAAGGTAAGTGGGGGTGGGGAGTATATGGGGAGGGGCAAAGACTCTCTCCTCTGCTGACATTTCCTACTCATCCACATTATAATCATCCAGCCCAGGTTATGGTCAGAGATCCTCGGAGTCATGAAAAACCTTAGACGCTCTGGTCTGACCACCCTTCTCCATTAACAGACGAGAAACAGCCCAGAAAGGGAAGATGACTTTCTTAAGGTCACAAGAAAAGTCCAGGTCTCCCAACTTCCAGTTTCACTCTCAGCTTCACCATACTTTATCTATTGGCTCAATGTTCTCATAAGAAATCAACACCAACCCTCTTGGCCCCATTGTCCTAACAACAAAACCCCTTCTTGCTACGTGAGGCTGATGCACATTTGCAGGTACATAGCCCAGTAACCAAGACCAGCTTGATCCCACTAAGTATTATTTTATAAGTATTACTTCTATTTACAGATTTCACTGCTCAGTTCATCTTAGCCCAGGCTTATTGTGCCTTGTTCCAAGAGAAACTGCTATTTTCTTAACAATTTCATTGAGCTCTCTATGGATTAGCTAGAGTTTTGCCATATCTCTGCCATCCTTGACTGTCCCCAGTGTAGTTTTTAGGAATTCAGCTGCCAGTAACAAGGATCTGAACAACAGTGGCTTAAACAAATTGAAAATTATTACTTTTCTCTTGTTTAAGAGAATTTGGGGCATAGGAATTCCCAGTATGCTTTGTTAGCTCCGCATATTTTGTCAGTGTCCCTGTCTCCTTCATTGTCTTCTTTGTCTTTCCTTTACCAGTGCATGACCTCATATCTAAATATTGCCTATTGGCTATATGATGGCTGCTGAAGCTCCAGAAATTATTGTAGCATTCCAGATAGGAAGACAAAGGAAGGGAGAGGACAAAGGCGCCAAAAGCGTTTCTCCAACTGCTAAGCTCCCATCAAACAGCTTTCCTAAAAATCACACTTAACACCTCTATTCATATTCCACTGGCCATCCCAATGAAAGGGGAGGGGTGGGAACTAGTAAATATAGCTTTTAAGCAGGAGACATATCCATTCCCAGCAGCACAGGTATTCTGTTACTAAAGAAGAGGAAACAGGATTCTGAGCACAACCTAAAGCCTGGGTCCCACCCAGCAGCTAGAAGATTTAAATAAGGACCTAGAGATGCAGAGATTAGAACCCTAGCCCCAGAGCTGAATCCAGGAAGTCTCCTTGTGGGAAAGGGAGCTGTAAAGATCCTTGTATGACTACCTCCATTCTAAAACAAATTAAAAGTAATATTTTAGCAATAGAGGCTCATGGCCGAAATTTTTCAAACATAAAAAAATTAAGAAAATCAAAATCTTTTAAAATTCCGCATGCAGAGATAACATCTGTTGGTATTTTTGCATACGTCCTTCTGGGTATTATTTTTCCTTTGCTTATATTAGCAAAATTAGGAATTTACTTTATGTCCAGTTTTATATGCAGCTTTTATTTCCTGCCTTTATTTTTATAAGCATTTTCCCAGCATGAACTATTTTTTGAAGGTCTCATTTTTAACGGCCAGTCCAGTACAGTCCAGTACATGGGCTATTCTGTAACTGACGTAGTTAATTCCCCATTGGGAGGCAGTTAGATGGTTTCCAGCTAAATTTGGCTGTTATAAATGATGCTGGGATGACTGGCCTGCAGATAGATCTTTGTCTCCATCTCTGATTATTTCGTTATGACAGATTTATGGTCTCACCAGGTCAAAGGGTATGGACTTTTTTAAGGCTTTGGATACATATTATGAAGTTGCCTTCATGGAAAGCTGGCCTGGGTTCCACTCCCTACAAGGGGTCTGAACATATCCTCAGATGGGTTTCTGAGGCCTCCTGCCCCCCCTTCTTCAACATTGTATCTCTGATTCTCCTGCCTCAGCTTTCTCTCTCTGTCTCCCTGGGAAAATAACGGGAAAAGTTTATATTCAAAAATATCTAATGATGTGTTTATCTTTAAGTACTTTAAAAAGTCAACATAATTATTCTAGTCCCATTAAGTTTAATTTGCTGCAAATTATGCATTTAGCATGCAGTTGGGGTTGCTTTGCTGGTTGGAGCTGAGATGGAGTTTGGCGGTTAACAGTTAACCGAGAGGAGCCAGTGATAACAGCACAGCTGGGTAAGCAACATCAGGTCCGTCCTTAGGAAAGTGTTATTCCCAGGTGGGAACCTCAGTGCCCTGGAGCTCTGGAATTGCACCGATGCTCCAGCCAGGAGTCCCACGGGACTAGGGAGGGAGGGAGGGGGAGAGGGAGGGAGGAGGGCAGTGGCTGTCTGGCTTACTGGATACACCAGGATTCAATTCCTGGGGTGTCTGTGGAGTTGAAAGTCTCCCTGTTGGCTGCTTTGCAGGTGTGCTTGGGACATGAGTCACACCAGATCCAATCCCTGAAGCAGGAGTAAGGATTTTCGTTCTTTTCCCAAAAGCCAAGAGGGGCAGTTGAAGGGATTTAGGCACGAGTTACCTGTTGGGAGGCCCTCCAACTGCCTTAGGGGATGGATGGGAGGGACATGACTGATAGCTGAGAAATGGGGGAGGCTAAGGTAGTCCCCCAGGTGAGGGATGATGGCTGTGGCACTAGGTCTGGATATCCTGCCCCGTGTCCCCTGGGCCAGCTCTGGGCTCACCTGCACCTGTAGTGGGCGGTTCCCAGCGCGATGACCGCTCCCCCGTCAGGCCCTGCTTCCCTCTGCTTCTCCACCTGGGGATTCTCCAGTGTCCTGGGGGTTTGACCAACCATGGCAAGGGCAGCCTGGAAGTGCCAGGGGATTAATACCCCAGGAGAAACTCTCAACCAGGGAGAGATGGAAGTGAGTAGGTAAATACCCAGCTTCCCTCTGAGGGACAAGTCTGAGGCACATCCTAACACTTTCTCAGAGGGTCTCCAGCAGGGCTGAGCCCACAGTATGACCTGCTCTCTGATTCAGCCTTTAGGGCTTTCCTCCCTCCCGCCCCTGACCTCTCCTCACTGTGCCTCCTGGGATCACCTCCCACATAAACCAGCTGCTGTTTTGGAGGAACCCAAACTCAGCACTGATCCCTCGAGAACAGCAGCAGTGGGATGGATAGAATGGAGGATCTGAGAGATATTCAGGGAGAGCAGGGCTGTGATGGGCAAAGGAGGGTGAGGAGGAGACAGCGGTAGACGGATGGGTCAGCAAGTAAATGGTGCCCCTTTCCCTAATTTGTATGTATGTGTACAGAAATTTTGCATACATCCATCTAACCAACATCCTATGAAGACATCTCATTTCCACTACCTCAATAATATCGCTTGTGCTCCATTACAATCAATCTCCACCCCAGCCCCTTTCTGCCATGGATATTAATTTTGCACGCTCTACAATTTCATAGGAATGGAATCCCATGGAAGGTATCTAGGGTCTTTTGCTCAATGTAATGTTTTTGAGATTAATCTATGTTTGTGGTGATCAGCAGGTTATTCTTGATTATTGCTCATTGTTAGTCCATTATGTGGATATATTACAATTTGGTTATCCATTAACCTGTTGATGAACAACTGAGTTCATTCCAGTCTGGGACTATTATGAATAAACTTGCTGTTAAAATACTTATATAGTCTATTTATAGACCAAAGTTTTCATTACTTAAAAGCGTCCTTAAAAGTGGAATTTCTAGGACATAGAGTGGGTATATATTTTACATTATAACAAACTGACAAGCTGTTTTCATTCTAGTGACAGTATTATTTTGCATTCCCTCCAGAAATGTGTACCATTTCCATTTACTCCATATTCCTCACCCACACTTGATATTGTCAGTCTTTTAAATTTCACCCATTATGCAGATCCCTGATAACTAGTAATTTCAAGCATTTTCCTTGTGTGTTTTGGCCATTGGTTTCTCTTCTAATGTGAAATGTGTGTTTAAGTTTTTGATGATTTTTATGGTGTTTTTCTTTTCATGATTGATTTGTGAAACTTCTTTACATATTCTGGGTATAAGTTCTTTGTCAGATATAGGTATTGTGATTATTTTTCCCAATCTGTGACTTGCTTTTTTTTTATTCTTAATGACATATTTTGAAAGCCAAATGTTTTTACGCTGATGAACTTCAATTTACCATTTTTATGGCTATTACGGATAATGCTTTTTTGTGTGTGTCTTAAGAAATCTTGGTCTACACCCAAGATCACAAAGATATTTTCCTAAGATTTTCTCTTGTTTTTTTCTTTACTCTAAGTTTACATCTATATTTCATCTCAAATTCATTTCTATATAAGGTGTAAGTTAAGGGTCTAGGTTAATCATTTTTTATGTATAGAAACAGTTATTACAGCACCATTTGTTGAAAAGTTGGTCCTTTCTCCCACTGAAATATCTCTCAGTCTTAGACAACATATATGTGTGTGGGTTTATTTTGGGTCTTTCTATTCTACTTCATTGATCCATTTCTATTCTTGCTTTTTCTTGATTATTATCTTCATGGTTTTTAAATCAGATATTATATGTCCGTCAAATTCTTTTTAAAGATTATTTTGGCTAGTCTAGTTTTATTGCATCTGTGCGTGATTTTAGAAACATCTTGTTGATTTCTACCAAAAAAAAAAAACCACAACAAACAAATTTGCATGTGTGTGTGTGTGTGTGTGTGTGTGTTAAATCAAAGTTTCAATTTGAGAGTAATTGACATCTTAACAGTATTATTTTCTAATTCATTAACAGTATATATCTTTCTGTTTATTTGTCTTTCTTAATCTTCCTGTGAAATAGTTTATAGACTTCAGTATAAAGGTCTTGCACATTAAAAAAACCTTAAATATTGTGTATTTGATGCTATTGAATCAAACAGTACTGTATTTTAACTTTTTAAACAATTGTTTGGTTTTAGTATGAAGCAGGATTCAGCAAACTCTTTCTGTAAAGGACCAGAACGTAAGTATTTTAGGCTTTGCAGATCATACACTTTCTGTCACAGCTACTTAACTCTGCCATTGTAGCATGTTAGTAGCCATAGACAATACATAAGCAAATGAGCTTTGGCTGTGTTCCAAACAGAATTTTACTTATAGACACTGAAATTTTATTTTTGTATAATTTTACATGTCACAAATATTTTTATTTTTTTGGATGGTTTTCAACTATTTTAAAAAACTTTAAAGCATTCTTAGCTCACAGGCTCAAGAATTAAAAACAAAAAAAACAGGCGGCAGGCCAGATTTGGCTCACAGGCCATAGTTTGCCAACCTCTGACATGGAGAAAGCAATTGATTTTGATACTTTCATACCTGCAACTTGTTAAATTCACTTATAGTTCTATGGTTTTCCTTATAGTTGCATCCTGCTATTTGTTAAAATCACTAGCAGTTTTTGTGGATCCTTAGGATTTTCTATAAAACATGTGTGTCACCTATAAGCAATAAGAGTTTTAATTTATCCTTTCCAAGCTTCAAGCCTTTTATTTCTTTTTCTTGCCTTATTGAACTAACTAGAACCTCCAGTACAATGTTGCATAGAAGTGATGATATTATACATCATGACTTGTTCCTGATGGGGGAATGAGTTCAGCCTTTCACCACTATCCCTCACTATATGTCAGCTGTAGATCTTATATAGAGGCCCTTTATAAGACTGTGGAAATTTCCTGCTATTTCTAGTTTGCTGACAGTTTTTGTTATGAATGAGAGTTGATTTTTTCAGATAGTTTCTTGGCATTTACTGAGATGATCATATGGCTTTTCTCCTTTGTTATACTAATGTGGTGAACTACTTTAATTTTCTGATGTTGAACCAATCTTACATTCTTGTAATAAATTCTACTTGGCCATAATGTACTATCCTTTTTATGTACTTCTAGATGTTATGTGTTGATATTTTTAGTCATTTTGCATTCACGTGCTTGAGTTAATTTTCTTTCTTTTAATGTCCTCATTGGAGTTTGATGATGGGGTTACGCTGGCCTCGAAATGAATTGTGAAATGTCCCCTCCTCTTCTATTATCTGAAAGAATTGGTGGAAAATTAATATTATTCATGTCTTAAAAGTTGGGTAGAATTGACAATTGGGCCAGAAGTTTTTGTGGAAAAGATTTTAAATTATGAATTCAATTTAAATATTAGATATAGGGCTATTCAGAGCTTCTATTTCTTCTTCTGTTAGTTTTGGTAAGTTTTATATCTCAAGAAATTTTTTGAGTTTGTCTAAGTTCTTGAATTTGTTGGCATAAAGCTGTTCATACTATTCCCTATTACCATTTTAATGTTCATATAATCTGTAGTGATATCTCCTCTACCATTCCTGATACTAGTAATTTATATTTCTCTTCATGTTTCTCATATTTTCTTAGTCAGTTCAGGTTGCTATAACAAAATATAGAGTGGGTGACTTAGACAACAGAAGGTTGGGGAGTCCTAGATCAAGGTGCCAGCCAATTCACTTCCTGGTGAGGGCTCTCTTCATTGCTTGCAGATGGCCACCTTCTTACTGTGTCCTCCCATGGTGGAGAGGGAGAATGAGCTCTCTGGTACCTCTTCTCATAAGACACTAATCCTATTGACTCAAGGTCCCACCCTTTTGACCTCATTTAACCCTAATTACCTCCCTATAGGCCCTATCTCCAATGCAGTCACATTGGGGGTTAGGGCTTCAACAGGGCTTATATATGGGGGAGAACGTAGTTCAGTCCATAGCACATTTCTTCTTGATAAATTGAAATCTTTGGATATGATCCTCTTTGTCTCTTACATGCTCTTTGTCTTGAAGTCTACTTTCTCTGACGTTATTATTTATTCATATATGCTTTCTTATGCTTAGCATATCGTTTTCCATCTTCTTTGCTATCAGCCTGTCTGTGCCTTTATATTTAACGTGTATGTTTTGTATTCATCATATAGTTGTGTCTTGCTTTTTTAAGTAATCTGAGACTCTCTGACATTTATCTTAAGTATTGTGTCTGTGCTGGCTGTATCACCTGTTTTTGTTTGTTTTCTATTGGACTTATTTGTTCTTGGATTCTCTGTTTCTCCTTTCCTGTCTTCTTTTGAGTTAACTGAGTATGTTTTAGAATTCTAATCTATTTCCTTTAATGATGTTTTAATTATGCTTCTTCATGTAATTCTTAGTATTTTCTTTAATGATTACAATATATTGTTCTCCCCTTGGGCTCACTTGCGCATGTCAGTTCAGTGGTCAGTATGCATCCTTAACTTCTCTCAGTCTAACTTAACACTATACTACTTTGTTTATATAAGAACCTTATAACAATGCAATTCCATTTATACTCACTCTCATTCACTGGCTATTATTGTCATATATTTTATTTCTCCCTGCGTTGTAAACTCCACAATACACTGTTATTATTGATGCTCTAGACCATTTACTAACTGAAAGAATTGAAGAGAAAAACGTATTTATATTTACCATTTCCAGTGCTTTTCCCTATTTTGGGTAGATCTGAAATTTCATCTAATATTATTTCCCTTTAGACTGAAGAACTTCATTTAGGATATTTTGTAGTGTGGGTCTGCTAACAATAAATATTATCCTCTTTCATTTATCTGAAAATGTTTTTAATTCACCTACTGTTTTTTGAGTTTTTGCTGGATAAAAAAAAAAATCCTAGGTTAAAAGTTTTTTTTTCTTCCAGAACTTTAAAAATGTTACATTGTCTTGAGGCCTCCACTTATCTGAAATAAAATCAGCTTTTGTTATTATTCTTGTTCCCAGTATTAATATGTTTCCTGCCCTCTAACTATCCTTACAATCTTTTCTTAATCTTGGGATTGCAGCAGTTTGGCTGTGATGGGTCTAGCTATGACTTTCTTTATAATTATCCTGCTTGGGATTTACTGAGATTCCCAATCTCAAGAGTTACTTTTATCAACTTTTGAAATTATTTTTCTAATATTTTCACAAATGTTTGCTTTTTTCTTCCATTCTTTCATTCATCTCACAGTTTGCTGAGGGTCTGTTTGTTTTCAATATTTTTTACACATACACAGCTTTCCCTGTTAACATCTTACATTAGTCTTATAAACTTGTTTTAACGAATGGACTAATATTGATGCATAATTATTAAGTAAAGTCCATAGTTTATTCAGATTTTATTAGTTTTTATCTAATGTTCTTTTCTGTTTCATGATCCCATCCAGGATGCCACACTACATTTAGCTGTCATGTCTCCTTAGGCTCCTCTCGGCTGTGACAGTTTCTCAGACTTTCCTTGTTTTTGATGACCTTGAAAATTTTGAGGAGTACTGATCAAGTATATTGTTGGATGGCCTTCTATTAGAATTTGTCTGATGTTTTTCTAACGATTAGCCGGGGTGGGGTGGGGGTAATGGATTTGCAGGAGAAAGAGCACAGGGGTAAGGGGCCACTCATATCATATCAAGGGTACAAGTATCAACGTGATTTATGACTGTTGAAGGTAGCCGTTCTCTCCTGGCTGAGGTAGTGTTTGTCAGGTTTCTCTACTATAAAGTTATTCCCCCCACCCTTTCCACACTATACTCTTTGGAAGGAAGTCACTATGTGCAGCCCACACTTGAGTGGGGAGTTACGCTCCACTGCCTTGAGGTTGAAGAGATCTACATAAAGTATGGGAATTTTGCCCGAGAGATTTGCATCTTTTCCACAATTTATTAATTAATTCAATCTTTTTTATTATATAAGTTTCAAGTGCACAGCATTGTAATTTGACATCTGTGTACACTACAAAGTGATCTCCACCACAAGTCTAGCTATCATCCATCACCATACGGTTGACCCCCTTCACTCATTTTGCCCACCCCCAACCCCCTTTCCCTCTCATAACCACTAATCTGATCTCTGAGTTTGCTTTTATTTTATTTTGTTTGTGTATTTGTTTTGTCTTTTAGACTCCACATATGAGTGAAATCATATGGTATTTGTTTTTCTCCATCTGACTTATTTCACTTAGCTTAATACCTTCAAGGTCCATCCATGTTTTCACATATGGCAGGATTTCATTCTTTTGTATTGCTGAGTAGTACTCCATTGTGTATATACCACATCATTTTTATACATTCATCCATTAATGGACAAGGGTTGTTTCCATATTTTGGCTATTGTAAATAATACTGCAATGAACATATGGGTGCATATATCATTTTGAATTAGTGTTTTCATATTCTTCAGATAAATACCACAAAGGGGAATTTCTGGGTCACATGGTAGTTTTATTATTAATTTTTTGAGGAATCTCAAAAAATTCCATAGTGGCTGCACCAGTTTACAGTGCCACCAACAGTGAATGAGGGTTCCCTTTTCTCCACATTCTCTCTAACATTTGTTATTTCTTATCTTTTTGATAATGGCCATTCTAGCAGGTGTGAAGTGATATCTCATTGTGGTTTTGATTTGCATTTGCCTGATGTTGAACAGCTTTTCATATACCTGTTGGCCACCTGTATATCTTCTTTGGAAAAATGTCTATTCAGATCCTCTTCCCACTTTTTTTTTTTTTGAAGTATCTTTTTTTTTTTTTAATTGGAGTATAATTGCTTTAAAATGTTGCATTAGTTTCTGCTGTACAATGAAGTAAATCAGCCATATGTATACATATATCCCCTCCCTCTTTTTTTTTTTAATCAGGTTGTTTGTTTGTTTTTGAATTGTATGAATTCTTTATATATTTTGGATAATAACCTTTTGTCAGACATATTATTTGCAAATATCTTCTCCCACTCAGCTTTCTTTCATGGACAGTGGAGTACCCTCAGGGGGGAAAAAAATCTAACCATGGATCTCACCCAGCGCGCTGCGCTGCTAGTAAAGGTCATAGCCCCTCCAGTTTCTGCCAAATTTTGGTCACTCTTTATTCCCTTCAAAGAGTAGTCCTTTCATTTTTATAAATATTTTGTCTAGAGTTTATCATTGGCCCAATACAAGCTACTCTTCCAGGGTCAACATTCATAAGCTTAATATATAACTTTGATAGCCACTTTAAACCTACCAGAATCAAGACAAGGTAAGAGCAAATCAATGTGATTGCATAACCAAGAGGTTGTCTGACCATTATCTTGCTTTGTCTCTCTGAGCCTTTATTTACTCAGCTGTAGAAGGGCTAATAATTCCCACCTTCTAGGGTTGTGGTGAAGGCTAAGGAATGTGAAACACAATAGGTGCTCACCAAATGTGAGTCCCTTCTCTTCTCCCTCAGTAGAGATACCCATGTGCTATTGCCTACAGACCAACCCCTGAACCAGTAATGCAATGCTGCTCCCACCTTTTTCCTGCCAGCCTCTCCCCGCAATGTCTGGCTTTTACTGGCTTCTGGTCTTTACACCCAGCCTATCCTATCCCCAGGTAACCTCTTTAGGAATAAAGCCTGCTTGTAGGCCTGCAACCTCCTTAGCTGTATATTTCTAGCTCTTTATAAAGGAAGATAACTATTTGGGGCATTCATACATTCTTTCAACCAATGCTATCGAGTACCTACTATGTTCTGACCTCTGTCCTATGTGCTGGGGAATCAGCAGTGAACAAAAAGAGAATATCTCTGCTCTTATTATATTCAGTGGAGGGGGCAGGCACTAGACCAGTAGGTCAAATACATAGTATGTAAAATGGTGTAAATGGAGTACAGGAATGAGGATACTGCAGGGTTTTCTTAAGGATGTTTCTTTTTATCTTTATTTTATTTCTATAAATATATTATCTTTAAAAACCATTAAATATAGTACAAAAAGAGTATAGAAATGGACTTCCTGACAAAATGTTTAATAAGGTATGTAACAATAGGATAAAGTTGCCATGAGAGAAAAGATTGCCAGTCATCATGTTGCTGACTATAGCAGCCCATGCTGTCAGCTGGAAAGCTCAGAAGGACCTCAAGAAAACTTTAGAAATATTTTGTGTAAGGAGGAGTCTGCATTTTTTAAATAGTAAGGTCAGGAAAGGTGACATTGTGAACAAATGCTGAAAAGAGCGAACCACACAGATATTTGGGGAAGAGGGAACAGTAAGCGCAAAGGCCCTGAGGTGAGAGCGTTTCTGGCTGTTGGAGGAACAGTGAGAGCACAGTGTGGCCAGAGCAGAGGCATTAAGCTGAGAGCAGGAGAAGAGGGTTATGAGCATTCAGACTGCTTAGAACTTTACAGTTCATTTAAAAACCCACCCTCACCCCATCTCCCAACATTTAGGGAGTGGGAGAAGAGGAGAAATCAGCAGAAGAGACAGAAGTCGAGGCCAGCAAGGTGGGAGGAAAACTGAAAGGGTGTGGTGTCCTGGAAGGAAAGGAGGTGGGAGTGATTATGTCACCGAGTCCGAGGTCATACTCCTCACCACACGACAGGACGACAAATCAAGAGACGAGGTGTTGGGGCAACGAAGAGCAGCTTTACTTGGAAAGCCAGCAGATCGAGAAGAGAGCGGACTAGTGTCCCAAAGAACCATCTCACCCAAGTTAGAATTCAGGCTTCTTTTATACTAAAAGGGGAGGGGGTGTGGCTTGTTGCTGGGAACTTCTTGGTGCTGGAGTTCTTTGTTCCTTCAGCCGTCCGCATAGGTCCAGTCACAATGTTCCTATAAAAACCTCCAACAAGACGAATGTTATTCTCTGTTCTACAACTTTTTCTTTTTTTTTTTTTTTACCATTTTTTATTTGAAGTATAGTTAATTTACAATGCTGTGTTAGTCTCAGGTGTACAGCAAAGTGATTCAGTGATACATATATGTTCTGCCACTTTTTATCTCTATGTGAATGGAGAAGGTCAGAGCCTTGAGAACAGGCTGTCCTGTATATGTCAGGCTATAGGCAACATTCTTGGAGCAAAAGCAACAGAATACAAAGGTTCAAGTAAAAGAAACAGATCCAGTATGGAGTCAGATTTGTTCTTCCCTATTATAATTATGTGTGCAAGATGAGGACTGAGACTTGTCCACTGGATCCAACAAGGAGGTCACTTGGAGCCATGACAAGAGCTGCTTAAGTGAATGCGTATGGACACAACTCAGTCAAGTTCAAGAGAGGAGGAGAGCAAAGGGTCAAGGGAGGTTTATTTCTCTTTTAAGTGGGAGAAATGTTTGCACTCTGTATTCTAATGGGAATGATTGGATGAGGAAGGGAACATTTGATGATGAGGAAGAAAGAGAGAAATGGTGCAGCTGTGCTCCTGAGTAGGTCTTCTGCCCCTCTTCTGTCACAGGCACCAATTTTCTTTTTCTTTTTTTTTAATTTTTATTGGAGTATAGTTGCTTTACAATGTTGTGTTAGTTTCTACTGTACAGCAAAGTGAATCAGCTATACGTATACATATACCCCCTCTTTTTTGGATTTCCTTCCCATTTAGGTCACCACAGAGCACTGAGTAGAGCTCCCTGTGCTATACAGTAGGTTCTCATTTAGAGATAGTTATCTATTTTATACGTAGTATCACTAGTGTACATATGTCAATCCCAATAGAGGTTCCTTAAAAAACTAAACATAGAACTACCATGTGACCCAGCAAAGCCACTACTGGGCATATACCCAGAGAAAACCATAATTCAAAAAGACACATGCACCCCAAAGTTCATTGCAGCACCATTTACAATAACCAGGACATGGAAACAACCTAAACGTCAATCAACAGAGGAACAGATAAAGAAGATGTGGCACCAATTTTCTATTGGGAGCCACCCTCCCCTACCATCGGTCAAAATGGTCCAAATGAGGCTGCCTCATTGCCTGGCTACCAGCATGGGCAACCTGACCAAGCCTCGCCAATAGCAGTGCTGCAGCCACAGGCCAGTGATTAGTTTAGAAGGGGTCACGTGACCCACGATGGGCCAATCAGAGTGAATGAGCGTCTGCTCTGGGAGTTTTTCCGGACACCAGGGAAGGAGAGGCTTTCTGTCCACTGGGGCGGCTGCACAGATAGGGAGTAGACCCAGCTGTGTCTGTGCCCAGAGCCTGTGTCGGTGCAACCTCACCCAGCTGCCTGCCCGACAGGGAGCCTGTCACACAGCAGGATAATAATAAACATGCAATAGACTGCCTTTCTGGAGACTGACTGCCCCCGACTCACACTGGTCCTTCTCTGCTGTATGACTTGGCTTTAGCTCCTTTATAGTTACCATCACTATCTGAAACACATAATTTCATCTATTTACTTATTTTTTTGTCTTCCCCCAAGGTCTATCTTTTCCACTGTTATATCTCCAGGATCTAGAATTGTTCCTGGCACAGAGTAGGGCTCCAAATAAATATTAGCTGATTGAATAAGCAAATATATATATAAGAATGAACTACAGCTGTATATTCACACTCAGCCACGCCTCACTTATCCAGGAATCAAGCATCTGGCCAGCTTCAGCTATCTGGAATGCAACAGGAAAACTCAGAAAGCCCTAGAATTACCAAAATGCAGGTTACATGAGCCATGTCTGAAAGCACAAGTTTTTTGTACTTTTAAACAGAGGTGCCCCCTTCATGTCCTCACTTAGAGATCAAGGACTAATGCAGATATGGTTCTAACATGCCTGGTGATCTGGTTCCCCACCCATGACAGGTTAGAGACAGGACTTTGGGGGCATTAGAGGGTCAGAAACACTGACACCAGCAAGAAGAAACATGGGGCGCTCAGGAGACTCGAAAACACTGGAAAGCCGATGACAGAACTTCAAGTGAGAGGAGGCTGGGCCCTGAATGTAGGGTGAGGGGTCTTGGGGGACACCCTAGGGTTAGAACATGTAGGGGAGGTGGTGATGACTCAAGGTACACAGCAAAGCTGAAATTATCCTCCACAGTCCCCATTCTAGAGCTAGGGAGATGTGCAGTACATTTTATTCAACTATTTTAAAAATAGATTGAGTCCATGCAGAAAAGTAAGCAGCAGAAATAGAAATCACCCATCATCTTACTAAGAGAGATGCCTCCTTGGGGATCACATGGCCCATGAAGTGATTGGTTCTGCTCTCTCATTCCCAGATCATGCACTGTGCTCCACACCATGACTTTTGTTGGCTGCATAATATTCCATCACATGGACACACACTATATCATGTAACTGTTCCTCTATTGGACGGTCTGTTTCCAGACATTGGCTGCTATCAATAACTCTATAGTGAACATCATTATATGTAAGCCTGAGTGCTCAGCCCTGATTATGTTTCCTGATGGTAGAATTGCTGCCTCAAAGATATGGGCGTTTGGGATTTTTTTCATACATACTGTGAAACTTATCCATTCAGAAGCTGGGTATAGGGCCTTTTAGATGCTAAATTAATCACACCTCAGTGGACAACAAAATAAGCTCATTACAGAAAAGCTTCTGTAACTTCTCATCCCTGGATAGTAACTGACTTGTGTCCCCTGGTGGACAATTGTGTGTGTGTGCACACGTGTGTACACATATGTGTCCAGCACCTTCCTTGTGTGCATGGCACATTTCCCATCCTCCACGTCACTGGTACTAACCAACTGCCTTGTGAGCTATACAGGGTGTGTACTGTCGCTCCCATTTTACAGATGAAGACACTGAGGCTCAGAGGGCATGTGTAGTACAGTGAAAGGAACATGAGCAGACACACGTGGGTTTGAATCACAGCTCTGCTGCTGGGTGAGCTTGACCTGTCTCTAGAGCCTCAGTCCTTTTGTATATAAAATGAGGGTAGAAACACCTGCCTTACAAGAGAGGATGAAATGAAAGGGCAGATAGAAAGTGTCTGGTACAAGCTGGGCAATAAATGCTCAAGCAATGATATTTGTGGTCATTGTTAGCAAAGTCACTTGTCAAGGTCACAGAGGCAAAATTGAACCCACATCTTCTAACCACAAGTCAAGTGCTCGTTCCGGATACCACCTGCCTTTGAACCACATGCCCAAACTGACGAGGGAAGATTTTGAATTAGTCTCCATGTGGGGTTGTTGTTGCTGAGTCTCCAGAAGACTGCCTTGCTGTGAATCCAAAGGCGACACTGGTCCTGATTGAACTAATTTTAAGAATAATATAACCTATAGAGGTGAATGGCCGTCAGCTTGTGGTCCACTGAGACTGGGAGATCTTTCTCATGTTGACTAAACCCAGCCTGTGTCAATGTCCTCTCAGCCTGGTATCTGAGTATCCACCCTCTCCCCCCAGAGCCCTGGCCAAGTTTGCTGACAGCAGAGCTGAAAGAATCCCTCCCTCACCCGGGCATGTCTTTGGGAAAGTTATTCCAGCTGCCAGGCCAGACCATGCTGGGTAATGGATGGCCTCTCTTTAATGCTGTCTGGGAGATGGGCTCTTCCTTAATCGTCTGCAGTGTCATTAAGAGATAAAATGTTTGCTCTATGGAGCTCCTGATGGCCTTTAGAAATTGCAACTTAAGCACCAACCAAGAAGGGTGGCTCAAGGCTTAACCCTCCCCTTCCCAGCACAGACCCAGGCCTTGGCCACTTGGGTCTACAGATCACTGACCTTGACTCTCAGGGAGCCCCTGGGTTCCATTTCCAGCTCTTCTTAGCCCAGGGAGCAGGTGGATGTGAGGGCAGAGGGAGGACGAAGGGAGAAGAGGAACCCTTGACCCCTGAGGCACTCAGTTCAGGGGTTTGTTACAGAGCAGAGCACTGGAAGGCCCTCACTGGGGGCTGGGTGACTTTGGGCCACTCCCTTAACCTCTCTGTGTCAGGCTCCTACAGGGCAGAGGGGCTGGAGGGGCCTCCCAGCTCTGAGGTTCTAGGGTCTGTTTCATGGCAAGTAGAGACTGGTTCCCTGAGAGGGGTGACATGTGCATGCCCCCACCCAGGTCCCTGCTCCCTGCTGGGACCACATGTCACATGTGACCAGGTGAGTGAGGATGCCACCCCTGGGGACAGCAGGTGACCTGGATGAGCTAACAGAGAGGAGGGAGCCCCTGTTACCAAGAGTCCCTTGGGAGCCCAACACTGTGCTGGGATCCCCCCACCCTACACACACACACACACACACACACACACACACACACACACAATACACAGCACCAGCCTCACAACAACCCTGTGAGGACAGGGTGTCATTACCCCCACTTCACAGCTGACAACGCTGAGGCCCCGAGTGGTAAAGGGACCTCGTCCAAGGTCGCACCAAAAGCAAGTTATATCCAGGTCTGTCTGATTCCAAAACCCAAACTCTTACCCATCACACCACCGGCAGGAGCACACAGGAGAGAGAGGGCTCACCCTGACCCCTCCCCTTCCCACCTCCCTGCTGTGCACGTGCAGTCCCCCCCTCCCAGCACGCCTTCCCTCCTCTATCCAAGTCCTACCCAGCCCGAGGCCTGCCTCTTCCAGGAAGTTCTCCTTGAAGACTGACAGCCAAACCCCCGATGCCTCCACCCAGCTGGCTCTCTGGTTGTTCAGTTTCCCAACATCATTTTAGATTTTGGTGCCATGAGGCCCAGACACAAACATTAGCTCATTTCATCATCTCACCAGGTTAATCGATATTTACTGGGCACTGACTTGGAGTCAGGCACTGCGAGGTCACAGAGGGCATGGGAACAAATGTCCACTGCGCTCCTGCAGATCCCCCCACCCTCATGCCCGGTGGGAGCCCAAGTGTGGTCCCTGCAGGCCCCTCACCCTGTTGGAGGATGAGGAGCCCGAGGCCCAGAGAATGGGGGTGGGGGTGAGGTGCCGCTCAGGTCCGGTGGTGAGTCAGGGGCCGGGACTCAAAACCAGGCCAGACTCCAGATCCAACCCCACCCCCTTACCTGCCCCCGGAACTCCTTAAACCCCTCAGCTGGGGCAGGATTGGTCCTGGAGCCTGGAGCCTTCTGGTCTCATAAGTGGGGCTCAGGCGGCCATAGCTGTACAGAGAGGGGGAGGGACAGAGGCAGCAAGGCAGGACTCTTATGTCACCCCTCAGGGACACCCAGGGCCCTGTGACCCTCAGTGACATGCTCCCCACCGCTTGACTCCAGGCTGTGCCTGCACCTGGGGACTCTATCCACCCCCTTCCCCCAACTTTCCCCAGGGCCCCGCTCCAGCTGAGAAGCCTCAGGGCATAAATTAATCCATCTTCAGCCTTCGGGCTCCAGATGCTCTTCCCCCTCGCCTCCCCGGGCTGGTCCCTCTCCAGCTCGATTCTCAGAGAAATATTCAAGGAGCAGGTGGTGCCGCGGTGCCGGGCCCGGGAGGGTGAGGCCTGGCCCGGGACTGGCGCCGGCTGGAAACTCCCACCCTGGGAGCTGCTAATGACGGGGCCCAGCGTGAGAGGGGGACGGCCCCTGTGCAGCACAGACGCATCTGCTCGTGGGGACAGTGAAGCCCTAGTGCCCTCCCAGCACTGGACTCGGCTCTGGGGCCACGTGGGGCGGCTGGGGTGCGTCCCTGCTTTGCTGGTGGAGGACTTGCTTGGTAAGGAGTGTCACCTCATGAACCCCCCTGGGCGCCCCCTCCCAGGCTTTATGTTCTCAGCCAGCCTGGATTTGAAAGAAGGAGGGAGAGGCTGAGAGAGAGGATGTCAAATCCCAAGCTGTCACAATTGCAAGAGGCTTACGAAATGAAGCCCAAGTCACTTGTTACCCATGGGAGACTGAGCCCAGCATCCAGTTAGCAGTGGAGCTGCGACTAACCCGGACTAGCCAGGGCTCCTGACGGCCGTGCACCTGTGTGAAATGCTGTGTGCATGTGTGTGTGTGCGCGCGCCTGTGTGTGTGCACGCATGCACGTGCACATCTGCCTCTGAGTGTATATGATGGTCTTAAGCTGTGTGTTTAACAACCTCAGGGCGCACATGTGGAAGTCACATTTGTCCCAGGGTGTGGGCATGTATGAGTGTGGCCTGATGTGTGACGGGGACCTGAGGTGGACAGTGGCCGTCCCCTAGGGTGAGGGCAGGTCGTGTGGTTGCCTGTCTCAGCAGGTCCCCTGAGCTTATCCTGGCTGAAGCTGGACCCTGTCTCTGGGCTGATGCTCTTCCCCCTCCAGAGAATTTCCAGTTCTTGGCCAGGGGCAGCAAGGAACTCAGTTGTTTCCATTTGGTCTTTAGATTATGAAACAAAAATTAGATCTAAACTCTTTGTGGGGAGGTAATTTTTCCTAATCGCTCACCCTGCTGCACAGATCTCCACAACTTGATTACGTCTAATTAGATTAATTGGACAGAAAGTAATTTCTTTTCTCTGAGAATATGAACTACAGAGAAGGGGGGCCGTTGGAGGCCGGTGACTCCCTGCCCCCCGACAAGTCTGGTCTGGTGAGGACAGGCCGTGCATGGGGCCGGGTCCAAGGCCTCACTCCAACCTCTCCTCTCTCTCTGCTTCTCTCTCCTTGTCACTTGCTCTGTCACTGAGTCCCTCTGTGTCTCTGGCTGCCCGTTCCCAACTCTCTCCTGGTCTGAGCTTCAGCGGCCCCGGGTCTGTCCTGACCGTGCTGGGGTTCACCCCCCTGCACCCCTTCTCTCTGCCAGGAGATGACCCAGGGCTTTCCCTGCATTACCAAGAGGTGTGACGAGGAGGACAGAAGCACAGCAGGACTGGCCCAAGGTCACCTTCCGCAGCAGCTGAGCGCCGCAGAGGACGGCCTGCAGGGCCAGGCTGGACCACGCCAGCTGCGGGGCTCAGGGAGCTTCCGGCTGGAAGAACGGGGTCTGGGCGGTTCTGAGGGCGGCGGGACCGGCCATGCTGGGCAGAGGGTGGCTGAAGGGTCTGGGCATTCCTGTCCCCCCACGGCCCAGCCCGGGCACTGCCACCTGCAGGGGCCTGAGGCAGAGAGCCCCTGGCCCCAGACACTGCTCCATCCCCGGGTCCTGGCCCGAGCTCAGCACCCGCCTCCCCATCTGTTTGCAGAGTCATAAAGCTGGGCCGCCCTCGGCTGCTGCCTCCCTGGAGCCCCATCCAGGGGGACGCCCTGCCCTGCCCTGCCCACCTTGCTGTCTCTCCCCGCCTCTGTCCCCTGTTCACGCTGTCCCGACCTGGTCCAGGGCACCATCTTCTCTCCCCAGATGCTGTACGGCCGCCCCACTGTCCTGGACCCGGCCCCCTTCTCCAACTCCAGTGCACAATCTACAGCTTAAATGAACATGCCATGCCCCCTCTCAAAGACCTTCCATGGCCCCCGCTTCTCTGAAGACTAAAATCCCAACAATTCACACGGATTGCAGGGCTCTTGTAAACTGGCCACGCAGACCTCCTCAGCCCCATCTCTCACCACCCCCGGCTCCCACTCTGACCCCACAGACCCAGCTGTGTGCAGGCCTTGGCACATGCTGGTACGTCTTCCCAGAACACCTTTTCCCAGGCCCTGCCTGACACCAGCTTTCTTACAGCTTTGCTCAGTGGGCAACGCTAACAGCGGGTGTGTTGAACTGGTGTGTGTGCTCCGGGCTATGGGCATAATTATCTCATTTAATATAACTCCTCTGTGGGGATCATCATTATTCCCATTTTACAGAAGAGGAAACTGTAGTTCAGAGACACGAAGCACCTGGCCAAGGTCACTTGGCTGGGAAGTGGTGGAGCTGGGATTTGAACCCAGGTCATTTGCATGATGTCAACTCTCCCCATCCCACCCATCGTCTCCCAGACTACGGTCCACTCCTCTGTACTCTCGTGCTCCCCCTACACAAGCATTTGTCTGATTGTTCTGAAATTGTCAGTTTCCCCATCTCCTCATCAGGTCTGGGCTGTGAGCGCCCCACGGCCACCCTGGGTCTCAGCTGTTTCTAATGCCCAGAGCCTAGGGTAGGACTAGGTGGACACTTGGCCAGAGTCTGATGCCCAAAGAATGGGCAGTGGCAGCCCCTCCAAGTCGCTGGGCCCCTCCCTCTCGTGCGCTCCCCTCCCACCACTCGATACTTCAGTAAGCAAAGCCTTTAAACCAAAACCAATTTTACAGTTCATTTGAGTTAATCACAGCTGCTCTTTCTGGAAACTATCTTCCCTAAATTGTCTGCAGAGAGGCAAGCGACCTGCCTGGCAGCCCCCCTCCCCTTCTTCCATCACAGAGCCCTGGAATCACAGGAGGTGGTAGGAGGAGTTGAGACCCCAAGAATTCAAGTCTGCTGTCATGGTATGTGCCGTGGTGGGCACCGGGGTACAGCAGGGAATGAGATGGATTCACTCCCCACCCTCACGAGACTCACCATCTAATAAGGAAACCAAGTTTGAACAAATAATCACACAAGGGATTGTGTAGTTAGTGTTGAGTTGTAATAAGTTAATCATGCAGAAGTCTGATAATACTAACTACACAACCCTGGCAACTTGTTAAACCTCTTAGAGCCTCAGTTTTCCCATCTGTCAATGGAGATCCTAATGGCATCTCTCTCACGGGGTTTTGTGAAAATCCAGTGAAATGTGTAAAGCTCTTAGCCTAGCACCTAGCACTTGGTTGGTTGTAGCATACATTATGGGCCATATTCTTTTGCTAGGGCTGCCAGAACAAAATATCAGACTGGGTGGCTTAAACAACAGACATGTATTTTCTCACAGCTCTGGAGGCTAGAAGTCGGAGGTCAAGATTCAACAGAGTTGATTTCTTCTGAGGCCTCTCTCCTTGGCTTGTAAGTGGCCATCTTCTCCTGGTGTCTTCACATGGTCTTCCCTCTGCGTGTGTGTCCGTCCTAATCTCCTCTTCTTATAAAGACACGAGTCATAGTGGATTAGGGCCCACCCATGTGACCTCATTTTAACTTAATCATCTCTTCAAAGATTCTACCTTCAAATACAATCACATTCTGAGGTACTGTGGGTTAGGGGGGGTCAACATATAAATTTGGAGATGGTGGAGACCCAATTCAGCCCATAGCAGTATGCGTCCAAGAGAATTTAGTGCATGTATCCACAAATCACGTACCTGTAAGTGTTCATAAAATCTTTACTTTTAGTAGTCAAAAAAGAAAACAACCCAAATGTTCATCTATGAGAGAATGATAAATAAATTGTGGTAGACTAAAAAAGTGGAATTACACAACACTTTTAAAACATGAACAAACTATTAATATGCACAAAACATGTATAAATATCACAGACATGGTCAGCAAAAAAAAAAAATCGGACCAAAAAAGTGCTTTATGATTCCATTAATAGGGACTAACCTATAGCATAGAAGTCAGAATAAGAGTTATCGTTCAGGGCTGGGGCCTTAACCAGAAAGGGGAACAAAGAAACTTTCTGGGGTACTAGAAA
This sequence comes from Balaenoptera borealis, assembly GCF_965194805.1. NCBI lineage: Eukaryota > Metazoa > Chordata > Mammalia > Artiodactyla > Balaenopteridae > Balaenoptera > Balaenoptera borealis. The sequence goes on along the minus strand of NC_138860.1, from coordinate 170,261,094 downwards.
TGTGCAACATCTTGATATGGGTGGTGGTTTCATAGGCGTACACATTTGTAAAAATTCATAGAGATATTGCATCAGCTTTTGCTATGTAGCAAACTTCAGATTTGGTGGTAAATAATAGTCAGTTATTTAGTTCACAATTCTATTGGCTGTCTGTGCAATTGATCAGGTCGAGGCTAGCTCAGTGTCTCTCTGATGCTGATTCTCATGGGTCTGTGGTTGGCTAGAACTGCAGACTGCAGCTGGATGATCTAGGGTGGCTTCACTCACACATCTGGTAGGTGGCAAGCTATTAGCTGAGGCACCTCCGTTCTCCTCCATCTGGGCTCTCACCCTCCAGCACGTTAGCTCAGGTTCATTCCCATGTCTCCAAGTGCAGCAAGAGAAGGAAAGCCCATATCACCAAGCACTTTGAAGCACCTGTTTGCTTACTTCTTGCTAGTGTTCCCATTGGTCAAAGCAAGTCTGTTGGACAATGAAGATTGAAGAGATGAAGAAACAGACATTCATTCTCAATGGGAGAATCTGAAATGCCACATCATGAGTGTAGATACAGAAAGGGAAAGAATTTATGCTTATTTTTACAATCCACCAAATATACACTTAAGATTCGTATATTTTGTCATATGCAAGTTATATCAATATGGTAAACAAAGATACAAGGATTGGGTCTGATGATTACAACAGGTACTCTTGGCCTAAGTAAGGCTTCCTTGTATTCTATTCTAACTAACCCTTTCCTAAAGAGAACCAAGATTCTATAAAGACAGATGTTGTTACAAGATACGTGTGTGTGTGTGTGTGTGTGTGTGTGTGTGTGTGTGTGTATGGATGGGGATTTGTAGTAGTTTCACAACTTGCAGCCTCATTCAGGTTTTGCTCAGATGGGATGGAGGTGAGATTATCAGTAGACTAAGTTGTGAGGAGCTGAGCTTGGAACTCAGGCTGAGAAATGGACTGGGGAAGAGTAACATCCTGGGTCAGCTAGTGAAGCAAATGATTGCTTTTCAGCACGCTGGAGAGTTCTGATACAGCTAGAGGGCCTTCTTCTTCAGAGTCCTGGGACCACTCAGTTCCCTCTGTCTTCTCGGTAGAAGGATCTGGTTATTAAAAGAAATTTACTCTTGCAAACTATACATTATTGCTAGAAGTGAGGGCATGGGCGCTGGAACCAGACTGCCTGAGTTCAAGTCTTGGCTGCACGACACAGCTGAATGACCCTGGGGAAGTCAACAACTTACTTAACCTCTGTGCCATAGCTGCATTGTCTATCAAATGAGGAAAATAATGGTAGCTGCCTCACAGTGTTGTGGTAAAGACCGAATCAAAACAAGGAAAGTAAGGAGCTTAACATAGTGGCTGGACATGGTAAATGCTAAGAAGTTATCTTTTTCTTACATAAGATGGAAAGGATTCCGAAGGTTTCCATGACCCCAGATGTCTGACAAACTTGTTATATGACTTTAGGTGAGCTATATAACCTACCTGGCCACTGTTCCTATTCTGTAAAATGAAGCTATTTGCTTTTTCCACATTACTGGATCATATCTTTTTACCAAAAGAATATATTCATATATCATTTGATAAAATAAACTAAAAAATAAAATAAAACAAAATAATAAAATAAAAAGGATATTGGACTAAGTGGCATTTATGGTCCCTATAAACCCTATCTTTTCTGGGTCTTGGATTCAGGACTTTGGATGGAGTGAGTCAGGCATGAGGGTTAAATAAGTGAGGATGACATTGGGGGCAGGCTGGGAGAGGACCCCAACTCTAAAGCATGTCAACCCTTCTAGCTCTTACACTATGCACCCCCCACTTTCCCAATATGCTGAGGCTTTTGGTCCCTCTGATCTCTGATACACAGGAACCCACCACACTTTCCCATTGCTTCAGCCGTGCTGGCATTGTAGCTTCTTGACTTTCCCTCCTCAGAGCCTTCCCACATTCTGTGCCCTTCTCCAGGAGTGTGCAATATCATTCAGAGTCTTCCAAATGGAGTGACAAAAATAATTGAAACCCATTTAAATAAAAGAAATAAAAAGGGGGATTAGTTGGTTCATTCACCTGAAAAATCCAGGAGTTAATAGCTTCAGGTACAGCTGGATCCAGGAATTCAAATGCTATCATTTTGGAACACAGTCTTCGCATCTCCTCTGTATCGGCATCATTCACAGTCACTCTCTCCCCTCTAGGTGGGGAAGAAATGCTGGTAGTGTCAGGCTTCTGTCACGCTGGCATCACACCCTACATTCCCGATAGCTTTAACACAGTCTCTGCTATGATTCCCATTGACCTGCATTTAGTCATCTGCCCACTCCTGAAACAATCACTGTAATCAGGGGGGTAAAGTGCACTGAGTGGCCAGGCCTGGGTGGCAGGAACCAGGATGGGTCAGCCCACCTGAATGGGCTGAGAGTGGTCAGGGAGTTGTTTTCAAAGGGAAATTGGGGTGGTCTCACCAGAAGGAGAGGGATGCAGGCAGGGTGGAGAGTGGGTAGAAGCCCGCTACACATTCCTCTTGACTCTTTCTTGGTCTCAGTACAAGTGGCACTTCTTCAGAGAAGACTCCTTTGACCTCTGGTATGTCAGGACCCATCAATCCTTTTCCTTTGATTTTTGGCCCTTATTAGTCTCACAGCTAAAATGCAGAACTAAACATGTACTAAGTCTAAATATATACTAAGTGCTTTAGATATGTTAATGAATGTAATCCTTCTAATATCCCTAGAAGGTGGGTATTTTTTCAGCTCAATTTTATAGATGAGGAAATTGAGGTCCAGAGAGGTTAAGTAACTTGCCCAAGGGCACACAGCCAGGATGTAACAGAGCAGGTTTTCCAGTCCAGTAGTCACATTTCGACCCACACTTTTCTCTAAACCACTATCCTACTCTTTTTTTAAACATAGTCGCATGGGTAATCATGACTTTATACACACATGCATGTGTACACTTATATAAACACAAACACATGCTTGTAAATGCACTCACACACTCACATAAGCACTCACATACACACACTCGTACATGCCTTCACTTGCACATTCACACAGTTGCACAGTGTTGCATGTACACAGGCACTCACACACAAACTCAAATACACGTTTGTATGCACTCACAGAAACACACACGATCATACACATATTCACTCACACACCTGCGCACACAGGTGGTCAAATAAAAATTCTCATATACTCGTTCACAAACACTGATCCATGCATTCGCACACATATAGTTGCATATGCATGCACTCCCATAAATATTTTCATGTGCTGATACACACATGCACATGTGCTCACACATAGCAAATGCACACGTGTGTACACGTACATGTTCCCACACAAACAAATGTGCTCATAATACACATTCACATACCTGCACATACATGCACTCCTGTAAATAGTCTCACATCTCAATCCACACACTCATGCACACACACACACTTACACACATAGGCAAAGTCACACGTGCAAACACAGAAACACTCACATGCACACATTTGGGTGGAATCACTGCTCAAGGCCTGCCTACTGCACTCGTACTGCGAACCCACACGGGCAGGATGCCGCCTCCATTGTGGTATCCCCAGCACCCAGCACGATGCACAGAGCGGGATTGGGTGTCCTCACTTTTTCAATGAAAAGAATAAGGCTGCCCAATCCTTCCCTCCCTTCAAGGGGGTTTGGGAGAGTCAGATACAAAAAAAAACGGCCCCATCTCTCCTCTTCCTTCCCTCCTTGTTCACTCCCTCTGTCTTTCCCTCCCCCTCTCCCCTCCTTCCCTCCCCTCCTGCAACCTCTCTGCTCAGATGCTAAACCATCTCCCTCATCCTTTCCTCTTTCTCTGCCTCTATCCCCTGTCACCCCCTCTTTCCAGCCCTCCGTACCTTTCTAAACTCATTAAATGATACCGTGGAATGTATTTCATTTGCATTTGGTTCCAAAGGGCCACAGAGCACCAGCGCATGCTCGTTAAACAGCTCCTTGTAGAGGGATGTAATGAACCGCTTTTATTACAACAGTCATCTCGGCCCATCCTGGGAGGCGATTCTGTTTTCACTGGGAAGAAAGAGAACTGCAAATCTGAGTGTCTGGGGTTTGGGGGGGAAGGGGGAGGACCCCATTTGGGGAAGGTCCCAGGCTGCCCTGGCTCCGGCTCTGGCTCTGGCTGGCACAGGAGGGCAAAGGCAAGGCTGGGCTGTTGCTGTGCTTCCACCATAACTGGGAAAGGCAGGAATCGCCACCGGCTTTGACTAGAGCCATGGCCCGTGTTCCTGCCCTGGGCCTCCAGAACTCCTGCGGATGCTTGTCGCAAGAGGCCCCTGAACTTACCTGGGTACCAAGCACTGTCTGTAGAAGGAATAATCAGCCTGGCACATAACACAGCTCCACTGTATTATACGTGTGCTACTGTGATTATAGTGACAGGGAAAGTTATTGAGAAGCATTTCTACATTCCTGATAGCCTCGGTCCATGGTGCATGTCCTCTGTCTTTGGGATCTAACAGTAGAAGTAGGGGCAGTGACATAATAACAGCAGCCACCATCTCTTGAGCACCTACTGTGTGTTGGGCACTGAGTTTAGTGATTTACCTGGATTATCTCATTTAATCTTCACAATGACCCTATGAGGGAAGTACCATTATTAACCCATTTCACAGATGAGAAAACTGAGGCACAGAATGATTAGGTCACTACCTCAATCCCGGTACTGGCCAGGTGGGTAATGAATTCAGTAGTCAGGCTCCCCAGTCCGCACCTGACCCAATTCTACCCCTCCTGGAGCCACTCCCACTTCACAAGTGAGAAGACTGAGGCTCAGGAGACAGAGGGGTTGCCAGGACTTCTCAAGGGCCAGCCACAGGCCTTGGTGGTCCTCTGGGGGCCGACAGGTGTTGCTACAGAGCCCCCTCCTCCCTGCATTATACTTTGAGAAAGGAATAGATTTTTTTTTTTTTTCCTTGGTTTCTGACCAGATTTGGGGATTCTGAAGATGCCTTCAGAAGAGACTGGAGCTGGCCGGAGTCCATGGGCCAAGACATAATACCTCCCACTCACACCCCCTGGTGGTCAGGCCACAGACCAGTCAGACCAGGGTCACCTGAGCTAACTAGGCCAGCGCCGTCACCAGTCCCTCCTCGTTTTATTAGAAATCAAACAGATTAAAGAGTTCTGCTGACCCCTTGGATCACAGCACAACTTTGGACCCCAGAGGCCCCTTACTCTGCCAAGGGCCATTTATAGACAAGATGTGTTAACTCATCAGCAGGGAAGCAGCTGCACTGCTAACAATCCCTGGGCATGTGAACCATCTGTGCCCGGTGTCCTGGCACGCAGCTGGGCCCGTCCTGCTAGTGGGACCTCATCCTTTTCTTTCCTGAGCCACAGGGACGTGGAAACTGTGAGACTGACAGGGTCTGCTCTCCCCGAGGACAGAGATGGGTACAGGAGGGCACTTAGAGGAAAGCTAGGGGGGAGACCTGGAGGAAGTGATCTGGCAGGGAAAGGGAGACCTCAAATGGGCTGGAGGGGAGAATTCAACTTTCCTGAGCCCCTATTATGTGCCAGGCATTTATACACAGCCCCTCACCTAAGCCTCATCACCTTTGAAGGCAAATGTTGTTACCAACCCCATTGTGTGATTATACCCATTTTGCAGATGAGGAAATCAAGACCAACTAAAGGTCACATAGCTTGGCTGTGGTGGGGCAGGGATTCAAACCCAGGCCCCTGGTGACCCCTAAGTCCATCTTCTTCCTCCCAACCACACCGTCTAGGTTTGCTCTTCACCGCATGGGGGTGCCGGTGGCTCCTTCACCTCTGTTGTCCTCCCAAAGCCACCAGTAGACTCCCTGAGAAAAGGAAGCTTCAGTAAATCTCAGTCTTCAACCAGGAGGGGCGGAGAGGATCCCTCTGGAGAAGCAAGCATTTCCCAGCAGAGTAAATCACCGGGCAGGTGCAGGTGCTGCAGGTGCAGACGCTGCCCTCCTTCCGCAGGAAGTTTGTAAATCAAAACTTCGACCTGGATTTGCAGAATCTGCTGGGGGGATAATTGAGTCAGGAAGCAGGGGGAGGGATGCTGGGAGAAGAGTAATGCCCCAATTCAGGCCCTGGGGGGCTTCATGGAGGGGACGGGCACAGCGTGGTGCTGAGGGACCACTGCTCCCACCTGAGCCCCCAGGGGTGGTCCAGACCCTCCCTGGGGCCCCTGCCAGCCAAACATTCTGTGAGTACTTGACCCTCGTGTCTGGGTATCTGGGGGCAGCTGGAGCAAAGAGTCTGGGGCTCAGGGATGGAGAATGGAGAGGGAGGTTGGGGGTGGGCAGCAGCTCTGAGCTGAGCTCTGGGTGGGGGTGTTTGGTGGGAAGAGGGCTCTGACGGTCACAGAGGACAGGCTCAGGGTTGGGGTGCCCAGCAGGGCCTCGGCCAGGGCAGCCAGGAGGGGCCCACAGGGGTAAGACTCAGCACCCTGGGCTGGGAGTCAGGACCTGGGTCAGTTCTGGTGCTGCTGAATGGCTGTGTGACCTTGGGCAAGTTACATGGACTCTCTGGACCTCAGCTGCCTCATCTGCAAAGTAGAGGTGATTATTCCTGTCCTGAATGCTGGGCTGTTGGGAGACCTCAAGGAGGTCAAGGAGGGAAAAGCCAGTCAGGAAGGTCCATCCTGACCACCCAGGGCAGGGCCTGGCTCTGCTCCACCTGCCTTTGCTCCCAGCCTCCTGCTGATTGGACTGGCCCTGGTGTCCCCGCCCCTGAGGGCTCAGCTGATTGGAGGAGGTGGGGCCTTTCTGCAATGAGTCTGCTCCCTTCCTCCCTCCTTCCTCTTCTCCCCCAAGGTCACCATCACTGGGGCCTCACACATGCTGGCCCCAGGAATGGCTGGAGGCTTGTAAAACATGTGATTTACTGTCTAAAGACAGAACCGCTCTGGCCGTTTCTCCCCAAGATCCATGCTGCTCTCCCAGCCCTACCACTGACCCTCCCCTTCCTAATCCCCGCCCCCTCCCCCTGCTGTGTGATTTTGGGCGAGCGCTTCACCTCTCTGAGCCTCAGGCTCCTCCCCTGTTAAATGGGGATGAGAATGCCTACCTCATGGATGTGTCCTCATTATTTACACACTCTCGTAGTCCTTAGACAAACATTTCTTGGGAGCTTCCTGTGTGCCAGGCCCTGGTCTGGACACTGAGGACACGGAGATGGACAGTGGAGACCAGGCCTCTGCTCTCTCGGTGCTTCCATCGTGGGGGGCTGCTGGGTGGCTGCAGCAAGGAGCTGGCGGGGAAGGCGTTTGCAAGTGGCCGAGAGCTGAGGCGATGCAGAGTGCGTGGGTGACACACAGTGAGGTCACCTCCTAGTGCGGGGACGTCAGGTCCCAGGGCAAGCCTCCACTCATGGTGGCTGAGCCCTCCTGGGTCCCCTTGTCTCCTCAGGCCCACACAAGGGCTCACAGGCTATACAGGTGAAGGCCACCTGGTCATGTGCGTCCCCCCGGATGGGTAGCCCTTGGCTTCCTCTTTCTGAGGTCGCTGTCATCCCCCTCCAGATCCAGAATCTTTATCCAGCAGAATCACCTTGGGACAGAGTTGGAGCAGGGAGGTTGGGAGCTGAGTCTCGTTATCAGAACACTGCCTTCTCATGGCCCCAAAGCCGGCTGCATGGGCAGTGACTTCCCCCATCAGAGCTGATAACAGAATTTTTAATTATTATAATTATCACCTGAAAAATTGGGACCCGCCACAGATAATTAAAATGAGATTTGGCTCCTCTTTGCCCATCTCTTCTCTCAGCTTTAAAACTGATGGTGAATTTCATAGCACACCTGGAAACAAGAGTTACAGGGATGTTCTTACAGAAAGGAGGCTGTGGGGCAAATGTGGCTGCAGACACACACCTGGGGGTGAGGGGCACACGTGCGTGCATGTGTACACATGAGGCTGCATGAGTTTGTGTGTGCACAATGGCGCGTGTGCATGTGCAGCGGTTGGGGAGAGGGGGACAGGAGGCAGGCAGGGCCTCATCAGGGGCAGGGAACAGGAGGTGGGGATGGGTGACAGATGATGGAGTGAGGGTACTGGGGAGTGAGCGATGGGCTACAGGTACAGATCTGCCCCTGAGAATAATGACAGGGGCCCTGGAGGCCCAGCAAGTCCCTGCTTCCTGGTTGTTTATTTCCCTTCTTGGAGCCTTTTTTCTCACTGGCAAATTACACACAGTGACTATTCCTCCGGCATAAGATGGTTTGCTGTGAGAATTGAGTGATGGGCTGTGTACTTAGGGCAGCGCAGGGTGAGTGCTCAGGGAAGGTTAGTTAGTATCAGTCCACCCCAGGGCAGCAGGATGGCGGACCGTATGGTGACCACACGGGTGACAAGGCAGGACCGTGAGTGATGAGGACTCAGGTCCTGAGTTCCAGGCAGCAGGCCCCACTGTTGGGCCTCTGGTACTGGGCCCTCCACAGAGACCCGCCCATCCTCCAGGGGTGGTTGATGGGCCACAGCCTGGGCAGGCACCAGGCTGCCCCAGTGGTACCATCTTGGGACCCTGTGGGGTGAGAATTCACTGTGGAGGGTCCTAAGCAGGCCTTGGGGCCTCCCTCTTGTGTGATGGGTGGGCCGTGGAGGAGCTCCCCTGAGGCTGCAGGGAGACTCAATCCAGCCTCTTCTCCCGCGCCCAGTGCCCCCCAGAGGGAGCTTAGGACCCCACAGAGGGGACCATCAGGCCCCAGTGCTAGAGCCCAGCCTGCAGGAGCTTCAGCCCCAAGGGGAATGGGAAGGCACAGCCATTCTTGAGCACCTACTATGTGCTAAACACCTGTGCCGGCCTCAGCTCCCAGCCTCCAAACAAACTGCCACTGCCCCATTTTACAGAGGAGGAAACTGAGGCTCCCAGCAGCTGAGTGACTGGCCCAGGGCCACAGGCCCGAGTGGCATGAGCCTGGGTCTGTCGGGGAACAGGGCCCACTTCTCTCCCACAGTCCCTCCACTGACTACTCACTCGGGGTCCTGGGGTGAGCCCATGAGCCCCCCTCTCTCTAAATGTCAGGGTGGTGGAGAGAACACGAGGAGGGCAGGCACCCCTCCCCATCAGGGTGCAGATTCCACCACAGGACTTTCCAGTGTGACCTTGGAGGGGTCCCTCCCCTCCTCTTTTTTTTTTTTTTAATTTTATTTATTTATTTTATTTATGGTTGTGTTGGGTCTTCGTTTCTGTGCGAGGGCTTTCTTTAGTTGTGGCAAGTGGGGGCCACTCTTCATCGCGGGGCGCGGGCCTCTCACTGTCGCAGCCTCTCCTGTCGCAGAGCACAGGCTCCAAACGCGCAGGCTCAGTAATTGTGGCTCACGGGCCCAGCTGCTCTGCGGCATGTGGGATCTTCCCAGACCAGGGCTCGAACCCGTGTCCCCTGCATTGGCAGGCAGATTCTCAACCACTGCGCCACGAGGGAAGCCCCCTCCCCTCCTCTTAGCCTTGGCCTCCTCACCTGTCAAACAAGGACAAGGACCCCCCACTCCAGGGGGCAGGGGGATCCACAAGGAGACGGTGCAGCTCAGTGGTTACACACAGGGCACTGGGTTCAGATCCTGCCCTCAGCAACCCCTGCATGACCTGGAGCCGGTTGCTTCCCTTCCCCATGTTCTCATCTCTCCAACAGGAGGATCGTGATGAAGCCCTCTTGATGCCGAGGTGTGATGAAGGTCATTGTTAGCAGACACGGATTAGGGCCTGGTCAAGAATGAATGGTCCTGGTTTATTACGATGATGGGGTTCTGATGGAAAGTAAACCTGATAAGGACACTTGCACTTACATGTTACTGGACACGAGGTGTAGCATGTGTGCGCTTATTCGGGACGAGCTCAGGGAGGGCCGCTGTCCTGGTTACTCCTTGCCCACCCCATGCCAGCTCTCCCCAGGCCTGGGCGCTGCCCACTGACCCTACATCCCTCCGCCCAGGGCTCAGAGCCCTGCCCTCCCCTCCTTAGCCCCACACCCTAAATTCTCAAAACAAGGGACAACTTTGAGCTCCCTTCCAGCCCCAGCGCTCATTAGCTCTCACCTGCCCCTGCAGCCACCCTGCGTCCAGCAGCTGCAAGGCAGCTTCTTCCCCCACCTGGGCTGGCTGCTCCTCCTCGGGGCAGAGGTGGCAGGAGAGGGCGGGGAGGAGGTGGACATGCGGCCAGCCGGGCCGGGCTGGAAGTGGAGCGGCAACCCAGCTCCAAGAATGCAGGCGGTTGGAGGCATTCAGATGGTCAAGCCCACACCCCATCTCACTCATGGCAAAAAACTGAGGCCTGAAGAGGGCAAGGGACTCCCTCAGCTCACACTACAAATCAGTGGCAGAGCTGGGCTCTTTAGGCCGCCTGAGTGGGGAAATGGAAAGGTTTGTTTAAGGCAGGGACAAGCTGATGTTTCCTGCTATTCAAGAGAGGATGCGGAAGGGAAGTGGTGACTCTAACCTGTAGGTCCTAAATGTGAGAACGAGGAGTTTGGACTGTATTGTGAAGGTGGCTGGGAGCTGTGGATGTGTCTGAGTTCCATGTGCTTCTGTCCACCTGCACTGCCTGTACCCTGGTCCAGGCCCCCAGCACCCCCTGGACACCTGCAGGGCCTCCTGCCCAGTCCCCTACTCCTTCGTGCCCCTCCACACTCCACGACCCATGGCAGCAAGTGCAGCCTTTTAAAAACATACACGGGGGGCTTCCCTGGTGGTGCAGTGGTTGAGAATCCGCCTGCCAATGCAGGGGACACGGGTTCGAGCCCTGGTCTGGGAAGATCCCACATGCCGCGGAGCAACTGGGCCCGTGAGCCACAATTACTGAGCCTGCGCGTCTGGAGCCTGTGCTCCGCAACGAGAGAGGCCGCGATAGTGAGAGGCCCGCGCACCGCGATGAAGAGTGGCCCCCGCTCGCCACAACCGGAGAAAGCCCTCGCGCAGAAACGAAGACCCAACACAGCCAAAAATAAATAAATAAATTAATAAAAACATACACGGCCTTGTCACTTTCCTGCTTGAAACCCTCCGGGGGCTTCTGCCGCTCCTAGAATAAGCTTCGGAGGTTGTGTGTGAAATGACAGCTGTCTCCAGCCACTCCCATAGCCTCACCCTGCCCCACACCCTCTCACGTACCATGGCACAGCCACCCTGGCCTTCGGATGACTCCTAGATGGTGCCAAGGTCATTGTATTCTCCATCATGATGCCTGGGACGCCCTTCTCATCCACAGATCCCAGCCTAAAGTCTTAAAATCTTCCTAGAACCCCTGGAGAAAGAACCCCGCCCCAGGCATTCTGTACCACATCATCCATCACGGCATTTAATACTTTAGGAAATGTCCTTGCTTATTCGTTTATTGGTATATTTATTAACAGTCTTCCCCACAGGCCTGCAAGCTCCATGGGGCAGGGACCCTGTCTGTTTTGTGCCCTGCTGCGTCCCCAGTGCCAGGCACATAGCAGGTGCTCAGGAGACACTTGCTGAGTGAATGAATGAATGAATGAGCTGGACCAGAGCCCAGAGCTCCTGCCTCCAGCACTGTGCTCTCCCTGTTCCAGGTTGTTGCAGAAGGAGGGGGCTGAGGGTCAGGGGCTGGTCCTGTGCCCACCTTGTCCCTCCCAAGCGGGAGGACACTGTGGGGCCTGTCTTCTTGGAACCCCTTGGGTCCTGGTCCTCCTGGCATGGACTTCCCCACGCATCATTTTTACCTGGCCTGGAGGTCTCCCAAGCCTGGGCACAGCTGTCCTGACCACTGGGACCTCCACAGACTCTGCCCACCCTGGGTCCCAACCAACCTGGTGGGAGGGCTGGAGAGCAATGTCCAAGGGGGGAGGCTTGTCCACAGGCTGCCCCAAGGAGTCCCCAGTTTCGTGGAGGCGTCCGGGCTTGTTCTAAGGAGACGCTAGTTTGCTGGAGCAGATACCTCTGCCTTTAGAAGCCCGCCGGCAGCTGGGGGAGCCTATCCTCCCTGGTCAGGAGCCCTCTGAGAGAAACCGGGAACTGCTGAGGACACCCGGTCCCTGCAAACTCACTGAGACATGAGCTCACACTGTCCCGACAGAGACCATTGGTGAGGTGGCCCCTCTCATAGGCGGGTTCCCCCCTCCCTGAGGCAGAGGGGCAGCTGGGGGGAGGTGGAGGCTAGCCTCCCCAGATGAGTGGACCCTGGGGCAGAGCTGCCAAGGGCATCCCTCTCCTGGGAGGCCAGGCCCCATCAATATCCTTCTCTGGTCTGGCGGTGGGAGGAGGGAGCCTGGACCCCAGCCTCACTGTGCCCCCAGCAGCCTGCGTCATCGCGGATGTGCCCCTGCCCCTCTCTGGGCCGGGCCGGGTGACCCTCGTACTGCATCCGCCTCCAGGCTGGACTCTCCCCTCTCTCGCCTCCCCGTCCTCTTGCCCCCAACCCTCTCCCCCCATCACCCCTGGTTCTTGATCGTGCAATTATGGAAACAGAAACTCAGCTAATTTCTTGAGCCCGTAAATCGCCCAGTGGGGAAGGCAGGTGGGCGGCCCCCGCTTCACTCCATCACCCACCCTAATGCATCGTCTGACACTTTCAATTTATTTTTCAATTCCTTTACCATCAGAAATGACGATTAAATTTCCAGCGTAAATACCGCCTTACCAAACTGAATTAATCACAGGAGAGGAGGGGCAGACAGGCCCCAGCAGCACCGTCAGAGCATCTCAGGCTTTAACCCTTCATCCCAGTTGAGGCTCTACTGGGAGAGCGGGGTCTCTGGGGGCCTCGCTGGGGTCACGTGACCCAGTCCCCCTTGTTCTCTTGCACCCGTTCTCCTGTGGAGGGGGCGGGTCTGGGAGGAGAGTCTTGCCCAAAGTCACCCTCCCCATCAGGGCAGAGTCAGGGACACCAGCCACTCATCCCCCCACTTAGCTCCTTCTTGACCCATCCCCAGCCCCTCGGGGACTCGGGCAGGGAGGCGTTCCATGGCCAAGAGAGGAAGAGATGTGGGGAGTATCCCGAGGTTTGGCATTTTGCAATCCTGGGCTCCTGCGGGCATGAGGGATGAGGGTGGGCGACTCCTGTCAATCCAACCAACAGTTGCATTTGACGTGTCTCCCCTCTTCTCCACCCACCACCCCCAACCTCAACCCGGTCCTCCCTCCTGGGTGACCCCCAGGGCCTCCTCACGTCCCCCTGGTCTCCCCACTTCCACGCCCATCCATCTGCAGAGGTATCGGCTCAAAATACTGCCCCATCGTTTCCTGGCTGGAAACACTTCAGTGCTTCCCTCTGCTTTCAGATCAGGTCCCCGCCCTTCACAGCCGTGAGGACTAGGGGGACGCGGCTTCTAAAAGCCCTCTGACCCCCTTCCTGGGGGGCTGGGTTGACTCTTCTCCTTCATGTTTTTTTGTCTAAACCTCCCTCCTCAGAGAACTTTCTCTGATTACTGTCTGCCATTCTAAATTAGTTTCTTCCTCCTAAGGTTCTCTCTCAAATCTATTTCCTCTCCTTTAGAGCACTTAACACAAGTTATAATTACACACTAATTTGTGGGTTTGTTTAACAGAATTCTCCAGGGAGGAACTTTATCCGACTGGCTTGATGCTGCAGCCCTTAGAACATGGCCCAAAGGTAGTGGGTGCTCAGTGTAGACTTTGGAATGAATGAATGAGTGAATGAATGAGTGAAGGAATAACAAACTCTTCATGTGCCCACTGTGTGCCAGGCTGAGGCTGGGCCCTGGAACTAGAGTGATGAAGTGGACATGCTAGCTGGGCTCTGAGGGATGAGTAGGAGTTTGCTGGCATTGAAGACAGGGTTGATATGCTGGGGTTCTAAGAAACCCACCTGTTTCTGGATGGACCCTTCCCAGCCACCCTGAGAGGAAGCCCTTTCCCTTTTGCACATGATTAATTTAGTGGTTCAGTTCAGCGAGTGTTATTATGAGTAGGTCAGAGCCCATACCTCAGGGTCAGCCTAACCTGGGTTGAATCCTGATTCTGTTCTTGGCCCTGTGTGACCTTGGGCAGGTCACTCAGACTCTCTGAGCCTCCACCTTCCACTCTGTGAACAGACAACCCCTTCATTGGTGTTCAACTTCCCATCCACCATGAGGGAGGTGGACATGCCACGGTGCCTCCCATCCAGGTTGGGGACAGGTCCAGGCACAGCCAGTCAACTGGATGGGAGCTCCAGGAGTCCAGGCAGTGTCAGAAGGGAGGGTGGAGTGAAGGCGCCAGGAGCCCAGCCCAAGGCAAGGTCAGGGGAGGCTTCCTGGACAAGGCAGCCAGTCAGAGCTCCCTGCAGCTTACTCCTGTGACTGCATGTGTGTGTGCCCTCGTCATCTTGTTCTCCCTCCCTCCAAGTTCCTGCTCTTCCCATTGCCTCCCCTCACTCTCTCTCTGCCCTAACAGAAGGCCTGAGGGACTCAACCCTGTTCCAAGGAATACGCCTCTGTCCCTGTAAGCAGGCCCTTGGGACCCCCACTAAATGCACCCACACACACCTCCCAGAATTGCTTCCCTCTAGTTTGGCAGCTCATGAGGCCAGATGCCTGCTGCTGCATCTCTCTAGATACATACACACAGACACACACACACACACACACCCACACACACACCCAGGGCAGGCCCCGCAGGCAGCAGGAGGAAAAGCTGGAGCTGGGAATTAATGGAGGCCTCCTGCAGGCTTCAGAGTCAGCTTTTGTGCAGCAGCCAGGAAAGCAGCAGGGGCTCCTGCAGGAATTTCCCCCGCCCCCTCCCTACCTGGTGGGTGAGGGTTGGGCAAGCAACTGGCCCAGATGTCCCTCCCAGGCTTGAGGGTGTCCCTCTCAGAGGCTCCTTCCCAGCCCACCACCCCATGAGTGGGTCAGTCCCTTCCCCTCTCGGAGCCTCCCTTTCCTCATCTGTAAGATGGGCTCAGTGATGCTTGTTCTGAGAGTTGAAATAAAAAGAAGACTAAAAACGACATGATGACCCCAAAGGATTTGCAAATAATCGAGTGCGATGCCCTGCCCGCGTCAGAGTACTGGTGATCCCTGAGGGGTGGGAGGGGAGAGTCCCAGTCCCAGGCCCAGCTCTGTGTTTCAGCTGCAGACAGGTGCCCCTTCAGTCATTCATTAATTCACCAGTACAACCTACAGATCTTTATTAGGCACCTACTGTGTGCCATGCTTTGTGGAGGAGGTTAGGACACCATGCCAGACCCGGGTCCTCAGTTTCCACCTCTGTGAAATGGGGCATCACCTTGATGGTCCAAGGGCCTCTCCAGCCAGCCCCGAGACTTTCAACTAGAATTAGTCCCTGAGGCCAGGCTGAGGTTGCAGCTGGCAGAGCCAGAGCCTGGGCAGAGGGTTGAGAAGAGGCTGCAGACTGCAAAGTGGCCAGAGGGACAAGGAGGGGGGACATGGCTCCTGAGCCCGTTTCACCCCTAGGACAATGAGAGTTTCCAGAAAAGACCAGACATGCTCCCCAGCCCACCCCTCCTGCTCAGCCCAGTGACCTCTGGTCAGTGGCTGCTGTGACCTCATCCTCCTCTGGGAGCCCTGGGCTGGGAAGGAGCTCTGGGCCCTGACATGGACTTGGAGCCTGACCCCATGTCTGAGCAGGGAGCTCCCATATCCCTGTGTGCTCAGATGGGAAAACCGAGGACAGAGAAGAAAGCAGCTTTCCCAGGTCACACAGCAAATTAGTGATGACTAGTTCCCACCGATGTGTGTGCTTCTGATGAAGAAACTTAAAATGCAATAACCACCATAATAATAAACAGTGCTGAGCGCTTTAAAGGTGAGACTGCATTTCCCCCTCACACCCTCCCCTTGGGGTGGATGCATGGCTGGCCCCATTTTACAGACAAGGAAACTGAGGTTTCACTCCCATTGCTGCCCCTCTCACCACCCCTGCACGGTCCCCAGTGGGTTTTCTATGCTGTGGGTGGTTATTTATCCACGTCTGCCCTCCCTGCTCATCTCTGACCTCCAGGACGTCCAGGGCCGTCCGTGTCTGTTTCACTCCCCACAATACCCCAGCAGGTGCCCATCATGTAAGAGGGGCTCAACAGAGATGTGTGACAGGGCGGTAAAGTGAGAACCTAGGAAAACCAAGTCTCCCAGAGGAATTGTGCCCCCACCCTGACCCCCAACAGCGGGTAGACCCCGACTCCTGGCTCCTGTTGGCACTGCCTGCCACGCGCCATGTACCCACGCCTAGCGCTGCCGAGACAGGCTGACTCAGAAGGAGTTAACAGCCCGAGTCTTGGGCTGGGATTCCCGGGCCTGCCTGGTTGGCTGAGCCCCATGATTAAGCCCCGCACGGGGGAGAGCAGGCTGCTGACGGAGGCGTGGTCGTGCACTCTGGGGGGAGTCAAAGTCAGCCCCTTCCCCTCCCGAAGCCCTGAGCACTGGTTCAAAGCAGCCCCACATCCCTCCCCTCTCCTCCCTTCATCTTCAAAGCAGCCCTGGAGCTGGAGCGCGCTGCTGTTTACTCCTGAAAAAGAGGCCCTGTCGGGAGGTGACAGGCCCAGGGTCACACAGCTATTGGTGGTGGACCTGGGGCCAATGACCCCTCCTCTGATTCACTGGCATCTTTCCTCCTCCTTCCCAGCTCTGTGGGTGGTTGAATACCAGGCTCTGGCTTTCAAAGTCCCTGAGCGTTTCCTGCCCTCTGGCCACCCTACAGGGCACTCTGCCTGCCCACCAACCCCGGGGACATCAGTGAGGGACCCTCCAGGAGACAGACACCACACAGGAATGTGAACAGGGCAAGTTTAACACAAAGAATTTTAATTGCAACAGTGGATCAGAGTAACAAGGGCTTAGCTAGTAAGAAGTGAAGAGAATGCTATCAGTCTATCGAATCCAGAAATGCAAATATTAGAACAGCTACTACCTCAGGGACTGAGAGAAGGCACCCAAAGAAGAGCCCAGACCCCGTTGGAGAGGGCAGAGTTGTCGGGAAGTGGCAGGGAAGTCCCTGTGATGATGCCACATAGGTGGAACATGCTGGAATTTGCCCTCCAGAGCTTGCCAGAAATCCACTCTTCAGGATGCCAAGAAAAGCTGTTTCTAGGGAGGTGACTCGCTGGGCGCACCTGCTATGAAATCACCTTCAGAGGTTGCTGGGAGAAACCTCCGGCCACTGGGTGCTCCCGACCACCATGCACTACAGGGTCGGGCCCCGGGGAAGCCGCCTGCGCTGCAGAAGCAGGGTGCTGGGGAAGCTTGTGCTGCAGCGAGTGAGCGCTGGAGAAGCCACGTGTGTCCCGGGGCTGCTTGCTGCTAAAACACCCATGTGCCCTATAGGACCTGGGTGCTGGGCAGGCCACTGCCCTGAGATAGGCTGCTGAGCCAGGGTGTGCGCCAGAACTGGGATGGATGTGTCTCCACTGCCCCCTACTGACAAAGTTTAACACCACGCCAACTGGAAAAGGGAAAATCTTCAGAGTGATGCCCATTTCCATTCCCACAAATCAAGCAGCAAACGACCTAGAGGGGTGGGATAGGGAGTATGGGAGGGGATATGGGGATATATGTATACTTATAGCTGATTCACTTTGTTGTACAACAGAAACTAACACAACATTGTAAAGCAATTATACTCCAACAAAGATATTAAAAAAAAAAAACACAAAGAGTGAATTGGAGCTGAGATGCAGTAACTCTGAAACCCACATGGTGCACATCTTCAGCTACTCATCTTCCATAAGCACACATGTACACATCTTTGAATTTCCATTCAACAGTAAAAGAACTCTCTATATCTCCACCCAACAAGAGGCAGCGATGTATCTTATAAGTGAACGAGCTTTTTCTCTAAAACAAGGAGACCCACAGTCCCCAGACGCACTGTGTCCATTGGTAGCTATAACTTACTCCTCTGTTTAAGACACGCTTCACTGACTGTTCTGTCACCAAAGACTAAATTTCTAAGTTAACTTGCAACCCCTTGTATATAAAATAAAAATGAGAAAAAAGGGAAGAAAGTGGCTAGCACCCATAGGTAACCACAGACATGTAGGAAGCAAACTGAAAATATGCAGAGCTACTTACCACAGTGATTTTTCCAGCTGGTCACGAGGCCATAATTGGCAGCTATGGCTTCCTTCTTCCATGGCTCACTCCATAGCTCCCTACTCACCCCCTTCCTCAGCCAAATGCTCAGATGATCAGGGCTCTTTACCTGATGGAGTGACCAAACCTTCATTGCTAAAGAGTCTTGAGTCCTCAATCATCTTGCGTTTATCTGGGGGTGCGGGGGGTAGGCTGTACTTTTCCTTTAACCTTCACTATGGAACATGAAGGCACTAAGAGGCGCCTTGCAGAATCTCCTGACCCAGATTCTCCTTCCCCCTCCCCTCACGTGCAGCAGCACTCCAGTTTCCCTTTGGCAATTGAGATCAATCATTCCAGATAGTCAAGTAGCCTCTTTCTTCACTGCTGGTTCAAGTCCAAAATGGCCAGGTGGCAGTCTCATCTTCCAATTCAGTGGAACCATTGCTGTGTCCCCTGGTGGAAGCCTTATTCCCTTAGGAAAGAAGCCCTCCAAAGCAGCAGCATACGAAGTTGCCGGGATGGGACCAAACTCTGAGTCATTAGGCGTAATAGTGATGGGAGCCATTCCCACCTCCTCCCCTTGTCTCCTGAACCCAGGTGTCCTGGCTGCGGGAGAGCCAGCACCCAATAATGTTCTTAGATTCAAAACGTACTCTGCATCCTATGAGAGAAAACCCCGTCTTTTCAGGGCGTTGTCTCCTGATTGACTCCACAACGGAGTCTTCTGTAACCATTCCACCTTTCAATTAGACCAGCCACTTCCGGGTGTGTGGTAAGACGAGGTAATTCCACAGACACGAGCCGATGGCTGTGCTTCCCTTACTGTGACACGAGTTCCCTGATGAAGCATGAAGCGCTGTGAGGAGCGCCATGGTAGTGGATAAGGCATTCTGGAGTTCATGGATGATGACACTGGAAGAGGAATTACAGGCAGGAAAGGCAAATCCAGAATATGTGTCTATTCCAATGACGGTGAATCTCTGCCCCTTTCATGATGAAGAGGTCCAATGTAATCAGCTTCCACCAGGTGGCTGGCAGCTCCTGCTGGGAAGGGGTACCACGTCGGGGCCTCAGCGCTGGTCTCTGCTGTTGGTAGATTAGGCTCTTATCAGGAGCCTTAGCCAGGTCTGCCTTGATGAGGGACAGGCCCGGCTGATGAGCCCATGCATAGTCTCCACTCTGTCACAATGGCTACTTTGTTCACATGCCCATGGAGCAAGCACTGGGGGGC
Source organism: Balaenoptera borealis (assembly GCF_965194805.1). Lineage (NCBI taxonomy): Eukaryota > Metazoa > Chordata > Mammalia > Artiodactyla > Balaenopteridae > Balaenoptera > Balaenoptera borealis. Next base: position 170,241,860 of record NC_138860.1, on the reverse strand, counting down.
CATGGGAAAAGAGGCTGTGTGGAAAGTGTCATTTTCTCCACCTGATTATTTGGGGTCTCATCCACAGTGGATTCCCTTTGGTGAGCATTTACCTGGGACACAAACGTGTTCAGTGACTGTAACCATCTGAGAGGTCCAGCCACAAGCCTCTCCCCCAGACCTTCTCATCACTGGCCTTCAGTCCTGTTCCTTCCACCTCCCTGATCATCTGCCAAACCACTGGCCATGCATGTGAATCTACCGCTTTCTCTTACTCTAGACATGGTGGGCATCTAAACGCGCCACTTGAAATTCTGCCCCCTCGGAGGATTTCTGTCCACCACTGTCCTTCAGGGTCACCCCTGCGTGGGCGCCGTTGTGGAGCAGCTGTCTACTTTCAGGGGATACCAGCCTACTGTGCAGACATATCTGTAAACCAGGCTCAAGTCCTCTCTTCTTCAGCCGGCTGGTCATAGTGAAGCCCCAGGAGGCCATACGTAGGGACCGAGGGGAGGAAGTGATGTGGCAGGAGTTGGTTTTGAAGGAGTCTGAGCTGCCTGCCCACACGACTTGCTGGCACCTTCCAGACCTGCCTGAGCTCATCTTCCATGACTCTTCCATTTGATAGATTACATACTCCCAACCTTAGGGCTAGAAAATACCAAGGTCGTGATGGAAAGCTCAGGCTATACAGTCACCTGATGTCCCCTGGTTAAATGTTTAGTTTCTACCAAGGCACTGTAGCAAGCCAGGAGCCATTTCTCAAAAGGAGTGCAGTCATCTGCAGCAGAAGGCAGAGACCAGCTCCAAAATCCAACAAAAGTCTGTGTGGTGATTTCCCTGCCCATGCCCCCCCAGAGGCTCTGTACTGCCCCCTCTTGGCCACAGACACTTCAAGTGCCATTAGATCTGCTGGGTCACAGCCCCTCACAGCAGAGCAGCCTGCACTGCAGAACCTTCTCGTGCTCTGGTTTCCGCTTCAAACTGGCAGACACTGAGGTGGCGGGCCCCTGAATCGAGTTTGTCTGGCACGTCTTACTAGGGCATCTAAAGCACTTGTTACTTCCGGCTCCTCAGAGCCAGTGGGCACGATGTCTTCCAACGCAGGGGCCAGGGTATCATTTTGTGAAGACAATCGCATTCTCTGCAGACTTTGTCACATCAGGGGACTTCTCAGACTCCCCAGGCTCCAGCTGCACCCTCTCCCCGAGGCCTGTGAGACTGCAGAAAATTCCCCCAGGAGAGCCTAGCAAAGCCCACAAAGAAGAGACGTGAACTCATAGCCCAGTCCTTTTATGTCACAATTTTTCATTAATTGACTCACTCACCCATCCACCTGTCCTCCCATCCCACCGGAATTTAATGAGCAGCTACTATGGGCTTGGCACTGGGGTGCAGCAGTGGGCAAAAGACACCCAGCCGCTCCCTCACAGGCCCACGTGGTCATGGGGAGAGGTGACAGACACACCGACTGACCCACTTCATGACGGGCGGGTGGTCATGACAGGAAAGGAGACCGGTGGACAGGACGGGGACCCAGAACAGCGTGGAGGCGCAGGGGTGTGGGATTGAAGGTGGGGCCTGGACTTCAGACAGCGGTCAGGAGGGGGTCAGGGGAGGCAACATCCCAGCTGAGACCTGAAGTGGAGGAGCCCCCTTGTCCAGGCACCCTTTCACCCTGGGAAGTGTCCCACTGGGATAATAAATCATGTGGTAGTCTTTGTCAATAGGGTTAAACAATCTCCTGGGCCTGGCACACAGTAGGCGCTCAGCACACGTGAGCCATGAGATTGTGATCACTGTTACTGTTACACTTTGGTTACTATTGTTTGAAGACACCGCCTGTTCTGAGGTCTCAGAAGCCACCAACGAGGGGCGTGGGGTGAACACTGCTTCCCCTGGATGAAGCTGCCCCCCCAGGGGCCGCCGGGAGCCACAGAGCCCCCTGAGCACCCATGGGTAGGGGATGCACCCAGGCACGGGGTCAATCCTTCCCATCCCCCATCCTTGCAGACAGGGCAGGTGGCTCCTGCTGACAGACCGTGGTGCCAGGAATCTGGGGAAGGTCTAATTAATTATGACAACTGACACCTTCGCCAGATGTCCGCCGTGAGACACCAGCTCTGATGATAAATGGTTTGGGTGATTCTGTTTGAAAAGCACTTTCCAAGCAATATGTTTTTCATCTGGGTCACCAGGAAATGGGGTTTATTTTCCAGGACACCACCCGGGGAGGGGTGGCTGGCACTTGGGCCTACTTATTCCCATCCTGGGGGTCGCAGAGGGTGCCAGAGCTAGGCAATGGCCATGTTGTCCCTGGGGCTGACCTCTAGGCAGGAGGCCTGTGCCCAGCTGACAGGGAGGACATTTACAGAGAGTGGGGACAGAGATATTTATTGAGCACAGACTCTGGGGTGGTTCTAGGGGCAATCCTCACACCATCCCCTGAGGGAGGGTTAGCATTACCTCTGATTTCTTAGATCAGGAAACCGAGATTCAGAGGGACAGTGATTTGCCCTGGGTCATCCCTGCCCCCTGCCACCTTCATCCGCCACCTGCCGGACGCCTGGCCCACTCAGCGTCCTCCAGTTCCAGCCCAAGCCCCGAGAAGACACCTCAGGGTCCCCAAAGTGTGGTCATCAGCTTCCTGAATGGAGGAGGGGCTTGTGAACATGCAGATTCCCCGGACCCTCCCCAGACCCAGGCACCAGGACCTCTGGGAGGGGGTGGGGTCAGGGAGTCTGTATTTAACCACCTCCGGGGTGAGTCTGCGAGCTTCCACCTCTGGGAACAGCTGTCCCAGTTAGCGCACCCCTTTCCCACCACCCCCAGACCCTCCCGGTGGTGCCAGCCCCCGCTGACCTCTGCCCACATGCCCCGGGCCGTCCCCCCAGCAGCCCTGCGGCCCGAGCCACCACTGCCCTTCTCCGGGGTGTCAGGCGAGGCTCAGGGGGGAATGACTGTCCAGTCTCTGCCCTCGGCTCCACCCCCGGCCCGCTCCTCCCCCTGGACCCCATCCCTGGGCCGAGGACCCTGATGGGGGCAGCTTCCTGGGTGGGGAGGGCCCTGCTGACTCGCTCACACCGGCCCCCCAGGAGGGACTGAGGGGCCCCGGCCTCAGCTTCAGAGCCCTGCGGCCCCAGGAAGAAATCGGGAAGCGCTCGGGCGTTTGTGACTCAGCCGACCCAGCAGGGCTCCACCGCCGCGGCCGCAGCCCCCGCTGGCCAGGCCGGGCCTCGATCCGGCCACGGGACCCGCGTCCCCGCTGACCCGCGGGAGCCCCGGTCAGTCAGGGCGGAGCCGCGGCTCTACTTTCTCCCGGTACAGTTCCCGGACCTCACCTCAGGGTCCAGGTTCGCGGTTCAGTGAGAGAGAGACAAAATTACCCCATATCGACTTCCTAACGTTCCGTCACCAGGCGATTGGGGTCTCATGGAAAGTTCTGGAAGCCAGGCACACGGACCCCACCTGCATTGCCTCACTGAACCCTGGCCACAGCCGCACGGGGTGTGCTTCTCCCCCCTGTCCTGGCGGGGGACGTGAGGCCCGGAGGGCTGTGCCTCCCGGCCACGAGGCGCGCGGCCACTCAGGGGACAGGGCAGGCGGTGGACCCCGAGCCCCCGCCCGCGGCGCCGCCCTCCGTCCAGCACCTCCGGCTCCGCCCGCGGCCTCCAGCAGCCCCTGGGCGGTGACGGTGCTCCGGGCTCAGCCCGCCCGGGAGAGAGGAATCACAGCCCCGCCCGATGCGGCTGTGTGCGCCGCCGGGGTCGCCGCTGCGGGAGGAGCGGGCAGAGACCGGGGCGGGGGAGCCGCCCGTCAGCCCCGCGAGCTCCGTCCTCCGAAGACCGTGTTGCGCCTGCGCCTCGTTCTGTAAATTCTGCAGTGGCCTTTGGCCAAAAGCAAGAAAATCGTGACCTAGAAAAGGTAAAAGGCCTTTGAAAGTATGAGCCCGGAGCGCTGGCCTGATGTGTGGCCGGGGACAAGGTGGCTGAGGAGGCAGAAGGAAGAGGAAGAAAGGCGCGGCCGCAGTTCCCTCCCCGCGGCTCCTCCAGGTTTGCGCTGACGTCCGCGGGCCCAGAGCCCCGACCGGACCTGCAGGCGGAGAGGAAACGAGGGGGTGGTGTTGGGGGGCGCCCAGCGTGGGGAGGGGCACGCGCAGGGTCACCTCGCCCTGAGGACCCCCAGGCCCTCCAGCCGGGACGGCCGTGCAGTGAGGAGCTCCGCAGTGAAGGGATGGCTGCCCACCTGCCAAGGTCACGGGCTCCGAGCGCTGCTTCTTCATGTGCTGGGGCTTGCGTCACTGTGGAATTTACAAGAGCCCATTTGAAGGTATCCAGAGCCTCAAAGGCCACCAAGTCTTCCCCACGCCAGGGCTATGCTGGTGACATCGTTGACAGTGCCACCATGTTTTGCCACGTCCACCAAAGAGACCAGTCTCTTGTAAGCGTGTTACCCTCTGCTCTGTGTCTTTTCTTTTTCTTTTCTTTTTTTTTAACTTAAAACAATAGAAATTTATTGTCTCACAGTTCTGGACTCCGGAAGTCCAAGATCAAGGTGTTAGCAGGACCACCCTCCCTCTGAGATTTCAGGAAGAATCCTCCCTTGACTCTTGCTAACTTCTGGTGGCTTCTGTTGATCCTTGGCATTTCTTGGCTTGTCGCTGCATCACTCCAATCTCTGCCTCTGTTGTCACACAGCCTTGTTATCTCTGTGTCTGGGTTGCTCTGTGTCTTGACTTGAGGGACCCCCTCCTGCCCGGATGGTGGCCCTTCTCTGCTCATGATGCATCACAGGCAGGGACAGGAAGTGGAAGAGAAGGTTGTGAGGGAGGGGATGTGTGACCCTGACGCCAGCGCCCATGCCCACTCAGACCTGTCAATGAACCTGATTAGCAATGTCTCCTCTACTGTGGGGCGTGGATGGCTAGGAAGGGGGTGGGAGAGATGGGTCTGGACTGGGAAGGAGAGAGAGGCCCCCTCCCCGCCCATCATCCCACTTTGCGCAGATGTGGCTGGTGCCTTGCCCACACCCCCTTGGCTCTCACACTGCAGAGCACGCTGATGGGCATGGCTGTGAGCGTGGGCGGTAGTCTCCACACGAGGGCTGGCTGGGAGTGCCAGGGCATTCATGAGCTGGGAGCAGCCTTCAGCCACGATGGGTTGGAGGATACATACCCAGCTTACTTGCCCCCCAAGGTGGGATGACTCCCCTTGGGGGTGCTCGCCACTTCCCTGGGGGGTCTTTCTGGGTCTCAGAACTTCAAGCAAAGGGTTTTGGGATAAGCCATTCACGTCTGGGATATTGAACGTTAAGGAAACTGGTTTGAGGAAGTTTATGTGTGTTCTCAGTTTCCTCGTTTGTTCGGGTCTAGATTTCACAGTACCTGGCAGAAATGCTTCAGTTTATGGATGGAGTTGTGGCCGATGACTGGTGTAAATAATAATGAAAACAAACCCTCCCCTCCTTATGTTTCTTTATGTGCTGTCTTCCATTTGTTTAGAGAGAGGGGAGTTGTGACACTCCTCCATCATTTTCATCTAGATATGAAGTGCTTTCTCACCCCTGATCTCTTTCAGTCCCAGTGCTAACCCAGGGACATGACAAGGCGGTGTCCCCATGGAGCAGAGAACTGGGGGACCCAGAGCCTGAGAGTAGAAAAAGACTGCACGGCCATCATAGGCAAGAGCAGGCAGCACTCACAGGTACCCTGTCCCACCTGACATGTGACCCAGTGGGTTTTGGCATGTGTGAGGTTTCAGCGTGAATGGCAAATGCAGGCACTCACGTTCTGCCTCTGTACTGCCGTGGCATCCATCCGAGCACTCTTTCTTTCTGACCTTGAATTCAGCCCCAAACTCCTTTCCAAGGCAACATATCAAGCAGATACAACCAACCAACTGGCATTGTTTTGTGAGATGAACCTGTTTGCCTGACCAGCACCAGAAACTCCAGCTACATAAAATGTTGGTAGTGGAGTCAGAGAGTCCTGAGTTTGAATTCCAGTCTTATGAATGACTAACAGGGTGGTCTTGGACAAGCATCTTTATCACTCTGAGCCTCAGTTTTCCCATCTGTAAAATGGGGATTGGTATCACATAGGGCTGTTGAGGGGATCACATGAGAAAACCCCTGACCCAGCACATAGCACAGGGCAGATGTTTAATGATAGGATTCAAACTGAAGAGAGGCTCTTCTTTGGCCAACATGGGTGTTTCTTGATCACCTGATGACCATCTGGGGGCCATTTTTATCACCAAAGTTGAGGGGAACCAGGATTCCTTGGTGTGTTGGGGTCACTGGGTGGGGTATTGGAGGCCCGTGTCCTAGTCCTAGGTCTCCCGTGGACCAGCTACGGTTGTAGGGCAGGTCCCCTCCTCCCTGGGGGTGGGAGCTGGGGGGAAGGGTGACTGTGGTAGAGGAATGTTGTCCCACCTGGAAAATGGGATTAGCCTAGATCTCCATTGTTCCTTTCAGACATTTAACAAATCATTTTTTTTAATGAGCTGCCACCAAATCACCACCCTCCACCCCCTCCACCTCCCCACCTTCCCCATTTCCTAAACAAACCCTCAAAGATCATGGTTGGTCCCCATGAGTTAGTGGGCATGAACCTGCCTCCTAATTTAATGCAAATCTCAGCCCACCTTATTGTGCAGGAGTTTCAGTTCATTTGTACTTTCTTGGTGACACAGTTCATCTCTGTCTCCAGTGGAGTCTGTAATCCCTGCAATTTCCATGGTGCTAGAATTATGAAAATAAAAAGTCTGAAGCACAGAAATTCTACATCCTGTCTATGAGATTACACACTTTAATGGAGTTTATTAAATTTATTCTGCAGTTACTGAGGAGATTAAACTCACTGTGAGGCTCTGGAAGGCAAAACAAGGACCAATTGGCAGAATCTTCCAGGAGGCAGGTAGGAATTCAAAAGGAAGAAGCACTTTCTGCTCTCAGAGCTGGTCAGCATCAAATGAGCCCCAGGAGGCTGGGAGAGAGGCCATCAGGGTCCAGAACCTGGTGTGGTCACTGTGGGGGGCATTGAAGAGCGAGGGCTGAGGGTCATACCTGGGTCCATTTTCCAATTCTCACTTCCAAACCCCTGGGAAGTGAGTTGATTTTTCTAAACCTCTGTTCTCCCATTTCTTCCTCTGTAAGATGATGACCACCTTGCTTAGCACAGAGCAATGTTCCATGAGTGCTCCTCCTATTATTTTGTTATTTAGAGCTGGGAGGAGGCTTCCTCCCACTCCTAGTGTCCTCCGGGAGGGGTGTCCCACAGATGCTCTGGCCTCCCTTTCCCGCAGAGCTGGGGAGTTTGAGGCGGAGCAGGACCAATTCACGGGGCCCGACCCTTCTTGCTCTCTCTTTGGGAGCCTGGCTGTCTTTGGGGAGTTTGCCATCTGCCCTGCTTTCCCACTGCCGGAGGTTTTATAGCAATGGGCCCCAAAACCTTGACCTTGAGGAAGCCTGTGGGGGTCCAGTGGTGCCTCTGATGGTGGGGTGAACACCGTCTAATCCTGGAGCCTGCAGTAGGGGTCCACAGGCTCGCAGGTATGAGCCCCATCCTCCAGCAACAGCTTTATCAGTGATAAAGGGGAGACCACTTCTCCATCCACCATGCCCTGGATCCTCTGGTGGCTTTAGAATCAGGGCAGCAGATGCCTCTATGAGGCCCCCTAAAGTCCCCAGCATCATTATCAGAAGGGCTGAGAGCTTAAGACACCACTGACAAAGCAGCTGAGAACTCTGTTTCTAGAACTTCCACTCCCCAAAGGCAGGAACCATGACACATGTCTTTATCACTAAGTCCAGCCCCAGCACAGTGCCCAGCACATAGGAGGTGTTCAGTAAATAATGCTGAGTTAATTTTACCACCATGTCAGGGATATGCAATCTCTTTAAGAAAATAAAGAATGTCTGTGCAACACCTACATCTAACTTACTTAATGGTGAAACACTGAATGCTTTCTGACCAAGATTAGGAACAAGGCAAGGATGTCTGCTCTTCTCTCTCCTATTTAACAAAGTACTGAAATTTATATCCAATGCAATAAGGTAAGAAAAAGAAATAAAAGACATACAGTTTGGAGAAGAGGAAATAAAACTATCTCTATTTGCATATGACGAGTTCCCTGTGTAGAAAATTCGAAGGAATCTGCAAAATGCCTCCCACAACTAAGTGTGTTCAGCAAGGTCTTGGGATACAAAATCAATGCACAAAAACCAACTATATTTCTATAAGCTAACAAAACACACAGACACAAAAATTAAAAATACAATGCTATTTACCATTGTATCAAAGAAAATGAAACATTTAGCTATGCACTTAACAAAACATGTCCTGAATCTGTATGCTGAAAATTATAAATTACTGATAAAAGAAATTTTAGAAGACCTACATACATAAATGGGGAAACAGACTGTGCTCATGGATTTGAATACTCAACATAGTAAAGATATCAATTCTCACCAAACTGATACACAGGTTTAACACAGTTGTTATCAAAATCCTAGCAAGGCTTTTTGTAAACATAGAAAGCTTATTCTAAAATTTATATAGAAAAACACAGACCCTAGAACAGCTAAAACAATCTTGACAAGAAAGAAAATGGGAGGAAACACTCTACGTAACATTAAGGTGTACTATACAGCTACATTAATCAAGGCACTTAGGTTTTGGTACAGGGATAGACACATAGATCAATGGAACAGAAAAGAGAACCCAGAAATAGACCCACCCAAATGTGCTCAATTGATATTTGACAAAAGTACAAAAGCAATTCCATGGAGGAAGGATAGCCTACTCAACAAGCAGACCTGCAGCAATTGCACATCTATAAACAACAAAATTAACCTCGATATATTTTATACAGAACTCAAAATGGATCATATACATAAATGTAAAAGATAAAACTTTTAGAGGAACTTTTAGGAGAAAGTCTTCATGATCTAAGGCTAAAGAATTCTTAGACTTGACACCAAAAGTGTGAACCGTCAAAAGAAAAAAATGATTAAGTTGAACCTCACTGGAATTTTAAAACTTTGCTTTTGTGAAAGCCCATGTGAGGAGGATTCAAGGAAACAAACTCAGGAGACACAAGAGTGGGAGCAGGGGAGGAGAACTTTCCAGGAAAGTGTCCGTGGAACTTGAACCAGGCAAGACAGAGAAAGGCAGAAAATGTTTTCAAGCCACACCTGGATGAAGGTTTTTCTTTCAATTGCTTAATGAAGAGAAATTGGAAATTTATATAGAAACTTCAGTATTTCATGCATCCCTTCATCTGCTCATGCATCCTGTATTTATTGAATACCTTCTATGTGCCTCCTACTTTTCTATGTACTGGGACCAGAAATGGACAATGTAGACAAGGTCTATCTCTCCCATCTGGGACTCTGTGGTCACCACTGCAAAGGAAGAGAGGAATGCAGGCATCACACCCACTCTTAACTACCCCAATCCGGAAATAAGTATATTACTTCTGCTCTCAGTCCATTGGCCAGAACTCGTCACATGGTGACAACCTAACTGCAAAGGATCCTGGGAAGTACAGGAATACTTAGTGTCTCCTATCTTGAGCACAAACTCCATTATTTTTCAAAGCTTATTACACTAAATTACCCATATGATCAATTGCCTATAGTTTTCATCTCAGAGGCTGACTTGACTTCATCTTTCTCAAGGAATTCAATGCACTTCTTAAATCCATGAATCAAGAAGCTGCTGCAGCTTATGCCACACACAGCCACATGGATGGGGAAGGCACCACATGATGACCACGTTATGATTCCCTCAGAAAGCGCCACACCAGAAAGACAGCCCCTAGAGAATGTCATCTCAGCAAGGCATCACTTTTCCTCTGGCTGACAGACAACTTGAACACCACCTTTTTCCTGGATGTGACAGAAAGGGCAAAGAGAAACAAGATTGGGGTAAGGACTGAGTCTCTGAGAAGCGCCTCATTAGTGAGGAGGACCCAGGTGCTAGCTCTGGAATGTTCCATGACAGTGACTGAGTGGCCAGGCTTGGAGCCTGCATTAAGCGTGACAGCAGGAGAATCAGGAGATACGGCCAATCCATCATATCTCCTCACTTGAGCGGTGCTAACGTTTCTGAGTGACCAGGGCCCCCTTCTCAGGAGGCTGCAGGAACCAGGAAATCAAAGGGCACAGAGTCATGGGCCCGGCAGGGACCCCAGAACAGTTGCCAGTCCAGGCTCCTCATCTTATCAATGGTCCACGATTGTGCTATGCTCTCACATTAATTTCCTCATTATCTCAAAAATCCAGTTAAGTGGTATTATGGGTTCGTGTCCCTCAAAAAGATAGAGTGAAGCCCTAAGCCCAGTGCCTGTGAATGAGACTTATTTGGAAATAGGGTCTTTACAGATGTAATCAGATTAAGATGAGGTCATTAGGGTAGGCCTAATCCGAAAGGACTGATGTCCTTGTAAGAAGAGGGAATTTTGGATACAGAGGCGCCCAGGGTGAATGCCATGTAAAGATGGAGGCAGAGACTGGAGTGAGGCATCTACAAGCCAAGGAACGCCCAGGCTACAGAAGCTGGAAGAGGCAAGGATGACTGCTCCCCAGAGGCTTCGGGCGGAGCATGGCTTTGCTGACACCTTGATTTTGGACCTCTAGCCTCCAGAACTGTGAGACAATAAGTTTCTGTTGTTTTTAGTCACCCAGTTTGTGGCACTTTGTTACAGCAACCCTAGGAAACTAATACAGCAGGTTGTCACCCCCACTTGTCAGAAGGGTAAACTGAGCCACAGAGAGGGCAATGCCTCGCCTAAGATCACACAGCCGTAAGCGGAAGAGCAGGCTGACGAAGCAGGGCTCTGGCCGCCCTCCCTCCAGCGCTGCTCAGCAAAAGCATGGCCTCCTCCAAGTCCCCAGGAGAGATTTTGTCCTTGCCAGAGTTCTCTTCACTGTGAGGAGTGGCTCTGTTTTCCCCTCCCAGATGCAGAAGAGAATTGTAACCCAGTTTTGAGGCTGACATCTCATGGACTACTCAGGTGTGGATGGCAGGTGGGTGACTGAGAGTTCAAGGCTGAGCAAGGTGGGGCCACCTCACCGGTCAGTCAGTCCTCAGATTCCTGGAGCAGAGCCTGAGCTCGCAGAGGGTGGGAGTGGCTGGGATGACCTCACCTTTCTCGCTGGATGTGTCTTGTTTCAGTCTCCCTCCCCCAGCCACTAACCAGTTCAAGCCCTAATCCTCTGCCTTCTGAACATGTGCCAGAACCTCTGCACTCCCCACTAACCATTTCCTCTTTCAGCAAACATTTATTGAGCACCTACTGTGTACCTGAGCCTGTGCTGAGGGCCAGTGGTGGGCAACACTGAGCTCCTACCTTCAATTTCATCACATTTACAGTGAAATGAGAATCGGCACATAAATCCATAATGATCACATGATACATGCCAGGAGAGAATGCAACAGGGACTCAGAGCAGGGGAGCCTGAAGCAAATTGGGGGATGGGGTGGGGCAAGCATCCACGAGGAGGGGGGCTGACCTTGGTTTTGGTGATTAGGAGATGCAGATGGGAAGATGAAGGAGAAGGGCACTCCAGGTGACAGGAACAGCACGTGCAAATGTGCAGAGTCATGGCCAACATGGGAATCAGGCCACAGTAATTGGTTCAGGGGTAGACACATGACTCAGCCTTGACCAATGAGACTCCATCCTGGGACTCTGTGGGAATACTGGGTAAGCAGAGTGCTCTTTTCTCCTGAAGCTGCTGGGAACCTCCAGGAGGAGAGGGGCTATCTGGGAATGAAGCCTACTCAGAAGAAAGCAGAGCCAAAGATGGGGTGTAATGGACGCCTGACAACCTTAGCTGAGCACCTTGATCCAGCTATACCTGAATTCCCTTAAACTTCTCAGTTACATGAGCTTATAAATTCCTTTTTTTTTTTTTTTTTTTTTGAGCTTTAAGCTTAAGCCAATTTGGATGTGTGTTTCTTGTAACAGAAATGGAATGGACCCGATTAAAACAATTATTATCCCCATTTTCCTGCACCACCATTAACCTGCTGGCAGTGGCACACCAGTTACCACCTGAATATTCAAGGCCAGACCTGCTGTCTCTAGTGGTGATGGTCTTGGAGAGAGCTGTAGGAGCTGAAGTCTGAGAGAAGCACAGTGACAAACCTGCTGAGAGTCAGGGCAAGAAGAGCTCAAGATGCAATTTGCAGAGTCTGAAATCACTCACTGAGCCAATCTAATTTGAGAAGGGCTGCGTGGCAGACAATCTCCACGATTTCCTGGACTCCTCACTGCTCACCTCCCACGGCTGGTCTGACCGTGGCAATTCCACTATCGGGTCTGACAGGACTGAGATGTCCCAGTGCCCACCTGCTACATCGAACAAGGAGGTGTGAGAGAAGTAATTTCAATCCCCTAATATCCGGATAAGCTCCTCGGCTGCTATCAGGGCCGCCTGGTGGGGAATGGGAGAGTCTCTGGGAGGCCACAGGCTCAAATGAACCTTGACAGGTAATCATTCCCCAGAGCAGCAGGTGAGTTGTGATTAGCGCTCCCAGGGAGAGAGAGAGGTGGCCGTGCCTCCGCCAGTTCCCTAGGACACCAGCCTGGAAGTTGCTGGAACCAGTGCAAGGGAGGCGAGGCCCCCAGTTGCTGTGGGATCACCTTTCTGTGACAGCCCAGAATCCACCACCAAAAGGCCCTTCTAGATTGATCTTTGCTCAGTGGTTGAGGGTTAGAGGTCAAGGTGAAACAGATGTCTCTCCTTCTACACCAAGAGCTCCTAAGGGCAGGAATCAAATCTCATTCGCGTTGGATCCCCATGACTTAGTACAGTGCTGGCACACTGTAGGGTCTTATTACATGTTTCTTGTATGACTGGATAAATTATGTATATAAATATAACTAATGAAGGGATAAGGTGACACATGGATCATGGAGGGCCATTCAAGTTTTGGGAGCACAGAATGGGGAGAGGTCACCCACCCCAGGATGGGCTGTGAGCAGGATCCTCCAGAAAAGCCAGTGCTCTAGCTGATGACATCCTGAAGAAGGAGGGCCTGAGTTGGGCTCCTGAAGGATGGGGAGGATTTGGGAACCAAAGGGGGCAATGCATTCTAGATGCATTCTGTGGGTGCATACATACATGCCTGGTGTGTGTGCATGCGTGCGTGCATATGTGTCTGACCGGTGGGATTGACCTTGTGGGAGCAGAAATGAGATTCTGATTTCAAGGGACCCACTAGGTTTTCCTAACAGTCCTGGGAGAAAGATGCAATTATACTCACTCTGCAGATGAGGGAACAGAGGCTCAGGGAGGTGGGGTGACCTGTTCTAAGTCACACAGTGGCAGAGCCATGATCTGAGCCAGGTCTGACCAAGGGCTGCCCACGGTCAGCCCAGCTCATCCAGGGAAGTCGGGTCCCCTCTCTGCAGAGGCCTGGAGTAGTCAGCTGCTGTGCACCGTGAGGGGGCAGGAGGGTCTGCAGTTGGAGCCCTGGGGGGCACAGACCCCTCCCAAGGGCATTTCTACTTCTGTCACAAAGGGCCAAGAACAACAGCTTTCAGGATCAGCTCATGGTAGAGGGGTGGAAGGCTGGGGTCCAGCAGGTGTATGCCCATGTTCCATTCCTGAGTGCACACTTACCTGGAGAGGCAGAAGGCAAGGTTGGATGGTCTGTCAGAATCTGAGTCCTGGCTGGTTTCCACAGCCCCTGCCCACCCCAGGTGAAACTGTGTACCTCAGATTGGGACTTGAACCCACGCAGCCGGGACTCGAACCCGGCCAAAACCCTGAGTCTTCCAACTGAGGTCACACACCTGGTTTCAGGACTTAATGAAGCTCAGGTTCTTGATGTCTCATCACAGAAAGAATTCAGTGAGAGAAAAAGCAATAGGTAAGAAGTGGATTTATTGGGACTTCCCTGGTGGCGCAGTGGTTAAGAATCTGCCAGGGGACACGTGTTCGAGCCCGGTCCGGGAAGATCCCACGTGCCGTGGAGCAACCAAGCCCGTGCACCACAACTACTGAGCCTGTGCTCTAGAGCCCACAAGCCACAACTACTGAGCCCACGTGCCACAACTACTGAAGCCTGTGCTCCACAATGAGAGAAGCCACCGCAGTGAGAAGCCTATGCACCGCAACAAAGAGTAGCACCTGCTCACCATAACTAGAGAAAGCCCACACACAGCAACGAAGACCCAATGCAGCCACAAAATAAATAAATAACTAAATAAATAAATAAAATTTATTTTATAATAAATAAATAAAATAAATTAAAAATTTTTTAACTGTTTTTTTTTTATTTTAATTTTATTTAGTTATTTATTTATGGCTGTGTTGGGTCTTCGTTGCTGTGCGAGGGCTTTCTCTAGTTGCGGCGAGCGGGGGCCACTCTTCATCGCGGTGCGCGGGCCTCTCACTATCGTGGCCTCTCTTGTTGCGGAGCACAGGCTCCAGACGCGCAGGCTCAGTAGTTGTGGCTCACGGGCCTAGTCGCTCTGCGGCATGTGGGATCCTCCCAGACCAGGGCTCGAACCCGTGTCCCCTGCATTGGCAGGCAGATTCTCAACCACTGCGCCACCAGAGAAGCCCCTAAATTTTTTTTTTTAAGGGGATTTATTTAGAGAGAAGCACACTCCACAGACAGAGTCTGGGCCATCTCAGAAGCTGAGAAAGGCACCAGGGTATGCGGGTTGTCAGTTTTTATAGGGGTGGGTAATTTCACAGGCTGAGTAGGTTCAGGAAGGGATGGGGATTTCCAGGAATTGGGCCACCGCCCACTTTTTGATCCTTATGGTTGGCCTTGGAACTGTCATGGTGCCTGTGGGTGTGTCATTTAGCCTCCTGATGTGTCACAGTGAGTGGAAGTTGACTTGTCCGCCATCTTGGACCCATTTGGTTCTAATCAGTTTATGTCATGTCCTCGGGCTATGTCATTCTTTCAAAGGTTGTGCCCTGCCCCCTTCCCTCCTGTTTCACAGGGACTCACCCACCGGGGCCAGGAGGCAGCTTGAGCTCTGCAGATGGGCATGGGGCCTTCCTATCCACATCCCTGCCCTGCCCTTCCCCATGGAGATGAGAGGCAGGGAGCAGAGACATCAGAGTCTGTGATAAGGGTAGGGCAGCCACAAATCCCACTTGGCCTGGGACAGTCCCAGTTTATGCCTGTTGTCTGGGTGTGATTCATAGCAGTATCCCCTTGCTCTCTCAAATGTCCTGGCTTGGACAGTCATTAAAGGGTCACCTAAGGTGGGGTAGTCTCTAAAGAAAAGGAGAACAAACACCAACTGGGTCCCTATCAGTGCCCAGGGGCCCTGACACAATTCCTTCATTTAATCCTCACAAACATCCTAGAGCCTACAGGGCGCTTCCTACCCCATCCACTGTCAGAGGAGAGGTAATAGATGTTCCAGGAAAGATCGTTTCCTGGGCCAAATACACCTTTCGTGGGGTGGAAGAAAACACTGCACACTGCCTGGGGGCCACTCCAGCAGGGCAGGCGGAGATGGGTCCTTGTGGAGCTCTCTCTGGCTCACCCAGGCAGGTGGGGGAAAGCAGTGCATCCTGAGGGAAAACAACAATAAGAATAACAATAATAAATCTTCAATTGTGTTTTGTGATACTGAAAATAGAAACTCAAAATAGATGGCCCTGTGTTTTGCCAGGCAGGAGAGAGGGTTTGGAGAATTCCAGCTTGGGCCCCAAGCTCAGTGCCGGGCAGGATGGAGAGAGACCCGCAGAGGGAGGAGAGGGGTAACATTGAGCAGAAGCGGGGAACCAGAGGGAGAAGGGTCACAGGACCCTAAGCCCTGGGAGACTGGCCATCCCACAGTGCCCGAGAAAGGGCTCAAGCCAGCTCACCTAATACTAAGGGTAAGGAGTCGGAAGGACTTGGGGACCCCATAGAGACCCATGAGGTCTAGGGGGCTCCCTGACTCTGCACGAGGGGCCTAAGTCTGCAGTGTTAAGGCGGCAGATGGGATTCGTTCCCAGTTCCCCCCTCCCTCCCTCAGCCACATGACCCTGGAGTGGGCAAAGCACATTTCCTGTTCCTTTGATGTTCCGTGTGGCCAGGGAACTCACGGTGGCCAATGGAACGTGACAGTTGCCAGTTCGGAGTCTCAGCCTTATGAGACACGGTTCGCTCATGCGCTCACCCTTCTCACATGTTGGCCATGGGCCCCAAGAGGACAGGGAGCCCCTGGGTCCAGGAGAGGCCGAGGAACAGCCCTGGAGCTCACCCAAAGCCTGAAGCAAACCCCACCCCAGGCAGCCCACTGACTCATGAGCGAGAAAGATAAATGTTTGCAGCCATCAGCTCCTGAGGTTTTGAGGTTGTTACGGAAAAGAAACAAAGGCAAAAACAAAACACTGATGCAGTTACCCTCGCAGGTTTCACAATGGAGCCCTTTTCCTAGAAGCACCTGCTAGCATCTCTCAGCACATCCCATCCCTCAGAAGGTTATTCTCCTGGCAGGTTATCCTCCTGGCAGGTTATCCTCCTGGCAACCAGGATGCCTCAGCCTTCCCCACCTGCAAGAAATAAAGGGGGCCCGTTAACCAACAACCGCAGAACCTCACTTCCTGCTTGGGTCTCCCCTGTTGGCTCTGAGCATCCACAGTGGGCAGGCTCAAGGGTCCGTCCATCCTCAGCGTCCACCTGGCCTCCTCCTGGACTGCTGACCCCTGCAGGCCCTCGGTGGGCACCCCGACTTCTGCCACCAGTGCTGGTGTCTCCGGGAGCCTGCGCCTCTGCTGAGGGCTGAGGTCTCTCCCTGCTCCAATAGGCAGTGACCCCAGAAGGCCCAGGAGGTGCTGGGCGGGTGGCCTGCTCTGGGGAGAATGCCCCATCTCTTGTCTCTGGATGTTACCTGGCCCCGGAGCTGCACTGCTCGGAAGCTGAGGCTCCCACAGCGTGTCATGAATATAGCCAAGCTCTGGCCTTAACCCGTCTCCCCATGGAACTGGAAACCTGTCCCTGAGGCTGGGAAGGGAAAGAACACGACCGCAGGCAGCACCTCCCACCCCACATCATTACTTCCCTCTTTATCCCCAGGCACCCACCTCCAGAAACAAATTCTTCTCTTTTCCTTTAATCCAACGTATTTGGGTTCTACCTGCCAGGAGAACTTGAGTCCCAGTTCCTATTCATCCAAAGCACCTCTGCCCATTTAACAGATGAAGAAACTGAGGCCCAGAGAGGCAACACAAGTTACCCAAGTTTGTACAACTGCTAAGGGGTAATGATGGGGATGAGCCCATAGCCCTGTGCTTCCAAAGATCTTTTCTCCACCCATGCTTCTTAACTTTTCCTAGGGAAAAACTCTTGAAGTCTTGTGTTTACCTTTAAAATTCATGTGACTTTTGCAACCTACTCCATGATATTTCTATCTTTATTCTAATTCAAAAATATATTTTACATTCCTTGTCACCTGAGACAAAAAAAAAAAAAAGTGCAGCTGCTTCTTCTGTAGTTTCATGTACCCTCTGGTGCAGTGCAAATCCCCAGGGGTGAGCCAGCCCCAGACTGAGGGTCCCAGAGGCACAGAACACACTGCCTAGAGACGGTGGGGGACACTGCCAGGGACAGGGGGTGAGCCTGATTGACCTGCTATTAGACACTCAGGAGAATTAGGCTAAGGGGTGTCAACTTAAAAAAATGCACAGCATGAGAGTTGCGAGTTAAGCTTTATTTGGGGGAAAATGAGGACTGCAGCCTGGGAGAGAGCACTTCAGATAGCTCTGAGAAACTGCTCCAAAGAGGTAGAGGGGGAAGTTCAATATATGTGATTTTGGTGAAGGGGGAATACCTGCAATCAAGCACATATTTTTGCAGAAGGTCTCATGAGGGTTACTGCTACTCACGAGGAACAGATGTCACCATGAAGGAATTTAGTGCTTTTCTAGATATGAGAAGATGCAAGAATTGGGCTCATAAAATCAGCTCCTGAAAATATCTTAAGTATCTGAAAACCTGTTCTGCCAGTTTTTCTCAGAGCACAGAGTGCCTCATTCCTGATCTCCACCCTGAATTCCTTTCAGGGAATGTTGAAGATCAGCAACCGCAGTGGCACCTAATTTAATCCTTGTAGAGGTAGATGGCAAGTGCCAATTTGTTGTTGACAGGGGGAAGGAGGAGTGTCATCTGGGTGTCATCTGCCAGCACCAGGGGCAGAAACCAGGGAATTCAACCTGGAAAACTAATGAACTGTCCTGGACTCTGATGTCTCCATTTTACAGATGTGTTTCCCCTCCTCCCCAGCTCTGACCAGCTGTGGCTGGAGGACTGCATCCCCAGGCCCTGTTCCCTCCTCTGAAGAATGAGGTGCTGGTCCGAGCCTCTCCTCCCTGGGCAGTGCTTCCTTGCCTGCTCCTCCATGAGAGCCCCGGCTCTGACCCGCCAAGTTGGCCCCAATTTCCCGGCCAAGAAATGTCATCCCAAACCCCAGCTCAGGCAGGTGGCCTAGGGAGCTGCAGGCCAGCTAAGAGGCGGTCACCACTGGGGACATGCTACCTCAGCGAGCGGATAGGACCTCAGGCCAGGCCGTTCCTTTCAGGCTGGTAACCCCCTGCAGGGGTCCCAACACAGGGCCCTTCCCATAGCCCTGCCAGCAGCGGGGGCGGGGGGGGGGGGAGATGGGAGGGGCAGCGCTCATTCCTGGAGGGGGTTTCGGGGGTGCATCACCAGGTTCATCACTTTCCTTAGCATCTTTGAGCCTCAGTTACATGTCTGTAAAATGGGATGAACATTTATACCAATTCCACTGAGTAGTCATAAGAATTAAATAGGAAACTAGCATAAGTGCCTGGCACTTAGTAAGTGCTTAGTATACAGTGTCTGATATTAGCAGTAGTAGTAATAGTAGTGCTAGTATTCTCTGCCCCTCCTCCACGTTCACCCATTCACCCTGGTTCAGGCTCCATCTCTCCTCTGTCCTTGCCTAATAAGATGGCCTCCTCCCCAGGTCCCCTGCCTGAGGTGTCGCCCCCACCCCCCCGCCTCTCCTCGTCCATCTTGCTCACTGCTGCTGACCTTCCTCTCCTTCAAGACCTTCAGGGGTCCCCACTGCAGGGTCGTAACCTGGCACTCGAGGCTCTGCCTCTTGACCCCATCGGCCACCACCTGCATTGCAGCCTCGGCTCCCACCACTTCCCTTCTGGTGACCAGTGGACCAGGCCAACAAAGCTCGTCCTCAGGATCCCTGACCGAGGTGCCCCACTGCCAGCCCTTTGCTCAGACTCTTCCCTGTGCTAAGCGAGCCCTTCTGCTTATCTCCACATTCCACCAAACGTCAGGACCCAGCTTGAGTGCCTCCTCCTCCAAGAAGTTGGCCCTGATTCCTCAAAGTCCTCTTGGCCCTGCCCCATGCTGGCTGGGTTAGGCCTCCCTCTGCCCCCACTTCCATAGCAGTCCAGGACTTTCTTCTCTTTGAATCTCCAATCAGAGTGAATCCACACAATCAGTTTTCACACAGGCTGTTCCCCCAGCTTGGAAGCTCTCGTTCCACACTTCTGGCAGGTCAGCTCCTTCCCACCCATCAGGCTCTGTGTGCTCATCATCCCCTGTGCTCCTCCATGACAGGGCGGAGATAGAGAGACAGAGGGAGACAGAGACAGAGACCCATGGAAAGAGAAAGCAAGTACAAGGAGAGATGAGGGAGAAAGAGAGGGCAACAAGCCGTGGGGAGAGAAAAAGAAAAGAGATTCACACAGAGAGGGGAAAACCAAAAAAAAAAAAGAAAGAAAGAAAGAGAAAGAAAAAGACACCTAGAGGGAGGTAAAGGCAGAAAAATACATAAAAAGAGAAAGATACAGAAACACATACATGCAAACGCACACAGAGAGGAAGAAAGAGAGCCTTTGGGAACGGGTATAAAAATAAGAGTGTAACAGAGGCATAAAGAGAATGAGAAATATACTCACAGCCCCCCACCTCTGCCCCAGTGCACACATCCGGACAGAGATGGAGAGAGAGAGATACAATTCAGACAGGCAGGGAGAACAAATGGAGTGTGGAGGCAGAGAAAAAAAAAAGCACAGATAGCAAGACAGAAAAAAGATAGGGAGAGATTAATATGCACCCAGAGGGAGAGAGAGTGATGGGGAGAGGCCGTGAGAGAAGCTGGAGGGGAGGGAGCTGGAGGGAGGCGGGAGCCAGCAGCGCCCAGAGCATCAGACGCTCGGAGCTCACGCCTCTCCTGCACTGCCCGCAGCCCTCTTTCCTCCACCACCTCCTGACTGGCTCACAGGAGCCTGAACTGTCAGCAGACTGGAGACAGTCACCCTTCCGGGTCCAGCCACCCAGACACGCTCTGCCTCCACCCTGAGCCCTAAGGACCAAGAGGTGTTGTGGGTGCATCTGCCTCAGCAGGGCTTTCTCCTCCCATCTTCACTTTGAACCAGACTCCCTTATGGAAGGACAGAGACCTGCCTAGCATCTGCTCCCCAAGCCCAGGCCTCAGAGCTGCTTGGTTCTCCCTGCTGTTTTCTGAGCCACGAGGACTGGAGGTGGGCATGACCACGTCCCCTCAGCAAGCCTCTGCGGGTGTGCACCATGGATGAGACACAGCCCCGGCCCAGGGACCCCCCACATGGGAGGCAGGCAGCCCCCCTCACATGCTCCTCACTGGCTGCATGACTGTGGTGTCACCTGCCCTCTTGAAGCCTCAACGTCCACCTCTGTGAAATGGGGATAGTGGCGCCTCCCTCTCATGAGTGAGTGCTCCTGAAACAGGAGGGCAGGGGGCAGGGCACAACCTTTAAAAGAATGACATAGCCATAGAACATGACAAAAACTGGTTAGAACCAACTAGGTCCAAGATGGTGGTAGATTCGATTTCCAGTGGACCTTGAGCCTCATTATACGCTCATTGTATGTAATGCATTAGCTAAATGACACACCCACCAGTGCCAGGACTGTTCCGAGGCCAACCATCAAAGGTCAAAAAGTGAGCCGTGGTCCAATTCCTGGAAATCCCTGCCCCTTCCCCAAAATAGTTGGAATAATCCTCCCACTCATTAGCCTATGAAAATACCCAGTCCTGGGACTTCCCTGGTGGTCCAGTGGGTAAGACTCCGTGCTGCCAATGCAGGGGGGCCCAAGTTTGATCCCTGGTTGGGGAACTAGACCCCACATGCATGCCACAACCAAGAGCCCGCATACCACAACAAAGATCCCGCTGTGCCGCAACTAAGACCTGGTGCAGCCAAAATAAAAAATAAGAAATAAATAAATAAATAAATATAGAGAGAAAGGGGGAAAGAGAGAGAGAGAAAGAAAGAAAGAAAGAAAGAAAGAAAGAAAGAAAGAAAGAAAGAAAGAAAGAAAGAAAGAAAGAAAGAAAGAAAGAAAGAAAGTTGAAAGAAAGAAAAGAAAGAAAGAAAGAAAGAAAGAAGGAAAGAAAGGAAGAAAAAAACAGAAAGAGAAAGAAACTCTTAGACTGTCTGCAAAAACCTAGAAAAAAAAAGGAAAGAAAATACCCAGTCCATAAAAACTAACCACTCCACATTTCAGGGCCTCTCGCCTTCTGAGATGGCCCACACTCTGTCTGTGGAGTGTTTCTCTCTAAATAAATTCACTTCTTACCCATCACTTTGTCTCTCACTGAGTTCTCTCTGCGAGGAGACATCAAGAACCTGAGCTTCCTTAAGTCCTGACACCAGGTGTGTGATCTCAGTGGAAAGACCGTGGGTTCAAGTCGCAGTCTGGGTTGCACTGTTTCACTCCTGCAGCTGAGGAAGCAGAACTGGAGGAGAGAGGGAAACCCCACTCCTCTTCAGGGATTAAACAAACAGAGCAGAGGCAAATGTCCAATCCCAAGTGCCCCAGACCACATCCCCAGAAAGTCAGCCTGGCATTTGCCAGGGCAGTGGGCCTTTCGGGTGCAGGAAGCCAAGGTCAAAGGTGTATCAAACACCCCCATCATGGCTAGTTCTCTCTTTGCTGCTGTTAATTACTCCTGAAGAACAAGATTGGAAAGACAGTGCTAATTTAATTTGTCAGAATGAATAAAGATATGACAGTAACCGAGGTGATGAAACGCTGGGAGCACATAATTCACATCCCCGATACCCCGAGTTGGAACTGATTAAGGCAGAGCAACATCTCCGTCTATTTTCTTCCTCTGTCTCTGAAGAAGGCTGGCTCCCCTGGCTGGGCGGTGGGCGCGAGGGGCTTTGTAAAAGGGGAAATGAGTTCAAGGGGAGGAAGGAGAAAGGTCTTCTAGCGCCCGTGGTCCCCATGGTGGGGATGGGGGCACTCAGGGACCACGTTCACCATCAGCCCCTGGGCTTGGAGGGGGGCACAGGTAGAGGGTGTTACTGGGTGTACTTGCATGTGGGTCCATCACTAAATCCA
Organism: Balaenoptera borealis; assembly: GCF_965194805.1. Lineage (NCBI taxonomy): Eukaryota > Metazoa > Chordata > Mammalia > Artiodactyla > Balaenopteridae > Balaenoptera > Balaenoptera borealis. Next base: position 170,219,533 of record NC_138860.1, on the reverse strand, counting down.
CAAGTTGTCCTGCCAGGCTAGATCTGGAGTATCTGGGGACCAGGATTAGCTGCATCCAGAGGGAGGGTGTTGCTAGAAAACATGCAGGCACACGCACCCTGTGCACAGGAAGTCTTTTCATTAGCACTCACGGGGATTTGTGTCATCAGTGAGACAAGGGCACGTCTTGCTGGCGCGGGGACCCCCGGTACACACGGGGGCTGAGGCACCAACATGCACAGGCGTGCGATGCTCCCTGTTGCTTACTGGCTGTGTGAGCTGGGGTGAGTTTCTTACTTCTCTAAGCCTCAGCGTCTTCATCTGAGGAACAGGGACAGTAGCGCCCACTTTATAGAGTTCCGGGGAGGACTGAGAGATGGTGCCTGGAAAGAGCCCAGCTCGGCCCCCAGCCCACAGGAAGGGCTCCATGATCACGAGTTACCATCAGTGTCATTACCGTGAGGATCACACGGCTCCTTTCCGGGTGAACATGGGGCACATGTTTATCCGTGAACATGGGGGGAGGGGGCCTGATGCGCTGATTCATGGACCTCGTGGGCAGAGACATTTATGGCCACAGGGAGAGACCTTTCGGTCACCTCCAAGGTGCCATGCCACCCTTCCTCTGTGGCTCAGACAGTGAGGGCTCGGTGCCCAGCCAGGAGGGAGGGAAAGCAGGTGGAAAGCCGTCCCTCCAGGGCCCGAGAGCTTGGACTTTATGCAAAGCCCGAGACCTGCTTTGCTGGAACTGGAAACAATTTGCGGCAACACAAAAGGAGGCATTAGAGAGAGAGGCAGGTGCCCTGCAAAGAAAGAAAGAAAGAAAGAAACTGACTGCAGAAGAGCAATTTAAATGCAACCAAAGCCTGAACACATCTGCCAGCGACTGGGCTTCTCTTCGCAGGGAGCGAAGGATCCGCATGCAAGTGCCCTGCCCCTGATGGGTGGGTGGGGAACAAACCCCACACAGTTGCCGGGCCTTCCAGGGTAGACCCTGGTGTCGTTTCTTATATCATGCAGTCTGCAGTGAGAATAGCTGGGTCTTCCTGGGGTACCTGTGCCTAGGCTGGGGTAACACTTGGTGCAGGGGCTCTTGGGGTCCAGGACGGGACAGGGTGGAGACAGAGCAGAGTCACAGCCAGTGTCAGGAGGGGTGTTGGAGCAGGGGAGTCAGGCAAGGCTTGGGTTCAAGGGAGGAACTGAGGCTGTGAGTCAATCTGGAGCTTCAGGGAGAAGAGGTGGTGGGACCAATGGGTTGATGGGTTTAGAAGAAGACTCAGGAGGAAGACTGGAAATTGGAACTGGATCTGGTGCCGCCTGGGGGATGAGGAGGGGCAGTGCTGGTGGCTCAAAATTAGGGGAGCTGGATCTCAGTCCCCTCAGGCATTGTCGTGGGCCCCCTGACCTCCCTGGGGTCACGACCATCCTGGATTGCAGAAATGTCAACCCCTTGTCAAAGGTCAGGGGCTCAGAGAATTGGGGCTGGGGGGGTTCCCTGAAAACTACCCGGCTCTATAACCTTACAGTCGGAGACACCCAGGTCTAGAAAGGGGCGTGGCCTGTCCAGCTCACGCAGCATGTCAGGGGCCCCCAGCCCAGATGAGGGGCACTTTTCCCACCACCTCTGTCCCTGCCAGGTCATCACGCCTCTGACAACATGCTAGTCAAGGTCTCACTCTTTTTTTTTTTTTTTTTTTTAATGTGGTATATAGGTTTCCTTCCCAGATGACCATCATCTTTTATTTATTTGTTTGTTTGTTTGTTTTGGCTACGTTGGGTCTCCGTTGCTGCGCGTGGGCTTTCTCTAGTTGCGGTGAGCGGGGGCTATTCTTCGTTGCGGTGCGTGGGCTTCTCACTGCGGTGGCTTCTCTTGTTGCAGAGCACGAGCTCTAGGCGTGCGGGCTTCAGTAGTTGTGGCACACGGGCTTAGTTGCTCCGCGGCATGTGGGATCTTCCCGGACCAGGGCTTGAACCCATGTCCCCTGCATTGGCAGGCGGATTCTTAACCACTGTGCCACCAGGGAAGCCCCAAGGTCTCACCCTTAAGAGGCTGCGTTTGGACGCTCCCCCTGGGTACGCCGTTTCCCGGGAGACCCCTGTGAAAGGCTCAGGCTGCCTGGAAGGGCTGTGCCAGCCCCTCCCCCTCTCCCCACAGCAGGGTCCCTCTCAGACCAGGCAGCGACACTGCGGCGACGCGGCGGCGCCAGCAGGCGGCTGTGAGGCAGAGCAAGTCCGGGAGGAGGGCTGGGCGGCAGCAGCAGAGGAGGAGGTGGTACCCAGGGCTGGGGGGGGTCACAGGAGGGAGGAGGTGCAGGGCGCCGGGTGGGCGCTGCACCCGGGGGACCACTCTCCCGCCGGGATGAGCTCTTGGGTGCAGAGTGAGCGGACTGCAGACAGGAACGGCGCCCTGCTCCACACGCGCTTCTCTGTGACCCTGGGCCAGTGGCCTCGCTGCTCTGAGCAGGGCAATGGGGATAATAACACCCCCCCAGGACTGCGGCTCGGAGTAATAGACCCTGAAATATGCAACAGGCCCGGCCCAGAGCCTGGCAGGTGGACGGTCCCTGCCAGAGCGGGCTCCCTCCGCGCCCAAACCTGGCCAGGACGCCCCGGCCAGGGACATAGCTCCACAGTCACGCTTCTGGGACTTGTGTCCTGCTCCCCTGCCTCCTGGCTGTGAGACCCTGGGCAAGCCCCGCCCCTTCCCTGAGTCTCAGTGTCCTCATCTGCAAAATGGACATAATGATAGCGTCTCCCTGCAAGTCGAGCTGAGGGCTCAGTGAGACAATCCTCCTAAAGTGCTGGCACAGGGTCTGCACAGAAGGCACCCTCCATCAAAGGCAGCTGGAGTCACCTCAAATGGGGGCTCTGCAGGGGCCTCTTAGTGAAGCCCTGGACCCACAGGAGGGTTGTTGTTTCCAAAGTTATTCACCCAGGTGTCCCTTCCAGAATCCCAAGTAGGATCCACGGCTGTCCCTCTCCTGCCCCCCTGGCCATCTCCTGTCTCTGTCCAGCTTTGACAGGGAGGGTCTGGTCTGAACTCAGTCTATGGAAATGGATTCTCTGTGTTCATGAAAACTATCCATTTACCTCCAGAATCTCATTGAAAGCGTCCATCTCCTCCACCTGGTTAGTGACGGGATGCCCACATCTCAGTGTACCTTCCTTCTGCTTTTATGAACAAATAGTGGTAAGAGGCTCATCGAGGGCTATTGGGCAAAAAGCAGCACTTCCTTTTAAACCACATTATGTTAAAATCAAAATTTCCTTTCTACTAGCTAATAACCTTCTCCTCTTTCTTTCCTTTTAAAGGAGATGATCTCTCATTCATTATTGTGAAAGCTCCATTAAGGGAGATGAATCTGGAAGTCATAAACCCTGGAGAAGACATAGCTCTTTAAAATGTATTTATCTGCAGCATGAGTGTGAGTGTATAAGCTGTGGGGTCACTGAAGGGCAGCTGAATTGTTCTGCTTTGAATGAATTGTACATCTGGCTGTAAGTACCTGCTCCTGACTGTTGCTCGAGCTTCTGTTTCAAGCTGTGATACTCGAGGAAGTGGACTGAGTCCAGCTGGGTCTGTCAGCCCTACCTTGGCCCTATGAGGTAGTCAGGTAAATGGGTCCACCTGGACCCTCCCACCTGTATAGGTGGGAGGCTGACACACATCTTTGATGTTCCTCCCTAATTCTCAACTGCTGGAGCCTAGATCCTTTTCTGGCCAACTCTGCCCTTAGTTTGGTGACCAACTGTCTCAAATTGCCCAGGACAGAGAGCATTTGGGAAAGTCAGGGACAACCAGGATGAGTTGGTCACCCTGCTCCTGGGATTTCAGTCCCTAAGTCTGGTCCTGTCTCTGAATTTTTGTCCGTGGCCTTGGCACGGGGTCTGTGAGTCTCACCCTCCCTAATGTCTTGGTCCAGCCCCTTGGATCCTTCCCACTACGGAACTGGGCAGACAGCCTGGCAGGGGGAGCAGGGCTGGACTTCATACCATCCTCAGAGCTGGGTGAGAGGCCCCTGCCCTGAGCCCCTCACTTTACAGGCCCCACTCTGGCCCCCCTCCTTCTGCACTCCTCCCCCAGGATGAGAAATCTGCAAGGCTGAAAAGTTGTGCCCATCCAGGGTTTAAGCTGCGTCATTCCAGACCATGGTTCAGGTACCTGGGACCCCACAATTCCCTGCCCAAATGGCCCGGAGACCACTTCCTGAGCCTGGGGGAAGACCACTTCTCCCACAAGTGGGAGACCACTTCCTGAGCCACTTCCTGAGCCTGAACTCTTCCCTGGTTCTTGCTCCTGAGCGTGGACTGTGTGCCCAGGTGAACACCCAAGCCTGAGGGGCAACTGTGGGCACGGGCAGTGGGCAGAGCAGGGCAGACAGTCCAGCGTGGGTGCATCAGGGGCCCTCCCAGAGGAAGTGGTGTCTCAGCTGGGCTCAGGAGGACGAGCAGGGGTACGCAGGCCACAGGAGGGAAGAGGCTCCTGGCAGAGCCACCGGCGGAGCAAAGGCTGGGAGGACAGAGGAGGTAAAAGGATCCAGCAGTCAGTGTCCCTGAAAATTCCAGAAATAGAGCCGCCCAAAGGCTGTGCATGGCCAGAGCCATTTCACCCAGGAGGGAGCCAGGCCTGGAGAGGTGAACGGGCCCGCCCGGGTGAGCCGGGGGTCAGTGATAGGATCGCTGGGCTGGGAGCCCGCTGTCCCGGACCCCTGGCCGGCCTCCTCGGCCTCGGGTCTTTCTCTGCGTCCCGGTCCACCCAGCCGCCGTCAGGCTGATCTTTTTCCTCTTCTCCAGCAACTCCTCTTTCACCTTCCACCTTGGTGGCTGAGACAATTTCTCAATGTCCAGCCAAAGGGGTAATACTTATTGGATTTGACTGAAGTAATAAAACACTTGCTGGCCCAGCCGTTTGGATGGGAGAGCTGGGAACAGCGGGGCCCGGCTGCAGACACACGCGTCAGTCTTGCTGCTTTCCCAACATGAGACCCCAGAGGTGCTGACTGGGGGCTTGGGGCCAGCGGCCCTGGGGGTGGACCCTCTACTTCCAGGCTGCCTGAGCCTGGGGACGTCTCTTCACCCCTGGGAGCCTCAGCTTGCTTCTGTGTAAAGTGGGGCACCACCATGTACCCCACAGGGGTTGTCGTGAGGACTGGAGATGCTGAAAAGTCAAGCACCACATGTGAATCAGCGTCTTCCCGGGCCTGGGGGTTACACTGTGGCAGCAGCTGCCCTGGTGCCGGCACGTGGTTGGCCGTGAGGTCATGAGACTGACTCAGCTTTGAAGGCCAGAGTCCCGGCACCAGCCACAGTCAGGGGGTGAAATGATCTGATTTATCATTTTTAAAGACCCCTGCCCCATAAACTCAGCCTCCCCTTGCCCTACAGCGAGCCCTGACCTGGGGATCAGGGTGGGAGAGGCTCGGCCCCCACTGGACGAGGTGAGGGTAGGGCCTGGAAATAAAACAATGCTGTGTGGCCTTGGGTGACCTCCTGACCTTTCCTGAGCCTCAGCTCCCACCTCAGGGAGACTCCCTACTTGGGTCAGGCAGCCCAGGCTCTCTGGGCCTCAGTCTCCTCATCTGTACAATAGGGTTGTTCTCATATGACCACATGCATGGGGCTGTTGTGAGAACTGTAGGAGATGGTGTGGGTAAGGGAACCTTCCTGGCACCTTCATTTCATGCTCGGTAAATGGTAACTGTGGTGCTGGAATCTGGGACTTTCCCAGCCTGTCAGAGGCTCGGAGTGACCAAAGCCACCCCATGTGTGAGCCCAGGACTGGGAAGAAGCAGTTGAATAAACTGGCAAAAAGGAAGAGCATCGGGGTGAGGGGCCGAGACACTGCCTGGGGAGAATCCCCTCCCCTCCTGCGGAGCAGCCGCCCCGAACCCCTCCACCCCCGCCGCACATTTGAACTTCTCTTCTCCCACTCGGCTCTTGGCCAGATCCACTATCAATTCTACACAGAGGTAACAGTAATAATGATTACACTAATCCCAGTTCTCAGATCCTTTGCCGGCACAAGCTGCCCCAAAGGAAGCAACAGAAGAGTCCGTGGGCTGGATGTCCAGTCCCCCTTCTGCCACCTACTGCATGTGTGACCTTGGGCTTGTCACTTCCCACCTTAGTTTCCCCATGTGCAAAATGTGGGCATTGAATTTGATGCTTAGAGGAATGGAAAGTGTCAGTCACTTTGAGCCATTAAGCTCTCTGGCAGGTTCAGGGACTGAGGGGAGATGGGGAGGAGAGGACGAGGGGAGCGGGAGGACACCCCCTGGAGGAGGTATTGTTATCTCCCTGTTACAGACAAGGAAACTGCTGCCCAGAGAGGCTGAGACACTTGCCTAACATCACACAGCAAGTTCATAGTAGCACCAGGATTCAAACCCAGGTCCCTCTGATTCTTTCCACTCCTCATAGGCTGCTTAGGGGTCAGTTCACCCCCACCTAGCTGGGGCAGAAACTGGGGCAGAGGTTGGGGATAGATCTGGCTGCTGGACATGGGGGTTCTTCAGGCCAAGAGGCAAATAAGAGTCTTCAGAAAGCTAGGTGTTGGGGGCAGCCTCGGGCGCCCTGTGGCCTGTGACAGGAAAGGAGAGGTCAGGACCAGGCAGCAAGCAGGTGGGAGACACAAGACTCAGGAGAGTCATTCACGGGTGGGGAGGGTACAGGGGCCTGGCCACAGGGTGGCCTCAGGAGCAGGGGCTGAATCCTGGGAGGTAAGCCAACAGAACTAGGCCAGTCCCTAGACCTGGAGGAGTGGGGTCGGGGCCTATGGGCAGAAACCACGAAGTCCTGGCTCCCAATCAGCTTCCAGCTTCCACTAGGCCCTGCCCTCTATGACCAAGCTCCTCCCAGAGGCCAGAAGGAAACTTTGAACAGGTAAAGCACCTCACACAGCCTCAGCTCCCAGCCCTCCACTGCTTCCAGGCTGACTCAGATGGGTGTGACCCACAAACCTCTTCCCCATCTGCCCCAAGGCCACCCCTCTGACCTTGTCCCCCTTTGACTCCTCTACCCACTGAGCTCCAGCCACACCGACCTCCTGCTGTTGCTCAAACAAGCTAAGCCCATTCTGGCCTCAGGGCCTTTGCACTTGCTGTTTCCTCTGCCAGGAACATGCTTCCCTCTGCTGTAACCAGGGCTTGTCCCTTCACTTCATTCAGGTCTATGCTCAGATGTCCCCAAAAGTATCACCCACCCCAGCCTATCACTCTCTGCCCCGATCCTGCTTTATTTTTCTGTAAAGCACTTATCAGCCCTGACATTATTTAGATATGTCTTTGTTTAGTGTTTGTCCCCTCCCCATCCCATACAGTAGAGGCTCCATGAGGCAGAGACTTGGCTTGTTCTGGTCCCAGCCCTGTCCCCAGGCCACAGGACAGTGCCTGGTGCATAGTAAATCCTCAGTAAATGAAGAGGCTGGAGCCAAGATCCCTGAGTTCAAGCCCCTTCACTCCCTCATGCTGTGACCTTGAAAAGAATCTTTGACATCTCTGAGCCCAATGTGTCTCCTGTGTAAAACAGACCTAATAATCATGCCAAACCCAGAAGGGTGTGTGACACGATGGTGGATAAGTGCCAGCTGGGGCTGGGTCTTGAGGAGTGAGTAAGAGCCTGCCAGGCCATCAGGGAGGAAAGAACATGCAGGCGGCGGAAAGGGCAGGTGCAAAAGCAGGGGCAGATCCCTGCCTGCTGTGTACCTGGCTGACGTCCGTGCCTCTGTGTGGCTGGCGCAGAGCAAGGAGTTTGGACCGTGACCCGGGGACACTGTGGAGCCTGAGAAGGGTTTCCAGCAGGAGGGACCCTGTTGGTTTCGTGCAGCTGAGGAACACTCTGGGGCAGAGTGGAGGGTGGGATGGGTTTGAGGTCAAAGAGGCTGTCAGTGTGTGGAAGTGTGGCATGAGGGGGGCTTGGCCAAAGGACCAGTGAAACCGAATCCAGCCTCTGTACCCCAACAACGAATTAAATCTAGGAGCCAGAGTTTTGGGTGAAGTAGAAAAGAATAGCTTTATTGCTTTGCCAGGCAAAGGGAGACACAGCAGGCTAATGCCCTCAAAACTGTGTGTCCCAACTTGGAGAGGGTAGTGAGGAGTTTTATAGTAATGGTTCAAAGAGGGCGTGATCAGCTCGTGGACATTCTTCTGATTGGTTGGTGGTGAGGTAATCGGGAGTCAGCATCATCAACCTTTTGGTTCCAGCTGGTCTGGGGTCTACAAGCTTGTGGGCAGCATACCATTGTTAACCATTAATTTCTTCCACATAATGGGGGTTTCAGTATCTGCAAAACAGCTCAAAGATACTGTTGTGTGTATCCCTTGATGGGGAACCAGGAGTTGACTTGCCCCAAGGCAAGGCTGACTATTGTTTCTCTTGACTGTTTGTTTCTCCCTTGTCTCACATCCCCTCCCTTCCCTGATTAACAACCCCTTGAATCTGCCCGTTGGAATTCAGGGAAGGTCATGGAGGCTGAATGAAGCCTATTTCCTGTAATCAAAGAAAATGGGGGACACAGAAAGGCTTTTGTGCCCTGGAGCTCCACAGGGCCCTACTCGGTATCACCAGGGAGGGGCCTAGGGATGAGGACAGGCCCCAGGTCAGCTCAGAAGAAACAGCCAGGCCAGACAGATTGATGTGGAAATGTCTAGGCTACAGAACAAGGCTTCTTCCAACCCCCAACCAACTTTGGGATCTCCCCAGCAGGTAGAGTTGCACTGATGTTTGGGCTTGAAAAGCTGGGATAAAGGAAAGGTCAGCAGGGCATTACCATGAGGCAGGGAGGAAAGGATGTGAGGAAGGAACGTTAGGTCAACCAGAACCAGCTCAAGGAAACCTGACAGGACTGGAGAGAAGTTTCCTCCCACCAGAAAGTCAAAGGGGAAACACATTTGTTTCCATGACACACGTGTTTTCAGGAGACCCTGTGACTGTTTTTGCACTGGAAAGCCATGAATGGAAAATTCCACCTGCTGAGGCAGACACTTCCTCCTCCAGGCACTAAACAATGGAGGAAGCTTCCGTCCTGAGTTTCCTGGTGCCTGAAATTCAACCACTGGAGCTTTACTCCTATGGCTTTAGGCTTTGCCTTTTGTTAAAATGCAAACAACTTCACAGAAGTATTCAACACAGGCTTATTTTCATTAACTCAATAAATACCTTTTGACTTCCTGCTCTAAACCAGGCAGTACCTAGAGGCTGGGAATAGAAAGATTAAGGCTTGTCCACGTCCAAGCCTTCAAGGAACTGGCAAGTTCTGTGGGTAGATACTGAGCAGACCCTGTGGGGCTCCTGGGCACAAAAGCCTTTCTGTGCCCCCCATTTCTTGATTATAGGATATAGGCTTCATTCAGCCTCCATGACCTTCCCTGAGTTCCAACGAGCGGGTTCAAACAGTTGCGAACTAGGGAAGGGATGTAACTAGGGAAGGGAAGGGATGTGGAGACAAGGGAGGAACTGTCAGAAGAAACAAGAGTGCAGCCTTGGGGCAGGGTCCTGGTTCCCCCTCAAGGGATATACAGAACAATATTTTTGAGCTGTTTTGCAGAAACTGAAACTCCCACCTGGCGGGAGAAGTTAACGGTATGCTGCCCACAAGCACCCAACGTAGACCCCAGACCTGTTGGAACCAAAAGGTTGATGATGCTGACTCCCGATTACCTCACCACCAACCAATCAGAAGAATGTCCACGAGCTGATCACGCCCTCTTTGAACCATTACTATAAAACTCCTCACTACCCTCTCCAAGTTGGGACACACAGTTTTGAGGGCATTAGCCTGCTGTGTCTCCCTTTGCCTGGCAAAGCAATAAAGCTATTCTTTTCTACTTCACCCAAAACTCTGTCTCTGAGATTCAATTCAGCACCGGTGCACAGAGGCCAAGTGTTCAGAATCACTCCCACCAGGCAGGTTTGTATCCTGCCTCTATCTCGTACTAGCTGTGTGATCTCAGGCAAAGGACTCAACCTTTCTGAGCCTCTTTTTCCCCATATGTGAGCTAGACTTACTCATAACAACATACAGAGCCTATGCTATTGGGTGTAGCATAGTGGATTTCTTTCCCCCTTTACTCTCAACTAGACCCTATGAAGAGTGATTTTTTCCATCTCTGCCCTTCCACTGAGGCACACTAGACTAAAGCCCCACCCATGGCTATTCAAAGCAATGAACTGAATCCAGGCTGAACTAAAACTAACTGGAGAGTGTTATGTGTTTCCATGGCAATGAGCACGAAGCAGGTTGTCCTGGGAACTTGCATGGATGGTCGTGGAGACATGAGAGGCTCACTCCCAGTGTGGCCCAGGGGACACAAATGACCTCCTCAGTTTGGGTTAAAGCAGGGGTGGGGGCAGAGGGGACAGACAAGTCAAGAAAGGACAGATGGGGTGATAAGTTGAATGCCGTGTTCAGAGTCCGAGCTGGACAGGCCTTCCATCCCAGCTCAAACTCCATTGTAAGATGGGGAAAATGAGGCTCAGTAGGGGGAAGGCGCTCACACCAGCCATGCTCCCGTCGGGGCAGAGTGGCAGCAGCCGCTGGCTGTCCCCCCGTCTGCTGCACCGTCCTAAGAGTGGAGCTACATCCCGACTGATGACAGTAAGGTCCCATCTTCTGAGCACTTTCTAAGCAGCCAGCCCTGCCCCAGACATTTTGTGAGCAGTCACTCATGTGGTCCTCTACTAACGCCAGGAAGACGGTAATATTATCACCAGGTGAAGGGTGGTGACGACTGGATGTCTGAGGCTGGAGGTGAGTGACCGGTGGACATGGAGTCCTCTGGCCAGATCGGCGTGTTGGAGACAAAACTCACGACCCACCATGTGGACTAATAGGCAGGGGCCAGGAGTTCAGGTGCTTCTCAGACCTCATCTCATCCATCCTCACGCCAGTCTCCAAAGGTGGGGAGTGTTCTCTCCACTGTGAGGAAACTGAGGCTCATGACACTTAGGGGACTTACCTGAGGTTCATAATGCTTAGATGACGTACCTGAGGATACACAGCTGATGATGACCACATCTGAGCCTCACGGGTGCTTACCTCAGGCCCGGCTCTCTTCCAAGTATGATTCACATGTGTTAACTCAGTCCTCACAACAACCTAATGAGAGAAGGGCCATCGTGATCCCCATTTTACAGATGTGCAAACACCAGCACAGAGAGGTTAAGCAACTTGCCCAAGGTCACAGAGCTTTCCAATGGCAAAGCCAGGAATCAACCAACCCCAGGCCATCTGACATCAGAGCCCATGCTGTTAAGTCCAGGGCAACAGCTGCCTCATAAGCTGGTAAATGATGGAGCAGGATCCAGACCTGGTCAGCCCGACTCCAGAGCTCATGCTCTCTCCACCACCAAAGGCTGGGGCTGAGGAGAGAAGCCCAGGCCCAGGCACCAGCCAGAGCTAGACGGGCTGTGGTCGGCACCCTGTACAGACTCAGCACAGACCTCAGAGGAAGGCTGGAGGCAGGGAGGCCCCAAGGGGAGGGCCTTCCCAGACCTGGCCCTCAGGCACCCCCAGGGTGGGAACCAAGTTGCTACTGACCAGGGTTCTTGGCCCCCTTAGTCAATAGAAATTGATAAGAGGCCAGACAAGAAATTCAGACAAGGCTTTATTGGGACCCCTGCTGCAGCAGTGGGGAGCCAGCACAAGTAACAGTTTCCCTTGCTCACTCCCTGAGGTGAGGGGCAAGCTAGTTCCTATACGGGGTGAGGATAGTGGTGGGTCCAGGGGTCAGGCTGGAGGGGTGGCTTAGATGTTCTGCCCACCCCCTTGGTGGTGCTGGGTGGGTTTTGGGTCTTTTTGTATCTTGCTCATAATTTGCCCCAACTGTGCATGCATGCAGTTATTTTTAGGCCCTTATAGTTTATTTGCATTTTGTTGATGGAGGAGATGTTTGTCCAGGTGCAAGCACTGCAGCAAAGGGTCCCAGGTCCCAGCCTGTCTCAAAGCTAAACATGCTGAGAGTGAGACATTACAGACCCCTGGGCCTCAGTCAAGGTGGCCAACCTTCCCTGAGTCTCAGAATCTTCCCCAGACCCATCCCAGAGCAAGGAATCAGCTTCTCCTGGGATGGGATTCAGGGCTATGCATTTCAGAAAGCCTTGTGGTGATTCTGAGGTAGCCATCAGACTCTGTCATCTGGGGCCCAGTGTTAAACTCCAGCTTGGAAAGTCTGGGGTATCAGACACTAAAGAGAATAATAACAATAATGGCAACATATTGAACGTGCCAAGAGCTCAGCCTGTCCTTCCGTATGCCTTATCTCCCAGTCCTCACCCTGACCCATAAATGACAGGACTCTTAAAAATCCCGTTTCACAAATGAAGGGACTGAGGCTCAGAGAGGGAAGAAAGCTGCCTGAGTCATACAGCTGGTGAGGGGAGAGATGGGGTTCACGCTAAGCCTGTGTGATCTGCCTGGCCAGGCTTCCTTCCTCCTTCCCTCTCTGCAGAGGGTCTGGGCTGGGGGGCTGGGTACAGGCAGTGGCTCCTGCGAGGGCTTCCACCCAGAGAACTGCCTCTGCCGAACACAGGAAACAGCCTTTGCCTGTCTCTTCTGTCCATTCCCAAGTGGGAATTTAAGTTTCAAAAAGACTTGATGGCCCAGAAGAGAAGATATTTACATGAAAAAGCAGCTTTTCTTTAAGGTTAGTGTGAGCACAGGAGCATCTGGTAGTGAAGGAGGTGGGAGACGTATAAGAAGTTCTGCTGGGCCCCAATAAACCTAAACAGCTTGGGGTGCAAACAACATACTCACAAGAGATGCGCAGGTGTCCCCAGGGCTCCAAAGGCCTTAGAAGTTACCGGGGCCTCCCCTCCCCGTCCAGCTGAGGCCTAAACCCCCTCCAGTGGTGAGATAATCACTAAACACTACCACAGAGGACGCTCATTCTATTAGTCTAAAATAATAGTTGAAAGGTTCTGCGACTTTGATTATTTCTCTTCAGCAGAAAAGAGGGGATGGGGCAAGGGAAGAGCCACAGAATCTAGAGGCACCATCCCAGGCCGGCAACCCACCCGCTGCGTGATGGGTGTCATATCCCTGGGACTCAGTTTCACTATCTGTAAAATGAACTTCAAAGGGTTGGTTGAAAGCTTAAGGGGGGAAGCACATGTATGGTGTGTAGCACAAGGTAGGTGCTCAATAAATGTTAGTTCCCTTCCCCCAACGCAAGGGGACTGTGTGGGTATTTGTGCTCTGTCCAGGAAATGGTGAAAAATGGTGACTACCGCAGGGTTGTTTAAACGGTGGTGTGCGGTGCACATATGCATGTGTATACGTGCATTTGTGTGCATTATGTGTACCGTGGGTGTGTGCGTGCAATGTATATGTTGTGGACACACATGTCATGTTTGAGATCTGTGGGTGAAGGTAAGAGGAATGAGGTGACGTGGCGGATGGTGACATGGGGAAGTTAGGGGCCCGCTCAGAAAAGCCTGGGGCTTGTGCAACCCTGGGGAATTGTCAGCACAATCTCTTCATGATTGCTTTAATATGAAATAAGACCTTTCCTGACCTTGGAGTAAAGCTGACATACAGGAAGATGTGCCAATACTACCGTCTAACTCCTGGTCTCACTGGGGAATACATAGCAGTGAGCCATGGAGTAGGCACAGGGCGTCTTCCCGGAGTGTCATATTTACTCCGCGACCAGGGGAAATGCCCATTATTTGATAATAAAGCACTACGGATAAATTATAAAGGATAAAATATGCATAGAGGGACTTCCTGGTGACGCAGTGGTTAAGAATCCACCTGCCAATGCAGGAGACACGGGTTTGAGCCCTGGCCCAGGAAGATCCCACATGCCGCAGAGCAACTAAGCCCGTGCACCACAACTACCGAGCCTGCGCTCTAGAGCCTGTGAACCACAACTACTGAAGCCTGCGCACCACAACTACTGAGCCTGCGCTCTAGATCCTGCAAGCCACAACTACTGAAGCTCGCATGCCCAGAGCCCGTGCTCCACAACAAGAGAAGCCACCACAATGAGAAGCCCGTACATCACAACGAAGAGTAGCCCCTGCACAACACAACTAGAGAAAGCCCATGCACAGCAACAAAGACCCAATGCAGACAAAACTAAAAATAAGTAAATAAAAAAATGTTTTAATATGCATAGATTTGAAATATTAAATTGAGGAGTTCAAAGAACAAGTATGCTGGTGACTGGTGGCTTCAGCCTCTGCCTCCAGACACCCTGAGGACACAGGAGCTCTCCCTCAATAAGAGGAGTGCCCCAGTAGAATCATTTTAGAATCCCTGCATTTCAGGAAATGGAACATGAGTGAAGAAGACTGGGAAGAGCTGTGATTTGCTCTCACAGGGGTCTTAAAAACTGTCTCTGCAGAGGGACTGGAGATGAGAAAAACTAGAGGCCTGAGAGGAAGCTGTTGCAATAATACAGATGGAGGATGAGTAGGGCCTGGGAGCAGGATGGGGCAAAGGGAACAGAGAAGAGGGTTTACTGGAAAAATATGCCATAAAAATAACCTGGACTTGAGGATGGAGGAATGTAGGGACAGGAGAGGTAGGAGTTTGATCTGACTGGGCTGTTTAGCCCTGTGTGCCCAGCTGCGTGTTGGGTAACCAAGCAAGAATGAATATTCTTCAGAGAGTGAAGGATGGAAGTGAGGACAAGGCCCCAGTTGTTGTAAACCTCCAATCTTTTATTCAACTAGGGCAAATTGTATTGATGAAATAGAAGAGGGGGGGAACTCCCCAATTCATTCTATGAGGACAGTATTACCCTGATACCAAAACCAGTCAGAGATATCATACCTAAGGAAAACTACAGAACTTTTACAAAAATAGGTGCAAAAATCCTCAGCAGAACACTAACAAACTGGATATAAATAAGATTATTCACCATGACCAAGTGGGACTTATCCCAAGAATGCAAAGTTGGTTTAACTTATGAAAATCAACATGATACAGCATATTAATAGAATACAGGACAAAAATCACACAATCATCTCAATAGATGCATGAAAAACATTTGGTAAAATCTAACATCTTCTTATGATAAAAACACTCAGCAACAACAACAACAACAAAAAAGGAATTTCTTCACTCAAAGTTCATCTACAAAAACCCCACAGCTAACATTAAACATAACAGTGAAAGACTGAAAGCTCTTTCTTGAGATCAGGAGCAGGACTAGGATATCAGCTCTCACTACTTCTATTCAACATTACACCAGAGGTCTTAGCCATGGCAATAAGGCAAGAAAAGAAATAAAAGGCATCGAAATAATAAAAGAAAAATTAACACTAATTGCAGAGGGCATGGTATCACAGATGGAAAATTCTAAGGAATCCACATACACACACACACACACACACACACACACACAAAAAAAAACTATTAATTTAATGAACAAGCTCAGCAAAGTTGAAGGATACAAGATCAATATACAAAAATCAAGTGTATTTTTACACACTAACAACAATCTGAAATGAAATTAAGAAAATAATTCCATTAACAATAGTATCAAACAGAATAAAATACTTAGGAATAAATTTAACAAAATAAGTGCAAAACACTCTGAAGCCTACAAAACATTGTTGAAATAAACTAAAGATCTAAATAAATGGAAAGATCTAAGTAAATGGAAAGTTTGTAGACCAGAAGACTAAATATTGCTAAGATAGAGATCCTCCCCATATTGATCTACAGATTCAATACAATCCTTACCAAAATTCAGCTGTCTTTTTTTTTTTTTTCAGAACTTAACAAGTTTATCCTAAAATTCATATGGAAATGCAAGGGATGCAGACTGGCCAAAATAATCTTGAAAAAGAAAATAAAGTTGGAGGGCTTTTACTTCCTGATTTCAAAGTTTACTACAAAGCTACAGTAACTAAAATAGTGTGGTATTGGCATGAGGATAAATATATAGATCAATTAAATAGAATTTAGAGTCCAGATACAGCACTATCTTTATGGTGACTGGATTTTCAAAAAGGATAAGATAATTCAGTGGGGAAAGAGTAGTCTTCTCAACAAATGATGCTGAGGCAATTGGCTAGTCATATGCAAAAGAATGAAATTAGACCCCTATCTCACACTATATATAAAAATTAACTCAAAATAGATGATAAGTTTAAATGTAAGGGCTAAAATTATAAGTAAATATAGGCAGAAATCATTATGACCTTAAATTAGACAATAGTTTCTTAGACGTGACACCAAAAGCATAGCAGTGCAAGAAAAAGTAGATAAATTGGACATCGTCAAAATTTAAAAATTTTGTGCTTCAAAGGACTTCATCAAGAAAGTGAAAATACAAACTATAGAATCAGGAAAAAATTGTGCAAATCACATCTCTGATAAACAACTTATATCTAAAATATATAAAGAAGTCTTAACAATACCACAATAAAAAGCCAAACAACTCAATTTATAAATGGGCTAAAGATTTGAATAGACATTTCTCCGAAGAAGATATACAAATGACCAATAAGATCATGAAAAGATGATCAACATCCTTAGTCATTAGAGAAAAGAATATCAAAACCACAGTGAGATACCACTTTCTAGCCATTAGGATGGCTATAAGCAAAAAAGTAGACAATAGCAATTGTAGGTGAGAATATGGAGGAATTGGAACCCTCATATACTGTTGGTGGGAATATAAAATGGTGTAGCCCCTGTGAAAAACAGTTTGGCAGCTCCTCAAAAACTTAAGCATAGAGTTACCGTACAACTCAGAGATTCTGCTCCTAGGAATATACCCAAGAGAAATGAAAACTTACCTTTCACTCAGAAGACAGAATCCACAGGGCGAGCTCAGCTGCAGGGAAGAAAAGGAGCTGGAGGGACAAGATGGGGATGATTATTCCTGGGTTGGATTCAGGATGCCAGGAAAAAGACTTTTGATGGGTTTGGGACATTTATGTCCCTGAAGGGCCTTTTAGGGTTCTTTTGTCCTGTGTGTGTGTGTGTGTGTGTGTGTATGTGTCTACCTTCTTGTGCATGTGAGTACCTAAATGAATATGTACATAATAACTTGTCCTGTGTGATATCTCTCATAGCTAAACAACTTATATCTCATAGTTCAGTAACTCAGGAGGGAAAACCTAGGACAAATATTCAGCTGGCATTTTATCCCAATTCATAAGTGTGTGCAGCCTGAATTCCAGGTCTCAGCACAGCCCTGTGGCCTCAGCTACTTGAGGAAGATCTGCCTGGGCAGATGGGTGTGAGGGGCTCTGCCTTGGTGGGTGCTGAGGGGAAAGCCTACAAGGATTACATAAACCCAGGGAGCTGGGAAGCCCACAGCTCAGTGCATCCATCCTTCTGGCTTTGAAGACAAGGTCCCTGCTGGTAATTCCTGTCCAGCCCATCAGGACTGTAGGGAAGGTCCCCTCACCCCAGCCCCTCAGTCCCCAGCTACTCTGTCCCCCAATCTTTCTGGGCCTGTGAGGCCTGGGAAGCTCCAGCCTGAAGATGTGGTGCTGGCCAACTCTGATGGGTGGTCAGAGCCTTGGCTTCAGGCATCTGGGTTGGAGTCTGGGCTGCACTCACCACCGTGGGATTTGGGGGATGTTGTTTCACCTGCTGCACCTCATTTGATATCAATGCCGACCCCAGTGAGTACCCAGGGTGTCTGCACATGGTCAGTGCCCCATCACCCCCTCTCCCATCTCTCTAACATCATGCCTATTGTTTATACATGTGACAGTCATTTGATCATGGTTGACATTGGCATTTCTTCCCGACTGACGTATTGACATGAACCTTTGCCTTTAGCTTATTGTTACAATGATTATTATAATCACCACTAGTCAACGAACTCATGTCTGTAATCTCCACTACTATAATTGCTATTAGACAGATACAAATAATCCCTGCTCTCATGAACATTATCAAAAGTAGGCAGATGCGATCTGTTACCTCTGTGCTCTGGGAATCTGTCCCTTCAGGTCTTTGTCGGCTTGGACAAGCCCTTCCACAGCTCTCCATGAACAAGCCCCTTCGTCCTCCCGCCTCCACAGTCAGCAGGATGGGTTCTGCAGTCCCTCTTGAAGAACACCTCACTCTGCAGATGTGCAGTGACTGGTCCTGCTTTGCTGCTGGCTGCTGTGTATTGAGAACTTACCCTGGACCAGACGTGGTACTAAGTGTCTTGCCAGCATTAGCCTCAAGAAAATTCTCATTTCCATTTAACAGATGTGAGAACTGGGGTTAGAACCGTAGAACTGTTGAATGATTTGACCAAAATCCTGCAAATACTGAGTCATAAGCCAGCCATTGACCTCAGGTCTTTCAGATTCTAGAGCCCACCTTTTTCACCAGTGTATAGAGCCTCCCTCTCCTTTTCCTCATCCTCTCCCAGCTCTGTGCCCAAACCCAGCACCTGCCAAGGCCCCTTTGGACAGGCATCCTGAGATCTGAGGTTCCACCTTATAGGGAGGGGGGTCTGGGACCCCCTGAATCTACAGCCCAGTTCGAGAACTACCTGCCTGGGAGATGACACATTGTTTTCCCCTTCACTTCTTCTAGCAGCTTGGATGTGGAACTAGCTCCACCCTCAGCATCACCTTGCTGCAGACATGGGAGTTATGACAACGCTCTTCCTAAGGTTACCGTCACGCAGTTGTTCCAAGGAGCTTCTTCTGGACATCATGTGATTCTCACAGCATCCTAGGAAGTGGAGCCTTTTACCCCCTTGAATGGGGAAACTGAGGCCCATAGATTTGGGGGCCTGAGATGCCCCTTAGGAATCATCAACCTCTTCATTTTGTAGATAAAGAAACTGAAGCCCAGAGAAGGGAATAGACCTGCCCAATGTCCACAGCAAATGAGGGGCAGAGCCACACCAGACCCCAGTGCCCCTAATTTCCAGACCAGTACAACCTGTGAGTCATCCAGGGTGTTGGTTGGTTTGTCCTTTTTTTTTTTTTTGGTTTTGGTTTGTTTTTAGTTTCAGCATGATTCCTAGCCTGCCTGCTCTTCTGAGAAGTTGGGGATGGTTGGGGGCAGATCTGTTTGGATTCAGACATAAGATTCCAAGATCTGCCACTGACTCACTGTGCTCACTCGCTTGAGCAGCCTCTGCTCTGCCTCTACACACCTCAGTTGTCTTATGTGTACAACAATCTTTCACAGGACCAGGTAGCTGATTTCGAATCCCCCAGACATTCTGGATGTGTTCAGAGTGTCCCATTCCCTCAGGAGTTTCAAAACTGGACATGGTCTCCGTGACCTCTTGGCTTGGGAGCAGCTGCTTCACTTCCCCAGCAATGATTTTATCTCCTCCTGCTGGAAACTCGGCTCCATGTACTTGGGCTGAATAAGCTGATTTCTAGAAATTATCATGTCCTGAAGCACGCACATCAGAAGCAACAAGTGGTCGTTCTGAGCGCTTCTAAATGATCCCCGGAGTCCAGATGGGACAAATCCATCATTCCAAAGCAACATCTGCTGGCTGGTGGCATTGAATTATGTCACACTATAATAACATCTCCCCGGACTCCTGTAACCTTTACTTAACTGAAGTTGGAATCTCCCACCAAGAGACCCACTTCCCTGTCTGGGGACTTTTCCTGGCAGGAGGCGTCCTGGGAGCCAACTGCGACGGTGTTATAGAGGACAGGACAGGTATCGATGGCAGAGGGAGGTGCCTCAGGACCTGGCAGGGGGGTCAGAAATAGGCCCCCCGATAGGAGAGGAGGAGGCAGGGGTTCAGAGGACCACACCGATGGGATAATTCAGTTCACAGGGTCTGCCACCCAGCATAGGTGCCCTGGAGATTCATGTCATCATTTACCCATTTACTTTCTCACTCCCTCACTCAGCAAACACTTCTTGGCCAGTGATGGGCCGGGTAATGTGCCAGGTGAAGGGGACACAGGGGTGATGAAGAGCTTGCCGTTTACCCTCAAGGGGCTCACAGTCTGGAACAGGAGACAGAGGCTGTGCCTCAAGAAGTGCAAGAAGAGACACCAGGAGCAGGAGGAGGGAGCACGGAACTCCCTCAGGGGCGGGTGGGGTGTGCATGGGTCTTAAGGTGGGGCCCCCAAAGCGGACCCTGAGACAAGGGCTCTGGTGCCGGTAGTTCATCTGGGGGGTGAGCCCAGGAAGCACGAGTGAGGACATGGAGAGACTGAGCAGGGCAGGGAGGAGAGCCAGCGAAGCCTGGGTTCGTGAGTGGGTTACAGCGGTGGGCACCGGGGCTCAGTCCTTCTGGGGACCCTCTGAGGACCGTGTGGAGAGTCCTGCTGGAGGATGGGCATTTACCCACTGACTCTCGAGACATAACTGCCCCCTACACTCCCAGGGAACAGTGTGTGGATGGGTAGGAGGACATGGATTCGGGGGGCTGGGGGATTTAAAGGGAAGAATTTATTTCAGGATCATGTGTAGAGAGAGTCGAGCAGCTGATATTCAGGGAAGCCTGGGGTGACGGAGCTGGACGAGCTGAGGCAATGGGAGAGAGGGGGGAGGTGCTGCTGTGGACAGGCCCCCACAGAGGCAGAAGCAGATGGATCCAGGGGGTGGGAAGGAATTGGCCTCCTGCAGGGGAGGAGCAACTCTGCCTCTGAAATGACTGAGAATGTGTAGAATCATTCATTGATAGAGAGAAGGCGTGTGTGTCTCAGGGCTCTACTTTCCCACAGGGGGAAGAAGTCAGGTCAGTTGCTGGGCAGGGGGTTTCAAGAGGGTGGTGGTCTAAAACAGCATTTGAGGACTAGAGTAGTGGGTACAGACTACAGGAAGGTCAGAGGAAGGACGGATGATGCTGGTGCCAGCTGAGGTTGGCAGTGTCACAGTCATTACCAAACCAACCCCTCCATATCTCAGGACCAGAATGGCAAAGGAAAATGGTCACCTTGGTCCTTTGCTAGGCTTGGCAAGACAGGGGTGGCACAAAGAGAACATCAGCCAATGGCATGTGCAATGATCCTGGGGCAGGACCTCGCTGGCTCCCCATCTCCTCTCCTACCTTTGGTCCAGGGAGTAGGGGCGGGGCTGGAAAACCCCAGCTGGGAGTTAGCGGCCTGGGCCCTTGAACTAGTCTGTATCTCACTTGCTGTGTGACCTGGGAAAAGTCAATTCCCCTCTTTCACTTTCTACATCTATTAATTGGAATGATGATAAGACCGTCCAGCCAGTCTCACAGGGGTTCCCATGAGAGTTGTATCAAATAAACAAATAATTAAGGTATTTATAGAAGGAGAATCCTTTGAGGTTGATTAGAGCAGCTCAGAGATGAGCACAAATCCTCCTCCTCCTCAGTTTTCCCATCTGTGAAATGTGTGGGTTGAAAGCTGAGCTGGGCACAGGACACAGTCACCCTGATCCCAAGCCCCAGGTTCTTTCCATGCCACAAGCCTTATAGCATTGCATCATTTTGCAAGGCTCTCTTGGAGGATGTAATTTAATAAAAAGCACCAAGCTTCCTCAGTCCTCAACCTCCTCCTTGTGTCTGCATAGCAACCTGGTCTGAAAGAGGCAGAGGTGAGAGAAGTCAGGATGAGAGGACAAGAGGGGACCTGAATCTTTAAAGTTCCTTGATGGGTAGGGAGTGCTCGAAGTAGAACAGAGGGCTCAGCAAGGGAAGAGACCAGAGGGTCAGGTCCAGGGGCTCCAGGAGAGGACTCTGCCCCCAGCTCTCCTCAAACAGAGAATGCATTCAGAGAGTGAGTACGGCCCGAGAAAGTGCAGTGATCTCTTTGACTTGAGCAGGAAATGACATTCCCAGGCAGGTTCCCCCTTCCCACCTCAGGGAGAGAGGAGGAGGTGATCTTAGAGCATAAACACACTTCCTTTTTCTAGAAGAGATTTCTCAGCTCCTGTGATCTTATTGACTCAGGCCACCCCCACCACAGGAGAACTCACCAGACAATGAAGCAGCCAACAGTGCTTTCTGCAGGCCTACTGCATGTTGGTCCTATGTCTGGAGAGGCTGTTAAAGGTGGGGCTCTGTGGGGCTGATCCTGGCTAGTGCGGGTATTGGGAGGGCAGCCTGGTTCAGGATCCAGACGGCTGATGTGGTCCAGGCTTAGACTGTCTGGTGCTGTTGAGTCCACATGAGCACAGGCTTTGGAGTCAGACTGATGCAAGACTGATCCTTTTTCTATGACACTGAGAACTCTGTCTTCAGTTCTCTGAGCCTCTGTTTTCTCATCTGTCAGATGAACTTGGTAATACCCACATCTCAGGATGCTGTGAAGATTAGGAACAATGTCTGCACTGGGGACAATGAAGGGCAGCCACTATTGTGATCACCAGGACCCACTAGGGTGGGGGCCCAGGCCTATCAAACTGAAATTAATGCAGACCATGCCCAAGGTTTCACCAGACTCAGAAAGTTGATGCTTAGGCTAGTGGCCTGCCCACACTGAGAAATGTCCGCCCCATTGTCACTGATGTTGAACCAATAGTACCCTAGTTGGAAGGGGCTCCTAGAAATATGTATGCACCCAACATCAGTGCCCCTCAATATATTAAGCAAATACCTACAGTTCTAAAGGGAGAAACAGACAACAATACAGTGGTCGTAGGGGACTTCAATATCCCATTCTCACCAATAGATAAATTATCCAGACAGAAAATCAATAAGGAAAATCAATAAGGATTTGAACTGTACTTTAGATCAAATGTACCTAACAGACATATATAGAACATTCCATTCAACAGCAGCAAAACACACATTCTTCTCAAATGCACATGAAACATGCATTAGGTTACAAAGCAAGTCTTAGCAAATTTTAAAAGACTGAAATCATACCAAATATCTTTTCCAATCACAGTGGTATGAAACAGTAACAGGAGGAAAGCTAGGACATTCACAAATATGTGGAAATTAAACATTACAGCCCAAACAACCAATGGATCAAAGAGGAAAATTTTAAAATCTTGAAATAAACAAAAATTGAAATACTACATACCAAAACTAAGGTGAAGTTTGTAGGGATAAATGCCTACATTAAGGAAAAAGAAAGATCTCTAATAAACAACTTAACTTTATGTGCAACGAACATAAAGAAAAAGAACATACTAAGTCCAAAGTTAGCAGATGGAGGGAAATAAAGAATAGAGCAGGAAAAAAATGAAATAGAGAATTTAAAAAAAAGAAGAAAATATCAACAAAACTAAGATCTGGTTTTTTGAAAGAATAAAAAAAATTGACAAATATTTAGCTAAACTCGCCAAGAAGAGAAAGGGAGAACTCAGATAAATAAAATTATGAATGAAAGAGGAGATATTACAACTTATACCATACAAACGCATAGGATCATAGGAGACTAATATGAACAATTATACACCAATAAATTGGACAACCTAGAAAAAAATGGATCAATTCCTAGAAACATATAACTTACCAAGACTAAATCGTAAAGTAGAAAATCTGAACAGATGAATAATGAATAAGGAGATAGATTAAGCATCAAAAATCTACCTCCTCTCCCCCCACAAAAACTATCTAGGATCAAATGGCTTCACAGGTAATTTCTACCAAACATTTAAAGAAGAATTAATGCCAATCATAAAACTCTTCCAAAAAATTGAAGAGGGAACACTTTCAGACTCATTTTATGAAGCCAACATTACCCTATACCAAAGCTATTTGAGGACACTACAAGAAAAGAAAAGTACAAGCCAATGTCCTTGAAGAATATTGCAAAAATTCTCAACAAAATACTAGCAAACAATTCAACAGCACATTAAAAGAATCATACACCTTGATCAAGTGGGATTTTTCCCTGGGTGCAAGGGTGGTTCAACATATGCAAATCAATAAATGTGATATACCACATTAATAAAATGAAACATAAAAATCAGATGATCATCTCAATAGATGGAGAAAAAGCATTTGTCAAAATTCAATATCTTTTCATGATTTAAAAAAAAATAACTCTCAACAAACTGGGTACAGAAGGAACATATCTCAACATAATAAAGGCCATATACGACAAACCCACAGATAATATCATAATCAATGGTGAAAGATTAAAATCTTTTCCTCTAAGATCAGGAACAAGACAAGAGTACCCTCCCTCATCACTCCTATTTAACAGAGTACTGGAAGTCCTAGCCAGAGCCAGGCAAGAAAAAGAAATAAAAGGCATCCAAGTCAGAAAGGAAGAAGTAAAAGTGTCTTTGTTTGCAGATGACAATGGCTTATATATAGAAAATCCTACAGACTTCACCAAAACAAAAAAACAAAAACAAAACAAACAAAAAAACTGTTGAAACTGATCAACAAAGTCAGTAAAGTTTTAGGATACAAAGTCAACATACAAAATAGTTGCATCTGCTAACAACAAACTATCTAAAAAAGAAATAAAGAAAATCTCATTTACAATAACATCAAAAACAATAAAACTTTGGAATAAATATAACCAAGGAGGTGAAAGATCTATATACTGAAACTATAAGACATTGATGAAAGAAATTGAGGAAGACACAGATAAAATGGAAGATACCCCTTATTCGTGAACTGGAAGAGTTAGCATTGTTAAAATGTTCATACTAGCCAAAGCCATTTATAAATTCAATGCAATCCCTATCAAAATTCCAATGGCATTTTTCACAGAAATAGAAAAAAAAAAAACCTAAAATTTGTATTTAGGAAACGACAAAAGATCCCAAATAGCCAAAACAGCCTTGGGAAAGAACAAAGCTGGAGGCATCGCACGTCCTGCTTTCAAACTATATTACAAAGATATAGTAATCAAAACAGTGTGGCACTAGCATAAAAACAGACATATAGACCAAGGAAACAGAATGGAGAACCCAGAAATAAACCCATGCATATACAGTCAGCTAATATTTGACAAGGAAGCCAAGAGTGTTCACTGGGGAAAAGACAATCTCTTCAAAAAATGTTGTTTAGGAAAACTGGATATTCACATGTAAAATAATGAAATTGGACGCCTATCTTACACCACTCACAAAAATTAACTCAAAATGAATGAGGACCTAAACATAATACCTGCAGCTGTAAAACTCCTAAAAGAAAACAGGGGGACAGCACCTTGGCAAAAAAAAAAAAAAAAAAATTGTTGGCAATGATTTTTGGAATATGACACCAAAGGTACAAGCAACAAAAGCAAAAGTCAACAAATGGGACTACATCAAATGAAAAAGCTTCTATACAGCAAAAGAAATAGCAAATTAAATGAAAAGGTAACCTACTGAAAGGGGGAAATATTTGCAAATCATATTATTAGAGGTTAATGTACAAAATATATAAAGAACTCACAAAACTCAATAGCAAAAGAAAAAATAACTTGATTAAAACATGGGCAAAGGACCTGAACAGACATTTTTTCAAAGAAGACATACAAATGGTCGACAGGTACATGAGAAGGTTCTTTAAATTACTAAATATCAAGGAAATGCAAATTAAAACCAGAATGAGATATCACCTCATACCTGCTAGAATGGCTATTTTGAAAAAGACAAGAGATAACAAGGGCTGGTGAGGATGTGGAGAGAAGGAAACACTTGTGCACTGTTGATGGGAATGTAAATTGGTACAGCCACTGTGGAAAACAGTATGGAGATTCCTCAAGAAATTAAAAATAGAGCTACCATATGATCCAGCAATCCCACCTTCTTAGGTATATATCCTAAGGAAAGAAAATCACTCTCTCAAGGAAACATCTGCATGTTCGTTGCAGCATTATTCACAATGGCTAAGACATGAAAGAACCTAATAAGCTAAGACATAGGAAAAAAACCTATCCATTAATAAATAAATGGATAAAGAGAATATGTTGTGTTTGTGTGTGTGTGTGTGTGTGTATACACACACACCAATGGAATATTATTCAGCCATAAAAAGAAGGAAATTCTGCATTTGTGACAACATGGATGAACCTTGAGGACATTATCCTTAGTGAGATAAATCAGACAGAGAAAGATAAATACTATATAATCTCACTTACAGATGGAATCTAAAAAAGCCAAACTCATAGAAACAAAGAGTAGATTGGTGGTTGCCAGGGCCTAGAGGGTTGGGGAAAAGGGGAGATGTTGGTCAAGGGGTACAGACTTCCAGTTATAAGATAAATAAGTTCTGGGGAACCTCCTCCTCAGTACAGATGGTGACTATAGTTAATGATACTGTATTGTATACTTGGAAGTTGCTGAGAGGGTAGATCTCAAATGTTCTCATTACAACAACAACAAAAATAGTCGTTATTTAAGGTAATGGATGTGTTGACTAACTTTGTTGTGGTCATCATTTTACAATATATGTGTGTATCAGATCATCACATTATATACCTTTAACTTGCACCACGTTGGATGTTAACTGTATCTCAGTAAAGCTGGAAACATAATTTTTTTTTCACCCCCGGGTGACCTGTGACCTCCCTGTCAGCGGTGACCCCGGGTGACCTGTGACCTCCCTGTCAGCGGCAACCCCCGGCAGCCCCCCATGTGTGTGGGGATCTGGAGCAAGACAGACTTGAGTTCAAGTCCTGTTTGTACATTCAGCAAATATTCATTGAGTGTCTGGCACATGCCAGGCACCCGTGCTCAGTGTTGGGGACCACAGAGGGACCGGATTCACATGGTCCCCGCCATCTCACAGTCTGGAGGGCGAGACAGTGAACAAATAACCAATGCATATATAAGCTCATCACCCACTGTGGGAGAGAAGGAGGGACATACAAGGGGTGAGGCCCTGAGACAGACAGGACAGTGGGGCAGGGGGTCCCCTCAGGGCAGTCAGGGCGGGCCTTTTTGGGGGGCATCTGAGCTGGGACCTGGACACCGAGGAGGACCAGCCGCACAGAGACTGCTGCAGGGCGTCCAGGCTGAGAGCTCAGCGCAGTGAGGAGAAGTGACGCCCGAGTGAGCAAAGGAGCAGGAGGGACACGCAGGGAGAGGGCAGAGCCCCGTCAGGCAGGGCCTCGGAGGCCACGGCCAGGAACTCAGCTTCGCCCGCCGAGCAGTGGGAGGTCACTGAGGGTCTGAGAGGCTGGTGATGGGACCTGGCGTATTTTTTCAAGCGATCGCTCTGGCTGCCGCTGTTTGTCAGTCACTCGATGGCTCTGTGACCTTGGACAGGTCGCTTAAGCTCGTGGAGCCCCGATCTCCTCACCTATAAAGCGGGGGTGACAACGGTACCTGCCTCACCGGCCTCCTCGGAGGACAACAGGACAATCCACAAGGAGCACTTGGCAACGTGCCCCGTGCTATCTAAGTGCCGAATAGAGCTTTGCTTTTTCACATCACCACGCCCAAGGCTCTCGTCCCCCACCAGCAGGACGTCGCTTGGCCTGAACCTGTTGTAACCATAGGTCCCTCCAATTCCATCAACACCACCCAGCCTCCCGCTGCCCTGGGAGCACCACAGCCTCTGGTTCTTTCTTCTCCCATTTCTCAGATGAGGCCCCTGAGGCTCACTGAAGGTCAGGACCGGTCTCAGTGCCCCTGAGAGTAGGAGGCCCGTGGACCAAGAGCCCTGGACGCCATCGTCCCTGCTCATGTCACCACATCACAAGGTAGGTTCTGCCCACATAAAGACACCGTTATTTCTGCCCTGGGGGTGTCTATTAAGCCCCTGTCCAGCAGAGGTCGCTGGGGGCCCAGTGACAGGGAGCAGCCAGGCCCGCTCTCAGTTAGGGCTTTGCAAATGGCCTTAGCGTCTGTCAAAGTCACGGCTCCATCTCCTGGGTGCCCGGGATATATAACATGTCCCAATCAGGGCCAGTAGGCAGCTGGCCCCTCGGTGCTTGTGGAAATCCTATTTACTGGAGTGGGGCGGGCGGGGGCTTCTACCCCACATCTGCTCTGCCCGTGGCCCTGGGCAGAGCCAGGCTGGACCATTCGTCTTCTTGTGCTCCAGGCAGCCTCGTCTGAGAGGCCACTGCCTCTGACACATTTCACAGCATTTGAAAATCAGCGCCCAGGCCACAGATCACCCATTTGGTGTCGCATCAAGGGATCGTCTGGCTTTCAACGCCACCCGGACGGGCACAGAGCAGAGCAGTTAAAGGCCCGGGCTTTGGAGTCAGCCCGGTGTGTGTTCAAGTTCAAGTCCGGGCTCTGCCGTGCAATGGCTGTGACTTTAGGTGAGGAGATGCCTCCCTCAGCCTCCGTCTCCTCACCTCTAAAATGAAGGGGTAGTGGCCCCTACTTTGAGGAGCTGTCGTGTGGATTAAGTAAGAGACAAAGCCTGCAGGTGCTCAGCGACAGGCAATGGTGACCACGTTTACTATCCAGAGACTTCAGTATCGTGGTAAGAGATGGCATTACTGAGGGACAATGATGTCACCAGGGACGCTGCTAGTTGTTTTTAAACAATTTTATCTCCAATCCTGCGAGTAGGTAATGCTATGTCCATTCTCTAGATTAAGAAACTGAACCTGGGGTGGTTCGGGAACTTGAGCAAGGTCACCAGCTGGGGGGATGTGGGAGCTTGGCTTGTTGCTTCTGGAGCTGGTGCTTCTCCTAACACACAGCCCACCCTCCCAGCTCCTCTGAAAGGTCAAGTGAGGCCAGACAGACAAGCAGAACCACACCACCCTCCCTCCCTCCCTCACGCCCACATTTCCTGAGCATCAGCTCCAAGTCTGGTCCTTTGCTGGGCAATGGTTACACTCAGATGAACACAGAAACACTTCCTGCCCTTGAGGAACTCAGCACCTGATGGAGGGAGAAGCAGGGCCGCTGACCCGCAGCACAGAACACGGGCTGACCCTCATCCTAACAAACACCCCACATGCTTCTTTCATACTCTGTGATGCTTTCCTCAAGGAAGGGCCTCCAGTGCGCTGTCACTCCTCAGTGGCCCCAACTTCTCTCTTCCCAACCTCTCTTAAACCCACTCCCCTCAGGCTCTCACTCCTATCACTCCGCCCACAACCTCCCTGTCAGCAGTAACCCCCAGGTGACCTGTGACCTCCCTGTCAGCAGTAACCCCCAGGTGACCTGTGACCTCCCTGTCAGCAGTGACCCCTGGGGTGACCTGTGACCTCCCTGTCAGCGGTGACCCCGGGTCACCTGTGACCTCCCTGTCAGTGGTGACCCCTGGGTCCCCTGTGACCTCCCTGTCAGCGGTGACCCCCGGGTCACCTGTGACCTCCATGTTACTGAATCCAATATCAATCTCAGTCGACTCAGCAGATCGGTTCCTCTGGACACAGTTGGCCATCGCTCCCCCCGAAGCACTTCCTTCACTGGCTTCTAGGAAAGCTCCCTGGTCTTCCACGTTCCTAATGCTGAGGGTTGGTCTTCGTTCATCCACTCTGTCTACACTGGAGCCCGTGGTGGTCTCATCCATCCCGCGGTTTTAAATACTGTCTCTGCACTGACAGCTCACAAGTGTGTAACTTCAGCCCAGCCCGCCTCCGTTCCTCCAGGGCCTCCTCCTGCCTGCCCGTGCCCGCTCTCGGCTCTCCGACTGACATCACAGCGCCCACGTGGCCCGAAGGAAACCACACCGCTTCTCCCCAAGCATGCTCACCCCACGGCTCCCCCATCTCAGTTGCTCAGGCCAAAACCTTGGGTGTCACTTTCTGTCACACCCCATGTGGGACACCCCACACCCAGTCCTCTAGCAGAGCAGGCCAACTCTACCTCCAAAATGCATCCAGAATCGGACTGCTTCTCCCCACCGTGGTTAGGTACAGGCGGCCCACGCCTCCGTCATCCCTCACCTGGAGGACCGCTGCAGCCCATAGTGCATGCGTCATGTGCTCACGTCGCAGGGGCCGGACAAAGTCACATGACGCCCCAAGCCACCCAGCTGTGAGATGGGGAAGGCTAGGAAGTGCTCTCTATTCGGCAAAGTTATGTGCTCACTGCACACCACGTTTTCTAGGGAAGAAGGAGAGGATGAATAATGGGGGTGACTAGGGTGTCACCAAGGAATCCACTTAGGTAGGAGGATGAGAGATGTCAGGAGGTGGCATTTAAACTAAAATTGAAAGGATAAGAAGTAACTAGCCGTGGAAACAGCCTCTGTGTAAAGGCCCTGAGGCAGGCAAGAGCCGGGCTCGTGTGAGGCACAGGCCAAGGGCCACTGTGGCTTGAGGGTAGATGGCCCTGAAGTAACTCCCATCCACAGGCTCTGCTTGTGATGTGACAAGACACTCCTGCCATGGGGCAGTGGGGTCCACGTGCCCTCCCCTTGAATCAGGGCGGGCTGGTGACTTCTGCGGAAGTGATGTTACATCACTCCCGAGGCTACACTGTAAAGGTAATACATCCTCCCCTCGCTCTCTGGGGATGCCCGATCATGGAACACACCTCCACAGTTTGAGGAATCCAGAGCCACCCAGAGAAAGGCTACCTGGAGAGGACGGAGGCCCCGCCTGCAGCCCAGGAACTCACAGCTGACTGACAGTGCCACCGATTTGCCAGCCACGTGAGTGAGCCACTAGAAAACGATCTGTAGTCCCAGGTGGACCACGCCCCCAGTACAACAGGGAGCACAAGATAAGCCATCCCCACCGAGCTTTGAAACCTTTTGGGGTGTTGTTTGTTAAGCTATGCCTTTTGCGGGGGAGGTTGTTACATAGCACGAGATAAGGAAGGAAGCCCCTTCCTGGCTGTGGGGCCTTGGACCAGACACAGTCCGCCTGAGCCCTGTTTTCCCACTGCCAGGATGGAGAAACAGCATTCGTCCTGGGGTGGAGGTATGACCGGGTGAGACCATCATGGGAAGCGTACAGCCCAGGGCCTGCACGTCGCAGGTGCTCAGGAAAAGCTGTGGAGGCTCATGTCAGGCAGTTCTGTGCTTGTATTTCTCCAGCTGCTCCCTGAGCCCCTCCGGGGCTGGGACCTCAGAGCCCGGCACAAACATTTCCTGGATGGACTCAGGAAGGAGGAGTTGGGGTGTGTACCAGGTGACCCAGAGATTTTCCCTGAGGGCAGGGGATGAGCAGAAAGGTACCCTCAGACCCACCCCCCGCCATCCCTCACACCACAAGGCAGGGAGGCGCCTCACACCCACCGGCCGGCTAACAGGATTGGTCCCCTCATATTTGGGAGACAATCCCAAAGCCCCTCACGTGGGAGGGAAGGGCAGAGCCATCCTCTGCCTGCTCCTGCCTCTGCACGCGGCTGACGGCCCTGGCCACCGGTCTGCGCAGAATAGCCCCCTCCGGGTCCCCTGCCTGCATGGCCCACAGGAGGCCCTGTGCTCTGCAAGCCCCACACCTACAGGTGCCTCCTGTTTCTGCTGGGCGGAGGGATCTGAGACATCGTGTTTTGTCAAAATCCCTTGGACATTCTAGTGTCATAAAAAAAAAAAACCCCAGCTCATTTCAGTGTTCACCATGTCCTGTTATGGAGGTCTGTGCATACCCGCTCTCTGTCTCTGTCTCTGTCTCTCTCTGCCTCTGTCTCTCTCTGTCTTCATCTCTCTCTCTCTCTGTATCTCTCTCTCTCTCTGTGTCACTCCCCCTTTCCCCCCACCAACAATATGTTAGGACAATCTGCCCCCTTACAGAGGGACCATCAAGCCACATCGAGCAATATCTCAACACATGTAACCAGATTGCCTGGCCTGGGTACATAAACAAGGGCCATCAAAACAAAGCTGCGTGTGACCGAGCCCTGCTTGGTTCAACACTTGTCCAAAAGCTCTGCATTCGCTCTGCTAAAAACAAGGTCTCTTAATGACGGGCATTTCGTCTTTGCAGGAGGACGTGGCAGCAGGAGGGGGACGCGCAGGCAGGGCTGCAGGAGGCTGGGCTGTGTCCTGGCCGGGCCGCTCATGGCCGTGGACTTGAGGTGTGCATCTCACCCGGCAGATCCTCCTCATCAGCAGGGGGGACAGTGACAGCACCTTCCTTGCTTGGAGGATTCAGAGAAAGGTACGAATTATCCACGCAGGAAATGATGGTTCTGTGATGGAGGCGACAGCATCTTCTTGTTTTGTCCTCAGGGCAGCCTGAGAGGCAGGTGTCCTGAACTTGGGACCTGGCAAATGGGACCTGGGGGTCAGTGAGATTAGCTGAGGGGCCTGGGCACACTTCTTTTTTTTTTTAAAGATTTTTTTGATATGGACCATTTTTTTAAAGTCTTTATTGAATTTGTTACAATACTGCTCCTGTTTTATGCTTTGGTTTTTTGGCCACGAGGCATGTGGGATCTCAGCTCCCCAACCAGGGATCGAACCCGCACCCCCTGCATTGGAAGGCGAAGTCTTAACCACTGGACCGTTAGGGAAGTCCCTAGAGCACACTTTTTTGGGGGGGGCACACTTCATAGTGACAGAGGTGCTGGGACTCCAGTGTGCTGTGTTCACCTCCAAAGACTGACCGAAAGCCTGGGTGTGTCCGCGGAGGGGAAACCGGGCCCCTGGGGCCAGTCAACTGCCAGGGGCTCCTGGGCCACCATGAAGTGAGCGCAGCTGCTCCTCTCTGCCTGAGCCCAGGGGGAGGCTGCAGACCTTGGCAGAGGGCGGCTTCCCATACCCCCTCCAAGGGGCAGAGTCAGGGGCTTGAAGCTGCAGGGGGCTGGGCTACAGGTCCTGGAGCTGCTCCCAAGTCCAAGGGGCCTGTGTATGAGCTGCCGGAGTCCAGAGCCGCTGTGCACCCCCGGATGACCGACCTCCTGCACACCACGTGCTGTGTTCACCTCTGAAGGTGAGCCTTCCAGGCCCGCGAGCCCCTGAGTTTATCTGTCCTGGGTGTGTTTCAAGTTTCAGGGGTGGCCGTGCCTCTGCTCCACCACCTGCTTCTGAGCAGACCCTGACCCTTGGGCCTGAGTCCTGGAGTCTGACCCCGACCCTGACCAAAGGCTTCCTGACCTCTCTGCCACTTGCTGGATGTTTCCCTGTGAAAGCTCGTTCCATAGTGGGTCTGAAGCCTGGATTAATTAGCCGTGTGAGTGGTCACTTCTGGATACTACAGTCCTTGGGAAAAATCTGGGTCCAGTGCCTCCTTGACCCTCTCATGGCACAGGGCCCAGTGCAGGGCATGCGTGTTCATAAGACTCTGTGGAATGAATGGAATATTTGAGGGGCTCAGAGGTCACATCCTTGGAAGCAACATAGGGGAGGAGTAAAAAGAAACAGAGAGGAGAACCATTTTCTGGGCCCAGCTCCACCTCTGGCTCAAAACATGACCTTGAACAAGTCCCTTTCCCTCTCTGGCCTCAGTTTCCTGCACTGGACCATGAGAGGGCTGGAGAAGATGGTCCCCTGTGTTGATGGAACTAAGAGTCTGCTGAGATCTGACTCCAGTCACACAGACAGGAGCTGATGCCACGTATGGTTAAAGCCACAAGTTCTGGAGTCATTTAGTCCTAAGTCCAGTCCCCACCAGCTGGCTCCTTAGTGGCTTCACAATCTTGGGCAAGTCATTTGGTTTCTCAGAGCTGTTTCCGTAACTATAAATTGGGTACAATAACAGTGACTATTCAGTGAGAAGAAGAAAGCCAAGTTCTTCACACTGTCTAGTACATAGGAAACATTCAGTAGGTGGCTCTTCCTAGTGATGATGTTGATGATGAAGGTGAAGGTAATGATAACGGTGGTGGTGGTGATGATGGTGAAGATGACGATGGTGGTGATGATGAAGGTGAAGGTAATGATAATGATGGTGGTGGTGATGATGGTGAAGATGACGATGGTGGTGATGATGGTGATGATGAAGGTGAAGGTAATGATAATGGTGGTGGTGGTGATGATGGTGAAGATGACAATGGTGGTGATGACGATGGTGGTGGTGGTGGTGGTGGTGATGATGAAGATGATGATTGCAGTGATGGTGATGATGATAATGATGATGAAGACTTCTGCCCCTCAGTTTTACCTGTTGCCATATTCCCCAATTGATGTGGTCACAGAGCAGGACAGGACCACAGGGATTATCTTTTCAACCCCTTCATTTTATAGCTGGGAAAACAGAGGCTCAGAGAGGCAGAGGGGCTGGTCCAATGTCACACCTCCAAGTAAGGACAGTGGGGATGTTGCCCCAGCCCCAGCCCTGGCCTCTGCACCACCTCCAGCTGGAAGGTTCCTCCTGCTGTCCTGGGTGCTTCCCTTCCCTTCCCTTCCCTTCCCTTCATTTCATGATTCCTGGGGGTGGGGTTATTGTTTCCATCTGACAGGTGGGGGAACTGAGGCTCAGGCCCCTTGACGCCAAACTCCACAACCCCCCTCCAAAATCTGTTCCTGTTTGGGTTCCCGATTCACCATCGCTTACTGACAGCAGAGCTGGGCCCTGGAGTCACAGAAATGGATGGCATGGGTGTGGACATGAGGAGCTCCCAGTCGGGGGAGGAGATAAACCTGCCTTTCCCAACACAACCCAGATGAGACAGGGAGATGTGACCTCACAGACACAGAAGACAGTGGGGCTCAGAGGACCAGCCTGGGGACCCGGATGCGGGGCCCTTTCTGTCTTTACCACCTCAGTAGAAGCTCGGTTATAATGGCAGGAAGGAAGGAAGGAAAGAAGGAAGGAAGGGAGGGAGGGAGGGAGGGAAGGAGGGACAAATGAATGAGTGGAGAGATTGATAAATTCTGACTTATGCCAGGGGAAGAGAAAGCTAGGAACCTTAGTGACTGTGCCCTTGCCCTCTCTGGGCCTCAGTTTCCCCTTCCGTAGAACAAGTGAGTTGGTCCTGAAGGACCATGGTCACTCGCCCTTCTGAGCCTCCTCCATTTGAGGCAAGAGGAGGAGCTGAGAGACGCCGGCTGGTTCCTGCGCTGACTGCAGCCATCAGCCTGGGCGCCATCCAGGATCTGAGCAGGGCCGTGACAATACCCCCTGGAATGGACCTGCTGGGAGAGCTCTGATGAGGATGCATGAGGGAGCAGCAGGACCCCCAGGGAGGCCAGGCTGACACATGGTCAGCCCGGTTGTAATCCCGCACTCCAGACAGACACGTGAACGACTGTGACGAGGGCAATTATAAAAGCTGGTGTTACAGAGCACTCATTTAATCCCAGCAACAGCCCAGATGAGTAAGTCTGCTAGGACTCTTTTGTCAGAGACAAAATCCAAAGTGCTCAAACTAAAGAGGGGGTTCAGTGTCCCACAGAACTGGGATGAGCAGAGACAGACCTGCCTCAGGCATGGCTGGATCCAGGGGCTCAAATAAAAGCACTGGATCTCTTTTTTTCTTAACGTCTTTATTGTGCTTCTCTCTGTCTGTGGTGGGAGTTGGAATGGACCTTCCTTTCCCTTTACTACTGGAATTCTTCACAGGGAGGGGAAGGGAGTGGCGGGAGGAGTCGTAACCATCGGCAGCTCCAAGCTTGCATCACCCAATCTGGGACTCCATAGTCAAGAAAGAACTTGCCTCTCCCAGCAGCCAGATGTCACATCCTGGCAAAGATTCTGATTGGCCTGATTTGGGTCACAGGCCCATTCCTTAGACCAGGCACTGTTTCCAGAGGTCGGGATACTAGAATTGGTCTGGCTGGGCCTTTAGCCGTCTCTAAGTGTAGGAGATGGGGTGGGAGTTGTGATTAGTAACCCTGTCTGAATCTCATGGCCTGGGGAGTGCAAGAGGCTTGGTTTCCTAAAGGAATGGGGGCTAAACAGAGAGGAGAGGGAACAACAAGGTGACAAAACAGCGTGCGTCAATTACAGTAGACAGTATTAATCCTACTTTACAAAGGAGGAAACTCAGTCTTAAAGAATCGAAGTAACCCTAGTAGGCTAGTAGGTGGCAGAACAGGAACTCAAAAGGCCCTTCACTGCTAACCACTAAGCTAGTGTTTCCCATGGACTCCACCTCTGTCACATCTCCAGCTCCCCCCAAACCTGAGTTCCCAAAGGTTTAAACTCATAATTCCAGGCAGAACAGAACGATTCTCAAAGCTCAGGCACTCAGGCCCCTGGAAGGCCCTGAAGCTTCAAATCTAATCTTCATGATGAATTTGATTTGAAGTTCCCTTTTCCCTCTCTGACAGAGCATGCTCTCTGCCCTTGGCAATTTCTTGCCGACTAAGCAGTGGTGAGAGGAGGCGCATCAAAGAGAATAGAGACCAGGTCAGCGTTGCCGGGGCCACCGTCAGCAGGGAGATACAGGGAGCATTAAGGCAGCTGAAGTGTGAGCTCTCTGGTGTTCAAGCACATTCTCCAGCAAAGCACACAGCTCACAGCACTCAGACGCAACCGGGGCCTCCCCAACTCCCCCTTCCAGCCCCAACCTGCCGGTTTCATTTAAGGGATGTTCTCCAGCACATCACAGTTGAAGCTCAGTCCAAACCCCTTCGATTTACAGATGAGAGAAAACACAGCTCTGAAACACCCAGACACTCATTCAAAGTCAGAGAGTGAGTTAAGGGTGAAGTAAGAACCACCCAGGAGGGATTTCCCTGGTGGCGCAGTTGTTAAGGATCCGCCTGCCAGTGTAGGGGACACGGGTTCGAGCCCTGGTCCAGGAAGATCCCATATGACATGGAGCAACTAAGCCTGTGCGCCAAAACTACCGAGCCCACGTGCCACAACTACTGAAGCCCACGCGCCTACAGCCCGAGCTCTGCAACAAGAGAAGCCACCGCAACGAGAAGCCTGCGCACCACAACAAAGAGTAGCCCCCACTCGCCACAACTAGAGAAAGCCTGCACGCAGCAACGAAGACCCAATGCAGTCAAAAATTAATTAATTAATTAATTTAAAAAAAAAAAAAGAACCTCCCAGGAAGTGCACATTGGGTGTGAGGCACTATGATAGGCACTTCGATATTTGACTTAATCCAATCCTCAATCGTGATGATTCCCATTTTATTCATGGGGAAACTGAGTCTCCAAAAGGTTACCTGCCTCTCTCAGCATCACACAACTATGAAGTAACAGAGCTGATTCTGAACGGATTTGTTTGGTATAAAAGTCAAGTCCTGACCCACTGTGCTGGTCATTTGTCCAGTCACCCCTCTGTTTTCCCCCTGGTGACCATCATCTGTGTGATGCTGGACCCCTGCAAGTGGCATTTCCCAGCATCCCCGGACCGCTGGTCCCAGTGAGCTTCAGACAATGGGAGGTGCTAAGCTGGGAGGTTGGAGGTGAGAGGCCCTGTTCATCCCTCCTTCTGCCATGTCAGCAGCAGCTGCAGTGGCCCCGTCCCCAGCAGAGGCAGTCCTTTTCCCACGGTTCCTCCAGCCCTGGCGGCAGCCAACCCCCACTTCCTAAGCCCTGGGTTCCCTTCTCTTCCCTTTTTGTGCCTTCACCCTGTCAACGCTTCCACGACCAGTGTCCATAAGAACCCTCCCCTCTGTGTAATTACTAGTGGAGCTTCTGTTTTCCTAAATGAACCTTGGGTTTGCCTGAGATGCAACGTCAACTGGAGGCAAGACTTGAGTAGACCAAGTGGCCGCTGCACTTGACCATAAGTGTTGGTGCCAATGACAAGAAGTATAGTACCTCTAACTGTTCTGGAAAGAAAACGACAAGCTCAGGACTTTAAATTCTCAGATCAAAGTATCTGAGAACCAGAGATTTAGGAAGGCCCGAAAGAAACGTCCTACCTCTTGTAACCACAGGCAAGACACAGCTGAAAATCAGGCCCCAAATTTAATCCACAGCACATTGCAATCCAGTCCTGCGGATGGCGGAATCACAATAGAAGTTGAACTTGACTCATAGCCTTGGCAAATCCCATATGTGAAATCAACAAGGCATTGAATGAAAAAGAGAGGGATCCTGAGAACAGTAAGGAAAACTCAGATGAAACTGAGAACCCTGAACCCCCAAGTCTCCCCAAGCCTCCTTTGCTATTTATGGCAGACGCTGCTCTAGTTTAGGAAAGTAATCTCCGCTTGTTTGGAGACCCTGTAACACTAAAAGATGTTGAGGTGGGGGCTCCTGTCATACTCTTTACATTTTCCATTTGACTTGCCTGTGTGTCCTGTGCAGAAGGCAGATAGATCTTGGAGAATGGCGATGAACTACTATAAACTTACTCCAAATGCATCTGCTATTCCAGATGTGGTATCTCTCCTGAAGGAGAAAATCCCCTAGCTCGTGGCATCGTCCACAGCCAGTGTTCTGGCAACTACCAAAAGGAGTTTGCTTTAGTTCAGCAGGGACAGCAGGAGACCCTGTCTTGCCTCAGGACTGTACCAACTCTCCTGCTAGGACTGATCTAGACGAGAGGGACTCAATGACTCAGCATTTCACGCAATATCATGCTGACTCACCAGACTGATGACATTATGCATAACAGACCTGCTGGGCAGGAAGTGGACAGCACCCTAGAAGCTTTAATAAGACATATGCGTAGCAGGTGGTGGGAGGATACACCATTAAGTTCAGGGGTCTGACACCTAGGTGAAGTTTCTGAGGTCCAATATTGTGGTCCATGTTTGGATGTTGCCTCTATGGGACAGACAACTTGCTTCTCCTCGTACTGCCTTCCACCAAGAAAGACACACAGCACTTGGTGGACTTATCTGGCTCTTGGAAGCAACACCTCCCACCTGTAATGTGTGCTGCTCCAAACATTTTTACTGATTTTGAGTAGGGTCCAGGGCAAAAAAGACTCTGCAGAAAGTCTAGGCTGCTGTGTGGCTAAGGCCTCATGATCAAGCCTCTGATTATTCCCCAAATTATCTGTGGCAGATGGAGTAGCTACGGAACCTGCTGCAAGTCCCAGCAGCCCAGACCCTCAGGGTACTGGAGGAAATCTTTGCACCCTTCCAAAAATATCCTCCACACAGCATCAGGTGACCATAAGACATTTTCATCCCATGGTGAGGCAGGTGTTATCTGATCCACTGAGCCATAAAGTTGGACATGCATGACAGTAAGTCATCACCAAATAGAAATGGTGTGTTCAAGTTCATACTCCAGTAGACCTTGAAAGCATAAGTAGGTTGCCTGTGCAAGCGGTTCATACTCTCCCAACACCTGCTCCTGCACTGCCCCAGTTCCCTTCACCCACGCTAATGACCCCATGTGAGGCTCCTGATGACCAGTCAAATGACAGAGAGCAACTAAGTCCTGATTGCTAGATGGTTCTACCTGATACTCTGCACATTTGTGGAAGTGGACTTCTGCAGCATTTCAGCCCCACTCAGGAGTATCCCTGAAAAACTGCAAGGAAGGAAACTCCTCCCAGTGGTCAGAACTTGGAGCAACCTGAGCAAACAGAGGGCCAGAGGTGATGATCTACAGTGGTTCATAGGCCACATCTAGCAGATTGGAGGGATGATGGGGATCACAGAAAGAACAGGATTGGAAATTGGAGGAAGTACAGATATACTCAAACACATCTCAGCCCTTGCCCCGAGGGGGGCCCCGGGCTCAGCTGAGAACCAGGGCATGTTGATTTGGCCAGGCAATGCTCTAGGAGGGACAATGCATCAGTGAACACAGCTGGCCTAGCCCCGCCCTCCAGGAGCTACATTTGGTAAATGTCAAGCAGTAGCTATACCTACTTTTTGTGCATGATATCATGTAATCCTCCATGTGATACCTCCAAGGAGGAACTACGATGATGTTATATTACAAAGGAGAAACTGAGGCTCAGGGGGCTAAGTGGGTGGTCCCAGGAGCAGGTAGGACTTGCACTCATTTCCACCTGACTCCTGATCCCGTGTTCTTCGCTCCTGTGGCATATGTGGGAAATGACGTTTCCTGGGGCTGTGGGTATCACCTTTACATGGACGCCTGATGGAAGAACTTGACCCTTTTGACCCTTCCATTACCTCTCAATTCCTATGGAATCAGTGCCTACGGGTGCCGCCTGGGAGCAGGGGCTTTGTGATGCCCCCTTCTCTCACCCTCACGACAGCTCTGCCAGGGGGTGTCGTTATCTCCATTTTCAGCAGAGGAAACCAAGGCTCAGAGGATGCCTGAGCAGAGACAGCAGCCAAGGGGGCAGAGACAGAGACAGAGCTGCAAGGATTGGACTCTCCTCCATGCAGGTCACCCTCTGGACAAGGATGCCCCTGAGTCCCTTACGTTCCACAGGCCTGGACTAGCCTCTCAGGTCCCTGTCACCACCTACAAGCCCTGCAGTACTACGCTCCCAACTGTCACCTCCTCCCCTGCCCACCTGCCCCGGTCACTGGGCTCTTTGCTCCTCCTCAAATACACCACACCTGCCCCTCGCTCTCCCTTCGGCCTGCAGTGCCCCCCACTCTGCCCCAGCATCTCCACTGTCTCAGTTTCTCACTTTATTCGGGTCTCTACTCAAATATGCATCCCCTGAGAGCCTGCCCTGAACACTGTCTCAAATACAGCCCTCCCTTCAGTCCACTCTCTGAGCCCTTGCCCTGCCTTATTCTTTGCAGCATCTATCATCATGTGCTTGTGTTCCTTGTCTGGTTTTCACTGTCCTAGATTGGATTCCCCCAGAAGCAGAACTTGAGAGGAGGATACTAGGGCAAGTATTTATTTGGGAGGGGAGGCAGCTCTGCTAGGGGTGCCAGGAAGTGAGACAAGGAAGAGAAGGGAGCACAGTTAAACCAGCTGCCACTGCGGGTTCCTGGAGTTAATCCCCAGGGGACCCTGGCAGATGGTCCAACCCAGCCTAAGGATTATCCCACCTGAAGGGCGAGGGAGCTGGGGCATTTATACCCCAACCCTGGAGAGTCCTTGACTGAGAGCTGCTGCCAGGGGCTGTCAATTCCCTGGCACGTCTGGCCTGCCAACTATTCAGGCAAAGTGGCATTCCTGGGAAGATCCTTCCTTCTTGGACCCCAAGACCTGGCTGTCCCGCAGTAGCCTTTCCCAGGACTCTTGGGCAAAATCAGGTACAATGGGAGGAAGCCACAGGGAGTGCCTGGGAGCTGGGTGGAGGTGCCAGGAGGCCAAGGATTGGGAGAGGGAGACCCTGACAGGAGCCAGACCGGCACCGCCAAGCGGTTCTGAGGGTCACTCCTCTGACAGTTGGTGACAGCTCCTGCTCTCCCGCCTGTCACCAGGAGGCTGTGTGACCTTGTGCAGAGCCCCCACTGGAAATCAGTGGGGGGATTTGAATAGACGACCCCTAGGACCTCCTCCCCCTACTTCCCAGTATCCACTGTGGCTCTGGACGTGCTCAGAGCTCTCCGGGGCGCTGGCATCTTGTGTCCCCCCAGGCCAGGGGCTCCTCCAGCGCAGGCCTGAGTCTTGCAGCTTGCATTTCCCTTCCGTCCAAACTGCACTGCAGCTTGGGCCTGACCCCACTTGGAGGGAGGCGTTGCCCCACAAGGTCACCAGGAGCTGTGACCCTTTCAGAATCATGAAAGCAGAGTCCCCAGGACTTCAGGGTGTGTGTGTGTGACAGAGCACGACGTATCGGGAAGTCACGGCCACAGTGTCCATCAGCCAATGCGAACCAATCGGTCATCCCTACGCTCACTCGGGACCAGGTCCAGCAAATGTCAGAGCCGGCAGGGGTCCAGACCACCAGCCCCGCCCCTCCTCGTTCTGAGCTCTGGAGTCTAAAGTGCCCAGAGGTGGGGTGAGTGCCTCAAGGTCACAGGCCAGGTAGCACCAAGCCTCAGCCCAGAACCCAGGGCTCCAGACTCCCGTCCTGCGCACTTCCACCGCCCCTGCTGCCCCGCGCTCTCTGCTCTCCGGCTGCTCCGGACCCGCCCACCGTGGCATCTTCAGCACTAACTCTGCACCTCCTGGAGCCCGTCTGCATCTGATTAAATAACCACCAGGGGTGGGGGGCAAGCGACACCACGGTCCCCAAGAGGAGACCTGAGATGAGGAGTGACAGCCCCACAATCCCGTCAGCGCTCAACCTCCACACGAGGGAAATTCAAATTCACAGAGGTCTCTTTTTACGCTTCGAGAACGTTTTCTATGAGAACCAACTGGCATTTTCTATACTTAACACATGATAACTGGTCGTATAACTCTAAACTGTCCCTGTAAATCTACATTAAGTGCCCAGGTTTCAAAGTATTTAGGACACTTAATTAATGAAGTATTAGCACAAAACCACTACTAATCTATCCACTTCACGTCCTCCCCCGCGCCAGCCCACCCTCCAGACAGCAGCCGCATGATCTTTCTAAAATGCACAGCCCACCAAATCTCTCCAGGGCTTCCTGTCCCCCGGGGCTCCCACTGCACTCGGGGTCAAGGTCAGGTCCCTTCTCGCGGCCCCTGAGGCCCCTTGGGACCCAGCCCCCACTGCCCCCTCCATCGTCTCAATCCTTCGTCACCCCCCACGACCTGCCTCGGCCACACAGACCCACTTGCCACCCTGCTAACTTGTGTCTCTCCCCTACTTTCTCCCGGGCCTTTGCACGAGCCGGTCCCTCTGCCCTGAGAGCCCCCCTTCACCGACCACCTCCCCCGGGGCCTCCAGGTCTCTGCAGCGATGGCCCTTCTCAAGGGAGGCCTGCCCTGCCTGCCCTGAACTCCCACAGCCCCATGTGCCCATCCTCATGCAACTGGCCACCCAGAATGGAACCACTAAATTGTCCATCTGCCTCCCCCATCCGACTGGGAGCAACCTGAGGGCAGAGGCACAGCTCAAAATCACTCTGCAGCCCCAGCCCCTGGCTTCAGGCTTGGCCCAGTCCGGGGCTTCATTGCACATTGACTGAGGGGTAAAGAATGTCAGGCTGGCAGTGTGTCCCTGTGGTTAGACTGTGTGTCTGGCCCCATTCATCACTCACCAATATACCCTCATCTGCTCAGGCTGTGGCCGGCAGTGGCAGGGATCCCTTGTAACCAGAGAGGGTGTTCCCAGCTCACCTCTGAGGAGTGGTTTTGATTGGCCTAAACCAGCTATGGTGATCTCATCTCCTTGGCCAATAATTGGTCTAGGAGTTGCTATCTTCCACCCAATGAAATAGAAGCAAATCCTTCTTAGATGAGGCTTCTAGGAAAGCTTTCTTTTTCTAAATAAAAGAGACAGTCTCAGTTGATACAACTCTCTTGCTCTTTGCCTGAATCCTTCCTCCTGCCTGCTATTCAGACATGATGTCTGGCTGGAGCTACAGCAGTCATTTCATGACCATGAGGCTACCAACTGAAGGACAAGAAGCCACATATACTGAAGATGGCAGAGCAGAAAGAATCTGAGTCCTGTGTGGCATCATGAACAGCTGAACCAGGGCCAGTGGTCACCCGCATCTGAACCTCTTTTCCGGTGAGAAAAACAAGCTGCTGTTTTCTCAAGCCGCTATTTGACAAAGTCTCTGTTACTCACAGTTAAACACAATTATAACTGATACAGACAGACCTGGACTCAAGTCCCTTTCTGACACTGACTATCTGGGTGACCTTGGGTAAGACAGTTAACCTATCCATCCTGTCCAAGTTTCTCAAAATGCAATTTATTCATCGGTTAAAACGAAGTTCATGGTCCCTACCCCATGAGGGGAGGAACTGAGGCTGCTTTGCTCAGTACAGGACCTGTGACAATAGGAAAAATTGCTAAATGTGTCAAGAGCTCACCATGTGCAGACATGGATCTAAACAGTTTGCATGAATCATCTCCCTCAATTCTTATCACATTCCTGTAAGATAAGTACTAATATTAACATCACTTTTATTTTTTTTTTTTTGCAAATGAGAAAACTGAGGCACAGAGAGGCTGAGTCACTTGCCCTGGGACACACAGCTGGCAAATGGCAGAGATGAGATGTGAGCCCAGTCAGTCAGATCCCAGAGCTCACTCTTAACCATTGTGCTATGCTGACCTGGCATATAGCAGGTGCTCAATAAATGCTTACTGACCAGATGAATGAATACATTGAGACAGGTGCTGGAGGACACATGGGCCTCTGATTCAGTTCCTTCCACCACCGCCTCGGCTTGTGAGGGGCTCCTGAGGAGACCCTGGACCCGGTGGGCAGTGGGCAGAGCCCCTGAGCCCACTCTCCACCCCCCCACACACCCCTACCCACACTCACACTCATCCCCACCCTGACCAACACACCCCCAAGGCTGAGTCTCCCCCAGGCTCACAGGCCCTTAGGTGTGTCACTGGCACATCTCAGTCCTCAGACACCTCCTCAATTCCTTCTGTGATTGAAACAACACATTTGCTCCCATGTTAACTTTTATTTCTTATTGATTTTCTCTGCCCTGTCTCATCCATGTCCATTTTTATCTCCTTAAAGTAGAAGAAGCCATTCAGTGGGGGAAGCAAGAGAGTGTTCAAACAAGGACCTCTATTAATGGGGCCATCACCCTTGATGGGGGCAGAAGGGGCCCCCCCATCACTCTGGCCACACTTGCTGGACTGGGAGAGCCCGGGGAGGGGGCTGCCATCCAGTCTCCCATTGAGGGGGCGGGGTGAGCTTGGCTTCTGGCGAGCCACCCGGTGAAGTCCCGGGTCTGGGATGGGCGTGTCACCTGGGGTGACAGAGGAGAAGGCCCTGAGGGTGGCGGCAGGGGCATATCTGAGTGGAGGTCGGGGGAAGGTTGGGGTGGGAGCCTCAGCAGGGGTCAGACTGGGCGGGTAGTTACAGGGAAGGAAACAGAGGTGAAGCCAGAGGCTGGGCCCCAGCGGAGGCAGAGACTCTGAGCTGTGTTCACAGGGCCCGGGGCCTTGTTCGCCCCCCCGCACCCCTCCCCCCGCCGAGGAATGTGTCCGGGCTCGGCAAGGCAGGGCACATTGGGCTGCAAACCCACCGTCTGAGTCCCCGTCCCCAACACCCCTCCTGAGGTGGGGCAGTTGGGTGGTCGACCTCTGTGCACCCCCAGAGGGAGGTCCTGGGGGAGAGACCTCTGTGCTGGAGTGTGGGGGCCTGGGCCCACCTCTGGGTCCCCCATCTCACCTCCCTGAACTGCATTTCCTCCTCTGCAAGGGGAGAATAATAGTACCTGCCTTCGGGGGTGTTGGAGGAGGGCAGGTCATGAGGTCTTATCAGAAGCACTTC
Source organism: Balaenoptera borealis (assembly GCF_965194805.1). Lineage (NCBI taxonomy): Eukaryota > Metazoa > Chordata > Mammalia > Artiodactyla > Balaenopteridae > Balaenoptera > Balaenoptera borealis. The sequence continues at coordinate 170,174,847 of NC_138860.1, read as the reverse complement.
ACACAGTGGCTGGTGCACTCAGCGAGGGTGACTGTGACAATGACGGTGATGATGACGGTGATGATGGTTGTGCTAAGTCAGGGTTCCCCAGAGAAACAGATCCAATAGGGTGTGTGTGTGTGTGTGTGTGTGCGTGCGTGCGTGTGTGTGCAGAGAGAGACAGAGAAAGATTTTAAGGGCTTAGCTCACACAGTCGTGGAGGCTGGCAAGTTCACGATCTGCAGGGCAGGCTGGCAGACTGGAGACCCGGGGAAGAGCTGATGTCATAGCTCAGATCTGAAGGCCCATCTGCTGGCAGGATTCCTTCTTCTTTGGAGAAGGTCAGTCTTCTTTCTCTTAAGGCCTCCAGCTGATCGTATGAGACCCATCACGTTATGGAGGGTGACCTTCTTTACCCAGAGTCTACTGATTTAAATGTAAATCTCATCAAAAATTTTCTAGACTAGCGCTTGATCAAATATCTGGGTACCATGGCCCAGACAAGTTGACACATAAAATGAACTACTGCAATGGTGACGATGACAGTGACGGCAATGACAACAGCGCTGATGGTGACAACCGAGGAGAAGGAAGAGGATCAGGCAGAGAACCACGAGCACCAGCTCTGCCCAGTGGCTGGAGGGGAAGGCAGAGAAGCAGGAACCAGCCCCTGCCGGTCCCCATCCCTGCAGATCCACGAGCTGCTCTTTCACTGCCCCTCACTCAGCATCCCGATTCCCAGGTCTCAGAAGACACCACGAGGGCTTGGAAACCAGGACTCAGGAGTCTCCTTCTCAGGGTTTGGCCTTCCAGCCCCCTGCCTGCTCTGCTTGGTGGCAGCCCATGCTCCAAGGCCGTGAGTGAACCCTTGCTTCATGATGACATTGCTAGAGGGTGGCTGCAGGGCTGGAAGCCAATTCCACTCTGCCTCGCTATTTAGGGTCATATCTTGTTCCCACCAGGAAAGCAGATGGGGCTGACAATCTAGAGATGCCGCAACTGTCCCCCCAACCTGTACTGCTACCCCACATCGCCTTCTATGTAGGAGAAGATACAGGAAGCCCCTGGTTCTTCTGAATTCCTTCGAGAAGGACTTGGGGGCAAAGGTGGCTGCTTCTATCTCTAGGTATCAGCCGGTGTTCTGCTTTCCAGGGAAAGTCTTGGGGCAGAGACTGGGGAGACGAGGGTAGGCACAGTGCTTCAGGTAAGGCTCATCCTGCTTGCTTGTAGTGGGAGACAACAGCAGCTCTGCCCTGAGATCAGCTGGCTTCTCTGATCTAATTAGCAGTGTGGATAATTAAACTCTACACACTAACACGAGCCTGCTCCCCTGAGAGCACTTCAGCTCTCCTACTGCTTAAATACGAGATGGTTCCTCTCCTCAGAGGCCAGAGTCAGGGATGCAAAACCCAGAGTCAGAACTGTGATTACCAGTCTGATTACTCAGCAGGAGTTAATAAAAAATAAAATAGAAGCCATCCCCCCACAACAAATAAAAATAATTGACAACACTCTGAGTTATTTCTTTATTTCTGCTCTATTTAAAGAAACAAGGGCATTTTTATTCTTTACTCCTTTTCTATTCTCATGGTTCCACTTATTCATTCAGGTCCTTTGCTGAGCACCTATTTGTGACAGGCACATACTGGGTGCAGGGAGGAGAAATAAACAAGTCAAACAAAGTACCCACCCTCCTGGGGCTCACAGTTCTTGAAGGACATGGCAACAGTCATACAGACAAATGTGTCGGGATGGGGCCAAGCATGCCATGTACAAGAGGCAACATGGGAGGATCATGAGTGGGACTAACTCAGATGGGGGTCTTAGGAGCTGATATTTAAGTTGAGATCTAAAGGAGCTGGTTACCTGAAGAGTTGAGGGCAGAGTGATCTATGGAGCAGGAACAGCATGTGCAAAGGCCCTGGGGTGGGAAGGAGGGTGTCAGAGGGACGAAGGAAGGGCACTGGGGCAGAGTGTGATGAGGAGGGAGCATATGGAGGGGGCGGAGAAGCAGCCAGACCCTGCAGGGCTCACCGCCTTGGCTGGCAGGGCTGAGTTTATTCAAGTTTCTTCAGGTGATATTAAAGGGTTTTAAGCAAGGGGGTGGCCTGATCAACTTGGGGCTACCGCTAACCCTGACTGACATGGTGGTGGTGGTGGGGTGCCTAACTGCCTCCTCCCAACCCCATCATCAGGAAGGTCCGAAGCCTTTGCGTGGAGCAGTCTGGGGCCATCTAGAAGAGGCATCACAATGTAATGTGGGGCAGAGACAGAAGCTGGACCTACAGCTACAAAAGCCACTAGGGATCCACGGAAATCGTGAAAGAGATTTGGACTCCCCTGGGGTTCAACCCAAGAATACTGAGGTCCTAAGGGCCTCCTGGATGCCTAGCCTCACTCCAAGGAGGTTCCCAGTGCAAGTCACATGTATGGATGACCTGACCCTCTGTGTTTGACATGAAGGATGTGCCTTCTCCCTGAGCAAATCCATCTGTCCTGGGGAGCTCAGGGAGGGCAAATTGCTCTCCCAGACTAAGCTGGCACAGCATGGGCAGGGCAGCAGAGGGAGAACAGCGTCAGACACACCTGGGCTAGGTCCCAGCATCACATCCTAACTGTGCAGATGTGGACAAAGCTCTCCCCTCCCTTGAGCCTCAGTTTCTGCATCTGTGAAATGGATACGACGTCTAACCACCACCTGGTGGCATTGTCCGACTCAAAGCACAAACTCACACACACACACACACACACACACGCACACGCACAAAACCACATAATAAAAAATACAATAAAACCAAAAAGGTACCTTATGATCCTCTAGATTGTCTACCCTGCTCTCTGGGTGCCCAGCACCAGGGCTAGGGGTGGGGGGCGAAAAGTGGAAAAGCTGGCTATTTTCAGCCTGGAGGAAAGTTTGTCCACAAAAGACATTTCTCATTCTTAAAAATATTTCAGTGGCAGCCAGGATGCTGGATATTTTGATCTAGTATCTGGAATTAAGACTTCATGGGATTCCCCTCAGCTTTCTTCCCCAGACCCAACCAGGAGTTCAAAGGGAGGCTTGCATGAGACCTCATGCTTCCTTCTGCCCTGGCTTCACCGTGGCTGGGTCTGCAGAGCTGACTCCTCCTAGCTGCAGGCAGGCAGAGACGAGGGGTGAAAGGAGAGAGCTGGTCCAGCACCATCACCTTCCATGTCCTGACCCTGCCCACTAGTGAGCGTGGCCCAGTGTCCTGCCAATCAGATCTGCATATCTTCCTTCCTTGGGGAGAATAGAGGGGCCTGAGAAGGACCATGGAGCAAAGAGCAGTTTCTCCCCAAAAATAATGAGTCAGACTGTGATAGTGGCTATAGTACAGACTTAAAATGCACTGGAAACAGAGGTGAAGAATATTCATTTCATTTGGAAACTGAAGGAAGTTACATGGAAGGTCTGCCTTTGACCTTGGCCTTAATCACGGGGTAAGATTTCAATAGGCAGAGATGGGGTTCAGTATGGAAGCATGAGGGGGGCAGTGCAGGGCACAAGTCAGGAACACTGAGGGTCTGGTATGTCTGGGGGAAGGGTACAATAGATCAGGCTGGATTTAGGAAAAAGACCCCAGTGGAATAGCAAGGGCAGGTGGGAGTAAAGAAAGAACATGTGAACAGGCGAGGGACAGAAACAAATGCTCCTAATCCATCAACAGCCCGGGACAAGCATTGATGTGTGGGGGAGAGGGGCTAGAGTGGGGTTCAGCGTGTATTATCTGGAGCAGCTTCAGAGTACTAATAAGCTTTAGACAAGTAGAATCACAAAATCATATTTTCAATACTGAGGTATAACTGATACAATCAATTGCACATATTTAAACTGTACGATTTGATAAATTTTGACATGTTTGCACCGTTGAAACTATCACCACAATCAACATGATATCCATCACCTCCAAAGTTTCCTTGTACCACTTCCTCCCCTCCCCCAACTTCACCCTGTCCCCAGGTAATCACTGATCTGCTTTCTGTGATAGATAGATAGATAGATAGATAGATAGATAGATAGATGGATAGATAGATACATAGATACATAGATGATAGATAGATTAGCTTTTATTTTCTAGAGTTTTATACAAATGAAATTATATAGTATGTGCTCTTTTTTTGTCTGGCTTTTTTCACTCAGCATAGGTATTTGAGATTCATCCATGTTATTGTATGCAATAGTTCATTCCTTTTTATTGCTGAACAGTGTTCCGTTGTATAGACAGACCACATTTTGTTTATCCATCTACCTGTTGATGTATATTTGAGTGTCTCTATGTTCGAGTTATTAAAAATAAAATTATTACTATCTGTGTGCAGTGTAGATATAGGCTTTCTTCTCTCTTGGATAAATACCTACTACTGAAATGGATGGATCATATAGTAGGTATGCGTGTGTGTTTAACTTTTAATTTTATTTATTTATTTATTTATTTATGGCCGTGTTGGGTCTTCGTTGCTGTGCGAGGGCTTTCTCTAGTTGCGGCGAGCGGGGGCCACTCTTCATCGCGGTGCGCAGGCGTCTCACTGTCACGGCCTCTCTTGTTGCGGAGCACAGGCTCCAGAGGCGCAGGCTCAGTAGTTGTGGCTCACGGGCCTAGCTGCTCCGCGGCATGTGGGATCTTCCCAGACCAGGGCTCGAACCCGTGTCCCCTGCATTGGCAGGCAGATTCTCAACCACTGCGCCACCAGGAAAGCCCTGTGTTTAACTTTTTAATATACCACCAAACTTTTCCAAAGTAGTTGTATTATTTTACATTCCTAACCCCATTGTATTAGAGTTCTAGTAGCTCCACATCTTCAACGCTTGTTATATTCAGTGCTTTTAATTTTGGCCATTCTAATGGATATGTAATGGTAGCTCATTGTGGTTTCAATTTACATTTCCCTAATGGCTAATGATATTGAACATCCTTTCATGTACTTATTTGCCATCAATATGTCTCATTTAGTGAAATGTCCCTTCAAATCTTTTGCCTGCTTTTTAATTGATTATTTGTTTACTTGTTACTGTTTTGATAGTTTTTTTAATAGTATATGTAAAAGTCCTTTGTAATTTATATGCTTTGCAAGTATTTTCTTGCAGTCTGTGGCTTGTATTTTTTCATTTACCTAACAGTGTAGTTCAAAGAAGAGAAGTTGTCATTTTGACATAATCCAATGTACTATTTTTTTTCCTATGCTTTTCATGTCATGTCTAAGAAACGTTTACCTGATCCAAGGCCACAAGGATTTTTTTTCTCATATTTTCTTCTAGATTTATAGTTTTAGTTTTATATTTAGGTCTCTAATCCATATTGAGTTAATTTTTACATAGGGTGAAAAGTATGGATGGAATCTTTGTTTTTGTTGCTTGTTGCATATGCATATCCAAATGTTCCAACACCCTTTGTTGAAAAATTTCCTTTCTCTACTTAATTACCTTTGAACTTTCATCAAAAAACAATTGTGCATATATGTGTGGGTCTATTTCTGGAATCTCTGTTTCATCCCATTGATCTATGTATCTATTATACTTTGATGGCAACATCACATTTTTGCTATTGCTGTAGCTTTATAATAAGTAATGAAATTAGGTAGTGTTAGCTCTCCAACTTTTTTTTTTCTAAGTCATGTTTGCTATTCTAGATCTTTTACATTTGCACATGAGTTTTAGAATCTATTTGTCATTTCTATTAAAAATCCTCCTGGCATTTTGGTTGAGATTGCATTGAATCTATAGATCAATTTGGGGAGGAATGACATCTTAACAATATTGAGTCTCCCAATCCATGATCACATTTAGTATTTGGGTCTTCTTTAATTTCTCTCAACAACATTTTGTAGTTTTCAGAGTATGAGACTTGCACATATTTTATCAGATTTATCTCAAATAATTTTAAATTTTTGGTGCAATTATAAATGGTATTTTTTTATCCAGTTGTCCCCTCCTAGTATACAGATTTTTGTATATTGATCTCATAGCCTATAACCTTGCCAAACTCATGAATTTTAGTAGCTTTTTTTTTTTTTTGTAGATTTTATCAGATTCTCTACTTAATCATGTCATCTGAGGATAAAGAGAGTTTTACTTCTTTTTTTCCAGTCTGGATGCCCTCTAGCCTTTTATTAATTTTCCATGTCTTATTGCACTGGCTAGAACCTCCAGTATAATGTTGAATAGAAGTGGTGCGACCTGATGTCTTTGTTTTTTCCCTGATCTTAAGTGGAAAGGATTCTGTTTTTTATCATTAAGTCCCATGCTAGGTGTAAGTTTTTTCATAGATGCTCTTTATTAGGATGAGAACATGCCCATATTTCATCTTTGGTAGAACTTTTAATCAGAAATAAATGTTGGATTTTATCAAAATTTTCTGATTATGTAATTTTTCCTTTTGGTTTATTAATATGGTGAATTATATTCATTGATTTTCAAATGTTAGAGCAACCTTGCATTCCTGGGAAAAACCTCTGCTGGTCATGATGTACTATCCTTTTTTATATTGTTGAATTTGATTGTTAAAATTTTGTTCAGAATTTTTGCATCTGTGTTCATGAGGAATACTGACCTGTAGTTTTTTGGTTTCATTTTTTCTTGTAATGTCTTGGTCTGGTTTTGGTATCAGAAAAACACTGGCTTCATAGAATGAGTTGGAAAGTATTTCCTCTTCTTCTGTTCTCTGAGAGATTTGTGTAATTGGTATTATTTCATTCCTGAATGCTATGTAGAATTCTCCAGTAAAGGCATTTGGGCCTGGAGATTTCCTGGAAATTCTGGAAGATATTTAACTACAAATTCAGTTTCTTTTATTGATAGAGGGCTATTAAGGTTATCTATTTTTTCTTGAGTCCGTTTTGGTGTATGTGTCTTTTAAGTAATTTGTCTATTTCATCTAAGGTATTGAGTTTATCAACATAAAGTTATTCATGATATTCCTTTCATATCACTTTAATGTTTGTAAAACCTGTAGTGACATCACCTCTCTCATTCGCAATACTGGAACTTTGTTTTGTCTTTCTTTTTCTCCTGATTGGTTGGGCTAGATGTTTATCAATTTTATTGATTTTTTCCAAAAAAATTAGCTTCTGGTTTTATTGAATTTCTACCTCTCTCTTTTCTATTTTACTGATTTGCAACCTGATTTTATTTTTACTTTTCTTTTTCTTGCTTTAGGTTTAAACTTTCTCCTTTCTCTGGTTTTACAGTGAAAGAAGCTAAAGTCATTGATTTGTGTCCTCTCTCATTAAATTCCAATATAGACAGAGTATGTACCATGTACGACGTTGAATGCATTCAAAAATTCTATTACTGTTTTATGGCCCAGAATATGTTCTGTCTTTATAAATGTTCCACATACACTTGAAAAGACTGTGTATTATGCTGTTATTGGGTGTAGTGTTTTATAACTGTCATTTAGGTCAAGTTGGTTGATGGAGCTGTTCAAATCTTAGATATCCTAATTGACAATTGGTCTACTTGTTCCACTAATTATTGAGAGAGAGTATTGAAATCTCTGACTGTAGTTGTGGATTTGTCTATTTCTCTTGAAGGTTCTATCAGTTTTTGCTTCATGTATTTCTATGCTTTTTTATTAGGTGCTTAAACATATGGGATTGTTATGTCCTTTGGAAGAACTGACCCCTTTTTCATTATGAAATGCCCTTCTTTGCTTGGATATTTACATTGTCTAATATTAATATAACTATTCCAGTTCCCTTTTAATTAGTGTTTGCATGATATATTTTCCTTCTTTTTTTGTTTAACCTATTTATGTATTTATATTTAAAGTACGTTTCCTTGTAGGTAGCATATCATTCTTTTGAAATTTAAAAAAAATCCAATTTGACAATCTCTGCCCCTTTTTTGGTAGAGTTCAGACCACTTATATTTAATGTGATTATTGATATGGTTATGTTTAAGCCTGTCAGTTTTTTATTCATTATCTATGTGTCCCATCTTTCTTTGTTCCCTCGTTCTCTTTTCTGCCTTCCTTTCAATATTTTTTATTATTCCATTTTATCTCCTCTGTTGGCTTATTTTCTATAACCTCCATTTTGTTATTTTTTGCTTGCCTTACGGCCTATATATCTTTAACATGTAACAGTCTGATTTCAAGTAAAATTATACCATTTTGCATATAAGAACTTTACAATAGTATACATCCATTTCCCTCCTCCCAGTCTTAACACAATTGTCATATATTTTACCTATACAGATGTTATAAATGTATGTACATTGGAACAATATAAATACATTGTTATAATTATTTAACAGTCAATTGTCTCTTTAAAAGAGTTAAACAATAAGGAAATATATATTTACCAATGTAGTTATCATTTTTGCTCTTTATTCCTTTTTTAATCATTTTTGTTATGTGATGTGATTAGTTCTTTCAGCTTTTGTATGTCTGAAAGTCTTTATTTTGCCTTCACTTTTTTGGAAGGTATTTTTGCTGGGTAAAGAAATCTAGGTTGACAATTTTTCTTTCAGTACATTAAAGATGTCATCACTCCCCCATCTTCAAATTTGCATAGTTTATGAGAAGAAATTGGCTGTTATCATAATCCGCATTCCTCTACGTGTTATAGCTTTATTCTCTGGCTGTTTTTGCTGTGTCTTGATGTAGTGTCCTTCATATTTCTCGCACCTGGATCTGTCAGATTGTGGTTTTCATCAAATGTGGAAAAATGTTTAGCTATTAATACATCAGATAAATTTTTGTACACTTCCCCCTCCTTTGGGAACTCCAGTTGTATGTACATTAGGTTTCTTGAAGTTGCCCCAAATCATTAATAATATTCATTCTTTTTCCATTCTTTTTTTTCTCTGTGTATTTCATTTTGGATAACTTCTATTCCTATGTCTTCATAATCAGTAATTTTTTTCCTTCTGTAATGTCTAGCCTGATGTTAATCTTACCCAGTGGACTTTACATCTCAGACATTATTGTTTTCATCTCTAGAATTCAATTTGGAATTTTTATTATGCATTCTGTGTCTCTACTTTCTAAACATCTGGAACACATTTCTAATATTTGTGTCAGTTCTGGATTGGTTTCAGTTGATTGATTATTTTCATCATTATGGGTTGTGTCTTCTTGCCTCATTTTATGCCTGATAATCTTTGTTTGGGTGTCAGACATTGTGACTTTTACCCAGTGCATATTGGGTATTTTTGTATTCCTATAAATATCTTAGAGCTTTGTTTGGGGACATAGCTAAATTACTTGGAAACAGTTTGATCCTTCTGGGTCTTGCTTTTAATTTATTGTAATGGGTTGAATAGTGTCCCCCCAAAAACTCATGTCCACTTGAAACCTCAGAATGTGACTTTATTTGGAAATATGGTGTTTGCAGGTAAAATTAGTTAAGATGAGGCTATACTGGATTAGAGTGGGCCCTAAATCCTATGACTGATGTCCTTATAAGGCTCTGAAGACACACAAACAAGAATGCCTTGTGAAGATGGAGGTAGAGTTTGGAGTAATGCATCTATAAACCAAGGAATGCCAGGGACTGCCAGCAACCATCAGAAGCTAGGAGAGCAACATGGAACAGGTTCTCCCTCACAGCCTCCACAAGAAGTTAACCCTGCCAACACTTTGATTTCAACTTTCTATCCTCCTGAACTTCAAGAGAATAAATTCCTGTTGTTTTAAGGCCCCTAGCTTGTGGTCATTTGTTATGGTAGCCCTAGGAAACTAATACACATATGTTAGGCAGATCCAGTGCACCATCTAGTCTAGGACTAATTCTTCCCACTGAAGCAAGATCCTTTTGACTATTCTACCCAGTGCTCCATGAATTCTGAGGTTTTTCAGTCTAGCTGGTGGGCACAAATGTTATTCCTGGTCATGTTCACCCTAATACTCTCGAATGGCTCTTTCCCTGGCACTTTTCTCACACACGTGCTCTGATCAGTCAAATACTCAAAGGCAACCCTCTGCACAGCCCTGGAGTTCTCTCCCTTTGTGCAGCTCTCTCCTCTCTGTACTCTGTTCGTGCAACTCCAGCTGCCTTGCTTCCCCTGACTCTGTCCCTCTCCTCAATTCAGAGTCAGCCAGGCTCCACCTGGGCTCCTCCTCCCTGTACTGACTGAAAGCTCTCCTAAGGCAGTGAGTTGGGGCAATCACAGGACTCACTTCACTGGTTTCCCTTCTTCTCAGGAACCACTATCCTTCGTTGCCTGACATCCAGTGTCTTAAAAACCAATGTTCCATATACATTTCTTTTTTTGGTTGTTCAGGTGGGAGGATAAATTTATTCCCTGTTTATCCATCTTGGGCATGAGCACAAGTCCCAAAATCATAATATCTTAAAGCCCTAAAATCTAAAGGAGTCTTATAATATAGGGATATTTAACCAGAATCTCAGAGTCTTAGGCGTTTAAAACTACAGCAATTGGAATCTTAGCTTGCTCAAGGGACTGGATACTTTCTGAATGATCACCTCCAATAGTTATCAAGTATAAATTGTTCCACGGACTGTGCTCAGTACTTTGCACACATTCTGTCCTTTTGTCCCCATGACAACCCTAGGGAGTGGGAACTATTATTTTGCCTGATTTTCCAGATGCTTAGTGAGTGTAAGTCATTGCTGAAGGTCAGACACCTTGTAATCAACAGGGTCTGGACTCAACCCAGATCTCTGGGCCTCCAAAGCCCATGAGCTCAGCCTCTCTGCTGGTTTGCCTCCTGCGGGGCCTCTCTGCTGAGTGCTCATCCTTCCTCTGTGCACACCTCCAGTGACGGGGAGCTCACTACCCCTCCCCAGGGCTGCCTATCCATCCTAACAGTGGACACATCTCTCCTGCTGTTCCTAAATCTGCCCTGGGAGACCCCACAGAAGAACATAACCTTCACCTGGGGCACCTGTAGGGAGAAGGAGCAGCTACTTTTGAGGTGGGACAGCCATCACACAGGACGGGGGAGTCTCAGGTTAGGGAAGCCCCAGCTGCAGCCCCTCCCTGGCGATAGAGAGGGGGGTTCATCCTGAGGGAGGGAATCAGCTGGAGACGTTGGGAGCAGGATGTCTCAAAGACAAGTGAAGACGGAGCCCAGAACACTGGGTGCTGGGGGTGAGGGATGGATTATAATACAGAAACACAATTCTCCAGCAGTCAGAGGCATGGGGCCTAATAAGATTGGAATCATAAGTGCTGTGCCTTTAATTTCTTGGCTCTTCTCCCCGAAAACTTATTCTACAAAATATGCCTTTGTGCCATCCATCCTCCCAGATGGCTCTTTAAGTGAAGCTGTTTGTTACGTGGGAGAAGAAAAGGGAGGGGTGGGAGGAGCAGGAAGGGGGTGGTGGAGCCACCGCAGCCCCCAGGGCTGGAGACAAAGGGAACAGCAGCGAGTGGGAGGGCGGGGCAGGGAGAGCCGGGGTGGTCCTGGAAGGGGCAGAGCAGGCCTCCCTGGATGGGACCTCGGCACAGCAGAGCCACATGACCAGGGTCCCAGTGACAGTCGCTGGCAGTGTCCCGGCCCCACTGTGTGCCCAGCTCTGGGTGAGCACTTTGGACTCATTGACCCAACACTTCCTCACATCAGCTGTGTACCAGGTCCGGGGACCATCCTCATTCCACACAGGAGGGGCTCAGAGAAGTGCAGGACTTCGCCCAAAGTCACACAGCTGGTGAGAGGCAGACTCGGGATTCGAGCCCAGGACTGTGGGACTCCAGAGCCCCAGCTCTTAACTGAGATGTCACACAGCCCCTCCCAGACTGTCAGCTGGAAGAGCTTTAGAGGATCAGCCCCACCGCAGTGCTATCACCCTCGGTGCCTCAGTTTCTCCATCTGTACAGTGAGGCAGTTGGTGCAACTCCCTGATCCTCAAGCCTGACTCCACATCAGAATCTCCTGGGGCTTTTCAGTGATACTGAGGCCTGGGCCCCACCTCAATATCTGGAGTTTTTAAAGCTCCACCTATCCCAAGACATTCTAACTGGCACAGCGTCACACTGCACCCACTCAGGTGAATTCTCAAGGTGAGTGTTTCTGGAGCCGATTACGGGAGAAGGTTGAGGAGATAGGACTGGCTGTGACCCCACATCCGAGGCAGCCCAGTGGGAGGGTCCGTGATGGATTCCGTTTCCACCTCCACATCTGGAGGCCTCTTTTGTCCCCTCCTCCTTCCTCAGTGCAGCCCACCCCCTCTAAGCCAGGCGTCGAGGAGCCGTGATGGATCACCGCTGTCCCTGGCCGCAGATGGCTCCTCCACCGCCCGGCGCCCCCTGCCCCAGCCCGGTGTCTACAGCAGGGGCTCAGTGAAGGGTTATGGATGAGAAGAAGAAGGGAGTGCCTGGGGACGGGAGTTCCGAGATGGAGATGTCACAGCAGAAATGCCAAACTGGCTTTCTCGTGTGGCCCTTTTATAAGCCTGGCCTGCATTTTCCCAATTATGAAATAAATACACACACACACACTTTTGTTGCCTTTTCCTCCCTAAGGACAAGCTGGATTTGTCAGGTTCCTTAGCAATCCCCAAGGGAAGGTGGGAAAGGTAGGAATGGCTGGGAAAGGGCAGTGGCGGCGATGCAGGCACATCACGCGCAAACGGGGGCTTTGTCTCTCCAGAGGAAGGGGCGTCTGCCCATTTCCCAGAGGGGCAGAGCAAGGCAAGGTGTGAGGCCACGGCCAGAGGCTCTCAAGGTAGAGGGAGAAGCCTCCCTCCTGCCCACCTGGCCCAGGGGGCCTCAGAGCTCAGTCTGCCCCCACCCCTAGCATGTTCTTCCCTAGGGTTTCCTAACCCAGAAAAGCGCGTGGAAGCCCTGAGAAGCCCCCTCCCCTTCATCACCCCCCTAAAGTTGAATTAAGTCATTCCTACCCCCATTCATTCACCAAGGCCCGCTGTGTGCCCGCCCTGCTCTTGGGACACAGCCATGACCCAAGCCGCCCCGTCCCTGCCCTGTCACCTCAGGATCACTATTTAACAGGGAGCACGGGAGCAGAGAAGCGCACAGGTGATGAATTACAGCTGCACTGAGGGCTGTGCGTGGTGCCGGAAGCTGCAGAGCGGACAGAGGAAGGGAGACCCCAGGCAGAGGGGACAGGGGTGCAGAGCCCCACCCCCGGTGGAGAGAGCTGGGGGTGCTTCTCTGCTCCCAGCTCTGAGCAGCCCCATCAGCTTCACAGTGAGGCTGGGCCCTCCCGGTCCACGCTCACCCGACTGAATGCTGTGACCCCGTTTCCAGTCTCTAAAATGCTGTAGCAATTCGCGGCCCCAGGCTGGCCCCGCCCACAAGCCGGCTGTGCCCCTCAGGCCCCCGTGCTTCCGCCCGCTGACCACCGCCTGCTGACCTTCTCCTTGTCTCCTGTCCCAGCCTCCCCTGTGGCCTGAGATCCCCCGCAGGGCCCCCCCACCTCCTTGAGGGTCCCCTGGGGTCCGTGGGGATGGGCTTGGACTTGACACCCTGATGAGAAGCCGCTGGCGTCTCCCAGGCCCCTTTGGTGACAGTGTCCTGGTCTGTAACCGGACATCATCACCCACCACAGGGCGTCCAGAGCCGGGGGAAGTCGTGCAAACCCTGACACTGCGCCCTGCTGGGGAGGCCCCGCGAGCGGAAACAGTGTCACCTCGTGAACCCGCAAGGACTCGGACGGGGACCCTAAGAGGAGGACGTCCTGTCCCATGAGCCTCCATCGTCAGGCAGATGGGTCTCTGCCCACCCGTCCTCTGGTCCAAGACACCAGGCCTCCCTGGACCAGCACAATGTAACTGGACTGTAGTCAGAGCCCAGGAGCATGTTCTGGAAGCCCTGGTAGAGGCAGAAAGCTGGGGGAGGGGAGGGAGGGTAGAGGCAGCGGAGGGGGCGGGGCTCCAGTCAACTCCATCCTCGCTCTGATGCTGGTCCTGATGCTGCCTCTGGTTCTGGGTGTGGACAGGCGGTAACTCTGGGAAAACTCCGGAGGACGGAGGACGGGAGGCAGCCTGGACTCCAACAGCTCCGGGGGCATCCGATCACACTGCTGCTGCTGTGACAAGGACAGTGCTGGTAATAGTGTGCCAGGCACCGTGCCAGCTCTGCGTCCTCCATTTCCCGGCATCCTCACTACAGCCTCAGAAGGAAGTGTCCCATTTTAGATGAGGAGACCAAGATTCAAAGAGGAGCCGTCACTTGCCTGTCCCCAGTTTAGGTCCCTCTTGGCTCTAGTGTTGCCTGGAACCTCCCAGTTTTCCAGCTGATACCACCTCATCTGTAAAATTTAAAATTTGCCCATGTTCTGAGGTTGGCATGGCAATGGTGACTGTCCCTCTTAGAGCAAGTCTTTGGAGGCGGGTGATGGAGTACCAGGTCCTCCAAGGCCAGCCTTGTCTGAGGCGCCCATTAAAGAACAAATGTGGCCCAGCTGCACACCACGCGCTGAGGAAATTGCTGCAAGGACAATGAAATGAAGGGAGAATCCATCAGCCTGGCGGGGGGCAGGGGGGCGCCCACCACCTTGCAGCCTGGCTCACAGGGGCGAGGGGTGGGAAGACAGGGCCTCTCAGGGGCTCGTCCTGAGACAGGAACTGCTGGGTTCAGATGATTCTCCTGACTCAAAATTGTCCCGTGAGATCCAATTTCAGGAATTTTTTTAAACTGCTGGCAATAGAGAATATCTCTCTTGTGAACTTGAAATGGTAAGGTCAGTCTGCAACTATGAGGGCCTTCAGGAGAAGAACTGCCTTAAGTTCAAGCCTATGTGGATTTGTGACACCTCAAATCCACTTTGGAGTAATAATAATAATAATAATAATAATAATACCAAGAACAACGTAGAGGGTCTGTGTATGTGCCTAAGCTGTTCTGAATATTCTACACATACATTCCCTTATTTACTCCTCAGCATAGCCCTGTGAAACAGGCACTATTATTCCAATTTTACAGAGTGAGAAACTGAGACACAGAGAGGTTAAGTAAGATGCCCAAGTTCACACAGCAACTAAGCCCCAGAGGCAAGATTCACACCCAGGCTGTCTGGTTTCAGAGTCCCTGTCCTTAAGCACCTTGACACAATGTACCGATTCCTTCATGAAACACAGGGAAGAGAGACAAAGCAATAAATATAAATGATGGAGAGTTTGAGCAAAAGATGTAAGCAAGAGAATTACACGGCCAGCTTGTCTTTTAAAGAGCACTTGGTTATTCAGGCTTCAGCAAATAGTCACTCAACACCCACTGGGCATCAGGCCCTGTTCTGGGCACTGGATGGGCTGGAGGGAGGGAGACCAGCCCGGAGGTGATTGCAACAGGTCGGTAAACTGAGACCCAGAGGAGAAGGGACGCGCCATGAACACAGCAGGTGTGGGGTGGGGGGCGGCTCCTCTGACTCCCTGCCCAGAAATGCGCCCCCGGGCTGCTTCTTGTTCTTGTCAAGAGGCTTCCTGGAAGCCCCAGAATTTGATCTGATTATCAAATTGCTGGAAAACAAAAACCGTAGGCCAGGGCTCTGGGTGCAAATGACACATGAAGTATAAATTGAAGCCAATCAAATCAGTAAAACAACAACACCACCAGTAATACTCAGTGCTGTCCAATGTGTGGTGAGACAGGTATTCTCATGCAGAGCAGCTATGGGGACTGTCAATCAGGCCAATCATTCAGGAAAGTGATTAAGTAATAAAGATCATGAGGCTTAAACATATGCGGTGATTCCGCTTTTAGGAATCTGTCCTGAGAAAGTGATCAGAGATTCAGGCAAAGATAACGCCCCAGGAGGTTCATCACAGCTGGATGATGTAGAAGAATGAAACACTGTAACCCTCTAAATATGCAACCTTAAAGGATGGTGATAAAGTTTGATGCATCTGAAGGTTGGTCTATTATGCAGTCATTAACATGATGCTTTTGAGGAGTTTTTAATGATATAATCGTGAATAGAAAAAAAAACATATAAATGTATAATCTCAATTATATTATCACAACTATAATTCAATATAATTTCAGTTACAATACAATTATAAAATTCAATACATGCATGGTAGAAGATTAGAGGATGATAATTTAAATAACAAAAATAATAAAGCCTACTGTTTATGGAGTACCTGCTATGTGCCTGGCGCTGTGCTAAGTGCTTTACATGTATTAGCTCATTTAACTTCACAGCAACCCTGCATCATGGGTACTTTTATTTCCACTTTACAGATAGGAAAGTGAGGCCCAGAGAGGTTGAGTGACATGTCCAATGTCACAAAGCTAAGAGGCTGAGACAGGAGTTCACTCCAGGTCTGGCACACTCCAGAACCCTTGCATTATCACAATTAATTACTCTATTTGCCAAGCTGGGGAAACCAAGGCAAGGTGGCGGTCAGCAGAGCCTGAGCACCAGGGATCTTGTGAACCATACTAAGCCTTTGGACTCTTCATCAAGGAGGCTGTGCAGGGACTTAAGCAGGAGAGGAACATGGACCCTGGCTGAGCCCTTGAGGATCTCATAGACCAAGGCTGAGATGGGTTACTTATGAGCTGCTTGTGTCCCCCCTGCTTCCTGCCTTGTACTTTATGCCCTAGCAACACTAACTTGCTTGCAGTTTCCTGCACACCTGATACTGTTTCTTCCCTCCATGCCTTTGCTCATGCTGTGCCCACTGCCTGAAATGCCCTCTCCTCTACCTGCCTCGATGGCCTGGTGAACTCCTCTGCCTCCCTCAGTGCCTCAGCTGAAATGTCACCCCCTCTAGGAAGCCTGCGCTCTTGTGCCGAGGTGGAGTGAGTGCCTCAGGCATCCTCAGGAATGGTCCTCGGTGCTAGGCGTTGCTGTGGTTTGTTTAGGTGTCTCTCCTCGTGAGACTCACGGGATGGGGACCGTGTCCTATTCCGCTGAGACGTGGTATGATCTGGTGGTCAGAGCCTGGGCCCTGAGGGCAGACAGCTCCAGTTCTAGCTCAGCAGCACCGCTTACAGTTTGACGTGGAGCAGATGACTTTTATCATTCAGCATCTCGGTTCCCTAGTGTTTCAAATGGGGTGACGCTGACACCTACCTGTCAGGGCCTGTGAGGAGGAAGGGAGTGGGTGCTTGCGGAGGGTTAGAAGGCACAGAACAAGCACCTGCTGTTATCTCTCCCTGACTCTCCCAGGCCCTCCCAGAGCCTGACCCAGAGTCAGGAAACATTTTTGAATGATTAAGTGACTATTTCGGCCTGACTGTGACAACCATTCAAAGCTCGCATCTCCAGGAGCCTAAGCCCTTTGCTCAGTGTCTCTGCCATCTTTACCCAGCAAGCTGGCTACGTCCCCTCACCACCGCCATCCTGCCTGTGGCCTTGGCTGCTGACGACACAGAGGCAGCAGTGGGGCCCCGGCTCTCCGGCTCTCTGGCTTCCAGTTGAGCTTGGCCGTGGGGAGGAGCCGCAGGAGATCAGAGGCAGAAGGAGTCAGGGGTTTCTCTCCCTGTCTCCCTCCCTGCCATGTCTGACGATCAGGTGCACCCCTCTCCCAAAGGCCACAGCGCTTGTGGGGCGCCCCTCCCCCCACGCAGCTCTCTAGCTGGGTTCTAACCGCCCCTCCTTCAGGCTCAGGCAGGGTGAGGGCTCCCGCTGTTGTCAGCCTGGGCCCTGCCCCCTCCCAGTGGGTTTCTCTAACTCCGCCCACACCCTTGTCAGCAGTGTCTCCTGAAGTGCCCGGTGTAGGGAACCCTCTGTCCCCTGCAGGGACCCTGACCTAATACGGCACCGCCCGCCTCTCCCCTTCACCACCCTGCACTCTGATCTGTGTGCCCGCTAACCTTGACGCTGCCGGTGCCAGAAGGGGCTGTGCCTCTCTCTCCAGCTACCCACACCTTCCCCTGGTTCAATGCATAGACTCACCACTGACCTCAGAGCCCTCATGAGTCCCACACCAGGGCATCTCCCACCTAATCTGTGTGACGTCTCATGTTTGAGTGGCTGTTGGAGGGAAGCAGAGCTTGGTGTACTCGGGGCAGAAAGCCCTGGGTTCAAATCCCACCTCAGCTCTGCACCACCTGTGTGAGCTTGGGCAAGTCATTCTCCTCTCTGAGCTTTGAGTTTCTCGCCTGCGAAACAGGCATGACCATATGGACCCTTCGTGGCCTTTGGGGGCGGAAATGAGGTGACAAATGCGAAGCCCCGTGTGCACGGCAGAGGCTCAGTAAATGGTGGTGATGATATTGCTGTTGAAATGGTGATGATGATGATGATTACGATGCATCTGTCCTCCCGTGCAGCGAGCCCCTAAGGGCAGGGGCCACGTCTGGTTCAACGCCGTGTCCCCAGGGCCTAGCTCAGGGCCCAGAACACAGTGGGTGCTCAAGAAAAGATGCTCGCCACACAGCCAATTCATTCCACAAAATACATATTGACAGGCGCTGTTCCAGATGCTGGAAATGCAGCGATAAACAGACAGATACAAATCCTTGCCCTTGAGGATCTAGACAGCTCTGGAGCGGAAGCTGGGATTGAGTTGCCTGGAAAGAGGCACAGATCCCAGAATGTTAGAGCAGCGGGGGGCTTGGGAGATGTAGCAGCCCTCCAGAGACCCCATCCCAGAGCCCCTCGGGCACACCTGAGCTCACCAGTAGCTGCTGTGGACAGTTCCTGAGAACTCTCCCAGCTTCCCTCCGCTGTTCTGGCTTTCTCTGCCTCACAGGAGCTTGCTCCGCCCAGGAGTATGATCGGCTATAGGGGAGGGGGATTTCATGCTCACAGAGGTGACCCTCAACCAATAAGGGGCAGGAGGCAGGTGAGACATGTACCACGTGGTTCCCCTGTGGGTCCCTGGCAGGATGGCCCCACTGCCCACAGCAGTATCCATGCTCCGTGCACCTTTATCTGACCTTCCTCCCTTCCTCTCTCTCTTCTCTCTCACTTGTGTGTGCTGAGGTCACCTCCCAAATAAACCACCAGCAATGCAAAACCTTGCTTCAGGGACTGTTTGTGGACAGCCCAACTAAGACAGAGGCCATCCGAGTCCAAACACATCATTGTACCTCTGAGGAAATGTGTCCAGACAGGACCAGTAACACCCAATTCACAGGGCAGTTTGGGGCAGAGCGACCACCCACCACGGCCACTACGAAGGGCAGAGTCCGCAAGCAGACAGGACTCTGCCTTCCCCTCCCTGAGACACATGCAGAGGATTTTAAAATTCTTTGGTTTTACATCTAAAAGATGAGGAGAACAGATACCGCAATTACTTTTACATAAGCGTGTTCAGGAAATGTTGAAATGCTGAAATATTCCAGTACCACCCCCTGCACCCTTAAACGTAGCCTGTGTTTACTTCCAAATGGGGTGCCTTCTCAGCATATTGACCTGGGCTGCTGTGCTGCTCCGTACAGCTGGAGAAAGACCATCATTTCCTCCTCTTCCTGCCTTCCTTTTCAGGGCTCTGAGGCATTTCACACTCACCTGTTCTTGGAAGGACCTCCAAGCTTCATCAGGCCCCACCCACTGAGTCTGGGAGCAGAGGTGTGGCTTCCTCCGTCCTAATGGATCCATGGAGCTTCAGGGAGGTGCAGTGACCTGCCCTGGGTGCAAAGCGAGACCAGGGCAGAGGAGGGAATCTAGTCACGGGCTCCTCCAGCTTCTGGCCTCACTGTTTTTCCTGTCCCATTGCACATTTAGAAGTCAAGTCTCACTGTTCTTCAAACACACGGAGTGCATTCCTACCTCAGGACCTTTGCACATGCTGTTGCCTCGGTCCAGACAGAAACACACAATGCCCCCCCCCCCACCTTTTAATGGCTTGCTCCTTTTCTCACTCAGGTCCTGCTCAAAGGTCTTCTCATCAGGATGATCAGGGGTCAAGGAGGGATGCCCTGAAGAGGCGGCCCTGGAGCCAATCAAGCCTGGAGGCCACTGCTTGGAACATGGTGGAGGAGACTCAGGAGCTGGTTGAGGGTCTGGCCAAGATGATGATTAAATCCTAAAATCTTGTGATTCTGACTTGAAATTTTATGGTCTTAAGAGTCTATTGAGTGACGATTCTAAGATTGAGGGGGCTAAGACGCCAGGATTTTAGGGCTGTTGAGTGCTGAGGTGCTGAGATCTCACGTGTGCGCCTCTGCTCCTGGAGGAAGGGGAGTCAGACCCTTCCTCTGGCCGAGAGTAGGTTTTCCCTCTCTCCCCCCAGTGCTGTGTAAATGTGGCTCTTTGTGGCGTGGAGAATGCAAATTGATTCTGCAGTTCCAATGCCAGGCACTTGCCTTATCTGCATGTTCCAGTTTCCAGAACAAATATTAGAAGACAAGTCTGTGGAGATTTTCTGTGTGTACACGAGTTAATTCCTCCAGCCAGGGGCTCGTCCAGACACGGATTTTAACACAGGGCGCCATTCCCGCACTCACTGCAAGGCAGGGCTGGTGACGGGGCTGCAGCGAGCCCAGCAGAGGGACGAGGGCCCCGTCTCCCCAGGAAGGGACTGAGGGGGCCCTTTGTGTGCAGAGGCTTCGGGCCGAGGTGGGACGAGGCAAGAGGGAGGGCAGCCCCAGCGGGTCTGGGCCGTGTGCGCGGGATGGGGCCGCTCTCCGCGAGCATCTGGGGGGTCTCTGCATGAACCCCGGGGTCGGGCTCACCCAGGGCTGGTGCCAGTGGAGCCTCACCAGCGGTGGGGGAGGGGCAGGGCAGACCCCACCATGGGTCAGACACTGTGCTGGGCCCCGGATGGGCTCCAAAGTCAGATAGACGGGGCAGCGCTCACCAGCTCAGCCCTCTGATCTCTTTAAGCCCCTTGGGATTCAGTTTCTTCAAGGGGACCAAGGGTCCTATCCTCCCCATCTGCCTGGTGGTTCTGAGGGTTAGAGGAAACCCCCAGGCTTGGAGCACGTAATGAGCATCAATCCCACAAAGACCCTCATCACGCCTGCTTTGGTGGGTGGGGGCGGGCGCTGCTTGGAGCACTTTACACAGGTTCCCTCCTCCCCCAGCCCTGGGAGGGTCGCTGTCATCACCCCACTTCACAGATGAGGAAACCGAGGCACAGGCAGGTTAAGTAACTTGCCCAGCATCAGGCTGTTGCTCTAAAAACCTGTGAACAGGTGCAGAAACATTTAAGTTTTTCCAGCAACCCTCCTAGCTGGGTGCCCAGGAACTGGCCGAATTTCAGCCTGGGCACCCAAAGGCCTGGCCCTCGCTCTGCTGTGACGGATGCTCGGGTTGTAGCCAGATGACAGCGAGATGCAGTTGACGCTCCCAGGCCTTTACTCGTGCTGCGCCCTCTCCCTGGAACACCCTTCCCCCTTGTTTATCCAGGAAACTCCTACCCATGCATCAAGGCCCAGGCCAGGCCCCGTGCCCTGCGGACAGCCCCCCACCCCCTCCTTGCACCCTCCGCAGCCTCCTGGATGGCACGGAGTGTGCTGCGGGGCAGGCTTCAGTCCTCAGGACCTGCCACCCTCTCTGTTCACTTGTCCCTTCCTTCCAGCAACATCCGTTGAGCCTGGCCCCTGCCCTAAGGCTCACATTCTGGGAGGGAAAACCAACCCCACGGTGTTGGTATTATTGCCCCATTTTAGAAAACCTCCCACCCACCAGGTTTGTCATTTCCTGAGGCCACAGGCCCCGGCAGCAGGTAGCAGTCCGGGAACTCTGAGCCCCTTCCAGGCTGCCAGGATCCCCCTGTGGGGCGATGGAGCAGCGGTTCCCTCTGGGGGCTGTACAGTGCCCCCTCCTCTCATCCACGTCTGTCCCTCCTTCCCGCAGCCCTGAGACGCCTCCTTCTGTCACAAACCACTGCTGCTTAGTCGTGTTAATTATGAATGGATCACAAGAGGTTTACCTGAGATTTACGATGATACATTTAGGCACCAGGTGATTAACTCAAAACAACAGGCGATGCACGTGGAATATATTAATACACGAACCTGGCAGGCGGCCTTTCATTCCTGTACCCTTCCCTTAGAGACTCACCGGTGGCCGGCGGCCCAGCTCGTATCGATTAGCAAAGCGTTAAAAATTTACGACAAGTTGGAATTAATTGGCCACAGTGAGGGATGAGTTTGACTCAGGCCAAGATTCCATGGCCCCCATGAGGTGAGCCTGGAACAGGGAAAACTTTGTAAAGGAAGCACCAGCCACACGGACACTGCGGCCGTTGTCCTTCAAATGCTCTTACAGGGTCTCTCCTGGCCGGATTCAGGCTGCCGTCCTTGCTCACCTGCACCGTGGCCCCAGCTCCTCGTCTTGCATGCTCCAACCCACCCTCCTCGCTGTGTGGCAAACTGTCTGGAAACCCACCGTGGCTCCCTGTCTCCCCAGAAGGAAGACCTTAGCCTGGCACCCACCCTTGCATCAGGCCACAATGTCCCTGCCTGGCCTGGGTTGGACACACCCAGAGTTGACACCCATCCTATACGCAGAGCTGTCAGGACCCTCCGCCTACCTGGGGAGAGGAGCCAGGAACCACACGTGCGTGAAGGTGCTTTCTCTGAGTTGGGGTCACCTCCTTCACGTTCCCTGCCCTCTCCTCCATCCCAGCGTGAGGCCCGCCCCAGCTCACAGGTGCTGAGGGCAGGAGAGGGCTGGGTGGACCCTGACTCCAGGCCTGAGGCCAGACACTCCTTTGCGCCTGACCTTTACCCCCACATCTGACCCATCAGCCAGTTCTGAGGTTCTCCCTCCAAAATACATCCCCCTCTGGTCTTCTCCATTTATCTCCCACCCTGGTCCAGGCCTCCCATCTGCTAGGGTCACCCCTGCCTCCACCCCTTCCCGGTTCCAAGCCATGCCCCCCTCAGAGGGGTCGGATCACATCACTTTTTGCTAAAAACTCACCCCTTGCCTCCAACTAAACTTAAAGTAAAATGCAAGCTCCCTACCGCCCGGCCTACGGGAACAGGCCCCTGCCCGCCTCCGCTCCTTCGCCCCTGTTCTTCCCTCCACCTAAACTTAAAGTAAAATGCAAGCTCCCTACCGCCCGGCCTACGGGAACAGGCCCCTGCCCGCCTCCGCTCCTTCGCCCCTGCTCTTCCCTCCACCAGGAGCTCCCTTCCTTCTGCTGGCTCTTCTCCTGGCCTGGCCCTCCTCGCTCTCAGGACTCAGCTCCAATGTCATGTCTTCCCCAAGCACCGTGCTAAAGTGGCACCTCCCCTGCACTGAGGGTCCCCAGTGTCCCCCTCCAGACCCTTGCTCCACCCGTCCCCTTGCTCCGTGCTCCCAGGTGGCTGACCGTATCGTCCACATCCAGGGGCCCCTGCACCCCTCTGGCTTCCAGGTGGGTTTGGTTATGGGGAGCCCCAGCAGGAGATACGGGAAGGAGGGGAGGAAGGTCGGGTTGTTTATCCCCCCGGGGTCCCTCCCTGCAGAGCCCAGGGCTGGTTCCATCCCCAGACTGAGGGTTTCAGCTCCAGTCAGGTGACCATTCCAGACACCCTCCACCCAGCTCTCTGCATCTCTGGGTTCAGGTAATTGCTCCTCCCCGCGCCCTGTCAAGCCTGAGGCAGTAACTCGGCTCCTTTTCTGGGGTTTCCTTACTCCCTGCCCACACCTTCATAAACAGTCTCAAATCAGATACCTGATTTGACTGTCATTTCATCTGCCTCCTGCTGGGTCCCCAGCTGACAACGCTGTCCACCCTCCTCAATTCCATTTCCCCACAGAACTTCTCACTCTTCAAAACTATTGCTTGTTCATTATCTGTGTCCCCCCACCAGAATATAAACTCCATCTGAGACGGGGGGACTTATTACGTCATAGGTCAGAGGAATAGAACAGACACGCCCTTGCATCTCCAAAAACGGCACTCAGACTCACAGGAAAGCCCAGCCAATTCTGTGAAAGTTTCTTCTTAGTTCTCACTGACTTTTAAATGCCTTCACACGGCATTTCCCAAGCTGGGATCAGGTGACACTCAATTGGGAGGTGTTCACAGTTGGCACCCTAACACTGACAGTCCTTATTGGCCTGATTTTTCTCATTTCACTGACAGCCTGTGATGATTTCATCCCAGGCTGCCCTGCCATCAGGTTCAGGTCTGTGCACTGGCTCAGTCAGGCCTGGGAGACACTCAGCCACTGTTCCCTCCAGACCCCGAGGGGCCCAGCGTGACTGTGGGCTTCATTTCATCCCCCTCCCCCTCCACCCAAGTCCACACCTCCTGCCCAGACTGGCTCCTCCTTCGTCTGTGCCACGCTTGAGATTCTGGCCCCAGCCGCCCCAGGCCCTGGGATCCATGTGACTAAGACAGACAGGGTTTCAGCCCTAGGTCAGGAATTCAAACCCTGGTCTCTGTCTTACCACCAGCTCACTGTGTGACCTGGGGCAGGTTGCCTCCCCGCTCTGGGCCTCAGTTTCTGCAACTGCTTCTGCTTCTCCTTCTACCTGGGATTCCCTTCCATGTGAGTGGGTTGGAGCAGACACTCTCCTAGCACAATCCCTACTCCGGTGGTGAGGTCTTACCCAGCAGCACAGATCCTACTGAAAGTCATCTCTCTTTGGGAGGTGAGAAAGGAGGGAAAAAATGTCATCCTGACTATGAGACATAATTATTGTCATCAGAAAGCAAAAGGCGACACCCTCATGCTGGTCACGGCCGGCCTGGCTACAGGGACGTTTTAGTTACCAGCGGTACTGAACTGCCTTGCTGAGCAAGACGAAGCCATGAAACCTTGGCCCCTCCTCCAAGATGTGGGTTTTAGGATGAACTAAGCCAGTGAGAAGGAATGAAGCCCCTCCTTGATGACAGAGCCTTGGGGATTCGACACCTGATGACAGGAGAGGGGATGCGGGAATGGGATTGAACATCGCCATCACCAGCATCATTATCGTTATGGCAACTGACATGAATAACCGCTTACCTCTGTCCTGAGGGCTCTCTGTGGAGTGACTCACCTGACCCTCACCACAGCCCAAGAGGAAGCAGCGTCGTCATAATCTCCACTTCCCAGGTGAGGAGAACAAGGCTTCGAGAAGTTACGTCACTTGCCCAAAGCCACTGAGCTTGTAAATGACTATAAAAAGACTATGACGGGGCTGAGCCTGTCCCGAGCTTTGCTGCTTGTTCCAATGATGCGCTGACACTGGCATGGCCCTCACTGTCCCCTTTTGATCAAACAAGCGAGACGAGGGCCCAGCAGCCATTAGAGTCAGGGTCTAGGAGGGGATCATCGGTATCACACCTGTCACCTGGCACACCTGTGTCACTGGCACATCCTGACACCTGGCCCAGGTCCTGAGGGCCATTGGGTCATGACTAGAGGTGGGCTGGAGGAGAGACTGTTGGTACCTTATTTTCCACGTCACCAGGCAAGTTGCCTGAGCTCCCTTCACAGACCTCTCTCCCCTTTTCGACAAGCCTGAAGCCCAATGGCTGGATTTGCTCGGCCCCGCGGGTGGGCCAGGTACCCAAGAATGAGCTGCTCTTCCTTGCCCTGGGCCCTGTTGCCGGATTCAGCATAATGTGAGAATGAAAACTGGATTCAAGATAATTCAAGGCGGCTCCTGGATCTAGAAGAGGAACCAACGCCTAGTGTTGCTGGGATCTGGGCTGGGATGTGCTGTTGGGATCTGGGCTGGGATGGGCTGGCCCCCACTCCTGCCTGCCCTCCTTGCCCTCCAGGACAGAGGAGAGCATCTGGGCAAGGTCAGGGGCCATGAGTTCCTACCATAGGGGTCAGTTGATTCTCCCAGTGGAAAACCAGGACACCATCAAGAAAAGAATACGGAATCAATGCCAGGTGGGCAGGAGTGCCAGAGTCCCTCCCCCAACCTCCCTGACTGGCTCAGGGGCCAGCTGGGTGCACATGCTGCTCTGCCCACGACCTCCCAGCCCCAGCCCGGGGTGAGCTCGCTGCTCTGACAGGCACTGGGAATGTAAGCGCCACCTACCTGGAGGGAAGCTGAAGTGGTCCAGAAACATTGCCCCAGGGGAAAAAATAATAACAAATTAATCCATCCTCTTACCACTGAGCCCCAAATTCTGATGATGAAGAAGGAGGAGGAGGAGGAGGTAGGAGTCTGTGTAAGGGTTAAATAAGGTAAAATGTATAAAGTGCTTAAAGCAATGCCTGGCCAACTGGTCTCATTCAATGAGGACCCCATTAGGCACAAAGCATGGGCTGTCATGTGCCCATCCCCCATCACTGCCTGTGTGTTCTTCAAGGGCACTGTTTCCGGTACCAAAGTCATTCAAGCTGAGGGGCATGAGGCTGATGGAGATTTCTAAATGTGGAGCTGATCTCAGGTGGTCTCGGCCAGCAGTGGCTTGAAGCAGGATCTCAGTTCCCCAACCAGAGATTGAAGCCAGGCCACGGCAGTGAGAACACTGAATCCTAACCACTAGACCATGAGGGCCAGTAGCTAGTGACAAGGCCCTGGCTTGTCTGCTTTGTAGAAATGAATTTCAACAAAGAGACGGAAAGAAGTGAAACAAGTAAGGTGTTTATTAGGAGGAAGAAGAGTACAGGTGAATAGGCACACGTGGACCAGATCAGAGAGAGAGTCGCACCATCATGGTAGTTTAAATCACGTATATGGGCATTTCTTCCAGGTTTCCTCTGGCCAATCATCTTGCTTTGCCTGGCTCTGAGTCCGTGTTTGGTATAACTCAGGGTCCTCCCCTGTGTGCACGCACATCTCTTAGCCAAGATGGATTCCAGTGCAGAAGCCTTTGGGAAGGTTGACACCATCTATTATGGGGTGGCACCCCCTCCCTTTTTGGCCCCCAAGGAGCCTTTCTGCACTTGTGTAGTTGGGAAGTTCTCCTTGACCTCAAGAATGAGAAATATGTGGTCTCTTTATTTCTTATCTGGGCAGGACTCGGCTCCTCTCTACCCCTATCATTATCTTTATATTGGAGTATCTGTCCACAGGGGACAGACTTCAGCTGCTCAGCCTGGAGAATCCCCTCCCCTCCTGCGGAGTAGTCACCCCCAACCCCTGCTCTCCCTTTTCTCCACATCCTTGCCAACACTTGTTATTTCTTGTCTTTTTGATCATAGACTTTCTAACAGGTGTGAGGTGATAGCTCGTTGTGGTTTTGATTTGCATTTCCCTGGTGATTAGTAATGTTGAGCATCTCTTAATGTGCCTGTTGGCCTTTGTATGCATTTGGAAAAATGTCTATTCAGATCCCCTGCCCATTGTTTAGTTGGATTGTTTGGGTTTTTTTGTTATTGAGTTGTAGGAGTTCTTTATGTATTTTGGATATTAACCGCTTATCAGACATGTAATTTGCAAATATTTTCTCCCATTCAGTAGGTTGTCTTTTCATTTTGTTGATGGTTTCAGGCCCAACCTATCAGTGACTTCCATTCCCCTGGCCACAGTATTGGGCTCAGACCCAGGTTGATGCTCAGAGTTAGCCCTTGGATTTTTGATAAAAGTGGGTAAGAGGCCTTTGCTTTCCTTTGGGATTGCTAAATTGGTGAGGATGAGGATGAGAATGATTTGCTTGTGGCCATCTTGGGGATAGCCTGTCTGAGAATGAAGCCAGACAAACACAGCAAGAAAAGGTGGAGAAACAGAGACAGAGAGAGCGAGAATATATGTGTCCTAATCACATTGAACATGAGCCCCACAAAGGCAGAGATCCTTGTCTGTTCGGCTCTCTACCATATCCTCGGCACTAGAATGGCGCCTGTACAAACCAGGCGCAACTGCTTGTGCCCCCGGATCAAGGCAAACCTGCAGCCAGCACACACCCCACCCCCAGGCTTCCCAGTTTCACGATCTAACGCATTTCCCTTTCTGTCTCAGCCAGTTTGAGTTGTGTTTCTATCACCCACAACCCAGTGAGCCCTAACCCTGCTCTCTACCCACCATGCGGGAAAACACAGTGCTTGATCCCTCTAGGAGCTAGGTAAACATTTGTGAAGAATAAAACAAATGAACCCAGAAATCTCTCCTGCCCCCTGACTCCCTCAGCTCTCTCCCCTTTCCCAGGAGCTACTGAGCTATAAATAGCCTAGCCAGGACCATGAATCAGAGATCTACAAAGGAGAAGGAGATCTGCTCTTCCCCCGTGCAGCACTATGTCTGCTCACTTGACGTTTGGAGGAGAGTGACTGGGTTCAAGGAAGTGGCCTGCGTTTCTCTGTAGGAACAGAACCCCAAGGAGAGATGGGAAATGGGAAATTAGCTCCGGGATAATTGGTCTGGGACTAGACTCTCGCAGGCCAGAAGATGCTGGAGTAAAAGGATAATAGCATTAACTGCATGCACATCCCCAGCACATCACAATGTATGGACAATAAGCCTAATGGAGAAGGCTGGGCTTTGGGGCTCCCCAGACCTGTCCGAAAATCCCAGGCTGAAATCTGCCACTGACCAGTCATGTGACCTTGGGCAGCTGCTATTATTATTGGCCCCGTGTCACAGAGGAAATAGAGGATGCTAAAGAGGATGTGACCTGGCCAGAGAGCTGCCACAAGATAGGAAGAGCGGGATCTGGGGCCAGGGATCTCTGATTCCCAGGACAGCACTCCATACGTGGGGTCCTGGGCTACCTGGTGAAGGGTGATAGAGTTCTGCCTGGCATCTCCCAGAGAAGCAAGGGTCTGGGGGACCCCACATGCTTCCAGGAAGCAGCTGCCTGAACATGTGTCATTCAGGTGGGCCCCCAGATGCCCAGAAAAGCTGGGTGCTCTGCAGAGAACACTGAGGTCAGGTCCCAGGAGGGGAGCCTGGTGCCAGAATGTCATCCCTCACATTCCCGCTGGACATTGTGCATTGACAATTACATTTATATCTGTGTATCCTCCTGTTGACCCAAGAAATCCAGAAAAGAGTCAGACTCAGTCCCTGCCATGGAGAATCTCATCATCCGATGAAGGAGTCTGACCTGGATACAAAGAGGGAACAGCACACAATCATCCCTGCTGTTACTGACCCTGATTTAAATGGAAGTGATGGAGTTCCAGAGAAATTAGGTGATTTGCCCAAGGTCACAGAGCTCAGATGGCAGAGCAAGTCCAAACCCCAGACTTCTGCCACTAAGGCCCATGCTCCATCCTCCACCCCACCCTGCCCCGCAGAGCATGAGAGAAGAGTTAGGAGAGGAAGAGGCCAGCATGGGCTGGAGGCATCTGGGAGGGCTTCCTGGAGGAGGGGGAGCTCAAGCTGGGCCCTGAAGGACAAACTGGAGGAGAAGAAGGGCATGCAGAGAGGGAGGAGCCTCTCACAGTTTGTTGCCCCCAGATCTCTAGGCCTCTGGGTCTGGAATTCTCCATGAGAAGGTTCAAGGTCTTCCTCAAGCAGGTACCCAGGAGCCTCTCCCCAGAGCAGGTGGAGCTGCCTTCCAGGCCAAGCTGGAGGCGGCCCCCAGGAAGGGGGTGGTGTGCAGGGCAGAGCAGGAGCTCCTGGGAACATTGTGTTCATTCGGTTTCTGTTCCAGGTGCTCCTGAATGGGAGCGAGGATGGCAGTGCCCTTGCCCATCTACTCTGAGAGGACAGTGGTCTCACAAGTGCTCTGATGAGGCCATTAGACCATATTCCATCAGCCAGTCAGCGCCACCAGACACAATTCCCGCAAATGTCTCATCAGCCCTAGGACTGCGATGTCTACGGGCCCTGTGATTTCCCTTGCAAATTCCCCCATGGGGTCAGCGCCCTGCGAAGGTAAGACTCTCCCCATTATGTCCACAATTGGGGAAATGAGCCCTTTTCCCTCATATTCTGCCTCCGGAGCCCTTGCTGACAACCCATTTCCTTGTAATGAGCCCGCAGAAGCCAAACACCACCACACGGCATGAAAATACACATCAGCTGCTCTGTGGGGTGCTCTCCTCCGTGAGCGGGTGGGGCCGGAGAAGCGGGGACTATTTGGGGAGCCAGATGCCTGCGTGCGGGGGTAGATGCAGCCGTTCTCCACACAGACAGCTTTCCAGATTGACCCCGACAGTGAGTCAGCGATTCTTTTAAATCTCAAATCCCCTCTCCCTCCCTCCCTTCATTTGACAGCTTATGATGCCGGTTAGGTGCAAACCCTGAGATGGCACCAGGCTATAGAGACGACTGAGACCATCATCCGCATCTTGGGGAAAGAAATGCACTAACAGAGGGAGGCCCGGCAGTGACAATATTCATTAGTTTATGCAGCACATTTGTTGAGCACCTGCTATGCAGCGAGCAAAGCCTCCATGGTCCCGGCCCCACAGAGCTCACAGTCCAAAGGGGGAGACAGAGGTTAATCGATCACACAAAGAAGCGTAAGTCCACATATGCAGTAAAGCGTAAGGCCACACGTGCAGTAAAGGTCACGCAGGGCTCAGTCAGCATGTCACCGAGCATCTCTGCAGACTAGAATGGTGGAGCTGGGACCTGAAAGGAGAATAGGAGTTTCACATGAGCTCGGGGAAGAGGGAGAGCATTCAGACAAAGAAACAGCATGTGCAAAGGCCCTGTGGGTGGACAGCTGTTGGCAACCGTGAAGAACTCCAAGGATTGTGTGATTGGAGGGCAGAAACGGGGGAGGCAAGAGGCAGACTGTGTGGGGCCTCAAATGCCACCTCAGGAATCTGGGGTTTTGTCCCAAGAATAGCAGAATCCCACTGAAGTGCTTTAAGTGGAGTACAAAAGTCAGAGAGGGAATTGATATGACAATAGTTGTGTTTCCAGAACAATCCTGAGGGCACAGTGAGGTGAATTGTGATGGAGGGAAGTTCGGGGACAGTAAAACCTGAAGGAGGGAGTGAGCACCTGGGCTTAAAGGGAGAGGAACAGCTTCCCCAGAAGGATGTAAGAATAACAAACATCAACTTGACATCAGTCATTCAACTCATATTCGGCTCATCTGCTAGAATGTGGCCCATCTGAGCCACCCCCAAATGGAGCCCTTTCATCTGGGTCCCACCTCCACACCATCTGGGAACCTGGACACCTCAGCCTGCAGAAGGAGGCTCCCAACAACTCTGCAAGGCAGACATCTTCATCCCGCCCTGAAGCTCAGAGAGGTGAAGGCACTTGCCCAAGGTCACACAGCTCCTGAGTGGCAGGCAGCTCCACGGTGCCAGGCTGGTGATAACATGAGGGGGAGTCACTGTGAACAGAGGGCATTGCCCATCCACATCTTCACTCTGATGACAAAGACAAGCATTCCCTGAGGGAAGGTCCACTGAGGGCTTACTGTGTGTCTGGTGGTGATTCTAAGAACTTTGAACCTACTGGCTTATTTTCTCTTCACAAGAACCCCATGAAGATGCATCAGCCAAAATAATGCTGCATAACAAACAACTACAAAATACAAGGCTTTAAAACTATAAGTATTCGTGTATCTAACAAGCCTGGGGGTCAGCTGGACAGTTTTTTTCCGAGTTTCGTTGGCTGGCAGGCAGCCAGGGGTGAGCTGCAGGTCAGATTTGGGGCTGACTCAGCTCAGCTTCACGTGGTCTCTCATCCTCCAGGAGGTTGGCCCAGGCTTGCCCACCTGGAGGCCACAGGGATCCAAGAAGCTTATTTTGGGCTGCCGCATAACTTCCACCACATTCTGTTGGCCAAAATAAGTCGTAAGTCCAGCCAGATCTAAGGGGTGGGGAAGAGACTTCACCTTTTGATGGGAAGAGTGAAAAAACCCACGTTGCGAAGGACGTGGACACAGGGAGGAATGGAGGCTCAGGGTCCTGTAGCAACCAACCTCCCATGAAGTCAGTATGACTATGACATTGATGCTCAGAGAGGTATGGCGACTTACTCAAGGTCACATGGCTACTAAGGGACAAAGGTGAGGTTTGAGCCCAGGTCTGTGCCCTTCTCCTGATCTGCTGCTTCTTGGAAGCTGTGAGCAAACCCACAGACAGAGAAACCTAGGGCCTCAGGCTTTCAAGATGGAGAGCCCAGGATGTCCCCAAAGTAGAGGGAAGCTCCAGTCTGTCTGGCTCAGGTGGTCTGAAACCTCTGCCGACCTGGAGGCAAGGGACTTTTTCTCCCAGGAAGGCAGAGGGGCTGTCTGTTGGGGCCGAGGGGTGGGCTAGCCAGGTTGTGACAGAGCCTGGAGGGCACAAGACCCAACTCTGTGCCAATTGGAGGGTCTGGATTAGATTCATTCACTCACTCATTCATTCATTCATCCATTCAATGAATATGACCTTGGAGGTGAGTCCCCTTGACACCATCTGACCTGGCATTTGTCTGTTAAGACTCGACTCAGGAGTCTTCTCCTCCAGGAAGCCCTCCCTGATCTTCAGGGCCAGCCAGTCACCTTTTCGTTTTGCTTCCATAGTCCCTGGGAGTGTTTCCATGCATTGTCAAGGTGGATTCCTGTGCTGCCCCACCCCCACCCCCCAGGGTCCCATGAAGGAGCCAGACTCTGGAGGGCAGGCAGGGTCACGTCTTCATCTCCTTCTGTCATCTTCCCTCCACACAGGAAGCTCCAGGATGCTTCCCTGGGCCTGGAACAGTGAGGAACTCACAGCCCACGCTCACGAATACTGAAGAAAAGGAAGAAAGGGGGTACTGAGGGCCTCACTTCAGAGGTATGGAGTAGAACTGGAGGCAGAGGAGGAAACTGGAAATTAGTAGGTGGTGGGAGTGAGGAAATCGGAAAATATTCCACAGTAAAAATGGTCCGACGGTGACATATGACATTTGGCTCAATCAGGAACAAATTACTCCTCCCCCGGGGTAGATCTGAGAGTTTCTGGTGCAGAACAGTTCTTACATCTCTTACGTTTCATGCTGAGCTGGACATGTCCCAGATTCCAGGAGCCAGAGAGCGATCCTAGCACCAGGGCCCAGGGAGGAGCAGGGGGTCTGAGCGCAGCCCCTCCTCACCGAGTGAATGCAGACTAGTTCCCGAGTTGGTGCTGCTCCTCCGTAGACTTAATGAAACCAAGGCTCAGAGAGGTCACGTGCATTGCCCAAGGGCACGCAGCTTACCTAGGAGGGTCCAGGTCAGATCCCCACTGCTCTGTTCCCTTGATCCCAGGTTGCATTTCTGGCCGCAGAGGAGCTTTCTGCAGTCCCTGGGGTCATATCCCTCGAGGGTCAGAGGGGCCTCCCAGGCCATTCCACAGGACCCTGGCACTCAGCCCAGCCAGGCCACCAAGTTCTTCCTCCTCCCCCTGCCCGGCCCTGACCCCTCCCTGCCCCACGAGGGTGGGTTGATCCTGGCTGGGACCTTCCTGGCTGTGTGACTTGGCCCCCTTACTCCACACCTTTCTGGGGCTGCAGTCCCTTCCCCTGTAAAACAGGACAATGACAACCCTTACCCTCCCCCACCCCCGAGGTTGTAGTGAGGATGGAGTGAAGTAATTTGCATAACGTTGGGGGCACTTAGCCAGCAACCTGTTCTCTCTGCTGGAAGCTCCTCCCCTCTCCCCCCTCCTCAGGCACTCCCCAAACCCCTCCCAAGGTCCCCCTACAGCCCCCTCCCCAAATCTGGCATTTGTTTCTCATCATTGTTTTATTTCTTCTCATCAGTTTTCATGTAAATATTTTTGTTGTTGTTGCTAGTTTACTCACTTGCTTTGGCTGTTCCCCCAGCTGTCTCATCATTTCTACCCACTAGGCCTTCAGGAAGCAGACTAGCAGAGCTGGGGCCCAAGTGGCCGGGGGTCGGGGGACTGGCATGGCACCTCTGTGAATTTTACATCCCCACACCAGACTGGGGCTGCTTGGAGCTGAGTCTTCTTGTTCCCAATGTCCAGCCCAGGTGTCCCAGAGCAGTTGTCAACCAACGCTTGGTGAATGAGTGATTGAATGAATGAATGAACAGCGATAAAGGATGGGTATGGGGAGAGGTCGAATGGGATGGTGGGAGCGCTGAAGACCGAGTGACGGTGAGTCTTATGCCAGGCGCTGACCTCAGAGCTTTAAACGGATTATCCCATCGAATATTCCCCGCAGCCTGGTGGGAAAGTAAGCATATTATCCCCTTTTGCAGACGGGGATACCCACGCACAGGATATGATGCGGATTGCCTGGTGCTGTGTGCCCGGTTCATTGTAGAGCTGGGATTCAAACCCACGTCTCCCAGAGGCTGCCTCCTGGGATCAGGCAGAACATCAATGACCCCAAAAACCTTGAA
The DNA here is from genome assembly GCF_965194805.1 of Balaenoptera borealis. Lineage (NCBI taxonomy): Eukaryota > Metazoa > Chordata > Mammalia > Artiodactyla > Balaenopteridae > Balaenoptera > Balaenoptera borealis. The sequence continues at coordinate 170,140,968 of NC_138860.1, read as the reverse complement.
AAGATTCCCTTTGGTGTAAACTGCCCTTTGGGTCCCTTGAGAATCCTCTTTTATCACCATGGTCACATCCAGTGCTGATGTCAGCATTCTCACTCCGCCATGAATTCTGACCCCTCTACCTATGAAGTCTTAGACACTTGAGAGTCCTTGGTTCAGGCAGGTGGGATGAGGACCTTGAGGGACTAATGTGGCTACAGGAAAGGGGTGCATCAGGGCTCCCAGGCACAGGGAGCTCCTGGGCCCTGCCTGCCCTGGGGGTGGGGTGATGAGTGTGGAGACCTCAGAATGCCTACAAAGACAGTTACAAAGAAGGACATCGCAGAAGCAACATTAGGCTCTGGGACAGGTTAGAGGGGAGGTACTCGGTGGAAGGACCTGGAAGGTCAGGAAACCGATGAGGCTTCCTGACCACCGCCAGGGCCCTGGGCTTCAGGAGTCCCCTCTCCTCTCAGCTGCTGCAAAGGCTGACCCATCCCCCCAGGTGGGTGATAGCGAGCCCCATGCTTGGAGCAGGTCAGCCGGGGTTAGGATCCTGGCTTTGCCCTTTTCTATCTGTGTGACCTTCGGAAAGGTCCCCTGCGACCTGCTTTCTGTACCCTGAGCTCTTTTGATCATCTCTTGCCTCCAGGCTTCTGCAATGCTGTTCCCTCTGCCTGGAACACTCTTCCCACCCTTCTTCCCCTGGCTGACGGCTAAGCATCTGCAACCTCAGTTCAACACTCCCTCCAGATGCTGCCCAGAAGCCCCCCAGCCTGCGTTTCCTCTTGCCATCATGTGCTCCTCCTTTTGGCTTCTAAATGCAGGGACTGACTGCATCTGGGCCACTGTCACATTCCCCATGTCCAGGATGTCTCCTGAGCATGGAGATGCCCAACAGATGGTGGACAGATCCAGGCATGAGTAAGTGACCCCCCTCTACTCCACCTCCTCCTTTGCACGGTGACTGTAATGATGCCAAGAGATATTCCAGGTGAAGAGCCCAGACAACAGGAGGCTCTCAGCATGTGTCACTGCCACGCTATTGGTCCCCCTACGGCAGGAAAGATGGAAAAATCAATTGCCTCTGGCTGGAGGGAACTGCGCCCAGCTGCAGACTGCACGTGGTAGTATATGTCAGTTTGTGTGGAATGACTGTGATCTCGGGGTGGACAAGGGTCAGAGACTGTCCCATAGCCCAAACGTCAGGAGGCCAGAGGAGGTGGGGCATGAAGCCCCTCTCTACGCGCGGAGACAGTTTGGGGGGAAAATGAAGACTCTCCTCATCAGGCAGTGTTCACGGCAGCCTCGTTCACAGCGGTAGCACCAGATGCATTTTTAACCTTTTGGTCTCTCAGATTCTCAACATGGATCTCAATTAATGTATGCCCAGACTTTTTTCTCCTATCTTTTCACTCCTATTAAATGCTCAGGGACTAGTGCGGTGAGAGGTGAGGGGCTGACACACATAGAAAACTCATTTTTAGAGGATTTGATCAAGCTCCATCTGAGCTGAGCCACGGGGACAGGTGCGTAGGGATGGGCAGGCCTGGGCTGGGCAGCGGAGGTGGCCTCCCTTGGTGGGGCTGAGCTGAAGGAGATGAGGACGGAGACTGGGCAGTTCTGGCAGGGGGCACCCACCAGAGTGGGCTTCTCTAGGTCTTCAAGCTTAGGGCAGGGGTTGGGGAAAGGAGGTGACAAACATTTCTTGGATTCAAAACATACTCTGCATCCTTTAAAAGAGAACCCATCTTCTCAGGGCATTGTCTCCCGATTGGCTCCACAACTGAGCCTTCTGTAGCCATTCCACTTTTCAATTAGACCAGCCACTTCCGGGTGTGTGGTAAGACCAGGTAATCCCATGGACACGAGCTGATGGCTGTGCTTCCCTTGCTGTGACATGAGTTCCCTCATCAGAAGCCGTGCTGTGAGGAGTGCCGTGATGGCAGATAAGGCATTCTGGAGTTCACGGGTGATGATGCTGGAAGAGGCATTATGGGCAGGAAGCACAAATCCAGATCCAGAATATGCATCTATTATTGTGAGGATGAGTCTCTATATACTCTGATACAGACACTGCAATCCAGTCCCCAGGCTCACAGCAGCACAGGACACCCTCTAGTGCCTGCCCACCAGCCTCGGCTGAACTGAACCCCAGAGGGTTTTTCCTTCTTGCCTGGAAACTGTGGTAAGCAACCCAGTGGACTTCTCTGTCATCCAGGGGCTGCAAGCAGACATTCTCCATCGAAGTCTGAAGCCCAACTTTACCAACGGAGCCCCCTTCCTAGAGTCTCCTTCTCTGGATACTCTCCCTCAGTCCTGGTGAATTCTTTAGAGTTCTCTCTTCAAGTCTATCATCACTCTGCTGTCGGAGTAAATATGATTTTTATATTAAACTTCCCCTGTTTAAATGACTCTGTGGTTTGTCTCCTGAGTGGACCCAGACTGACACAGGTACCTCCCTCATAGTGATATAGTGCGGAAAGAACGATATAATTTGTATATAGCAATAGGCTCGTGGAAATCAATCTGCAAATATTTGCAATCCTTACCTTGAACTAGAAAACCTATTTATTTATGTTGCAATGTACCCAGTGGGTTGCAATTTGATTCTTTATGTTTGGGTTGGTTGGGGGTTTTTGTTGTTGTTTTTGTTTGTTTGTTTTGGTCCTTTGTTTTTTGTGCTTGTTTGTCTGTAAGAGAAACTATTGAACCATGGACATGAAGGATGGCGGGACTTAGAGTGGGTGGTTTTTCTAAGTAGCCCAGGGCCTCCTTGGGGGAAATAAACAAGAAGATCAATTCCTGTTCTCTGAGACTCAAAGATCTTAAAACACATCAGGAAGGTTCAGTTTACTCTGACTGAGGCCCGTGGTAAGAAAGTCCCCCGAAGATCTCCACTTGAGGGAACGAGGAGGAAGCACAGGGTTACTTCCCACTGAAGCAGGTCAAGTGGCTAAAAATGCTGAGAATGGTTAGAGTGTCAGGTAGGGGCTGGGAAGAAACACGTGGTCCCCCTGCTGGTAATTGTGTCCTGAAAGTGCCTTTAAGTGGGGCTGACGGATTGTCCCACTGGGAGCCCATGTGTGTCAAGAGGCAGAAGCCTCTGCAGTAAGCAGAGCACTGAGGGCAGGATGGCCCTGCTCCGAGGAGCCCCTTGGCCCAGGCAGAGACTGAAACTATGGGCAGAGTTGGGGACAGCAGCAGGAGGCCACGTTCATGGATGTGACCTATAGGGCAGAGACAGGACCTTTGGGACTCTTCAGGGTTCAGATGCCCTCAACTCTGGGATCAGAAACAATGCCCAGGTTGGTCCCTTAAAGAATAACCAACTTCCTGCTGTGACCATTTCACAGATGAGAACGTGGAGGCCCAGAAAGAGGAAACAACTGACCAAAGACCACTGAGCAAGTTAGCCATGAGCCTTGGGCTCAGATCCTTCCAGCGAGCTCCTGTGCCGGCCAGGCAGGAAGAGGGGCGTGATTAGAGACTCACTGGAAGCAAGGCGGTACCCAGCGCAGTGCCTGGCAACTCAGAGGCGCACAGTAAATCATAACTCAGGGAAAGAGCTGGAGAGGCACAGATACAGATAAAAACAAGGGAAAAGCTTCTAAAACATAAAGGAAGAAGACAAGGACCACAATTTCTGTTATACAGACAGAGAAACGAAGAACCAATTGCCTAAGGTGGTAGCAGTGATGAGATGTCTTCCCAACTTTGTTGATGGTGTATCTTCAGCTTAGAAAACTCTGCAATTACAGAGGCTGAGAGAATAAAACAGGATAAGTGCTTCAAATAATTGATTCTGCTGCATAGGCAGCAAGGCAAAAATAAGAGACAAACCATGGGAAGCACAAGCACAGCCGCCCAAAATCCAGGCAGCCCAGGGCACAAAGGCCTTGGAAGGACGCCACCTCTGCTGCTCACCTGCTCTGACACTGGCTGGCCTCAGCCAACTCCCTGGAATTTCTCTCCAGGTTTCTCTCCATCGGCTCCCACAACCCAGGAAACCATGCTCCAGGCAGCGGACAGAGTCCTCAGGGCTCCTCTCTCCTCCTCTGGCCCCATCATCTCACATGAGGAGAGTCCAGCCAAATCCTGGTCTCCCTGTTCTGGACTGATTCTTTCCTGTTCACCCTCAGACATTTGATCCTGTCATTTCCAGTCTCAACAGCCCCCTCTGACACACACACACACACACTGAGAAGCAGTAAAATGAGTGGTAAGGGCAGAGCTCTTAAGTCACATAGACCTAGGTGAGACTCCCAGCTTTGCCATTTCCTGGGTGATGTTGGACAGGTTACTTAAAGTCTCTAGACATTAGTTTCCCTGTCTATAAAATAGGCATATTACACAGTTATTCATTTTAGCCAGGAATCCTCAGCTACAAACGACAGAAATCTAGCTCACCCTCACCCACAGCAGATGGGCCTCTTCCAAGTTCTATATTGGGGGAGGGGGCAACAAGTATGGCAAAGACAGCTCCAGGCTTATGGAATCCCAGCCAGTGATCCCAGGACAAAGGGCGGCCTTTCCCTGCCCAACATTCATTTACCTAACCCCAGGGATAAATTCTTATTGGCCAGACTTGATCCATGTGCCTACTTCTGTATCAATCACTATGGTCATTGGGATGGCAGTCACTTCCAGCTTACATGCTTACCCTTGTGGTCAGAGTTACAAGCCCCTCCAGGAACACAAAGACTGGGAAAGAGGCAAACAGGAGAAATGAGGGTGATACTAAATAGTGGAAGAAGAGGGGGAGTGTCCTCAGATAGAACTGTGCAGCAGAGGTCCACTGAATGCCTCCTGGCATTATGGTAAGATTTAAAGGATGTGAAACATTTCTGTCCATGGTTAAACACTCAATAAATGCTAACTCTCAAAATGACCACTGTTACTTTCAATGTAAATCCAGAAGACTTCCACTTCCCACTACAATGGAGTACCAGGGACTAAACTTACCTGTCTATCTTAAATAACTTATAAATCAGATAAAGCATATGATATGACAGTTTTCAGGTATAGAAAATAGGCAGCACAGCAAAGTGATCCTTGAAAGAAGGAAAACAAAGGAAGTGAGGACTACAGAGTCCCTGGCTAACTGTCTGGAGAGCGTTTCCAGGCCCAGCACAGGAAGCGGAAATCAAGCAGAGCCCAGAAGTCTCCCTGAGCAGAGGAGACAGTTGAAGATTCTAGAGGTGGAGGTGGCTGGAATTTGCAGGGAAGAGTACTGGAGAGGAGCAGACTGCTCAGAGAGGAGAGAGCCAGAGAGAGAGAGAGAAAAACAAACAAACTTCAGAGGGTCCCCTTGAGCTTTTAGCTGATCAGCACATGCATTTGAGTAAACTACCCATGACTGGGAAAAACAATGGAAAGGAGGGGGTAGAACAATTCACCTGGAATAGTTCATTTCCCAGCCAACTGGTGTCATAAAACTTCATAAAACACAGAAGAATGAGGCTAGTTATTCAGAGGGTATCATCTAGTAGTGGAGGTAAATTAGCCCTAGGATGGAATGTTGCTCTGGTCCTGGCAAAAAAAGCTTAAAAGCAAGTCTCAAAGAATCGAACTATTTTCAAGCAATTTGACTGCAACCCAGAACAAAAATTAAAAATATTTAAAGGAATAGAAAAAATATCTAGCACTCAACAAGGCAAAATTTACAATGTCCAGTGTCCAAATAAAAATTATCAAGTATGCAAAAAAGTCGAATCACACAAGCCATAGTGAGAAAAATCAATCATTAGAAACAGGTCTAGAAATGACACCATTGATAGAATTAGTAGAGAGAGATATTAAAGCCAATTATCTAATTATGTTCCATATATTCAAGAAGTCAGAGGAAAGCTTATGCCATATGAAAACATATTTTTCAATGCCTAAATAAAACTACTAGAGAAGAAAAATACACTGTCTGACATGAATTATACACTGGATGGGATAAACTGCAGAAGAAAATGCTGGTAAACTTGAAGACATAGCAATAGAAATTATTCCAAATGAAACACAGAGGGGAAAAGCCTAGAGAGAAGTATAAACCGAGCATCAGTGTTCTCTGAGACAGTTTAAGCAGCCTCAATAGATTCCCCCAAAAGGGGTGAGTGTGAGGAAAAAATATCTGCATAAATATTGATCAAAATTTTTCCAAACTTGATAAAAAATCTATAAATGCACAAACTCAAGAACCTCAAAAAAGTGAAGCACAACAAAAGTGAAGAAAACTATCCCAAGTCATCATAATCAGATTACCTAAAACCAGTGATAAAGAGAACATCTAAACAGCAGCCAAAAAAAAGAGACACAATTCACAGAGGAACAAAAATGACAAGAACAGCAGACTTTCCCTCAGAAACACTGCAGGCCAGAAGTCAAAAGAGCAACAAATAAATATACTGGGGGAGGCAGGGGGGGCGGGGGGGGGGGGAAATAAAACTGACAAGCGAGAATTCTGTACCTAACAAAAATACCTTTTGAGAATGACGGTGAAATGAAGATTTTTTTCAGACATAGAAAAGCTGAAAGAATTTATCACCCATACATAAACATACAAAAACAAAAAGTTTAGAAGAAAGCAAATGGACTCATACTGCTTTAAGGTTCTTTTACAAAATGAAAAGTGACATAATATTACCTAAAAATAGACTGTGATAAGTTAAATTTGTATAATACAAATTTTAATTTACTTTTTTTTAATAAAAGGCACAACTTATAAGCCAAAAATGAGATAAAATGGAATCATAGAGAAGTACCCAATTAGTCTAAACAAAGGCAGAAAAAGAGGAAACAGGGAACAAAGAACAGATAAGACAAATAGAAAGCAAAGAGTAAGCTAAAAATTTTTAACCCAACTATCTCAATGATCCCATTAAAGGTAAATGGTCTAAACACCCTGAATTAAAAGACAGAGATTGTCAGAGTGCATTTAAAACACAAGGACCAACTGTATGATGTATTATTCTTCTCAATATTCCCAATGCCTTGCACATTACCTGGAATATGTTAGGCATCAATAAATGTTTGTAAAAGGAATGAATAATGAAAGAACTGTAGTTAATGGCAGAATTGGTCTTTTGTTTTCTTTGGAAGGGCAGGTTCTTCCCATATGCTATAGCTTTAAGGGTCATGGTGCTATAGCTTTTGGCCTTACCCCCAAATATATTCCTAGTAAGATTCCTGAAGAAGCCCCTTCCCATCTTTGGGTAAGTGTCCTCATCTGTAAAAGGAAGTGTTGGGCTACCCTTAGCATGGGTCCTCTTACTTGAGTGACAGGAAAGGGTCAGTCTTGGGCCAACCTGGGGGACCCAGGCAGCCAGAAGAGTGCTGAGAGCCTTGTTTCCTAGGAATCTTGAGACAAGAGTGGAGAGGTTTCTGGGTGTATAGAAGGGGAATTTTGCTGAATTCACAATTTTTCCTAATATGATACTATGGTAAGATTCTTCTAAATTTCATGTAGAGTTTCTAAATACTGAAATTACATTTTTACATTTTCATGGGTAATATTGAGAGGTTTGTCTTTAAAAGTACAATAAAATCTCATTAATTCAAATTAGTCATAATTCTGGACACCTCTGCATTATCTAGAAAAAGTGTTTTGCTAAACCTCTTAATAATGTAAACAAGACAGGAAGTATGAATATTTACCCTACTTTGGCGAGGAAATAGTTTTCAAGTATTTTATTCAGAAATTCACCAGCCCGGAAGGGACCTCTGTAATCGTCTACCTGGTCTCCACCCTCTGGTCATGCCCCATGTTATCTGTACCCAAGTGAGCTCTCAGAAATGTAACAATAGCTAACATTCATGGAGCACCTACTGTATGCCAGGAATTGGACTAAGCATTATACATGGATTACCTCTTTAACCCTCACTACAAGACTATGATTCTATTATCATCCTCATTTTACAGATTTGGAACCTGAGGAACAGAGAGGTTGATAACTTGCCCAATGTCACACAGTTAGTCAACAGCTGAGCTGGGATTCTATCCCAGAAAGCGGTACTCAATAGCACACTCTTTTAATTACTCTCCAGTGCCACCTCCCATTACAGAGCTAACCAATTCATTCTTCTGCATAAAAACGTTTTAAAACCCACCTCCTTTCTTTAAAAACCCACTTCCAGGACTGTGCATTTACTGATCCCTGCCTGGTGTTCTCTGTCACAGATCCACATGGCTAGGTCCTTCCCACCATCCAGGCCTCTACTCAAGTTTCACTTCAACCTACTGAACTTTTATATCCCCCCACCCACTCACACCAGGCCCTCTTCTTGCACACGGCCCTCATTTGTTTCCTTCAGGTACACCGTCACTGTCTGAAATCAACCTGTTATTGTTGACTCATTTATTAGCTGCCTCCCCTTCTGGAATGTCTCAGCAGGGTAAGACGCTTGCCTGCATTTCTTCATGGCTGTATTCTTGGTCTCTAGAATAGTGCTTGACACAGAGCAGGTACAAGATATCTATTAGTTGGATGAATAAATGAGTAAAAGAATAAATGAATGAATTTATATATCCCCAATCTTACCATACTGCGTAGCGCATGATGGTTTCCGCTAAATGCTAATTAAATGGACAAATGGATGGATGTTGGAAGTACGAATACCTCAGAAGTTACCGTAAATCAGGTATGAAGTTAATCTTTGATTTGTCCATGAAACAAATTTTGCTGAACTATTTGAAAGAGTCATTAAGATGGTTAAGGAGATATTTCTCCTGTTTAAAGGAGTGCATTATTTTCTGGATATTTCCATTCACAAATTCATTGGCCTGAAAGGATCTTCAGTGGTCACTTAGGACTACAGTCTCTTAACAGATGAGAATACTGACACTCTGAATGAGGAAACAAAAAAAACTCATGCAAGATCATGCATTGAGTCACAAACAGATCTGGACCAGAAGCCAGCTCTCCTGCTTCCTTCATAATTATTTCTGAAGCACTCAGGGGGAGCTCTTAAAATCTGCTCGTGGGCACATAAATACACAACTTTTCCTGAAGACATTCTAATCACAACAATAATAACAATTTTAAAACCAGTAATGGGAAATGCTTTCATCCTCATGACAACCCTAGGAGGTGGGTACCATTATTATCCCCACTTTAAAAGATGAGGAAACTGAGTCCCAGGGAGGTGAAGTATTTTGCCTATCTGTGGTCAAATAGGTTACAAACGGTAGAGCCAAGATTTGAACCCAAGCAGTCTGGCAGGGTGTACCCAAAGCATTTGATTTGGTAGATCCACTTCTAGGACATTCTGCTAAGCAAAGGATTATGATGCAGGGAACAACACACTTAAAATGAATGACACTGTATTTCTAAGAACACAGACCTATTCCTCTGACCCAGGCCAGACATGGTATGTCTCTACCAATGAATAGATACCTGCTCCTGGTCTGCTGATGCAGGCATTGCTGATGTGGTTTGCCTCTTTCTCTGAGATAGAGCATTTCAAGACACAGAATCTTGTCTCTCTCAGGGTCAGGACCAAAGACGTTTCTCCCTGATCCCAGTGCTGTCATCCCCCCAGCATGCAGCCTCAGGATGATGTGATGCCCTGAGCACCTTGCTCAACCCCAGCCTGGCACTTCCATGCATCTCTCATTCATAACATGCCTCTCACTATTTGTGGAAAATTGACACACAGACGGAGAAGAAAGGAGGATGGTAGGAGGCACATTTCTTCAGCCTAAACGGATCTGTTTTGCAGGCAGGAGATGGATGACAAAGAGACGAGCTGGCAGGGCTGAAATGGCAAAAAGGCTTATAAGGAAATGTGGCAGTCTTGGTGCTTAATGCGGGACACCAGGCGTGAGGACACAGGGGCAAAACTCCTGCCTTCTCCTTCTCCCTGGAACAGGGATGCATATCAGGGATCCTGTAAACATTTCGCAGCAGGAGAGCCTTCTCTCCTCAGCCGGTTTCTTATTTCAAGACATGAAGGAGGCTTCTATTGTGAGTTCCCTAAAATTTCTCCATTCTACGGTTTCCACTGAATATTACGTTTCTCTCATATATGTCCTTTTTTTTTCCTTTTCCTACCACCTTAAGTGTCAAGTATCTCTTCTCTAGAAGCACTGAACTGAGATAAAGATGATTAGGGGATATTTTTATCTCACTTAAAGATAACCGGGAGCAAATGGGAGTAAACATACCTACCTGGAGATTTCACCTCAGTTCACTTCTTCCTTCTTGGTTCCTGCCCTCCTGCTCCCCCTTCCTTCCTCCCCAAAGGCTGCCCTGGGAGCTCCCAGCACAGGGAGGTTTGATGCATCCTCCAGGGCCTGCCTCCCAGAAATTGTGTTCCCACATTAACCCTGATCAGAAGCAAGTTACCATGAAAGGCTCTGATTTCCTGGAAAATTGAAGGGAGGGGCCTGGTGGGCAGAATGTGGAGGCTCTTCCCGCCTTGGAATGAGATTCCAGTGGCAGCTCCTCTGTAGCAATACCTTGAAGTCACCTACGGGCCCCTTGGAGCCAACTGAGAAGACACCATGCTTTGACTGGTTCAGCAGCAGAATGTAAAAGTCAGCTGACAGGAGCTCAATAGAAACTTATTAACTTTTAATGCAGAGCAGCCAAGGCTGCTTAAATATTTAAAAGTACAATTCATCACTTGAAAGACTAGTGAGGACTGCAGAGAGATGCTGGTCTTCTGGGATCTTCATTACCAGGATTTTAGCTATCATAGCATCTTGCACTAAGTACTGATTCATAATAATGCTTCTCATTTATTGAACACATATTATATGCCAGGCACTATGTGATGAGTTCTACACACATGATGCCATTTCATCTCCACAATAACACTGAGAGGCAGAGACTATGTTCACCATTTTATATATGAGAAAATACAGGTTCAGGGAAGCTGAGGGGCATGCCCAAGGTGGCACAGCAAGGAAACGGCAGAGTCAGAATCTCAACTCAAGTGCTTTAGATGCTAAAACCCACACTTCTGACTTCTGTGTTGGTCATGATGGCACGTCAGCAGCGTGCACGCCCCACCACCACTGCCGTAAACAAATGAAAAAATGGGTAGGACACATGAAACAGCTATTCCAGACACTGGAGAGCAGACAGTGAGGAACCGTGATCTCTGAGAGAAGAGGACACATGAGTTGAGCCCCAAAGCACACCGGCTTCAACCTGGAAGCTTTTTCCAGGCTACAGCAACAGAGGTCGAAAGGGGCCGTTTCTCTGAGTTGAAGAGGCAGATCTGAGATTGGGGAGACAGAGGTGACTAGAATCTGCGGACAGAATAGCAGAGAAGAGGGAGCGACACAGAGAAAAAGCTCCAGAAACCTGCGTAGAGGGCCCCTGATTCTGTTGCTGAACAGTAAGCTGTGTAGACATAGGGTGAAAGTCCATGGAGCCAGACAAAGAATGTTCAAAAGGCACAAATCTCAGAGTCCACAGGGCTGTGCAACTTAAATCTGACCATGTGGAGTAGAGACCCCCTCACTGAACATTCGGGGTAATAAGTGAAGCCTTTTAAGGATAATGCCTTAGAAATGAGGCTAAATTAGCCCTCAGGTAAGGCTACTCTAGCCCCATCATAACAACACTACAAAACAAGCCCAAATGGATCAAGCTGACTTTCTAGCTGACTTTTTTTTAACCACTTGCCAAAACAACTTCAATACTCCTTAAAGGAAGATAATGAAATCCAGAAACTCAAAAACAAAACATCCAAAATGTTCAGCATACAATCATGAGCTACCAGACATGCCTAGTTATTATATTATACATAATAACTATATGGAAAAGAGTTCATTCTCCCACTTGAGTGGGGGGGAGGAAAAAACTGAAAAAACTAAAGGAGGAGAAAAAAATCTATTTACCTATATCTATAGATAGATAGATAGTTTTTATATATATAATATATATACTGTAGATTTATATCTATGAAGTTGTTATATATAAAGTATATTGTGAATATCATATATATATATATATATATATATATATATATATATATATATAAATTCACAACCATAGAGTAAAATGTGTACCTAGTGAAGAGAAAAATGCAACATTTAAATAATAACAATGTAGTGCAGGATCTATAACTTGGAGAAGCAAAAAGTATGAAAGCAACAACACAAAGGATGGGATGGGAGAAATAAAAGTATTCTGTTGTGAGGTTCTTACATTACATGTGATGTGGTATAATATTATTTGAAGATACACTGTGCAATGTTAAAGTTACCTATTGTAAACCGTAAAGAAGCCTCTAAAAAATAAACCAAAAAAGAAATATAACTAATAAGACTGTAAGAAGTATAACTAATGAGAATATAAGACAGAATACTAAAAAAAAATGCACATTCTGTTCAAAAGATAGCAGGTAAAGAGGAAAGTGGAACAAAAAACTAGTGATACAAATAGAAAATAAATAGCACTTAATAGATAAAACTGATAGACTTAAATCTAAGCATATTGTAGATTTTATCAAGTGCAAATAATAGTCTAAACATTCAAATTAAAAGGCAGAGATTGTCAGATTGGATAAAAAAAGAGACAACTCTCTGTTGTTTGTAAGAAACACTGACTTTGTATGCTAAAGACACAGATTCATTGAAAGAAAAGAATGAGAAAAGATATACCATGGAAACACCAATCATAAGAAAGCTGGAGTGGTTATATCAATATCAGCAAAGTAGACTTCAGGACAAGGATATTACAAGAGATCAAGAAGGACATTGCATAATAAAAGGGCCAATTCATCAATAATATATAACATTTCTAGATGTATATGCATCAAATTACCAAATAACAGAGCTTCAAAATACAATGAAGCCAGAATGAAGAAAACCAAAAGGAGAAATAGAGAAGTCCACGATTAAATCAGTAAGAATATAGAAGACTTGGACAACACCATCTTAACCTCACTGATATTTTTAGAACACTTTACCCACCAGCAGGAGAACATACATTCTTTTCAAGTGCACACGGAATGTACATTAAAACAGACCACATTCTTCACCACAAGTCTCAAAACATTTTTTTAAAAGGATTGAAAACCTACAGAGTATGAACTTTGACCACAACATAATTAAACAAAAAATCAATAACAGATATCGGTGTTATTCCTAAATATTCAGAAGCAAAGCAACTTACATCTAAATAATCCATGGGTCAAAGAAGAAATCACAAGTAAAACTTTCTTTTAATTTTTTAAGGTGAATGACAATGAAAATTCTACATATCTAAATTTGTAAATTTTTAAGTCATAAAACACCACTAGAGAGCAATTTACACCTTTCAGTACTTAGAAAAGGATAAGGAATAAAATTACAATAAAAGCTAAAAGAAAAAAGAGTAAGTTAAACCCAAAATAAAGAGGAGAGAAATAATAAATACAAGAGTTGAAATCACGTTCTGATAATAGATAATACTAGAGAAAAATTAATAAAACCAAAAACCGGTTCTTGGAGAGGACTAATAAGCTTGATAAATCTTTAAGTAGACTAATCAAGAAAACAGGAGAAAGTCTCAAATCACAAGTATCACGAATGAAATAAGGGACATCACTACAGATCTTATCAAAACTAAAAGAATAATAACTAAATATTGTTAATAATAATATGCCAATAAATTTGACGATTTAAACAAAATGGTCCAATTCTTTTACAGACACAAATCACCAAAACTATCACAATAAGAAATAGAAAATCTGAACAATCCTGTATCTATTGAACAAATTGAATTTCTAATTAAAAATTTCCCACAAAGAAAACTCCTGACCCAGACTGATTTACTGGTGAATTCTAACCACTTTTTCTCTTTTAGATAAGAAATGATAGCAATCTTACACCAATTGTTTTGGAAAAGAGAAAAGGGCATACTTCTCAACTCATTCCTTGAAAGCAGTGTTACCTTGATAACAAAACCAAAGACATTTCAAGAAAAGTCAACTAGACTAATATTCCCCATAAATGTAGATGGAAAAATCCTTTTAAAGACATTAGTAAATCAAATTCGGAAGTATGTAAAAAGACATCATGTCCAAGTGGGGTTTAATCTCAGACAGGCAAGGTTGCTTTAACCTTGGACCAGTTCCCTCAACCGCCAGTACACGTTGTCACATCCATCCTATTGCTCCTGATGAGCAATGAACTTCTCCAGAAATCTCGCCCTCTTCCTCTCGTTCACTCTACAGGTATTTGTGGAGCACCTGCAATGGGCCAGGTTCATACTAGGCGGCAGATATAAGAACGGAATAAAACACCACGGCTCTCCTTGAGTACCTCGTCATGCAGTGTAGAGGCCTGGTACGGATGTAAGGACGTGCACAAAAGAGGGGAGAAGTCAGAACAAAGGGTGGGGGAGGAGTCATTCACCTGGGGGGCACAGAGGAGGAAGTCATGCATTGCCTCCAAGGGAGGCCCCGGAAAAGAAGACATTTTATTGGAGTAGAGTTGATCTACAATGTTGTGTTAGTTTCAGGTGTACAGCAAAGTGACTCAGTTATACATATACACATATTCATTACTATTATTTTTTTAAACATCTTTATTGAAGTATAATTGCCTTACAATGGTGTGTTAGCTTCTGCTTTATAACAAAGTGAATCAGTTATACATATAAAATATGTTCCCATTTCTCTTCCCTCTTGCATCTCCCTCCCTCCCACCCTCCCCATCCCACCCCTCTAGGTGGTCACAAAGCACCGAGCTGATCTCCCTGTGCTATGCGGCTGCTTCCCACTAGCTATCTATTTTACATTTGGTAGTGGATATATGTCCATGACACTCTCTCACCCTGTCACATCTCACCCCACCCCCTCCCCATATCCTCAAGTCCATTCTCTAGTAGGTCTGTGTCTTTATTCCCGTCTTGCCACTAGGTTCTTCATGGCCTTTTTTTTTTTTCCTTAGATTCCGTATATATGTGTTAGCATACTATATTTGTTTTTCTCTTTCTGACTTACTTCACTCTGTATGACAGACTCTAACTCCATCCACCTCATTACAAATACCTCCATTTCATTTCTTTTTATGGCTGAGTAATATTCCATTGTATATATGTGCCACATCTTCTTTATCCATTCATCTGTCGATGAACATTTAGGTTGCTTCCATGTCCTGGCTATTGTAAATAGAGCTGCAATGAACATTTTGGTACATGACTCTTTTTGACCTATGGTTTTCTCAGGGTATATGCCCAGTAGTGGGATTGCTGGGTCGTATGGTAGTTCTATTTGTAGTTTTTTAAGGAACCTCCATACTGTTCTCCATAGTGGCTGTATCAATTTACATTCCCACCAACAGTGCAAGAGTGTTCCCTTTCCTCCACACCCTCTCCAGCATTTATTGTTTCTAGATTTTTTGATGATGGCCATTCTGACCGGTGTGAGATGATATCTCATTGTAGTTTTGATTTGCATTTCTCTAATGATTAATGACCAAAAGACAACCATCAGAATGGGAGAAAATATTGGCAAATGAAGCAACTGACAAAGGATTAATCTCCAAGATTTACAAGCAGCTCATGCAGCTCAATAACAAAAAAACGAACAACCCAATCCAAAAATGGGCAGAAGACCTAAATAGACATTTCTCCAAAGAAGATATACAGATGGCCTACAGACACATGAAAGAATGCTCAACATTATTCATTATTTTTTAGACTCTCTTCTCATATAGATTATCACAGACTATTGAGTAGAGTTCCCTGTGCTATACAGCAGGTCCTTGTTGGGAGAAGGAGACATTCAATTTGGGCCTTGAAAGACAAGCAGGTTTGGGATGTCCCATCACATGTCATTTAATGTATGTGCCTGCAACTATATATGTTTAGCAATAAATAAATATCTTTTAAAATACCAGAATACGCAGTGCTCACAAATATGCCCAAAACACTTCTGCACGAGCATGTGATCTGAAAGGATCCTGAGTGAATTTGTGTTTCCTCAACTCAACTGCATGCAACAACTTCAGAACCAGGTCGTCTGTGGGAGGCTACTCTCTGCATTTGCCAGGTGGAAAAAAGCTGAGGGTGGGTGGCAGGGTGTTGGGGGGCAGTCTAGGCCAGTGGAACAGCATCGGCTAAGGCACAGAGGCATGAAAGTCAGGTACAAAAGGAAGTCGTAAGGAGCTCCATGGGGCTGGAGCACAAAGTATAGGCAAGAGTTGGAGAGGGAGGGGCAAAAAGCAGACCTTAAACTCCAGGGGAAAGAGATGGGAATGTATTCCAGAGGCCGGAGGTGTTCACTGACCTGCCAACCTTGGCCTTGAGATGCTTAAGGACCCAGAGCAGTGGGGGCAGGGGAGGGCAGCACCAAGTTGCCCCCCCGCACTTCAACCTAAGAAGCTCTGCTGCTATGACTTTGAGATTTGGGGGATCCATGTCAGATCCCATTTGAGACAAAGGGAGATGATCCTTAATGATAATATAAAAATGTGAATAAAACCATTTAACAAATGATATTTAAGGTCCCTTATCTTGGCACACAAGATGCAGGCTGGGGAGACCAATGTCCTTTACCCAATCTCCCACACAGAGACTCATCCCCCATATGGAGAGCCCTGAGGTAAGGAGGCAGGAGCCAGGGCTTAGAGGGCTGACTTACTGCTTATTAGCATCTCACCGCCCTCCCCATCCAGGGGCAGCTGAAGACATCCAGCCGGATTGTACTGTCCTGAGGGAGAGGTGCCCTTTCAGAACCCAGCACCCTCTGTAACAGAGTAGGTCCAATAGAGACACGGCTCGTATCACCTGGACGAGGCTTTGGATGGAGTTCAGCCCACCACTCACTGGAAGCTCAGCTCCCATGGGTGGGCCCAGTATCAAGGCTGCTATTTAAGGACAATGATTTCATTTCTGGGGCCTCTGGCCTTCCCCTGCCAACTTCTTAGCCACTTACTCCAGGCAGAGTGCCCCAGGACAAGGGCACTGAATCACCCTCCCAATAACTCCCCCTCCTGCAAATAAATAGGCTCCAACTCACTGCAAGAGGCCAAGGGCCCTCATCAAAGGGAGCTTGCACATAACTGGAAATATCTTTAACACCCTATGGGTGGCTGTTTCCCCGTCTCGCTCTGTGACAAAGTTGAGAGAGTCAAAGGCATTGATTTTTCCGGAGCTGAGCTGTGAGCCCAAGATCAAGATGGGGGGTAGGGGTGGGCATAGTGCAAGAGGGTGGCTTTACAATGAAATTATGGTTATTGCTCTCCTGGTAGCATTTCTTCTTCTGTGCTGCCATGGCAGACGGTTCTCTGAGTGACAGCAGATCTGTATTTCATTAGGACACTTTAGTCAAAAGATCAATGATACTCTTGGAACCGCTCTGCCAGTCCACGGGGGCGGATGAGCCCGCTGACAACCCTGCAAAGATCCAGCTAAATCAGGCAGCTGTCGACAGATGCTGGATTCGTAATCATAGCGCATCGATTTCTTAAGTGATGCTAAATCCGAGTGACTTTAATTGGTCTCCTTGTTTTGTCCTTGTGAAGAGGGCCCTTCTGTAATGAAGTGGTTCTTCTTTTGTAATGAAGTGGTTCCCTCTCTGGGGAAAGGGAGCTATTTGAAGGCAGGCTCAGGATTTGACAGAGAGCAGGGTGGGAGGATGGTCAAGACCTCTGTGGCCTGAATACCCTTCAGTGGCCTGGAAATAGTCTTTAAATTTCCAGCCCCTAAGGAAAAGCAAAGTGGACTCGCCCAGCTACTGAGCAGCTGAGTGACCTCTGAGGTCAATCTCTCTGGCTCTATTTTCCCCATCTATAAAATGGGCATAACGATGAAACCTCATCAGAGGAATATTCAGAGATTTGGTTATTTAATTCATGCAAAGCAATGGGCACAGGGCCTGGCACAAAGGAAACTCTCACTGTCTGGAGATGATTATGGTCATCATGAGGTACCATTTTCTACTGGGCACGCACTGCACGCCCCAAGATACCGTGTGCCTCCCATACCTCATCTCATTCAGTCCTCAAGGCCACCTCGCAGGGGGCAATTTCCACTTCAGAGAGGAGGGGACTGAGGTCCCGTGAGCTTCAGCAAATTCCGAAGTGGGCGACAAGATAGCAGGTCTGGGTTTCAAGCTCAGGTCTGTCTGATGCCTCTACACCTCCTTCTTGCTACTCAAAGTATGGTCCTTGGACCAGCAGCATGGGCATCACCTGGAAACTTGCACATTTTTCAGTGGACATGGGGAAGCCAAACCAAGACTGTCACTCCTGTTTAGCAGCTCCTGCCACATAATTTTTCATCTAGCAGAATTCTTATAGCATGCCAGTGTAGCTGGGATGCATCTCCCACTTTAAGGATGGGAAACTGAGGCTGAGAGAGGCTGAATGACTTGCCCCAGGTTACCCAGTGACTGGGGGAAGAGCCCAGGCCAGAGCACAAGCCTCCAGTTCCAGTGCTGTGCCTGCCACCTGGAGCCTCCTGGAAATGAAGGGCAATCACTGAGACCAAGATAGAGAGATCACATGATGGGAGCTGAAATGTTCCTGTGTCCATTCGCTCTGCCCGTGGCAAAGAGTCTGAGGAAAATGAAAATCCTTACTCTCCAAAATGACTCTCACTCCCCCTGTTGTGGTGCCTGAAATTCCATCAGGAAGTCAGCACTGAGATCTTTTAAAATGCAAACGGCCCTGGGAGAGGATGCTGGGAGTGACTTCAGAATGCTCTGCCTCATAAAGAGAGTCCAGTGGCGACCAGAACCCCAACTTAGGACACCTGCTTCCTGGCATCCAGCTGTTTCTTCCATCCTTCCTACTAATGACATTAACAACTGTGGACAAGGAAAGTCACCTGCCATTTCAGTAAACAAAGGATGCTGTGGCCATCAAACCACTAGCCACTCATGATATACTTAAAGTGATGAAAGGGAAGAACCTACAACCAAGATTACTCTACCGATCAAGGAGCTCATTCAGATTTGATGGAGAAATCAAAAGCTTTACAGACAAGCAAAAGCTGAGAGAATTCAGCACCACCAAACCAGCTCTACAACAAATGCTAAAGGAACTTCTCTAAGTGGGAAACACAAGAGAAGAAAAGGACCTACAAAAACAAACCCAAAACAATTAAGAAAATGGTCATAGGAAAATACATATCGATAATTACCTTAAACGTGAATGGATTAAAGGCTCCAACCAAAAGACACAGGCTTCCTGAATGGATACAAAAACAAGACCCATATATATGCTGTCTACAAGAGACCCACTTCAGACCTAGGGACACATACAGACTGAAAGTGAGGGGATGGAAAAAGATATTCCATGCAAATGGAAATCAAAAGAAAGCTGGAGTAGCAATACTCATATCACATAAAATAGACTTTAAAATAAAGAATGTTACAAGAGACAAGGAAGGACACTACATAATGATCAAGGGATCAATCCAAGAAGAAGATATAACATTTATAAATATATATGCACCCAACATAGGAGCACCTCAATACATAAGGCAACTACTAACAGCTCTAAAAGAGGAAATAGACAGTAACACAATAGTAGTGGGGGACTTTAACACCTCACTTACACCAATGAACAGATCATCCAAAATGAAAATAAAGAAGGAAACAGAAGCTTTAAATGACACAATAGACCAGATAGATTTAATTGATATTTATAGGACATTCCATCCAAAAACAGCAGATTACACTTTCTTCTCAAGTGCGCGCAGAACATTCTCCAGGATAGATCACATCTTGGCTCACAAATCAAGCCTCAGTAAATTTAAGAAAATTGAAATCATATCAAGCATCTTTTCTGACCACAACGCTATGAGATTAGAAATGAATTACAGGGAAAAAAACGTAAAAAACACAAACACGTGGAGGCTAAACAATACATTACTAAATAACCAAGAGATCACTGAAGAAATCAAAGAGGAAATCAAAAAATACCTACAGACAAATGACAATGAAATCATGACGATCCAAAATCTATGGGATGCAGCAAAAGCAGTTCTAAGAGGGAAGTTTATAGCTATACAACCCTACCTCAAGAAACAAGAAAAATCTCAAATAAACAATCTAACCTTACACCTAAAGGAACTAGAGAAAGAAGAACAAACAAAACCAAAAGTTACCAGCAGGAAAGAAATCATAAAGATCAGAGCAGAAATAAATGAAATAGAAACAAAGAAAACAATAGCAAAGATCAATAAAACTAAAAGCTGATTCTTTGCGAAGATAAACAAAATTGATAAACATTTAGCCAGACTCATCAAGAAAAAGAGGGAGAGGACTCAAATCAATAAAATTAGAAATGAAAAAGGAGAAGTTACTACAGACACCACAGAAATACAAAGAATCCTAAGAGACTACTAGAGCAACTCTATGCCAATAAAATGGGCAACCTGGAAGAAATGGACAAATTCTTAGAAAGGTATAACCTTCCAAGACTGAACCAGGAAGAAATAGAAAATATAAACAGACCAATCACAAGTAATGAAATTGAAACTGTGATTAAAATCTTCCAACAAACAAAAGTCCAGGACCAGATGGCTTCACAGGTGAATTCTATCAAACATTTAGAGAAGCGCTAACACCCATCCTTCTCAAACTCTTCCAAAAAATTGCAGAGGAAGGAACACTCCCAAACTCTTTCTATGAGGCCACCATCACCCTGATACCAAAACCAGACAAAGATGCTACAAAAAAAGAAAATTACAGACCAATATCACTCATGAATATAGATGCAAAAATCCTCAACAAAATACTAGCAAACAGAATCCAACAACACATTAAAAGGATCATACACCATGATCACGTGGGATTTACCCCAGGGATGCAAGGATTCTTCAATATATGCAAATCAATCAATGTGATACACCACATTAACAAATTTAAGAATAAAAACCATATGATCATCTCAATAGATGCATAAAAAGCTTTTGACAAAATTCAACACCCATTTATGATAAACACTCTCTAGAAAGTGGGCATAGAGGTAACCTACATCAACATAATAAAGGTCATATAAAACAAATCCACAGCAAACATCATTCTCAATGGTGGAAAACTGAAAGCATTTCCTCTAAGATCAGGAACAAGACAAGGATGTCCACTCTCACCACTATTATTCAACATAGTTTTGGAAGTCCTAGCCACAGCAATCAGAGAAGAAAAAGAAATAAAAGGAATACAAATTGGAAAAGAAGAAGTAAAACTGTCACTGTTTGCAGATGACGTGATACTATACATAGAGATGCCACCAGAAAACTATTAGAGTTAATCAATGAATTTGGTAAAGTAGCAGGATACAAAATTAATGCACAGAAATCGCTTGCATTCCTATACACTAATGATGAAAAATCTGAAAGAGAAATTAAGGAAACACTCCCATTTACCATTGCAACAAAAAGAATAAAATACCTAGGAATAAACCTACCTAGGGAGACAAAAGACCTGTATGCAGAAAACTATAAGACACTGATGAAAGAAATTAAAGATGATACCAACAGATGGAGAGATATACCATGTTCTTGGATTGGAAGAATCAATATTGTGAAAATGACTCTACTACCCAAAGCAATCTACAGATTCAATGCAATCCCTATCAAATTGCCAATGGCATTTTTTATGGAACTAGAACAAAAAGTCTCAAAATTTGTATGGCGACACAAAAGACCCCGAATAGCCAAAGTGGTCTTGAGGGAAAAAAATGGAGCTGGAGGAATCAGGCTCCCTGACTTCAGACTATACTACAAAGCTACAGTAATCAAGACAATATGGTACTGGCACAAAAACAGAAACATAGATCAATGGAACAAGATAGAAAGCCCAGAGATAAACCCACGCACCTATGGTCAACTAATCTATGACAAAGGACGCAAGGATATACAATGGAGAAAAGACAGCCTCTTCAATAAGTGGTGCTGGGAAAACTGGACAGCCTCATGTAAAAGAATGAAATTAGAACACTCCCTAACACCATACACAAAAATAAACTCAAAATGGATTCAAGATCTAAATGTAAGACCGGACACTATAAAACTCTTAGAGGAAAACATAGGAAGAACACTCTTTGACATAAATCACAGCAAGATCTTTTTTGATCCACCTCCTAGAGTAATGGAAATAAAAACAAAAATAAACAAATGGGACCTAATGAAACGTCAAAGCTTTTGCACAACAAAGGAAACCATAAACAAGACGAAAAGACAACCCTCAGAATGGGAGGAAATATTTGCAAATGAATCAATGGACAAAGGATTAATCTCCAAAATATATAAACAGCTCATGCAGCTCAATATTAAAAAAACAAAAAACCCAATCCAAAAATGGGCAGAAGACCTAAATAAACATTTCTCCAAAGAAGACATACAGATGGCTAAGAAGCACATGAAAAGCTGCTCAACATCACTAATTATTAGAGAAATGCAAATCAAAACTACAATGAGGTATCACCTCACACCAGTTAGAATGGGCATCATCAGAAAATCTATAAACAACAAATCCTGGAGAGGGTGTGGAGAAAAGGGAACCCTCTTGCACTGTTGGTAGGAATGTAAATTGATACAGCCACTATGGAGAACAGTACGGAGGTTCCTTTAAAAACGAAAAATAGAATTACCATATGATCCAGCAATCCCACTACTTGGCATATACCCTTAGAAAACCATAATTCAAAAAGACACATGCACCCCAATGTTCATTGCAGCACTATTTACAATAGCCAGGTCATGGAAGCAACCTAAATGCCCACTGACAGACGAATGGATAAAGAAGATGTGGTACATATATACAATGGAATATTACTCAGCCATAAAAAGGAACGAAATTGGGTCATTTGTTGAGACGTGGATGCATCTAGAGTCTGTCATACAGAGTGAAGTAAGTCAGAAAGAGAAAAACAAATATCGTATATTAACGCATATATGTGGAACCTAGAAAAATGGTACAGATGAACTGGTTTGCAGGGCAGAAATTGAGACACAGACGTAGAGAACAAACGTATGGACACCAAGGGGTGAAAGCCGCAGGGGAGTGGGGATGGGGGTGTGCTGAATTGGGAGATTGGGATTGACATGTATACACTGATGTGTATAAAATTGATGACTAATAAGAACCTGCTGTATAAAAAGATAAATAAAATAAAATTCAAAAATTTTTAAAAACAAACAAAACCACTAGCCACTGCAGCCACTCCCAGCAGTGCAGCCTGAGGGGATTCAGGATGGAGAAAAACAGGATACTGGCCCTAGATAGCTAAGGTGCATATCAAAGGAATAATTTCAATGAGCCCAGACTCTCGCATCTTCCCATACATAGAAAAGCACTAAAATCATTAACCTGAGATGTCCGTTTTTTGTGATTAGTGGTAATCTTTGATATTTGACTTTGTGTTTTTCAGTTCGGAGGGTTTTTTTTTTTAGCAAAAAATCTTATGTATCCTAGCTCCTCCCTTACCTTTGGAACAGTCTCTCAGAGCTCTCTAAGAGGTTGGTTCCTGGATTATAGTTCTCAGTAATGGCCCAAATAAAACATAATTCTCAACTTTTAGGTTAGGCTTTTTTTTTTCCAGTCAACACGACAATACCAAACACCCACGTGGCACAGACCACAGGTAGGCACATTTTTAACCTCTCTGGGCATAACCCATTTGATCCTCACAACCATCCCATGAGGCAGGAACTCTTCATAACCCCATTTTACAGGGGGAGGAAACTGAAGCACAGAGGGTAGGAATGTGACACATGAGGTTACAGAGCTCGTAGGGGATGGAACCGAGATTTGAATCCAAGCAGTGAGTCCAACCATGACCCCCTCTGTTTTGCTCCCCAACATATAACTCATCTGCCTGGGTGCTCAGAAACCTCACACAGCACCTTTGCCCCCCACTTCTGGCTGCAACTCCCACCTGGGCAGCAGAGGGTGAACCATCAAGCTGCTCACCGTCTTTCCACCGATTATCCTGGATGGCCAGCTCCTCCCCAACCCTGGCTGGAGGCCAACCACACCCCTTGTAGCTTTATGGGCACCTTTAATCTCTATGATCAACGTGCCAGCAGAGCAGGTTCACAACCCACTGTACCTGCGCCACAGATTACCCTGAAGGTACCCTCCAGGCCAGTCAGTCGATATGCCTGCAATGCTAGTGGCCCCTGGAATCAATGTTGTGTGTGGGGATGGGGGAGGACGGGAAGGCCTGTGGTTTCTTTTCCTCCCCTCATATCTTGTCTGGAATAACCAAGCACCTCTCTTGCAAATAAACACCTCACATCTGGCTGGCCCCACAGGCCCTGGAAAGCTGGAGGGCTCTTCTCTCAGGTAGCACCTTTGGTATCTTCTCGCCAGTTTTACACGTGGACCAAGCCTTGGGTGGGGCGCTTCACATGCAGGACTTCACCACCACCCCCTGACAGCAGCCCTGTGAAGTGGGGGTCCTTATCCTCTATTTCATTATCTGCACTGAGGTTCAGAGAGGTTAAGTGAATTATCCAAAAATGCACAATAACAGCAGCGGTTAAACTACCCTCAGTCTACTTGCTACAGGTAACACTGGGGATAATTTAACCCCTGTATGCTTCTGTTTCATCATCTGTAGACTGGGGATAACCATAAGAGAACTACTTCGAATGGTTATGAGGAAAATCCTCAGCTCCATCAATGTCTGCTGTTACTGCCTGTACACTATGGGGGCCAGGATTTGAAGCCGGGTGCATCTAGCCAGAGATAGGCTCATCACTCTCTTTGACTGCTGATGGCACCACAGCAGAACCTACACTGCTACTACCTTCCTGAAACTTCCCAGGGAGAGAAGTGTGGCCATTATTCATAAGGGAATCTGGCCGGTAGACTTATCCTTAAAAAATAAAATGTGAAAGCAAGAGTTTGGGCTTCTATGTGGTGAGTTATGTCCCCACAGGGCAGCTGGCCCTTTCTCAGGACCAGGACTGCAGGGAAAAGCCATGCTCGCCCACCAGCTTGCTGCCTGTGATGTATCAGTAACGCCTATTCTGCACTTACCCGGTGTAAGGCACAGCGCCAGTGGCTCTGATTTAATATGTCCGACAGCCCGAAGATGGAGAGATTATTGCTATCTCCACCTTACAGGGGAGGAAACAGGCACAGAAGAGAGAGGGAACATGTTGGAGTCTCCATGGCGGCAGAGCTGAGATACAGGCCGTGGGCCTCGTGGCTGGCACAGATTACACGCACATGCAGAAAGCCCCGGATGCTTAGCCCAGGCTGCCTGGCTGGCTCCTGATGGCTTCCTCACCTCCAACCACTTCCTACCTTCCTTGACATCCGTCGAGCAAGTGCCCAACCCTGGCACATAGACCCTGTCCCTGGATGATCCTTCCAGCAGTTTCCAAGCTCCCATAGAAGTGTCAGAAAAGCACATGCCCTTTGGTGTCAGAGCGACCAGGGCTCAAGTCCTGGCACTGGCTCTAATCAGCTAGGAGAGCTTGATGGGGGGAGGTCACGAAACCTACCTGAGCCCCTACTTCCTTTTCTGCAAAGTGGGATAGGGAAAGTTCCCTGGCACTGAGATGACTCAGAGAGAGAGCTTGCTTGGAAATGCTTCACATAGGGTCAGGCAGGTGGTCGAATCTCCATAAGTGCTCCTTCCCGCCTTCCCTGGCCCAGACTCCACCATATAGGCAACGCTTTCCCCAGATGGCAGTGGTACGGTCCCCAGGGTGGATAAGGCAGGGGGCCTCTGGGTTCTTTTAATGAGGCTGATGAATTCAGAGAGAATGCATGAGAGAAGTTAAGGAGCGATTCAAATTCACCAGCTTATTTGAGCACAAATTTGTGTCGGGATGGTGACAAGCACTTGACATGTAGTATCTCATCTAATCTTCACAACAGTCCAACAGGCAGGTTCTATTATTGTGATTTTCCATGAGGTGGGACCGGAACTAACAGACACAAAGTGACCTCCCCGACGTCACCCCCTGGTACTTAGTGGAGCCAGAATTTGAACCCAGATCTATGTAGTAGTTAAGCCTATGGTCTTAACTACTCTACTGGGCTATCTCCATCAGCCTGAGCCTAGTGGCTGAAATTCTGCCATTCATTCCTTAGAGAAGAAATAAGATAAGAAGTGGGAAAATGCTACCAAATGCCTGGGACTTAGCAAACCCCCCACCAAAGGTTTGTCAAGAGACTAGTAGACCTGATGATGTGCACACAGAAGGCTTGTGAGCAGCATTTGAGGTTACACCTTCATGAACTGGGGGAAAACCCCACAATTTTGTTTTGGTGTTTCGAGGAACTCTGGGCTGCTTAGCTGCCCCTGCAGCTGAGACCTGGGCAGCCCACCTGGCCAAAGGAATTACTGCCCAGTGCCTGTTTCGTGCCCCCCTGGACTCCCACCCAGGCCTTTGCTCGGCAGAATAAACGCTGCAGGTCAAACCGTGTGACTGAAGACGGTGTTTGGAATAAGTCTCATTTCTGATGAGGAATGAAAATAAACCAGCACCTACCTCCATGGAGAACAAGTCTCATTGACATGGCTCAGAGGAAGCAGGGTCCCATCTATCTGTCCATAAAAAGCAGCATTTTAAGGTTAGTTGGAGTCAATGCACTTCTGTTCTTTGGAATCAGATTAAGTATGGTAGCTAAATGAATCTGGCCCTCTCGTTGGATGGGAATGTGTGATGGGAGAGTGCCTACCATTAGCCTTTATAAGGGCATAAGCAAGACGTACTCATTATTCTTGGATTCAGAACAGATTCCAACGCATCATTGCTCTGACATGTGTCAATTTCTACATACAAATTCAAATGCAATGTTAAATCCAAAACCACAGAGGAAAGCGTTGAGTTCCCAGGAAAACAGCGAAAGCTTAACAATTTAAAACTTTAGAGTATGTTGGCATTAAATTAGCACTGCTCTACAGTAACAATAGAGGCCCCTTCCCATGTACATAAAGAAAATCACAAAAGCTTTTGCTGTTACCCAATATTTTAATGGCGCTAAAGATTTGCTGAATCAAAATGAAACCTCTCCATTCCCCACCCCATCCTTTTTCTCTAGATCAAGTTTAAATCGATTCTTATTTTCAAGGTAGAGTTTTAAGAGTCCATATTCCTTAAGACCTAATTAATGACATCAGATCATTTACTAATTTTGGCTACTGGCTTCCCTTCCAGTCTTGTACACAAAATTCTGCAGATTTCATATCGAGTCACATTCTTCAGATGATCTTCAAACCAGTCAAATTTGATGTTCTCAACATTATCTGTCAGTAAAATATGGAGTGGAATCGATAGACTCGATGAGGAACTGTTGTCTTCCTTCCCACACTGGACATCCAGAAGCCGTTTGATTTGGGTTTGAAAAGATGAATTGGAACAATAAAGCTATTTCTCAGCCTGAGACTCTCAACAGTAGAGCTGAAAAAGGAGGGCAAGTGACAGCAAGAGGACATTGACTGTAGACTGCAAGGCGCTGACGCCTCCCTTGGCGGTGCTTGCCCTGAAAGTGGTTTCAGGGCCGGGTGGGCTTGGGGTGGAAACCTGTGAATAAACCTGCTGGAGCAGGAGCAGTGCCAGAAGCAGCAGCCCCAACTGGAGCGTGCTCAACATCCCTCTTCCCATGTCTGCTCTGTGCTCAGCGCTCCGCAGGCTGAAGGACCCTGGGCTCCAGACGAAGCAGGAAAAGCAGCAAAGGCGATCTCCAATCTCAGAGCTCCCCAAGGGTCTTCTATACCAGAGAGCCGCGGCGCCGCCTCTGCTCGCCCACCCACTGTCCGAACGCGCATGCTCCACCCCACCCCCCTCCCACCCACTGTCCGAACGAGCATGCTCCCCACCCTGCTCCCACCCACTGTCCGAACGCGCATGCTCCCCCATCCGTCCGCCCGCAGCCCCCCGCACGTGCACCCTCATCCTCCAGCCTAATACTTTGCTTTTGAAACAAAACATTTATAAGCTGTTTAGAGCGCCATTAGTTAGAAATATAAGGTTCCTATTGCCTTTCCTCCAAGTGGCATTAATTTTTTCCTGATCCTTAAAAGTGATACATGTTTGCTGTTCCAAGTTGGTAGTGCAGAATATAACAAGAGGTTTATACCCCGAGATAATCACGATTGATGTTTGGTATGTTTTTATATAGTACATATACATGTCTTGCACTCAATAGACGTTTTTAGACCCAGAACGTTTGCTTAACATTTATCATGAGCCATTTTCCTGCCATTAAAATCTTTTTTTGGAAACGTAATTTGTTCTTTAAAATATCGCACAGCGAACTGTGTGTGTAGAGTTTTATCCTCATCTTGTTCTGTTTTTATTCTTCTGCATTTATAGAAAAAAAAGAAAATATGCCATAGCCTTGGTTTTTCTAGGTGATAAGATTTTTGTATTTTCCAACTTTCCTACACTGGTTAGATCTTTGGAATTTGAACTAGCTATTTTTGTTTTTGTTTTTGTTTTTGATGAGTGGGGTTGGTAGAATTCAAGCTGGAATAAACCAAAGTGGAAATTGCTTTTTAAAAAATTAAAGATAGAAAGTTGGCAGTGAAAAAGGAAGAATAATAATAGGAAGTTCATGGTTAATCACGGAGCACTTATCGTCTAAATGGGAACTGATCCTCTTTGAAGGACTGGAATGGGATAAAAATAATACATTCACTGATGTTTGAAATTGGGGGTATAACCTATAACGTGACATTTAATTAAGTTTTTAAAACCTTTGGCTTGGATTCTCTTTTCAGAGAAACCTTAAGGTTACTCAGTATCCTTTGTCCTGTGTTTCCAAGAATGAAAATATTTTCTTTACATTCCAGAAAATTAAAACCCACTTTTTTGTTGTTTTTCCTAAGCCACTGCTTCCTGCCTCTTCAGGAATCCACTTCCTTTTTCTGAATCTTTAGTGGAAAGAATTCCCATTCTTTTTGCCATTTGCAGAAAGCAATATAGAGGTAGTGGCAGACGTGCAGAAGGCTGGAGAGACCACTGCATTTCCACAGGTGCCTCTGTGCACTTTAGTCCATGGCCAAACAAGAGCTGAGCGCAATGAAGTGATTTAGGGCATTTCAAGACCAAGGACCCTCAGAGACTGATCTTTTCTCAGAACTTCTTTTGACTATTTTTTAACAAACACATTAAATCCACCTGCCCAGGCTTTTCTAACAACACAGCAGGGAGCCATGATGCATGTTTTGGTTAAGACAGAACCTTGTGTTTTTGTTTTCCTGCTCTAGCCAAACAGTATCCTCCAATGCATCTAGAGCTTCCCCCCACCCCCTCCCCCATGCACCCTTGCATTTATG
Organism: Balaenoptera borealis; assembly: GCF_965194805.1. Taxonomy (NCBI): domain Eukaryota; kingdom Metazoa; phylum Chordata; class Mammalia; order Artiodactyla; family Balaenopteridae; genus Balaenoptera; species Balaenoptera borealis. Next base: position 170,111,804 of record NC_138860.1, on the reverse strand, counting down.
ATTTCTCCGCTCAAATTCCTCCATTACAACGTGGACTGAGAGAGCGTCTACCATTGTTGGTTGTCACCCAGTAACAGAAACCTCTTACTCAGCTTAAGGAATTCCTGCTTTAAGAGACAGAACCTAAACATGCCAGATGCTTTCTTTCCTAATCTTCCCAGCTTGGATGCCATCCTGTGATGAGTGTCCTGCGATCAGATGCACTCCAGCCCACCCCTTGGAAACAAAGTTTCCCTGAAATTGACCAGAGTGAGTTTGTGCTGTGTGAAATAACGGTCCTGACTGGTAGGTTACAGTTTTGCCTATTCAAAAATTCCCCACCTTTTAAGACTGGGTTAAAATGCTGCCTCCCCAGGGAAGCCTTCTCTGGTCCCTACAGCCAGAAATTCTCTCCCTTCATCCGGTTTTGCCCATGGATTTTATTTTATGGCTTTGCAACTCCCTCAGAGCAGTAACTGCATAGTTATCTCCTAGAATAATAGTTAAGAGTATGGACTTAGGAACTATTGCCTGAGTGCAAGTTCCAGTTTTGCCACTAACTTGCTGTGTGACCTTGGGCAAGTTACTAAACCTCTCTGGGTCTCATCTGTAAAGTAGGATGCTAACAGCACATACCTCACAGCACTGTTGTGAGAATTATCGCATGTGTCCATGAAAAGCACCGAGGACAAAGCCCGACCTGTCATACACCATGCAGGTGTTTCGATCACCTCTGCTCACATCCCCACCACTGTCACCTGTGGTCCCCAGACCTGTGAAGAGCTCCCCACATCGTTGTGAGTGCAGAGTGGCCCTTCAGGGACATGTCTGTCTTTCCTGCTGGTGGCCCATGGAGCAATTCACCAGCGCTTATTATCAGCTTTTCTACAGCTCCCGTGCCCTCTGACCAGCGTCGGTGCTGTGCCCTTCACTGGCACCAAGCCCTCTCAGTCCCCCTGAAGCCATTCCTGTCCACCCATGCCTGCTGTCTCCACCGCAGCTGCTCTGCTCTCAGCTGAACCACCACAGATGCCTCTTAACTGATCCCTGTGTGACTGCGTCTAGACACTTCTAAAGACCCTACTAAGGGCAGAGGAGACACACCAGCTGCGTTGTCCTCAGCTCCTTTAAAACCAACCCTTTTAGCTCTTTAATGAGGAGCCTGAGGAGTGTCCACACAGGCCTCAGGCTGGACCCAAACCATGTGGTTAAGAATCACTCATCCCCTTCAAAGGCTCCCGTGTCCTCAGCAAATGAGGCCAACACAGATCAGAGCCTCCGGCGCCTCCCAAGGGCTCCTGCCTACATGGATGGATGTGGGGAATTTGGGGAAAGCAAATCAGCTTCTGAGCCTGCGGGGAGGGCCAGGGCAGGAGGCAAGTGGAGCGCGGGTCACTGAGCGCCCTGGGCTGGACAGCCTGTGACTGTGAAACAGACTTGGGGAAGAAGCATCTCTTCCAGCTCTGACAAGGCCCCGGTGGTGGTGGGGTGGGCAGGGCACGAACTCCCTGGAGGTGGCATTTCTGGGCGGCCTATGGGGCTGGTGGAGCCCAGGGACTGACCCCGACGGGCCTGGGTTTGAATCCGGCTCTGCCGTCTCCAGGCGGGTGGCCCTGGGGAGTCTTGTCGTCTCTCTGAGCCTCAGTTTCCACACTTGGGTCCGTGTGGGTGGGGCTGGAGGGGCCGGGGCAGGAGCTGGCCTCACGGGGGCCTTGAAGTCAAACTCAGTGTTGGGGTCTTTGCTTTAGGAGTAGGGGGCCCTCTGTGGTGGTTTAAGCAGCTGGAGGACAGGAGAGTTTGCATTTCAAATGGATCACCCAGGAACTTTATCTCAGCCCCTCTGTGGGTTGTGAGGACAAAGTGGTAAAATGCTGATGAAAAGCTTAGACCAGTGATGTCTCAGCAGAGTCTCAGGAAATGGCAGCAAATGTCCTGGGGTGGAAGTGGGTGGACGGACACCCTGCCTGCCCCACCTGTCAGGGTGCCAGCGCTGCACCCGGCATCTCATGCACATCTCACTGCGTCCTCACAGCCAGCCCTGGCAAGGTGGGGGGGTGTTACCACCCTAGTTCAAAGAAGGAGAAATTGAGGCTCAGGGGAATCCCAGGATGGGAAAGACCTTAGAGAAGTGCCCTCCAGGCCCACAACCATTTCACAGAGGGGGAAACTAAGGCTCAGGTAGGTTATTGATCTACCTGGTATACTTCAGAATCCTAGAGTGGGAGGGTCCAAAGAGACCTGGCTCTGGCCAAAACCCATTTCACAGAGGGAGAAACTGAGGCCCAGAGAAGGGCAATGGCTTGCTGGGAGAGAGCTGTCCTAATGAAACAATTAAATGTATTATCTCAGGCAAACCCATGATGTGGTGCGGGCACATACCTGAGGGTCCATAAATGGGTTTTCCCTCTGATTCCCTGGCCTCTCCAAGGTCAGTGTCACTGGTTCCAGCTGGTGAGCATCCTTTGGGCACCATCAGGACGTCACTGAAATGTGGATGGATGATGTGGGCAGTCAGTGACCCCAGCATCCTGAGCCCCCGTCCATCCAGGCTGTGATCCGAGCCTCTGGCTGATGTACAGCTGGGTGATCCTCCGTTGGTTCCCAACGCCCAGGTGTCTCTCGGGCCTCTGGGGGCAGAAGTTGGGGCTGGACCCCCTGTTCCACCCGGAACCCAGATCCCAGGGAGGGGCAAGAGTAAGCCTCAGGGAGGGGGGCCAGGCCAGGAGCAAGGAGGGCTTCTGCTCCCAGGCTGCACAGGGAACTGGGATCCCACTGTCACTGGGAAGCCGGAGAAGGGAACAGGGGGGCAAGGGGCCTGGGAGCCAGGTCACAAGGGCCAGGTTGGAGGAACGGTGGGAAGCAGGAGTGCTGAGGAAGGACTTCAAGGAGCTGCCCCAGGTGGCCCCCTGGAACCGGCCGGGAGGCAGGGAGGACTCGGAGAAGTTCACTGGCACCGAGGTTCTTTGGAGTTTTGAAGGCATCTCCCTGCCCATGCTCTGCTCAGCAGGTCCTCTGCTCCCCGAGAATGCTCAGAGGACACCCATCTCCCTTATCCCTCAGTGCCTTGAGGAAGGAGCTTGTGGAAACGCTGCTGCTGCTGGAGATGGGCTGGGAGACAGATGACATCCTCTGGCCGGCCTCAGGGAAGGCGTGGCTTTCTGGGATTGGGGAGGGGTCTAGAGCGCACCACTTACAACCACCCAGACCAGCCCTCCTCCTCGCATTTTTCAGAGGGGAAACTGAGGCCCAAAATGGAGAAGTGTTTTCTCAAGGTCCCGCCGCAATTCGGAGACAAGATGTCTCTTCCTCTCACTTCCTCTCTACCCTTTTCCTCCTGCCCATGTCTTTCTTCCTGCTGTCTTAAATCTGTGTCTTGCCCCAGGTCACACAGGGGACTGTGTTGTGTGTGATCAAAGGCCTTGAGGGTCGGCCAACCTGAGTTCAATTCCCAGCCCCCCACCTCCGGCCCTGTCATCTGACAGGGGTCTCTGAGTGTCTTGGAGGCTTATACCCTCCCTGGGAAACAGGGCTAATCCAAGAGGCTGCCTGATAGGATTCTGGGGAGAATCAAACGAGGTAACGTGTAGAAAGGGCTTAGCACTGTGGCTGCTCTACCTTGTGGAGAGAGATGGGGGAAGGGAAGAGACAGACGGACGAACCATCGGAACAGAGCCAGAACCGGGCCTCCTGAGCCCTCTTCCTCGGCTGCCATGATGATGGAGTGATGATAAGGGACCCACTGTGTGCTGGACCCTAGGTTGTGTTTAAAGGACAAGTGAAGGTGACTGCAGGGTCTTCTGGCCAAAAGAGAACACAGGTTGCTCTAGTGATCGCATATCGGTGTCCGAGTTTTTGCAAGACCGCTGTGGAGAGGGGGGAAGCAGCATCCTGCCTTCTGCGCAGCCTGGCCTGCCTTTGACTGGGAACAATTCCCTCTGTGACACAAGCGTGAGGACAGTCCTCCACCAGCCACTGTGAAGCCTGGCCCAGGGACAGCAGTCCATCCACTGTTGGCATTTCCTGATGGAGCAATGGGATGAAGAGTGAGGGGGGTGGGCGGGGACTGTTTTGTCTCGGGTGGTCAAAGAAGTCCTCTCCAAGGAGGTGACATTGAGCTGAGATGGTCATAAAATCTCAGGGCTTTCTTCCACGTATTAATATGTCCATCCCTTGTCTGATACTATCCTCAATTCTTAGAGACCGAGCACAGGATTTACCCCAGGACTCCCTCACTCTGTACCTTACTTAATCGAAAAATGTATTAAAGAGAAAAAATGTGAGTAAACTATGCCAGCAACTCCCTTATATCGAATGCCATATACTTAGTTTACTACTGTGTGACAAAATTTCCAATTAGTGAGGCTGTCAGTGAGAGCCCTCTGGGAGGGATCACCTTTGCTCCCCAGGTTTGTCTTCATAGGTGGTACTGGAATTGAGTCACCTTCCCAAGGATGGGCTCATAAACGTCTTAATAGCTGACAAATAGAAGGTGTATGTTTATTAGAACCTTCTGTTGCCCCATTGTCTGTACATCAGGAAGGAGAGGAACCTCCTTTCTCTCTTTGTGACAGAGTCAAGAGAGTCATGTTAGCAAGATACCAAGATACCTGGTGGGAAAATCTTTTGAGAATCTTGGTTCCTAATGTAAGAGTGTATGTAAACAAAGAGATGTCAGAAATCTATCAGCCATCTTTGGTCAAATAGCTAAAAAGATTGCAAAGAGCGTTGCATCTTAACAGTCATCCCTCAGTTCCTTAGCCCAAGTAGTATTAGGTAACAGGATTGCCTTAGACTTTCTCCTGGCCAAACAAGAAGGTATCTGTGCTATTGCTCATACTACTTGCTGCACTTATATCAATACCTCTGGAGATGTTGAGATGCACCCAGAAAGAATTTCCCAAAAGTCAAGTGGGTTACAAGATGTAAGAAAAACTGACCCTTTAAATGACTGATTTAGTTGACACCCTTTCAGGAGTAAGCACTGTTTTTGCTCTGTTTTACAGATGATTATTATTTTCATAATATGTATTATCATTCTTTTCCTTACCATCAAGCTATTCATGACATGTATCCCAGCTTGCTTTCAGTCTACTGCTAAAAGCATGCATACAATGTTTGTGTGTTAACTGGATATGACTGATAATGTGTATAGCCTATAGAATGCTTCCCTGACAGTGTATACCACTGTGTTTGTCCACTACTTCAATAAATTACCCCTAAACAAGGACAACTAGGCAAATCTATTACTATTTAAAAAAAAAAAAAGGTAGAGAGAAAGAGGAAGGAAGAAAGATAGAAAGAAGTAGTCATAATACATAGCACCAAGGGACAGATGGAGCAGGGCAGCCCACAACTACCCTGGCATCAAGGGACAAATATTTTAATCATCAATGCTTTCTATCAAAAGATTTATGACCAAAGGGGGGAAATGATGAAAGAAATTTTCACATATTGATGTATGGGGAATCATTCTGGCTTATACGTGAGTTAACTTGAAGTTTATGCTAACTAGAATAGCCTGTTTGTGGCCTAAAACATATATCGTATACCTGCTTTAATTATTAAAGAAAAGGGCACACTGACCAGAAGTAAAGAATATCCATATTAAAAATAAAGATTAAATGCCTTCTTTCCTGGAAAGCCGAAGCTGATACTCCTTCCATGATAAGATTCCCTTCCCAGGTGCCAAGGCCATACTGACTCGCTGTGTATGTGCTGACCTGCTTTTTTTTGAAACCTTCAAGGAATGTATCCCTGACTCGTTTGATGTTCTTTGTTCTGAGAGGAAACCATGCTTCTCCAGAGCAGTTCCTCAGCATTATCTGAGAGGCTGTCTTCTGGTCTAGAGTCCTCACGTTGGCTCAAATAAAACTCTTTTCTATTCCTATTAAAAAAAAAAAGAAAAAGAATCTCAGGGCTGACCCTCCAGCTCAGGGTCACCCGCTGGTATCTTCCTGAGGCCAGGGGCGGTAACATGTTCAGGGGACAGGAACACAGCAGGGGGGACATGATGCTGGTGCTCAGGCCCAGAGCTGAGGGACCGTCAGGAGTGGTGGGGATGGAGTCCGGGCAGAGAGACTAAGTGAGGCCCATCGGGGGGGCAGAAGCCACCCAGCTCCAGCGACTGACCAGACCATACCCGGGATGGTCAGATCTCCTGATTTTTCAGGAGAAAAGGAAATCAGATTTTTATGTGTGCTACCCCAATTCTTAAACATTGGGCCTCCACTTCCACCCCCTCCCCTCTCTCCCACCTTCCTTTCTTCCCTTCCATACAAAATGTTTATTTTCAGAAATCTTACCAAGCCTCTGATATTTACACTTTGGAATGAGAATATTTTCTATTTCTCTTTCCCAGAGCGAGGCTGCCGAGTGAGATTTTTCTGGAGGTCATGCCTGCCCTTCTGGAAGCGAAGTGCTTTTTTGAGCCACTTACAACCACCAATATTTATTGAGCACCTACTGTGTACCAGGCCTTTTCTCATGAGAATCAATTTAATCCATTAAAGAGTTCTGTTAGGTTGGTTCATCTGTGTGTTCCTGATGAAAATCAGAGGCTTGGAGCAGGTCAGAAACAAGTCTGTGGTCACACAGCAAGTAAAGGGTGCAGCAGGGACAAACACTCACATCTCTGATCCAAAGTCTGTTTTTGCCCATGCACCTGTGGTTATCAACTGGGGGGTACTTGGCCCCCAGGGAACATTTAGCAATTTATGGAGATATTTTCAATTGTCATGACTCAGGGGGTACTACTGGCATCTAGGGGACAGAGGCCAGGGATGCTACAAAACAGCCTATAATACATAGGGCACCGCCCCTCCCCCCCCAAGAAAGAATTATCTAGAAAAGCAACCTACCAAATGGGAGCTGCAGCTGCTTGGCCACGCCTCCGCCACTATGGATACAGAGGATGGGCTGCGTGGACCAGTGCTCAGGAAGTTCCTTTCACACATTTGTTCTCCACTGTCCAGCAAAGGTGTGTGGAACCCCCTGCCTGAGCTGGAACTCCAGGGAGGCCACTTCCCATCGCTGTGCCTTTGGGCAAAGTGCTCCACCTCTTCGTGCCTCAGTCCCTCACTTGCAAAATGAGACCTGAGGGAGTTAAGTGCATGAACCTCGTGGCACCAGGCCCGGGAGGAGGGAGCACCATCCATGTTAGTAATCCTCAGTGTTAAGAAGGACCCAGAGCCCCAGCGTGTCCTCCTCCAGTCAGGAGTCTCACTGAGCAGATGTGAAATCTTCACCCCTCTGGGAACTGGGCGTCTCCTTTGGAAATGCCTCCTCCCAGACAACACTCCAGAGAATTCCCCACCTCGACCCATTCACGGCTGCCTCAGGTTGGGGCACAGCCATCCACAGAGCAGGGGAAAGGGAAGGAAGGGAAACTCACGGTCCCACTGTACTGATGGGGATGACAGTTCTGAACGGGGGGATGTCCGGCCACACATCCATCACACCCACCGATTGAAGCCTCGGGCAGGCGGGCTCAGGGGCCGATTCCTCCTCGCTGCAGGGTTTGCTCTGGCCCCCACCACCAGGCCTAGTGGAGTCATCAAATAAGTCCAACATTAAGAAAAGGGGGGCAGACACTTGCCTGAAATTCAGTGGTAATAAAGGAGAAAAATGGATCAGCTTGCTCCAGATAACCACCGCAAGAGAAGTAATTTCTCCGTCCTGAGCGAGGATGCCGGTAGCAGAGGCAGCTGCTCAGGTAATTCGACAGCCTCAGATTAACACACTCCTTGGGAGCCATCTGCACACGTCTCTATTGGGTGTCTCAGGACACCTCTATTTAGATTTCATCAGGTCTGTTTTTCTCTGTCATTCCTGAGCAGGGAGGCAGGTACCACACTGGGTGGCACAATTGAATATTGATTTGCCAACAGTGACCCAGAGGAAAACATTGCATTCAAGTGAACCAATTGTTTACAACTGCCTGAGCCCCCCCAGGACCTTGGTTTCCCCCATGAGTCGCTGAGCTACTAGTGTCACATCAGGCAAATGAGAGCCCAGTTTTGTGCTCATAGGGAATAAACGCTTCAGTTTCCTCATCTGTAAAATGGAAATAAAGACATGAGCTGAAGGACTCTCTCACTTTATTCCTCGAAATCTTTTAAAATGAGCATATGTTGTTGTACTTGTCTTTGTACTAAGAAAAGAAAATAAAGGACCACTGCCCAGAGCTGCCTGTGCCTCAGCGGCTGCCCTGCTCTATGACCAGCCCCTCCCTGCCCAGACTGTGGCTCTGCTTATGATTCCATCCCTAAACCTGGGCCCTGCATCCAGGGCCTGCTGCATCCTGAACCCACTGTGATGCAGCCTGTCTGTGGACCCCTCTTTCCTGTGCTCAGTCTGATGAGACAGCCCTGCTGTTTTGTCTGGAGCCTCCAGAGCTGACTACACTCTGAGCTGCAAATGGCTGGTGTCTGGGCCTTTCCCTGGGACAGGGCATCTCCTGCCTCAGTGTCCTTGAGGGCCAGAGTTCAGGCCTGTCCCATCTTGCTGGAAAAAAAAAAAAAAAAAAGGATGGATGATGTATGGAAAAGGCATATATAAGGGACAAAGTGTGTCAACATGAAGGCCCTTCTGTCTTAGAACAAAGCTGTTTCCAGGAGAAAAAAAGAAACAGAGCAAAGGAGGTAACAGCCATGAGTGAAGGACCCAAACTTTGAAAATATTGAATACAGTAGTCCCCCCTTAACCACAGGGGATACATTCCAAGACCCCCAGTGGATACCTAAAACTGGATAAAACAAAACCCTATATATACTATGTTTTTCCTAGACACACATACCTATGATAAAGTTTAATTTATAAATTAGGCACAGTAAGAGATTAACAACAATAACTAACATTAAAGTAGAACAACTATAACAATATTCTGTAATAAAAGTTATGTGAGTGTGGTCTCTCTCTTTTTCTCTCAAAATATCTTATTGTACAAGTTTAATGCCTTTTCCATCTTAACTAAGCAGTTATCATGCACTGTGGCCATAATTTTTGCAGTTTGAGGTGCAACAGCAAAACTAGCAAGCATTTCTTTTTTCTTCTTCACAATTTCATGGATAGAAAATTCATTCTTGCCATGGATTTAGCAACCTCAGCATACAATTTTTTTTTTTTATTAAGTCAAGAACTTTTACCTTTTCACTTAAGGAAAGCAATTTACGGCTTCTCTTGGGCACATCCAAACTGTCAGCATCACTACCCTTGTGCTTTGGGGCCATTATTAAGTAAAATAGGGGTTACTTGAACACCAGCGCTGCAATATTGCCACAGTTTATCTGATAACTGAGATAACTGCTAATTGACTAACCGGCAGGATATGCTGGACAAAGGGATGATTCACATCCTGGGTGGGCCAGAGCAGGGTGGCTCAAGATTTCATCATGCTACTCAGAACAGCATACAATTTAAAACTTATGAATTGTTTACTTCTAAAATTTTCTGTTTAATATTTCTGGACTGCAGTTGTCCTCGGGTAACTGAAATTATGGAAAGCGAAACCACAGAAAAGGGGTGACACTTATAAAACTAACCATATCAGTGTGCCCTGCCATGGTTGGCTAAGTAGAGAAGAGGGCAATAACTCATGAGCAGCATTCCTTGCCTCTGTCTTATCAGCTCCAGCAGCTTTTGTTTCAGTCTAAGAAAAAGAACAGGAGGCAGGGAGCTTCGGTATCTTCTCCCCCTTCACTGGATGAAGGGTAACTGCCAGCTCAGCCTGGGCTTCACTCCCATCACTGAGACGCTTTTCCACCGCAGACACACTGACCTTCTTTTGGCATCTCTTACTGGCCAGGCTCCCTCCTACCTCAGGGCCTTTACATGTGCTGCTCCCTCTGCCATAAACATCTCCTGAGGGGAGGGGTAGGAATACAAGCTACAGATAGGGAAGGAACAGAAGAAATGAGGCCACATCCCAAGACCAGGGACATGGCATGTGCCTAAGACTGAGGCAAATTTCCCCCTGCCCCTGCTCCCCACCACCAAGCTAATAAGCTTTCAGTAACAGATAATGGCATAGTACTATTGAGAGAGGGACAGCAGAGGAATAAGAGCAGGCAAAAAGGCCAACTCTGAATCACAGGGCAGAGGAAAAACCTGAAGCTGAGGGTTGAACAGACTTTGTACTGGCAAAACAACCCCACACAAGGTATTGCTACAAGATTTTAAAGTTATGCACTGAGGGTAAACACAGCAAAAATTCAGCCTTGCTCTTAACTAGATTAACTCAAGTCTTCTCACCAAAGGCCTAACAGAAGGTAAGCTGTGCCCATTTCCAGGCATTAAGGATATTTACCTCAGACTCCAATGTCTTACCAAGGTGTCTGGCTTCCAACCAAAAATTATGAAGCATACAAAAATCAAGAAAAAACAAACACAGTCTGAAGAAACAAAGTAATAAGATACAGATGTTGGAAGTTTATGACATGAAATTCAAAATAACTACTATTATTTTTTAATTATTTATTAATATATTAAAGGCTCTAGTAGAAAAAGTTGACAGTATGTAAGATCAGATGGATAATTTCAGCAGAGATATAGAAACTCTAAGAAAAAGAACGGAAATGCTAGAAATAAAAAACACAAGAACAGAGATAAAGAATGACTTTAAAGGAATCATTAGTAGACTCAATACGGCCAAAGAAAGAATCAGTAAATTTAAAGGTAAGTCAGTAGAAATTGCCCAATGGAAACTCAAAAAGAAAAAATAGTGAGAAAAAAAAAAAAAGTAGAACAGAACAACCAAGATCTGTAGGACAATATCAAACAACCTGGCATATGCATAACTGGAATTCCAGAGCTAATAAAAGCTTCGTCAAAGCGGGTAGGAAAGTTTGTTGCATCTGCCTGCCCTAGACCCTCCCCATGCTCAATGCAGCACAGTACAATCAGGATAAAACGTCTCAGCTCCCATCTGCTCCCTCAAGAAGGAAAAAAAAGAGTGGAACATGCATCCAACATTCTGGCTTTTCAGGGCGCTGCACAGGGGACTGGTTTATGTCTTGCCCTACTTGGAGCACTGACAGGAATAGTGGCATAGTTTAGATGTCAGGTTGGGGGCCACTGAGAACAAAGGTGAGTGCCACTGCACATAGAGCACCAGGGAGACTCCAGTACCGTAGATAGACACCAGAGGGGAACAAGATATTACGAGTTCCTAATAAGAAACGGGGCAAGTCTATTTAACTAGAATATTACAGACACAAGCCCAAAAATACATCCCCAGAAAAGTCTGAGAAGTATTCACAATCCCTAGTCAAGTTGATGGGTGAAGGACTTCCTCTGTGTGAAGCCAGTCCATAAAGACTTAAGAGGTGGCTGTTTCTTCAAATGTCCAAATCCCAGCAAAAGATCACAAAGTATACAAAGAAAAGAGAAATATGACTCATTCAAGGGAACAAAATAAATATCCTGAAACTGGTTCTGAAGAAATGGAGATCTATGAATTACCGGAAAAGAATTAAAATAACCATTTTAAGGATGTTCAGTGAGCTAAAAGAGAACAAAAATAGACAACTAAACAAAATCAGAAAAATAATGCATGAACAAAATGAGACTATCAACACAGAGATAGATTCTGGAGCTGAAGAATACCATAACTGAACTGAAAATTTCACTAAAGGGGTACAACAGCAAACTTGATGAAGCAGAATAAAGACTCAGCAAACTTAAAGACAGATCATTTTCAGACATTTTCAGGTCAAAGGATCAAAAAGAAAAAAGAATGAAGAAAAGTGAAGAGAGCCTAAGGGATTTATGGAACATTGTTAAGCAGATCAATATACATATGGGAGTCCCAAAAGAAGACAGAGAAGGAGGGCAGAGAATTTATTTGAAGAAATCATGGTCAAAAACATTTCAAACTTGAGCAAGAAATGCAAGAATCTCAACAAACTCCAATTAGGATAAACCCAAAGGAACACAAACAGAGACACATTATAATTAAACTGTTAAACTTCATAATGAGAAAATCTTGAAAGCAGAAAGAGAAAAATGAATTGTCATGTACATGGAAGATTTTATAAGATTATCATCAGATTTCTTTGCAGAAACCTGGCAGGCCAGAGGGATTGAGACGATATATTCAAAGAATTGAAGAAAAAACTACCAAACAAGAATACTATATTTGGCAAAACCATCCATCAAAAATAAAGGTGAAATTAAGACTTTCCCAGATAAACAAAAGTTAAGGGAGTGCATCAGCACTAGAAATTCCCTATAGGAAATGCTAAAGGGAGTCCTTCAAGTTGAACAATGATACACCAGCAAATTTGATAATCCAAAATAAAAGGATAAATTTCTAGAAACATACAACCTATCAAGACTGAATTATGAATACACATTTTTCCAAAGAGGAAATGCAGATGGCCAATAGGCACATGAAAAGATGTTATAAGCAAAAGCTTATAAGCTTTTGCACAGCAAAGGAAACCATAAATAAAACGAAAAGAGAACTTACAGATTGGGAGAAAATATTTGCAAATAATGTGACCAACAAGGGCTTAATTTCCAAAATATACAAACAGCTCACACAACTCACTAACAAAAAAACAAACAAAAAAAACCAATCAAAACATAGGCAGAAGACCAAAATAGACATTTCTCCAAAGAAGACATACAGATAGCCAACAGGCACATGAAAAGATGCTCCACATTGCTAATTATTAGAGAAATGCAAATCAAAACAACAATGAGGTATCACCTCACACTGGTCAGAAAGGCCATCATTAAAAAGTCTACAAATAATAAATGCTGGAGAGGGTGTGGAAAAAAGGGAACCCTCCTGCACTGTTGGTGGGAATGTAAATTGGTGCAACCACTATGGAAAACAGTACGGAAGTTTCTCAAAAAATTAAAATTGTGTTACCATACGATCCAGCAATCCCACTACTGAGCATATATCTGGAAAAGACAAGAGCTCTAATTTGAAAAGACACATGCATCCCAATGTTCGTAGTGGCACTATTTACAATAGCCAAGACATGGAAGCAACTTAAGTGTCCAACAACAGATGAATGGATACAGAAAACTTAGTACATATATACAATGGAATACTACTGAGCCATAAAAAAGAATGAAATTTTGCCATTTACAGCAACACGGATGGACCTAGAGATTATCATACTAAGCAAAGTAAGTCAGAGAAAGACAAATACCATATAATATCAGTTGTATGTGGAATCTAAAATAGTTTGGAGGAGGTAGGAATGGGGTTTAATGTATAGAGTTTCAGTTTTGAAACTGAAACTGAATTTTGAAAATTCAGTAAATTTTGTTACATTTTTGACCATAATTTTAAAATTAAGTAAATAAAATGAAGGAGAAATAAAGACTCTCTCAGACAAACAAAAACTGAGACAATGCCACTGGCATTTTATGTTCAGTATATTTTACCAACATGCTTTAAAAATTTTTTAAAAACCCACCCTCAATCAATGTTCTACACTGTATTGATAAATTAGAAAAAATATCATATGATCATCTCAATAGATGCAAGGGGAAAAAAAAGATTTGACAAATTCTATGCAAACTAGAGAATAGAAGGGAACTTCCTGAAACATAAATGGCATCTACAAAAAACTTACAGTTAACATTATACTCAAGGACAAAGGACTGTTTTCCCCTAAGATCGGGAAAAAGGTACATCCCACTCCATTTCAGGCTGTTCCCAACATCCTCATCTCCACCTGTCTCAGCTGCACTCAAGGCTCATTGACGCAAACCCACTCTCCAAAAGGAAAAAAAAATTGATTAAAGGAAAGAAATAACTGCAACCTGCCCTAGGGATTCACGAGCCCCCAGCATCAGAGGTGTAAGCAGGTTCTCAAGACTGGTGGATGATCCTGGACTTGCTATCACAAGCTCTCTCCTTCATGGTAGCTTCAAAAGCCATCATGTCCACATAATTGCCCCGTTTTATTAAAAAATGGCACTTTTGTGGAACAAACCCAGTGATGGAGGAAGAGAATAGAGGAGGTATTGTTTCTCCCCTCACCCAATCACAGACCTTCCTGGCCTCCCCACCAGCCTGGGACACCAGAGGCACCTCTCCAGGCTCAGCTGCTGGTGGGATATTTGGACGATGCTGACGAATTTGCAGAGTTATCTCTGATGACAGCTGGCCAGGCACATTCTGTAAGAGCTGCCTCTGTGAGCGGGTTTACAGAGTCTGTCTCCCTTTGAACACGGATCTTATTCATCTTTGCCCCTCCACAGTGCCAAGCACAGTGCCAGGACTTAATCAGAGCTTGAGAAAATGCTGGTTGAATCAAACAGAACTTGAAACAGAAATCGAGCACACTTTTAAGGTTGCATCAGAGCATGACAAGAAAATGTTTGAAAATCAAAATCCTTCTCTGTCCCTCCCTGGAGAGCACAGCACTTCAAGGAAGCCTTTGGCAAATCCTTTTGTAAAGTGCAAAGTGTAGAATTCCTTTGTATGGTAAATACCCTTCACTTGTGACGCTGTGAATTTATATATGTATGCATATGTATATATGTGTGTGATATTAATTTTAATGTTAAATATAGAATAACGATGTATAGATATTAATATTAAATAGTTAAATATTAAAGTCTACAGAGACAAATGAAGCTTCTCTCTGATCATTTCTCCAGCCCCACTCCTCCAGGGGTTTTATTTAGGAATTGCTCAGATTAGAAATAATTCCTCCTCTCAGGATCAGATAAAATTTGTTAATTTGTTCATCATGAGACAGAAAATTCAGGAAATCTGGCCCAAAGAGCTTTTCTGTCCCTCTATTCTGTAGGAAAAACAGTGTCCAAAAAATGTAGCTATGCTCCACTGTCCCCACCCTCAGTCCGCAGAGGGGAGTTACCATCTATCTGATTGGTCTGAAGCCCAGAATTGCTCACATTACTAGATTTTGGGGTGGGGGGAATGGGTAACTGGACGGGTGGGTGGGCAGTGACCTTCAACTGAGCCTCTACCAGCAAGTTTGGACCACTCCCCAAAGTGGGGTTCTCGCCTCAGGGTAGCTCAGATCTCTCATTTCATTCAGGACACTGAATTTTTCTATCCTTGATAGAAATGTCAAGAAGCAGGAAGACTCTCAGAACTCTACACAACTTGGCATGAGAATGATCTGTATGGTCTCTGGCAGTTTTAAAACATGTCTGCAAATTCTCTGACACTCCTCCCATTAAGAGGTGAGTCCTATGTCCCTCCCCCTTTATCTAGGCTGAGCTTTGGTGACTGTTCAACCAGTAGACACAGGCCAACCATCCTCATTGCCTCTCTAGACCCCTGAAAAGGCTCATCAAGGATGTCATCGGGCTCAAGGCCCAGGATCATCTAAACCTTGTCCAGGTGCAGAAAAGGCCCTGGGTGCAGCCACTCGGGTACCACCCAGGAAGTACAGGTTCCCTTGGGGAGGACGAGTGGAAGAGAACAAGTGTAAAACCTCTTTTGAGGAATGTTACAGTAGCATGAAGAGTGGCATGGGGTTGTGATGGAGAGATAATGACATGCCTACAAACTGATGGGAATGACCCCAGGCAGAAAGGACCTTTGATGACCCAGGAAGGGAAGTGTTGCTGGAGTGATGTCCTTGAGCAGGTGAAAGGGGTGGACCCTTGTGCACAAGTGACCTTGATGGAGCACAGAGAGCTCCTTTCAGAGAGTGCCAGACCTATGATGGATTTCCCCCAGGATCTCTCAACATAGGAGCACATCTTTCCTTTGACAAGATGCTGATTTTAACTGGGAAACCCAGGAGAACATCAATAATGCAGAGCCATGTGGAGCCATGTGGAGCTGAGAGCTGAGATGAGAGGGGATTTGAAGATCATCTAGTTAAAGCCCCTTGGACGTGAAGTACAAGGCCACCCAGTGACTTAGAGGCAGAGTCTGGCCCAGAACCCAATCTCCCAACTCTGAATCCAGTTCTTCATCCTCAAAGATTAGATCTGCTTCCTGCCCAGCTCCCCCAGCCTTTCTCCTTCCCCTCAGATTCTTTGATTGTCTCTAGAGTAGGTCCGAAGCAGCAACCCCACCCCAGGAAGCCTTGAAAACTCTGCATCCACACCACACGGACCCCCTCCCGGGATCCATCACGTCCTCCCGTTCTTTCTCCAATGTGTCTCCTATCGCCCACTCCCTCACCCCAGCCCTGTGTCCCTGTCCCAGTGACAGCCCTCGCGGGACCATCACCTTGCATCCTTCTGGCCTCCTAGCCCCACCGCCACCTCCCCAGCCTTGGGGAATGTGGCTTATCTCTGCAGCCGCAGGGAGAGACTGGGGCAAACGGGAAATTCCCGTACAAGCTGGGGCTTTGCAGCTCTATACAGCATGTCCTGAAGCTGGTTCCAGAGTCCAAAGAGGTGCTCCGGGCAGAGGGTTCCTTGTCATACATGTTTGGGGAAAGCTGCAAACTACCTTGTTCTCTGCCACAGGGCCTCTCAGAGTTTTTAACGCAGCTGGTAACGAAGGACGTGAAGCCCTGAGTCTGCCTGGCTGCCGCCCTCCACCGCTCCGCAGGCTACTCAACCTCCAGGTGCCTCGGTTTCCTCCTCTGTAAAGTGGGGCAATCCTAGAATCCACAGCACAGGGTTGTTGTGAGGATGGTATGAGTTCATCTACGTGTGAGCCGTGCCTGATGAAGGAGGTGCCTATGACACCTTCCGCTGTTCCCACCTTTATCTCCATCTTCATCACCATCCTTGGGGAAGGGCGATGGGCTCCTGCTTTGTTCCAGAAACCAAATCCCCACCTTGGACCCTTGCCTGGTACCAGAGTCCCCACAACTTGTGTCACAGCCTTGCTCCTCTGGGGCTCACTCTTCCCCTCTCACCCCCTTTCTCAGCTTCCCCAGAAGCAGATCTTGCCACAAGGATTTGAGGGTGAGTAGTTTATTGGGGAGGTGGTCCAGGTAAGCATCAGGATGACTGGGGAAGTGAGACAGGGAAGGGAAGGAAGCCGATAAGAGGTGCGTATTTAGCAGGTGACTGCTGCAGGTGGCAGGGCGTCAGTCCCGGGGGCGGGGCAATCTGGGAGGTGATGCAGAACATACCTCAGAGCTGCCCCACCAGAGGGGAGGGGTGAGGAAACAGGAGGGTTTACCTCCAGCTCCAACCTTCACTGGCTGAGGGCTGGTCCTGGACATCAACTCCTCGGTGTTCCCAGGCCCATACGATGGATGGAGCAGCTCCTGTCTGCAAGGCGCACCTGCATACTACCCACTGATGGGACACCTGGCCTGGCCAATCCAATGATCTCTTACTTGTCACCAGATTCTGCAAATGTCAAGTTCAGCTTCTCATTCCCTATGCCTGGGGCTTCCCCCCCAAACCCTTTCCTGCCTAACTTGTGAGAAAGCATGTCATCCAGACCCTTGTTCTTCCACATCCGGTTCACCTCATGGTCCACCCACCTTCCTGCCCAGAGCATCCTCAGATGATCAACGATGGGACGGACAGGGCTGGAAGCCAGGGTTCCCCATCACCAACCCCACCTGACTCAGCAAGTCATCTGGGCACCCAACCCAAGTAAAGGCTGCTCACTTATCTGAGCTCGTACTGTGTACCAGGAGTCATGCTGAGAGCCTCCTACAGCCCCTTCCCTGTGACCCTCACAACTGCCTGTGAAGGAGGGCTCATCAGCTCTACCTTCTGACTGGGGAAACTGAGGACCTGAGAGGTTGTGTCACCGCTCCAGGGTCACCTTCTGTCCTTAAGACACCCTGAAAAGACTCCTGCAGGAGTAGCAAGGGGACCTCCACACATCCCCACCCTCCCACTGTCCCTGTCTGCGGGGATGTGGTTTTCAGTAACCCCCAGGTACAACCCGCACTGCAGTCCCTCTTCCTAAATCCTTCCTGGCTGTTGTTTGCCTGGAATCATCCTGTTGATTCCCACAGAGTAAATGTCAGAGATCATCTCCAGGAACCAGAGGCTGGGACCTACGTGGCCGGCAGAAGCTGTGTGAAAGCCCAGCCTTGCTCCCAAGAGGGCCTTGTTTAACCACAGTCACCAGGGTGATGCATCTGCAGAAAGCCGGCCTCACTTTGGACTTCGCCACGATCACAAGAGACCTTGTTATCCAAACTGATCTGTGGGGGTCAAAAGGCTTTGGGTGAAGATCTCCATGGTGGGACCGCTGGACTCAGGTGAAAATGCAAGGCCATCAGCTGTTTGGGTGAAACACAACCATCATGAAATTTTAATTAAATTCTTATTTGTGTTTAATAACTGAGCACTGACTGCCCAGGCCTGACTCTGGAAGCAAAGGCAGGGCCTGCTTGCTCTGGTGGAACACTGCAAACTTCACAGTTGCACGAGGGGTAAATACAAGCCTGCCCCCTCACCCATGGCCCCTGAGTTACCTCTCTTCTTGGGGAAGTCAGCTTTCCTGTCTTCTGCTCTGGTTATCCTGGCAGAAGTGAGCAGGCTGGAGGAGGAGATGGGGGCAAGCAGCCACAGAAGAGCGCTTGGGGGAGGCGGGGAGAGTTGAGGGAACTGGGGAAAGACCATGGAGATCAGGGCTCAGCAGAACAAGGTATGAATCCTGAGTCTACAACTCACAAGCCAGGAGATCTTAGCAGGTGACTTTGCCTCTTAGAGTCTCAGTTTCCCCAACTGTAAAACAGCCACTGTTAACTCCCATCTGGGTAGAAAGGCTAATTATTTTTTCCTTGCACGTCTCGCCTTGTCAGCCCACAAGTCCATAATGTTCTCCTCCAACCCCTACTGTTTAACAGGCCTGGAGGGTACACTCGTCTAGGTTGGAAAAATCAGATCCCTTCTCCTCTGTTTGAAACGTGGGGATAAAGTCAAACAGCTTTGGAGAACCAATCACATCAGCCCAAGCGTCTGCTCATTATTTAGGTGTGGTCATGCTTGGTCATGAGAGAGCAGAGAGGCCAGTCTGCAAAGGAGATGAAGAAGATGGGCAAAGGGAAATACAGATGAGTCATCCTGCAGACCCAGTCAGGGAGAAAGGCAGAGAGAGGCATGGAGGGTCAGAGAGGGTCTCTGCCATGTGACCTTCAGCTCCCAGATGCCTGGTGGGTTTCTACAGTTGGGATCTGAGGCATCCTCTATAGTCTCACCCTAAGCCCTGTTTCTGCTTGAGCTTTCTTGCATGGGTTTGTGAACCAGCTAGGACTCATTTATGGCTCATGCAAAAAGTGAATTAGCTCAATGTCAGGTGTAATGTAAAGCTTGCAGGGTTAGAGTTGAGTCGGGAATAACTTGATGAGGTCTCCAATGATGTCATAAGATCATAATTCTTTCTATTTCTCCTCTACACGTTGTCTTCATTCTCAGGCTACACTCAAGATGGTAATAATAGCTCTAGACTATGGACTTCCAGGTTCGAGTTCAGTGGGAAGAATCTAGTTCAAGTTCAGTGGGAAGAGCAAGAGTAGCCCCAGTAAAAGTCTCATTGTAAAACAATGGCTCTTGTTTGGTCACAGGCCCATCCCTGAGCCAATTACTGTAGCCAGAGGAATGGTCTGAATGGATTGGTTTAAACCTAGGTCATGTTAACTGCTACCAGGAGGTGGTATATGTCAGCAGTCTCAGTTACTGATGAAACTAGTTCTTTTCTTTTCCTTTCTTTTCTTTTCACGCTGTATCGTCAGTGGCCCTATACCAGAAGGGAAGGATATTATATGCAGGCACACTGTATCAGAAACATCTGGGCTCTGATTCTGGCTCCAACATGTAATAGTCTGGAAATTTTGGCAAATGACTTAGCCTCTCTGAGCATGACTTCTCTAAGCCAGAGTTAACATCACCAATATCATTGGGTTGCTGCAAAAATTAAGTACATTAACATATAAAATGTATTTAGCACAATGCCTAGCACACAATAGGTACCTAATGGATATTAGTTTTTTCTCCAACAATTTAGAAATGCTGTGTTCAAAAAGTTTTTTGGAACTCAGAACATACTGTTTCATTAAACTCTGCTATAGACTATGGTTAGTCAAAACAGAAGCTCTAATAGCTTCTATTACTTATAACTATGAATAACAATGTTTCTTTGGGAAAATGTAGTCCAAACACCAGACACACGCAACACATCCTCCCTTCCCTAAGCCATTCCCAAGGAAGAAAATGTATTTGGGGCAGTACTCACAGCAGAGAGGGCAAAGCACAGTGGGACCAAGCTCCACAGACATAGGGAGTCAGGGCTGATGGAAAGCATGAATGTTTCAGATTCTTTTATTCATGGCCATTATAACAGTAATAATGATACCAATAATACCACTGATTGGGGCTTACTGTGTACCAGGCTCTGTGTGCATCATCTCATTAATTCTCACAACCACCTTTTACGGTAAGGACTAATACTATCCCCATTTTACAGCTGAGGGAACTGAGACCCTGCGAAGGTAATAAATTTGCTCGATCTCACAGGTTGGAGTGACTGACTCCAGCCCCAGCCCCTGACCACTGCCCTCACAGCCCCTCCACTCCTGAGTGTCCATTTGTGCAGCTTTTAGGGCTCATTCTACAACCACCCTGGGAGGGAACTGCTGATCCCATCTACAGATGAGGAAACTGAGGCCCAGAGAGGGGAGAAAACTTGCCCAAAGTTGCACAGCAGAGAAGTGGGGATCTCTGTGTGCCTGACTCCTCCTCTAGGGCTCCCTCCCCGGCTCCCCCCACTCCCAGCCCTCACGGAGGAAAGTGCAGAGATGAGACGGCTGGGGTGGGGGCTTCTCACTGCAGGCAGCAGCCTGGGCGACTGAGAAGCCTGTCCATTTATCCCTCAGCTCGTCCTGCCCTGACCGCCAGGCCCTTCCTGACATCACACCCCCCTTCTCCCCGCACGAGCATGCAGCTGGTACTTCCCTAATGTGCCTGCCCTACTTATTACCTTCAAGGAGGGACTCAATCCAGGAGGTAAACACAAAAGACTTGCTTCTGCTAATTGATGATCTCATGTCTCCCTTGGATGTAAATGGACCCCATAATAGTATGTCATTATCCTCTGTCGGGGACAAAAAAACCCCAAACATCACACCTACGCCTGGGTCGCAGGTGCTGGTACCCACACAGGGGTGCCGGCACCATCCAGAGGAAACAGGCTGAGGGGAAACAGCTAGAGCTTCCAGAGTCACTGGGTGGCTGATGGAAGCTCCTGGATGTAGGACATGTGGTGGGTAGGAAGGGTGGCCACCTGTAGCCCTTGAGATCCAGCCAGGCTGAGGCCGGCCTCAGCTCTACCTGGCCCACAAGGTGAGCAGCAGGGGCCTGGCCAAGTGCTGGCCATCTCTCCAGACCTCCATCCCTGGCGCCACCTGAGCTGCTGGCTGCTGACCTGCCTCTGTTCTCCACACGGTCCAGCTTTAGTCCCTCTGCCTTGGTCATGGGATGTGGTGTCCCAGGCCTGGGCCTCAGTGTCCCCCTGGTCTTTCCAGCCTCAACCCCATGCCCTGCCCCAGTGGGAACTGTCCTCTGGCCATGGTCCTATGCGGTCCACCACTATGGCCGGCCACAGAGCTGGGCCCAGTGCGGACTCCGCACCCCCCTCCCCCCATAAGAGCCCAACAGCAAGGACGGGAGAGCCTGGGGTCCCCTGCAGGCTCCCTGTAGGAGGTGCCCGGGGTGAACACTGGGCTTAACGCACGGGCTTGGGGTGCTTCTAGGTGTGCACCTGCTCCGCCACTTACTGTCTGTGTCATTCAGGCAAGTTACTAACCTCTCTGAATCCCAGCTCCCTCATCGTAAAATCCTTTTCCCTCTATAGACCTCAGTTTCCCCTCCATAGACCTCAGTTTCCCCTCCATCAACTGCACAAAAAGGATACATGTCACTGGCTCGTCCCCGTCCGTGTTCTCGGCAGCGTGTGAGCTCCACAGCGCAGGGCCGAGCCTGTCTTGCTCACCACCGTGTCCCGGTGCCCTGCACACAGTAGGCCCTCAGTAAACACTTGTCACACCGATGCACGAATGAGGAAGTATATAAGCTTGAGTCTGGCCACTGGCAGACTCTGGAATTCACCATGCAGCCCAGGCCAGGAGCGCACCTGTCAGAGGGAGCCCGGGTCCCGGCCACCAGCTGAGACGGTCTGCTCTCCTCCAGCAGTGTTGGGGGACCCAGCGCTCACCACACACCTGCTGCCCACCCGCCTTTCCTGCCCGCCACTGCGGCCCTTTCAGAGCCCCACCTGCTGCTCTAGAACCCCTTGTGTGCCTCCCTCTGGCCAACCCCTTCCATGGGGAAGGTTTCCTCTCTCCTCACTGCCGGCCTGGCCCACCTGACTCTGTGTCACCGCTGTCCCCTGCACTCTTGCTACCCAGCCCTCCCCTGCCTCCCAGCAGCCCCTGGCTCGTTGGGTGTCCAGCAGGGCTCAGGCCACTCCTCTGTGGACCCTGCCTGTCCAGCTGCCCTCTGAGCTGTGTGACAAAGGCCCATCTGTCTCTGAGCCCCAGGAGCAGGGATGTTGGGTTCAGCCAGAGCAGCCCGGCAGGGCCCCTTCCACATCTGCAAGGCCAGTCTGATTCTGGCAACCCCAAGAGGGGCCAGAGAAGCCAGGGAAATTCACCTAATGGGGGTGGAGGCTGGTGAGAGCTGGGGCGGGCTCAGCAAACCTCCAAGTGGGCCAGTTCTTGTGCGCTTGGACGTGGGGCATTTCCCTGGGAGACCTTCCTTGTTCCTCAGTTTTCTGGAGCTTGAGAATGTCCTCCTTGCCCAGCACCAGATGCCTCCGCAGGCAAAGGGCTGAGCCGAGGGCAGTTACACGGAGGAGTTAAGGGTCTGAATGGCCAGTGGGAACCAAGCAGGACTCAGCCCAGTCGTCCCTGGGGCTGGGGACGACCCGAAGATGAGGGGAACGTGTGTGTTTCCTCTCCTGTGAGATCAGGGTGGGCCTGGACCACCTCCAGGTCTCCGCCTCCCCCAGGATGCCACGATTCTCCTCACTCCTCCCGGGGTCCCTTTCCCCTCACAGAGCCCTTGGGGCAGCAGGGGGAGGGGCACGCTCCCCGAGGCCCCAGGGCCACACGTGGAGGGGCCAACGCCTGAACCAAGGCCGCCTGACTCCCCTCCACAGTGCTCCCTGCCCCGTCCTCTGGGCGATCTCAGCCCCCACGGCCCAGGTGTCATGAACACAGTGAGTCCAATCCCACAGAAGCCAAGCCTCAGAGAGGTTTTCACAGAGCTGGGAACCGACCCTGCTCTAAAGCCCATGTCCTCACTCAGACACTCTGGAACTGCCCCCTCATTTCCTGATTCTTTTTTTTTTTTTTTTTTTTTTTTTGTGGTTCAATTTATACCAAATTTATTTTTGCTCTTGGGATAGAAAATTACGTGGGTAGAACATCAAAATATAAAAATTGAACTCTTTCAATTTTTAAATGCATTTCGCTTATTCAAATTAAATTGTCCAATAAAAGTCAAACTTATTGGCTTTGTTGGACATATCAGTTTCATTAATATTTAAGAAACAACTTGGGTACAGTATGTCTACAGGGTAAGGTTCACCCAACCCACACACACAATACATATATATATATATATATATCTGTCCTGACAGTAATTTCCATGTATCCCTCTCTCTGCACACTATCACTTCCTTTATAAATCTCAAGTCAGGCAATATCACCATATGTCCCTCTGTCCTCAAATTTACTCTTTTCTCTGGTTATTCACTCCATGTTTGATACGGGCATTTCCTGATTCTTGATCTTGATCTCCTCTATAGTAGTCACCTGCGGTTTCCTCCCCATCCCTGCCTCCATCTGTCTCTTCCTGCCAATTATGGACTCCTGATTTGAGGGATTTTTCAATTTTTTTTTGGTGGAGGGGAGGATCTGCCCCTCTCCATTCTCCTTCCGTGGGGCTGGGGTGGCCTCCACCCTCATTTCCAGGGCTGGACCGTGTGACCCTGTCCTGGACAATCAAAATTCTGCATTCCCCTAGCCCTGTAGGGCACCTATTCTGGTGAGAATAAACAATGAATAAACAAATGAATATGTAGCTTAGTGTCAGATTAATGCTATGAAGAGAAACAAAGAAAGGTAGGGGTAGAGAGCAATGAGAAAAGGACCTGAGCCAGGGATGGGGATGAGAAAGCACTTGATAGGGACCTGAAGAAAGTAAGGGAATGAGCCATGGTGGGAGAGCATTCCAGGCAGGGCGAAGAGTGAGTGCAAAGGCCCTGAGGCAGAAATATACCATTGACTGTAGAAGAGGAGGGGAGTAGGAGGAGGGCTCAGAGCAATGGGTGGCAGGAGGCCATCCAGGGCCACTTACAGACTGTGAGCTTTACACTAAGCAAGATGGGAAACCTGAGCAGAGGATGGACATAAACAGTTGTGAATTATAATCACAATAATAATGGTCATCCCCTATATACATGGTTACTGTAGGCCAGGCCCCTCTTCCAAGCTGGTCAAATACGCATTCATGGAGTCCTCACAACAACCCAATGGGCAGGCACTATTATCTCCACGAGTTACAGATGAGAAGTCCAGGCTCAGAAAAGTTACATAAACCGCTTCAAGGTCACATGGTTAATAAGGGGCAGGACTAGGACTGGATCCCAGGAAATCTAGTCTAGCTCTTTGTTGCTGCCTCCATTTGAAAGGTTGATTATCCCTATTTTGCAGATGAAGAAAATGAGGGTCAGAAGTGATTGGAGGTTCAAAGGTGGCAGAGCTGGGATTTGAACCCCAGTCTGTGTGGTTCGGTGCCCAAGCCTGGACGGCTGAGCCTGGAACCTGGCTGGGACCCTGCTGCCTTCACCCACCCTGGCTGGACCCAGGCAAGGGAGCCGCTCCCCCTGGGTCTCTGGAGTCCCCTGTCACTGTGGCCTTGAGCTCCGCCCCAACCCACAGGACTCGGCTCCTGCACCAGCCTATCTCCTCCGTTCCTGACAAACCCCAAGACTGCCCCTGACCTGGGCCCTGGGCCCAGGCACGTCTGTGCTCCACTAGGTGCCTCCTGGATCCGGCCCTGGGACACCAGCTGCTCTTGCTAAGTCTTATTAGTAGGTGTCTCGCGTGCTCCAGCGGTTGTCAGCCATGAGGTTCAAAGCACACAGCTAGTTCATCAAAGCTCCCCCGTGGGGAGGGGGAACACTGCTGGGTTTCAGAAAGGAGCGGCCTCTCCGAGAGGCTTGGGGACGGCCAGGCCAAGTCTCCCATCACCTCTGCCACCACCTCATCAAAGGGCGCAAAATGGCAGGCTCTACCAACAGGGCAGCGGCCCGGCAGGCTGAACCTTCCCTGAGCAGAGCAGGAGGTCAATGACCAACGGCGCAGACGCCCCAGCCGAGCCCTCTCTACACCTGTGGGGAGGGCCGGACTGAGGCGGGAGGTGCGCAGATCCAAGTGGCCTGGTGGCAGCAGGAGGACAGCTGTCACCGACGGGGGCTGGGTTGGCCTTGGTCAAGAGAGAGTGGAGTTTGCTGGTTCGGAGCCCCGGCGCTCCGTGCACGGGATGCTCTTATGACCATAGCAGACGCTGTGGCTGACCCGCCCGTGTCCCCTGGGCACTCGCCCTCACACACCAAGGAAGGCTGCCCCCTGAGGACACCCGCAGCTCTGTGCCTCCTGTTTCCTCCACTAGAGCACGTCCAGTGACATTCACTCACAAAACAGAGTGTCCACTACGCGCCGGGAGCTGTCCCAGGCTTGGGGACACAGCTCTGAGCGGGCCAGGAAAAGGCCTGTCCTCGTGGAGCTGACATTCGGTGGAGAGACGGACGGGAACAGGCACAGCCACGTCCAGAGGCAGGTGGTGACACTCACTAAGGGAACACAAAGCAGGGTGAGGGAACAGAGGTGACAGCGTGCGGGTCAGAGGCCAATGTGGCCTCACTGTGCACAGAGCGAGGTGGAGACCAGGGCTCGTTCTGCCTGAATCCCCGGCCCCGCACAGAGCCGGGCACGGGCTGCCCTCTGCCAACGCCTGCTGACTGAGCATCCAGAGGGACGGAGCCCCCTCCCCGGGCCCTTGCGTGGGGAAGGGGCGGACAAGAGGGGCGGGTGGGGCTCATCTTTGTCCTCCGCCCCAATGAGATGTCTCCACACGACCGCGTTCCTGGAGAACTGGGGCCCCTGCACCCCGTTTTCCCAGGATCTCCGGGCTCATTTCAGCAGATGGGGCCCAGGAGGGAGGAGGCAGATGGGGGGAGGGGGGAGGAGAGAGCAGGACCCCTCCCCACCTTCCTTTCCCAGGCAAAGCCATCACCCCCCAGAGGGGAGGAGAGTGGCTCAGAAACCCCGCTCCCAGTGGGGGCAGAGCTGGGGTGGGGACTCAGGAAACACCACATCACATGGCCAAGAAAGTGACCCAGGACTTGATGTTCCCCTGGAGAACAGCTGCACACGGCCCCCTCCTCACCCTCCCTGCCCGGAATCTCCATAGCCCCCCATTTCCCTTGGAGTACGTGTTTCAAGCACATTGTTTTCTCCTCTTGATGAAGTGTGATTTATTTAAGGTTCTCTGATGGTTGCTTCATGTCTCCAAAGCCTACTTTTTACTGGAAGATCAATTCCAAGAAAACACCCCAAGCCCATGGAAGTTAGACGCATTAACAAGCGCTAAGTGACCAATCACCCACGGAGGGGCCTTTGACTAAGACCAGGAAGTGACAAAAACTCAGACTGGGCAGCTCTGCTGGGAGCCCTGGAGGGCCGTTCACAACAGGGTTTTACAAGTCTTAATTATTTCTCCTCCAGGGAAAATTAAACTTCATCTGAGTTCAGAAAGGATGATTAAATAAAGAGACCCATCAGAGCGCAAATCAGTCCTGTGTGGTGAATGGAGGGGCCCCTCTCAGAACAGCCTCTGGTTCCCACAGTCTCTCTCTCACACACACACACACACAAACACACACACACACAGTTTGAGCATCGGGCATGCTCACAAGTGCAGGGGCAGCGAGGAGTGAGAGGACCGGAAATGCCACCTCAATACCACAATCCATCAGGAAAGGGGGCCAGGCGTGGATCTGAATCAGCAGAGACCATTTCTAGAAGCCAAGAGAGGGCTGGGGGTGGGGGAGGGGACAGTGTCCTAATTCTAATACATTAATAGGGATATTGTTTCCAAAGACTCTGATTTCTGGGAGTGGACATGGGACCAGGGCCTCATCTGATGCCAGAATGCCCTTAAAATATATATATATATATATAACATGGATTGCAGTATTGCCATCAGCTCTCAGCCACTGGGAACTTCTATGTGCCAGGCCCTGTATTATCTTATTCGCACCTTGCAATTACCTAATGCAGTAAGTAATATTATTATCCCCATTTTGCATGTGAGAAAACTGTGGCTCACAGAGTTAGAGTCATAAAACTCTCAAGCTGCAAATCAAAGTCAAGTCTGTCTGATGCCAAAGCAGAAACACTTCACTTTACTATTATGCTTCCCTCTGTTTGCATACTCCCAAGATGGGGAGCTCACCACCTCCCAAGATAGCCCATTCCCTCTCTGGACAGATTGAAATGTTGGAAAGTCTTTCCTTTAGGCCACACTGAGGGCATCTACTTCTTCTTCCATATTTGAAGATAATGCTCTCATTCTCTAGAGATGTTTTACCCCTGGGTTCTACAACCCCACTCCTCAGCACTCCTGGTGATTCTTCCTGAACAAGGGGACA
Organism: Balaenoptera borealis; assembly: GCF_965194805.1. NCBI lineage: Eukaryota > Metazoa > Chordata > Mammalia > Artiodactyla > Balaenopteridae > Balaenoptera > Balaenoptera borealis. The sequence goes on along the minus strand of NC_138860.1, from coordinate 170,084,233 downwards.
TGGGGTTGGGCATGGATAGCTGAATGAACTCTCCTGGATTCCCTGCCCTGATTTTTATTAGAGGTGTGAATGATGAGATTTGAAAACACTCATGGTAAAGCGATTACAAAATTGGCCACAGTTCCCAACACTTTCTTGTGTCCATGCCCTTTGCAATATGACTTTGCAGTTCTTCCCAGCAGGAGGTAAAATCTATATCCCCACTTCTTAGTCTGAGCTGGCCTTATAACTTACTTAGGCCAATACAATGCTGCAGAAGTGACACTGTGCCATTTCTGAGCCTAAACTTCGAGAGGCCCTATGTACTTCTGCTTTCTTTTTTGTAACCTGTCTTCATTATGAGAACAGCTCTGGACTAGCCGCTGGAGGATGAGAGAACATGAGGAGCAGAGATAAGCCGTCCCAGTGGAGGTCATACTAGACCACTCAGCCTCCAGCCAACACACCCGACTGTCCTGAGATACTAATGACCCCATCCAGGACCAGCCAAGCCCAGCCCACAGCAGCAGAACCACCCAGCAGACCTACAGACTCCTAAGCTAAATGAACGCTTGTTGTTTTAAGCCTCTAAGTTTTGAGATCACTTGTTATGCAGCAGTAGCTAACTGATACACCATACCTCTCTGATCCTGAGGTAGTTGTGCCCAGCCATCTTTCAACACTGTATCTAGTACATTTCCTCTTCCAGATTCTCTCTCCACCACCATCTTTACTCCTGAAAAACCAGAGGAATTTCTCCTACGTGTAGAAAGACAATAAATAGATAGTTGCTAGAACCCATGTCTCCCTTCAGGCATTCCTTCATTCAGTCATTCAACAAACATTTATTGTATGCAATGTTCATGATCCCTGCCATCACAGCACATGCAGGGGATACCAGCACTAAAGAAATCACTGCAAAAATAATGACATTGGAAAGAAATAGCATTTCATTGAGTTTGCATGAATTGCCCCAGCCTGACATTAAGTTGCAAGCTCAATGCTCTATGAAAGAGTAGGTGCTCACAGAGGGCACCTCACACCGGTAAGTGAAAAACTAGCTTGCCCTGCATGGTGGGAACATCCGCTCCAAATCACAGGAAGAGCTAGTGGGCCTTGCCAAGGTTCTCAGAACCGGGCTGACACACACTGGGGCTTCTGCCAGCAAGACAGGCAAGAGCTCCATGAGTCCACATGCCTCCCCCACAGGACACATCCTAACTGGGAGCCAACCGGGAGAGGAAGAGGAGGCGGCAGCCAGAGGTCAACAAGGAGAACAAACACTGTCCAGCAGGACCTGCCAATGTGAGAGGCACTGTGGCAAGCGAGGAAACCATGGCCGTGAGAGCCAGACACGCAGGGAGTGAGTAGTGTGACCCTTGTCCAGGTACTCCACCACCGAGAGACACATGCAGATAGTAATCACCCATTCTCAGGGGCATAATTTTTTTTGTATGAGAATCAAGTAAGATCGTAAATGTAAAGGAGCAGACTCAGGTCCTGATACATGTTTAACAAATGTCCACTCCCTCATTAATAAATTTGTAGAAGACAGAGCATGGAAACTCCGAGAGGTGTGGGAAAGTTGGAGACTGTAAATCTGAATGTCCTTTTTTTTCCTCTCACCTCAACCTTGGACCAGGCTTCTCGCTGTCCAGTCCCCTTTACACTGAGCGCTCTCCTGCCCCCAGGCCCAGGCTCCCTTGCCCAGCTTACACAGAGAAGCTACCTCCCCGTGCTGCCTCCAAAATTGTCTCCTGGGCCATTTCCAGTGGTTTTCCCTTTATATCCAGAGGCTTCCCTCTCTTCCCTGCTCCTCCCTTGGGCCTGGATTCTCTCTGATGCCATTTTCCCATCTTCCCCACTAGGCTGTGAACATCCAGGGATCAGAGAGCATGTCACCTCTGTGTTTCACGCGGTACCTGGCTCAGGGCAGGCTCTCAGGGGATGGTGTGGACCAGGAAGGGCAGCTCTGCTTTTCTACCAGTCACCAATGGGGGCTCCTCACCAAGGACCAGATCCCAGCTGGATGGAGCAGGGGCCCTGCATAGAGCAGGGGGTCCCTGTGTGTCAGGAGCCTTTCTTTATCAACTCATCTAGGTGCCACAAAAGCCGGAGGGCAAGAATTACCCTGTTGTGTTGAAAAAGAAACTGATTCAGAGAGTAACTTGGCCAAAGGCTCGTGGCTGGTAAATCTCTGGGCTGGGTCTGTATCCAAGTCACAATGTTGCTTCTTGTGTAATCACATAGAGACCGCCCAGTTATAAGTGTGGTTCTGCAGATTCTCAGAAGATGGAAGTACGGAGGGGCTTTTATTAAAGAAAACCCACCCAGGAGAATGGGTCGGTGTGGGAACGTGAGAGGTTCTCTCCACCCCAAATGATGCCAACCTGGGTTCAAATCTCAGTTGTCAGTATGAAGGATCCTCAAAATATTAAAAATAGAATTACCAGATGATCCAGCAATTCCATATCTGGAAGTATATCCAAAGGACACAAAAACACTAACTCGAAAAGATATCTGCACCTCCACGTTTATAGCAGCGTTGTTTACAATAGCCAAGACATGGAAACAATGTAAGTGTCCATCAATGAGTGAATGGATAAAGAAAATGTGGCGTATATATACAATGGAATATTATTCAGCCATAAAAATGAGGAAATCCTACCATTTGAAACAACATGGATGAAACTTGAAGGCATTATGCTAAGTGAAATAAGTCAGGCAGAGAAAGACAAATACTGTATGATCTCACTTACATGTGGAATCTAAAAGAAACAAAGAAAAAAATCAAACAGAAAAATAGCTCAGATCAGACTCGTGGTTCCAAGAGGAAGGGGCTGGGGAAGGGGAATTGGAGAAAGGTGGTCAAAAGGTATAAACTTCCAGTTACAAGATAAATAAGCACTAGGGAGGTAACGTACAGCATGACTATAGTTAACACTGCTGTACGGTGTACATGAAAGTTAAGAGAATAGATGCTAAGAGGTCTCATCACAAGAAAAAAAGGATTTTCTTCTTTTGCATTCTCTTTTTATCGTATCTATGTGAGATGGTGCATGCTAACTAAACTTATTGTGGCAATCATTTCACAGTACATGTAAGTCCAGCCATTCTGCTGTACACCTTAAACTTATACAGTGATGTATGTCAATTATATCACAGTAAACCTGGGGGAAAATCTAGTTGTCTCACTTATAACTGGGTGACTTTGGTGCATCACTTAATGCCTCTCAGTTTCCTTGTATTCGATACCGGGCAAAAATAGCTGACTGGATGTCCATGGAGCTTCCAAATGTATGTTGTTCCATTTGTATATTCCATATGTATGCATGTTCCATGACATTTGTAAAAGCATGTTGTTTGTCTCAATAAAATCTGGCTGAACCTGGGATTGGATGCCCAGGCCACAACCCCCGCAGCCTTCCGTCTTGTCTGGTCTGCTTCTGTCCTCCTGGAAATAACAGAGAATAACATCACACAAGGATCCTCCATTACCCATATGCCCTTTCTCAAGTGACCAAAACTGCCTGAGTTAGGCACCGTCATTCACAGGGATGGCCAAGTTTCCAGAAGCATCTTTTGTTCCCCCTGTCTCCTTTGTCCTCCCTCTCCCCACATGTCCCTCTCTCCAGTGAGGATTCCACATCTCTTGTGCGATAGCTGAGCACATTTGCAGAGAGTTTCTAATGGCTGGTCAGGTCCCTCTGAGGACTAATGCATATTCCCTATAATGACGTTCATTAGTCTATCCGACATCAATACTGTTCTCAGGTTAATGTTTGGCTTAATGAGGCATCTATTTTCAGTTTGAAAACTATTGAGGAAGCATGTTTTTCTCCCCGTGAGCTAAGCTGATGAATAGATTAATCCTAGACTAAGAAGATGAATCTAACTGGCTTGTTTTTATTCTAATCTAACTTGTTTTTATTCTTTAGTAATGGCTGCCTTGAATTCATTTGAGTTCACCTGGTTCTTTCTTATGGAAATAAACAGGAAGATGTTCCCTGATTGGTTCTGTGATCTGTCCCCCATTCATCTGTGTTTTTCCCTTTCTATCAGCTCTCAGGAAATAAAAAGAAATAGTACCAGTGTATGAGGAGGTGGGGAAAGCATGCCTGAAATTGAACAGGAAGAGGGGGCTAGAGTGTGAAAGGGAAGCTCTTGCATGGGGACCAAGACAGCAACCACAGCAGACAGAGCAGGGAGTCTGGCTGGCCCATCTCTGTCATTGCGGGCTTTGTGGGGTTCACTGTTGTGCCCAGCATCTAATCGACACTCAGTAGACATTTGTTGAATGGGTGAAATAGATACTCAACAAATGGCTCTTACTGTTATTCAAGGAATCACATGATCTCCAGAAGGAGAAGGTGCCCACTGTCTCAGATACATAGAGCGGGTGAGCCGGTGTTCATGACTCTTGGCCCAAAGCCAAGGATGACCTAAAGTTCAATTTTCTTTGCTGACTGGACCAGTGGTAACACCACGTCTCTCCCCCTGCAGCTTCTGAGAGCTACTGCTAGCCACGAGATGCCAGCCAGAACGTACTACCCTTCCTCCCAGGAATGGGCTACCAGGTCATAACAATTTGCCTGCGCCTGGCCAAAGTCCGACAGCACAGAAGGGCTCCACACACTTCTGTGCCCCATCCCCTGCTTTCTCAATGACCAGAATTCACTCTGGTTATAAGACCAGCCCTGTTTTTATTGTTCTGGTAGGTGGGGGAGGGGTGTGGTTAATGAGTGTGGGCTTTACAGGCAGAGACAGCTGATTTCCAATCTCAAGTCCCCCACGTGCCAGCTGAGAGGCCTTGGCAAGTCCCTTCACCTCTGAGGTTCCATATCCTAAATTTTAAATGGCAATGACATTTTCTTTCTCGGGTTGCTAAAATGTTTAAATGAAACCACATGTATAAACTGGCTGGCACAGTGAGTGCTCAGTGACTGTGGAGAATGGGATTGAAAAGAGGAGGATTTGATATCATCAAGCACAACTGGCATTCTACCTTCATCGTCTTCAAATCTGTCTTCCCTGCTGCTGGTCTGTTCTCTGACTTGGGCTGATTCCAAACTGTGAGTCTGATGCATTGGGTTCTCCCTGACCTTCCTGACCCGGGTCCCCCATCTTCCAGGCTGCCCACCACAGTCCTGAGAGTGCACCTAGGATCTTAGATGACAGTCTGACCATGACCCCTGAATGTTACTTCTTCCTAATATACCTAACACCTATTCACCGCCAGTTGACTCCACTCCTTTGGGAAGCCAACTCCCCTCCCCAAACAGAGTTCACATGGAGATGTTGAGGCCGATGGGAGAGACCTTGGCTTTGGTGTCCCCGATGCTAGACTATCCCCAACCGAGGACAGACACAGCCAGGTAAACAGTCCAGGAGCCCTCCTCATCCACCATTTGGGAGCTCCAATGTATTGTGGTGCTTCTGTCCTGTTTCCAAAGGCACCTGCCATCTGCGGTTCTTAAGGCTATGGGAAGGGGGGATACAGTAGTCTGGTAGGGTGGGTCAGGAGAGAGAGTGATTTTAGGGTAAAGGAAGGGCCTCCTCCCCTTCTTGGCCTTAGATGTCCTGTTGCAGGCCCTGTTGTCTCCTTCAGGACCATGGACAGCAGCCACAAAGCCCTAAGCTCTTACCCAACACCAGAGATTAACACGGTGGAAAAGAACCTCAGAGACCATCTCAGGTCAACAGTACATTTTGTGAACAAGTCCTAGGAGAATTGTTTAGAAGTGACGTGGTTTAATGAAAACATCACTGGACTAGAAAGCTAAAGCCTTGGGTCTGCTGTGTGACTTTGAGCAAAATATTTCCCCTCCATGAACCCCAGCACCCCCAAATCCATCATTCTAAGATGTCTGCTTGGAGACACAAGAGGTGGGTAATTGTTCACAATTCTTATTCTGTCCCTGTATGAGAAAAAGTGTCCCAATAGCCTGGTAGACCTACTGATGACCTACTGTGTTTTTGCCTTGCAGGCATTTTATTCCTCCTCTTCTACACAGTAGTAGTTTGATGGATGGCTAATCAACATACCCATGTTCACAACATCAAACTAATTAGAGATTTCCCGTAAAGCTTGTTTGTAAAGAACTTCATGAAACATCCATAAGACCTCCCAGCTCCCAGATTCAGAGAATATTCCAGTTAGAAGGGCATTGGCAATTGTTCTATCCACCCCCTTTATTTTCTGGTTGAGGAAACGAAGGCTCAGAGAGGGAAAATGAGTTAGTGGAAGAGCTGGGACCAAAAGTGGGGTTGACTCTTGGTTTCCGGCCAATACCCATGACCACTTCCCTCTGTGGGTGGTGAGGAAATTGACCGAAAACATTTTGGTCATGTCACTGAGCTGAGAATCTTGAAAGTGTACAAAGCAATGATGCTGCCATTTACTGACCATTTGCCATACAAGTCTCATGATAATCACAGAAAGGGGACACCGTTGTTGGCTCCACCATAAAGCTGAAGAACCTAAGGCTTAAAGAGATTTGTGGATAACTGGAAAGAAAAATGAACAAGACATCTGGGTCTTACTTATAGCAAACCTCACATTTTTAACCACTCTGTTCTATCCACTCTCAAGGGGCTTGTTTTGCTAACTCTAGTTTCACCCTTACTCTAACTGCCATCACTAACTCAGCCTACTTTATCTGAGACTTGTTTGGTTTTCACACAGGAGGTCCCGCATCCCAGGAAATCCCTCAGTCCCAGGCAAACCAGGACAGTTGATGACTCTACTATATAACTCCAGACTGCACCAAAACTGTCACCCATTCCCACATCTCTGCTTTTCCAGCTGGTGGAATGCCAGGCATGGGACATCACCCCAGGGTGTAAGTATTACTCAAGTATTTGGATGGCAACATTCTTACTAACATAAATACAACTATGTTATGGAGTCGACTGCAAAATTCACAGAGCTTTTAGAGATAAACCATCAGTCTTTAGTATGTTTTATTCATGGGGGGAGCATTTCCATTTATGCCTCTAGAGCCCTGGAGGAGCATTCACCCTGCCTTTTAGAAGTATACTCACACAAGAGGTCACCTTGATCCTAACCTTAAACTTGGTCTTTGCATTGACCGAGCCCTTACCACTGTCTTGCATTAACCCCAGTTTAGAATATTGAACCTAAATGTAACCCCATTTGATCCATGAAACTGATCTTGACTTTTGGTCTTTGAGCTGATCCTAATCTGTCTCAACCAAAAGCCATTCCTGGACTCCTAAGCCTAAGAAATAGACACAGTGTTATGTCTGGTGTTAGATATAGTTGGATTTGAGGACCAGCTTTTCTACTGACTAGTGATGTCACCTTGCTCAGTCTCCATTTCCACATCCTTCAATGTGGATAATGACCTATGTCAGATGGGATTATTCACACAGAATGCTCAGGACAGGGGCTGGCACAGGGCAAGGAGTCAAAGAATTCTTGATGGGAATCTAACCTTTACTTTAAACTTACCTAAGCCTGCTCCAGCCCTTCCCAGCCTGTCCCCAGTGCTCACTGAGATGGTGACCGAAATCCAGACCAAAGCACCTGCCCCGTGCAGCCTCTGGATTTATCATGCTGGGGGACCAGCACCCCATGCTGAGTTAGGACACTTCCACTCTCTCCTCACATTATGTCTTGTTAAGAATATTTCCAGAAATAAAAAAAATCCCCCAAAAAGCAAGTAGTTTTGAAAGAGCATCTGCAAAGTGACTGGAGAAAATGGATGTCAGGAGCTCAGAAGGGCAGCAGAAGGCTGTGTGGCTGTTTTGGTCCTTGAAAGCCTCTCACCTCGACAATCTGGGCCAGACTACAAGCCCAGTCTGTGCCCCAGCTCTGCCCCCAACTGTCGTGTAGCCTCAGGTCAATCACTTACCCTTTCTGACCTCGGCTCCCCGCTCTTTAATAAATTCCCTGGGCCAGAGTCTACGGCTCCTCCAGCTCTGACCTCCAGGAGACCATAGTTGGCTCTGACTCCAGGGCATGGGTCGTATCTATTTGTAGGTCTCTTGGGACTTCATCTGCAAAGCCTCATTTTTATTTCATTTGCAGCCAGTGTGTCCTCACATGCTCCCGAGAGAAGCAAGAGCCCTAACTCTCTGAGTCACTTGGATTCCTGTCTCTGAGGCCAGGCTTCCTGAGCCCACGTTTCTCAGGGCAGGGGCATGGGAAGGACCGGGAGCGGAAGACCAGTGTTCAAGTCTGGATGAGGGCGCCCACTAGAGTGACCTCAGGCACACACCCTACCCTGTGCCTCAAGTCCTCCGTTTTGATAAAATGAACTCAGTTTTCTCCAGAACTCTCACAGTTTGATAGTTCGTGAAGCTTACACGCTGCAACACCCTCACCTGAGAGTCATTCAAAACCCATCTGCAGAGGCCCCCCCCGTACCCCAGGCCCTGCGGTTAGCCCTGGAGATAGAGGATGCACGAGGCCCTGTTGATCTCACTGAGTGACACTCTCAGCCCCATGGGGAAGGGAACCAGATGGAGTAATGACACAACTCCGTGGGCAGAAGGCCAGCATGAGGTCAGCACAGCACACCGCAGGACCCGGGGCTCTGTCCACTTTGGGTGTTCAGGAGAGCTCCCCAGGGGCCTGCACACACCTTCCCTGTGGCCTCCAAACCTGCTCCACATGGATCACCACCTGTGAGGCCTTGGACACATCATCCCCCCCAGGGCCTGTTGCCTGGTCTGTCTCATCCAGGTCTCAGCTCAAACGCCACCTCCTCCAGGAGGCTTTCCTGGACCCCAACCTGAAGTAGCCCCAGTCACTGTCTTCCACATGGTCTGGAAATTACACATTTTTAAAATATGTATTTATTTGGCTGGATCTTTAGTTGTGGCATGCATGTGTGATCTAGTTCCCTGACCAGGGATCGAACCCAGGCCCCCAGCATTGGGAGCACGGAGACTTGGCCACTGGACCGCCAGGGAAGTCCCTGGAAGTTATATTTTTATTTGTTACTTGTTTATTGTCTGAAAGTCCCTGACCCCACGCATACCAGATGAGATCCTTTTATTCATTCACACAGTAAACATTTCTGTACCAGGCCATGTTCTAGGAGCCAGAGATTCAGCAGTAAGCAAAACCGTCTAACAACCTTTCCTCCATAGAGCCTGCATTAGATTAGATTGCACAGAGATAGCAAGGTAAATAAGTAAAATATGGAGAATACGTCAGACAGTGGTAAGTGCAGGAGATTAAACTAGGCAGGAGGAGGGGTGAGAAGTGCCAGGAGGCTAGGGTGCAGTTTCACACGGGGGTCAGGAAGGGCCTTTCTGGGAAGGACTCATGTGAGCACACACCACGAGGACGTAAGCCTGTGGGCCATGAGGGTCCCTGGGGGGAGCGCCCCAGGCCACGGGAGCCACAAGCAGAGGTGGGAGGCAGGAGTGTGCCCAGTACACCCGAGGGTCAGCAAGGAGCCCATGTGGATGGAGTGGAGTGGGGGAGGGGCCCCAGGGGGTGTGGGGGTTGAGGAAGGGCTCTGGCTTTACCCTAGAAAGATGGGAGCCAGGGAGGGCACGAGCAGAGGAGAGAGGTGGGTGTCCAGCGTTGTTAAAGGCTCTCCTGCTGCTCAGTGGAGAAGAGACCATAGGAGGCAAGAGTGGAATCAGGGAGATGATTGGGCGGAATAATCCAGGATGTGGGTGATGGTGGATCAAATCGGGATAAGAGCATGAGGGTTAGAGATGCTGAATATTTTTTAAGTATTCAGCACAGCTCCTGGTACACAGTAGGTCCTCAGGAGATGGCAGCTGTGATGATCAGTGTATAGAAAGTGCTGAGAAATCTGAAATGAAATCTTCCGGCTGCCTGCCCTCATCTCTCTGAGACCCAGTAACTGTGTTTTCAGTCTCTCAAAGGGGATTAAGAAATATCCTCAGGCTACAGATAGAAACTGCCAATGACACAGTGAGGGTCTAAGTCACTTGCCAAGGTCTCTGAAACCGTGGAGAAAGACGAGAGGGCCAGATTATATAAGTGATAAAACACTAACATTCACACATTCAACATGTGCTTGAAAGATGCACACCCAGAATATTTTTAAGGGAAAGTTAACCTTTAAAAATGATTTGGTCTTTCTTGGTTTAAAAAAAGTTTGAGAGGTAAAATACATACTTGTGTGCTGACTTGAATTTTCCCAGATGAAACCCTTTCCTCTTGTAATATATTCTGTCTTTGGGATTTTAACTGGATGTAATTACATCAAGAGCCATGCTATATTCGCGTGGGCAATAGATCACATGCATTTCTTTAGGAGTGAAACTGACAGCCAGTTTAGAATAGAAAATCTGGTTGGGTATGTGTGTATGTGTATAATTTAAAATGAAAAAAAATTCCTAGAGCAATTCAGCCATTCAAAGCCAGCCATCCAGTTTGTTGAGTTTTATTTTTGATGCAAATATCTGGAGAGAATTCGAGGCAAGGTCAGAGGTGACCTAGGAGAGTGGAGAGATGGAGCCCAACAGAGCAAGAAAATGAAGCTGGGGTTAGGCTGGGACTCATGTGTGGGCGTCAGGACTCCGCCCCAGACTGGCAGGGTTACCTAGAGCCCATTGCTCCTCCTCTCTGGACCTCAAAACAAGGGATAATTTCATCTCTAAGATTCCTTTTTTCCAACTTCTAAAATTATAAATAAACCAAAGAAGAAGGAAGGTAAATGAGGAAGGAGTGGCGAGGAGGCAGGAAGGATGATCCTATTGTGTTGGCAGTTTGATTGAAAGAACAAAAGTGAGGTGGAGCAGGAGGACCCTGAGTTCACTTCCCCTCACAAACACATCAAAAATACAACTTTACGTGGAGCAACTCTCGCTGAAAAAACCTGGAGACTGGCGGAACAGCTCTTCTACAACCAAGGCTGGGAGAATGATCCACTCCTACCCACGGAGTCTGGTAGGAACAGAGGAAAAGTGATCTCATTGGGACCCGCACCCCTGGTGGGGGACCCAGAAGAATAGAAGGATATCACAGGCTCAGGAATCCTTCCTGGGGAGCGAGGGGTTTGAACCACATATTAGGCACCCCAGACCTGGGGGTCCCACACCGGGAAGACAAGCCCCTTTAGCTGGTTTGGAAATCAATGAGGCCTACTGGAGGGCTGTCAGAAGCCTAGATTCTGCTCTTGAAGAGCGCCCACACAGTCTTGCTTACTCCCAGTCACAGCATGGAGGCAGCAGACTGAAAACTGCCTGGGGCTCTGGCCAGCTTGCCAGGACCACCCCAGTGGGCCCCCCAGCCAGCACCAGGCTCCAGCTCCAGCCCTCTTGTTCCAGCACTGCTCCCCACTAAGGTGGAGGCTGCCATTGCCAATGAGAGTGTGCACACTTAGAGGGAATAGAGCCAGATCAGACACCGCCTGGCCTCTCACCTCCCTGCCCACATTTAGAAGGAGCGAAACTAGCTCCTGGGTGGAGACCACCATCACAGGTAGGAGCAAAACAGGTCAGTAGTGTGTCGCCAGCCCCTCAGGTGCCAACCTAGCCTCTAACCAAGGCATACGCACTGGGGAAAAAGTGAAAGCCCCAAGCCTTCAGGTGCCGGCCATGACCCTAACCAAGTCAGAGACTGCCATCACAACTAGGAGAAACCCAACTCCCTAAAGGCTCCTGCTCTAGCCCCACAGACCCCAACCCCACCCCCCATAGGGTGGTGATGACCATTGAGCATAGGAGAAACTCCAGCTCACACCTGGCTCTGGTTCTGGCTCTAGCCCCTCCAATTCCAGCCCTCCCTCCAGCTACAGGTGGTAGCTGTCAGCAAACCCCCAGAGAAGACATGACCTGTGCTCATTTCAGATCCAGCTCTTCCACCAAAGCCACTGGGCACATGGAGCCTGCATAGGGATGCTCCCACATAAGGACATACAACAAGACCAGGACAGGTAATTGTTTCACCTAATTTCATAGAGACAGAGAAAGTTTTTAAAAAATTCAAAACCAGAGGAATATGTTTCAAATTAAAAAGCAAGAAAATCACCCTGAAAAAAAAACCATAATGAAACAGAGATAAATAATTTCCCTCACAAAGGTTCCAAGGCAATAGTAGTAAGAATGGTAACTGAACTTGGGAAAAGAATACATGAACATAGTGAGAATTTTAACAAAGACCTAGAAAATATAAAAAAGAACCAGTCAGAGCTGAAGAATACAATAAATGAAATGAAAAATGCACTAGTAAGAATTAACAGCAGATTAGGTGATACAGAACAATGCATAAGTGACCTAGAAGATAGAATAATGTAAATCACCCAACCAGAACAACAAAAGAAGAAACAAATTCTTTTAAATGAGGATAGTTAAGGGACCTCTGGGACAATATCAAGCATACTAACATTCACATTATAGGGACCCCAGAAGGAGAAGAGAGAAAGGGGTAGAAAATGTATTTGATGAAATTATGGTTGAAAACCTCCCTAACCTGAAGAAGGAAACAGATATTCAAGTATAGGAAACACAGAGAGTTCCAAACAAAATCAAACCAAAGAGACCCACACTAAGACATATCATAATTAAAATGGCAAAAGTTAAAGAAATGCAGAAACTTTGCAGGCTAGAAGGGAGTGGCACAATATATTTAAAGTGCTGAAAGGAAAAAACCTACAACCTATGATTCTCTACCCAGCAAGGTTATCATTCAGAACTGAAGGAGAGATAAAGAATTTTACAGACAAACAAAAACTAAGAGTTCATCACCACTAAAGTGACCTTACAGGAAATGTTAAATGGTCTTCTTTAAGTGAAAAAGAAAATTTTAAAATATAGGAAGAAAAAGAAATAAGAAAATATAGGAAGGGGGAAATCTCACTGGTAAAGGCAAATATATAGTAAAGGCAATGGATCAACCATTTAAGCTAGTATGAAGGCTAAAAGACAAAAATTGTAAAATCAACTATATCTATAATAAACAGTTAAAGGATAGGCATGAAGATGTAAAATATGACATCAAAACATAAAACGTGGGGAAGGGGAGTAAAAAATGTAGAAATTTTAGAATGTGTTTGAACTCAAATAACTATCAGTTTAAAACAAATAGATATAGCTACAGGTCAATATATATGAACTCCATGGTAACCACAAATCAAAAACCTACCACAGATACACAAACACTAGAGAAAAAGGAACACAAGCATAACACTAAAGAAAATCATCAAGCCACAAGGGAAGAGACTAAAAGAAGATGAAAAAAAAAAGAGAGAATAACTACAAAACAACCAGAAAACAAGTAACGAAATGGCAATAAGTACATACCTATCAATAATCACTTTAAATATCAATGCAGAATTTGCTCCAATAAAAAGACATAGGGTGGCCGATTGGATAAAAAAATGAGTACCATTTATATGCTATTCCAAGAGACTTACTTCAGAGCTAAAGACACATACAGACTGAAAGTGAGGGGATGGAAAAAAATAATCAATGTAAATGGGAATGAAAAGAAAGCTGGGGTAGCAATACTCATACCAGACAAAGTAGACTTTATTTTTTTTTAAGATTTTTTGATGTGGACCATTTTTAAAGACTTTATTGAATTTGTTACAATATTGCTTCTGTTCTAAGTTTTGACTTTTTGTCCCTAAGACATGTGGGATCTTAGCTCCCTGACCAGGGATCAAACCCACACCCCCTGCACTGGAAGGTGAGGTTTTAACCACTGGACCTCCAGGGAAGTCCCCAGACAAGGTAGACTTTAAAACAAAGTCTATAACAAAAGACAAAGAAGGGGGTTATATAATGATAAAGAGATCAATACAAGAAGAGGCTATAACATTCATAAATGTATAGGCACCTAATATAGGAACACTTAAATATATAAAACAAATTTTAACAGACATAAAGGGAGAACTCAACAATAACACAGTAATAGTAGGGGACTTCAACACCTCACTTACATCAATGGACAGATCATCCAGACAGAAAACCAAAAAGGAAACAGTGGCCTTAAATGACACACTCTTTCAATTGGACTTAATAGATATCTACAGGACATGCCATCCCAAAATAGCAGAATACACATTCTCTTCAAGTGCACATGGAACCTTCTCCAGGATAGATCACATGCTAGGCCACAAAACAAGTCTCAACAAATTTAAGAGGACAGAAATACATCAAGCACTTTTTCTGACCATAACAGTATGAAACTAGAAATCAATTAGAGGAAGAAAAATGGGAAAGCACAAACACATGAAGACTAAACATGCTGCTAAAAAACCAGTGGGTCAACAAAGAAATAAAAAAGGAAATCAGAAAATATCTTGAGACAAATGAAAATAAAAACACAACTTTCCCCAAATCTATGGGATGCAGCAAAAGCAGTTCTAAGAGGGAAGTTTATAGCGATGCAAGCCTATCTCAAGAAACAAGAAGAATATCAAGTAAACGACCTAACCTACCATCTAAGGAATTAGAAAAAGAAGAACAAACAAAACCCAAAGTCAGCAGAAAGAGGAAATGATAAAGATGAAAGTGGAAATAAAATATAGAACAAAAGAACAATAGAAAAGATCAATGATAAGACTTTATCCAGACTCACTGAGAAAAAAAAAAAAAGGACCCAAATAAACAAAATAAGAAATTAAAGAGGAGAAATTACAACCAATAACACAGAGATACAACTAATCGTAAGAGAACACTGCAAACAGTTTTATGCCAACAAATTTGACATCCTAGAAGAAACGGATAAATTCTTAGAAATACACAATCTTCCAAAACTGAATCAGGGAGAAATCATCTGAATAGACCAATTATTAGTATCGGGATTGAATCAGTAATCCAAAAACTTCCAACAAACAAAAGTGCAGGACTGGAGAGCTTCACAGAGGAATTCTACTGAACATATAAAGAAGAGTTAATACCTATACTTCGCAAACTATCCCAAAAACTGAAGAGGAGGAACGCTCCCAAATTCATTCTACAAGGCTACCATTACCTGATACCAAAACCAGACAAATACACAAAAACAACAAAAAAGAAAATTAGAGGCAAATATCTCTGTTGAATATAGACGCAAAAATCCTCAACAAAATGTTAGCAAACTGAATTCAAGAAGATATAAAAAGTATCATACACCATGATCAAGTGGGATTTATTCCAGGGATGCAAGAGTGGTTCAATATTTGCAAATCAATGTGATACAGCACATTAACAAAAGGAAGAATAAAAATCACATGATCATCTATAGACACAGAAAAAACATTTGACAAAATTCAACATCCATTCATGATAAAAGCTCCCCTCAAAGTTGGTATAAAGGGAACATACCTCAACATAATAAAGTCCATTTATGACAAACCCACAGCTAACATCATACTCAACAGTGAAAAGCTGAAAGCTTTTCCTCTAAAATCAGGAACAAGACAAGGATACCCACTTTCACCATTTCTATATAACATAGTAGTGCAAATCCTAGCCACATCAATCAGACAAGAAAGAGTAATAAAAGGATCCAAACTGGGAGGGAAGAAGTAAAACTGTCACTATTTGCAGATGACATGATACTATATAGAGAAAATCATAAAGTCTCTACCAAAAAAGCTATTAGAACCAAATTCAGCAGTTAGCAGGATACAAGATTAATATACAGAAACATGTTGCTTCTCTATACACTAATAGTGAGCTATCAGAAAGAGAAAGCAAGAAAACCATTCCATTTACAATAGAATCAAAAAGAATAAAATACCTAGGAATAAATTTAACCATGGAGGTGAAAGACCTATACTCTGAAAACTATATGGCATTTATGAAGGAAAGAGAAGATGATAATAAATAAATGGAAAGATACCCTGTGTTCATGGGTTGGAAGAATTCGTATTGTTAAATGTCCATACTAACCAAAACAGTCAAGAGATTTAATGAAATCCCTATCAAAATACCCATGACATTTTCCACAGAACTAGAACAATTATAAAATATATGTGGAACCACAAAAGACCCCAAATATTCAAAGCAGTTTGAGAAAAAAGAACAAAGCTGGAGGTATCACATTCTCTGACTTCGGACTTCACTACAAAGCTACAGTTACAGTGTGGTACTGGCACAAAAACAGACATATATTAGATCAGTGGAACAGAATGGAGAGCCCAGAAATTAACCCATGCACCTATGGTCAATTAATCTACGACAAAGGAGGCAAAAATATACAATGAGGAAAAGATAGTATCTTCAATGAGCAGTTTTGGGAAAACTGGACAGCTATGTAAAAGAATGAAATGAGAACATTTTCTCACACCATATACAAAAATAAATTCAAAATTGATTAAAGACCAAATATAAGAATGGAAACATAAAACTCCTAGAAGAACACCTAGGTATCACACTGTTTGACATATGTCTTAGTAATATTTTTTTGGATCTGACTCCTCAGGTAAGGGAAACAAAAACAAAACTAAACAAATGAGACCTAATTAAACTTAAAAGATTTTGCACAGTGAAGGAGATCACTGACAAAATGAAAAGACAAATAAATGAATGGGAGAAAATATTTGCAAAAGATATATCTGATAAGAGGGTAAAAACCAAAATATATAAACAGCTCATAAAATTCAATATAAAAAAAAACAGATTAAAAAATGGCAGAAGATCTGAATAGACATTTTTCCAAAGAAGACATACATATGGCCAACAGGCACATGAAAAAATGTTCGACATCACTAATCATCAGAGAAGTGCAAATCAAAACCACAATGAGACATCACCTCACATCTGTCAGAATAGCTATTGTTAAAAAGACAACATATAATAATAAATGTTGGTGAGGATGTGGAGAAAAGGGAACCCTAGTAAACTGTTGGTGGGAATGTAAATTGGTGCAGCCACTGTAGAAAACAGTATGGAGGTTCCTCAAAAACCTAAAAATAGAGCTACCATATGATCCAGCAATTCCACTGCTGGGCATATATGCAAAGAAACTGAAAACACTAATTTGAGAAGATATATGCACTCCAATGTTCATAGCAGCATTATTTACAGTGACCAAGATGTGGAAGCTACCTAGTGTCCATCAACAGATCAATGGATAAAGAAGATGTGATATAAATATACAATGAAATATTACTCAGCTATAAAAAAGAAGAAATTTTGCCCACATCCCTCCAACCCTGAGAGCAGGGGCCCTGGGAGAGGGATCCACACCTGCCTAGAGAAGGTGAACCCTGGCCCACATGTCAGGGAGGAAAGGTGGTGGTGTGCACCACCTCAAGGTCAACTTTTACATCTGTCTCTTCCAGACCTCCCCATGATGACCCATTTCAGCCTGATCCCATCATCTCAAACTCAGTGCCGTCCACACAGTAGGTGCTAAGTGAGATCTGAAGCAGCTCTGCAAGGCAGTAAAGTTCAACTTGGCCAGTTTAGGAACCCCAAATCAACTTCAAAACCAAGCACATCATTGACAATCATTGACTCAGACATCACTGTTTCTTGCTTACACCCTGTTCAGGGTAGAGAGGTGCAATTAGATGTGGAAAATGGCAGGAAAAGTGGATTCTGGGATTTTGCTGACTACAGCCTGGAGAAGTGAGACTCATCCTAGGTTTTCTCCTCCAACCCCAGGCCTTTTCCATTGATCTCTGCATTTCTAAGTGTCAGACACCTCTTCCTGGGTGTACCATCAGCGCCTTCAAACTCAACATGTCTAAAAATGAGGTCATCTCCTCTCCACTCCAACCCGCCCGTCACTTGTATTCTCAGTCTCCAAGATAGGAACAACTCTCCCATCACCCACACTTGGGACATCAGTGTCACCCTGTTGCATCTTAACAAAGACTTTACTTAAGAAAACAGCACAGGAGAATTTTCTATGGGATGCCTTAAAATGCTGGAGGGATGAGAAAGTCTGGATCACATCAGACGAGGCACTCAAAAGACCTAGTTTATGAGCAAACAGTATATGTTTGATGAATGGATTTTTTAAAAATAAATGAATGAACAAATTCATGGTGAATGAATGAAGTAACGCTTGAAAGAGAAATTCATAAGCAAATGAATGAATGAACCAATTAAAGAATGAATGAATAAATAAGTGATTGAATGAGTGGCTGAATACACAAATGATCAACTGAGGGAAAAAAATGTATGGACAAAGTACAAGCAAATGGAAGAAGAAACGAGTGAACTAATGATGGAAGGAAGAAATAAATTCACACGTGAATGAATGTGAGAAATGATTTTTTCAATGGATTTTAAGACTGGCTGAAGAGGTGAGGAATGAATGAATAAGTGAATGAATGGACATAAAAGTACAAGGATTAACCAGTGACTGAGCAAACTTATAAATGGAAAAGTAGTGAAAGAGTTCCAGCTGGATCCAAGGAGATGGTAGGGTTACGGCAGGACTCTGCTCAACTCCATGGGAATCCATTCGGACACCCTGGAGCTGAGGTCTTGGCAAACTGACCACACTCCTCTCAGGAAAGGCTTTTAATGTGACTTCCATTTGGATTTGATAACTACATTATTATATAATTTTATGAAATAATATTAGCTGAAACTGGATGCTCCCCAGAATTAACTCTGGATTTGGTAGGAAGAGCAAAATAGAATCGACTTCATTGTTTTCCCAATTGTGTTGCAAATAATTACCCATTATGTAGCAACCCCCCAGCATGACTTTAATAATCGCTATTAAATAACTGCTTCCACTACCTCACTACAAATTAACCTCAGGAGGTGTAATTAATGTCGGCATGGTAGGTTTGCTCCATGGCCTGGTAATGAGGAACAGGGTTGAAGCTGTCACCGTGACCCTTCCGTGAGTCTCGGCAAGGAGGCCGTGTGGCACAGGAAGGAGGCGGGGGACTGTCTGGGGACTCAGATCCTAGGTCCCAGGCCCTGTCCACTGTCATGTGACATTAAACAACTCACTTGCCCACCTGGACCTCGGTCCCCTTCCCTGTAAAATGAGGTCAGTTCCCCAAATTCCCAACCTCTCTGGGGGAATCGGGGGAATTTTGTTCTAGTAAAATTCCTCAGTGTCCCCTGTGCCCTCACAGCTCGAGCATATCCTCATCACAGGGTAACAGCGTCTCCATTCCTCCCCCACCAGACTGAGGGCAGGACCCATCTGGTCCTCTGCATGTGCTCAGCTCCCAGTGCAGGGCCTGCACACAGTAGGTGCTCAGCGAACACTGGGAGAGGAACTCATGGATCTTGCTGTGCAGTGTGGGTTTGAGAAGCCACTTCAGTCCCTTTCAGAACCACGAGGTTTGATGAGCAGGCGGCCTCTCACCACGTCCTCACGGAGCTTCTCACGGTGGCCCCGTCACTGACGCTCTCCCAGGTGTCACTCCTTCCCTGGACTCCGCCTGCGTCTGCCCGTCTCAGCCCCTCCCCCACTCCCTGTGTGCTGCCTCTAGTACCTGGTGGGCCTGAAAGTATGGAAACTGCTGTAATTGTGCACAGAGCGAGTATCAATGGGTTTTGATGCGGGGCCGGGGCTCTGCCCTGATCAAAGTGCATGAGGGTTAACGTTTCTCCCGGTCCCCACACTGACCCTGACCCGGCACCAGCATTGATGAGAGGTCAGCATGGGGTCTGACCCCCCACAGGGATGGGGGGGTCTCCCATGAGTGCCTGGAGGAAGGGGTGTCAGGGAGAAGCCAGGTCCCTTGACAATGGACTTGGATGTCCCCCCAGTTCCATCACATGACACTGGATGCTGGCTAGCCACTCTATTGGCTGTCACTCTGGAATTTCTTTCTGCTTCCAGAAGCCTGGTTGCCCAAGTATTTTGCTCATTCTAAACTGTCTTCTCTGTCTCTAAGATTGGCATAGATAGGCACCCACCTGCGGGCTTAATGAGACTTTTCTCTTGAGTTGAGCCTTTTCCCTGACTCAGTTCATTTCTCTGCTCAGTGCCCCTCTAGGTGACAGGCATCTTCTTCCAATTGGACCTGATGAAATTGGTCTTGTGTGTGTTGGGGGGCGCTGGGGAGTAGGTAAGATGAGAGCTAGAAAGGACCAGTCTAACTTAGAGAAGACTCAGAATATTATTACAGGGCTACTCAGTGATTCTGATTGTATCCTTACTAGCTAAGCCTGGTCTGGAATGGGCAGTTTTGTATAATCTGTTGATTCATTCAACAAACACTCACTGAGCATCCTTTATGTGTCAGGGCCTGGACTGAGGCCAGTGTGGACACTCCCATCCCCTCACTAACAGAGGAAGAGCGGTGAGACTGTGTCACCACATTCACCTCGATCTTTCAGCAAATATGTGTTCAGTGCCTACTCTGTGCCCTCAAGCAGCCCACTGTCTGGCAAAAAAAAAAAAAAACAATCTTTAAACACACCTCACTGGATGGTGGGTGCTCTGATGGGGTAAACACATGATGCTCTAGAGACACAGAGAAAGGCATCTGAGTTCAGAGGCATAGTGGAGACAAGAGCAAGTCATGGAGGATGAGGATGGGGTGCTTACCTGGCAAACATGGGGTGAAGGAGGGCATTCTGGGAAGAGGGCAGGATTTGTGAGAAAGTGGAGAGTTGGATGAGAGGTGGGGGTGTTTATAGAATCATAAGCAGCAGATGGATGTAGCTGGGCTGTGTGTGTGTGTGTGTGTGTGTGTGTGTGTGTCTGTGTGTGTATGTGTGTGTTAAGACAGAGGAAGACAAAGCAGAAGAGGGAGTCCCGGTCAGTCATAAGGCGCCCTGATGCCCACACTGAGGAGTGTGGTCTTTATCCCACGTGAGCAGCAGGTGGGTTTCTGAGGCGGAGAGTGCGTGATTAGTTCTGCACAGCCAGGTAATCCCTCCACTGGGCAGGGCCCTTTCTCCATGCTCAGGAAGGTCAAGGACCTGGAGTTGGCCTCTTGGTAGACCCCAGGGAGTATGGTCCCAGGTTGACTTGGGGCATCTTGTCTGTAGGACCCTCCACCAGTTCCGTAACCTACCTGTCTCCCATCTCAGCCAATGATGTTGGGCACAGAGACCAAGTGAACTTCACAGCTGGTCACCTCCACAGGCTCTGCCCAGAGGGCCCATTCCAGCTGGACTCCTCCACACCCTCTGCTCTCCCACAGCAAGTTCAGACTCGCAGGGGCAGCCCTAGGAGGTGACCCTGAAACTAGATCAAGTGATTCCTGCTCACATTAGGTACAAGATGGTTAAGGACACCTCCAAAGACACAGGCAGCCAGAAAAGTAGCCAGGGCTCCTCTTCTTAAGTTTGCTACATTCTCCAAATTGTCCTTGATTATTACAAATTACTCTTAGAGATAGAGGAAGAAGTTCTAAAAAGAGGAGAAAAATAGAGTTGGCTCTTATGAAAAAGATCAATAATTAAACATGAACATTTTTAAATGTCCTCTTCATGTGGTGCACTAACTCCTGGTTAGGATAAATTCTTTAATAATTGACTGGGGGTTTCTGGCTATTTAAAGAGCAAGAGAGCTGGGGGCTTCAGAGTCAGACAGACCTGGATGGTCTCAGCTCAGCCGTGTCCTTGGGCAGATTTTACTTCACCTTCCAACCTCCATCTCCTCTTTTCTAAAGTGGGTGATTGCACCTCTCTCACAAGTTTGCTAGGCAAATTTAAACGAAAGAACATGGGTAAAACAGCAGCACCTGGGACACTGCAAACATTCAAACCATGATTGCTGTTGTTATCGACTAAGTGAAGAATAAAGCCGAGGTTGTCTTGGAAGATATGCTTCCTGCCTCTTCGTCTCTTTGGAAATCTCCCTGATGGGCTGTTTAGCTAGTTTGATAATCTCTTATTCTTCTGATAAAGCTTGACTGCAGAAAGCTTTATCATCAAAGGAAAAAAAAGAAGATGCTCACATTGTGATGTCCATAAAACCCATGTCTTACACTGGGTCCTTGGTTGCAAAGAGGCAAAGGGCAGCCCCTCACCCCTGCCTGTGTGGCCAGCACTGGGGACAAGACAGGCAGAGTCTCACTGTGTTCCTGCAACAGCTGCAAAGGGGCATTACCCTCCCATCGTGCAGATGAGGAAACAGGCTCAGAGAGGGTGATGGCATTAAATCCTTTGCCCAGAGTCCCAATCAGATGTGAACGGCAAAGTCCAGATTCTGCCTTCTTCTTTGTACTTTCAACTTACAAGTACTTCTTCTGCTGCTTTTTTTTTTTTTTTTTTTTTTTCCATTTTGGCTCATCTCCTGCCATCGTCTCAATCAAGTTTTTACTCCTTTTTTTTCACTCTACTGGTTTGGAAATTGTTCATTCCACTTATCTCCTTTATTGGTTAATCTTTACATTTTAATAAGCACATTTGACTTAACGCTGTCTAAAGTAAATCAATATCTCTCCCCTCCCTCTGAACAATACACAGAGCTTAGAATACATCAACTCTAATCACCCCTCTCATCTTAGCATTATGGTTCCACCCTCCTTTACACCTCAAATTAGTTCCATCATGTTTATTTGTTCTTGCTTTTGTGTTACACGATCAATGCAAGCTCACGGGTTTCTCTGTTCAGCATGTGATCTTCCTTCTCATAACAATGTCCTCCCTGAAGTGTGTCATTTATCTGTCCTCTCAGCAAGACCCTGTGAGTGATATCTCTCATACTTTGTCTGAAAATATCTTTCTTTCTCCCTCAATTTTTTTGTATTTCAGATTTTTTTTTATTTCTTCAAATTTGCTATTTACCAGGAGAGACTGAAAGTTTAAAAATATAATTGAGTCCCACTGAGGCAGGAGACAGATGGGCCCTCAGGGCAAAAGGTTTGAGTTCGTTCCTTGTGGACCAATACTCCAAGATGGGAATAACAGGACAACTGAGAGAGGAGGCTAGGCCCTGCCCAGATAGAAGATAAGAGAACACATATTCTTCAGTCTCGAAGTCAGGAGACCTCCCCAACTGCACATGCACAGAAAGGCTCCGTGGAGGTCAAAAGGGGAGTGATGCCAAGTGGCCAAACCTACCCATGGGCCTCTTCGGTAGAATCCATCTTGGCTGTGAGATGCACACAAACACATGGGAAAATCCTGAGATACACCAAATATGGACTCTG
This sequence comes from Balaenoptera borealis, assembly GCF_965194805.1. Lineage (NCBI taxonomy): Eukaryota > Metazoa > Chordata > Mammalia > Artiodactyla > Balaenopteridae > Balaenoptera > Balaenoptera borealis. The sequence continues at coordinate 170,061,275 of NC_138860.1, read as the reverse complement.
AACCAGGCAAATCAAATGACTGGCCAAAGGAAACCCGGAAGAAATGCCCCATAAAAGTGATTCAAACTGCCACGAGGGCATGAGTCTCTCTGAGCCCGCCTGTGTGTCTATCCACATGTACTGCACTCTTTTTTTCTCCTAATAAATACTTTACTTGTTTCACTACTTTCCATCTTTGTGGGAATTCTTTTTCTGCAGAGCTGTAGGACCAGGACCTTGTCACAGACCAGTGGTCTAGTGACTAGGATTCGGTGCTCTCACCGCAGCAACTAGACCTCAATCACTGGCTTAGAACCGACACCCTGCTTCAAGCCGCTGCAAGCTGAGGTCACCCAAGATCACCACCACCATCATCAACATGGAAATGGCTTTAAGAGAAAACTGGTCAGATGAGTATTATTTTTTCCAGTATCAACCAGTATCTCCCTCAATTTTAAATGATAGTTTAGGGGCTTTTTTAGATAGAATTTTAGATATTTCAGAATTCTACTTTGACAGTTATTTCTCTTTGCATTGAAAATATCATTCCATTGTTTCCTGGTCTCTATTGTTGCTGCTGAGAAGGCTGTTATCAGTCTAATTGTCTTTCATTGGTGTAACCAGGTCTTTCTCTGATTGCTTTTTCTTTAATGCAAGTGTTTTATTGGTGCATAATATGAATATAGAAAAATGTTCAAATCATAAGTGTTCAGCTGATGAATTTTCACAAAGTAAACATAAAATATTACTAACAAACTGAGAAGACCCCTAATAATCCCTTCCAGTTACTATACCTCCACCACACATAACCACTGTCCTGACTTCTAATAGCCTGTTTTTGAACTTTATATAATAATGTACTATGTACCCTTTTTTCTCTCAACATTGTAATTGTGATTATCATCTACAGCGTGTGTAGTTTCAGTTTGTTTAATATTGTATTTTATTTATCCATTCTGCCATTAATTGACATTTGGCTAGTTTCCAGTTTGAGGCTATTATGAATAGGGCTGCTCTGAACAATCTTGTCCATTTCTTTTGGTAAACACATAGTACATAGATGAGAATAGAATTTGCTAGGTCATAGTTCTTTTAATTCAGGCCTGTGGCGTGTCTGACTGAGGTTCTGATGTTTGCTTTTTTTTCAGACTGTTGTCTTGCCTTTTGGCATGGCTTGTGATTTTTTTGTTGGAAGCTGGACATGTTGTATTGAGTAATAGTAACTGAAGTAAATAGACATCTAGTGTGAGGATTTATGTTAGTCTGGCAAGGGTTGTGTTTAGTGCTTGCTGTAGCTGTAGGTGTCAAAGGCTTCAAATTCCTCTGATGTCCTTGTCTTGGCCTCCTGATCTCCCCTCTTGATTTCAAGCTTCCCTAAGTCCTCTCCCTCAGAGAGAGTCTGCATGGCAACGCTTTCAAATCCAATCCATTATTATTGTACTGAAACCCTGTTTGTGTGGTGATAAGGGAAGGGGGGTGTCTATAATCTTCCAATTAAATCTCAGTTTGAGTGGACCTGTGTCTCTGGCCTGTGACATTCTTGTATAGCTTCCCCCAATGCCAGTTAGGTGAAACAGGAAGGCTAATGGAAGCTGAAGTGAGAAAAAAACCCTCTCTTCATGCCGCTGGAGAAAGGCTCTGGTTAAGTCTTTCCCCCTGAACAGTAAGTCTTTGTTATGGAGAATATTCTGTGTATTTCACAAAGATTACTCTTCCTTTCTTTCTGCCAGAACCAAGAGGGGATCTTCTTGGAGTTTCATCATGAGAATCCAGTGGAGTTCCTGGAGGTAAACCCCATGAAACCTTGTGTGCCCCCAAAACTGTGGCATCCAAGGAGTTTCTCACTTTCACACTCAGCCTCCAGCAATTGTCAGAATTATCATTCAAGTGTTCCTACCTGTTTATGACTCTATTGGCTTCTGCTCCAGGCCAGCAGGTCTCATCTGTGACTCTCTCCAGATTTGGGGGTAGCAGTTTGTTCTGCAACTTCAGTTCTCTGATGGAGCCAAGAAAAGTTGATTTTCCATATGCCCAACTTCTTCTTGTTGTAAAAATGGAAATAACCATTTCCAGGCTCTTTCCATGTCAGAGCTAAAGAAGGAAGTCCTGTGGCTTTATTTGTAGTGCAGCTGCTCAATTTCTTCATGAAACTATGAATTCAAGTCTTTCATATATTCTATAAAAGTCATGGTCCTTACTGATTTGAATATTAATTTTCCTAATTCTATTTTGATGTTCTGGAACTTCTAATAAAGATTTGTTGGACCTTCTCATTCTCTCCTTTATATCTCTGAACCTCTTCTCCATATTTTACTTCTCCATCCCTTTCTGTGTGCATTCAGGGTAATTTCCCCTTGTCCACCCTCCAGGTAACTGATTCCTTCCCCAGTTCTACCTAATCCACTACCCAGTCCATGTTTTGAGAATTTTTTTAATTGCAATAATTATCATTTTCATTTTTAGATTCTCTATTTTTCTAGTCAGTTTGTTGTTTTTTAATAGTTCTTATTCTATTTTTTGCTTCTGTATTTTTAATATATTTTTGATCACTTTAAATGTATCTATGTCATCATTTTGATGAGAATTGCTGTATTATTTGAAGTTCTTTGGATTTTTATTGTTCTGGCTTACATGGCTGCTGATTCTCACTGATGGTAAACTGTTTTCTCATTTGTTTATAAATTGAGGTTTTTTTAGCCCATCTTCAGTGAGGCTTTATCTGTGGGGATTCTGAGCAGCCTGAGTGGGAGGTGTGCCCCTCCTGAACTACCCTGCATTAGCTTCTGCCACAGACCCAAAAAATCTCATCAGCCTTGGATCGATTATGTTTATTGCTTCCTTTGGGGGTTTACAAACAATACCTGCAATATAAATTAAAGCCACAAACCCAAGCAAAGCACAGGCCTATAGTCACCCAAGGAGTTTCTCATTTTTCTCAGAGCCCAAGCAGAAACTGACAAGCTCCCCTAATGTTTCCCATTTCTAGGGAATGGATTCTTCTTCTTGTAGACTCTATCTCTGAGATTCAGCACTTTGAAGGTCGCAGCTTTATGCAACTTTTACATTGCACTCAAAACATCATTTCCCGTCCCTGGAAGGACTAAATCCAACCCCTTAGCGGATGACTGTCCACCCCCAAACCCGAGACATGGCAGAAGCTGTACCAGTTCATGCACTTAACCATCTGGTTGTCAGTTTCTTTCCACCTCCTGGGGATGTCCCTTGCCCTCTTGCTATATTTGATCAATTGTTCCTCAGGTTTGTAGAAGGAAGGTTTTCAGGGGCAGAACTCTGAGCCCAATCTCTGTGTTAGGTCCATCCCCCCCCCCTCCGCCTTGCTTACCCAAAGCCCACCTGTGTTCACTGTGTCTGAGGATCCCATGGGTTCTCCAGGTCCAGGTGTTCAGGAGACAGATATACGGGTCAGGACTCAGCACATGGGGTTGGGGGATGGACAGATTTGGAATACAGTGGATGTGCTTACTAACTTCCTTGGGAAAGTGCAAACGTCCACTTAGATGTGTTTGGGATTTTGTTCCTTTGTCTGTGTGCGCCTGGGCTTGTGTGGGTAGAAGTATGTACTTTTGTGTCTGAGGCCGGGATCAGTGACAAATATAAGTGTGAATTTAGGAAGCGCCACGTCCTGCTGCCTTTAGGAAAGGAACTAAGTGGATTCATATGACCTAAAGTGGAAAGGATGCAGCTCGGGGCTGTGTCAATAGCCCAGGCTCTGGCATTTATTAGATATGTAACTTTGAGCAAGTCATTTCTCATCTCTGAGCCTCAGTTTCTTCATCTGTAAAATGGGAATAATACAAATCACCTTACAGTGTTGCTGTTAAGATTAACTGGAAAGACAGGCATACAGATGTACCAAGCCAAGCACATAGTAGGGGCCTAGTAAGTGCATAAAGAGCCCCTACTCTGTGTTCAGAGTCAGGTCAAATAGATCCGAACTCAAGGTGTGATCTAGAAGATGATATTTGAATTGGGCCTTCAAAGATAAAATTCCACTAGGTGGGAAGTAGAGGGAGAGGCTTCCCAAGCAAAGAACACAACATGTGCAAAGGTTGGAGATGTTAAAGGGTATAGAATGTTCCAGGAGCAGTGAGTTGTGACAACAGCTACCAGGGAACTGAGAGATCTGTCCTCAGAGGAGTCATACCTCGAGGCCAGGAAGCAAACCCTTGCTCTGCACCTGGTGTTACTCATACTCATGAGAGTGTAGGGACCTGCTGGATTCTTCTCTTCAGATGGATGCAGAAAGTCTGGACAGAGTCTAGAGTGGGATGCAGATGATTGCAGAGGTAGAGCCAGGTGATCTTAAGGAGGGAGGGAGGAAGGTAAAGGTGCACAGTGATATTATTTATTATCTGAATTAATGAATACATATCATAGCTACTAGGAACTATTAAGAGATTTCTGCATACCAGGCACAGTTCCATGTATTAACTTATTTAAGCCTCACAATAAACTCATGAGGTAAATATCATTATTATCCCCATTTTACAGATGAGAAAACTGAGGCACAGTGGAGTTGAGTTGACTAGAGGAAAGGAAGGGGTCAGCACTCAACCCCTGCCAGGCAGCACCAAGAACATTTGGGATCAGAGATGTCCCAAGGGTCACTGAATGCCCAAAGGATGCTGGATCCTTAGTGACAGGGGCTGACTGAGCGGCCTTCTGGAAGCTTTCCTGGAGACCTGTAATCCATGTCACTTTAGGGGTCCATGGCCACCTGACCAGGGACAGTGGGCACTCAACGCCAGCCCCAAAAACCTTTCAGCAGAAGAGCTGAGCTCCCACTGTTGGAGGCTGGACTCCCAGATGCAAGTACCTCTTTGATTACTTTCTAATGAAAAACACATTTGCATCCAAACTGAAATTATATTGTCAGCAGTTAATTATCACTTGTCAAACAAGTGTGTGCCCAGTTTGTGGGTTTAATTTCCATATAGGTTTGCAAAAGCCTTGTTCCTCTTATTTGATGAGGCCTCTCTGAGCAAGAGACACTCATTGTTGGAATTGTTGCTTTCTTTTTCTTTGAAGCAAGTTTTTTTTTTGATAAGCAGGTTTCCTTGCTGTCTGAGTTGGGGTTCTTTGCAAATAGCAGAAAAGCACTCAGTGGAATTTAAGCAAAGAAAAATGGCAGGGAGGGGGGTGTTCCAGGCTCTAGGGATGTCTCTGGGGACTGAGGGGCACCTGGACCCGATGCAGGACTGGAACTGGGAGCTGAAACCAGCGCCAGTGGGACCCCAGGCAGCTGCCCTGCCCGCCTGCTCTCAGGGGCTCACGATCTCCCGTTACGGTCTGTTTCTTTCTTCCCCTGTTTCCTGGCTTCTGTTCTCACAGTGCCCGAATGGCCGTCCCTCCTCTGTTTGAATCAGTGGCACACCTCCTAGGTCAAGGACCCGGCAGATCTGGGTTCAAGCCTTGATTCACAGGTGCCCTTGGGCTGGTCCCTCATTCCCACAGAGCTGTTACTTTGCCTGTGAATTGGGGCCAGTACCCGCCTTGCCCATTTCTTGTACTTTGCACATTGACAGTCACATGGTGGACTCTGCAAGGAAGGGTAACTGTGCTGTTTCTGCTGCTACCATGGTTATTAGTGTCATAACAATACAGTGCCCTGAGCAGAGTGGGAACCCCTTCTGATGGAGGTAGAGAGAAGATGTCGCTGTCTGGCAGGCCCTCCTTGGGTGGCCAAGAGACCCAGAGCAGGTGCGGTGCAACCTCTGCCCTGAGCCAGGAGCCCTGGTTTCCTTGCCTGCAAAGTGGGGAAAGCAATGTTCACCTCGCCACGTGGTTGTGGGGACAGAACGAGATGAGAAGGGGGTCCGAGATGAGAAGGAGGTCTCAACTAACCCTCCTTTGCTTTCTGGCACATGCCCTTGACCTGGGAAGGAACAGTGAGTACCTAACGGATGGAGGAAGGAGGGAGAAAAGATGAATGATATTTTTAATGGGATTATAGATCACATGACAGCTCAACTTAGAATCCTTTCTGAAGGCCTGGACCAGAAGCTGGAAACTTTTGTAATTTTCTCCTTTGTTCTTTGGCCAATGTCTGTTTTCTCCAGGGAAACCGGAAGCTCCAGGAGGGCGAGAGTGAGTTTGTGTTTTTGATTCTCTCCAAAGTCTGTGGCACAGCACGTGGCACACAGAAAACATCACATACATGTCGTGTGGGTAAATGCAACGTCGCTCATAAAGTACTCAGTTCAGCACCTGGAACATTCTAGGTGATGTCCATGGGTTATGACCACTGACTTTCTCGAGTTCAGTGTGACTGAAGCCTGAGGTGGGGAGGAGGAGAGGAGGTGAGGACGGGGCGGATGAGGCTGGAGAGCTTGGCCGGCCACCGTGCCTGAGGGTGAGGGAAGCCAGAAGGAGGACTGGGGAGACGGGGTGGGGGGGAGCCTCCACTTGTAACTCATGGAGTGAATGGGAGGGAGCCACTGTGTGAAACAGAAAACTGGGCTTGAGAACAAGGATTCGGAGCCTAGCTCCATGAAGAGAGAGTGGGGAGCTGCTCAGGCCTCAGTTTCCCTGTGCGCGATCTCTGCATCACCCCCCAACCCTGACACCCCAATAAGCCTAGCAGATACATTTCAGGGCAAAGCACAGAGCTACGGGGGACCTGGACACTTCTTGTCCAGCGAGAAGTCAGAGAGGGTGGTGTCTGTGCTCATCACAGGGGCTGTCGATGGGAGGGCAGGGGCAGAAGCTCAGGGTAGAGGCTCCTCTGACCCGAGAGCGGAATCCATTCTCAGCTCCTGAGAAGATAGGGTGGCGGCACCAGCTTGGCTTTGCGTGTCTCATGGACTCCTGTCCAGTCAACTCCACTGTCACCATCTCCCTCCGAAGAAGGAGCGCTGGTCGAGACAGGGGCATCCTGGGGGGTGTGACCCACACGTCCCCCACACACTTCTCCCTCACACAGCCTCCCAGGCTCACCCTCCCCCCAGACCCGGGTTCTAGAGCTGCCTCTGCCTCTCACCTTGGCCAGGTGGCTTCTGCTCCCCGGGAAGAGGGGCACCAAGACTGTCCCTCTGGCATCCACTCTGGGCCTCCCCCCTTGGGTAGTAGCCTTGACCTCACCTCTACCTCCAGGACTGGTCCCTGATTCAGCCAAGCCATAGCCCAGACCAGGGGTAATCAGCATAGGACTAGTTTGATGATATGTTACTTAACATGAGCCAGCCAGAGAGAAGCCCAGGACTTTTGTGTTCTGTCTGGAAGAGGCATGTCTTCCAGTACATGGCAAACAGGAAATATGTGACCCACGCTGATGCTGCAACCACTTGAGAAGCCAGACTGAAGATGAAGTTGAGGCCCTGGAAGGCAGAGAAGAGGATTGGAAAGCACTGGGTCCTTGGCTACGCAACTGAGATGCTGGATCAGTCCTTACCTGAGACCCAATCCACCGCTAGCTTGATAGTTTAAGCAAGTGCACGCTGAGTTTTCTGCCACCTGCACTGGGCCACAGCTCATCCTTCTGTTAATAGGAAGGAGTTCTTCCCTGAAAGCTCAAATGTCCACTGGCTCCATTGGGATGAAATGGCATTGGGATTCCAGGAGTTAGCAAGGGCCCCTGGCCCCCGAACAGAAAACCTCCAAAAATGAAGCTTAGAAAAGAGTTCTGGTTTCAGTGCTAAATCCATTTATTCATTCGTTCATTCAACCAGAATAGGTAAAGCACCTACTATGTTCCAGGCCCTGTGCAAAGTGCAACGTTAACCTCCAAGGGAAACGAGACCGAGAAAAGGAAAACAAATAATGAGGAAGGAAATCAGTAAATAAACAAGACAATTTCAGAGGGTGGTAAGTGCTTGAAGAAAATAAAACATGGCAACTCAGGTATCTTTGTCTTGGTGGCCAGGGGGGGCTTCTTGGAGCAGGTGGCATTTGGACCGAGACATGAATGATGAGGAGGAGCAGTCATGCTAAGCTGTGGAACAGAACATTTCTGAAAGAAAGAACAGCAAGTGAAAAGGCCCTGAGGCAAAACAGGCTTCTTACATCCAGAAAAAATAAGAAGACAGTGGAGTTGACTCAAGTTAGCCTCAGTAAGATTTGAGGGCTATTTGTTATGGGCCAGTTACTATTCCAAGCACTTTGTGTTAACTGAGTTAATCTTCTGAACAAGCCCACAGGATATGTATCATTATCCCTATTTTACAGATGTTTATTGATGAGTCCCTAGAAAGGTTTATTAATGAGTTTAAGATCCAAGAACTAATGAATGTCAGAGGGTAGATTTGAGCTCAGGTTTTCAGATGCCAGAGCCCGCATCCTTAGCACCATCCTGTACCTCATCTGGGGAATGATAGTAACAGTCTTTCCCGTGGTTTCCTGTGAACTCACCGTGGCCTTCCCTCACTCCTCAAACAGACAGGGCCTCCTCACGCACCTTCAGCCATGTGATCAGCTTAGTGTGCAGGCCCCTGGTGGGGAAGTCTGCTGTTTGGGTGAATATATTCAATTCAGTGGAGTGTTAGCACCTCATTGTCACTGCTCCCCTGTGCTGTGTTCTCCAACCAACTTTACCAGTATTTAAGGGTTTTTTTTTTTTTTTAAATCAGCCTGGCTCCTGTGTCTTTATCTCAATTTCTTCCAAACTCGAGTGGGGAACAGAAATGCCATTTATTGGCCCCTCAAACCCCAAGAGTGATCATCGAAGTTGGCAGGGGTTGGATCAGGTAGGGGCTCAGAGGCTGAATTTTATTCTAAGTGCAACTGGATAGACTTCCAGTTTCAGTCTGAAAGTTGCTTCTCCTGTCCTTATAATAAGAAAAACTGGAAAACTGAAAACCAGTGACTTTTCTTGGATTCATCAGAGAACTGAGATTGCAGGGCAAACTGCCACGCCAAAATCAGGAGAGATGGGGGCATACAGAGAGTCACCAAGACCCACTGGAGCCATTGTTAAAGAAAGAAATGATTCACGACACTTGTTATAAAATAGTAAAGCAGACTTTCTTCCGGAGGTGAGGGTGCTGCAACAGTGGGATTTTGTAGTAGGGGGGAGAGAGATTGGGCTCAACCCCAAATCCAACAAGAAAAAGTGGAAATTTATAGGCAAGGAGCAGGGTGAGGGTCATAGGATGGAAAATTCCTAAGAGGAAACATCAGGGGTTTAGAGGGGATTCCGGCTAAACTGATCTAACAGGATTCTTGCTGAAGGCAGCCTGGGTGATCAGACATCACGTGGGGGCTGGTGAGGGTGAGGAACCCACTCAGATAAGCAGGGTGATCAGATGTCGAGAGCGGAGGATTCTGGTTAAACTGACTTGGCAGGAGTCTTGTTAAATTGGACGATGCAGGGGTAAAAACGGAACCCTTCACTGAGGGTCCAGTTGAGAAGAGAGTTCAGAGGAGCCTGAGTAGAGTTTGGTCAAAGAGAGACTCTTTGTCACCATAATCTGGCAGGAACACTTTAACGCAACTTAAATTGCTGGAGGCTGAGTGTGAACTAGTGTGAGGGGTAGAAACTCCTGGGGCCCGCACGGTCTTTCATGGGCTTTACCCCTGGAACCCTAGTAAAAGCACCTGGAAGGCCCTGGAGTTTTGAGCAGGGGAGTCACCCACATTGGGATTATCTTTGCCCCCAGCAAGCTCCAAGGAAGGCAAAGCAGCAGACTCCGCACATGGTGATCTAAAAGAAACTGGAAGGAACTTCCTCCCATACCAAAAATGTTGTTCTGACTTCTTACCCTGCCTGGAATTCCACCGTTGAATTCCTCTTTCTGGGTCCAAAAGACCCAAATGCAGGGACCCCCGCTGAGCAACACCTTGACTGCCTTCAGAATGCTGAGCTTAAGGGGGGGTGGGGGTCAGAGTGAGCTGAGCACAGGGGCCTGGGGAGGACTTCCAGGGTGAAAGCTTGGGGGGAGGGGAGGAGTAGAGCAGGAGCCAAGCAACAGGGAAGGGACACGCTTGGCAACCACCTTCTTCCTGATTCATGCCCTGAAGATGAACAAGATCCAGCCCTGCCCTCCAGGAGTTTACAGTCTGAGGGAAGAGGCGGCTATGTGTTCAGACATTGAGAACAGAGGCCCAGGGACTCAGATGGTGTGAGAGCCGGACAATGGAAAAGCACAGAGAAGAGGAAGTGACCAGCCTGGGACAAGGGGTAGTCAGAGACGCTCTCCTGAAACAGGGACACTGGAGCAGGCTGGGCAAGTTGACATGGAACTGGAACAGTGTTCCAAGCAGCAGGAACAGCATGTGCAAAGGCTCAGAGGAATGAGAGCACACAGAGTGGCCAGAGCCCAGATGGTGGGGAGGGAAGTGGTGGGAGATGAGCCTGAGCGTCGGCTGTGGGCTGTGGGAGGACCAGGGGCTTGAGGGCAGCAGGCTGTGGTGGAATGTGACCTCCATGAAGCACTCCCATCTCCCAAGGGCCCTGACAGCTCCTGGCACATAGGAAGGGCTCCACGAACATGTAATGAATGAATGAATGATTGTGGCAGGGTAATAGGAAGACAAGGAGGGTATTGCAGGGGTCCAGGTGAGAGCTTGATGGAGGTCACACAAGGTCATGGTAGTGGGCGCAAACTAAACAAGTGACTTGAGAGGAATCTAAGAGGAATGGACTGGATCGGGTGGGGTGTGTACCTGTGTATACGTGTGCAAGGGGGATGTTTGTATGTCTGTGTCGATGTGTGTCTGTATGTGTGTCTGGGTGTGTGCTATGTGTATCTGCACACCTGTCTGCACATACAGAGGTTCTGGGTGGAGCCCACAGGGCCCGCTAAAGCCCAGGGTCCAGTTGGGACCTCCATCCAGTGCCACCTCCACTGCCCATTACCAAAGAGGGGTGTCCACCCCAGCCCTGACCCCCCAGACCATTTCTCTGTCCATCTCCAGCTGTGATTGATGTAAATGCTGTCCTAATTTCTAATCATTTCCTGCAATTTGCAAAATGGTTTCTTCGGTTCCTGCAAAAGGGGCTACACAGTGAGCTCAGTGAGCTTTGCTCCTTCCTTTCTTGTTCTGTCGTCTTGTAGTCAAGCAAAAAGAGAAGAATAAGAAAAGTGATAAAGCATTGTGAGGGGGAGGAAAGACAGGGAGAAGAAAGGCAGCCGCGAGGCCAGAGGGTGATCACAGGAAAATGATGTGAGCAAGTCATTTAACCAAATTGTATTTTAATTAAGGATGAGTTCTGTTCACTTCCTAATGCACCAGCCTCACGGTCTCCTGTGACATGTGCCCCAGTAGGAGGGTACGTGACCTGATTACTCATGACTGCCAGCCTACCAGCACCCACGGGGTTTGTTCCACACTGGCCCACATCCCCTGTCCTGTCACTGTCTCCCTCTCCCCACAGGGGTCTGTTGCCTCTCAGTGCCAAGTACAGAGCTAGGTGCTGGGGTATGGGGTGACTAGGACAGACACAGTCTGTGCCCTCCAGGGTTTCCAACTGAAATTGAAATTAAAGCAATCACTACATAAAAAATCCGCTGTTAACATGATGAAGGCCACAGGGGACCTACCTTATCAGGGGGAGGTCAGGTGGGCTTCCTGGAGGAAGCGGCAGTACTATTCTGAGACCTGATAGACACATAAGAGTCAGCCAGGTGAGATGCCCTGGAGGCATCTCCAGGCAGAGGGAACAACATGTGCAAAGGCTCAGAGGTTCGAGTGTCAGATGAGAGGCCTGTGTGACTGGACTCAAGGAATGGGGGGAACATGGCAAGTGTTGAAGCTGCAGAGGTGGGCAGAGTCAGACTGCGCTGGGCTTCAAGGCCTGTCAGAGCAGGTGACAATGGGGCAAAGACCTGAAGGAAGGGAGAGAAGGAGGGAGCCAGGCAGACATGGGAAGAGGCTCCAGCTGGAGGGAAGGGAAAGGTCCTTGAGGCAGGAACAGGCTGAGGGCTCCTGGTCCAGGAAGGATGGAGGGCTGGAAGGGAGTGACTGGTGGGGGATGGGCTGGGGGGATGGGGGGACACGCAGGGCCCGGGGCCACTGTCAGCGGGCCACTGTCACTTGGACTGTGCCCAAGTGAGGCAGGAGCCGCGGGGCGTGGAGCAGAGCAGGGGTGGCCCCACTCTGAGTCTCACAGGGCCACGTGGCTCTGCCTGGAGAGTGACGGGAGCAGGGCCAGGGCAGAGGCAGGGACCAGGCCGGAGCCCACTGCCCCGGTGCAGGCGTGATGGTGGAGAGGGACTAGGTGGGAGCCTAAAGAGTAGGAGAAGATACTAGATCTGGGGTTTCATGAAGGTCGAGATAACAGGACTTGAGAATTATTCATTCCATAAATATCAGGCTTTATTCATTTTTAAAACTTCATACTATTTCCCCCAACATCTTCTTACAGGAATCTCTTCTAACAAAATAGAAATTTGAAGGAAGATTAAAGAATAAGGATATCCTTTGTAGTATTATTTATAATAGTCAAAAAAAATTGAAACCATTCACATTTCAAAAGTGAGAGTTTAGTAGGAATATTAGTCAAATGGACTATTTCCAAGAACATATAAAGAGACAGAAAACTGGTCAGACTGGAGAGTCAGGTAAGAAAGACCCAAATCTGCGTGTGCAGCACGTGGATGGCACAGCTGCAGCTCGCCAAGGTCTAGTTCCCCTGAGCATCCCCCCAACCCCCTGCAAGGGGGGGATGGCATGTCCCCGTCACCTTCATGTCAGGGGTGCCGGTGACACTTGCTTTGGCCAAGGAAACATGAATGGAGGTGGGGAGTGGCCCTTCCAGGAGGGAGCACCTAAGGGTCAGAGCTCAATTCTCCCATCCCATCTCCCCTGTCACAGTGACTGAGACGCACATGTGGAGATGCTGACCTCCTGAGACAGTGGCGCCTCCATCAGCCTGAGTCCCTGGGGTCTGTGACAAGCAAAGCCCTCCCTGCTGATCACAGTGGGCATGTGACATGAACGAGAATGACCTCGGTTGTTTTGTAGGGTTGTTTGTTATTGCATCATAACCGAGCTTATCCTGACAGTCACACGATTGTGAAATCAATTATGAAAATATATACTCATATATGAATAGAAAAAGAAGAAAGGTTGTTAGTAGTAGAAACTACTGTCTCTGGGAGGGGAGCTATCAGTGATTTATACACTCTTTTATATTAATGTTTGCACTTTTCAAACGCTTCACCGGAAGTAGGCATCACTTACATTAAGGGGGAAAGGTCAGTGTTATTAATGAGAGTGCAGGGCCCTGGCGAGGCCATCCCTATCTCAGGCTGCATCTCAGGTGCCGGGCACACCGAGTGTCTCTCCCGCCCAATTAGCCCCTTATTACAGATGGTTTTGTTCTCTAATTGTCCACCCTGCACAATTTAGAAGGTCATATACTGTCTTGTTCTCAAACGTTTAATTTAGTGTCCCTTGGCCTCAGTTTCTCATCTCTGAGTGCAGTGGTGGCAGAAAGGGAGATCTTTAGAGGCCCCTCAACACCAGCACTCCCTCGGGGCCTGGAATAATAAAAGCTTCCTACAATGCAGATACTGCTTTACAGCTGAGATTCTGAGGCACAGAGAGGTAGAGAAATTTGCCCAAAGTCACAGCCTCACCTCATTTGAGCCCAGGAATCTGTGTCCAGCAGGCATACCTTCTTCATCAAATCCTCATAATAATCCTGTATGGTCAGTATTATTGTGCCCATTTTTCAGAGGGGAAAACTCTGATGAGGCTCACAGAGGTTGATTCACACAGTGAGTGAGCGCTGGAGGCTGAATCTGAAGACGGATCTGTGGGATCTGAGGCCTCTCTTTTCTCACTGCTCCAATGGTGAGAAGCCCAAGCAGGGACAATGCCCTCCAGGTGCATGAGGATGTACTACACACAATGCACTTGAGTGCAAAGAAATCACCAGCCCCGACACAATAATAACAATGGCAATAATAATAACAGCCCTCATCCATGGAGTGTTTACAGTGATTGCTGAGCCTGTGTCTGTATTATCACATATACTACGTATCATGTACGATACCCGATAAGGCAGATGCCATTTTTTTTTATTGGCCACGCCATGCGGCATGTGGGATCTTAGTTCCCCAACCAGGGATCGAACCCACGCCCCCCACATTGGAAGCGTGGAGTCTTAACCACTGGACCACCAGGGAAGTCCCTTGACAGATGCCATTATTATCTTCAACTCACATGGGAGAGGACTGAGCTCAGAGACGTTAAATAACTTTCTCAAGGTCTCACAGCCAGGAAGTAGCAGAGCCCGGACTGGAGACCTGGTTTGGCCAAAGCCTGTGGTCAGAACCATTAACAGGGACTGAGCCTCCTCCATCAGGGTTTGGAATCAGATGCAGCAACACCCCCAGGAGAGGCCCCAGAGATCAAAGGTAAGATGCTGTCCTGAGAGCAAGAGGGGAGAGAGCAGGAGGCACAGAGTAGGGAAGGGGGGAGGCTGGAACCCAAAGGGCCAACATACCCTGTACCCGGGCCTGGGTGGGCTCCCTGCAGGGGCCCGGGTGCTGCAGGCCCCGCTGTTAGCGGCAGCGTCACTTCGTGGCTGTGGCCGAGCTGTCTGCCGGGTGGAGACTGTCAGGCACAGCGGGGTGGCCGGCAGCCGTCTCAGCTCCAGAGGCGCGACTCACTGCAGGTCCTAAATCTAGCAGGAGTTTCTCGCCCAACAGAATTGTCCTAATTGTCATTGTCATGGCAGATAACATTTTGTGACAGCCATAAACTCAGAAAGTCTGGAGTGGGTCCCGGAGGAGGGAGAGGCCTGGGATGGTTTGGATAGAATTTAAAAGGGAAGAAAGGGTGACTTGAAGCCTTGGGGAGACTCAGGTTGGGGGCCTGGCTTCCTGTCCCGCAGGTGGGGCGTTTCACAGTCTCAGAGGCTGCACTTGCTGAATATTAGAATCAGACTAGTAAAGTGAAATTATCATAGTCATCAGACATAAAAATGCCTAACACTGGGGGGGCCAAGGGGACAGGCCTGGATTTAAGTCTTGGCTCTGCCACGTATCTCTGGGACCAGCACCCAGTTCTCAAGCTCTTTCCAGAGCCTGGGAGTTGGGTGGGGATTCGTTCCCTCAGCTCCACTGTGAGGGTGCAGGGACAGAGAGAAGCTGCTCCTCACCCCCCTTAATGCAGCTCACCTTCCTGGGTCGTCCACACATTGCCCCAGCCACAGTTTGTCACAGGTCCTCCAAGTCAGTGACCGCCCCCCCCTGCCCCCGGAGCCCTCACCAGTACTGCTCCCTCTGCCCGGGTGCCCCACACAGACCAGGCCATCTGTCTGGGAAGCTGGGAGGACCAGGAAGGCTGGAGACAGTGGGGATGGTGCAGGTCTGAGTAGGGGGCTGGCAGGGGTGACAGCCAAGGCCCCCCCCCCAGGGCTGAGCAGTTTCATTTCACACTTCGTGCCCAAACTTGCATCATGGTGCTGGCCAGGAGCCTTGTGTGCAGTTATTAAATGTGATGTGCTGTAGGTGTATAATTGTCAGAATAGTTTTGCATATTTTGATAAATCTATAAATATGGATTGTAATTATCCGTCATTAGCATATGCTTATGTTCTGCGTAAGTACATTGTTTCCCAGAGAATGCAAGTTGCCAATTCACGACCAAGACACAGGGACACCAGCCTGATGGTCATGTGTCCCCATCACCCAGGACATGGAATGTGTCCATTCATCCTCCTGGGGAGGAGGGGCAGCGAGGATGCTGGGCAAATCTCCCCACACCACAGGCAGGTCCTGGGGTCCTAGAGCTCCAGGAGGGACAGAGAGCAGGGTCAGGAGAGCGGTCAGCCCCAGCCACCAGCCTGGACCAGGTGACAGTCGGGTGGAGGGGTTACCTGAGCACCTGCCTGTGGCTCCACCCAGAGCCCTGCAGGGGGTCAAAGCACAGAGCATGGCAGCTAGAAGCTGAGGGTCCTGGAGCCCCACCTGCCCTCACTCACCTGGGGTCACCCCTGAGCCTCAGTTTCCTCAGCTGTAAAATGGGGATAAAAGCAGCTCCTTCCTCTCAGGGTGGCTGTTAGGATTAAGGGAGCGAGTGCAAATGAAGGGCACCCAGCAGACGCAGGAAGGGTTCACTTGTGTGAAATGATGTTCCTGCTGTTGTCGCCTCAGGACTGTGACAAAGGAAGCACATGGGCCCATTTCACAGATGCGGCTAATCGCTGTGATGCTCCCGGCTGCTGACATGCCCTTGGGTCAGGCAGCTGCACACCTGACCCCACATCCCCTTCACAAGCACCCCACTCGGCAGGTGTTGTTCCAGCCCCCTCTCCACTGGGGGAAGGCTGTGCCCCAGGCGGGTCAAGCGCTTCCCAGATCACACGGCCTGCAAGGGCAGAGGCTCAGAGCAGGGCACTCTGCCCACAGCGCCCAGACTGGGCCACCACCCCAGACGCCACGTTGCCTGGGACACTCAGTCACAGCACTGATGAGAAGGCGGCGGACACTCGTGGCTGCCCGCCCAGCAGCCCACCCCTCCTTCCTCACTCACAGAGCCCTGGGTTTGTTCTGCAACAACAGGCTCAGGCCTGGTGGGCCTCCGCAGCCCGAGGGTAAAGCCGTGACTGGTGCCCCACCCCCCTTCTCTAGAGATTGTTTTAGGGGTGAGAGTGTGACTCAGATCTGGCTATTGAGGTGTGAGAGAAAATCTGCGGCTAGAGGGACTGCTTCTGGGAAATATTTTTTCTGCCTCACCCCACTCCCTTCCTCTCAACTTGAATACTGTAGTGTGAGACATTATGTTTGGAGCTGTGGCAGCAATCTTGTAACAATGAAGTCAAAAGCTAAGAACATAAAGTCAACACAGCCAAGGATGGTAAAAAGGAAAAAGGTCTTTGTTGACATCCCTAAGCATCTGGCCAAGCTGGAACCACCTCACTTGAGAACAATCAACAAATATTTTCTGTAGAAAGAAAGATAGTAAAGAGTTTAGGCTTAGCCAAAATCAGGGGCAAAATCAAGGATATTATGTAAGTATTTATTTAACAAGAGAGAAAATAAATTTCCACAAATATTTTATTGATGAAATTCAAAATATAATAAGTGCAATTTTTATAACATAGATTTATTAATGAGAATAATGGCGTTCTTTTTCACAGGGGGGATAACATTTTACTTACTTGGAGATCAAAGTTAGTGTTCCGTGTCATCAGATTGATTGCAAATGTTCATCTGTAAAAATCACCCTTAGCTCGAGGGCCATGCAAAAACAGACAGTGGGCCACATTGGCCAATGGGCCATAGATGCTAACCCCTGCTCTAAAAGATCTGACTATTCATGTCTTAATTGCTTGAGCCATTGTTGTTGGGTTCCTATTACATGCTTCCCAAAACATTCCAACTGACAGAAGCACCTACTATGTGCTGGCACACATCTCTCACAAGAGTCATGAGCATTTGATTATACCCTTCTCCCCCAACAAACCAGGGAATACTGGAGTCAGAGGTTGTGTCTTGCAGGTCTCTGTAACCCCAGACCTTCATACAGATCACGACCCACGGTGAGCTCCAATTACCATGGTATGAATCATATGAATCAATGCATGAACAAATGAAAAATTAAATACTTGGTAAATTGAAAAGTGGTGAGCCCAAATGCAGGGTTAGGCTCTGGGAGGGGCACAGATGGGGGATAGGAGACGTGCAGGGTGCAGATCAGGGATTAGAGGAAAAGCAGCAGCCCCTTTGCTCCAGCAGGAATGAGGCACCGCTGTCTTCCCAGGCGTCCCCCTGCCTCTCCATCCTGCTGGCACAGACATCAGGTCTAAAATCCCTACCCCGCGTGCAGTCACTCCCCTGGGCTGCAGGAGCCTTTGACAGCCAGCGCCTGCTTCCCCAAGCCGGAGAGACAGGCTTTGTGCTCTGCCATTTTCCCCCTAAAAATTGTTGTGAGAAACCAAATGGTTATCTTTACTTCAGCGGCAATTCTTTGCTGCGTTATTTTGTAAGAGACGGAGGACGGGGCATGGCGAGAGGAGGCGGCGGGAGAAGTGAGGAAAACCATTTAGGGTGAACAGGCTCTAAAATTTCAGCTCCGGGTTTTGCCAGGAGACTGGGTTGGAGGATGATTTCAAACGAATTTTGCCATCCAACTAAGAAATCTGTCTCCCCCAAAATGCTTTATTTTGACAGTTGGCTTCAAGAGATTTGACAGAATTCATTTCTCTAGCAGACAAGAGATCAAGGTATTAAACAAAATACATTCCACCGTGAGAGCGCTGTTAACCATTTGACAACATTATATTCATCCAGAGTCTGAGTGTCTCGGCCTCTTTCTTCCCTTTCCTTCTTACTTTCATACACCAGCGAGAGGCGAGGCCAGTAAAGGCACTGGATCTCTCTGCCCCCAAGGCCCCCGCTCCCCAAGATAGCTCTGTGAGGGGTGGGGACTGGAAGGGGCGACCCTGGAGGCAGGGGGTCCCTGGGGAGCTGCTAGGTGTCCACGGGGCCAAGAGCAAGCAAGGTAGAGGCGGGGGGAGGGGAGGTGGGGAAAGAGGTGGAGGGTGAACGGGGGTCTGTCAGCCTGAGATCCCAGGGGACTCACAGGAGCAGAGTTGAAACCCAACAGACACGGGGAGGGGTCTGGAGGGGGCGTGGGGACAGCTGGGCCACATTGATCACCAGAGTGAGCCTCTGATGGACGGGCTGGGAGTCCTGGTCTCCTCTGCTGAGGCCCCGCCAGGTCCCAGGGAAAAGCCAAGGAGGAAACCTGAGCTGCGGTTGACAAACTCTGCTGCTCATCAATTGCTAATCCTCAGGAGGGCTAATTAGCTTTGCATAAACTACCACTGCAAGTAATGACTGTCTGGTTAAACACTCAGGGGTGCTGAGGGGACCCTGGAACCATCCCAAGACGCAAGGAGGACAGGGACTTCGGAGTCAGGCAGACCCGGGTCCCTGTCTTGGTTGCAGCCAGTTACCAGCTCTGGGACTTTGCGCTTAACCTGGCTGAGCCCGTTTCCTCATCTGGTAAATAGACCAACACTGGCCTCTCCCTCTGAGCTGTGATGAGGAGTGAATGAGAGCCCATCCTGACCTGTGAGCAGTCACCAGTCCCCCTCTAGCCCTGCCTCACTCCCTCTCCCTGCTGCCCGCCCCACCTGCCCTGACTCCAGCACACGGGTCAATATAACATCAATAACCAACTCTCCTGGGCCCCCCTTGCCAGGCCCTGTGCTGAGCTCTCCCTGTGCTTTTTCTCATTTATCCTATTGGTTCTGCTATATGTTCTGCTATTGGCCCCATTTTACAGATGAGGACACTGAGGTTCAGAGAGTAAAGTAATTTGAAAAGTCACCCAGCTAGAAGAGGGCGGATCAGGGCACAAACCCAGTCTGACTGATGGTAAAAATTATGTTTTTCCCGCATGCCTTTCCCAGGCATCCCACCTGGCTCATGCTTTACTTTTCTTTCCAAGTTGGGGCTGGCAGACCCTGCAGTAGCTGACCCTGAGCAGAAAGGTGGCTTCAGAGCTGGACAGGGACCCGTCACAACCATCCTGGCTGCCCAGGGTCAGTCCCCTCCCCTTCCCTGGTAAATTCAGCTTCAGTGTCACTCCAGCCTATGGTGGTGCCAAGTGGGGCCCCAGCCCTGCCCATCTCCCCACCTCGGCATCTCCAGGCCTATTAAACAGGAGAGTCACAGGCTGACATGTAGGCTTGTATGAGCTGCACCAAAATCAATGTAATACCTCCCATCACCCCACCACCACTAAGATGTCCTTGAACAGCTCCTTCCCCTCAGAGACCTAGCTCTCTGTCCTTGTCAATTACCCACCCAGGGGCCGTGTCAGCCACTGCCCCAGGCCTGTCCCCTCATACCTGGGGCCTGGGGGAGGCGGGACAGTGGACTGTGCCAGGCTGGCCGAGGACTCCTCGGTGCCCCTCACCCACATTCTCCCTCCTCAAGTTCATGATTGGGAGCCGGACTGCGGAGCCAGGACTCCTGGGTCCAAACCTCAGCTGTGTGATCTTGGACAGAGTACTTAACCTCTCTGTGCCCAGTATCCTCATCTGAAAATGGAAGTCTATTAACTCTTGCTACTGTTACCAATGTCCCATCCCTCCTCCCCCACCCAGCTATCCCCCGCCCTCACCGCATCCCACCTCCGAGACCCACACCTTGCTCCTGGAACCCTGCCCCCAGTCCTCACGGGACACTGGCTCACAGGGGTCTTGGGGCAAGACCCCAGGGATAGTTGCACTTCTCAGGAGCCTCTGGAAACCTGAGTAGTCTTCAAGGCCCAAAGGGCAGTGTTCCTCAGAATGAGTGACTTTCTCACCATCTCCTTTAGGGACAAACTGACTGTTCTGACCCTAAGGAGACATCTCATCATGGTGCTTGGAGAGCAAGGACACAGCAGTCACCAGGTATCCAGAGTGAGCCAGGTGATCAAGCAGGGCAGCTCTGGGAGGTGGGGCGATGGGGCCCATTTCCCTATGAGAACAAAGGCTCCAGGGAACAAAGTGCCTGCCCAAGACGACACAGTGAGCAGCTGAGCCAGGATTCAACTGCCCTGGTCCGTCTGACTCTAAATTCTAAAATCTTTCCACTGCGCCACACTGAGGGCTCCTGGGTGACTTTTATATGTCCAGCACCAGGCTGGGTGCCAGCTGCAAAGATGAAGCACCCATGGGAACATGAGCATCATGAAGCCAGGACCACCCCTTCCTCATCCAGGGAAGTTCTGAGCTCCTGCCCAAGCCAACCTAAGCCTTTCCCTTGGGCAGCCGTGAGGTCCAGGATTCCCTGGACAGCCTGCCCTCTCCTGCCAGACTGCACGCCTCCCACCAGCTGACGCACCTCTGACAGTCTGCAGAGTGACTGAGCATTCTTTCACTGAGAAACTATGATGAAACATACATAAAATAAATGTCTGTGGAGGCAACAGGATCGCTCTCTCTCCAGTTCCGCTGCCTCTTCCTACCCCATCATCTCCCATCTGAAGCTTTCCGCAGCCTCCTCCCAACCTCCCACCCCACCATCCTTTCCTGACCAGCACCCAAGAGACTGGTTCACTGCAGGAGACTTCTTGGGCCTCCCTTGCTTATAACATTCAAGGACTCCCTGGAGCTCTCAGGATGGAAACAAAAATGCTCCCCACAGCTGACAGGAGCCTACAGGACCTGGCCTTGCACGTCCTCCACCTTAGGGTTCTGCCATTTCCCCATGTCTGCTCTGAGACTGTGGGACCCAGTCCGATGCCTCTCGCTCTCCTCCTCACGGTCACGTGCAGGGCGTCCCTGCAGATCCTGTGCTCAATGAGCAACCACAACGGCTGCACCGAGACTGGGTCTGCCCAGGAGGGTCCCTGCGTCCTCAGGAAACCCTTCCAGTCCCGCTCGTGGGCCTCCACACCTCCCATCATCAGTGAAGACCGCTCCCAGGCCACCCAGATGCTGGCGGTTCCCTCTTCTCAGGAACGCTGTCATCCATCACGGGGACACAGGCTAAAAAGTCGGGATCTTTCACAGATCTCCAATGAACAGGTGCCACAAAGCTATTGGAATCCCAGAGATATTGGGAAGGGAAGGGAGAACTCAGACAAAAAGTGGTGGGAGTGAAGAGAAAACAGAGATGTGTCAGGGAGATTAATCCGCTGCTCAGACATGAAAGAAATACACTCAGTTATTTTGTATTGCGTTTCATTGGAATGTACACGTCGTACTCAGCTGCCTGAAAGCCTCGGATTACCCAGAGAGAGAGCACAATGAAAGACAAGGGAGAATAAAAATACCGACAAACATGTTCCTGAAATTGGAATTATTTTGAGAGAAATAAAAGCCGGGCTGGAGACAGTAGAGACCACTTGGCCTCGAGGCCCTTGGCACTGATGCCTGGTCCCCCGGCCAGATCAGCCAGAGTCCGGGGATCGAGCTGTCATCTTGGACCTGCCACCTATGTGGTGTGTGACTTTGGGCAGGTCACTGCCCCTTGATGACCCTCATTCTCCATAAGCCCTGTGGGGCTTCTGAACAGCAGCACTATTGACATTTGGGGCTGGACACTCTTTGTTGTGGGGACTGTCCTGTGCACTCAGCAACATCCCTGACCTCTACCCACTAGATGGGTACCCACCACCAGCACTCCAGTTGTGACAATCAAAAATGTCCCCAGACTTTGCCGAATGTCCCCTGGGGAGCAAAATCACCCCTGGCATCTGAACCAGATACTTTCTGAGTTCATGTGGGAGAGGGCAGAGCAAGAAGGGGTCACAATAGACCCCAGCCCAGGGCCAAGGACACCCCAGTGTGGCGAGCTGGGGATAGAGATGAGGCCTGGAGGGAGAAGCTGGCTCATGGAGGGCCCCACTGCTGAGCTGGAGTGTGTGGACCCCCCATCGTCACTGCCGGGGCCAGAGGACAAGGGACAAAGGTTTGTACACAGCACATTGGACTGGTGACTCTTCTGCATGTCTGACCCACCCCCCGGGGACTGTGTCACTGTCATCTCTGGGTCTCCCGCTCCTGGTGCAGGGTGAGGCATTTGCTGAAATGAACTGAACTGAAGGGCGTTTGCTTTCACCTCCGAGCTCAGTCTTGGGAGGGCATCAAGGGGCCATGACATGGACCCTCACCCTGGGGGCTCTCGGCCCAGCAGGGGAAAAGCATGGGAGTCCTCAGCCCTATTCCCCAACATCCCCAGCTCCCTCATTCCTGATTCAAGGTGGGGTTGCCCTTCCCACCACTTTGAAGGCAGAAGGCCTGTGACTTGCTCTAGCCAATGAGATGTGAGAGGCAGTGGCGTCTGTCACTTCCAGGAGGGAGCTTTAAGAGCAGCACCCAGTTTGCACAGTGATCTCGGAAAGGCCACACGGAGGTGAAGTCGCATCAGTCCAGAGCGGCTGCGGGGAGCAGAGCCGGCCACCTGCCCTGGGCACGTCAGCATAGAGAGGGGGCCTCCTCTCGAGTTGGGGATGCTGCAGCCACTGGTTACAGCAGTAACCCGGGCCCCCCAGAGTGATGCCACCGCTGGAACCAGGTCACCTGAGAAGTCTTCCCTCCCCCTCCAGCCCCCAGGCCCCGATGGATGCTGGTCTCTGTGGGACGGGCCACTCCACGCCACCCCAGTCACAGGTCTGGAGGGTCCTGCCAGTATCTGGGAGGCCGGCTCCCCAGGGTCTGACTTACCCAGACCTGGGCCAGACACACACATCCCATAATGATGCACAGATCACCCAAGAGCATCTGGGCTCCTTGCTCCTCTCTGTTAACTCGTCCCTTCAACAAAGAAGGCCCTGGACACTGAGTCTGTGCCAGGCATGTGCTGGGCGCTGTGAATATCCAGGGAGCAGGACCGATGCAGCCCCTGCCCTCCTGGAGCTCACAGACTAGTGCAGGTGACAGTTGGTACCAGTGAACACCCAAGAAAAGAATTACAGAGTGCTGAGTGGGGCCAGGGGAACAATCAGGGGTGGGGAGAGGGCACGGGGGAGGGGACGCAAGTCTGCAGCTGGGGTGGGCCAGTCATAGTTAAGCTGAGACCCAAGGGTGAGAGGGAACAGCCAAGTGAAGGGAGGACAGGAAAAGACATTCCAGGTGGAAGGAACTGCATGTGCAAAGGTCCTGTGGTAGGAAAGGCCTTGGGTAGAAACAGCAGAGCAGGGAGAGGGGAGGGAGATGCGGGGTGCACAGGGCCGGACCACATAGGCCTGCTGGCCGCAGGGAGGAGTCTGCACTTGATCCTGGGGTCAAGGAGAAGCCACTGAAGGAGCCAGGAGGGGAGGGTCATGACCAATTCACATTCAGAACATTCTCTGGGCCCAGGGCTTAGCACAGGGCCTGGCATACAATGGTGCTCAATGAATGCTTGCTGACAGTGACGTCACATGCAGGAAGTAAGGAGATGCTCTTTAGGGCACTACTGACTCGCCCTGGTCAGTGTGCATGCTCCCTACACCCAGCGAGGGGTCCACTTGAGGACCGGGAGGAGCTGGGGCTTGTGGAGCAGCTGCCGCTGCCTGGAACCCAGGCTTCTCACGTGTCAGCTCACATGTCATCTCACATGTCATCTCACATGTCATCTCACATGTCAACTCACATGTCTTCATTGGACCCCATGAGGGTGTGCACAGACGTCCCCATTGAGGCATTGATGTGGTTTTTACAATAAAACAGGTCAAAATGTTCCAACCTGATGCTAAGATGCATGAAACAGGATTCTCAATTTAAAAAAGCATCAAGAAATATTTCTATCTGTAAATCAAGGAAAGTTCATGAAAAAATATCACTTGTTCAATAATGAAGTAGGACAAGTCTGCAGAACTGAGTAATGGCAGAGAAGAAAAGTCTCAGCTCTTCCCCCAATTACAGGGTCTAAGTCATCAAGTTGACAAAAGAATAATATTGAAATATGAGGAAGCATGCAACTTCCTAACAAAAGAGACAAAAACTAGCTAATGTGACAATAAATGATACCCGGGAATCATCTGAGCCTGCGGCTGGGTCTGAGCACTTTCTAACCACATGCATCATCCCCAAAGGCCCCGCTGGTGTCCCCAGGAATGAAACTTGCCCCTGGACTCACGGTCTGGCCCTGCACGGCCTCTGCTCAGGGGCACGGAGCTCCACATTCCCAGCACTGTCTGTGCAGCCTATGCACCTAGTCCAGCCAGTCTTTTTAGCTCCGAGCACAGTGCACCAACTCCAAATGGTCCCCTGGACCACCCAGGTCCCTGCCATCACCCCAGCTCTGAGCTCATCCCCTCCATCTCGTTGAACCAGCTGTTCAGGGCCTCCCATCCCAATCGTTGTACTATTTGGTGACAATATGGGGGCAGCACATTGCCACAGGGTACGCCTGGACCTTGGAGTCAGACACCTGGCTTCACATGCCCACTTGTGTGTGACCTTGGCCAAGCTGCTTTACTAGTCTGAGCCTCAGTTTCCTCACCTGTAAAATGGGAAGATAACAAAAATACTGACCTCATAGGATCATTGTGAGGGTTAAATGACTTAATATATGTAAACTATTCATAGTCTGCCCAGCATATGATAGTTATTCAGTAACATCTGCCACCTTTATCATCCTCCCCATTTTACAGACAAGGAAACTGAGGTTCAGAGAGGGGACATGGCCTCCTGTGTCCTCACAGCCAGTGACCTGGCCAGGCCAGGATTCAGACTCAGTGTTGTGACTCCGTCTCCAGGCACCAGTGTAGGTAGGGGTTGCACTACCTCCAGCTTCATCAGCTTGGACATGAGGGGACGAGCCTGGAATCCTCGCTCTTGTCCATGCTGGCACAGGGCAAGGCCTGCAGCTTCTGCCCAGGCAATACCAGGCACCCAGGAGAGGGGAGGTCAATAAAAGCGTCCATGATGACAGACCACATGCCCGATAGGGGACTAAGTGTTAACCTGCTTTGGCCCTTTTAATCACAACCACAACTCTACTCCCTCCTCACAGAAGGGCAAACTGAGTTTCAGAGAGGCTAAGGCACGTGTCCAGGACCACACAGACGACGGCTGTCAGAGCCAGCTCTTTAACTCAGATCCATAGTGTCTGGACCCGCATCCCACCTACCATGTGTCAAGGGCTGTGCTGCTCCCTCTACGCCTCATCTCGTCCCACAGCTGTCCTCGGAGCAAAGTTTCCTCATCTCCCATTTCACTGGTGAAGAAACTGAGGGCCAGGGTGCACATGGAACTGGCCCGAGGTCCCACAGCCAGTAAGAGAAGAATTCCCTAGAATTCAGACCCAGGGCTCCCTGTTCCCAAACCCGCAGTGAAGGCGGTTTCCTCCTCCCTTCTTTGTTCCCAGGCTGCAGGACAACCGATGGGCCCCAGCTGAGGGGAGGGGGCTGCAGGGACAGGGGACCAGCTGGGGCCTCTAGGGACGGCAGGCTGGGCAGCCACCCCCAGGGCTCCGGAGATCGCCCGAGTTCCGAACTTTGTCTGCCGGAAACTCTGCAGACTTCAATCCCTTTGCAAAGCCAGAGCCTCCTCTAAAAGCCGGAAGGAAAGGGGAGAAGGACTCTCACCTTGGCATCTACAGAGCTGTGCACGTGCATCAGAATAAGAAGGTACATCTTCAAGGGTCCCAGCATGAACCCCACACAGATAGATTTTTCTGAGCCTCATTATCTTTCCCTCCCAGGATCCCAGGTCACATTAGTTGCTTCCTGCCCACTGCCTGGCACAGATCTGCGGCGAGGCTGCCCACCTGTTTTAGGAGCTGTAAATCCATTCTCCTTCTCCTTGAAAATCAACTGGAAACCCAGTTGCTAAGTGCACCTAAATCCAGTGGTTCATGAATCAAAGGCCTCTTCTGGGCTCGTGCTTGGCTGTTGAGGCTCCATCTCCCCAGACCAGGTTCTATCCAGGGTCAGGGGAGCCGCAGGACCCACCGAGGCCAGGCCCAGAGAAAACCCCCCAAACCATGTGGCAGTTGCTGCCCTAGCCTGCATCAGCCCTCACCAGTCACCCTGGGGTGGGTGCTCTCACCAACAAGACCAGGGAAAATTCCCAACGAGTCTGCAGGGAGAGAAGCCACCTGGTCCCAGAGCTTCACCCTCAGGCCCGTCTCTTCTCTCAACAAGCACTTGTCAAGCACCTTCTCCAGAGAATGAAACCAAGCAGGATCTTGTGGGGTTTTCCTGAGGGCAGACTCCCATGTTCCCTGCCTCTTGCATGTAGAAAAGCTTTAGCCTTCTAGCCTTTTCCCCAGTTCCAAAAAGCAAATTTAATCAGAGAAGTGAAAAAAATGCAGAAACAAAGAAAAGCAGTCAAGCAAGACAAAATAATAATAGTTTAGCCATAAAACAAAGTCAAGGACCCTTAGTTCCTCCTCAAGGGCAACAGATAATATCCTGAGCCATATCCTTGAGTCGTTTTGCAGATACTAAAACCCCCACCAGGGACGTCCCTGGTGGTCCAGTGGTAAAGAATCCACCTTCCAATGCAGGGGATGCATTTTCAAACCATGGTTGGGGAACTAAGATCCCACATGCCGTGAGGCAACTAAGCCCATGCACCACAACTACTGAGCTCATGTGCCTCAACGAGAGAGCCCACGTGCCGCAAACTACAGAGCCCACACACTCTGGAGCCTGTGTGCCACAACTAGAGAGAGAAAACCAGCATACCACAACTAGAGAGAAGCCCGCACGCTGCAATGAAAGATCCCACATGCCACAACTAAGACCTGACGCAGCCAAAAAAAAAAAAAAATTAAAACTCCCACCAGGTGGAGGAAGTTAACTGTATGCTGCCCACCAGCATGTAGACCCCAGATCGGTTGGAACTCTGAGGGTTGATGATTGAGCTTCCCAAAACATCACCCAGTTACCTCACCATCAACCAAGCAGAGAATTGTACATGAGCTGATCACACACCCTGTGGACCCCACCCTCACACTGTCTTTAAAAGCCCTTCCCTGAACACCATCAGGGAGTTTGGGTCTTTTAAACAAGAGCTGCCCATTCTCCTTACTTGGAGCCCTGGGATAAACTCTGTACTTTCCTGCACCACAGCCCAGCATCAATAGATTGGCTTTGCTGTGTGAGCAGACCCAAGTTTGATTTGGTAACAAGAACACTGTGGTTCTGAAGTGGCCTGGGAGTTTGCCTCAAAGTCCCATTGCTTTACAAATCCAGAGGGCTTAAGGCAGCCCTCCTCCAAGAGGGAAGCCGGAAGTGGAGTTCACTTCCAGCCCCTCTTCCCAGTGGATGGGAGAGCTGTGTGGTGCAAGCCGGCAGTGGGCACCAGGGGCTGAAGAGGAGAAGCTCTCCTGTGTACAGAGCACGTGCACACCCCATCTCCTGGCATCTTGGACCTCTGTAGAAGCAGCAAAACTCTTTCCTAATATACCAACTCATCCATCCAAACTGATCCTCCATCTCTCCCCAGGGCCAACCCCTTCCTCCTGCATACCCCCCAGCATAATCCTCTCCAGACTCACAAACTACATGCTTCCTAGAGCACAGGTCTCTGTTCCCTCTGTAGGAATTCCCTTCCCACCCATCCCTGAGCCCAGGAGAGCCAGAACCTATGACCAGGTTTGCCCAGAGCTGGAACTGGTAGGTGCTCAACGTGTGTCTGTGAACACATGAATGAGGGAGGGATCCAGTGATCAAAGGAATGCAGAGGCCACATTTGCCCTGGATCACATCCTGTGAAGAAACTTGGCCCCAAACAACTGCCATCATAATGCTGACGACTGCCCCTCACGTGTGCCCAGGCTAGAATTAAGGCCTTTTCCCTCGTTTCCTCGTTGGATCTGTACAATACAAAAGGTAGGTGCTGCTATCATCCCTATTTGGGAGCTGGGAACACAGAGGCCGAGAAAGACTAAGTATAGCATGTCAAGACCAGATCTCAAACCCACATCTGCTCACCCAAATCCTTGCCCTTTCCATGGCTCCTGCCTCCCCAGGCCCCAGTCAGGTAGTATTGTGGTGTCAGGAGCTTGGTGTTGGAACCTCCCACTCCCCAGAAATTGAGGCCTCTGCTGGGTTCTTTTAATAGAGATTTAGCATCCAGATTGAAGGAGGTGAAGGTCCTAATCAGACCCAGAGAATGCTGTCTGCTGTAGGCTTGAGAAAGACCCAGACTAATGGGGCTATATACTAAGGAGTAGACCATGGGGTACCTGGAACCACCCCCTGTACCTCACCCCACCTTCCCCAAGCCCAGAGTAGTGTCCCACGGCTGGCACACAGCCTGTGGGAAGCAGCTGCTATTAATCCTGGATTTTCAGGATTGGTTTGGTTGAAGTGACAAAAATCCAGCTTGCCCTGGCTGAGACCAAAGGGGGCTTTGTCAGGAAGAATGGAACGAGGTGCAGCAGGGCCCGCAGGAGGCTGGAACCAGGCATCAGAGGTCTCCATGGCTCTGCCTCTCATCTCTGCACTGGCTCCTTCCACAGGCTGAAAACTCGGGGCCCAGTAGTTTTTGGAAATCACATCTTCAGCCACCAGAGAGGGAGTAACTTTCTCACTGCAGTTTCACTGACGGATCAGATGTCCATCACTGTGGCCAAAGGCACGGGGGGCCCAGATTGGCCCAGCTCTGGTCAGTGCCCAACCTTGTCCACCAATGAGTCGCCAAGAGTGGCGGTAAGGTCAAGTAAGACCATGGGAGCCCCTGCTATTGTCATGTGGAAAGGGATGAGATGCCAGGAAGAGGGAGGGTAGCTGGGCAGACAGCAATCCCCATTTTACAGAAGAGGAAACTGAGGCTCCCAGAGCAGAAGGAACTTTCCTAAGGTCACACAGTGAATAAGTGGCAGAGCTGGGACCTGAACCCAGGCCCATGGGGGCTCCGGAGTCTGTGCTCTAACCACTTGGCCGCACTGCCCATTCTGCAGCCTGACATCCAGAGAAGACAGAGGCGGGGCTGAGCCTGAGAGCCCCCAGTCCCAGGACACCAGGGAGGGCAGGCACTCTGCCCTTGGCTCCCTGAGCCCCTCTCGGAGGTCAGGCTGTGTGTGGAGGCTGAGGTGGGGACATCACGGACCCTCCATGCCTCACAGCCCAAGCCAATGCTGGCAAATTCCTCCCGGTAATGGGGATGTTTGCAGAGGGAATTAAAGAGGCAATAAACAGATAACAGAGTAATTAGACATAAACAGTGGGCGTGCCAGACTTCTCAACACCACCAAGCCACAACCTCCATGTACCTTCCCCTCCCCAGGGCAAGAAGAAGCCACTGGGTTGTTCTGTTGAGTTGAGCGGTTGGGAGCTGGAGAATCAAAGAAGAGACTGGAAGGGAAGGGGTTACCTTGGAAATCTCAGTGTCCAGACAGCGAGGCTGAAGCCCAGGGAGAGAGGAGGAACGTGCCCAAGGACACAGAGCAGCCTAGAGGAACAGATGGGCCTGGAGCCCAGGTTTCCCGGGAGGCGGGTCAGGGCAGTTCCTAGCACAACTGGTTTAATGCAGGTCAAGGTCATCTGAGGGGAAGTGTTGCAGCTGACAGGCAACAGAGGCACAACAGATGACAGTGGGGCAATCATTGGTTCATTTGTGCGCCATTTATTTAGTGCCTCCTGTGTTCCAGGCCCTGTGCCGGGCTCTGGGGACAGGACAGCCAACAAGACAGGCTGTGAGTTCAGTCCAGGGACACTGAGTCCAGAGCCCAACACCAGCCCTGCTTTGTGTTTATAATCTGCACTGGGAACCCAAATGGCAGCAGGCGAGCCTCAGGGGACTGAGGGTGGGGCCGATCCTGCCCAAACTAACTGCCAGAATTGGCAAAGGGGAAACTCTCTAGAGCAAGGTCAGAGCACAGGACAGTCAGTCTGGCCACGTGGCCACCCTGGGGAGCAGGGCCTTTGTCTCTTGGCAATGGAGGGTCGTACAGCAGGAGAAGAGCTGTGCTTTAGAATGTTCTCTCTGGGCCAATATGCCACGTGGAATACTGGGGTAGGGAGGACTTGGGCAGGGGGGATGGGGAGTTAAGAGACTGTTGTAATGTTCCCAGTGATCCCTGATGGGGACCTAGGACAAGGAGGCACAGGGACAGGGGTGGGGTTCAGGGAGAAACGCACACAGGAACACCCTCTCGCTTCCCCATGACCTGGGAAAGGGACCAGGATACCAGAGGAGGCGTCTGACCCCATGTGGTTCAGGACTTGCCTCTTGGGCCTTCCAGACCAAGTAGGTAGATAAACAGCAGCTGTGAGAAGTGGGAACTCAGTGCCAGGGCCCAGAAGCACACCCGCAGCTGCATCCCAGCCAGGAGGACGGGGCCCCGGGGGGCCCGAGCCACAGGTGGAGCGAAATGAACCACTGCGGGTTGTCCTGCGGCAGGGCAGCAGCCCACGTGGGGGAGTAGGAGGGTTTGCAGGGAGACAGCAGGGCAGGGGAGGCCCTCGGCATCTCACGGACCTGGGTTTAAATCCCAGCCCTGCCACTCACTTGCTCTGCAGCCCTGGGCAAGTTATTAATCTCTCTGAGCCCCAGGTTTCCCATCTACAGAGAGGTTAGAGCTGATGGTCTGTAAGCTCTGACCTTTGTGATCCTTCAAGCAGCAGACAGTAAGCAGGAGGATGAAAGCGAGAGCCACAGCAAGTACCACGTGCTTCCCATGAACCAGGCCAGACAAGTGAGGGGCACTTTCCGTATATCACATCATTCCACTATCAAAACGGCCCCCTGAGGCTGGAGTGTCCTCAGTGCATGCAGTACCTCGGCCGCCTTTTCCCCCTGTCCCCGTAAACCCCACCCATTCCTCAAGGTTCTGCTTAGAATAGGCAGTCGGTCATGGGTCAGGAGGCTGAGGTTCTAGGCCAGCATCTGACTCTTC
Source organism: Balaenoptera borealis (assembly GCF_965194805.1). Taxonomy (NCBI): domain Eukaryota; kingdom Metazoa; phylum Chordata; class Mammalia; order Artiodactyla; family Balaenopteridae; genus Balaenoptera; species Balaenoptera borealis. The sequence continues at coordinate 170,030,103 of NC_138860.1, read as the reverse complement.
CTTATTATGTGACCAAGGCGAACTGTCTTGGTTTCCCTATCTGTGCAATAGGTGCTCATCTTGGAGATCTGTAAACAGCCTGTGTGACTTTGGAGAAGTTACTTGAAGTCTCTGGGCTGGGCTGATCTGCTCACTCAGCAGCCCTGCCCCTTGGAGCCAGGTGCCCTCTCTTACCCACTTTGACTGGCCTCCAGTGCCCCAGCTTGGACAGAGACTCCAGCTCTACTCCAGGGCTTCTCAAGGTAACAAGGAAACTCATGTGGCCTCCCCCAGCCTGTCCTCCAGGACGGGAGACAGGGACACATCTGTACTCCAAAACTGGTAAGTCCAGAAATAGTAGTCAGAGCAGTGGCAGGAGACCAGAACGCCAGGACCACATCAGCACTGTGGAGGGTGAGGAGAAATGCATCTCCCCAAACTGTCCAAACTTCCACCCTGGATACGAGTCCTGGGGGCAGGGAAGTTGAGCCAGGATAACAGGTGAGCCAAAAAGCCAGGCCCTGAGCACCCATTGCACAGATAGAGAAATTGAGGCAGGTTGGTTCAGGTCACACAATGAGGAGATGACAGAGGCTGGCCTGGAACCTGGGCCCCCTGATTCATGGCCAATTGTTTACCCTAAGCAGAACCTTGAGGAATGGGTGGAGTTTTGTGGGGGGGTTTCTGATTTAAAATATTCTTGAATCACTTGCCACTTAGTTGTCATATAGCAATGAAAAAACTGAACTGTATTATTCTGATGTTCATGGTATAAATCTGTGAAATGCCAAAAATTATTTTAGAGAAAGAAAAAGTAGAATTTTTCAGACTATATGTACATGATAACCAAAAAGAAAATGATCAATTCTGCTATATTGGCCCATGTTTAAAATATGCATTAAAATGTACATCATCTCCCTATAAGTAGGTGTCTTAAGGTAAATTGTTGAGTGCACTGTTCAGCATCAGAATGGAGATCTGATGGCCTGGGGCATCCCTGCAGCTCAGGGATTCAGAGCCCAAGAGATGGAAGCAAGGGAGCTTAGGGGCAATCATTTAAATTTTTTTAAAAATAATACTCAAGTTTATTGTATTATTCTTGTCTCCATTATAAAAACAATACCCAGGACCCCTCAGACAGAGCTGGTGGGAGTATAAATGGGTACAGTATTTTGGAAGGCAATTGAACAACGCTGATCAAAATTTAAATGCTTATACCCTTTGGCCCAGGAAGCCCACATCCAGGAATTTATCCTATAGAAGTATACACATAAATACTGGAAAATGTACATACAAGCATGTTCCTAGCAGCACTGTTTGTACAGAAAGAAACTGGAAACCTTAAATATCCATCAATGGGGAGACTGGCTAATAAATCATGGGTCGTCCACACACTGCAATGAAACACGGTGGTTGTTTTTTTTAATGAAGTAAATGTGTAATGCTGTCAGAGAGACATTTCCAAGACAAATTAGAAGGGAAAAAGAAAAGTTGAGAAACAGTGTGTAAAGTATGATCTCATTCTTATAAAAAGAAAAGTCTCCAGAGGCCTGAAAAACAAACAGCCAGCTCCTGAACCTGGAGGAGAGAGAAGGTGAGGGTTTTCACTTTCTATAAGGGGCAGAAGGAAATGTGTGAAAGCTTCTATTAACTGTTTAGTCAGAAAAACAATAACAATAACAATATTCATTTTTAAATTAAATCAGTGTACGCTGGTAATAAAAAAAAATAAGTGTTTTGTTTTTTCTTTTGAATGTGTATTCTCAACACCCAAAGGTGTATTTTTAACATTTTGTTGTATTTCTTTCCGTATTTTTTAATCAGTTTTTCAGGCAGAGTTATTATTGATCTGTATGTATAATTTAACATCCTAGGGTCTTTTGAACATTTAATGTTATACCATTAAGCACTTCCCATCCCATATGAGTGTAAACAATATTTCCATCACTTGAGAAGTATCCCAGAGGGGCCACAATTTAGTTAACTAAACTCCTGTTGTTGAGTTTAGATTGTTCCCATTTTTCTTTTTTTTTTGCTATTATAAGTAGCCCTGCAGTAAATATATTTAGGCCTGAAGGCTTGTGGGGAGAGGCATATAAGAGTCCCTATGCGTCATTAAAAAATGCAAAATATATATGTAACCAGAGTATTGACTGGGCTGAATTTGATGGAGCCACAAACAAATGATGCAATTCTCCTCTAACTCCGCTTCAAATGTGCTCCGCCTAAGGACCACCTCACCCTGCAATGACATCTCAGGTGGATCCCACAGCTCTGCAAACCCTACAGACAGACCAGCGCCCCATGGAGCTCATCCCGTCCACTAGCCAGCAAGGAGAGGTCCAGTCCGATCCAACCACACGCCTGATCCTGCTCCCGCCCAGGCCTGATCAGGGTTCAAGGACCCCTGCTGGGAAGATGGTGGGAAGGTGGGGCTCGAGTCTGCTCGTTCCCTCTTCTTCCCTCCTGCCCTGCCTACTTCCAGCCCCTTTTCTGGTCATGCAGCCCAGAACGTGCATGCAGCCTGTCAGCTTCCGGAGTCTGCGAGTTCAGTCACTGCACTTCATTGGGTGGAAGGGCAGAAGGAAGGGAGGAGCAGAAAATGAAGGAAGCCTTCCTCTCCAGTCTCTGCTGGAAAGAATGATGCAGTCCTCGTTCACACCTGTCAAGTTTTCCACTTTACAGGAGAGGCTCTGCCTAATTCTGCATGCTTGGATGCTAATTTCTCTGCCCACTGAGGTCTTTATCATGAATCTTTTATTTCTGCAGGAGCAATACCTTTGAAATAGTAACCAATGCTTTGTCTGTTACTTTCAGTCACCTCTTGACCCTTTTCAGGCCTTGGTTGGTCACTCTGGCCTCTTTGTTGACTCTAAAAAAAGAACTTTTAACAGGAAACTGAGTATAAATTGGACCTCTTCTGACTTTTGAGTAGCAAAGTCCTAGGCCCCCAGGGTGTCAAATGGATGTGAAAAGACACACAAGGATGGTGAGCTGGGCTCTCCATGGGGGCAAGAGAAGGATGCGCCTGGTTAGGGGAGTGGGGGGATGGGAGGGGACCCGAGAAGAGCTCAGATGCAGCCCCACCGCTGCCACCCTGGTCGGCTAAGCCTCGTCGTCTCTACCCTAGGTTATTATTGTAGCCACCTCACTGGCCTCCCTGCTTCCACCCTTGCCCCCTACAATCTCCTGTAGACACAGCAGCCAGAGTGACCCTGAAAACACGAGCCACATCATGTCAGCCCTCCTCAAACCCTCCACTGACTCATTCCTCACTCAGAGTCAAGGCTAAGTTCTTAGAGGGGTCCAGGAGACCACCCGTACTCTGGATATCTTTACCTCTCAGCGCCCATGCCAGCAGAGACTTTCCAGCTTCTCATTACACCTGAGCCTCATAGCTCTTCACCATGCCTTGAACCATTAGATGCGCACCTGCCCCAGGCTCTTTGCACTGGCTATTCCCTCTACCTGGAACACTCTTTTCCTAGATTTCTACATAGCTCACTCCTTTACCTACTTACAGCCTTTGCTTAAATGTCCCCTTCCCAAAAAGGCCTTTCTCAGACATTCCTTTAAAATTACACTTCTATTCCCCCTCAATCAAGCAATTTCAGCCCTCCTTACCCCACACTAATGTCTCATGCACTCACTTCCAATATAATATGCACTTTTACTTTTTATTATATTTGTGGTCTGTCTCCTCCTTAACTAGACTGTAAAGTGTGCAAGGGCAGGGATTTTTTGTTTTCTTTTGTTTTCCATGAAGTAGGTGCTCAATAAATACTTGTGGAATACAGAATGCATTCCTAAGCAGAAGGGTCCTCTCAGCCTGCCCCTGGAGTTGTGTCCCAGGAAGGAGAGCACACACACATCCCCGGACAGTATGTGAGAGCTGAGAGCAAAGGGGTCCTGAGCATCTTTCCATGGAAAAGCCCCAGGAAGGGAGAAAAGACCCCAGAGAAGAAAGGGATGATGGGAGTATCCAGTGACTGGGGCTATTGATGGTTTCACAAGATTCTCAATTCCCAGCCAGGCACAAGAGAAGTCAGAAGAGAGCTAGCTCAGAGCAGTCCTGCAGACAGACAAGGTCCAGCTGCATGTCTCTGCAGCCTAAAGGAGGGCAGGGGATGCTTCCACAGATACCAAGATGGAGAACAGGCCCTGGAATTAGACACAACCCTGGGGGAGGGTGGAAACCTGACTGAGATCAAATTTCCACCACCCTGAAGAATGGGGCTCCAGATATGTCAGACAAGTTGTGATAAAAAGGAAACTAGCTGTATCTCTTGTACCTCTGAATTTGTACCTGTTACATGCAGAGTTTTTCCATCCCCTCCAGGGCTCAACCTCAGCACAGGGGGAAGCCCTCTGAGTCCCTTCTCAGGGGCATGAACAATGCTTTTCACACTTTTTCTCCCAAGAACCTTAGAGGAAAAAGAGAGAGTGGCCCACACAGGGCACAGGGGTTGTAATCCAAAGCTGACGCACTGTGATAGTTAATTTTATGTCTACTTGGCTAGGCCACAGTGCCCAGATATTTGATCAAATATTATTCTGGATGTTTCTGAGATAGTATTTTTGGATGAGATTAAAAGTTAAATCAATGGACTTTGAGTTAAAGCAGATTGCTCTCTATAATGTGGTAGGGTCTTGTCCAATCAGTTGAAGGCCTGAATAGAATAGACTGACTTCCCTCGAGCAAGAAAGAATTCTGCCAGCAGAGTGCCTTTGGACTTAAACAGCAACTCTTCCCTGAGTCTCCAGCCTGCCATCCTACCCTGCAGACTTTGGATTTGCCAGGCCTCCATGATCTCATCAGCCAATTGCCCTTAAAAAAGGATTAAAACTCCCAGTGGTTCTATTTCCCTGAAGAACCCTGACTAATACAAGCACTGAGTGTTATTTTATTTCTAATAATATGAAATATTTGTGCTCCATTCCATAAGATATTCATATTTGTTTTAATATAGAAGTGTGTTCAATGTCCTCAGTCAGCAGATAATCAACAAATGCTTATTGAGCACCTACTATGGACCGAGTCCTGATGCATTTGCCTTTTCCAGAAGATACTATATGGCTTCTAGCTCACATGCATCATTGCTGCACAATCCCGGAGTTCACTTTCTCCCCACTCCTTTACTTGGTAAATTCCCATTCATCTTTCAAAGCCCAGCTCAGCTGTTGCACTTGAACTGCTATTCCTGGCAGAGTGGTGGACCAGGTACCATAAAGAACGGTTCCCATGCAAATAACCTTGATTCTTTTTAAACTCGTTAAACGCATAAATGCACTGACATAAAATTATGAAACCCTAAGAAGTGAAAAACAAAGAAATAGCAGGATTCCTAGGAGGTAAGAAGCACCCTAACTAGCTTTACCTCAAAAAGTTTTACAAAACCTTGGAGACCTTGATAAGAGACGAAGCTTAGAGCCATCCAAGGTAATGGGGCTAATAGGAAATTCCTGCATAAAGATGAGACCACCAAAGGGCTACACCCCTCGTGAATGGCTGAATAATGAATAAACACAATGAAAAGAGAAGAGCAGCAAGAATACATATCTGACTCAAACTCAGTGCCAGGAAAAGGGGGAAACACTGTACAAAGGGTTGTAACTACAAGCCCATTCTCGTGTGGATTTGGAGTCAGATTTGTGATATGTATCATTCAAACAACTTCAAATGAAATATTTAGTGAAAAGTGGTTTTAGGTTAGTAGTGACCCCACGTTGATGGGCAACAGCAAATGCAAACTGAAAGAATGCAACCTCTAAGGACCATAAATTCACAGAACACACAAGGAAACAAAGCACTATGAGTGAGAGCCCACAGAAACTCCAGACTACAGAATCAGACCCACAAAGACTCCAGATATCAGCATTATTGGCCATGAGCTAGAAGAGTTTTGTCTAATATGTGTAATGCAATAAAAGAGAAGCTTGAAAATATAAGCAAGCAGCAAGAGACTATAAAAAATTGACCAAGCAGATTTTAGAATGAACTAAGGAAAAGAGCAGTTTAGAAATAGTTGAAGAGAATATTAGTGAGCTGAGTGATACTGTTGAAGAATGCAGTACAAAAAGACAACGAGATGGAAAATATAAAAAAAGAGGTTAAGAGGCAATGGGAATGAAGAACTATTTGAAGATAATTATCCAGAATTATTGGAAGACAACAATTTTCATCTCCCAAACATTAAATGAGATGAATTAAAGGTTAGTCACTCCACACTGAAATACATATAATAAAACAACAGAAAAGAGAGAGAATTAATATTAAAAAACAGCCAGGGACAACATCTCTCCCATTCCATTCCCTCACTCCCCCCAGGGAGAGATGTTTAAGGGTACATACTTGCAACTAGGAGATAAGTCCTGGAAACCTAATACATAGTACAGTGATTATAGAAAATAAAAAATAAAATTGTAAAAAACAAAAACAGCCAGAGGGGAAAAAAAAGATGCCTACAAAACAAGGATAGCTAACTTCTCAGCAGCAGCAATGGTAAAAGCTAGAAAAAGACAGTGAAATACTATTTTCGTTGTGCTGAGAAAAAGTAGCTGTCAACATAGAAGGCTAGCAAACCTACATTTAAGTAGGGAAAAATAAAGATATTTTCGTACAAACAGAAACATAGAGTCCACCACCAGCAGGAGATAAATTCTAAAACATGCCTTTTTCAGGCAAGAGGAAAATTATTCCACTCTAAAGGATGTGGTTTAGGCAGAAGGAAAATAAGTCTCAGTATAAGCACTGAGAGACAAAATGAAATGGTGACATGCTGATTATCACGTAGGAAACCTAAACTAACATTAAATGTATGAAACAATGATAATAATCTCTAATATCAATAACGATAATGTAATAACAATAATATCTCATTTCAGAGGTTAGAAATAAACAAGAGAGAGCAAAAACACCAGATAAGAACCCCGGGTAAGTTGGGAGAAGGTAATCAGAGCATTCCAGTGTTCCTGTGTTGTTTGGGATCAATGTAAAAATACCAATTAACTTTAAGCCTTGCTAATTGAAGTAGGCATCTTAAAGCAGCTAGAGTAACTGCTAGAAGAATAGATCAAGTAGACCAAAGGCTGGACTATGTGTCAGAACCAAATGCAAGCTCTACAAATTTCAAAGGATTAGTACAAAGCCTCAGAGCATGAAGCAACTAGGTTAGAAACTAATAGCAAAAGTGATAATGGGAAAAAGTGACCTAGTATTTAGAAATTAACCATATTTCTAAACAATTCAAAACTAAAAGAGAAATAATGGAAATGTTTCAATACACAGAAAAATAATAATAACACTATATTAAAACTTGTGGGTACAGTGAAAGTGATATTTAGAGGATAGGAGCCTTAAATACTTAAATGAGAAAAGAAAAGAGCTCAAAATGAATGAGATATGTATTCAAATTAAGAAGTTAGAAAAAGAACAGAATAAACCTAAAGAAATACAAGGAAGGAGTCGGAGGAGCCAAGATGGTGGAGTAGAAGGACGTGCTCTCACTCCCTCTTGCGAGAACACCAGCATCACAACTAGCTGCTGGACAATCATCGACAGGAAGACACTGGAACTCACCAAAAAAGATACCCCACATCCAAAGACAAAGGAGAAGCCACAATGAGACAGTAGGAGGGGCGCAATCACAGTAAAATCAAATCCCATAACTGCTAGGTGGGTGACTCACAGACTGGAGAACGCTCATACCACAGAAGTCCACCCACTGGAGTGAAGGTTCTGAGCCCCACGTCAGGCTTCCCAAACTGGGGGTCCGGCAACAGGAGGAGGAATTCCTAGAGAATAAGACTTTGAAGCCTAGTGGGATTTGATTGCAGGACTTCGACAGGACTGGGGGAAAAGAGACTCCACTCTTGGAGGGTGCACACAAAGTAGTGTGTGCATCAGGACCCAGGGGAAGGAGCAGTGACCCCAGGGGAGACTGAACCAGACCTATCTGCTAGTGTTGGACGGTCTCCTGCAGAGGCAGGGGTTGGCTGTGGCTCACCATGGGGAAAAGGACACTGGCAGCAGAAGTTCTGGGAAGTACTCCTTGGCGTGAGCCCTCCCACAGTCTGTCATTAGCCCCACCAAAGAGCCCAGGTAGGCTCCAGTGCTGGGTTGACTCAAGCCAAACAACCAACAGGGAGGGAACCTAGCCCCACCCATCAACAGTCAAGTGGATTAAAGTTTTACTAAGCTCTGCCCACCAGAGCAACAGTCAGCTCTACCCACCACCAGTCCCTCCCATCAGGAAACTTACACAAGCCTCTTAGATAGCCTCATCCACCAGAGGGGAGACAGCAGAAGCAAGAAGAACTACAATCCTGTAGCCTGTGGAACAAAAACCACATTCACAGGAAGAGAGACAAGATGAAAAGGCAGAGGGCTATGTACCAGATGAAGGAACAAGATAAAACCCCAGAAAAACAACTAAATGAAGTGGAGATAGGCAACCTTCCAGAAAAAGAATTCAGAATAATGATAGTGAAGATAATCCAGGACCTCGGAATAAGAATGGAGGCAAAGATCGAGAAGACGCAAGAAATGTTTAACAAAGACCTAGAAGAATTAAAGAACAAACAAACAGAGATGAACAATACAATAACTGAAATGAAAACTACACTAGAAGGAATCAATAGCAGAATAACTGAGGCAGAAGAACGGATAAGTGACCTGGAAGACAGAATGGTGGAATTCACTGCTGTGGAACAGACTAAAGAAAAAAGAATGAAAAGAAATGAAAACAGCCTAAGAGATCTCTGGGACAACATTAAACACAACAACATTCGCATTATAGGGGTCCCAGAAGGAGAAGAGAGAGAGAAAGGACCTGAGAAAATATTTGAAGAGATTATAGTCGAAAACTTCCCTAACATGGTTAAAGGAAATAGCCACCCAAGTCCAGGTAGTGCAGAGAGTCCCATACAGGATAAACCCAAGGAGAAACACGCCAAGACACATAGTAATCAAATTGGCAAAAATTAAAGACAAAGAAAAATTATTGAAAGCAGCAAGGGAAAAACGACAAATAACATACAAGGGAACTCCCATAAGGTTAACAGCTGATTTCTCAGCAGAAACTCTACAAGCCAGAAGGGAGTGGCATGATATACTTAAAGTGATGAAAGGGAAGAACCTACAACCAAGATTACTCTACCCGGCAAGGATCTCATTCAGATTCGATGGAGAAATCAAAAGCTATACAGACAAGCAAAAGCTAAGAGAATTCAGCACCACCAAACCAGCTCTACAAGAAATGCTAAAGGAACTTCTCTAAGTGGGAAACACAAGAGAAGAAAAGGACCTACAAAAACAAACCCAAAACAATTAAGAAAATGGTCATAGGAACATACATATCGATAATTACCTTAAACGTGAATGGATTAAATACGCCAAACAAAAGACACAGGCTTGCTGAATGGATACAAATACAAGACCCATATATATGCTGTCTACAAGAGACCCACTTCAGACCTAGGGACACATACAGACTGAAAGTGAGGGGATGGAAAAAGATATTCCATGCAAATGGAAATCAAAAGAAAGCTGGAGTAGCAATACTCATATCAGATAAAATAGACTTTAAAATAAAGAATGTTACAAGACACAAGGAAGGACACTGCATAATGATCAAGGGATCAATCCAAGAAGATATAACAATTATAAATATATATATGCACCCAACATAGGAGCACCTCAATACATAAGGCAACTGCTAACAGCTATAAAACAGGAAATAGACAGTATCACAATAATAGTGGGGGACTTTAACACCTCACTTACACCAATGGACAGATCATCCAAAATGAAAATAAATAAGGAAACAGAAGCTTTAAATGACAAAATAGACCATATAGATTTAATTGATATTTATAGGACATTCCATCCAAAAACAGCAGATTACACTTTCTTCTCAAGTGCGCATGGAACATTATCCAGGATAGATCACATCTTGGGTCACAAATCAAGCCTCAGTAAATTTAAGAAAATTGAAATCATATCAAGCATCTTTTCTGACCACAACGCTATGAGATTAGAAATGAATTACAGGGGAAAAAACGTAAAAAACACAAACACATGGAAGCTAAACAATATGTTACTAAATAACCAAGAGATCATTGAAGAAATCAAAGAGGAAATCAAAAAATACCTACAGACAAATGACAATGAAAACATGACGATCCAAAATCTATGGGATGCAGCAAAATCAGTTCTAAGAGGGAAGTTTATAGCTATACAAGCCTACCTCAAGAAACAAGAAAAATCTCAAATAAACAATCTAACCTTACACTTAAAGGAACTAGAGAAAGAAGAACAAACAAAACCAAAAGTTACCAGCAGGAAAGAAATCATAAAGATCAGAGCAGAAATAAATGAAATAGAAACAAAGAAAACAATAGCAAAGATCAATAAAACTAAAAGCTGGTTCTTGGAGAAGATAAACAAAATTGATAAACATTTAGCCAGACTTATCAAGAAAAAGAGGGAGAGGACTCAAATCAATAAAATTAGAAATGAAAAAGGAGAAGTTACAACAGACACCACAGAAATACAAAGCATCCTAAGAGATTACTACGAGCAACTCTATGCCAATAAAATGGGCAACCTGGAAGAAATGGACAAATTCTTAGAAAGGTATAACCTTCCAAGACTGAACCAGGAAGAAATAGAAAATATAAACAGACAAATCACAAGTAATGAAATTGAAACTGTGATTAAAAATCTTCCAACAAACAAAAGTCCAGGACCAGATGGTTTCACAGGTGAATTCTATCAAACATTTAGAGAAGAGCTAACACCCATTCTTCTCAAACTCTTCCAAAAAATTGCAGAGGAAGGAACACTCCCAAATTCAGTCTATGAGGCCACCATCACCCTGATACCAAAACCAGACAAAGATGCTACAAAAAAAGAAAATTACAAACCAATGTCACTGATGAATATAGATGAAAAAATCCTCAACAAAATACTAGCAAACAGAATCCAACAACACATGAAAAGGATAATACACCATGATCAAGTGGGATTTATCCCAGGGATGCAAGGATTCTTCAATATACACAAATCAATCAATGTGATACACCACATTAACAAATTGAAGAATAAAAACCATATAATCGGGGTGGGATAGGGAGGGTGGGAGGGAGGGAGATGCAAGAGGGATGAGATATGGGGACATATGTATAACTGATTCACTTTGTTATAAAGCAGAAACTAACACACCATTGTAAAGCAATTATACTCCAATAAAGATGTTTTAAAAAAAAAAGAGGGCATGAAAAAAGCAATCAGTTACCTCATAATTAAAGACACCCAAAATTACAAGGCGTTTAAAAAAAAAACCATATGATCATCTCAATAGATGCAGAAAAAGCTTTTGACAAAATTCAACACCCATTTATGATAAAAACTCTCCAGAAAGTGGGCATAGAGGGAACCTACCTCAACATAATAAAGGCCATATACGGCAAACCCACAGTAAACATCATTCTCAATGGTGAAAAACTGAAAGCATTTCCTCTAAGATCAGGAACAAGACAAGGATGTCCACTCTCACCACTATTATTCAACATAGTTTTGGAAGTCCTAGCCACAGCAGTCAGAAGAAAAAGAAATAAAAGGAATACAAATTGGAAAAGAAGAAGTAAAACTGTCACTGTTTGCAGATGACATGATACTATACATAGAGAATCCTAAAGATGCTACCAGAAAACTACTAGAGCTAATCAATGAATTTGGTAAAGTTGCAGGATACAAAATTAATGCACAGATATCTCGTGCATTCCTATACACTAATGATGAAAAATCTGAAAGAGAAATTAAGGAAACACTCCCATTTTCCATTGCAACAAAAAGGATAAAATATCTAGGAATAAACCTACGTAGGGAGACAAAAGACCTGTATGCAGAAAACTATAAGACACTGATGAAAGAAATTAAAGATGATACCAACAGATGGAGAGATATACCATGTTCTTGGATTGGAAGAATCAATATTGTGAAAATGACTATGCTACCTAAAGCAATCTACAGATTCAATGCAATCCCTATCAAATTACCAATGGCATTTTATGAAGCTAGAACAAAAAAATCTTAAAATTTGTATGGCGACACAAAAGGCCCCGAATAGCCAAAGCAGTCTTGAGGGAAAAAAACAGAGCTGGAGGAATCAGACCCCCTGACATCAGACTATACTACAAAGCTACAGTAATCAAGACAATATGGTACTGGCACAAAAACAGAAACATAGATCAATGGAACAAGATAGAAAGCCCAGAGATAAACCCACGCACCTATGGTCAACTAATCTATGACAAAGGAGGCAAGGATATACAATGGAGAAAAGATAGTCTCTTCAATAAGTGGTGCTGGGAAAATTGGACAGCTACATGTAAAAGAATGAAGTTAGAACACTCCCTAACACCATACACAAAAATAAACTCAAAATGGATTCGAGACCTAAATGTAAGACCAGACACTATAAAACTCTTAGAGGAAAACATAGGAAGAACACTCTTTGACATAAATTACAGCAAGATCTTTTTTGGTCCACCTCCTAGAGTAATGGAAATAAAAACAAAAATAAACAAATGGGACCTAATGAAACTTCAAAGCTTTTGCACAGCAAAGGAAACCATAAACAAGACGAAAAGACAACCCTCAGAATGGGAGAAAATATTTGCAAACGAATCAACGGACAAAGGATTAATCTCCAAAATATATAAACAGCTCATTCAGCTCAATATTAAAGAAACAAACACCCCAATCCAAAAATGGGCAGAAGACCTAAATAGACATTTCTCCAAAGAAGACATACAGATGGCCGTGAAGCACATGAAAAGCTGCTCAACATCACTAATTATTAGAGAAATGCAAATCAAAACTACAATGAGGTATCACCTTACACCAGTTAGAATGGGCATCATCAGAAAAATCTACAAACAACAAATGCTGGAGAGGGTGTGGAGAAAAGGGAACCCTCTTGCACTGTTGGTGGGAATGTAAATTGATACAGCCACTATGGAGAACAATATGGAGGTTCCTTAAAAAACTAAAAATAGAATTACCATATGATCCAGCAATCCCACTACTGGGCATATACCCAGAGAGAACCGTAATTCAAAAAGACACATGCACCCCAATGTTCATTGCAGCACTATTTACAATAGCCAGGCCATGGAAGCAACCTAAATGCCCATCTACAGACGAATGGATAAAGAAGATGTGGTACATATATACAATGGAATATTACTCAGCCATAAAAAGGAACGAAATTGAGTCATTTGTTGAGACGTGGATGGATCTAGAGACTGTCATACAGAGTGAAGTAAGTCAGAAAAACAAATATCGTATATTAACGCATGTGTGTGGAACCTAGAAAAATGGTACAGATGAGCCGGTTTGCAGGGCAGAAGTTGAGACACAGATGTAGAGAACAAACGTATGGACACCAAGGGGGGAAAACTGTGGTAGGGTGGGGATGGTGGTGTGCTGAATTGGGCGATTGGGTTTGACATGTATAAAGTGATGTGTATAAAATTGATGACTGATTAAAAAAAAAAAAACCAAAAACAAAAAAAACAAAGCAACCACAAGTACATAACCAACAAGCAAACACGTAAATGTATAGACCTACATGCAGGTAATGGTTGGTAGCTGAACAGTTTACTGCACTTTCCCCCCTCAACCTCTCCTAGAGCTAACTAGTAGAAACAGACTAAAAACCACCAAAATGGACTTCCCTGGTGGCACAGTGGTTGGGAATCTGCCTGCCAATGCAGGGGACTCGGGTTCGAGCCCTGGTCCGGGAAGATCCTACATGCCACAGAGCAACTGGGCCCATGTGCCACAACTACTGAGCCTGTGCTCTAAAGCCTGTGAGCCACAACTACTGAGCCCGCAAGCCACAACTACTGAAGCCCGTGTGCCTGGAGCCCGTGCTCCACAACGGGAGAGGCCACCACAATGAGAAGTCCGCGCACCACAACAAAGAGTAGCCCCCGCTCACCACAACTAGAGAAAGCCTGCGCACAGCAACAAAGACCCAATGCAGCCAAAAATAAATAAATTAAATTAAATTAATTTAAAAAAAAAAAAGACACCAAAATAACTAGTCAGTCTGGATCAGTCAGTACAAGGAGGAAGAGAGAGAGAGTCAGACAGTGTTTGGGGCTGGCCTCACAGGCAACCCACAGGGCTGTTCTGACAATTCTGTCCAAAGAACTGCCAGACAAAGATCTTACTAGAGTCGGCAGTGTCACCAGGAGCTGTCCAAAATCAAGGCCACCGTGAGTGGACTATTAGGCAAAGGCCAGATCCCCCGCCAGCCTGCCTCAAGCTGCCTACAATAAAGAGCCACCTGGAACCCACAACCCACCCGCATCTTCCCCAGCCTCCTGTGGCCTCAGACAAGACCTGGCTTAACCCTTGAGCCCAGCAATTCCACTCCTGGGTATCGATTCCAGAGAACTGCTCCCACGTGCACACAATGAGACATTCGCAAGAATGTTTATTGCAGTACTTTTCAATAGAGAGAAAAAAGTGGAAGGAACCTAAGTATCTATCAATAGGGAAATGGTTTTTAAAAAAGATGATGCATCCGTGCCATGGAACATGACACATGACCTCATTAAAAAGAATGAGGAAAAAAAAAAAAAAAGAATGAGGTAGCTCTCTATGAGCCGACATAGAAAGATGTCTGGGATGCTACTAATGGAAAAAAAAAAAAGCCAGATGCACAAAAATGCATATTGCATGATACCTTTTACGTTTTTTAAAAGACCCATAGCAAAAACACATGCATATGTATGTATATAAATGCACAGAAATGAGTCTATAAGGATTATATGCCACTCTGATAACAGCGGTTACTATGGAGAAGGGATTGAAGTATAGGGGTGAGGTGTGGAGGAAGGTAGCCCAAGGAAGTTTCTCTTTATCTAAGCTGTTCAACTATCTGACAAAGAAAATAAATGCAGATAGTACTTGCATAGTCAAAGTTAGTATTTAGGGAGACAGTCAGGGGGTTATGTGCATTGTAGCGCTGCCGGTAATAGCAGGAAACCCAAAAACAACCTAAACATTCACCTGAAAAGGACCAGCTAAACAAATACGGGTGCTGCTGACAGAAGGACACTGGGCAGCTGCTGAAAAAAATGGGACAGAGCCACATAGGAAAATATTCTCTGAAAATGAAGAAGCCAGCTGTAAAAATGATGCTTAGAGTATAACCTCATGTTTGTAAAAGAAAGACAAGTTATTATACACTCAGAAAAAAAAAGACATATGCCGAACCACTCACAGTGAGTGGAGGTCGAGTGGGAGAATGCTCTTAGAGTCACACAGATGTGGGTTCAATCCCTGCCCTGAAACCAGCTGAGTGGTGTTTGGGGGAAGGGCCACTCTGCTGCACTGAGCCCCTTTGCCTGTCCTTAAAAAGAGAGAGGATCAGAATCGACCCTTCAGGGCTGATTTCAGGATTGAGGAACAGCGAATTTAAAAGCCTGCACGCACATTTCAGCAAGCTTGTTGTCATTGATGCCTGCAGTGTTTCATCTGGAAGTGGGGTTTGAGCTAGGGGAACAGGACAGTCAAAATGCACACTTCTACAATGCTTGGATTTTTACAGTGAGCTTGCATCACTTCCATGTTTTAAAAAGCTAATAAAAACTAAAAGGAGAAACCAACCCAGCCCAACAGCTGCCTGTGACGCGTCCGTTCAGCTGGACGCTCCACCCCAGTGCTGTCCAGATGTGAAGTTCCTGGGCCCAGCGTGCGGCCATCGCTGGCTACAGGCTGTGAATGCACATGCTCAGCCCACCAGCTCTCACCTCAAGAAAACTGCTTGCAGTCCCAAGACTGTGATTATGGAGAAATGCAGGTAAAATGAGCCAGGCCTTCAGAGCATGACGATCCCTCCCAGCCACGGGCTCGGGACCAGGGGGACGGGCAAGAGGTGGGTGACAAGTGTTCTGTCACCTGCCTGCGTCCTGTGATTTAATACGGTTTGGATATTTCTCCAACAGAGTGGCAGCCAGGGCTCCAGCCACGTGAAATCAGGCAGATAAAAGCCGGAGCAAAGGGCACCGAGACCTTGGCTCCCTGTCATTCTGCCGCCAGCTCTGCCAGAGCCCAGCTGGCATGTTAAATCGCTGAATCAATAAGGAAATGGATCAGGGCCGAAGGGAAAAGAGAGGCTGAGAATTCCACAAAATTGCTCCTCCTTTAAGAGTTACTTGGTTCTGCTGTTGTCCCTTCAGGTGTCAGGGAGGCCCATCCAGTGACACAGAAGAGACCCCCGGCTGCTGACAGTGGATTCCGCACACCTACTGTGGGCCAGGCCAGTGCCGGCCCCAGGGACACAGCAGCGACAGGACAGGCGAGGCCCCACCCACGGACACCATCACAATAAACAACAGCAACTGCTAAATAATAACGGTACTATTACCATTCCTTGGTTGCCTACTACCTGCCCAGCTCTGTGCTAAGCCCTCCACAAACATTTTTTTTCATTTAACCGTCGCAAACACCCTCTGAAGTAGAATTTTACAGAAAAGGATGCTGAGATTCAGAGCAGTTGAGACGTCGCCCCCTCTGACACACTTTGTAAAAGGAGCTTCTGGGATTGAACCCAGATCTCCTCTGTCCCCAGAGCCCACACCCGACCACTGCAGAGGCGGCATCTCTCATTCTCTAGAACTGCTCTGGGGGCCCAGGGACCTGAGTGCCAGTCCCAGCTGGGTGCTGTGTGGCACTGGGTGAGCCGTGAAACCTTGCATGATTGGTCAAGTCACCCCTGCCCTGGGAACACACTGGAGTGAATGTGGGCAAGGGCAAATGGTCTGACGTTTGCTCCTTCATCCACTACGTGCTTCGCACCACGCAGAGCATGGGCATGAGCTGGGAACAACCCGGACTGGACCTGCTCTCAGGGGGATATGTTCTGGAGGATGCAGGGACCTTGGGAAGTGAGGCCATTATCCCGGGCAGCCAAGGCAAGCCCAAGGGGCCTTTGCTGCCACCAGCCCCTCTCTGCTCCGTGAGGTGATCAGCCACAGAGACCTTTGTCAGCCCTTCCCAGGGTTGGAGAGTGGGAGGATTCCCAGGGAGGCCAGGGAAGCTGCCTCCATCCCCGCAGTGACTTTATGCCCGGCACTGGGCCCTCCACACTCCCTCTGTCCCTACAAAGTGGCAACCTCCCAACCCTTCACTTTTAGAAAGTTCTAGGTCTCCAAAACAAACCAAATATCATGTTGACAGATAGTTTGCCAAGTCAGGGCTGTTGTTGCTGTGATTTTCTGTCATTTATTTTTCTTTTCCACCACCTGCCTCCACATCACGTCAACATGACCTAAATTCATGCCGCCTCTCCCCTCCATCCACCTCCACGTGGCTGCCCTGTTAATCCCCCTGGAGCCCCCCATAGATGACCAGGCAGCTTCCCAAGCCTGCGCTACGCCCTGGACAGCAGCCCGGGGTCCAAGCCTCTTACCCCAGCATCCTCGGTGAACAAACACAACCCGACTCACCCAGAGCTTCTGACCTTCCCCGCTTCACCTCACTTCTTCCTCCCAGAGAACCCAGAGGCTCTGTCACAATGGGCAAGTCCCTGCCCCAATCTGGGCCTCGGTTTCCCCACCTGCGGAGTGAGATCCAGACAGGAGAACCATTGAAGACAACATTCTTCATTCTCATGTACAGCTCCATCTCCCTGACTCATGGTGGGATCCTCATGGGGCAGGACAGTGTGTCCTTCATCTCCAGGCCCCAGCGCGGGGCCTGCACGCAGTAGGGCAGAAAGCGTGCAGTTCTGAGAGGGACCTGGAGTCCCACAGTGGGGGGGGGGGGGGAGGTGGAGGGGGCAGGGACAGGATGTCAGGTCCCAGCTTTGCTCTTCACCAGCCACAGCTCTGGGGTACTTTGCACCCGAGGGTCCCCTGTCCTCCCCTGTAAGACCCGAGAGCGCCCTCACGTCCTCCAAGGCTGTGGCTGGAGATCAAATGAGGAAACGGGTGTAGAGCTCTCAGCACAGCCCCAGCACTTACCAAGTGTGTGATGGAGATTCCTTGTTATCAGTAAGGATGACGATACTTAAAACAACTGAAACATAAAACCAGGGGTCGTCATTTCCTTCTCTTTTGAGACTTCCCCCTGTTAACATTTATTCATTCATTCATTCATTCATTCATTCCACGTACATGAATTGGGGGCCAGCAGGGCTCCCTGGGGACTACAGGGGTGAAGAGGACAGGTGGGGCTGCCCTCCTGGGACAGATATTCCCATGGGGAAGAGCAACCATCATCAAGTAAAGAAATAAACTGAACAACTGCGGACAGTAAAAGATCTTTCTGAAAATGATCTTTTAGTCTGAGAACAAAATGAAACAGCACTCCCTCCAAATGGCTCACCCTCCCGTCTTCCCTTTCTCTGCCAAACAAGCTCCCATTTATTTCCCAACCCCCGGGTCCCCCTCACTGGTGAGCTGGCAGTTGCGACCCTTCCCAGACGCCCGCCCAGCTCACAGCAACCCCTCTTCTCCTCCAGAAAGCATCCTCCCTCCCCACTGGGCCTCTGGGCTCCACAGAGTCTGCAATGTGCAACCACACCTCTGGCCGGAGCTGCTTGGACCAGGAGGGGATGCTTGACCCAAGCCGGAGCAGATGGGGTCTAGGACTGGGAGCCTTCGAGGCTGGTGTTCTGGGTCTACTGGGTGGCCTAGGAAAAACGAATCCTGGGCTGCAGGGGGAGGTGGGGACAGAGCTGGGAAGAGCAAGGACAGGGAGGCTGGATAGTTTCCCCTCCTCTGGGTGCGTGTGCCCCCCACTCTCACCCATGTCTCCCATCCACGTGGTGGTGCCTAGTTGTTCATTTAAATGCACTCCAGGGTACTTTACGTCCTCCCCACCTGAGAACCCAGCAAATGCCTCAGAATCCTTCTCATAGTTTCCTTACTGCCTGGGCAGTAAGAGATCTGCTCGGTCACTGGAGGAGAATCTTTGGTTGGCCATCAATGTGGACCTAACTACCCAGGGTGGGAGAGGATGGCTCCACGGGTGACCCTGGGCTTCAGGGACGCGATGAAGATTGTGCCCCTTGCAAGTTCAAAGGGAACAGACAACCAGGTAGGGAGTGGCCGGATATAAACACCATGGAAGGCGCAGGGAGGTGGGGAGGAGTGGCAGAGGGAAGGGATTTCAGAGCTGCCATACCAGGAAACCATCCTTGGTGCTCTGGGACACACAGAGGCAGAGGAGGCACGGCTACGTGTTGAGCAGCTACTATGTGCCCAGCACTGTGCTTCGAGCTAAGCGTAGCTCAATGGGGCGTGAAGAGGATTGTAGGAGGTAAGCATGTTAAGTGCGTACAGGGCTGTTGGTACCTAGCAAGCTCTTGGTGAAAGGCAGCTCTTGGTATTATCTTGTCATCTTTTCCTCCTCTTGACAGCCTCCTGGCGGCAGGATTAAGATCCCCATGTCACAGGGGAAGCTTAAAAAAGTGACTCAGTGATGGAACTGGGACTTGAACCCAGGTCTCTCTGGCTCCAGAGCCCGGGCTCTTGACACGGCCTACCTGCTCTACCTCAGTCCTCCAGAGCCCGGAGCCTCCACTGGTGCTGTTGGGTCAGGACTGACCTGTAGGCAACAGAGCTTGTGGCCAACCTGAAAGAGTGTCCAGGGTGATGGGGTTGGATCTAGCCTGGCAGACAGCACATTGCTGGTGTCAATATGCAGCAGACAGGTAGGGGCAGAAACAGGCCCAAGCACGAGGGTAAGCAGAGACCCCCTTAGCCTGGCATTCCAGGCCTTTCTTGACCTGACCCACCCTCTCCCCGATGGACCTATTACCCAGAACCGTACCCGGTTCCTGTTTCCACTATGCATTCTATTCTTCTCAAGATGCCTTCTTCCTCCTCGTCCACCTGGCAAACTCCTATTGATCCAGCAAAACCCAGATTAGAGACCTTCTCTTCTGGAAAGCCTCCCTGCCTTCTCTCTATCCCTGGAAAGTAAATCTTCTCCTCTCCTCTGCTTCTGAAGTATGTAGCTTCCTCCTTTTCAACTACATTGTGATCTGTTTATCTCTGTGTGTCTCCCCTATCTAATGGCACAGAGATACTTAAACATTGTGGGAGGCCAACAGGTATCCTCCAGGGCTTGAATGATCAGCACACAGTGGGACACTGTACTTTCTATCCCTGGGAAGCTGGCGGGTGGGGGTGGTGTGCCGGGGAGTGGCCAAGCCTGGGAGATGCAGGACTAAAATCAGGTCTTATTTATCTCTGAGCCTCACTGTCAGCGTATGGGAAGCTCTAGGATTTTAAGGAGACAGCCTTCTTGGCACGGACACTGGCATCCCCATGCCCACTGGGGCACCTTGAGGCACCCCTAGAGGCTTCCCCAGTAGAGGAGGGAGGAGTGAATTGACTCATTAATTAGTAGTCACTGAGCACCTACTGTGTGCCAGGCTCTGCACTGGGCATTTCACACCCACTCCTCATCAAACCTTCCCAGCCCCCAGACGATAAGTCAGGGCATCTCCATTGAGGAATCTGGAGCTTAGTGAGGTTGCGGATGTGTCCACAGTCATCCCCACTAAGCAGCAGAGCCCACGTCCAAACCCAAAATGGTTCAAGGGATTTTCTGAGGCAGAATGCACCAGCCTCAGTGACTGTCCAGGAGTGAGGTGAGCGCCCCCCGCCACCCGTCAACCCCAGCCTCGGGGCCTTCCTGTCCTAACACTGCCCTCACTGCCCTGTGACTTGGTTCACTCCTAACAGCTGACCCCATCTCCAGCCTCTTGGAAAGTGCCCTTGACTGGGAGCCCAGTGACCCAGGGCCAGATTGTACCTCAAAACTTTCCAGGTTGCCTTCAAGTTCCTTCACCTCTCCCAGCTCCAGCGTCATCCTTCGTCATACAGGGATGACGGTGTGCTCTTGCCCACGTGGCCGTGAGAATGAACGTAATCCATGCGTGAAGGAAGCCAACCCAGAGCCCAGTGCCAGGCGATGCTCCGCACACAGGTGTCAAGTTGGTCCGTTCAAAGCCCTTAGAGAACGCTGGATTTTACTAAATTGGGGCATTCCACGTTGTGGCACATAGTTAGACTTTGATACATGTTTCTTACATGAGTTAATTAGTGGGTTTGAATACTGGCTCTGACAGTTTTTGCTCTGTGACTCCCACCAGGGCCCTCCCTCTCCGGGCCTCACTTCCCTTGTCTGTGACTCTTTATAAAGCATTGTCATTCGCTCCTTGAGTTCCAAATGCACGTGGCAGTAAAACCATCTCAGATTCAGGGAGACAAAAAGCCAGGAGGGTAGAAAGAGCGAAACACTGTCAGGGAGAAGCCAGGTGTCACAGCGCTTCACACCCACCAGGGCTGGGAGGCTGCGTTCAGAACCCCTGTGTGAACAGGACCCGCTAATTAAGCACAGAACTTCAAGGATGTGAGTCCTGGAGGAAGTTTCTAATTACCTTTGCTCTGAAGGTAGGGAGAAGGTAGGCGGTGGGGAGCCCTTGCAGGGGAGAGGAGCCCTGGGTCCCATCAGAGGCCGAGGTGAGACTGGAAAGAAGTGCGGCGGGAGGGAGGGAGGGGGCTGGTGTCTGGGGAGCACGCACTGCTGTGTGCACCCGGCCCCGTGCTTTCCACACGCGGCTCGTTTCATACCACAGCCATCCTGGGGGATGTGAGTTCACCCCTTTTACAGATGAGGACACTGAGGCTCTGAGCTCTCAAGAGATGGAGGCTGGCCCTGTGTCAGCCATGGGGATGGAGACACAGTCAATGCTCTCCAGGCCCCCAGTCCCGTGGGAGACAGACGATGAGGATGCAGTGGGATCGGATGGGGAAGCACAGGTGGTGTGGGAGCCAGAAGGGAACCCTAACCAGCCTGGGGTGTCGGGGGCTCCCCGAGGAGGGACAGTCTGCTCTGGGCCCTGAAGGTATAAGAGGGGTTTATCCTGCCAGGAGAAGGAGGAGGAGGAGGAGAGAGGGGAGGAGGGCGAGGAAGAACTGCTGAGCTGGAAAGAACAATCAGTACAAAGGCCCTGGGGCAAGAGGTGCAAGGCTGTTCAGGAAACAGGGCCAGGCTGCTCCAGCTGGAGGAGGGCAACCCGTGGGTGGGTAGTGGGAATGGGCAGGTGAGGAGGCTGTGGCCCCTAGGGGAGGTGAGCGCAGCTACATGCTAAGAGCCCAGACTCCGGCCCCCACCCCGGGCCCTCGTGCTCCCCAGCTGGGAGGCCCTGCGCAGGTCACTAACCCTCTCTGGGCTGTTCCGTCATTGACTGGGGACATAATAAGCCATCTCCTCCCAGGACAGTTTGAGGATTAAAGGAGCTGAAGACCGTGCCGGGGCCACAGTAGGGCTGTCTGAGCGTGAGCCTTTCCTGCAGCTTGGCCACCTGGGCACCTTGGCCGATGCTGGATTCACCCTGGAGAGAGCAGACCCCAGCAGCCCTGACCTTCTCCCGGAGACAGAGGCCTGGGCTTTCAGAGGGTGACTCCCCATTCCCTCCTCACCCCTCCCTGGGCTGAGGTAACAGAACAGAATTTCCCTCCACCTTCCTCTGCTGAGTCACTTTCATTCTTTCCCTGGGGAGGAACCACCTTAAATTCATTGTCGTGTTGACACAGACACCCCAAAGGCCCCCAGACCCATGCCCCCTCCCTGGACTTCCCCTCTCCCTTCTCCCTCTTTACCCCCTCCCCAAGGTGAAGGCAGCCCCTGGGGTCCCAGAACAAGACCTGCTGTGTGTCCCTGGGGAAGTCACTTGCCCTTTCTGAGCTTCAGTTTCCCTATCGGTGAAGTGAGGGGCTTGGACAGGGGAAGAGAATTCACCTTGATGAGCCCTCATGTGTGCTGGGCTCTGACCTTCCACCTTCCCCAGAGCCCTGGGCACCAGGACAACTGGTGCACCGTCATGAGCTCTGATGTAGAGACTCCACTCCCGCTCCTCCCCTCCCCCTGCCTGACATCAGGGGTCACCGAGCAGAACAGCCGTCCTCCACATCACCTGCATGGCTGCTCTAGGACCTGCTGTGGCTCCCGCTGTCGGCTGCCTCAGGCCACCATGCCTCCGTACTCTTTAGCACCCACCATCCCTCCCATCCTTCCCCTGCCAAGAAACTCCAAGCAAAGCAGGTCTTCACTGTGCGCCCAACACCCTAACATCATCCCCACCCTGCCAAGGCTTTTCTCCAGCTGTATCCCCATTCCCCTCCTCCCTCTGAGAAACTCCTATGCATTCTTCAAAGCCCAGACTTCATCTCTTTGGTGAAGCCCTTTCCAGGCAGACTAATCGCTCCTTCAACTCTGCCCCAGAGCAGCCGGTAGAGAAAATAACACGTGCTCACCCATCACCGGTGTCATCTCACTTAATCTTCACCCCTTTGAGGCAGGATCTTTATTATCACTGCTGTACAGATGAGGAAACTGAGCTCAGAGAGGTGTGCAACTTGCCTGAGGCCACACAGCCAAGAAGTAGTGGCGTCCCCACCTCTCCGCTTTGGGTGATTAACGGCGTCCCAGGTTGTCTCCCCAACTAGGTGGTGAGCGACTCAAGCGAGAGTCATCCTGAGTCCTCCCTCTGTCCCCAGAACCTGAGAAAGCGGGGCCTGGCTGGGTCGATGAAGGTTTGTTCAGTGAACACATCTGCCCCTGGATTCCCGCCTCCCAGCTGTGCCCTGAGGCGCCCCTCCCCCAACGCCCTTCCCAGTCTGTATGCGGCCAGTGCGCTGCGGTCCCCAGAGCCGGCTCTTCAAGGAGGCCTGAGGTTCCCCAAGAAACCCCTGAGCATCTCTCCCCAGCTGCATGTTTGGAGGTTGGCCCCCTATGAGGTGCACTTTCCCAGGGGCCCAGGACCTGCCTCTCCCGGACCCTCCTCAGAGCCCGGGCATCACAGGAAATGCTCAACACTCAGCTGAACGGAACATGGGTTAGTGACAAGTCCCCCCACTCATGTCTGGGTCCCAGTTCCCCCGATGCACACGTCACCGTGTCCCTCCTCCACGGGGCCAGGGAAAGAGCCGGGACCCCGGGGTCAACCAGGCCTGGGCTCTCATCCCCTGCTGCCACTGGTGAGCCGAGTGACCTGGGACCAGTCAGCTCATCCCTCAGAGCCCAGACTCCCCTGCAGAAAAGTGGGAGCAGCAGTGCCCATGGCGGGGGGCGGTGTGAGGCTGATGGGGTTCAGCATGTGCCCCGCCCCGCACACCGTAGACCCCACCCCCGTCCCCTGCAAAGGCAGCAAACTGTAAGTTGCATCCAGTTCAGAGCTTCTGAATGAATCCTTTATCCAGCAGCCTCCGAACCCCCCCAGCCCCACCCCTCCCTCCCAGACCCCAGCCCAGCTTCCAGCCCACCTCAGTCCTGCTGCTCCGAACATAATTTGTGTGGTATTTGTTCCATCCATTACATAGAATAAATCTTTCAGAATGTTTAAATTCCAATCTTTTAAAAAAAATTCTTCCCACACCCAAAGAGGAATGGCTGTGTTTGGCAAAGGTCACACGTAAAACCCATGATACAGGACAGGAAGAGGAGGCCAGGACTCGATTAGGGAGCAGGTGCCATTCATTAGGGAAATTGCAGCTCTCCTTCCAAGGAGCACACGCTCTTCCAGAGCTGCAAACCCAGAGAGAAGGCACTTTTCTCCCCGAAGCCTCAGAAATGTGCCATGTGGGAGCTCCTAGCTGGGCGGCTGCTACAGCAATACCCTGAGCTCTGGGTGTTGAGTGCCTGCTTCCTTGGGCCCCAAGCCCCACACAGCCCGGAGTGTTATCCCCCCCTGCACGGTGGGGGCCACGCGACACTGAGAGGAAGGGACTCGCCCAGGATGGCGCAGGGCACTAAGAGGTGGGGCTGGGATTGGAACCCAGGTCTGCTGGCTCTCGGGGCCCTGCTCCTCTCTGGATTCTCTGCTCCCTGGGAACGTGGGAGGATCGCGATGGGAAAGGTGAGCAGATAAATTAGCCCTGTCTAGGCGGATGCCCACCAGGCTTTGGATTCAACCCACTCCTCTGGTCATTTGAATATACTGGCATGCGGGGCTCAGAGGGCTCAAATGTGGGCAATAAAATCGATTAGTGCAACCAACCAGTGGGCACTTAGCTGCAGGATACCCTTAACCAAGGTAAAAAGTGGAATTGGTTTCGGAAATGATTCATCTCATCGCCTCCCAGGTCAACAGCGCCAACCCTGAACTGGGCTCTGCCTCCAACCGTCAGCCCCCAAGGCTGGGAGGGGGGTACTCGAGGGAAAAGGACTCTTTAATTTTCTGGAATAAAGAGTCTGCTAGGTTGTGTTCTTACACCGAAATGCACCTCAACAAAACGAGTAACAGGATGGATGACAGGCCTCTGTTCTCTGCAAACACATTACAGGCAGGACTGTCTCCTGGCCCAGAGCTTGTGGGCGCTCAGACAACCCTCACCAGTGGTGAAGGGACTCCTGGGACAGAGGGGTGGCAGGTGGTCTGGTCCACGTCACACAGAAACCCTCCAGATAGGCTGCTCCGACCAGCCCTCCAGGGTCTGCCATTAATGGGTCACTCTATCCCCACGTGACAGGATGGAGGCGGAAACAGGGTGGGGATCTGAGGCCATGAGAACCAGATGGAGTCATGCCCTAGATCCTTACAATTCTCAGCACCTTTAAGTGACATGGAAGTGGTCACAGGTTTTCTACCAGCCCCAAGGCCAGGGTCCCTTCTTGGACCCCAACTGTCCACCCACCAGCTGGAGAAAGGCTGGACAGCGGGCCTCAGCATGCCAGGATGCACGAATGAATCAATGCACTGAGGAGTGGAAGAACAAGTGAACTGATGCCTGAATCAATGAGTGAATGAATGAATGGCTGACTGGGGTGAGTGGGTGAGAGCAAGAGTGAATGCATGCATTGAACATACGAGTGTGGATTATTGGATGGCAGGAAGTAAGCCTGCCTGAGTGACCAAGGCTAGGATCATACTGGATATATTCCCATTATTCTTTCCTCAGAGGACAGAAAGCTGAGGCACAGAGAGGTTAGGAGCTTGCCCCAGGTCACACAGCTAGTGTGAGGCAGAGCTGGGGCTCCAACTAGGTAGTCTAGCCACACTTCCAGCTCTGCTTTGGGCCAGTATCATGGCCAAGGCTCATCAGCAGGATGGACCTTCCCATCACACCCCACCCCACCCCACCCCCAGTCAACATTCAAAACAACCTAATGATATCCAGCTCTCATACTCAGAATGGTGTTTGGTTTTACCATCAAATCACTCTTCTTGCTGTTGCCTGGGGTTTGGCTAGGAGCAGATCTTGCCTTTTCGATGATTGTTTCCAGTGGCTTTTAGCTTGCTCAACTTTCTGCCTCTGCAGAGCTGGAGGGCTAGGATGAGGACTTGCAGGTGGCGATGGCTTGCTCTCACCCGGGCAGGACACCAAAGGAAGGGGTGAGTGTCATTGCCAGTTGTCATGGCCAACGCCTTCCAGAGCCCCAGTGCCCTCAAAAGTCATTATTTTTAGCCAGGAGATAATTCCGTTTCTGTCTCAGTGTCAATGTTACTGGTTCAGCCCATTCAGTGTTTTGAGGTGAATGGAGGAAGGCCAGGAGTAGGGCCATGGAGAGAGGGGTGAGTGACTCACATGGGGACAGATTTAGGCTCAGCATCAGCAGCCAAATCTGCTCAACAGTGAGACAATTTGCCCTGTCAGATGATGAGCTCCCTGTCCCTAGAAGTGTTCAAGTTATTACAGCAAAGAGAGAGCTTCCTATATTGCAAGAGGGAGCTGGACTAAAGTTATTTCCTGTGCTAATATCCTGGTTCCAAAATTTCTATTTCAACTCTGTTTCTCTGAATGCTTTTATGTTATTCCAAGTCTTTTGTAGAGATTCCTAAATCCTCAGATTCTGTGGGCCTATGAGTCTATGAATGCATCTGTGCTCCTATAATTCTAGGATTCTATACAAAGACAAGATGCTCAGATCTTGCAGTTTAAAGATTCTATAAAATGCATCTTGTGAAAGACATTCTAATCCCAAGATTCTGTGCATGTCAGATGCTCTGAATGGTACAAGCATATTCCAGAATGCTCCAGCTACATGAGGGAAGTGAAGGTTCAGAGACCCTGGGCTTCTCACATTTGTGTCTTTAGGAGATTATTCAGTGGTTTCTCTCCAGGGACCGCTCAGCATTGAAAAGTGGAGTCCCTGGGTGTTCCCGTTCCATTCGCTTCCTTCTCTCATCCTCACCTGGCTCACCCCGTTCTCGCTCTTCAAGGATCCAGAGCCCTCAGAGTGGAATGAAACATTCCAGAAGTCCTCCCCCTCACGTCCTCCCCACCTCCACCTGAGCCTGGTTAACCTGCCAGCAGAGACAGACCTCTCCCTTGGTCCTTGACACTAATCCATAAACTGCTTGTTTGTTTGTTTGTTTTTTTAAAGGCCCACACATATGTAGGAGTAGTTTTTTTTTTTTTTAATGTGGACCATTTTAAAGTCTTTATTGAATTTGCTACAATGTTGCTTCTGCTTTATGTTTTGGTTTTTTGGCCTGGAGGCATGTGGGATCTTAGCTCCCCCACCAGGGATCGAACCCACACCCCCTGCATTGGAAGGCGAAGTCTTAACCACTGGACCACAAGGGAAGTCCCATCACAAACTGCTTCTTTGGATTCTCCCACATACACTTCCCCTGGGGACCACCCCCCAGCTTGGAACACCAAGGCTGGGATACCCCTCGCCCCACCCCAGCTCCTCTCCTCCTGCCCTCCCCCAGCTCCCTGGGCACAAGTGTGTGCTGCACCCCTGCTGCCCTGTGGTTGGGACCTTCTCGGTGAGGGTTGTCACCTGTGATAACCCAGGTAAGGTCACCACAGGGATCCTGCACACACTCCCATGTCTTGGGTGGGTTTAATAGATAACAAAAACCATTAGAAAAATCTTTGGGCAGATGTGGTCCCAGACGAGCACCTCAGAGACTTTTTCCTCTAGTGTTAATTATGACAATAGTAGGGAAGCAGCCTTTGGAGGCCAAGTAGAATTTTTCTGGTGAGTTTCACTCAAAATAAACACCTTAGGGAGCAAGAAGCCAGGAGCCCACTTTCATTTCTGTTCTGTTTGTGTTTCCTGGTCCTCTCACCCTGCTCCTTGGAGCTCTTCTCCTGTGTTCACTGTTTAACCAGGGCGCTCTCAGTGGGCTCTGAGCACCGGCTGTCCTGTCAGGTTCACTCTGGCTTCTCTGGAAGGAACTGGATCCCAGGGAGGGAGACATGGGAGACAGGTAGGGAGGGGCCGGAATTCTGGAGGCTCGGTCCACAGTCGGTCCTCCAGGACGTCCCAGGGCGGCCCCCTCCCACCCACCCCGACCTCAGAGGGCAGGTGGGTGTCCTGGGCACCTGCGGCAGAGAGGGAACCCGGAGTCCAGAGCCCAGCAGACTTGGCTGTGGAAGAGAGAACCAGGGGTGGCTGGGGTTAAATCTACCGCAGCCTGGGTGCAGAGGCCTGCACGTGAGGGAGGGGGAGTCCCTTGGGGCCAGGTGGCGAGGGCACCCACCAACCTGCTCCCTGTGGTCCAGACGGCAGGAGCATCTCTGGCAGCTGCTGCCCGGGCCCCTCTGGTCAGATGTGAACAGAGGGGAGCCCGCACCCACCCCAGGCCAAGGCAGGACAGGCCTTTGGCTCAAGGACCAGAGCCCGGGCTGCCTCCCTGTGGAGAGATGCTGTGAGGCCAGAGCATCAGGGGGCAGATCAGAACCGTGCAGCCTCATTACCCTCCGGCCTATTTCCCACCGCACGGGGCTGAGGTGGCGGCTACACTAACCACACGGACAGCCGGGGTGACGCAGGCAGCTGGGGTCAGGGCCGAGGGGAGAGAACCCAGGGCCCAGGGGCCTGAGGGAGGGGCTGGCCTGGGAGAGAAGGGGGGCGGGCAAAGGGGGGTTGTGTTCAGAGCCCCCACCCCTCACCTGTGACGGGCACTTCACACACTCTGTCTTCTGTAATCCTCACTCACAACAGCCCTGGGAGCCTCTGTTATTATCCGCATTTTTCAGATGAGAAAACTGAGTGTCCATGGTGATATGACATGTCCAATTCACCAGCCGTTCAGTGACAGGGCCAGAATTCCCACCCAGGCCTGTCTGGCTCCAAAGCAGGTGGTTTTCCTTGTGCCCCAATCAAAGCAGACATGAAATAACCAACACTGACAGGCTCCATCAGGCACAGGCATCAGGCCCGCAGGTGTAAGCTCCAGGAAGGGCCCTGGACTGAGAGTGGGGAAACTGAAGCTCAAACCGTGGCCCGTTCACTTCTTAGATGTGTGTGTTTGCCTTGGGCCTCTCTCAGCCTCAGTTTCCTCATCTGTAAAATGGGAGTGACGACCCTACCTATGGTGATAGCAGGAGGATTAGAATGAGCCCTGTGTGCCTGGCACACAGTGGGCCATCAATAAACATGAGCTGAGGCAGGATCTGAGGCTGGGCTCTGAGCTCTCTGCTGGCTCCTTTCCTGGAGCTCTCTGGTTCCTAACTCTTAGTGAATCCATCCATCTGTCTGTCCATTCATCCATTCATCCACCCATCCACCCACCCATCCATCCATCCAGCTGTTCTCTTGCTGATTTACAGCATGAACCTAGAACTGCTTTGTGCAGGAGGGAGACACTATGAGGGATAAGACTGTCACTGATGCCCGAAGGCCCTTCCAGCCCAGTGAGAATGACCACAGGTAGAGGTCTGGTGGAGTCCCGAGGGAGCACTGGGGAGGGAGCACTCTCCCCGGGGGAGTCAGGGAGGACTGCAGGAGGGAGGGGCGAGGTCATCACCAGCCTCAGCAGAGGAGGAAGGGCGTTCTGGGCTGAGGCACGGCATGTGCAGAGGAAGGGAGGAGCAGAAGAGCCTGGCTCATGTGAGGAAGAGCTCAGTGTGGCTGGATCCCAGGTCCAGCACCCGGTGGGCGTGTCATGGGGGAGCAGGGAGAAGACACAGCCTGAAAGGAGGCAGGGCCAGACTCGGAGAAGCCTTGAATTCCAGGCCAAGAAGGTTGAACTTGAGCGCACAGGCAGTTAGGAGGCACTGCAGGTTCTCGAGCTGGGGCATGGCAGGAAAATTCACATATTAGAAAGCACCTTCCAGCAGCAGGACAGGAGTGGGGGGACCTGCTGGGAGGCTGGTGCATCTCCTGGGCCCGGTAATTTAGGGCCCTCCTCTCACAGAGGGTCTCCTGGCACACAGGGACCGCAGGTTGGATGACTCGGGTGCAAATAGGGCGGATGGGCTGAGCAGTGGTTCAGGGTCAGTTCAACCCAGAGCCCAGCGCGTGACCCAACCCACAAACGCACAGCTCACACAGCCCCACAAGGTCCGAGGGATTCCCGGAGTCAGCGCCTCCCCCCGTTCCCACCCACCCCCAACGGCCTCACCACCAAGGGGACTGTTTCAGCCCCTCACCCCTCCTCCTGCTCCCCTCCCCCTCTCCTGTCCTTCTCAGCAGGTGAGCTCACTCCTCTGCCCAAAGAAACCCCAAGCCTCAAAATAGAAACTCCCTAGATTTCCTGACACCAAACATGCAAAGCCCCCGGCAGCCACACAGCCCTCCTCTTCCTCCTCCTGGAGATGGAGATTGTCCCCTCCCTCTGTCTGGGCTCAGACATGCTCTGTCAGGGCCCTCCCACCCACCTCCTCAATCTGTCCAGGGGAAGAGGGAGGGGCACCTTTAATCTCTTTATCTATCTGTCTGTCTGTCTATCTATCTATCTATCTATCTATATTT
This sequence comes from Balaenoptera borealis, assembly GCF_965194805.1. NCBI lineage: Eukaryota > Metazoa > Chordata > Mammalia > Artiodactyla > Balaenopteridae > Balaenoptera > Balaenoptera borealis. Next base: position 169,999,373 of record NC_138860.1, on the reverse strand, counting down.
ATTTCTCTCTAGCTCTATCGTCCCCTCCCCTTCACACCTGATTCATATTTGGTTATATTCAAGTCTCTCTCTCCTTATAACAAACAGCAAGCAAACCTGAACTCGACGTCCCTGCCAGCTGTGTCCCTCTCTTTCCCTGCCGCCACCCGTTGCTGCCGCATCTCCGGGCCAGCCCTCCACCCGCCTCACCTGCTTTAACCCCCGCCACTGACCCGCGAGTTGCTACCACTCATCCCCGCGTTACAGAGGGGGAAACCAAGGCTCACGAGGTGCAGTGAGCTGCCCAAGGCCCCCCGTCCCCCCACCGGCAGAGCCAGGCTGGAGCCCGGGGATCTCGCTCAGGCTCGTGGGCCTCCTCAGTGCCCCCCGAGCTCCAGTAGCTTCTCTGACCCTCCCGTGCATTCGCCACCTCCACCCTCCACCTGCACGACATGGATTTTGATTCAATCTGTCCCTTTAAATTGACTTGAAATGAACTCCCTTTTTCAATCTGCCTCACCCCGAGCAATAACATCCATGAAATCAAGGGTTTAATGCATTAATTGCGTGTGAGTATTTTTCCTGATACCCATTAAAATAAATACATGACTGGTAAAATATAAAATACTAATGTTTGTCCATGCAGCACCCGCAGTCACCTCTCAGACCCCCACTACCTGGGAGACCCCGGGGCTGCTGCTGGAGAGGCCAGGAGGAGGGGGAGAAGGCGGCATCTGGGCAGTGGACGTGGCCTGGCCGCTCCCAGCCCAGCCCAGCCCAGGGCTGCGGCAGTTTCTTTCTCCTGGGGAGGCCCCACCCTCATCTGCTGCCCCAGGCTGGGTCTTGGAAAGGGTAACACCATGGCAGCTGGACGGGGCCCACTGACCACAGGCCCCAGGAGGGAGGACCCTGGGGGAAGGGACCAAAAGGCCGTGATGGCTCCAATGGGATGTCTATGCGGATGCTCACCACATCCGCTCCCCCCAGGCTTGGGACAGAATTCCTGGCTCTGCACCAAACACAGGAGACAGGCTGGGAGGGATTGCTGTCCATGGGCCAAGGGCTCCTGCCAGGAATGAAAGCAGGAAACTGCAAGGGAAAATTTGATACCAATCCTTCCCCAGTGTGGCCACATGCCCAAGCAGCAGCTGTGCCAACCAAGGGGGGGAGGGAGAAGGGAGGCGGCAGGCAGAGAGGCCTCCAGGTGGGAGTGGAGGCTGCAGGACCAGGCAAGGAGTCTGTTCCAGTCCAAACTGAAGAGGGGATGTGGCCAAACTGGTTGGGGTCCAGAGGCGGAAACACTGGGGCCAGGACCCCAACCTATGCAGGGGTTTTCTCCTGGAGGAAGGAAGACTCAGGGATCATGGGGGGCAGACAGGGTTCAAGTCCCAGAGCCTCTACTTGCTTCTGCAAGTCCCTTCTGCTCTCTGAGCCTCATTTATCCAACCTGTACAATGGGGATAATCTTGTCGCCCAAAGTGGTTGTGAGGAATAAACGAGGTTAGCACTTTTAGGACAAGGCTTAGCCCATAGTAAGGACAGATATATGTTAGCTATTCACAGAGTTATATTTATAATTACTATTTACAGTTATACTGTAAGTATATTATTGTATAATAATATATTTACTTATATGTTATATCTATATTACTTGCATGGTCATATTATTTATTTTAATTTAAATGTCATAATGTGTTATATATAAGTATTAAGTATATGTAAGTATAAGTATAGAGATATACTATATACACTGTAATATACTGTAAATCGTTGTTTATAAATTATTTTTTATTACCACTACAAGGCTAAGGGGACCAAGGGAGCAGATATGTTCTGAGTGGCCCAGATGCCTTCGTTCCTTCCCACATTCATTCAATACACATACTTATCAAGGCCCGGGAAGCAGAGTTGAGCTCATTCTGGGGCATGACTGAGCAGAGTCACACCCGCTCCGGTGGGTACCTTGGAAGCTGTTAGGGCGCTGGGGTTCTAAGTTCAGTTCCCAGGAATGATGTCCCTCCTGCGGGCCTGGTGCGGCCCGAGGTGTCATCCATGAAATGAGGCTCAGGGCCGTGGAGGACGTGCCACAGTCACGCAGGGCCTAAGTGTGGGGCCTCACACCCAGGTCCGGGCACAGGCAGGGTGGCCACCCTCTAGGTCGTCCCCTGCAGACCCCACGGGCCCTGTCACTGAGTAGGGCAGCCGCTCACACTTTACAAGGAGGGGCGCAGACAGAAAGGAGCCACTTCAGGCCCCGGGACCTGAGGGGGACATGGGAGGCGACATGTCCTGACCTGTTAGCAGATTTTCTATGAGGGAGGAAAGGACCGTTCTTGATGTGAGGAGATGCAGCTCCTCCGTGAAGCCCTGGGGGAGACCAGTGACTGAGGCGGGGCTCCTGGACCCAAACCCTGATGAAGATACAGCTTCTGTCTTGAGCCCCTCAGGCCCCTCGCCCTGTGCTCGGCACTCACACACTGTCTCCTTTCGGTCTCCACGCCCCAGCCAGGTGGGAATTGTTCTCCCCATTTCCTAGGTGAGCAAACTGAGACCCAGAGGGGCAGTCACATGCCGGAAGCAACACAGCACGTTGGGGACAGCACTGGGACTCACACCAGCTCCTTGGATTGTGAGGTATCTTGGGGCCCCCAGTCACCTCTACTCCAGGGTCTCTAATACGCACCCCCTTGCCCCCAGGCTGCAGTTATTTTTGGCTTGAAGACACTTATATCCTGATCTGGGGACAGAAGACTTGACCGTTGCCCAAAGGAACAAGGGAGGGTAGGGGGACAGGAAGATGCCTGCTGGGGGTGCTCCTACTTAGCCCCTACCCTTCCCCAACATTCAGGTCTGAGCTGCCACCCCTAGTCCAGCAAAGCCCCTGGACAGGCCCTGGGAGACCAGAGGTGCCTCCAGCCCAGGCCCTTCTCAGGGCACCCAGGAGCAAGTGATAGGAGTGGGAAGATAACAACCACCTCTGAGCAGACTTACACCCACAGTCTGCCCTGGAGAGTGGCCGCTAACCTCCTTGGGAGTCTCTGTGTACAGGAGGGAGGGGCAGTTTAAAGGGATTAGATTAGGTGCTACTGAGTGTGACAAGTGATGGAACTAGCCCAGCTCACAGTAAGGATTGCTGAACCCCAGACCCCAGCCAGTCTGGCTACCCCATTCCTGGGCTGATGGTGCCATCCTGCGGCCAGATACTGCCATAGCAGTCCCAGGTCTGCGATTTCAGCCCCTCTACAATCACTTAACTCCAAGGTCCAAGACAATTCTTGAGATCTTCTTGCCCAGTGTCAGGGGTCCATTTCACAAGTGGGGAAACTAGGTCACCCATGTAGCAGCAAAGGCTGAGTTGGAATAATAGGAAATTTGTTGTCCAACAAGTCTGAGCAACAAGCAGACCATACAGCACCTAGAATGTTCAACTACTTTGAATTTTATCTTGGAGATAACAGGGAGCCAGAGAAGGTTCTTGAGTGGGAGTGTAACCTGATTAGATGTGCACTGTAGGACCATCATTCTGGTATCAGGATGCAGAATGGACTGAAGACAAGGCAGGAAAGCCAGTTAACCTGCAGTGTGGAAAAAGGACTAGAACCCACTTTCATCCTAGTGAGCCTGAACCTCAGAAAGGGAAGGTCCTGGACAAAGCCCTAACTTTGGAGCTGGAGATTCCAGAGTTCAAATCCCAGCCCTGCCACTTACCGGCTGGGTGACGCTTTATATCTGGCAACCTTGATTTCCCCATTCGTGAAAAAAGAAAAGTATTGATATTAAAAAGATCACTAAGAAGTCTGAATTAGAAATTGTGGGTATATTATCATACCAAGCACCTAGTGGATAATCCAAAAAAGGTAACTCAGTGGGTGAACTAAATCTGATTCTGAGCCCAAACATGCAAAGGTTGCCATGCCCCCGTGGGCAGAGCTGTGCCCTCCCCAGGTCAACATACCCTGATGGTGGCAAGCCCCCTCCCCTCCTCCTCTCCCCCCACCCCACCACGCAGCAGCTCTGAAAGGAGGGAGCCACGCTCCAGTAGCAGCAGGCCTCTGAACACCTCCTGCCTCCTCCTGTATTAACTGCAATTGCATCTGGAACAGATGGGGTGCTGGGACTTCCCCACCCCCTGCCATATTTCACAGTGCATTGGTTCAGGAGAAAATCATGTAATTAAAAGAAGAGAAATGCAAAACAAACCCCTTAGCGGACTTTGCCATCTTCCCTCCCTTGTAAATCCACTAATAAACTGTAATTACAAAGACAAACCCCTTTATTGAAACCTGGTAACCAATTCACTTAGGGGCCAAGAGACTCCCATTGTCCTCCAAGACCTGAGGAAAGAAAGAAAGAAAAACAATCTTAATTAGTTTAGTCCTGTTTATCTATACAAAAATCAAAAAAAACAAAAATATCGGTTACAAAGTAACTTGCCGTCTGCCAAAAGACCGCAGCTGCCCTGGGGAGATGCAGTTTTTCTTCTTTCGGGGACTCCTTTATAACCTTCTGTTAATCGAACTGAAAGCAGAGAGAGATGGGGAAATCACATGGAAAGGGGGAATGGCACGGGGACCTGGAGTAGCTGTGGGCAGAACTGAGATGAGCTAGCAGTAGGAGTTTGGGTTTGAAAGATCCCAGGATGCCAGCCCCTGCCTTCCTTGGAGACTGACGACGTGGTCCCTTAAGAGCTCATCTAACAACCCCTCCCCCTAAAGAACCACTGATCAGTCTTCTCAGACCTAGAGAATCCTGTGCAGCTGGCTCCACCCATCACCCAGTGATAGGCAGAGCCCCCAAGCCTGGCCAGTCACAGCCTTTCATCCCCCTGGCCACAATGATTGTTCAAGGATGAGCACAGGACCCAATCAGAGCCAAGGGGACTGAATTACGGGAATGTCCACACCCTTAGAGTTGACAGGGTGTCAGCCTGGAGCTGTGGGGCCTTCTGGAGGAGAGGACCAGCCTGGGCCTGAGGCCGTCATTGTGGAAACCAGAGTCAAGAGTGGAGGGAGACGGAGGCCTGAGCCCAGCGCCATCCCCCAGCACCTTCAGTCACCAGATCCCATCAACTCCCTTCTCAGGCTTAAGCTGCTTGGTGTGGAGTTTCTGTCACTTGCAGCCAGGAGCCCTAACTCACCCCATTCTGACCCACGGTGCCTGTGGTCTGGTCTTCGGGTGGTTGATCACGCTGTTTCTCCCGCCAGCTGTGTCTTACTCTCCCTCCTGGCATAGAATCCCTCAGGCAGGAGTGCTAGAAACAGGAAGCAGCCCTCCCCACCCACCACCACCACCACCACCACCCCCCCGCAGAAATGCCTGTGTCCTGGGCCCACACACCGTTCGGTTTGTTGCTTTCCTGGAAAACCCTAAGGTTCAGCCCCAGAGACCCCGGATCACCAGCCCACCTCAGCTCAACCTGGACTGGGGCCTGACCAGGCAGGAGGCCCAACTGCAGCCTCAGGCCCACCTGTTCTAGCCTCTGAGCTGTGGCCTCCCCCAGCCTTCACTCTGTGGCCCTTCCCTGGCACTGGGCTCTGTGCATTCTCCGTGGTCGTCGCCTTCTCCAACCCCAGCCTGCCTGGAGGAGGCCCTTACTCCCTACCTGGCCCCCACCAGTCCCCACCTTTGGGGTCCAACCCTGCCCCCTCTGCTCAGGCTCTTCCAGGACCAGGTCCACCCTCTGCCGGAATGAGAGCCTGCAGACTGCCTGGGGGTGGGGGAGGGGCGAGAGAGGCCACTAGGGTCTGCTGAGAACCTACTGCGTGCCCCCGGCTTGACATCCATAATCACAGCAGCAGAGCTAAGTATGGGCTGTTATTGAGAAAGCCCTTAGCCTCAGGTAAACTGAGGAATCAGCTCTTCCACTGACTCGGACAAGTCCCATCACGTGGAACATGCATCACACTAATGCTGCCTCCTAGTGTCATTGGACGGCTTCATCAGGGCCCTCAGTGCCACCCTCAGGAGTAGTTTCTCAACTCTCCTTGCAAGTAAGGGTTTGAACCAGCCCGGGTCTCACTGCCTCACCCTGACAGGCGGGTCAGCTGCCCGCACCTGATCCAGCAGGGCCAGCCTCAAGGTCACAGCCCCTGCTCGGGGGTGCGACATGGATGTCTGGTCCCTGCCCATCCCAGCTGAGGCCTCTTTGCAGCCTGCCTTACACTCCATCCAAGGGTTTATGGAAGAAACATGCATCTTATTGCTAACTGGGAGATCTGGTCCTTTCACCTCCTTACTTAAAACCCTTCCACAGCTTCACATCACACCGCAGATGAAGCCCCTGCCCAATCTGGTCTTGGACCTCCTTGCTGCTCCTGGCTGCTCCCTGCCACATAGAGCTGCATGCAGACCCTCGGAGGACCGCAGGCATTCCTGCCTCAGGGCCCTTGCACGTGCTGCTCCCTCCCCTTGACGTGCTCTTCTCCACCACCCCCTCCCTTCACCTTCCTCGTAAACCAGCTTCAGATTCATGCTTAGGTCCACCTTCCAGGATGCCTCCCTACCTCTGCATGGCTTGATTACTGTCTGTTGCAAGCCCCTGCGGCACACCCTTGATCAAACAAACTTTCACATACTGGGGTTTGGGGAAGTCATTTTGGTTTATCAAACATTGTACATCTGCTTTAATTATTAAAGAAAAGGGCATGCTGACCAGAAGTAAAGGATGTCCATGTGAAAAGTAAAGATCAAATGCCACTCTTCCTGGGACCCCAGTGCCGGTCCTCCTTCGATGTTAAGACTCCTTTCCCAGATGCCAAGGCCACGCTGACTGGCTGTGGACGTGCAGGTCTGTTTTTTTGAAACCTTGAAGGAATGTATCGCCGACTTGTTTAATGTTCTTTGTTCTAAGAAGATATAAAACTGTGCTGAAAATCATGCTTCTCCAGAGCAGTTCCACAGAGTAATCTGAGAGGCTGTCTTCTGGGCTATAGTCCTCAGTTTGGCTCAAATAAAACTCTTTTCTATTCTTATTATGGATTGTTTATTGATTATTTTTGTCAACACCCTAATTCCTCCGTCCTGTTATCACAGCCGGGCTCTCACTGCAACTTTCTATCCAATGTCTGTCTGCCCCACCAGACTGTAAGCATTTTGTCCCTAGCGCCTGGTGTATGTTTTGGCCTTTGGTGATGCTTAATAAACGCGGAAGGAAGGAAAGAAGATAGGGAAGGAGGGAGGAATCAGACCATAACTGTCCCTGGAGCCTCACAGCCTGACTCACGGCTCCCTTCCCCGCCCCCAGCCACGTGCCCCTTTTCACTTTCCAGATTTCCCCTGCAGATCCAGCCCTCCTGCTCCCTGCAAATCCCCCTCTGCTGTCTCCTCCAGGGAGCCCTGTGGGGCTGGCCACACTCATGCCAAGCCCTCTGTCTGTCTAGGTGATGACCACTGCGAGGCCCTTTTACTGCTGAGGAAGCTGAGGTCAGAGGGTGAAGGAGTTTGTTCAAGGCAAGGGGGCCGTAGGGGACTCATACCAGGGCTGTGTGACTCCAAAGACAAGGCTGCTCACCCCTCTGCTGTCACCTCCCTGTGGGAAATCTCCTGGAAACTCGAGGCCTGATGCTTGGTCTCTGCCAGGCCAGACAGGTGCCCCCGGGCACTTGGCTAGCTTTGTTCCTTTGTTTTCATCAAAGAAGTGTCGACAGCTTTTGATCTTTGAGGGCACACCACACACTTCTTTGGAGATTTCTCCTCATTTACTCCTTCTTTCTGGATCATCTCTCCATTCAACAGATGAAGAACTAAGGCCCGCAGGGAGGTGGGATGACTTTCCCAGGCTCACAGAGAAAGAAATATGTGAGGCTGGAACGTTAGCCCATGAACACAGGGACCTCGGTCTGTTTTGTTCTCTCCTCTATCTCTAGTGCCCAGAAGAGGGCCTGGCATTGGTGCAGTACAAACGTTTGCCATGTGACCATGTGATGGAGCTGGCTGCTGTTCCCAGAAGTCTTCAGGCTTGTCTATCCTTCCCGCCTTGCCTCCTGAGCCCTGGCACTCAGGCTGGCGCTGCTCGAAGCAGAGGGAAGGCTGTCCTCATCTTGGCCTCCTGGAGGGGCCAGGGGATGGGCACCTGTTACCATGACACAGGGCGGCTGAGCTACCTGCTGAGGAGCCGAAGGCTTATAGGGAGCTGTGGTACACCCTCTGGGGTGGCCTCCCAGCAGGTAACAGGTGCCCCAGGTGGTACAGCCACTGGACGCCAGGTGGCGGCAGCATCTCGAGGGACACCAGTACCGGATGGGAGCAAAGGAGGTGTTGAGGGACTGACAGGTGTGGGTGTGTCCCTGAGGCCAGGAAACCATCCCCCAGATGGCACCAGTGATGCCAGCTCCACTCTGGATGCAAAGGGTGGGTGGGCGCTGTGCTGAGTACTTCCCATTCGTTCCTCAGTCACCCCCTGCAACCCCCCTTGGGGCGGGGCCAGTAGTTCTTTTCCAGGCATGCAGCCTGAGGGACTCAGGTGAAAGGCCCTGCCAAGTTACCAGGCAGCTGAGGAGCTAGAAGCCAGGAGGCTCCAGCCACTTCCCAGAATTGAAAGCTGAGAACCAGGACACCAAGCCCACACATGGGTTGGGGAAAATACAGGTGAGGAGACAGGCAAGTCAGTGCTTTTGCATTGCCTGAAACAGAAACTGACTCGACCATGTTTAACGTTGCTGAGGTTTCCTGGGTGTCTCATGCATGGCCAGGCAGGGAGTGTAGCCAGGCCTAGGGGGACCAGTAAATGACCCCAGGTGGTAGATTAAAGATGGCCACAAATTCCTTGTCACTCTTCCCTCATGGAGGAGAGGTGAAGTTTATCTCCCACCCCTTGAATCTGAGCTGGGCTCTAACTGCTTTGACCAACAAAATATGGTGAAAGACATGCAGCGCCAATTTGGGGCCTCAGAAGCTTCCGGAAGCCCTGAGCTGCCATGTAAGAAGTCCAGTTCCCCTGCTGGAGACCTCCGCATGGAGAAGGTAAGGCCCTGAGACTACATGGAGAGAGAGACAGAGACGGAGACAAAGTCAGGGACCTAGTCTGGCTACTGTCTTCACCAAGGCAGCAGTCATGTGAGCAGGACACACTCTAGCCTGGTTGGGACCCAGACCACGGCAGCCCTAGCCAACACCAGGCAGAGCAAAAGAACCACCTGACTGAGCCCGGTCAACCATAGAATCGCACAATAACAGGTGGTTGTTTCAGCCACTAAGTTTTGGGGTGGATTGTTACACAGCAACGTCACTGAAACAGCCTTGGACTAGAAAGCCATCAGCACATCTGGAAGAAGTGAGAGACCTCCCAGCTCCAGCACCACCAGCCGGGCACCTAGGGTCCTCAGGTCCAAATTCCCAGAAGAGAGACACTGATTGGCCCAACTTGGGTCATGTGACCCCCTTTAACCAATCAGCTGAGTCCAGGAGGCAGGGTTACCTTGCATCCACATGGCCCTGATACCCCTCCCCCATGGAAGGGTAGGGTGGGGTAGGGGGGCCGGTAGTGGGGATAATCTCAGAAGACAGGAAGTGTGGGCTGAGCAATTGCCACAGGGGCTGTGACAAGGTGTCTCTTTGGACAGCAGAAAAACCCCTCATCCAGGGCCTGGCACAGAGAAAGGGCTGGGTGAAAGCTGCGCACAGTTGTGTGACTTTTACGTTGCTCTTATGAGGTTGTGCTGTTTTACCAACTCCCAGGTTGGCTCCTGGGTGTTGCTGGTGGTGTTATTCTACCTCCTTGAACTGCCTCTAAGGAAGACATTTCAGGATGGTCTGAGCTTCTTATAAAAGCCTTTTACATGCTCTCAAGTGTGAATCTAGTTCTTACGCTAAAAATGCTCCATTAAACCAGAATGGGTTCCGAAAATCAGCCAAGCTCCCCCTCTGGGAGGCGCAGGATTGAGACTCCAGAGGGGCTTGGGACAGGGTCAGGGGGACATGGGGGTCAAAGACTTTCTTTGCGCTGTCCTTGAGGCAGGGGCTGCAGCTGTCTGTGTTCGGGGTGGGACCGAGGCTGCTGACGCACCAGGAAGCAACAGAGAAGACTCCAAGGGGGTGAGGGGCCGGGCAGGGGGCGATGGGCCAGCCCAGGCTCCTCACCAACCTCATCGTGCATGCACACACACACTCACCCCAGGGGTCCTGGTACAATCCAAACCATCTCTCTTTTCCTCCAGCTGGGTTGAGGGTGATAGGGCGCCCTGCTCAACTGAAGTTCCTTAAGAAATGGGAGAGTATCTGTCCCATAGGCCACCATCTCCCCATCGCCTGACACAGGGCATGTGCTCTGTGTTTGCTGTCTGCATGAACGAATGAATGAATGAATGAATGGTGGATGGCCCTATCTGGTGCCTTTTTCTTTTGATGTCTCACAGTCCTGGATTCAAGCCCTGTCTCTCCAACTGACTCACTGCTGAGCAAGTCATCTTATCACTCAGAAACTCAGCTTTCCCATCTGTAAAATGGGGACAACTCAAGTCTGTTCTGGTTAAGGTTGCTAGGAGGATGAAATGAGACCTCATCAAAGAATTTGTAACTGAAAAGGCAGAACAAACGTGAGCCAGGTTGGGAGCGGTGGCTGTCATCCCTGTTACCACCACTGTTGCCACCCTGCGACCATCCCCATCACCCACCACCCTCACGGTCCTTCTTCCTGCTCCCCAAATAACCACACTGCCACTGGCCCCATTCAGTGCTTAAGTTAAGTCACATTTAATGGTTTTTCGAAGGGGAATAGAGAAATCAGAAAAGAGATTACAGCACTCTCAGTCAAGAAAGGGTGAACTAAAAAATATGGGAATATATTAAGCTTTAGATTAAAAAAATGCAAATGCAGTTCCTCCCACACTCACCCCTGTGTTCTCACTCATGCTCTCAGACACACACCCAGCCTCAGGCACACACACACACACACACACACACACACACACACACACTCATACACACACTCCCAAACATGCACACGCTCCCTGCACACACACTCAAACACGCACTCCCCGCAGGCTCGCAGGGTGGGAGAGGGAGAGACCCGGTGCCGCCCCAGGGCCCCACCCTTCCCAAGCCCCCCCTCGCTGAAATGGCAAAGCTAGACTAAACTCAGGCTCTAGGGGACACACACTGGGCTCTGTGAGCTGCACTGGGGGCAGGGAGATGGAGAGGTCGTGGGGGACAGGTAGCCTTAGACGATTCTGTTCTCCAGGATGGCCAGCCGCTTACTCACAGCTTCCAGTGGACTGGGAGTTAAGGAGATGTGCAGGTTGGCCAGAGCAGGGCAGTGACGGGGTGGCACCTGCACTCCGGGCCCCCCTTCCAGGACTTTCTCTCACTTCCCCCTCATAGCGTGTGTTCTCCCCAGTGTCGAAACTTATCCATCCACAGCCCTCAAAATGGTGCTTTCCAAAAACAAGCAAGCAGTTACAGTGAGCCCGGAAAGCCCAGCCCTGTCCAGTTGCAGGTTTAGGCCTGCTGGGTCCCCGCCTAGTCCTGCCTGAGCCAGGGGAGCTGTGAGGGGTCCAGCCCCATCTGAGTGGAAACTGGTGGGTAGTCATGTCACCGAGAGCTTGAGCACTGGAAGTCCATGGGCACCATGTTTTCCTGAGCGTGTCCAGGGCTCTGTGTGTGTCCAGTCTAGAGCTTGGTTCCTGCCTTTGCTTTGGCAGGGTCAGTATCAAAGCCAGGGCCAGCCTACCTGGCCAGGATCCAGCCCGTCTTCAGCAGGAGGCAGGCAAGGAGGAGCCTGCCCCGATCAAACCACACAAGGGGCACAGCTTTCTCCTCTCCCCACAGGGCCCTCCCCTCCCCTCCCCTCCCCCTCCCCCACCCCTCCCCCTCCCCCTCCCCTTCCCTGCAGCAGCCTCTGGGAAAGGATATGCTTCCTGGTCAGGGCCTGCAGCAGCCCCTCCACTTTGGTCTGGAATTTCACGATGGACTCGCAGGCACACAGGTCTTCCTCTGGGGTGGACAGAAAGTGGGGAAAGAGAAAGAGGATGGTGAGTGGTTGCCTGCCGGGAAGGCAGGTGGTCACTGCCCAGGGCCAGGACAGGGTGTCTTGGGGGAGTGTGGGGCCTAGGAGATGCGAGAAGGCAGAGAGACACGTGAAATTCTTAAGACAGAGCTCCTAGGAATGATGGAGGGGGCGACCCCTGAATGTCTTCCTGCTCCCTCAAAGCCCTGATAAAGAACTCCGGTATTAGCATCCCCACGCTGGTCACCTACTACGCACAGAACACTGTCATCAGGGGCCTCTAGGTCATCTTGGTGACTCCTCACCCCGATTCTTTGGGGTTGAAGTCATTAACCCCATTTTACAAATGAAGAACTTGAGAAGGAAAACAACTTGCCCATGGCCAAAAGCTAATTAGTGTCAGAACAAACACGCAAACCCAGGTGTGTCTGGCTCTGGAATCCATACTCTTTACCACTGGGAACCAGCTGGCGAGATCACCAGGGAGGATCAGGGGAGGAAGCACGGTTCAAATCCTGGCTCCTCCAGTTATTAAGTGGTTCCCCCCCTCTGACCTTGGTTTTCCTGTCTGTAAAATGGAGATAACAATATTCCTACCAAATAGGATTAAACGATTCATATTTGGAGAGCACTGAGAAGAGTGCCACATGTGTAAGAGCATTCAATATACAGCTGCTGGTGTTAAAGCCTGACTGGCCAGCCTTCCTCCTGATTCTGCCAACTCATGGTGCCACCCCAGCTCCAGTTTTCCCCACCCACATCCAGTCCAGGATGGTTACACACACACACACACACACACACACACTCCTCCCAGAGCCCCACCTGCTCCTCCCATCAACACAGTTTTTGGCCTCACTCACCCACGCAGATCTTCTTCTGCAACTTCTTGCCAATCTGGTTGATGGTCTTGAAGTCAGCCGTGTAGAAATAGTGCTCTGCCACGGGCTCCGAGGCAATTTCCCTCAGCTCATCCTCCACAGCGTTGCCCACACCCACAGCAAACATCTTAAAGCCTGCCAAGAGGAACAAGATGAGTAGCAGTGGCCATGGGGACAGGCAGCCATAGCTGAGCCTCCTGGGGAATCCCCAGGCAATCAACAGCAGACACCTCCTGGTGGCAGATGCTGGAATTGCAGGTACAATGATTGAGGAAATCAACATTTGCTGAGCTTCTACCATATATCAGACTTGTACTGACTGTACTGGGAACTTTGCAATCTCATGTAACCCTCATAACCATCCATCTGGTGGTTATTATTATTCTCATTTAATAGGTGATAAAACTCAGGCTTGTCCCAAAGTGGGGTTGCCTGCCAACAGTTGGTATGTTCTTGGGAACATTCAACTAGAAAAGTTCCAAGCCCCACCTACCAAAGGACCATCAAGCCAGCCACTTACTTTTCTGGGACCTCAGTTTTCTCATCAGTATAAGAAACAGCTGGACAAACCAATCCCTCCTCATTCACAGTGAATCTGGGTTTAGGGCACTCATCAGAACAGACATAAGACAAACTATAGTTGAGCTGTTCCATGTGTACCCCTGGCCACTGGTGGTGTTCAGGGTCCAGACAGCACCTACCAAGGTCCTTGGCTTTCTTGGCAGCATCATTAATGTAGTCCTGGCTCCGACCATCAGTGAAGACAATGCCCACCTTCTGGGCACCAGGCCTGGCCCCGCTGGACACACTGAAGGAATTGTCGATGAGGTACTTGAGGGCAGCCCCGGTCATGGTGCCCTTCTCCATGTAGGACATGTTCCGCACGGCTGCCTTGATGTCCTTCTTGGTATGGAAGCGGCCCAGCGGGAACTCCTGGCGCACAGAGCTTGAGTACTGCACCAGCCCCACTTGGGCCAGCTTGTCCGACACATCCAGCGTGTCCACAATCTGGTTGATGAACTTCTTCACCAGCTCAAAGTTCTCTGGCCGCACACTCTTGGATCCATCAATGAGGAAAACCAGGTCAGTAGCCGAACTGCCACCTCCACCGCTGCAGACTGGGGAGGGTAGGAAGGCAGGGAAGTGATGCTTAAGTTCATAGTCATTCATTCCAGCCACTGGCTGGGTACCCACCACACCCAAGATCTGTATGGAGGATCATCCCATTTGGTCCTCAAAACTTCCTCTGCGAAGCCTAAGTTCCTGGCCCCCATTTTACAGCATTGAAACCCGAAGCTCTAAAAGCTGTTAAATCACACAGCTCAGAAGTAGTGGCACCAAGATGTGAACTCAAGACTATGTAACTCCTTCCACCATACTAAACCTACCACCCACTGTGACAGAAGGAGGGACAGTAGTGAGAAGAGAACTTCTGCTGACACCAAACTCTAGAAGGCACCTATTGCAGATTGGTCCAGAGGCCAAGTACAGAGAGGCTCAGGTGGGCTTCCTGGGGAGGGGCCAAGGCCCCATCCCCTGCCCGCCACCCTCCCCAGGCTTGCCTGTGTCCGGCCCACTGACCATTGCAGGTCTTGCCGTCACTGTTCAGGGTGAAGCCCTCGCGGCAGGCGCAGGTGTAGGAGCCCGGGGAGCTGAGGCACACCTGCTCACAGTCGTGGTCGCCTGTGGCACACAGGTCTGACACCACTGTGGGGACAAGAGGAGACTCAGAATCTCATGGTCACAGGGCCTCGGACATCTCAGCAAGGATGGTCCCTCAACACGCCCAGGGAAACTGAGGCTCCCGACTGGATGGGGTCCCAGACCCTCAGCCCAGGGCCAGAATCACTGCAGCAGTGCTGACATCCCCAGAGAAGGTGATATTGCTGATAATAAACTAAAACTTCCTGCTAAAAATGTATAGGCCAAAGGGGCGGGGCCTTTAATCCCCTTTGTTCACTCTTGTATTCCAAGTGTCTAGAAAAACACATGCAGCAGTGAACACAGCACATAGAAGATGCTCAACAAATACTTGTTAGATACCACATATTGAGCATTGTACTGTGCATTACTGCCTCGAATTCTCACAGTCAGGTTCATGCTCTTCCTAGGCCCGCTTTCCGAATGGGGAAAAGTCCTTGCACCGGCCCCGCCTCCTCCTACTCACCTTCTGACTAGTCCCATGCCAAAGACCCCCCCGACAGTCCCACCTCTCGTCTGCAAAAGACTCTGAACTTTCTCCTGCCCAATGCCCAGGCCCCTCAGACCCTTCCACATCGCAGAAGACTCTGGTACGCCAATACCCCACACACCCCACACACCCCCACCCCCTCCACCCCCCCCCACACACACACTCCCCCCCCCCGTCCAAATAGCACAGGTTTTTTTAGGCCCTCCCCTTACTGGCTTCTGGCCCCTCCTTGGTCCCTGCCAGTACTCTACCACGAAAAGGACTTCTTTCTGGTATCGCCTTTCCCCAACTCCCTTAACCCCAGGCAGGGGACAGCCCCCAGATCAGGCGGCTCTGAGCCCTGGCCCCGCCCCCGATGTTGGCTCTATCTCAGTCCCTGCCCCCGTATAGGGCACCTCCAGCCCAGGCCCCGCCCCCACGCTGCCGCTCTCAGCCACGTCCCTTTTCTGGCCCCGCCCAGACACCGGTACCCGCCTCCCCCCCCACCTCACTCCCCCAGCACCACTCCCAGCCTGGTCCATCCCCCGCCCTGCGCACAGCAGAAGGCCTCCTGGAACTTCTTGGACAGCTTCTCGATGACGCTGTAGCTCTCCACGTAGTCGACGTGCTCGTCCTGCGGCTCGCTGGCGATCTGCTGCAGCGTGGCCTTGTCCACGCGGCCTACGCCGATGGCGAACAGCTCGATGCCACTGGCCCGGGCCCGCGCAGACACGTCCCGCACGCTGTCCTGGGGCCTCCCGTCCGTCACCACGATGACCACCTGCGATACACACGGGGGGCGTGTGTGAGGACCCGGCCTCCCTCCCCGCGCTGGGTGGGCCGCTTGGCCCTCCAGTAAACCCCCAGGATGGTTGGCATAAAAGGAGGTTGATCCAGAAGGGCGGAGTGGCTAGCCCAGGTCACACAGCTAGTCTGCAGCAGGTGGATCTGGCCCCTCACCAACACCAGGGTTTGGGCCTAGGGAAAAGAACCTGGATAGCGGAGGAGGCAACAGGTTTTCTCTGACTGAGAGACGTGGCCAAGCTGTTCTCTCATCTGACTATGGCTTCTGGGTGTCTCCGCCCTCGGGCATGACCGCCTGAGGGCAGAGCCTCGTCTCCCCTGTCAAACGAGGGCCTCTGACAGCCGGGCCAAACCTGTGCTCAACACCGTACAGTTCTACCCTTTGGCCACCAGAGGGAGGCAGAGGCCACGGAATGGCAGTTTTTCCTCCGGTCTGGACATTTTGTCCCGTATGCCCTGGGAAGGAGGCTGTTCCCACATTGATGCCCAAGGAATAAAGGAAGATGTTGCCTTTTCTCCCTCCATTCCCCAAGATACTAACTGCCCTTTCCTAAGAGGAAAACACTCTTCCCCTCCCACAAGGCCCCTGTGTGCTGTACCCCAGAAAGGGCAACAGGAGGGGACCCTGGTGCTGAGCCTGGCCCTCATCACCCCCTGCCTGAGCCTGCCCTGAAGTTGGGTCCTCACAGCTCTGCTGGAGGCTGAGACTCGGCATCCAGCCCCCTTAGCTGCTTTTCTCCTTCTGACCTGGGTCTGCTTCTGATTCCTGAGTCCCCACCCCTGGCCCAGATGCCCAACCCCTTGGGTTGGGTCTTGGTGACCTGACAGGCCTGGGTTAGAAATGCAGCTCCATGAGTCACAGCTCACCTTCCTGAGCCCCTCTTCTTTCATCTGGATAAAGGGGGTGTGGTGAGGCCCCCATGAGACGATTCATGGTAAGAAGCCCGGAAGGGGCAGCATTATTTTTAATATCATTACTCTGGGGCCCCTGGGGAGCAGCTTTGCACAATCTCTTCCCCTCCAGAGGCCTAGGCTCCTGGCACTGAAAACCTAGCTCTTCACTGTCACATGCTGCCACATTCCCGTGAGTCCCCACCTTGCTGATGTCCGGCGAGCTGGGGCGACCGCCCTCAGCATCGCTTAAGGCCTTGGTGATGGCGAACTGGATGGCCAGGCCCGTCATGGTGCCCGTGGACAGCGGCTGGAGGCGACGCACGGCCTGCAGCAGCATGGCCTTGGAACCGTGGGCCCGCAGCGGGAACTCCTGCTTCACGGAGCTGGCGTAGTTGACCACGCCCACGCGGGTGGCATTGGGCCCCACGTCCAGTGACTCGATGACCTGGGACAGGAACACCTTCACCTTCTCAAACTCCACTGGCCGCACGCTGCGTGAGCTGTCGACGACGAACACCAGGTCTATGGGCCGGGTCCGGCAGAGGTGCCCTGGGAGGCGGCAAAAGTCAGGAGGATGGACCAGAGACACTCAAGACAAAGGAGCGGAGCACCAGCAGCTACTTAGGTCTGGACCTGAGGCCTCAGGCAGAGTAGACCAGACATGAACCAGGCTGGCTGGGTCCTATCATCAGCGTGGGGACACTGGAGCAAGCAACTTGCCAGAGGTTGCTCAGCCCGTGGGAAAGACAGAGGTTCGAATGGCGCCCTCACCTCTCTGAGCCTCAGTTTCCTTTCTGTACAATGAGCAGGTGGTCCCTTCCTTACGGGATCCTTTGAGGACAAGCAAAAGGGCACGTAGGGTGCCAGCACAGGGCTGGGCACGCAGGGTGTTCAGGGGGCAGCAAAGGAGAAGACAGCCTTCATGTCTCAGGTTTCAGCCCAGAGTGGCTACCGCAAACAAGGGGCAGATCTTTCCCCTGGCTGGGCAGGGGGGCCCTGAGGGTGGGCCCTCGGGTGGGCACAGCCTTGAAGGCCAACGCAGCACCTGTCAACATGGCCTCTTTCATCTGAACATTAAAGCAAATCAGCAAAGTGGACCCAGTTTGCGTCGATCTGCCAGCTGGTGTCCAAGAGCAGGAGAAAAGGCAGGAGCTCCTAGTGGCCACCTTGGCAGCCTGACCAAGCGGGCCCCCAAGACACACCCCCGAGGAGCTATGTCTTCCCAGACAGCCTGGGAGGCAGCACCATGTGCTGGGTGGTACACAGAGCCCGAGGGAGGTAGACAGGGGTCCGAAGCCCAGCTCAGCCACTCTGTGGCCCTGGGCAGATCATTGCACCTTTGAAGCTTCACTTTTCTCATCTGTCTGGAGGGAAGAATAGGCCTGATGCCTGATGTTATCACTGGCCTGGACCTGCAGCCTGGTGGGACTTAGTACAAAGGCCCGCCCCCTCCGTCCCACACTGAGTCTGAGCCGCTCCCAAACAGGGATGCAGGAAGAAGAATCAGGAAAGGCAAGGTGTGCGGGACTGTCCCAGCCCCCAGCCACAGTGCCCTAGGCCCGGCCATCAGAGATCCTCAAGGGACCTCAGAAATCACCTTGCAGCTGGCTCCCCAGTCCCCCCTAGCTGAGGCTACAAATGGGTAAACTGAGGCCCAGAGAGGGTGAGGGAACTGGCAGTGGATCAGGAGCCCAGAGGCTCTGAGGCTTTCTCGCTCTGTGGTCTTAGACGGGGCCTCTCCTCTCTGGCCTCTTTTTCCCCATCTGTACAGGAGGAGTTGGGCATTCTAGGATTCTGTGTCCAAGGCTGAAACTCAGAGGGGTACAGCTCATGGGGAGGCCAATCGGGAATCTGCGGGAAGGGCTGGTGGAAGGGGGAATGTCGTCTTGGCCACCCCCACATCCTCACTCATTGGAGAGCCGTGAGCTCAGCCCTGGGCCTGGTGCAGCCCCAGATGTCAGCAGGCTCTCTGGGTAGCGTCTGCCCTCGGTGACCCAGAAGACCGAGGGCCCTGCAGTTTGCGTGGTCCCTGAGGACAGCCTGGGAGCTGCAAAGCCCAGAGAGAGGCTCAGAGAACCCCACTCATGTCCCTGGAAAGAACAGACAGGGTCACCCTGCCCTAGCCCTTGTGACTGTCACCATCTCTGGCTGCTCCTGGGTCAGCCTGCAGGCCATCCCTGCCTCCCTGCCCCTCTCCCCATCCTGGATCCCACTTAGCCTCTGTCTGTCTCGGTGCCTGGTGTCCCCCACCTCACATGGGCCCCCTCACCTCTGGACAGGGGCGCGAGGCCAGGTATGCGTGGGACCTGGAGAAGCAGCAGGCCACAGAGCACGAGGCAGGGGCCACAGAGTACCTTCATGGTTCTGGCAGCGCAGGCAGGATCGGCGCAGTGGTGGGGACCAGTGGGGGCCAGGTCTTATCAAGCTCACTGCCTGCCCAGACGGCCCCCCACTGACGTGGGGAGGCCCCCTTCAGGGGGCGGGGTCTGGCTGAATGGAGGTGTGTGTGCCAGGGAGGGAGGGAGCCGCCGGGCCTGGGCTCTGGAGGCCCCTCTGACCACAAGGGCTCCTTTGCCTGCAGGAGCTGCAGCTGGAATCCAGGAAATCTCGGGTGGGTGGAGGGGGGCTCCTCCAGGGCCCAGAGCCTGCGCTGGCCCGAAGTTGCCACTCCATGCCCAGGGAGACCTGAGTCCAACGGCCTCGTGCCCCGGCACTGCCCGCACCCTCATCCCGCAGCCAGGCTTTTCTCGCCCCTACCGTTCCAACCCCAGTCTCCCCGTCTCCAGCCACGGCCGTCCGCTACCTCTCCACACACGCCCTGCTCTCCAGCCGCGCCTGGATTCTGAGCTCTCCTCAAGCCTTTGTATACGCAGGACCATCTACCCATAATGCCCTTTCCTCCCGATCACTCTCTGCCTAACCATCTTGCAAGGTCATATCGGGGCGAACATGTACCCGAGCCCCTAGTATGTGAGGGGCAGTAGGGAAGATGGTTGAAAAGTCAGACTTAGGAGCCAGGTGACTTGGGTTGGCTTTGTACTGCCTGTGTGACTGTAGGCAGGTTACTTCACCTCTCTGTGCCTCAGATTCCTCTTCTGGAAATTGGGTTCATATAAATCTGCTCTTCCAATCAACGCCGGGAGGGGTTGATTGGAAGAGCAGACTTATATGAACCATCTCACTGAATTCTCTTGACAGCCCTGTGAGGCAACCAATATTATTACTCCCACTTCCCAGGTGAGGAACTGAAAAACAGTTTTGAAGTAACTTGTCTAAAGTGCAGCTCAGTGTCAGTGCCAGGAAAGGGCCCCAAGCCGGTATTCTCAGCCACCCTGCTTGCACGGGTAAAGCTTAGTGGAGGGGCTTCCTCCATGCCCACCTCTCCCCTAGCTCCCCTGGGGTTAGGACCCCCTCCCTGTGCTTCTGTGCCTTGACCATTTCATCCATGAGTGGGTAAGTGTCTGATTGATTCATCTCTGCATCTGGGACCAGCCCAGGGTCTGCACAGAGGAGGCAAAAATAAGGCTTGTAAGTAAAGGAGTATAACCAGGAAGGGTCCCCACCATTGCATCTGGGTCCAGTAGTTGATGGGATAGAGCATAGAGAGCATGGGCTTGGCCATCTGAGAGAACCACGTGCAAATTCACTTCTGCTGCTCACCAGCTGGGTGACCTGGAGCTGGTGACTTAGCCTCTCTGAGCCTCAGCTTGTTGCCATACAAGATGATAAGGGAATGGTAGCTCTTGGCTTGCCTGCCTCACTGGAACCATGTGAGGAGTCGATGAGAGGACGGAAGTGGAGATTGGAGACTGAAGGATTATCATCTTTTGGGGGGTATAATCGCTAATACTTAAGACCTGTGACTTCACTCTGTATAAATTATACCTCAATAAAAGGAAGTGTACAGATGCTTTTTAAAAAGTGATTGCCGGGCACAGCTGATCCAACAAATATTGTCACAATCTTCAGCGGTGATGATGATAACAATCCCTTCCACGTGTGACACGGCACAGTCACTCGCCCTATCACTCTCTCTCCTTTGTTCCCCCGACAAACCGGTGAGGTCAGCAGATCCAACTATATTAGCCCATTTGTCAGATGAGGAAACTGAGGCCCAGAGGGGTTCGTGACTTGCCTGAAGCCACCCAGCCTGTTTAGGGGTAGAGCCAAGCTTAGAAATCAGGTCTCATTCCCCTTTGCCCCTATTTAGAGAACAAGGAAGTTAAAAGCATTTCCCTCTGACTTTTCCCATTTTCGTTTCATTTTTTCACAATTCACAGCCCTCCCCAGTTCCAAAAACCAGTTGAAATGGATTTCTTTTCTTCTCTGCAACTTGAAAGTCTAATTCTCTTCTCCAGAGATGCCGCAGGGTGTAGTCATTGTGGCCCTTATCACTTCCCCAAATTGTGTTATGAATGTGGTACCTGGCCCCCACCCCCACCCTTGCCCCAGAGGATGGGGCTGGCAGCTCCCTCCCAGCAGGGGGCTTGTCTGTCTCATCACCAGTGAAGCCCCCAGACCCAGCTTGGTGCCTATCACAGGGTATCTGTGAGCAAATGAAGAAATGAATTAAAAGAAGGAAGTAATGACGAACTGGGTCCATTTCCATGTTAACCATCAAAGGTCAGGCTGGGGTAGGTGATGGTGACCAATGGCGAGAGAGGCACGGTGCCCACCCCCCACTCCCCTGCTGAAGGTGGACGAGGAGAACGTGAGCTGGAGTCTCCTAGCCCACCACCCCTCTCCCCAGTGGACAGAGCTGTGTCCGGAGCTCAGGGTACAAAGCCCTCTTGGCCGGGGCAGCAGCCGGGCCCATGAAACAGCTCTTTCAGCTCTGTCTCTGAATGGCAGGTCTATGGGCTCCTCAGAAGAACAGAAGCGCCTTTTCTGTGTCACTTCGCTCATTAGCAGAGCCACAGAAACATGCTACAGGTAAGTTTTCGGGAACAGAGATGGGTTCCCCCCAAAGGGGCAGCTTTAACATTCCATAGTGGGAGTGGGGGCTTGGTGGGGAGGAGACCTGGAAGTTGAGTATATACATTGAGGAAAGAAAATAAATATTTGTGTTTTTAAAATGTGAAACATTTTACCCCAGGAATCAAAATCGGGAACAGTGTGTCCAGTATTAGCCAAGGAGAAAAACCGCGTTGAGGGGCCTTCATCAAGGCTGCTCCCGAGACAGACAGGCAGCCGTGAAGGGCTCCCCCTGTTCCCTCTCCTTGTTTTCACACACCTCGGGTTTCCAGAAACTTAAAGACTTTAGTGTTTTATCCAAGAGAGAGCGTTTGTGATCCATTGAGAGGCCCCTGGGCAGAGTGTGGGTCAGGCGAAAGCACACAGGACTCCCCCTCCTGTGCCCCAAGCTCAGTTCTTTTCCTGAAGAGCAAACCTGGGTATCTCTCGATGCAACGCAGTCCAGCGCTGCCTGTCTCCTTAGTCCTTCCAAACCATCATCACCGTTTGCTGGATCCACATATACCTTTACTATTTTTTTAATTAATCTTTCTAACATTAAACCAACTCACTTTTGGACAAAAATTTCTCCTCTTTCTTATTTGAAACAACAGCCATGAAATAACTGGTTTGATGTACCGATTACATACTTGTTCCAATATGCCTTCAAATAAATTCAAAACTAATTAAACTTAACTTTTTCTTCCACATATCACCGAAATTATCTTGCTTTCTGTCAGTGGTGCTCATGCCAGACATTGAGGAATCCTATGCAGTGAAAAAGTTTTGGAATCAGACAGAGCTGGGTGTGAGCCCCTGTTCTGTCACCTGCCAGCTGTGTTGACATCAGGTGAATCCCCTCACTTTTCTGCTCTTCAGTTCTATGTCTATAAAGTTGAGATCTCAATGCCGATGTCAGAGGATGGTGGAGAAGGAAAGGTGTTGAGTGCCGCATCCATCCTTACTGCTTTCGCAATGCCTTCTTGTATTAATCAGCATAGAATAGGCCAAGTTACAGCAACAAGCAAGCCCTCGGGTCACAATGGCTCGACACAAGGGTCTGTTTCTCTCTCCTGACACAGCCCAGCGCTAGACAGGCCCTCCCCAAAGCTGCCTCTATCTTGGTAGCCCATCATTTCCACATCCTTTGTCTCCAGACACACGAACAAGAGAGAGAAAAGGAGCACACATCACCTGACTCCACCTGCGGATGGAATGACTCCAGGGGTGGGATGTGGGTGTCTAGTGAGCAGGACATGCTCTATCACGCTTCCCAAGGAAAAACAGCTTCTGTTGGCCTTATATCACCTCTAGATGAAAATTCAAATTTAGCTGGACATTTAAGGTCCTCCAAAATCTGTTTCTTGACACCTTTTTCAGGCCGTTGCCAGTCTCTCTCCCTCCCCCACCATCCCCCTCTCTTCTCTGCCACAGAATGAATCACTCCCTCCTCAGTCTTCTCTCACTGCACATTTTTATTGGCTTTTATCCCTTGTCTGCCTCACTTCCCCTCTCACTGTACTTCCTGGGACCACCTCCCAAATAAACAACCTGTACCCAAGTCCATGTCTCAGGATCTGCTTTGGGGGGAACTTAAGCTAAGCGAAGGCAAAGCTTTGGGGTCCAAGATGAGGATGTCTTTGGGGCCGTCCTGGGGTTCGGGAAGAACAGGACCCTAACAGGTGGGGAAAGGGAGGGCCAGGAAGGGAGATGCCGCTACAGGACCCCAAGGGCAGCTAGGATCTGCAGGGCACTAAGCAGAATCCTCATTCAAATGCATCTGCAAGTCACTCTCTGTTTTATACTTCCTTCAGTTACCCCCAAACTGTCGATAGTTTGGTTAAGGTGGTTCAAAAGAAAATGCAGATTCCCAGGATCCTTCCCAGACCCAGTGAATCTGTATTTCTAAGCTCTCCAGGTGGTTCTGATGCAACTAAACCACCGATCTCACCCAACCTCCCATATGAAACATAAAGTCTCTCTGGAAAGCTGTTGTCCAGCCTATGGTGTTCGGCCTCTTGGACAGGGAGCTTGCTGCTCCCCAAAGTATTTTCCATCCAGCTCTGAGAGCGAGCCAGTCTCCCGGTATACCATGATCAACTACCTGACGATCACGGCCACACCCCCACTAAGTTGATTCTTCCCTAATGAAAACGTCCCTACATCCTGCAACCATCCTTTACAGCACATGGATTTCAGCCCATTACCAGTGTGGTGCCAGCTCCCAGTGGCATTTCAATTTGTCTCTCCCCCTCCTAAAAAGGTGAGCTCTGAATTTAATATAATGCTCTGGCTCGCAGAACAGAATATATTTTCTCTCCCAATTTCTAAGGTACCTAACTTCCCTTTGTGTTGCCTGAAATCCCTGCTGTTGTCCCCTCAGCCTCAAAACAGAGGCTCTGGAGACCTGAGAAGACCACTTGAGGTTGTGTAAACAATGGTTGGCTTACCTGTTTCATCTTTCAAAACTCTGGACCTGCCCTGACCAAGACTTCAGACATGCAGGCTTGTCGGTGCTGCCGTCACTTAGACGTTGAAGGATGAAAAATAAAACTTCCTCCAAATCGGGCAGGGGTGCTACATTGTTTTTCCATTGCTATGTAACAAATTTCCACAAACTTAGCAGCTTAAACACAGCACAAATATAGCTCCTCACGGTTCCTGAAGGTCGGAAGTCTGGGTTCCCTGCTCAGTGCCTCGCAAGGCTGAAATCAAGCTGTAATCAAGGCTGGGCCTTGTTCTTTTCTGGAGCTGAGGATCCTCTTTCAAGCTCACACGGTGGTTGGAAGAATTCATTTCCCTGCGGTTGTCAGACTGAACTCCCTCCCCACCTCCGCTTGCAGGCTGTTACCCAGGGGCCACTCAGCAACCAGGGGTCACCCGACAGTCCTTGTCATGTGCTCTCCCCCAAGGCCCCTCACGCGTCACATTTCTCCCATGCCAAACCCCCTCTTTCTGAAGAGTCCAGTCCCTTTTAAGGGATCAACTGATCAGGTCAGTTTCACCCAGAATAATCTCCCTTTCTTTTTTTTTTATTTTTTTATTTTATTTATTTATTTATTTATTTATTTATGGCTGTGTTGGGTCTTCGTTTCTGTGCGAAGGTTGGCTTTCTCCAGTTGCGGCAAGCGGGGGTCACTCTTCATCGAGGTGCGCAGGCCTCTCACTATCGCGGCCTCTCTTGTTGCGGAGCACAGGCTCCAGACGCGCAGGCTCAGTAGTTGTGGCTCACGGGCCTAGTTGCTCCGCGGCATGTGGGATCTTCCCAGACCAGGGCTCGAACCCGTGTCCCCTGCATTGGCAGGCAGATTCTCAACCACTGCACCACCAGGGAAGCCCTCTCCCTTTCTTAAAGTCAACTTACCAGCTAACATAACCCAATCCCAGGAGTGACTGTCCCATCAGAGTCCCAGGCTCTGTCCACACTCTAGGGGAGAGAACTAGACAAGGTCATAGGTCATCGGAGGCTTCTTAGAATTCTGCCCACCCGGTGGTATATATGGGCATAGAACAAGGGGAGGGAGGGAGGAGGACAGGGGATTGACAAGGAAATACAACATTTTTATAATACAAGTGAAACTACAAGACAGAAACAGACTCACAATCATAGAAAACAAACCTATGACTACCAAAGGGGAAAGGGAGGGGCGGGGGGAGGGATTAGGAGTATGGGATTAAGAGATACACACGACTATATATAAAATAGATAAACAACAAGGATTTACCGTGTAACACAGGGAATAATATTAACACAATATTGTAAATCAACTCTACTTCAAAAAAAAATCTGATTCTAAAATGGACAGAGGAAGTAAATACACATTTTTTCAAAGAAGACATCCAAATGGTCAACAGATACATGAAAAGATGCTCAACATCACTATCAGAGAAATGCAAATCAAACCACAAGACATCTCCTCACACTTGTTAAAATGGCCATCGTTAAAAAGACAAGGTAAAACAAGCATCGGTGAGAATGTGGAGAAAAGGGAATCCTTGTTCCCCGTTTCCCTGTTGGGGGAAATGTAAATCATTTCAGCCACTATGTAAAACAGGATGACGGTTCCTCAAAAAGTTAAAAATCAATTTGGAACTTTATGCTACAGCAAGGCCACTTCTAGACATATATCTAAAAAGATAAAAACCGGATCTCAAAAAGAAAGAAAGAAAGAAATACAGCATTTTTCAGTTCAGGAAAAGTTGCTTCAAGGTCCGTACGGGGAGGGCTAGGCGCTAATTACACCAAAACTACGCCTGGTGGTTACTGAGTCTGCAGGTCCTTCCCCCTGCAGTGCCTTCAGCGATGGGGGTTGCTGGGGTGGCACCCTGTGGAGTCTGACCACCTGAGAGCAAGGTCTGGCCCTGTTCTCACTCGCAGAGTGACCATGGGCAACTGAGGGATGTTACAGTGTCAGGTTGTTCCACCCACAGCCTCCATAAGGACGCCCAAAGCCAGGAACATCTAGATCTTTCCTTCCCACACTCCCCCTATGACACCTGCCGTCACCTCTCAGGGCAGAGGAGCTGGGAAGGTGCACGGTGATGTCCCTGGCAGGTTCCTGTTCCTTCCACTGTCCCACCTGAAGCCCCTTAGAACACCTTGGCTTTTCCCCAAACCCTCTGACAGGAACTCAGCTCCACCTATGTGTAAAACTTCAGCAACTTGGCCCTGGCAAGGTCAAGGTTGAAAGAACTGTGGTGTTGTAAGCTGTGAGTTGTCAGAGGGGAGACTCTCGGGCTGGAGTCACCCTCTGACCTGTGGTCGTGTCTCCAGGCCTTTGCCAAGGTAGCCTCCCTGCCTGGACTGTCCCCCCAGCACGTGGAGCCGGGGAGATGGCAGCAAAACTGTTTACCAGACGGACTCTGTTTGCTTAAGGCTGCGGCTCCCTTGTGCTGGCCGCTCCCTGCCAAGCCCACTGCTTATTGAAACGCCCTTGTGGCTAATGAGGCCCGCTTCCTCCGGGAGTCCCAGGGGAGAGGCTGGAATGTGAGCGCCAGCTCCCAGAGAGCTCATCCAGGTGGGCAGTGGGAGCCCAGCCAGGTGGGCGGTGGGAGGGGCCTGTGGCCGCAGAGACCCACAGGAGCAGCTTCTCACACCCAGAGTAGGTGTTCTCACCACCCACCCCCCCAGGCCCAGCTTCCTTTAACCTGGGACTTAAAACTTGAGTCTTTGAGACTTAAAGCTATTTCATTGCAAATTGGAGATTTCATTGCCTGATTGGACATGAATCCCTGGTCTCCCCAAAGTCAGCAGAGATCTCACAAAATGGAGAACTTGCCCATAAATCCAGGGCAAGGCTTCTTCATCCGCCATGTGCATATACTCATCCCCGCCGCCCACGGGCTGTAGCAGTGTAGCTGCGCTGTCCTTCCGATTTATGGCCCCTTCAGGCCACAGCCTCTGTGTGTGTGAACCACTCTCTCTCATGGGCCGTCAGACCTCACATATGCTGTCTTGGTCTCAGTCCCTACAAGCAGTCAGTCGGGCTGGAAGCCAGAGGCTGGACAGGGCAAGGAGATGTGTGCTTTCACAGGAGGGCATGCCCTGGGAGGCCATGGGCCAGTATCACGTCCTGCTGATGGGTTAACACCTCCGTGAACCCAACCACTTGGTGACACCCCATCCACATGACATCCCACCCACATGTCCACAGATGGCACTCACATCTCAACCTCCCTCCTTCCTCACTCTCCTGACTCTAGACCTATAGACACAGCTGCCTCCTGAGTAACTCCCATCATGTGGTCCCAAGGGTAGCTCAAATGTAAGCTTAGTGCATCTTCTTTTGTCCCCCGTCCTACATCCTCAGCTCAGAGCTGGGCACCACCATCCCAAAGACTATCCAAAGCTGGGCACCAGTCTCGTGAACCTCCTCTTCCTCACTTCTGCCCTGCAGGTCCTGCTTCCCAAATGCCTCGTGAATCTACCCAGCCCCATGGGCACTGCCTGAGTTTGTGCCCCCAACATACCTCACCTGGACCACTTCCCCTGTCACCTCCGGTCCGGGTCCTGCACCCACAACGGATGCCTCCTCTACCACAAGCAGTGTTGGGCTCTAGAGCCAGGCCTGTCCTCGGTGCCGGGACGTTCAATGATGACTATGCCTCAGTCTCCATCTTCAAGGGGCTCTTCAAGTTTCGGAATCATGTCATCACTCTGCTCACCCTGCAGGGTGCCTGAGGTGGGCCAGGAAGGACCAGAGGGAGAAGCTCGGGCTCCATCAGGCCTGTCGGAGTCAAAGCCCAGCTCTGCCCCTTAACCGATGGTGACTTTGGGCAAGTGGCTTGCCCGTCCTGAGCCCCAGGAAGCGTCCTTGCACGGCACCTGCGCGGGGGGCAGATGGGAGAGTCACAGAGATGACACACTGAAGAGCCCACTCAGTGACCGTTCCTGCTACCATCACAGCCCTGAGAAACTGGGGTGCGCCCTCCCGCTCAGCCACAAGGGCTTGATTTTGTCAACTCTCCTTCCCTCCGAGAGACAGCCCGTCCGGGCGGCGCTCACCTGCCTGGCCTGCACGAAGTCCCTCTTTCCTGGGGCCAGCTCCTTTCCAGGCGTCTAGCTCAAACAGACCCTCTCAGTGGGTCCAACCAGCCCCGTCAAAGGACCCCTGCATGAGCCTCAAATGGGGCATTGATAGGGCCGCGGTGAGGGCTGTCCAGCAATGGTGGGCTGCCTTGGCTCGGCCCGGGCCACGTGACTTCCCCAAACACAGCTGTTTCCGGTTCCTCGGGCCAGCCGCCTCCCAGCCGCCTGGCCACAGGGCACAATTCCACTATACACCTCAGCCCGTTCTTTGGCTTCGAGCCAGGGTTGGGGTGGGAATGAGGATGGGGGTATCACCTCAGCTGGTCCTCAGGACACACGGCCATGGCCCCTTGGCATCTTCTTGATGAGGATGCAAGGCTGGAGGAAAGGCTAGTCCCCTCCGCCTGTGACCTCTGCCCCCAATCCCCATTTGATGGGGGCTTCTGGGGGGCCTCTTCATATGGATCTTCACAAGAAGCAAGAACTCACACAGACTGTGGCCCCAGCCCTTTTAGCCTCCACTTAAAGCAGAATGAAAAGGCACTTAGTCTAACCCCTGACTGCTGTGTGGCCTCAGGAAAGTCACTTGATGTCTCTGGGCCTCAATTCCCTCATGTGTGAAAGGGAGGTCACTGTCCATCTCTGTTAGAGCCTCACGTTATCAGATGTTTGGGGATCTGATAAAGAGCAGATAAAACCCATGAAGAAATCTGCTATCCCCAAGAAAAACTGACAACTCCAGAAGGTTGACAATTCCTCTCAAATCCCCTTCTCTCCTTCTCCACAAGAGGACTTCACCAGCCTTCTTATGGGTCCCTGACTTTGGTCTCTTCCTTTCTAAAACCCAAGCCCGATCCTGTAACTCCCCTGCCCAAAAACCCTCAAAGACTCCCCCTGTCCCAGGATGAGCCCACGCTCCTGGGCACAGCATTCAAGGCTCTGTTAGGTCTCATTTGGTACTGGGGATGGAGCCCAACTCAGACTGCCTCGTACTCTCTGCCAGCTTCACTCTCAGGCAGCTCAGCCCGGGAGGAAGAAGGCAAGAGGTGGAGAAAAAGAGAAAGAGATGACTGAAGAATTTGATTCCTGGGTCCAACCACGCCTGACCAGATTCCCTGGATTTTTCGTTTATGTGAGCCAAGAAACATCACGACCACCCTTTTGTTGTTGTCGTCATTGTTTTCAATAAACCTGGTTCACTAAGGTTCCTGTTACTTGCAAGCATCTCCTTCCTGTAAATGCTCTTCTTGGCTGAAGTTAGCCAGGGTGGGCTTGCAGCCAAAGAACCCTGATGTACACAAAGGCTCTTCGTGATCCAGGCGCCGAGACCCTGGCAGCCTCCTCTCCCGCCCCTCCGCACTTGCAGCCACGCTAGGCTGCCTCCCCAGCCTCTCCCCACCTCCACAAGGCCTTCCACATCCTGCCGCTTCAGCCCAAAACATCCTCCCCCAGTTTGCTCACTGCTGCCCCTTCATCCTTCAGACTCAGCTCGGTGAAACCTCCTCCAGGAAGCCTCCTCTGGCTGTCCTAGGTCCCTCAGGCTTTCCCCGTGACGGTGTTGTAATCATCACAGGCTATCATAATCATTTACATACCTGTCTTCCCCTTCCTCAGACAGGGGGTAACTGGAGGCTAGTCTGACCTATTGTGGTCACCCCAGTGCCCAGGGTAGGACCTGGCTCCAGGTGGGTGCTGTCCAGGTGCGTGGAGTCCATGCCTTATCAGGGAGACATCAGGGTGCTTAGAGGGTCCCTGATTTGTGATCAGAAACAGTGCCAGGTCATGACACTCCCTAGCTGGCCATGGCCCCTGTGAGTTTCTGGACTGAACGAACTGTCGTGTGCGTGCGCGTGTGTGTGTGTGTGTGTGTGTGCATGCGTGTGCTGGGGTGATGGAAGTGGTGTTCCCAGCCCTGGCCATACACCATATTTTAGGAACCACGTCAGCCAGAGAGAAGCGTGTTGCTGCTTTATTGAAACTTCTTCCCCATCACACAAAGCAATGACACAGGGGTGTGGTGGGGAGCCCCTTGCACAGCCCTCTCCCTCTGCACCCCCCTAGCAGACCCCAGAGAACCCGCCTCTGTGGCCTCATCTCCACCTTTGGGTCAGCGACCTCGGGAATCCCAGCCCCCAGGGAAGCAGGCAAAAGAGGGGGTGCAGGGACCAAAACCTTCCCTATGGCCCCGCCAACACGAACCCCCCGGGCGGGGACTGTGCCCACAAAGGGTTTGCCTGTTTTGACTGAACTAACCTGTGGATTTAGTGCAACAAATGGGTTTGCCTGATTTCAGCGCTGAATTTCTGCTTGACCACAAGCGTCGGGCAGAACTGGGTGGCCTACAGCCTATCTGGCAACGGATGGGCTGTAGGACAGACTGACAGCTCATTACTAGAGATGACCGCAGATGAGGAGACCCATTTCCCAGGACCCACTGCTGTGTGACCACACTGGCTGCGTGTGACTGGATGTTGAGGATGACAACTCTTTAGCAAAACTATTGTGCGTTTGTAGAGACTGATGATTGAAACAACAGTTATTTCCTGGTACTAGCCCTTGAATGACAGTTTGGCAACTGTCTGACTGAATTTTTCGTTTGAATTAACAATTATTCAGGACTCACAAGTACTGAATTGACTGCAGTGGGCATCCGGTTATTGGACTAGATTGAATTGAATGGTTTGGTGGGCTAATTTGATTTTTTTATTATTGGATTTTATCACTATTCTAAATTAACTGAGGGTTGGCTGACTTAATAATTGTTTAAGGAACTATTGGAAGAAAATGGATGTGTGTATTTGGTGGGGAAGACTAACTGATGACTACTTGACTACATTGCTCTGTGAATTGACAACTATTTACAAACTGACACAATGGACTCTTTTGTTTGACCACATTGTTTTCACTGAAATGACAAGTGTGTTTTTGACTTGTCGGCCACTTGGTAAAACTGGTCGAGAGTTATTTCACCAAACTCACTGACTTTAGAAAGACCAATCGTTTAAACCAATGTCAGAGCTGATCAAAAGAAGCTGAGTGCTGTTGGACTGAATTTTTGAGACCCAATCATTCAGCCTAAAGGGGTTGACCCAATGGTGAGCATCTCCCAGGCCCCGCAGGAAAAGCAGGCCAGCGAGCGGGACACAAGCGGATTGTCCTGAAGTCAGCCAGGTGGTTCACCCAGGCCACAGGGGCCACCTAAGCAAAGAAGCGGATTGCGAGGTAGCTCCGCCCCTCCCAGCACCAGGGCTGGGGCCTGGTGAACGTCATGCCTCTGAGTATGGGGGTGGTGCTGGGCCCCCCTCTGGAATCTTGTATGGCAGAGACACGGCTTCCTCATAGGATGGCAGGACCACCTGGGAGAAACAGAGAGATGAGGGCTGAGAATTGACCAGATGGGACCACTACCCCAACCTGGGGTTAAGGGGCTCCAACCCCCACCCCTGGCAAAATGATGTTGATGACGATGATGACGACTAGCATGCCTTGGGTACTTACTACGTGCTAGGCTTGGCATGCACAAGACAGGTGCGGTTTCTGTTCCTGCAATGGACAGACTTGCCTCTGCCTGTTGTGCATCAAGCCCCCTTGTTCTGATAACGACACACTGTTTTCCCTGGGAAAACATTCTCAGTCCATGTGCTTTCAGAAGAACTGATCAGCCCTCTGATCTGGGGGAGTGGACATGAGACCTCATGTCTAATGGGGTGGTCACTCAAAGTAGAATCTCATCCCCCTGGCAATTGTCACTGGTTTGGCGATAGGCTTGTAACCCAAGCTGGACCAATGAGACATGCTTCTGGGATGTCTTTCTTTCTGCTGGGGTTGCTGAGAGGGTGGGATGTCAGCCTAGGGATTTCGGCAACTATTTTGCTACCATGAGGAAAGGGCTGCCTTTCATCCTGAAAATAAGATCATGTCTGGACATCAGGTCTCAGCCATGCCTGAGCCAGACCTACATTGGACTTTCAAGTTCTATAAGCTAATAAATTCATTTTATTTTTTACGTAGGTGAGGTAGAGTTGGGTTTCTGACACTTGCAACCCAAAAAATTCTTGACTAATACAATCCCCATTTTACAGTTGAGGAAAGTGAGCCTCCAGTAATTTAAACCAGCTGCACTTTTCCCATCACTTTTCCAATCAGCTGCTTCTAAGTACACTTAATCCCTCTGCCTGGAAGGCCCCTTCCCCTTTCCCAGCTAACTTGTACCCGCTGACAGTCTAAGCCTTGGTCAAGTGTCACCTCCTCCAGGAAGCCTTCCCTGACACCCCAGGTGAAGCCAGGTGCCTCCTCTGTGATCCCATTGCCCCTGTGCTTCACACCGAGTTGTAATTGGATCTCTGTGTCTAGATTCACTCTGGACTACACTTTCCTCCAGGACAGGGTGGCATCTTAGTTTTCTCTGCATCCGAAGGGTTGGATATGAGTCCAGGAAAGAGTAAGAAGCAGAAAATGTTTAATGCATGAATGAATGAATAGAATCCTAGACAATCAGAGTGGAAAGAGATCTTCCCATTTCTTCTGGTCCAACCCTCATCTTACGAGTGGAGAAACTGAGGCCGAGCAAGGCAGAGACACCTGCCCTAAATGATACAGTGAGTGGCAGAGCTAGGACTTGACACCCACCCCCCCAGCAGACTCACCTTCTGCAGCATCTTGGAGCTGCTCCTCTCCTCGGCCGAGTTCATGTACTTCATGAATCTGTAGCATCTCCACACACACTTGAACATGTAGACCTGGAAAAAAGGTCCAGGTCAGGCTGTGCTTTGTGACCCTCCTTCTCACTGCCCCAGCAGACCTAGGACAGATGCTGGGCGCTTCCTGGAGATTCCCAGCTTACCCTGAAAGGTCAGACCCCTCTTCTGGTTGGAGGGGGCCTCACCTGCCAGTCTCAGGTGTTCCAGGTGTTTCCCTTTTCACTGCCCCACAGACTCATCACAGAAAGGAGCTTTTTAGAGGCTTCTGCACCACCCTCCAGCCTCCCTGGCAATAATCCTGCAGATCCTGCTTCTCCGCCCCCGAGGACTGGAAGCTTACCATCTCCTGAGGTGGCCCCGCCCATCCTGAGACAGAGCTGACAGTGGGAAAGGTTGTCTTCAAAATTGCTTATGATATGTTGTTTTTTTAAAGCAGATTATCCAACAGTGTATGCAGTAGTATCTCATGTTTATAAATGCAGAAAAATTATATGTATGGATGTATATATCTGTCAGATAATGTGAGCAACGGCTTTCTCTTAGCAATTGATGTAAGAATTGAGGAGAAGGGTTCCAGGGTGGGGAGTGAAGTCCCCAGGGGTGTGTTCAAGGAACAATAGCCAATAAGTCTCTCTCTGCCCCCAAAGGAAGGAGAGCAGGTCTTGGCATCTAGAAGGTCCCTTGTTTTATGGAGCCCCATGATGGGGACTTAAAAGGAGCAGAAATAAATAAAATGAATTATGAAAGAATGAAGTACGAAGGGCCAGGGCAAAGCAAGTAGGTGAAGGGTAGCCAGTGAGGCAGGGTTGGGAGTCGGGGTACAGAGAGAACTCCCACTGGATGAAGATAAAGAACAGGAGAGGGGTGGGGAGGGACGGAGGTGTGTGGTGGGGTTTGGGCAGTTTCTCTCTAGCAGAGTATATGCCGTAAACCTCCACGTTGGTCCCCCCAAGCCTTCAGGAATGTTCTCTCTGTGCATCACTAATGCGCTTGTGCTAGGTCAGTCCTTTGAGGAAAGGTTAAAAGGAGTGAAGTTGCTTCCAGTTTGGCACTGGGTGAGAGCAGAGACTGCTCAGGGCCTGGGATGTAAGGAGGCAGTGATGTCTGGCTACACCACCCACTTAAAAAGAGGGGGCGGAAATGCACCCAGATATCAGAGGTGCTGCTCTCCGAGTGGCGGTGGTTGGTGGGCTGATCGTCTTCTTTCTGCTCATCCGTAGTTTCTAAATTTCTACAGTGATCATATGTTACTTTCACAATCAGAAAAGAACACTTTTAAAAGCCCTTCCTTTTCTTGAGTCAACATCAGCCTCCCTGTGGCTTCCGGCCACAGGGCCCCCTTGTGGCCTCTAGAATCCCCATGAGAGTCCTTTGGGTACTTGGAGGCTGCGATCAGGTCCCCCTTGAGTCATTTCTTTCCCAAGCTGAACTGCCCTGGTTTCCTTGACTCCCGAAGACGGCAGCATTTTCTTGCCTCTTCACCCTCCCGTTGTGCTGCTATTTTTTTTTTTAAATTTATTTATTTATTTATTTATTTTTGGCTTCATTGGGTCTTCATTGCTGCACGCGGGCTTTTCTCCAGTTACGTCGAGAGGGGGCTACTCTTCGTTGCGGTGCGCGGGCTTCTCATAGTGGTGGCTTCTCTTGTTGCGGAGCACAGGCTCTAGGCATGTGGGCTTCAGTAGCTGTGGCATGTGGGCTCAGTAGTTGTGGCTCGCGGGCCCTAGAGCACAGGCTCAGTAGTTGTGGCACACGGGCTTAGTTGCTCTGTGGCATGTGGGATCTTCCCGGACCAGGTATCGAACCCGTGTCCCCTGCATTGGCAGGCGGATTCTTAACCACTGTGCCACCAGGGAAGTCCTGTTGTGCTGCTATTAATGCACTCCTATCTGTCACCATGTCTCCAAGAACTGGGACCTGAAACAGGACTCTATCCTCTGGGCCTGACTACCCCTGAGAAGAATAAAACCAATCCCCTCCATCCTTCTCATCACTAAACCTCTAGCAATATGACCTCAGGGCCCATCTACATTTTGGTGCCTGAATCACATAAAGCTGTTAACATGGGCAAAGCAAGACTTAGGGTGTCCCTTTCACAGGTGAGACCCAAGACCCAGAGAGAAGTGACTTGAAAACCAACCACACAGCTAGTGAGGAGAGAGCTGGGATTCAAACCCAGGTCTTCCTGAATCTAATCCCAGACAAAATAGCTCCTCCTTCCCCTGGATCAGGTCTCTCTGAGTCACACATTAAGTCCCCGACCCCTGAACACAGGTGGGTCTTCGCAGATCCACTTGCTCTAAAGGGGGCGTCCCCGAGGATCCCATGTGTGGGCAGAGGGGCTGGTGTGGGGAGGGCTGGAGTTAGGAGCCAAAAGCAGGGGTGGGCAGTGGTGGAAGACAGGCTTCCCTGCCTCCTAACAGTCTGGCATGGGTGGGCCCAGGGCAGCTCAGCCTCTCCACCCCTCCCTGAGCCATGGGGCAGGGGCCACTCACCTTCAGGATGAGGACAGTGATGAAGGCGATGGAGAAGATGATCATCATCTTGATGAACTGGTTGTGAGCCATACCTTCCTGGCTGGGGAGGTAATTCTGCAACAGGTTTGGGGGCCACATCAGTGTCTCTGGCCATAAGGAGCTCTAACAGTACCCACACATCGAGGAATAAAAGCCAGCTCTCCACGCACACAGGAACGTGCTGTGGCACAGCCATTATCTTGGCCCAACCCTTCAAGGGCCCTAGGAGGCCAGTACCACCTACCATCAGCCTCATCTGACAGGTGGGCAAACCCAGGGAGACAGATGCAGCTGATGCCTGTCCGGATGGCCCTTATCTGGCTGGTGCCCCCATCCCCCAGCTGGTGGTGGGCCACACCCGTGTCCTTCTCTGGAGGATAGTCTTGGTTGACGGAACCACCTAATCCTGAAATACCTGGGAGGTACGCCTCCTCCCCGAGGGGCACCTCATAAGCAGGACTGGTTGATGGAAGTTTCCTGCTCTGGTGGGACAACTGCTGTGGCATTTGCAAACATGTGCACACATCCTCTGACACTCCTCCCTCGAGTGTGGGCTAGACCTAGAGACTCACTTCTCACAAATAATAGGATGTGGCAGAGGCGAGTGTGACCTCCAAGACCACAGGGCTGTTTCCTCCTT
The DNA here is from genome assembly GCF_965194805.1 of Balaenoptera borealis. NCBI lineage: Eukaryota > Metazoa > Chordata > Mammalia > Artiodactyla > Balaenopteridae > Balaenoptera > Balaenoptera borealis. Next base: position 169,963,369 of record NC_138860.1, on the reverse strand, counting down.
GCTCTCTCTCGGATAGTCACCGGGGGAAAACCCACAGCCATGACATGAGGATGCTCAACCAGCCTTATCAAAGGCACACACGGTGGGGAACCGAGCCAAAGATCCCACAGCCACGCCAGTAAGCCAGCTTGGGATTGGATCCTTCAGACCTAGTCAAGCCCTTGGCATCCACAGCCCCAACCCCATCTCAGGTGCAACCTCAAGAGAGACCCTGAGTCTGAACAACCCAGCTAAGCCACTCCCAAATTCCTGATCCTCAGAAACTATGTGAGGTAACAACTGTTTATTGTTTTAAGTCACTATGTTTGGGGATCATTTGTTAGACAGCAATGAAAACACTAATACCATTTCTGCACTGCAGTTCATACTCCAGGGCACCCTCTGGGATCCAGCAGCGCTACTTCTAAAGCCACATGTCTGCCTGGCTTCTTCCTCTTGTCTAACTTGCTTCCCTCATTCCTTTCAAGTTTCTTCCCGAGAGTGCTCCTTCAGGAAATCACTCGCACAAGAATCCCTCTCCAAGCTCCACTTTTAGAGAACCCAGCGTAAGCACTGAGGCACAGAGAGGGAAAGCAACTTGCTCAAGGCCACAGAGCCAGTGATAGGAGCAGACCCTCAGCCCAGACTCACCATGTGGTTCATGGACTTGAAGTTGAGATAGGTGGGCACTTCCATGTAGGAGCTGCAGAGAGTCAGGATGCTCAGGCAGAAATCCAAGAGCTGCAGGGTCATCAGTGGGACCTTGGAGGGGCCCTTTGGAGGAAGAAGACAGACCAGCAAGTCAGCCCCAACCCAGAGGCCCGGGTACCACGGGGCACACTGTGGCCCCTCAGCTTGAGAGACTGTCAGCCAGATCGACGACTCTCTGGTCCATGGTACCCAGAAAGAAATGGAGGTCCATTTCTCAGACGTTCACACCATGGGCTGGTGCAAACCCAGGACCTGAACCAGGGTCTCCTGACTCCCAGTCCAGGGCCTTCTATAATGTAGCTTCTCAGCCTCCTCAAGGACCACAGTCAGGGGAAGTGTGAAAAGCAACTTTGGGGAACTGCGGCTGTGATTGGCACCAGGCGTCGCGGGCATTCCCACCAAGGATGCTCACCATCCTTACCTTCCTTCCTTCAACATGGTTACAAAGGAGGGACAAAACGGGGGCTGGGGAGGGAAATGGGGCATGTCCCGTTTCCTATGGTGTAAATTCACACGTGGCTGGCATTTGTTCCATTCTTATCACATGCTGAGCACCTTGTGCACGCTTTCCTCATGTAATGCACATAAGACACATTGATGAGAAATGATCTCAAGACACATTTTTACAGGAAGAAACGTGGGGTGAGGGACTTCCCTGGTGGCGCAGTGGCTAAGAATCCATCTGCCAATGCAGGGGACACGGGTTCGATACCTGGTCCAGGAAGATCCCACATGCCACGGAACAGCTAAGCCTGTGTGCCACAACTACTGAGCCTGCGCTCTAGAGCCCACGAGCCACAACTACTGAGCCTGCGTGCCACAACTACTGAAGCTCACGTGCCTAGAGCCCATGCTCCGCAACAAGAGAAGCCACTGCAATGAGAAGCCCACGCAACGCAACGAAGAGTAGCCACCGCTCGCCACAACTAGAGAAAGTCCGCACGTAGCAACGAAGACCCAACACAGCCAAAAATAAATAAATAAATAAATTTTAAAAAAAAAAAAATAAGAAGCGTGGGGTGACTTGGAGGAGCTCAGGGACTTGCTCAAGCTCACCAACTAGAAAGGGCCCTGGGGGCTCCCACGCTCACTGGCCTGGGCTCCTCCGCCTCCCCCGCTGGCCAGCTGTGGGACATGGGACGTACTCACCGCCCGGCTGCTGCTCCGGGAGACAAACTTGAGGTAGGCGGGCAGCTCGATGTAAGAGCCCAGCAGGGTGAGCAGGCACAGGAGGAAATCCATGATTTGCAAGGACAGGAAGGGCAGCAGGTACTTCTCCCGGTTCTGAAAGGCAGGCCCGGCATGGTCAGGGGTCCCTTGCAGCCTGATGGCTCCACGGGCCCCCTGGCCCACAGTTCCCTTCCGTCCCGGGGAACTCGGTGCTCTCCTGAATCACCTGCGGGGCTTGGCTGAGGTCACCCCATGGGGATCCACGTGCCTTCCTCTGAGTGAGGCTCTGGGCGTGGGGAGAAGGTAAGGCCCAGGCCCTGAGGGTGAGCAGTCTCGGCGTCCCAGGAGACACCGGGAATAGTTCCCATATACAGAGATAAGCACTTGGGGGCTCCAGGACCAGGGTCTGCCTCAACTCTCTCTTAAGAACCCAGTGACGAAAGACTTTGTGTCCATTTGACAAATGAGAAGGGATCAGAGAAGACTTCCTGGAAGTGGGGGCACCAGGGCTAGAGCTGGAAAGAAGCAGGAGGGAAGGGGAGGGTATTGGTGGCAGAAGGGCTGGCACGAGCCAAGGCCCAGAGGAGGAAAAAACTTGTGCTGCTTTAACAGTGGGTCTTGCCTCTGTGTAGGCCACCCCCGGGGATGTTCAGGCATAGTAAGAGACCCTGGGAGGCTTGAGGCTGAAGTCCCTCTCCTTCAGCTGAAAGCAAGTGACCACTATGACCAGTCTAAATGCGTAGGAACCCACAGTTGGGGACAAAAATCACAGAAAGGGTGGTTTCGTGGTTTCTCACGTGGTTGTCTAAAATCACTCAGGAGGCAGCCGACACAGCCCAGACTGAAGCTCAGAGGCTTCAGGGGCAACCTGATCCATTTTCCTAGCTGGACCATTTGTGTTTCTGCATGGACCACCGGAAACCAAGGTGAAATCACTCCCTGCGGTGTAGGGCTCCTAAGAGAGTAGCATTAGCTAGGGAGTGAACAGTGGCATTTCAGGCAAGGTGGAGACATTCCAAACCAGCACCAAATCACCACCCCATCCTGCTGGCCCTGGGAGTGCCAGCCCACCACTGTCTGCCCAGGAAGGATTCTCTTTCCGAGGTCTGCTCTCATGGCTATGTGGCGGGGCCCTGGCTTGCTGCCCAGCTGGGGGCCAAGGGACAGACAGGTTCCTCTCTGCAGGAGGCTGAGCCACAGCCCGCCTCTCTCTCTCAACCGCTAGCTGGACGGCACTGAGCTGGACGCATCTACACCCTCCCCTTTGCTCCTCTCGCTGATTTCAAAACCCACTGCTTTCTCCCGTCTACCTAGACCTCAAAATGACCCTTCCTTTTTTCTCTACCAAATGCCCGGCCACCATTTGCAGTTCAAGAGGATGTGGGTTGCCAGCTAGTTCAGCCAAAGTGTCAATGATCAGCAGTGGCCACAGCCGGCTGTGCACACCCTCGTGCATGGAGGGTGTATTTTCACAGGGAACCGAGGCCTCCGACCTGAGGGATCTGGTGCGGAAAAGGGGGTTTCCAAAAGGTAAGTGTGAAGATCTCTAGGGTGCAGTTTGGATCTCCTCCAAATACCTACCTCCCACCTCTCAGCATCCAGTGCTGCCCACATAGTGGGTATGAATAGGAGGGAGCAGGAGGGCAGCTGGGCCTCCTTGCCAGCCCGCAGATCCTGGCTGCCCTCCCCCTCCCCGACAGGGCACTCACCTTGACCACGCCGATCAACAGGCTCAAGCTGATGATAAAAAGCATGGTGATGAGCAGGAAGCTGGAGATCAATTCCGCTGAAAGGCAAAGAGAGCAGTGAGGGGCCCAGAAGTGCCCCCAGGAACCCACACCTGGGGTTCCAAGGACCACACTTGGGGAACCACTGGTGTGGGCACTATGCCAGTGAACCAGAAAGCCCAGGCCCCGCCCTCCTGCAGTTCTCAGTCTTGACGGGCAAACAGAACAATTCAGGTAACACAGGACAGTATAACAGAGGGTGCAGGGTGGGAAGGAGGCCTGGGGTCTGCTTTAACCGGGATGAGGTGGGGGAAGGCCTCTGAGGAGGTGACCTGTGAGCCGAGTGACCAGGAGTCCAGATAGGGACCCGAGACAGGGCCCAGCTTGGTGGGGTCAGTGCAGCTGGAGCGTGGGGAGTGAGGGGGAGCGTGGAGGGAGCTACGAGGTGTGGGAATGCGGCCAGAGAGGTCAGCAGGGGCTGGAGCCCACCGTGAGGAGTTGCGATTTTATTCTGGGGGACGGGCTGCTATTGAGCAGGAGAGTCCCGCTGTCACCCTTCTAAGCTGATTAGGTTTGCAAAGCGCCATCCTATCTGCTCTCACACCTGGAGACTTTAGTGTGAACAAGTGGAATTTCTCCATTTGCAGACGTCAAAAAGGACAAGTGGCAGAGCCTCAACTCCACCCCTAGCCGGTGCCCTTCCCTCTGCCACCCCACCCCACTTCGGCTTCCCCTGGACCTACCGATCCTGAGGTAGCCTGTCTTCGAGAACTTGCAGGAGGCCTTGCCGTGGGCCACCTCCACTGAGTGCTCAATGAACAGCAATACACTCATGATCTGGGGACAGAACAGAGCATTAGTGAGCCGGGGCCCGCACAGCTCCACCACCTACCCTTCCCACCCCGACGGCGTGCAGTCAGGGCCTGTGAGGAGGGGTCCTGGAGGAGATGGAATGCGGGTCAGTGGGGCATCCCAGGTAAAGTGTGGCCTGTACAGATAGACAGCTCAAGCTCGTAGTTCCTCCTTCTTTCTCTTCCTAGCTGTGTGAGCTTGGGCAAGTTACTTGACCTCTCTGTGCCTCAGTTTTCCCATCTGTACAATGAGAATAATACTGATAGCTACCTAAGGAGGCAGATGTGAGGAGTAAATGAGAACCTCCCAGCAGAGCACTTAGAACCACACCCAGTTATCCGTAAAGCGATAACTGTGACTACTGAAGGTCAGGCTTGAGGAAGTGGGGGAGAGTGAGGGCTCTCACCAGTGACTGGGCCCCTGCTCTGCACCCTCTTTTATAGTGACAAGTTCTGAGCATCATGGGATCTTAGTCACAGCATCTGAGCGTCACAGAACTTCAAGTTCTTGGGATCATCAACACAGGCCTGGGAGCATCTGACCTGTGAATCCCAGCCCCCATGGCCCCTCAATCCCCATATGCAAAATGGGGATAATAATAATACCTGTCTCATAAGGTTGTAGGGGGGCCAGATGGGATAATTCACTTAGAGTACCTGACAAATAGTAAGCGCTCAATCTATCTATACTATTATTATTGTTACTATTCCCTCTAGACTATAGGTTCTAGGTAGGGAAGGACTCTGTCTCTCTTGTTCACTGCTCTAGCTGTTGTAGATGAATAAACAGAAGGATGGATGGAGGGATGGATGCATGAACGAATAAACCCTATTCCCTCAGGGGACCCTTGCTAAGAATGACAGAGAAGGGGCAAATCTGATGGGCATGAGTGTTGCCATGGCCGTGGCAATAACTGAAGTCCAGCCACAAAACTGCAGTTTGACAGGACCTTGGAGGTCACCTTACCCTTGACCTCCATCTTCTAATGCAAGAACACTGTGCCGTGCAGCCTCTACTTAAATGCTTCCAACCACGGGGAACTCACAATCTTCTGTGTGTCCATGTCCTTACAGCAAGGCTTGCTCCCACCATACACACACACTTCTCCAGATGCCATCTGCCCACACCGCCAACAGGATGTCTCCTCCCTTGTAGTAGATGTCCTACCTCTATTAATATGGCCTAAGTTTACACTGGCTTTCTAGGCGGCCCTCCACTAGTAACTGACGCTCAGCTGACAAGCAACTAGACACCCGCCATCTGTTTCCCCCTAGCTGATTGTGTGGGTTTTTTTAGCTCAGACATAGGTTTCAATTTGTCTTCCTACCATATTACATCCTGTTTAGGGGGCAGAAAGGGACAGCAGAGAAGACTGATGAGGAGCTGGGCTCCAGAGTCAGTCAGAGATGGATTTGAATCCAGGTCGTTATGTGACCTTGGGCAAGTCACTTTACCTCTCTGAATTCCCTCATCTGGAAACTGGCAATCATTGGATTTAATAAGGAATAAATTGCATTGTATTTGCAAAGCACTGAGCTTGGAGGCTGGCAGTGGGTGCTCAGCAAGTATAATCTGCTTTTGCCTGGTGTGAGCTTACGTGGGGCAGTCGACCAGTACCGTGAGGAGAGTGCCAGGGGGCTGACAGTGAGCTTGCTCTAGCTGCTCCCTCTACGTGGTATGGGGTGAACCAGAAAGGCTTTGTTTCACCAGGAGAGTGGAAAACAGCTCAGAGCGGAAAGCAGACATGGCGGGGGCTGTGGCTGGTACCCACAGGAAACAGCTCAGAGAGAGAAATGCGGCTTCCTCATCCCCTAAAGCCTGGAGTTCCAGCCCCTCTTCTCCCAGTTTCCCCTGTAATGAGGGAGAGAGAAAAGGAGGCAGATGACGGTTCAGTCCAGGACAGAACAGGGCACCCTGAAAGACTGGGAGCTCTGGGGCTCCCTGTTGTGTGCCAGCAGAGCACAAATGAGTCGCCGCAGCTGGGCTTAGAAGGGCACTAGCATTTATCATCCGTGGCACAAGAAGGCTTTTGAAGTCCCAAGAGTCCAGGATTGTCTGAGATCTAGAAAGAAGCTCAGAATCAGACAACCCCAACGTCCAATTGCTGGAAAGAGCCTCTGCCCACTTATTTCATAAGTTCCTTCTGCTTGTTTTCTAAGCTCAGAGAGGTTGGGTGGCTTGCCCAAGGACACACAGTAAGTTGGGGACAAAGTGGAGACTGGAGTCCCAGTGTCCCAGTGCTATCCTGATGCCTTCCCACACACCCCACTCCCCAAGTCACCTCAGAGCCCTGCTAGCCCCGACCCCAGAGGGCTCAGATATTTCAATCATGTGCCTGTCAACAAAACCTTTTGCACACACTACTCTCTATTTCTTGATTTCCAAATTATATGCATGTGCTACTGTCTTGGTTTATAATGAACATCATAAAACACACATACCAAAAAAATCCAGAAATGAATAAAGAACATGATTGACAAATTTAGAAAATCTAATATTGTCATTCTGAGACCCCAGTGGTCACCTTGGGTATCACCCCACTTTGGAGACCAGTGCTAACCCACAAATCACTCTCCAGATCCTCAATCCTGGCCCCAAACATCCCCCACAGCCCTGCCACCAGGTCTGCAATCCTGCCATTAGCGTCCCAGCTACCCCTCTCCAACCACCCCTCCTGAATATCCTGGGACCCCAGGAAGGGGAGGGAAGAGGAGGGACATTTGTACAGCCTGACTCCATGCCAGGTTTGCCACCCACCCCATCCCAGTGATCCTCCCAAACCCAGCCGAGGGACTGTTCTTAATGCTCCCACCCGCATATCACAGATGGGGAAAGCGAGGCTCAGAAAGGTCCAGTAATTTGTCCAAAGCCTCCCAGCTGATCATCTGTAGGGCCACGATTCAAACCCAGGCCAGTGGGCCCTGGATCTGATTCTCTTCCCCCCTCCACTGTCCTCTCAGCATCTCCCAGCCTCCTGGCTCTGCCTGAGGTCTGCCCTCCTCGCCCACTCCCATGTGGGCGCCCAGCAGAGTCAGCAGGGCACCCACCTCCTCGTCCCTCTGCCGTCTCCTCCACCTCCCACAGCTTGTGCAAGAAGCAGCAGCAGACACCAGAAGCATTTCTGCTTTTGTAAAAACCACCTGTGTTTAAAACCAGCCTCATCCTTTACCCCATTTCACCTTCTCAACCGTCCTGTAGAGAGAGGGAGATAATTCTGTCCCCATTTGCCAGACGAGAACCCTGAGGCTCACCGAAGGCAGGAACTAGCCCCAGGTCACAGAGCAGGGCAACCTCAGAGTCTGACTCAGACCCTCTGCTGGCCCCTAACCTTCAATGGAAGACACTAGTCCCCGATCCAGGAGAAAGATAGGCCTCTCAGCTCCCTAGGAGATGGGGTGGAGAGGAATTGACATTTCTTGTGCACCTACTGTGTGCTTGGACCTGTACACACAGGCTTGCACCACCATCTCCCAAAACCCTGCAAGAGAGACAACATTTTCCCCATGGTATAGATGAGGAATGGAGGCTCAGCAAGGAAAATTCACACGCCCTGTGTCACATGGCCTGGCTGGGATGTGAACCCTGTTGCCTGGGTTCCCAGGGTCCAGGCTCCACTCAAGGCTGAGTGGTTGCTCTGGGGCCCAGCCCTGGTCTCACCCACCATCTGCCCACTCTCCCCCGGCAGCTGACCCCCATCCTTGGACACCCGCAGCTCAGAGGACAGCAGCTGGAACTTGAGGCCACTCCCACTGCCTCATGGCTGTGTAACCCTGGCCAGGTCCTGGCTCCTCCCCGGCCTCAGTTTACCTCCTCCAGTCAATGTGGAGAGTCACCCCTATTCGCACTGGAATGATTGAACTCCTGCCAACCGCAGCACATCACACCTAGGCTGCCCAGGGTCTCCCACCCCGGAGCTGCACCCCGCTCATCAGAAGGCCCTCACTCCTCCACCCAAGTCCCCAACCAAGAGCTGTTTGTAATTCCAGAAAGTGCCTGGCTTACCTATAGCATAAGCTGGGAGAGGCCAGGAAACTCCAAGAGTCCAGATCTCCCAGGCCACCTGGCCCTTCCCTTCCCCTCACGCCCCTGGTTTCCACCTGGACACAGAGCTGCCCTCTCCCTGAGCCCTGAGGACCTGCCTGGGCCATGACTCATGCCCTCTTGCGACAGGAACGGGGCTTCTCTCCTCCCACAATGCCCAGGCAGATGGCATTCACTCGCCCAACTTTTCCTCCATAATAGCATCTTCTCACTCACTGACCTTAATTCCACATGGTGAGATCACGTGGTTAAGAGTCAGGGTGCTGGAATCAAGTGGCCAGGGCCCCAACCCCAGCTCTGTGGCCTTGAGTAAGCCACTAACCTCTATGATCCTCAGTCTCCTCATCTGGGAAATGGGGATAATAACTGGACCTGCCTGCCTCGTAGGGTTGCTATCAGGTCAAATGACGTGCCAGCACCGAGCCTGGCATACAGCAAGCGCTCCATCAGTGCACACTGTTGGGCAGGTATACACTTGCTCCCTCGTTTATTCATCCAGTAAACACTCTCTGAGCACATACTGCCTCCAGGCCCTGTCTGGGAAAACCATTGACCCTGGCCTGCAGGTGTCACAGTCCCCAGGGGAACCCTACAGCTGACCAGTGTGTTCAGAATCACGACATGGGACATGCAGGGGGCTCAGAGTCCCTGATGAGGGAGTGATCACAGCTGTCTGGAAGGCTCAGGGAGGGTTTCACAAACAGGAAAAGCTTGACCATGGCTTTGAAGGATAAGTCGGAGTTTTCCAACAGAGAGGAGAGAAAAGCATTCCAGGGAGAGTGATCGTCGTGTGTAAAGGCTCAGAGCCAGCAGTACAGACCCAGCGAATCGGGGGCAGGGAAGAGGCAGGGAAGGCCTCTTCCCTGAAAGAGGGGATGTCACCGGTGGGAAAGTGAAGCCCAGAGAGAGGCAGTAGCCAGCCCAAGGCCACACAGCGAGCGTGTTGCAGAGTCAGAATCAGCCTCGGTCCTCCTGACGCCACGCCAGGGCTCGGGCTGCACGACCGAATCAGTCCTGGCCACGCTCAGCACACCCACTGCCACCTCCGCCCTCCATTCCCCTTTCTCACCTCTTCCCTCGGCTTCTCCCTGGTTTCAGTTCTCATTTTCATCCCCCTCCCCGTCTCTTCTTTCTCAATAACAAACACAACTTCCCTAAGCTGAGCAAAGGAGGAAGTGGCTGGGAGGCCAGGAGAATTTCTATTTGTTTTCCTGGTGGCTCTGAGAAGCAACCAACAGCCTGAGCTGAAATAAAGGGGGCAGAAGTGGTAGGAGGAGAGGAAGAATCACGGAGGGTGGAGGGATGGCAGCACTACTGAACATGGCCGTGGCCGTAACGGTGGTGACGCCGCAGCTGAATGGAGTAGAGATGCGGGTCAGGCGGGACTGACAATGGTGATGGTGCTGGGAGGCGGCACTGGCTGCCCTGCGGCTGCATTTGGCATGCTGGCGACAGTTAAGATCCTCTGGGCAGTGATAATAGAGGTGGCGGTCGATGCTGCAGAGGTGGTGGTGATAGAGGTAACCGCAGGGCTGCTGGGAAGTGGTAATTAACTGCAATGACCGTAAGACCATGCTGTTGCTGCTGCTGTTGATGGCAGAGGTGATAGCATGTTATGATGGTAGTGACACCAGATCCCCTGGCTCTAGGGACCCAACACCAGTTCCCGGTCCAAGAACATGGGCCCACCCTCTCGGACCTCCTGGGGGGCTTAGGACCCACCCTCTCATAAGCAGGCAGGCAGAAACCCATCCTCTGAACTTCCGGGGAGTAAAATTTACAGGGAGACCCAACGCTCAGTGAGCATCTACTATGTGCCAGCCGGTGCGCGGACACTTTCCTGTCTGTTAACTCCACTTCTCCTCACAAGTCTGTGAGGTCAGGACTGTTTACCCACTTATATCCAAGGAGAACAGGGACTGTGGGTGCCTCGGCCGAAGCGGCACAAGGAGTCGGGCCTGGGCTTGTCCTCAACCCTCCCCAACAGAGATAATGCCGTTTGCACAATGGGAAACTGGTCCCAAGTGCACAGCCCTTCCTGCCCCTCTCCCCTTCCAGGACTGCTCCACCCTGACTCTACATCCTCTGGCTCTGGTGGCCTAAGAACTCAAGGGCTCCTGCACACTCAGACTATTATTATTATTATTATCATTACCCTCCTCCTCCTCTTCCTCATCATCCTCATTGCCCCCACCCTGAAGCTCAGCCCCCTCTACCTCACCCACCCACCCTGTTTTCCCTGGGGGGGGTCCCCTGGGGCTGTCTGGCGAGAGGATGGGAGAAAAGAACCAGATGTGTCAGCGTCAGGAGGAAGCTCCCCTCCCCCAACCCCACCCCACACTTCCTGTCACAGCTTATCGGGGGCAATGGCGTGGGGATCATTCCCCCGCCCCTGCAGCACTATCTCCCCAGCCACCTCCCCAGCCGGCCCAGATAAACATCACGATGCGCCCCCCTCAAAGCCAAGGCTCAGCTGCTGCCCCAGCCGGGCTGCCTTCACCTCCCTGGGAGCCGGGCTCCTCTGGAGGCTGCGGCTCTGCTGTCCTCCCTCCCATCCCCGCCCCCTCCTACTATTAATTGCCCCCCCAACCCTGCCTGGCCCCTTTACTCCTCTGTGCCTCAGTTTCCTCATCTGTAGACCAGAGAGAAGGCTCCACCCACTAGCAAAGCTGCAGTGAGGAGCACATGAAGTGACATATGTCTGCTACCAAAGATGATGACTCAGAAAGATCGAGTGACCGGCAGAAGCACTTGGTGTGGACTCCAAGCCACGGGTCCCCGTGGCCACTGTAACAGCCCACCCTGGAAACAACCCCAATGTCCTCCCCCAGTACAACAGGCCAAATACACCGTGATATATTCATGCAGTGAAATACTATACAGCAAGGGGGAAATGAGCTGGATACACACGGCCACACGGAGGAAGGTCACAAACGCAATGTTGAGAGAAAGAAAGAGCCCATGTTGTGTAATCTCATCCCTGGGTACTTCTAGAACTACGTGTGTTGGAAGAAGTCAGTGGGGGTCGCGTAGTGATGAGGTGGGGACACCAGGGGCCCTTGGGGGCTGGTCCCATCCTATTTCTCCATCTGGGTAGAGGTTACCTGGCTGTTCACTTTGAAAAAGGTCATCTAGACGTGCACTTATATAAACTATGTATCAATAAGAGGTTTGCAGGGCTTCCCTGGTGGCGCAGTGGTTGAGAATCTGCCTGCTAATGCAGGGGACACGAGTTCGAGCCCTGGTCTGGGAAGATCCCACATGCCGCGGAGCAACTGGGCCCGTGAGCCACAACTACTGAGCCTGCGCGTCTGTAGCCTGTGCTCCGCAACAAGAGAGACCGCGATAGTGAGAGCCCCGTGCACCGCGATGAAGAGTGGCCCCCGCTTGCCACAACTAGAGAAAGCCCTCGCACAGAAACGAAGACCCAACACAGCCAAAAATAAATAAATAAATAAATTTAAAAAAAAAAAAATAAGAGGTTTGCAAAAGTAAAATAAAATTGAGATTGGTTGCCACCGGGTCAGACCCTGGGGATTACAAAGATGGATCAGGCTGGGCCAAGCCCTGGATGAGCCTCTGGGCCTCCAGGCAAGACCACATGACCCCCAGGACCCCAGCAGGTGGGGGTGGGAGCTGCCCTGGGATGGGGGAAACGCTGGGAGCTCGGGGTCCAGGAGTTGGGGCTCCAGGAAGGCTTCTGAGAGGCAGTGAGTCTTGAAGAAGATTTCTCCCAAAGGGCAGTGAGAAGGGTGTTCCAGGCAGAAGGAACAGCAGGAGCGAAAGCAAAAGAGAGTTAGACGCCTTTAGGAAACTGCAAGAAGCTTCTCTTGGGGAACTGTGACTTGGGCTTACCATGTGCCAGGCACAGAGGAGGCCCCCAGGAAATGGTAGCTACTGGGTGGCTGGGCCAGTGGAGGGATGCAGGAGATGCTAGGGGGACATGTGGTTTTACAGGGATGTGACTTTGGGGTCAGCAGGGGTGGGAGAAAGAGCACCCCGGGCGGAAGGGACAGCTCGTACAAAGGCCGGGAGCTGGCAGAGAACACGGTTCAGATAGCGCGTGCCAAGGTTCATCACCCTGCAGGGTGGGAAGTGCCAGGACGGGAGCAGCTCGCTCTGGCACCACGTCCAGGAAAGCCAGTGTGTCATCCTCTGAGCCCTGTCCCTTGCCTGTGCCCCGCGTGTGACAGCCCAGCAAGGCCTGTCCTCTGCTCTCTGCCCTTTGATCTTTCAGACCTGCCCCCATGAAAGAAGACAGGATGGCAAGCCTTCCCCTGAACAAGCAGGCACTAAGGGCAAAATTTCTGGCCCAGTGAATCCCAGTGGCTTCTGCCATTCTTGGTGGGGGAGCGGTGGTCATCCTTTATGGGCACCCATTTGGGAGCTCAGAGTCAGCCTCCAGGCTTGGTCCACACTCCCATCCTCCTCCACTTCTTGAGTATCTAGAGAAGTACACTGCACCCCCCAAACAATCCCCATAAAACATCAATTCCTTATTTACCTTCAGGGCAAAGGCCGCCACGTGACAGTAAATGTTACTATTACTGGAGCATTTAGGAGAGGCCAGGTCCTCTGAACACTGACACACACTCTTCATTCCTTCGTCCTCGCCTCAGCCTTATGAGGCAACTTCAACTATCATTCCCATTTTCCCCCCGTTTTGCAGGTGCCATTGAGACTGCATCTTTGCATGTGGGCTCCGTGTTTCTAAGAACGAGGCTCCCCGGATATTACAGTTGAACCCCACCCGATTGCTGCCAAGAAGCCTGGCCCTCCCCCACCGCGGTCTGGAGCAGCAGCGGCGGAGCCCGGGCCCCGAGCAGGACACCTGGGCTCTTGTTCTTTATCTACCCCGGGCTGCAAAGTTGCTTGGCCTCAGTTTCCTCTTCTGTCAAATGGGGGCTCCAGGGGTAGCTACAACGTGTGGGGCACTCGCTGGGTGCCAGGTGTGCCTCCCACCTGGTTTCCTTTGAGTCTCTGACCTTGCAGGTCACAGTTATTGGCCCCCAGTTGACAGGGGAGGACACTGGGGCTCGGGGAGGGGGAGGGACACGCTGGGGCTGCAGCAGGGCTGAGGGGTGGAAGGTGGGAGCCAGTGCCTCACTCTGTACAGCTCCCTGCTCAGCTTCCTGCCTCATTAGGGGTTCTGTGCACCCTCCCCTACCCCCGGTGGGGTGCGGGTCCCCTGGGAGACCAATGCAGGCCTCATAGTGAGCTCAGAGCAAAGTCCTGGTTCTGGGCCACTGCCCTGGGCTCAAAATAAAAGCCTCACTTCCTGGGAGGCTCTGGACTAGGGTGGTGACCAAGAACCTCGGCCCACCCAGGCCCTGCCTTCCAGCCATGGGGCCAGGTCTGAGTGGGGTCCCAGCCCCTGCACCAGCCCCTGGACCCTCCCCCAGGTTGGTGCCTCTCCCAGCTATGGCCCTCTGACAGCAGTGGGTCCCTCTGACCAAGGTGATGCCCGATGGCTGGAACCACCATTCTCTACCCCCCATTCCCAGAAGCCCCTTATTTCCCTTCCCTTCCCTTCCCTTGGGCCTGAGAACCAGGAAGTGGGGAGGGGATAAGGCCCAGCCTGGGGTCTGGCCTGTCCTGGCCCACCTCACACAGATGACTGGCCGCCATCACTCGGCCCACCAGGTCTGGTGCAGCAGGAAGAGCCCAACTTTGCCCCCAGAAGACCCTGCGTGTGACCCCCCATTGGCCCAGGGGGTCCAGTGGTCCTCTCAATGGCTCCAACATTTTATAAGCTAGAAGGCAGAGTGCACACCCCAGAGATGGGGAGCACAACTGAGTTCCCACCAGGGCCCCTTGGCCAGGGCACTGGGGAGGGGCCACGATTCCCACCCTACCCCACATGGGGGCATCAGGCGTGAAGGCAGAGGTTCTAACAGACGACCTAACAGTTGGGACCTATTTTTAGGCCCCAAACAGATGAGCACTTGAGAGGGGAGTGACCTCTGGTCACGTCCCACAGCCCACACTGGGCATTCGCCTGCCAGCACCCCTCTCCAGTGGGGTCACATCAGCTCAATACCTCAAAACAGTCACCCTGAGACAGGGACCACTGGCCCCATTTAACAGAAGAGAAAATTGAGGCTCAGACAGCAAAGGCACCTGCCTGCTCAAAGTCACATCATGAGTGAGTGATAGAGACGGGTCTGTGATCTTTTCCATCCCAAAGTGGAGCAGAGAGAGAAGGGCCACGGGAATTCTGAGGAGGACAAGCAGGAGGGCTTCCTGGAGGAGGAGGCTTCCCATGAGCTGGACCATAAAGAAGAAATGAAGACTGGGTGACAGGAGGGCCTCTCAGAGAGACAGACAGACCACCCCTGGGCCATGGGCCAGGTAAAGAATTCATTTGTTGACTCGCTGGCTCATCCCACACACCTGGGTGCTGGTAGCTGAGGCCTGGAGCAAGCCCTTCCCCCACCTCCCTGTGTGACCTGGAGCAAGTCAGGGACCCTCCTGGGCCTCTGTTCACTCATCTGTGAAATGAGAGAACTGGGTCAAACAGAGATCCATCCTTCTACCATGAAACCTGAGAGCAGCCAGGCATTTGGTCCAGTCTTATCCCTGCTGACCTCTGTAGCCTCCCCCACCACACCTCACAACCATCCCGCCCTCGACCCCAGCTCTATGAGCTTCTCCGTGCTTCCAGAGCATCACCTGGCCTTTCCCGCCTCCATGCCTTTGCTCTCTGCTCCCTCCACAAGCTTGCCCTGTTTTCCCCAACATTCCCAAGCAAAGTCCTGCTCATCCTTATCACTCCGGCCTCCTCCCCAAAGCCCTTGCTGAATCCCCAGCGTCCACCCCAGGGCTGGGCTAAGGCCTCTCATCTGTGCCCCTATAAGAGCCAGCACTGTCATCCAGCAACGCCATTATCACAGTTTTTCCTTGGCAGGTTGGAATCCCTAGAGGGCAGAGGCCAGGAATGAGTCAGGCCCATGTGCTGGCCTGGGGCTGGGCACAGAAAAGAAAGACATGTTTGAGAACAAATCTGCATTCGCTAGAGGCTCCTTTAAATAATGGAGGTCAAGTGCTTTATTATTAGCACTGCCTCAGACACGGAGCCTGTTGCCAGCCCAACTGTAAGTCAAGTGGTCAGACCCCAGAGCGCTGGTAGAGAAAGTCACTTCACAGTGGAGAAACCTGACAAACACGACCTCAGCCAGGTGATCAAGGTCAACGTCAACAGTGATAAGACATTCGGAAGTACACACCCTTGATATGAAGTGCTTAGAAGGGCGCTTTACCTCTGTGGTCTTCCTCCCAAAACACATTGCCCAAGTCTAACCATAAGAAAAGCACCAGACAAGTCCCATTTGATGAATATTTGACAGAATACGTGACTAGTACTCTTCAAAACTGTCAAGGTCATCAAAAACAAGGAAAATCTGAACAACTATCACAGCCAAGAGAAATCTAAGGAGGCGTGATGACTATATATAACGTGGGATCGTGGAAGAGAAAAAGGACATTAGGGAGAAGCTGAAGAAATCTGAATAAAGTATGGACGGTAGTTAATAATAGTATATCAATATTGCCTCATCAATTGTGACAAATGTGCCATATTAATATAAGATGTTAACAATCAGGGAACCCAGATGTGGGGTATACAGGAACTCTGTACTATACAATTTTTCTGTAAATACAAAACTGTTCTAGGGCTTCCTTGGTGGCGCAGTGGTTGAGAGTCTGCCTGACAGTGCAGGGGACGCGGGTTCGAGCCCTGGTCTGGGAGGATCCCACATGCCGCGGAGTGACTAGACCCGTGAGCCACAACTGCTGAGCCTGCGCGTCTGGAGCCTGTGCTCCGCAACAAGAGAGGCCACGATAGTGAGAGGCCCGCGCACCGCGATGAAGAGTGGCCCCCGCTCGCCGCAGCTGGAGAAAGCCCTCGCACAGAAACGAAGATCCAACACAGCCATAAATAAATAAATAAATAAATAAATAAATAATTTTTTTTTAAAATTCCTTTAAAAAAAAAACTGTTCTAAAATAAAACATTTATTTTAAAAAGTAATACATGCTCATTGTACCAAATACAGAGAATACAGAAAAGTAGCAAAAAATTAGAGCTTTCACAACCTATAACCCAGAGACAAGCCATGGCCAGCATCAGTCTCATTTCCTCCTGGCCTTGTTTTGGTGTATCCTGTTGCTACAGGGTTGAAATCACCACAGGTTTAAGCTTTTTATCAGACAACGAATTTCTAATGGAATTCCAGGCGCTTGGAGAGGAGAGGTTAGGGAGGGAGATATTTCTAGGCAAAAGGGTCTTCTGGGTCCCTATCTCCTGCCATTAACTTGGGACAGACATGCTTTGGGTTGCCAGACAAACCAGAACCAAAGAGGCCAATTTACAAAAGTTCTCTGACTCCTCTATGTGTGCAAGTTGGAGTCAGAAAACGTTCATGAACCGGGGAATCCTCTACACAAACCCAGTGAAATGCTGAGGAAGGTCCTCCAGCCATTGGACACGGAGGTCCTCCAGTAATAACGCCCCGATGACTCAATAAAATGGGGCATTGTCTCAGGATGCCAAGAGCCCGATTTAACCCTCCCCAGAGGGGTCCAGTCCACGAATAGCTCTCCGTGTGCAGGGCCGTCGCCCATGACTGGCTCCAGATGACGACCGATCTGAGTGATCAACACATCTGGATGGCAGCTTCTCTTTTTCCATCCAGATGTTCGAGGCCCTGACAGCACACCTGCCACCCAACTGCCAGGCCACAGAGAAAGCCCCCAGGCCCTGCCCTTTCTGGGAAGGAGCAGAGGCCTCTTACAGAGGGAGCAGGAGGACGACCCTCCACTGGAATCAATCAAGGACCCCAGCCCAGAGAAGACCGCCCGGGCCAGTTGTACAGCTTCTAGACTTTTCTTCTGTTCTCCTGCCTTCGGCTCTAGAACATCCCATGACTCCCCATGACCCACATTAAAGACAGTGGTTCTCAACTGGGAGTGATTTCACCCCCAGGAGACATTTGCAATATCTGTAGATATTTTTGGTTATCACAGCTGGCGGTGTGCTACTGGCATCTTGTAGATAAAGGCCAGGGATGCTGCTAAACATCTTACAATGCACTGTTCAGTCCCCACAACAAAGAATTCTCCAGCCCCAAATATCAATAGTGCCCTATAGTGAAGGCCCAGCCTCCAGCTTGTCACTCCAAATCCCTCCCACCTCCTGCTCCCCAACCTAAAGCCTCCAGGTTAGTCTATGTAGTGTCCCCTGCACAAGCCACTGTCCTCAGCCTCCACACCTTTGCACACCTATCCCTCCCCCATCCATACTCCCCACAACCAAACTCTACACCTCTGCCAGTGACACCTCCTCCAAGAAGACTTCCTTGATCACTTGTCCACACATTCTCCAGCTCTTTGGGCAGGAACTGATGTCACTTAACTGTGTACAGGTGAGGACCTCGGACAGCATGATCAAAAAGAAACCGCAAGAGTCACAAAGCCCAGGGTTTGCAGGGCAGACTCGGGGCCCAGCAGCCTGCAAATGGATTTGACTTGGTCTGCACAGGGATTTCTCTTTTACCTCAAACCAGTCATCAACATGGAAACAGCAGAAATTGTGACATAAAAGCCTCTGTTTCCTGTTTCTCCAAATGTCCAAAGAGCGGCTGCTGGGGCCCACATTCCTCCATGGCAACAATCAGCGGAAACAGAGAGTGGCCGCCAGAATAGACCCAGAACAGGCTCCGCAGGTCACAGCAAGGTCCGTCTGCCCCACTACGCTCACTTACAGGAGCTGCCTGGCCCCTGGAGGCACTGGAGTTTGAGACCTCTGAGCTGGTCCATACCCTCTTGTCCATCATCTTATAAAGGAAAACCTGAGGCCCAAGGGAGCAGCTTGTCCAAGGTCACATAGCCAGTTAGTGGCAGAGCAGGGGTAGGGACCCAGGGGCCTGCTTCTCACGGGAACATCCCTGCTTACTACACTGTGTTTCCAAGAATGTTGCACAATCTCAGAGCTTGAAGAGGCCCTAAGGACTTGGTCTGGGGACAGTCAAGTGCCATTCACTCCTCTCAGGAGCACTCTTGCGTTGGCAGAAGCTAGGCAGAGCAACCTCTGAGCCCCGCCCAAAATCAGTGTTCTGGGGTCTGACTGCTTGACTTACAGGTGTGCTGGCAGCAGGCTCCGTGTCTGAGGCACTGCTAATAATAAAGCACTCAAATACCTGTCAAGCACTGCTCTGTGCCTTGTAGATATTTACTCCCTTGATCCTGAGAACAACCCTATCAGAGAAGTATTATTATTCTCATGCCCATTTTTTAGACGAGGAAACGAACATTCAGAGAGGTTAAGTAAGTGGCCTGAGGCTGCACAGCTAGGAAGTGATGAGGCCAGGACTTGCACACAGGAGTCTGGATCCAGAGGCTGTGCACCGAACACTGAAGAGCACCAGCCCTCCGAAGGCTGGGCTCTTGCCAACAGCCCTGCCTGCTCTGCGTGCGGCAGGAAGCAGATGCAGCCAGGTCTGAGAAGTTCACAGCAGCCCACCACAGTGTGCCAGATTTAGGCTAATTTTGAGGAAGCCCTTCCAGGCTCATAAAAGAACTGTTAACCACAGGCCCTGAGTCACCCTGGGAGGAAGGCCCCCGGGTCTGGGGGAGCTGGGTGTGGCTTGGAGCTGTGGGCTGGGGGGATAGTTCTGGACAGGGCAGAACAGAGCCCCAACCTTCAGCCACCAAGACAGAGGGGGAGCCTCTGGCCCCAGGGGCCGTGACTCGCCCAGAATCACTCTGAGTTAATAAGAGACAAGACTCCGTACCCGGCTGTGCACACCAGCCTCCAAAGGGGGACCTCTGGGCCCGTTCCTCCTCGGCTGGGCCCACAGGCGCTCAGGCCAGGCCAGGCACCCTGCTCGTATGTAAGCTAAGAGGACACAGCCGCCTCCCTCCCCTCTGGAAGCACAAAAGGGAGATTCGCGCTTCTCATCCCCTCCAGTGGCCTAGGCCCCAGGGGAAGAGTCGCAGCCATGCCTGTGACCTGACCCCATTTCCTGACAATGATCCCAGCTCACATTTCTCTCAAGATTCCTGGCTTCCAAAGCACTTTCACATCTGCTGCTCCCTCCGTTTGTACCTGGATGAACTTGTGGCTGCTAAAGGTCCCATTTCACAGAGGCAGAAACTGAGCCTCAGAGAGAATGTGAGGTACGTTTGCTTAGAACAAGGACCCCTCCTCCCACTCCTGCCACTGCTGCAGGGTCCCCTCCCCCGCTTTGGACAGAGAGGAAGCCCAAGGCCCGGAGCACGGAAGGGGCTTGTCCAGGGTTCCAAGGGGAGGTGGTGAGCAACGGTCCTCCCATTCGAGGGGTCTCCATAGATCGGGGCCACCCTCACACGCACACACGCACACATGCACACACAGTGTCCCGGGCCGCCTGCACACTCACCACATGGTAGATGGCCAGGGCAGTGGTGGCGATGCGAACGTTGAAGCAGCAGCAGGTCTGGCGGATGGCGGCCGCGCGGGGGACCATGGTGTTGCCTCCCCTCCTCCGAGGCACTGACAGGGAAGGAGCCAGGAGCCTGGAGCAGGGAAGGAGCCAGGAGCCTGGAACAGGGCAGAAAAGGGAAAGCTGCGGGCGCCCTCCTCACTTCCTTCCTGCCCCTCAGACAGGCAGGGGTAAGGGCGTCACAACTGGGGCGGGGCAGCTGGGAAGGGCCCCAGCTTTCCTCAGAGCACGGCAGCAGGCCCCTGTCACTTGCAGGAGGGGCTTCCCTTACACCGACGGTACCTACCATTTGCCAGGCCTGGGGTTTAAGCAGTTTCACCCGTGCCTTTCTTAGAGGATGCTCACCATCACCCTTGGAAGCAAGGACTGTTAGCAATCCCATTTCCAGATACAGACACGGAGGTCCAGAGAAGTCAAGGCGTTCAGCCAAATCACACAGTAGTCAGTGCTGGTGGCAGGATTCAAACCCAGGTCTGTCCGGCTGCAAAAACAGCTATTGTCTAGTATTTCCTACATGTTCTAAGCATGCTCCTGGATCCTCACCTTTAATCCTCTAACCACTCCTTTAATCCTCTCCTCAACCCTTTGAGGGAGATACTATTAATATCCCTACTTTACAAATGAAGAAACTGGGTCACAGAGAGGGGAAGTGATTTGTCCGAGGTTACACAGTTAGCCCGTGGAGGAGTGGGGATCTGAATGAGGGCTTGACTGGTTCTAGAAGCTGTCCCCTCGGAGCTGGCGTTTTCTTCACTCTACCCTGAGCCTCAGAGAGAAGCATGTCTTCCTGAACTCTGTCCAAACCAGGACAAGAATAATTACTAAACAAGTCCATCAATGTGCGTCAGGCCCTGGGCTAGGCTCTGCCCACAGCTGGGTCATTAATGCATCACAGCAATCTGGGAGACCTGCCGTCAAGCCCCACTTTGTGAGCCTCAAGGCCCCCTGATGCTCCCAGGCAATCAGGGATTTTCCCCCCCTCACTCCTGGGAAAAGTTGGAATTAATCTACAGTGACTATTAAGCAAGCTACACTGGGATCTATACTCCCTTCTCAGATGATAAATTATCCATCCATAGTGCAATAATGGAAGGGAATATGAGGCATTTGCAGAATTCCTGTAAGAAGTCTGCTCTGTCCAGACACTGAGCTCACTATGTGAAGCTTCCAGTGGAGAGCACAGCAGGACCTGCCGTGAAGTCCCACCCTCTTATGAGATCTCAGATTTAGGAGTGGTCACTACAGCTGCCCATCATTTTTACACCAGGAGAGGTTATAAAAGGTCTCTAAGCTCCTCCCCCTTGGCAGGAGTTGCTCTATTGGACCTACAAAACTTGGCTGCTGGACTTGATCAAGACTTTCTCTTTGCCAATGAGACCAAGGGGGGCTCTACAAGCTTGGGGCTCCTGGGTGACCCAGCCAATCTCTTTGCTACTTCATTTTCAGGCCTGTCTTTTCTTTGTTATAGGCATTGCTGAGACCAGGCATCATAGAAAGGTGGTACAGTGTAGTGATTAACAGCTTGGCTCCAAGGCTCGTGCCTGGGTACAAACCCTGGCACCTTCTAGCTGGGTAGCCAATGAAGCAAGAAAAGCCCTGTTTTGCCCAAGAGCAGCAAGGCCAGACTGGCTAGAAATGAGGACAGCAGAGGCCAGTAGAGCCCTGAGGCCAGGCTGAGGAGTCTGGATTTAATGGTGCTGGGAAGACATTTGAAAATTTAATACTGTAATAAATGATAGCCATTAATAGTATTATGATTTGGTGAAACCAGAGCAGGTGTGGAGCCAATTCCCAAAGAGAGGGCCAAATGTACTAATGGAGAAGAGAGATCATTTTACATGGTAAAAGGATGAATACTTTTCATTTTTATGATGATAAATTCATTTTAATGTGCATTATAAAAATATATATAACTAGCCCATGAATTCTGTGATTTTCCATTTGGGGAGTAATATAAAGTCTCATTTTAAAACAGATGCATTTAACTAAAAAAGCAGTAAGTCGATTTAAAGAAAACTATCAAGGCAGCCACAGCCCAGGAGGCAGGCAGATGTGGCAGACAGCCATGGAGGCGGTGTGGGCGTCACCGGTTTGGGAATGCTGGCTCATGGGAAATCCCACAGTGGTGTGTGGCCTCAGGCAAGGCACTTGATCTCTCTGAGCTGTTCTTTCCACATCCGCAAAATGGAGGCAGAAGCTCCACCTCAGTGAAGATGAAATGAGGTCATGTGCACACGCATCTCGTTTGTTTCCTCCCTTTCCGGCCCACCCTACTCCCCCATCTCAACCACATCCAGGCTTCTGGGAGGAGGCAGAGCCAGGATTTGAACTCTGATCTGTCTGATGCTGAGTCCTGGGGCACGCCTCCAGGAGGGGAGGGGCCAGCGACTGCAAGGGGCAGCCGCTTTGTGGGCAGGTGACATCCCCCAAGCACTGTCTCCCTCCCAGAAGCACCAGGGTTCTGAGGGATCTTCTGTTCCTCACTGGGTGGCCAGCCTCCAGCCCACGCTGGTCCCTGTGGGCTGGAAGCCTGATCCTCTTTATTTTCACCCCCTCTAACATCCTAGGGAAAGGATAGCTGTTATCCCAAATGCCAGGTCCCTTGGCCGAGATCACCGTGGTAGGCAGAATAAAGGCCCTCCAGGGAACTCCCAGGCGGTCCAGTAGTTAGGACTCTGAGCTTCCACTGCAAGGGGCACGGGTTCGATCCCTGGTCAGGGAACTAAGATCCCGCATGCCACATGGCGCTGCAAAAAAAAAAAAGGCCCTCCAAATGTACCCACATCCTAATACCCAGAATCGGCAAATATATGTTACCTTACAGGGCAAAGGGAATTTGCAGGTATGATTAAGTTAGGGATCTTGAGATTATCTTGGATTATCCACATGGGCCCAATGTAATCAAAAGAGACCCCATTAGTGAAAGAGGGAGGTAGAAATGTCAGAGTCAGACAGAGACTGCAAGATGCTACACTGCTGGCTCTGAAGATGGAGGAAGGGGCCACAAGCCAAGGAATGCAGGCAGCTTCTAGGAGCTGGAAAAGGCAAGGGAACAGATTGCCCCTATCCAGAAGGAATGCAACCCTACTGACACCTTGATCTTAGCCCAGTGACATCCGTTTCGGACTTCTGACCTCCAGAACTGTAAGATAATAAATGTGTGTTGTTTTAAGCCACTGCATTTATGCTAATTTGTTATAGCAGCAACAGGTAGCTCATACAGCTACTCAGCAGAGTCCACGGTGGAACCTGGGAGACTCTGACCTTGGAGTCTCAGCACACTCCATGGAAGCCCCAGTCCCCATCTTCACAAGTGCAGCCCTTGACCTCCTGCTGTGTGATCTTGGACAAGTCACGGACTTCTCTGAGCCTCAGTTTCCTCCTGCACAGTGTGGGGATAATGATAACACCCATCTCGTCGTCTGTGAGGACTAAATAAGAAAATGCACGTGCAGGTGGCCATGCTGTATATGCCCTTGACTCCTATTCTGCCCTTTTCCATTACAAACGACAAGATGTGAGCTCCTCCAGACTAGTCTTTAAACTATCTTTGTTCACTGGTGGAAGCTTTGAAAACCTCCGACCTTCCAAACTCCTCAAAATAAGGAGGATGAAATGTTCCACATTTCCACAGAGATGAAACTGCTTAGGAAGCTGTCCTCCTAAATTCTACTTCTTTCAAAAGAGTCTTCTAAGACTCCCTGACTTCACGGATGATTCCCATATCCTAGAAAGTCTTAATCCAGAAAAAGTCTATAATTCTGGCTGGTTGTCTTGCTTAATAATTTGCTGCCATGGTATATTAATATTTAACAGACACCTCTGTTTCCTCAAAGGCAGAATTACTTGTGAGTTTTCTTTGTGAAGCCAGAGAACATCTTTGGAACTTCCCTCTTCACCCACATTCCTGGAGGTAAAACTAAAACCCATGACTCTATCAGGTTTCATATTTAAACAGAGTTGGGGAGGGACTTCCCTGGTGGCGCAGTGGTTAAGAATCCACCTGCCAATGCAGGGGACACGGGTTCGAGCCCTGGTCCGGGATGATCCCACATGCCGCAGAGCAGCTAAGTCCGCGAGCCACAACTACTGAGCCTGCACTCTAGAGCCCGCGAGCCACAACTGCTGAGGCCGTGTGCCACAACTACTGAAGCCCACACGCCTATAGCCCATGCTACACAAGTCAAGCCACCGCAGTGAGAAGCCCGTGTACCACAACGAAGACCCAACGCAGCCAAAAATAAATATAAATAAATAATAAAATAAATTAAAAAAAAAAAAAGAGTTGGGGAGTCTTGTGTCCTTTCAATGAACCAGGCAAAGCACTTCGGAGGATCTGGCTCACAGCAAAGACCCAACACAGGGAGCTATTTTGATTCTGATTGCTGTTATGATTATTTCTGTTATTAGCTAAGCGCTTTCCCAGCTCGTAGTTCAGCTGAGCTTCCCCCAGACCCAGCCTGGAGAGGAAGGCAGCATAAAGGTGTTGATGTGGACCTGGCAGGCCCAAGGGGACAGTGGCCTGCCACAGGACACACAGCTGGGCCACAGCAGAACGAGAAATCGGGTCCTGCTCGGGGACAGCTGCTTGGGAAGCATGTGAGTGGTGCAGCCAAGGGTAACTCAAGGGCTCTCTTCCCCGGGGGTGTCCTGGGTACCCGCTGTGGCTCGCCCAGGCTGAGGGTCAAGCTTCCTGCCAGACCACTGGCCTGTAATACCCTCCTGGTAACCCACACCACCTCACTTCTGCCTTTGAGATTTAGAGCTGGGACCTGCAGGGCCAAGGCCAGAGGCCTGGAAAATATGAGAAACCCATAGGCCTCCTTCCCCTTCTCCTGCCCCCCAACTCAGCAGGCTTACCAGGGGCTGGGGCCTGCATGTGCAACCTGAGGGCCCCTCCCTGCTCATGTGGAAGGGAGCTAGGCCTTGACCTCAGAGGGTCAGCCTCGGCAGGACAGCCAAGGCTCCTGAGCAGGAGTCTCTAGGGTGATGGCACCGCAGTTGGAAAGGGTGCTGGCTATAAATAGCATGAAGAGCCATGCCAGTGCCCTCTGGCGGAATAGCAGCTCTGGGCATTCACCAAAGATTCACCAGCATCTTGGACCATGGGTGCCACCTGTGTTGTCTATGGGGAAAAGAACGCTGATCCCGGAGCTGGGAACCCAACTCCCCTCCTGGCTCTGGTCTCCACCCAGCCTCTTTCTCGCTCTGAGGCTTTAGAGTGGGAACTGTCGTACTGTGTCCAGGGCTGCTATGAGGACTGGGGGGTAATCCCTGTGAAGCATCTGTTTCCGGCAGCACTTCCCTTCTCCCAGCTGTCAACCCCACCCTCGGAAAGAGCCTCAAAGATCCAGGTCCCTGGAAAGCTGCACACCTGCCATTAACCCCACATTAAGAATGACCTCATTAGGGCATTTCCCCCAGATAGGGGATTTTTACTTAATCAAATTAAAACAACAACAACCAAACAACAAAAGTGATAGGCCCTGCTAAGAGCCAAGTCTCTGGAAGAGATTTCTTTAAAAAGAAAGACTGAGAACTAATATTTATGGTTCTGACCAAAGCACTATTAAGGGACTTCTAGGAAAACTATGGTTATCCTGATTAAAGAGGGACAGACTCTATAAGTACATGCTGTCTACCCTTTGTCCTAACTCTCCTATTCCTGCCAGGAATGCAGGCACAATGGCTGGAGGAGCAGCAGTCATTTTGGAAGCATGAGGACAAAAGACTAAGAATACTTGAGGAGAAAGATGGAAAGAGCCTGGGGCCCTGATGACATCATGAAGCCTCTGTATCAGGCCTGAACCCCCTATCTGTGGTCATCCTGTACTGTGAGAAAAAGAAACCCTACCCAGGAATTCTGACTTCATTTATCCATTCAACAAGAGGCTTGTGTTAAGTGCCTGGGACACAACAGTGGACAAGACAGACAAGGTCCCTGCTCGCATGGGGTGAACAGTATAGTAGGGGAGATAGCTGTGTAACAGTGTAGTAGGGGAGAAACACATAAACAAGTTCACTTCAATAAGTGATAATTCTCAATCACTTTGTTCTGCTGCCTCTGCTAGCCTGGCTTCTGGTCTCTACTAGAGAACAGACTTGCTGTGGGACTTTGGGATAATCACTTGCCCACTCTAACCTCTGTGTCCCTGTCTGTAACATCAGGGAGTGGTCCAAAGCCATCCTCCTGAGGCCTGGCCCTCCTAGGCCAGGCCCCAGTGCCAGGCAGGTTACTTACCCTGAGAAGCTGCACGCAGAGCCTGGACACCCTCCAGGCTGTCTGGCCTGTTGCTGCCCTTGAACTTCTCGGCATTGGGTAAACAGCTGTGAGGCCCCCGGTCAGTCAGCCCAGGCCTCCTGACTGCAGCACTTTCAGAGCCTCCAGTAAATCTCAAGCAACTGCTGAAAGATCTGTGCCCGGCCGGCTGCAGCTGAAGAGCCCCATTGTGGTCGAGGCCTCTCCCTGCCAGCAATGGACACGACCCTGGTCATGTTGGAAAGCCAGGCCAGAGGGGGCCAGGCTGTACTCTGCAGCCACCACTGCTGCTGTCCCAGGCCACCGTCCCTGCTCTGGGGAACCCCTGCCCAGGTGTGCCCCTGAGCCTCAGCCCCGCCCACCCGTACCCCTGCATCCACCTTGTACTCAGTACACCCCAAACCAAGCCCTCTGGGTGTGGACCCTCCAGCCTCTGCATCGCCCAGCACCCCTCTCACCTTACCCTCGCCTTCACTTCCTCCCAGTCACCAAGCCCTGTGGATTCAGCCTCCCTCTCACCTCCCAAATCCTCTGCCTTTCTCCATCCCCACCTCCAGGGCTCCAGTACCACCACCTCCCGCTGGACTTAGCTGTGGAGAGAGGCTGGGGCAGAAGGAGAAGGGGACCCCAGGCTGAGCAGGCTCCGGGGGCTGCTGCCCAGGCCCAGCCCACACACTCGCCCAGGAGGGAAGGTGTTTCTTTGGCCCGAGGGCTTTTGGAGGGCTGGATCTGCTGTCAGACCTGGGCTTCAGGGCCCTCTGCCCTCCTACAGGTGTCTGAAGATGAGGTGGTCTGGGCCACCAATTCAGAATCAATGAATAGATGGATAGATGAGAGAGAGAGAGAGAGAGAGAGAGAGATGGCGTCACAGGGACAGGTAACAATACCACCTCCTAGCAAAAGGCATAATTGACATGAATATATATATATATATATATATACTTTAACCATTAAAAACACTGGACAAACTACAAGAAGCCCACCTAGGACACATGCCTGACTCGAAGGCCGCATCTCCTCCCACAGAATCTGCCCAGGTGCCTGAAGTCCAGCGCTGTGCTTGTGAGGATGCCCTGTTCAGAGCCTGCAGCCCCGTCCACGCTGGCCTTATGGTCCAGGGAACGTGGGTCTGTTCTGGCGCCTCCTCTGGGGGGACAGTGCAGAGATGCTAATCTGACAGGTGATAGCCTCATCCCTGTATTCATTTGACAAGCTTTTACTGCCTGCCTACTGTGTGCCAGGCACAGTGCTAGGCCTCGGGGATGGAGCAGTGAGCGAGACAAAGGCCCCGCCTGCAAGGGGCTGCCGTTTGAGAGAGCTCCAGCTAGATACCACTCATAAAAGTCAAAGTGGGGGCCTCCTGCCAGTGGGGGCTGCCTCAAGCCTGAGGCCACAGGTGGCAGCCCCAGTGATTCCAGCCAAAACCCAACTGGGGGAGGCAGAGGGCAGTAATAGTCACAACATTATTAATAGCATCACAGGGACGGGTGACAATACCACCTCTTAGTAAAAGGCATAATCGAGATGACTTTGGTGGTCTAAAAATAGCTGGACCCTCAGTTCAAGAGGTATCAGGTTTAGGGGAAATCCGCAGACCTTGGAGGGGGACAAACTTGGGTTCATACCCCACCTTCACCCCTGGTAAGCTGTGTGACCTAGGGCTAGTCTCACTGCCCCTCTCAGTTTTCTCATCTGTAAAATGGGTATAACAATAGGCCGGCTTTTCTGGCAGAATCACTATGAAAATTAAGATAATGATAAGGACGTTGGACTAGACAGGTGGCGTCTGAGGCATCTATCCCTGCCCCAGCCTATCATCTTTCCCCTTGCCAACCACACTTCTTAAAGGCTGATTCTGAACAAGCCCTGTCTGGCTCAAGAATTTTCAGTGGCTCCCTATGGCCTACAGGGTCTATTCTTCGGCAGTCACTAATCAGGTGCTCTGTCTGCAGCTCCCCAGGGAAGCCAAGACTTTCTCTGAGGCAGAGCTCTTCCGGATCCCACAGAGAAGGGCAGCCATGAGGCTGGAGCCCCTGCAGATGCACGTTCCACCCCCACCAAGGATACCTTGGCAAGAGGCCTTGGGTGTACAAGGCCTGAAGGTGTCACTGGTATCACCCACCTCAGCCCCACCCCATTCCCCCAAAACCCCCTTACACTGGAGGGAAATGTGGGGGTGTTTGTGGTTGGAGAAGCGTGCTATTTCCCATCAAGGCTAATCTGATGTTGACATTTTCCACCCCACCCCCCAGCTGCTTTGCTAAGCAACACGGCCCTGTGCTCCTGCCTGAGGAGGGCAGGGGGCTGAGCGCTGCCTCCTGGGGGGTTCCCAGGACGACAGAGGGTAGTGATAAGGTCCGGGGAAACTGAAGGTGCAGCATCACAGGGCACCTCTGGAGGGCTGGCCTTTCACATCCATAGTCTCATTTTCACCCTGGGAAGGTGCTGTTCTTGTCCCCATTTTACAGACTAAGAAACTGAGTTTCTTAGTTTCCCAGAAATGGGTTTTCTGGGAGTACATTCTCTCTATGGGTAAAGTCATACCCTTACCACTCACTTTTTAAAATTTATTTTTGAATAGATAACATGCACATGGTATAAATTTTTATTTTATTTTTTTTAATTTACTTATTTATTTATTTAGCTGCACCGAGTTTTAGTTGCTGTGTGTGGGATCTTCGTTGAGGCATGCAGGATCTTTAGTTGTGCCATGAGGAATCTTTAGTTGCGGCATGCAGAATCTTTTCTGGTTGCGGCATGCAAACTCTTAGTTGCGGCATGTGGGATCTAGTTCCTTGACCAGGGATCGAACCCAGGCCCCCTGCACTGGGAGGGCGGAGTCTTAGCCACTGGACCACCAGGGAAGTCAGAAAAGATATACAGTGAAAAATAAGTATCCATCCCACCCCTGTCCAAAAGCTGCCCCATTCACCTCACCTGGGGCAACACTATGGCCTGGTTTCTAGTGTTTCCTTCCAGAGATTTCTACACATGTACAAGCACATTCATATACATCTAATTATCAAAAATAGTAGCTTACCTTACGTTCTGCACCAGGTGTTCCCCGAAGGATAAGTTTGGAGCCTGTGGCATTTAAGTGCATAAAGAGGGTTCCCATTCTTTATTACAGCTGCATAGGATTCCTTTGAGTGACTATCTCATAACTAAATAAACTTTAACCAATGGATATTAGATTGTTTCCAAACTTTTGCAATTACAAACACTACAGCAGTAGGTATCATTCTATATGCATCATTTTCACATGTTTGAGTACACATGTAAGATAAATTCTGAAAGGTGGAATTATTAGGTTAACAGGTACAAACACGCCAGTTTTGATCAATACTGACAAATCATTCTTCATAAAGTTTGTACCAATATATACTCCCACTAGCAATGTAAAAGAGTGCCTGTTTCCCACATTCTCACCAACACAGTGAGTTATCAAACTTTTTGATCTTTACCAACACGATAGATGAAAAATGGCTTGCATTGCAGTTCAATTCATTTTATAAGGTTAACAATATTTTCATATGTTTAGGAGCCATTTGTATTTCCCCTTCTAATAAACTGTCCAGATCCTTTGCCCATTTTTTCTATTGGTTGGTTTATTTCTTATTGATTTGGAGGTGCTCTTTATATATTAAGGAAGTTAATCTTTTGTTAGTAATATAAGTTGTAAGTATTTTCACACAGTTTATCTTTTGATTCGCTTGTGGATTTTTTTACCATTTTTAAAGGCTACTTGAATTCTTTGCTATTTGAAGTTATAGTTCTTTGTTTAAGTGTCTGATTATAAAAATATTCCATTTTTTTTCTAGTATTTTTATGCTGTTGTTTCTACATCATTCCCTCTTCTGAGTTACTTGTGTATCCTGATTTGTACCATTTTTCAGGCCCTAATTATACTGTCTCTTCATCCTGTTTTTGTGTTAGTCTGGAGTGGAGGCTCAACCAGGCAGGGGTGAGGCTGGACACAGAATGGGTGTCATAAATGTTTGTCCACAGCGCCCCCCCCTCCTTGGGTGACTGGAAGGGAAGGGATGCAGATCACAGGAGGCCAGCATTGTGCTGGGAAGAGCACTGTACTGGAAGCCGGTTTTACTTGCTTTGTGTCCAGACGGAGTCTTCTGTGCCTCGGTTTACCCATTCACCAAATAAGAGAGCCTTCCCTTGTGGATATTCGGTGGTTATATCACTTGGAAGGACATTAAACGGGAAGAGCAGGGAGATTACAGAAGGAGGAACAGTGGGGACTTCTAGATCCAGCTCTGTCCCTCTGTCACTGTGCAACCTTAGCCCAAGTCCTGTCTCTTCCCTGAGATTCAGAACAAGGAGGTTGTCCTTAGTGCTCATGAAGAAGGTCCCTTCCTGCTCCCCATCTCTCTCCAACTGCTGGTCTATTTATTCTTTGAGTCTGGAGTTTGGAGTTCAGCCTGGGCTGTGGAAATCAGGGAAGGCTTCCAGGAGAAGGCAGGCCTCCAGCCAGGCCTGATGTGCTGAGACCTGAGTCTCAGATCCAGTCTTGGAGCCGCGGATGACAGAGGCCTCTGCTTTGTACCAAACTCTCTTACCTTATCTGCTTCAGTCCTCAAAACAACCCAGTGAGCCAGTGAGATCTCACTCTTTCCATTTCACAAATGAGAAAACCGAGTCTTTGCGAAGTTGAGTAACTTGCCCAGGATCCTACAGCCAGTCCATGGTACAGCTGGAACTCAGATGCCGGCCTAGGATGAGCAGAAGTTGGTTCTCAGCTTCTCTGAGAGCCGGGATTGGCGGTGGTTGGGGGGGAGGTTGGCTCAGGGTGTGGACGGCGGTTGGCGGTCAGTGACTCTCCTTCGTGGTAGGAGGCTGGATGCGGAAGCAGCTGGAGTTGGGCGATAGGAGGCCAAGGGTCCACAGATAAGGCAGGAGGTGGGCGGGCAATGTGCACATGCCGGCAGCTGGAGTTCAGATGAAATCTCAACTAGCCCAACGCAAAGGCTAGAATAGGGATCACGTCGCTCCCAGGCCCCCGTAAGCCCACTCCCTGCTTCTCGCGGCTGCGTCTCACGGCTGAGCTTTGCAGCACCTCCTGGGATGTTCCCCTGCACTTTGGATGCTGCAGCCCCAGCCAGGCCTCCCTCTCCACTGGGTCCTGGGAGACAACAGGACAAGGAGAGGAAGCACGTAGTCTGTCTGTCTGCCTCCCGGCAGCTACACATGAAAACAGTCAACAGGACCTGCAAACTCTCAGTGCCTCCCGGTACTGGCTGGTGTGTTCATCTTGTTGTACTGTGAGCGCCGTCGTGCAGGGCCCGTGTTCTCCAGCTCGTCCTGCCACCTCACAACTGCTCGCATCACATAGCTACCTTCTCTACCTGGCCCCCAGTGACTTTTGAGTTTGAGGACCTGAATTCGTGGAGCAGAAACACAGAAGGCAGAGATGACAGTTTGCAGGGAAAGGGGATCTTTGAGATAAAGGGAGAAGGAGGCCCAGAGGGAGGGAGTAACATCCCGGAGTCCCACCGCGGACCCGGGGAAGCACCGGGAATAGAATCCAGGATCCCTGACCCCCAGTCCAGTGCTGGCCGACCTGCCTTCCGCTGCCTCTCAGAAGCCACAGAGGAGAAATCGGAAGCACCCAAAGGAAAAGAACGGAAAACACAAATGAATGTTCCACTGATGGCCAGGCCCACCACTCACACTGTGACGCAAGGCAAGTCCCTGCCACCTCCAGGCCTCAGTGTCCCCATCCACACAGAAGGAGGTTGGACCTATGACATCTAGGGCTCCCGTGAGCTCCTGAGCCCCCTCCCCCTCTCCCTCCCAGAGGCCACGTGGAACAAACCGCGCATTCCTCGGGCCTGTTCCGCACGAGCTAATATTGACCTAGGGCTGTTTCCTTTGGCCTGTTCAGGGGCTGTGTTTGCTCTGGCGGGACCCCCAGCCTCGCCTGTGCCCCTCTGAGCTCCAGCTGTGCCGGCCAAGACAGAAGGGGCCCAGATGTGCACCTCATAGGCCAGGGGGCAAAGCAGAAACCACAAGAAGCCCAGAGAACCATCCCATGACCTCCACCCCGCCGCCCAGCTTTTAAAGTTTCTAGTGTATTTTTTAAAAATAAGAACTTGCCCAAACACAGTAAAATGTCTGGGTTTTTCTTTTTTTTAATGTATCTTATAAGTATACTCTCAACACACATCTAACACTCACCCATACACACACATATGATACAATAACTGTTTGTTCTACCTCACTTGGGAATCACATGGAAAGCTTAAAATGAGGCCCTTCCTTGGAGAAATGGCTGATTCCAGGGTCAGGCCAGGGACAGAACGAGATAAGCCCTGAACAGCTTTCTGTGCCAGGAAGTAAAGAAGAGCTCAAAGAGCAACGAGGCCGTCATTGGAGCCACAAGAGCCAGCAAGAAGGGCCCCCTCCAGCTCCCCTTGAGCATTGGAAGAAAAAGGATAGTCACACATTATCACCCACTGTTTTATTAAACAGGAATTATCATTTATCACCCTGAATAAATGAACAGATGAATTAGAAGTGCGATGAGTAACGGCAATTAGCACTGTCTCAAAGTACCACCCTGAAAATGCTTTTCGGATACAAAGGGGAAAGTGTAACTTGACTCTGGAGAGGCCTGCAGGCCAAGGGTCCAGAGCGGCTTCATCAGTAACGGGGCAAATCCCAAGTGCGTGCCACCTGCAGGAAGTAGCGGGAATCCCAGCATCACTTCCGTGATAGCTCAGCTGAAGATGCCCAACTTGAATCTAACCACGAGGAAACAAACCCCAAATGAGGTGCACTCTGCAAAGCAGCTGGCCTGCCGTCTTCAGCAGCGTCAAGGCCGAGAAAGTGAAGAATAGATGAGGAAATGAAGAACTAGCTGTTCCAGGCCCAAGGCGACTGGAGAGATGAGACAACTCAACGTGAGGACAGCTCAACGTGAGGACATTCCTGGGACCACAGGCAACCTCGTATGGGGCTCAAGAATGTCCGTAGAGATGTGCCAGCATCAGTGTCCTGATTTCCAGGTCAAATTGTGTTTGTGGGGATAAGGTCCCTGTTGGTAGGAAACAGACACTAAAATATTCAGGGGGATGGGTCACCAGGGCAGCAACTTACCCTCAAATGGTCAGGGGAGAAATGATTTTTCATACTTGACCTGCAACTTTTCTATAATGTTCAAGATCATTAGAAAATTAGAGAGGGGAGGAGGACTTCATGAATCTACAGCCCTGTGTCCTGAGCTAAGATACCCGGGAGAGGCCAGGAGGAGAAAGGGGCTGCCTCGAAGGAGGCCAGCTCCTCCACCTCCTTCGTAGCACTTCCAGCAAATGAAATGAGAAATGGACGTCCAGAGAGGGCACAACCCTGCCTGAGGTCACACAGCGAGTGGGGCAGCAGGCACTAGCAGCTCCCTTCTTCTTGTGTTTCTCTCTCCCTCCCTCAGGCCTTCTGAGGCCTCCCAGGATTCTGGGCAGCACCTGGTCCCATGGGGCCAACACCAGACAGAGACCAGAGCCCTGAGTTCCATCTTCGCTCTGCCTCACTCACCCACGGCTTTCTGTGGGGCTGCGAGTCGGGGACTTGGGTTAAGCGGGTTCGGTCTCTGACCCGCTGGATGACCTAGGGCAGGTCACTGAACCTTTCTGCATTTGCTTCCTTATCAGCACGTGGTAGGATAACATGTTGAAATATCCACCAGTGCCTCCTTCCCTGGAATTTTCTGTGTCCCGTCCCCCTCCTGCCCCCCTGCTCCCCAGTGCCCACCTTGGGGCAGCCTGGCACACTGCTGTCCTCAGGGATAACACAGAAGAGTGCAGATAACAAAGACTCCAATTCACTGGCTTTTGAGTTTCAGAAGTCCAGACTCTGCCATAGTGTAGAAAATGTGGAAGCCCAGGGGATGAACCGGAGACATCCACTCTTGAGACCAGGTAGATTTTGGGGCTGCGGGGGGACAGACGCAAGAAGCAGTGGGGGGAGCTGAGAGGCTGGGAGTCCCTGAGCCCCCACTGGAGTGGGAGTTCTCCGGATGCTCTGAAGACCCAAGACAGAGGGAGAGAGCTGGGATGTGGTGAGATCGGAGTTCCCACCTGGCACAGGAGCTAGGGACATGGCCTTTCCTGGGGGCGGACAGGGCAGCCAGAGGCCCACCCCATGGCCGGTGAGCGGAGAGCTCTCCCCTCAGAGGGGCAGGTGCAATGAACATCCCCCCTGTACCCACGGAGGCACAGGCATGGCATCCACATGGCCCCAGGGAGCTGGTGGCTCCAAAGGGACATGATGATGAGAAATGAGGGAGGACTCAGCAGTGCCCTCAAGGACTAGACAAGAACAGAGACAAACCAGCAGATAACAACGCTAGGGTCTAATGTGCTCCTCCCACCAGCGTCCCAGCGCTACCTAGACCCTCAGACCTTCAACAACCCTGGGGCACGGGCCAGGGGGGACCAGGCATGACTGATGTTTCCATAACTTAATGCGGTGAAGGCATCTCATAGAAATTAAGGTCAGTTCAGAATTTATCAATAGAAAGAAAGCTGCTCTCCTCACACCTGATGTTTGCAAATTGCGCTTGCTAACTACAGTGTATTAAACGAGAATAGACCAGGGGCACGCTTGGGGCAGGCTCCCACCGGCTTGTGTGGCTAACTGACCATGCGTGTTCCTAACTCTGCGGTCAGCGACCTTATCAGCCACTGTGGAAGCATTTACACCATGGAAATTGGCAGGTACTACCAGTCGGTACGAACTGTAGTTTGTTTTGTTTTTCAGAGAACCTGTTTGCTAGCGTGTCTCTGAATAGAATCTCCTGCACAGGGTTGCCATGGGCATTAAGTGAGCTTGTTCAGAGTGCTTGGCACCGTGACTGCCACGCAGCAGATGCTCAGTAAGTGGTCGCTGCTGAAGCTGCTGTTGCCCTAACAGAAAGACGAGGAGGTCAGGCCCTGCCTCGGAGCTTGTCCCCTCCCCGTCTCACTGCTGGTGGCGGAGTCAGGGGATTTTTTTAGCCCTGTTAGGCACCAAAGCTGTCTGATATGACGGCCCACCCCTGAGAAAGCCTTGCCTTGAGGATGCTGTGCTAGAAGGCTTGCAAAGACCCAAGCCTGCTCAGTGGAGGACAGCAAGGCCTTCTCTGGCCCTCCCAGGCGAGATGGGAACACCAGCCTCTGGGCAGGACCCCATAGAGAGCTAGCAGCAGGGTACAAGCCCCTAGGTGGGGGGACAAGGTGGATGGGAAAGAGGAAGACAGACCCCTGGACACCTGCACAGTCAACCGTAGCCAGCTCTGTAAGGGCTGAAAGCACCAGTGGAAAAATTACACAGTTGTTTTGCCCCATCCTGTGGGCTGCATACGTTTTTGTGATCAGCTGACAGGAAAATGGTTTTCTTCCTGGTACCAGGCTGTATCACATACCCCGTCACACTCGGGAAGCCTCACAGAGGGGTGACACTGGGATGGTTTATGTTTGTTTTGTTTTTCTTTTTCTTCATTTCCGGATGCCCTTGCTCGGTCCAGAGACCACATTGCCATTAAGAGGTCAGGATATTTTAGGATCCTGTGCCCACTCCACCCAGCCTGAGCCGAGAGAATCCAGGATACACGACGATTCTGGCCACTGACCAGCCACGATGGCTGGCAGGGCCGTAAACAGGAGTGGGCGGGGCCTTCCAGGACTCACTGGTTGCGGCCAGTTTATTTGGACGGGAGCAGAGAGCACCAGCCAGGGTGTCCCAAAATAACTCACGTGGCCGGGGCTGGGAGTTTCCCTCCATGGAAAACTTAAGATAATTTTTCATGGCTGCAAGGCCCAGGGCCCCAGACAGAACACCCAGAATCACGTGTGGCCCTGATGGTTCTGGAAGCCCAAGGAAGCCATCCCCCTGTCTCTGGGCTCCCTCACATTGCCAGGGGTTGCGGTATAGCCAGAGAAGGATGGACCCAACTGTCAAGCCCTCAGACGCTCAGGGTGCCACCTCTTCCAGCATTGGACAGATGGGGAAACTGAGGCCAGAGAAAGAAAACTAAAACCGTAAGAGCGGAAGTGTGCTTTGTCCGTTCCTCGTAGGTGCTGGGCACAGTGCTGAGTGCAAATGAACACCGAAGGGAGCAACTGAGTGAGCAGTGGAGGGGCAGGGGCATAGGTGAGGGGAATGAGGGCAGCAGCAGCAGGTCAAGGATGCGGAATCTCAGCCAGGGATCCTGATAAAGGAGATGGGCCTCGAGGAGGCCTTGCAGATGCAGTCTGTGCCCAGGAGAGAGGAGGGGAGTGAGAAAGGCACTCCTGGTGGTAGAAGCAGCACAGGCAAAGGTAAAGAGGCGGGATGACCATGCCCTGCACACTCAGAGCTCATCCACGGCCAGAGGCCGCGATCCGACCACCTGGAGGGAAAGAGGCGGACCTGGGCTTGAGGCCACACCCCTGATCCTGGATCATGACCCAGGGCTGCCCACCGAGGGCCTGGAGGAGCCAAGAGCGAGCTCCAGGGACCCCCCCTGCCCTTGGGCATATAGCACGAGGTAGGAGCCTTGGATGGAAAGGGTCTGGGCCTTGGGAATGTCCTTGTCCTCAGAATCCTCAGCGAGGAAGGAGCCTGGGGCCTCTGGAAAAGCCCAGGTTCCAGAGTCGGACACTGGAGCCGCTCCCAGCTCCACTCCAGGGTTTGCTGATGGTCATGGACGAAGCAGCTGAGTGCCTACCCACCTGTGCAGCCTCTCATTTGATCCCTCCACACCCCTGAAGGAAGCACTGGTATCATCCCCATTTTGCAGATGAGGGGACTGAGGCGCAAAAGTTACGTAGCTTGCTCAAGGTCGTACATTGTTAAGTGGCCAATCCAGGAGCTCAGCCCCTGGTTGACTGACACCAGAGTTGTCACCAACTGCTCTCATTTCCAGGCAAGTCTCTAAACCCCTCCTGGCCTCTGTATCCTCAAGGCCACTGTGACTCCTATGGGGGCATTGGGAGAGGAGTCAATGAGATAATGCCTGTCAGGGACCTGACCCTTCCCCAGGCACACAGCCTACGTGTCTGGAAGCCCCATGCCCCTGACCTTCCCCAGGGACCCTGCCTCCCCTCCCAGGACAAGACGGGGCCCCTCTGGCTCAGCAGGGCAGGGGTTAAGCAGAACTGGGGCCGCTCTGGGGGCCCAGGTAAGGGACCAGGCAGCCAGGGAAACACAGGTCCACTTCATCCCCTGCTCAGCCAGTTGGATCCTCCCTGTCCCCCTGGACCCGCTAGGGACTTGGGGTTTTCATGCATCTGATTGGCATAAATTAGCAGCCGCCAGCAGGAGGGAGGAACACATTCCAGGAGGCCCAGTCTTGTTTTTGGAAGCCCTGCTGAGGGCTCCCCTTGTTCATTGGTCACTGGATGGCCGACTGGTGTTTGTGTACCCAGCGGAGGCCCACCTCAGCCCCCGGTGAGCCCATGACCCACGGGCTCCAAGGATAACACAGAGGGAAGGAGCGTGACACCCAGGAGGAGGCACGATGCCCCAGCAGCAAGACGCCCTCAGACTCCAGACCTGACCCCAACCCCAGACCCTCACCCGGGCTCTGTCTGCACTGAGAGAAGGACCTCTGTGGGGGGCAGTGGGGGCTGCAGGAGGAGGGCCCGAATGGCTTCCTCCAGTGTTCCCATCAGGGGAGGGAGCAGTGGTCCTCCTGAGCTGCTCAGGCTGGATTACATCCATAGAGCCCTTTCAACTGGGCACACCAACCCAGTTCCCCGGGGAAGAAGCTGGTGCCCTGACTTCCCAAGGAAAGGGAAGGGAACGTCCATCCCCAGAAGCCCACTGTGTGCCAAGCCCAGGTTTGAGTGCCTTCCGTGTCATCAAAAGATCCCATGGGTGGTAGAAGGGAAATGGGCAACTTTTGTCTGCCAACCAGCCCTCCCCTCTGCTTCTGGTAACTCTGCAACCATTAGAGTTGTTCTTTAGATGAACTACGAGCAGGAGCTCTGGAACCAGATGAAGTTCAAATCCCAGCCACACTACTCACCAGCTGTGTGCATCTCTGCCTCAGTTCCTTTGCCTGCAAAATGGGATCGTTGTTTCAAGAGTGAGATGAATTAGTGCATTTAAGGTGCTTCTTAGAACAGTGCTGGCACGTGGTAAGCGTGATGAGTTAGCTGTTGCTAATCACCTTAGTCCCACTCCAAGTGGTTCTAGTGAGACTGCTAATCACAGCACCTCTCTCTCCAACCAGAAGGGTGGACATGTGACCTAGATCTGGCCAATAGGAGCATCTCATCTCCAACTGGCCACAGCGATTGGCCCAGGAATAGACAAGCTCAGCCAATCAGACTCTTGCCCTGGTATTTTATATTTGGATGTTGGTAGAGATGCTCTCTGTTTCCCTGGTGTGGCTGAGCTGGAAAGACATAGCCCAGTGCTGCCCATGGCCCTGTCCTCCTGTCCTCACTCACCACATCAAGGAAGCCCGTGTGCAGCAGGAGAAAGTGAGGCCAGCAGACAAGAGACAAGCAGAGCCAAGAGAGATGTAGAGGCAGACTGAGAAACCAAGAGACACACGGAGACTGACAGAGTGACTGGCTGACAGAGAAGGCCACCCCAGTATTTCCATCCCTGCACTTCCCATACTGTGAGCCAGTTAAAATCCTGAATAATCCAAGGTTTATTATTTCTATTGTACAAACAAGCAAACTGAGGCTCAGGATGAAGAGTGTCTTAGTCTGTTGAGACTGCTATAACAAAAGACCATAGACTACAAACAATGGAAAATTATTTCTCACAGTTCTGGAGACTGGGAAGTCCAAGATTAAGACACAAGCAGATTCAGTGTCTGGTGAGGGCCCATTTCTTGTTTCACAGACAGCCGTCTTCCACATGTCCTCACACGTGTAAGGGGTGAGGGAACTCTTGGGGGTCCCTTTAACAAAGTCACTAATCTCACTTAGGAGGTCTCCACCCTCATGGCCTAGTCACCTCCCAAAGTCCCCACCTTCTAACACCATCACCTTAGGGGTTAGGTTTCAACATATGAGTTTGGGGGAGACACAAACATTTAGCCCAGAGCAGGAGTGATCTGCCCATGGGGAGCACAGCTAGTAGGTGGTGGAGCCAAAGGCAGGTGGCCTAGTCCCAGAGTCCAAGGAAGGAGGGAGGGATGGAGACAACTTGGCCTCCTTGTCTCCCCATCCCTCCTTGGAGGAGACATTAGCCCTCTGTTTGGACGGCTGCCTGGAAGAAGAGAGAACCTGAGTTGGAACTCCAGCTCTGCCATTTTCTGGCCATGGGAACCTTAGGCAACTCACATCTCTTCTCTGAGCCCAGTTTCCTCATCTGTAAAATGGGTATAATATTCCTTATTTCATTATGTTAGCATAAACTCATGTCACATTGAGAGTGCCCAGCACATAATTAGCACCCAGTAAATGTTCATTTTTCCATTCCCCCCAAAGAACATCAGTCATCTCAACCCTCCAGGAAGCCAAAACACCTCAGACCTGAAGGGCCCTTCATGTTCTCAATGGATCACAAGGCAGGATGGTAACCTCCATTTTAGAGATGGGGAAACTGAGGCTCAGGATGGTTCAGAAACATACCCAAGGTCACACAGCTTGTTAATGGGACCTCTCAAACTTCAACCAAGTTGCCCTGAGTCCCTGCCCCAGTGTTCTTTGCAGTCAGAGGCTGAGAGTCCAAGTGGGAGAGATGAGGGTAGGGTAAGTGGTGAGGACTGAAGTGGGTAGGGGTGAGCCCTGAGGGTCCTGCCCAGCTTCCAAGGGCTCAGCCCTCCCCACTCTCTCCAAGCCTAGACTCTGGGCCCTGGGTAAAGGACTCCCCCTGCTGGCCAGCCAGGGAGCCCCAGCCCAGGCTCCTGGTAAATCCCATGGAACGCACCTCACGGACAGCTTAGGAGTTTGGAGCTTGTACTCTGTGTGACTTTAGGCAAGGGACTTCACCTCTCTGAGCTTTGGTTTTCTCATATGCCAAATGGAAATAATAACAGTGTAATAAATGAAATAATACTGCAAAGTGCCTGGCACAGTGCCCAGACCAGTGGTTTTCACACTTGAGTGTGCATCAGAATTACCTAGTGTTGAATAAAACCCAGATTCCTGGGCCCCAGGTGCAAAGTTTCCAATTCGGTCTATCCTTCATGGGGTCTGAGAATTTGCATTTCTAACTAGTTCTCAAATGATGCTCAAGCTTTCTGATCTGGGGAAAATAGTTTTAAAAAGTAAAAGAGCAATAAGTACATGAAAAGATGCTTAACATCAGTAATCATTAGGAAAATGCAAATCAAAACCACAATGAGATATCACTTCACACCCATTAGGATAACTAGTATTAAAAAAAATTTTTTTAAAGAACGAGTGTTGGCAAGGATATGGAGAAATTAGAACCTTTGTGCATTGCTGATAGAAACATAAAATGGTGCAGCCACTGTAGAAAATGATATGGAAATTCCTCAAAAAATCAAACTTGGAATTACCATATGACGCAGCAATTCCACTTCTGAGTATATACCCAAAAGAATTGAAAGTAGGGACTCAAATAAATACTTGTATACCCATGTTCATAGCTGCATTATTCACAATAGCCAAAAGGTAGAAGCAACCCAGTTGTCCATCAACGGATGAATAGATGAACAAAGCATAGTATATACATACAATGGAATATTATTCAGTTTTTAAAAGGAAAGAAATTGTGACATATGCTACAACATGGATTAACCTTGAAGACATTATGCTAAGTGAAATAAGACAAATATTGTATGATTCTGCTTATATAAGTTACCTCAAATAGTCAAATTCATAGAGACAGAAAGTAAAATAGTGGTTGCCAAGGGCTGGGGAGGGGAGGGAATGGGGAGTTATTGTTTTATAGGTACAGAGTTTGAGTTTGGGAAGATGGAAAAGTTCCAGAGCTGGATGGTGGTGATGGTTGCATAACAGTGTGAATGTATTTAATGCCACTGAACCATACACTTAAACATGGTTAAAACGGTAAATTGTATGATATGCATATTTTACCCAAAAAAATAATAAATAAACATAAATAAAATAGCACTTGATATGACATCTGAAGGATGAGCATTCCTCTGAGGAAGGGGATAGTGTCCAAGCAGAGGGAACCATGTGAGTCCAGCCTGGGAGGCCAGAGTCCCCAGGGTGTCCTGGGGCAGGGGGCAGGGTTTCAACATATGAATTTGGAGGAGACACAAACATTTAGCAGGGTGAGGCTGAGACCATGAACCTAATCACTGAGGTCCGTGAGACTCAGTCTCCCCATCTGCAACATGGGGATGATACACTCAGTTCACAGAGGACCCACACCAACTCCCCAGAAATAAGAGGGAAAAATCCCAGCCAGGAGGCTGGTTTCTCTGAGATGGGGATGCTGGTGGCGGGATTACATTTTGGGGTCAAAAAGCTTCCCAGGAACTATAGCAACCCCATCTCCACCCATCTCCCTTAAAAGGAGAGAAAACTGCTTCTCCTGCAGCTGGACCCTGCCAGCCCTCACCCAGCCCAGAGGCCTTGGGGACTGGGGCCTGGACGAGCAGTGTTCCAGAGTAGCCACCAGGGGGCGCACTGCACCCACAAACCCAGCTTGTGTCCCGCTCTGGACTGAGGGAGGGAGGACTGTCCTGGGGCCCCTTCTTGGGCAGGAGGCTCCAAGGTCTGTCGCAAGCTGCCCCTGGGCAGGGGACACCCTGAGTCATGGATTCACAGTCACGGACATGTCCAAGTTGGAAGAGGCTTAGAAAGAGGATCTTTTTACAGAGGTGAGGAACCCAGAGAGTAGAAGGCACCCGCCATGGTCACAGGACAGGGCAGGGCAGAACAACACTGGAACCCCACGACTGTCAGCCCCCAGCACATATACCTACTCCTTCTCTCCAAGCCCCCTGAGAGTCTGGCCCAGACAGAGGCCAGGAACCAAGACAAAATGGAACTGTGGGGAGGGGGCTACCACATCCCCACCATCCCCCGTTTTCCCAGGATGCAGAGGCACAGAGAGGTAAAGCTTGTCTGCATCCCTCCTAAGCAGGTCAGGAACCTGGGGGGGGGGTTCCGAGTGAGCCCCCTCTGCTCCTCCAAGGGGCTTATTTTGGGACAGGGCTGTGACTGGCCAGGCAGACCAGGCCACTGCAGTAGCTGGCTCAAAGCCCAGCAGAGAGCCGTTGATTGGGGCTGTGGTGGGGAGGACACTGGGGTCAGCCCATTACAGGCCCGCAGAGGACAGACCATCCGATGGGTCCCCTGGGCCCTCTTTGGAGGCGGCAGGACTGGGGAGGTGTCGGGGAGTCCCCCCAGTCTCTGCAGGGCCTCCAACCCCTCCACCAGCTCCTGACCTCATTTCCCTCCTCAAATTCCTGCTGGAAACAGCACTTCCTCCCTGTGGAACGAGAACTTCCAAAAAGGTCTCACCCCTCTAGGAACCTGTCCCAAAGAAACGGTCAGAAACAGTCACTGAAGCACTTTGGTGCATAAGTTCATGTAACCCTCAGAACCCTACAGCATAGATAAAATGAGTTCATTCCCATTTTCCAGCTGGGGGAACTGCAGCTTGTATGAGGACGGTGAGTGGCTCAGCCGGACTCTACGAATGCCATACCCTGCCTTCTGTGGCTCTGCCACTATGGCCAGACTCCTGGTGCCCACCGTCTCCTGTAGTCCTGCACCCACCCTGCCAGGCAGGTCACATTTTACAGATGAGGAAATGAGGCCCAGAAAACAAACTGTCCTGATAGTCAAGCTCTCCAGGCTTCCCATCACTGCCCAGACCTTGGACAGCAGAAGCACCTAAAAAGTGCCTCAACTCCCCAGGCTGGAATCCAGCGTCTATGGGGGGGACATTGAACAGGTGAAGAGACCTGCTTGGAGAGACCACAATAGAAGGCCAGGCAAGAACACAAGTTGGCCCCACATCACCTTTCCCAGTCACCTCCTTCATTGCTTTCTGCAACTCTAGAGGCTGGAAGGCTAATGTCTCATTTTTTCAAACTACCTTCCAGCCAAGGGTAGCCAGGGACACAGTCTGGCCAAGGAGATCTAGGTGGGAGCCTGCTAGGAAGAGCTTCACTTCTGAAATAAAAAGACAAAGCCTTCCAAATTAGAGACCTTTGGCCTTTCCACTGCCTTTCTGCCTGGAATGCAAATGTGAGTGCTGGAAGTGTGGCAGCCACTTTGGAACTATGAGGGCAAAAACCCACAAATTAGGGACAACGGAGTAGAGCCTGTTCTGACACTGTCACTGAGCTGCTGCTGCACCAGCCCTAGATTTCTCATCATGTGAGAATGCTAAACCCCTAGTTCTTTCAACACTGGTAACTAAGTTTTCTGTTGGCTGCAGCCTACTTGGGTTTTCATTT
The DNA here is from genome assembly GCF_965194805.1 of Balaenoptera borealis. Lineage (NCBI taxonomy): Eukaryota > Metazoa > Chordata > Mammalia > Artiodactyla > Balaenopteridae > Balaenoptera > Balaenoptera borealis. The sequence continues at coordinate 169,919,806 of NC_138860.1, read as the reverse complement.
CCATCCAATACAGAGCAGCAATGAGTAAGGGTTAAGACCAAAGTCTTAAAATATTAGCCTATAGACACATTCACAGAAAGATAGACAAGATGAAAAGGCAGAGGGCTATGTACCAGATGAAGGAACAAGATAAAACCCCAGAAAAACAACTAAATGAAGTGGAGATAGGCAACCTTCCAGAAAAAGAATTCAGAATAATGACAGTGAAGATGATCCACGACCTCGGAAAAAGAATGGAGGCAAAGATCGAGAAGATGCAAGAAATGTTTAACAAAGACCTAGAAGAATTTAAAAACAAACAAACAGAGATGAACAATACAATAACTGAAATGAAAACTACACTAGAAAGAATCAATAGCAGAATAACTGAGGCAGAAGAACGGATAAGTGACCTGGAAGACAGAATGGTGGAATTCACTGCTGCAGAACAGACTAAAGAAAAAAGAATGAAAAGAAATGAAGACAGCCTAAGAGACCTCTGGGACAACATTAAACGCAATAACATTTGCATTATAAGGGTCCCAGAAGGAGAAGAGACAAAGAAAGGACCTGAGAAAATATTTGAAGAGATTATAGTCGAAAACTTCCCTAACATGGGAATGAAAATAGCTACCCAAGTCCAGGAAGCACAGCAAGTCCCATACAGGATAAACCCAAGGAGAAACATGCCAAGACACATAGTAATCAAATTGACAAAAATTAAAGACAAAGAAAAATTATTAAAAGCAGCAAGGGAAAAACAACAAATAACATACAAGGGAACTCCCATAAGGTTAACAGCTGATTTCTCAGCAGAAACTCTACAAGCCAGAAGGGAGTGGCATGATATACTTAAAGTGATGAAAGGGAAGAACCTACAACCAAGATTATTCTACCTGGCAAGGATCTCATTCAGATTCGATGGAGAAATCAAAAGCTTTACAGACAAGCAAAAGCTAAGAGAATTCAGCACCACAAAACCAGCTCTACAACAAATGCTAAAGGAACTTTTCTAAGTGGGAAACACAAGAGAAGAAAAGGACCTACAAAAACAAACCCAAAACAATTAAGAAAATGGTCATAGGAACATACATATCGATAATTACCCTAAACGTGAGTGGATTAAATGCTCCAACCAAAAGACACAGGCTTGCTGAATGGATACAAAAACAAGACCCATATATACGCTGTCTAGAAGAGAGCCACTTCAGACCTAGAGACACATTCAGACTGAAAGTGAGGGGATGGAAAAAGATATTCCATGCAAATGGAAATCAAAAGAAAGCTGGAGTAGCAATACTCATATCAGATAAAATAGACTTTAAAATAAAGAATGTTACAAGACACAAGGAAGGACACTACATAATGATCAGGGGATCAATCCAAGAAGAAGATATAACAATTATAAATACATATGCATCCAACATAGGAGCACCTCAATACATAAGGCAATTGCTAACAGCTATAAAAGAGGAAATCGACAGTAACACAATAATAGTGGGGGACTTTAACACCTCACTTACACCAATGGACAGATCATCCAAAATGAAAATAAATAAGGAAACAGAAGCTTTAAATGACACAATAGACCAGATAGATTTAATTGATATTTATAGGATATTCCATCCAAAAACAGCAGATTACACTTTCTTCTCAAGTGCACACGGAACATTCTCCAGGATCAATCACACCTTGGGTCACAAATCAAGCCTCAGTAAATTTAAGAAAATTGAAATCATATCAAGCATCTTTTCTGACCACAACGCTGTGAGATTAAAAATGAATTACGGGGAAAAAAACGTAGAAAACACAAACACATGGAAGCTAAACAATACGTTACTAAAATAACCAAGAGATCACTGAAGAAATCAAAGAGGAAATCAAAAAATACCTAGAGACAAATGACAATGAAAACACGACGATCCAAAACTTATGGGATGCAGCAAAAGCAGTTCTAAGAGGGAAGTTTATAGCTATACAAGCCTACCTCAAGAAACAAGAAAAATCTCAAATAAACAATCTAACCTTACACCTAAAGGAACAAGAGAAGGAAGAACAAACAAAACCCAAAGTTAGCAGAAAGAAAGAAATCATAAAGATCAGAGCAGAAATAAATGAAATAGAAACAAAGAAAACAATAGCAAAGATCAATAAAACTAAAAGCTGTTTCTCTGAGAAGATAAACAAACAAAATATTAGCCTATAGATTAGCAGCTGTATATCCTTGAGCAAGTGGTTTTGTGGTCTAAGAGCCTCCATTTCCTCATCTATTAAATGGGCATAAGTGTACCTACTGCATAGGGTTGTTGGAAGGGTTAAATAGGACACTGAGTGCCCTCAGCCCAGGACAGAGCACACACACACAAAGGCCAGCTGTTATTAGGAAAGGAGCAAAGGGCAGTGAAGAGAAACAGATCCTCTCTCCTCAAGAAAGGACATTTGGAAATGAGGTTCGATCAGGGAAAATTGAACATCAGCTCCTGAGAGATCAGTAGCTCCCTGAACCCCCAGACTATTGACTCCCCTCCTCTTTAATTAAAGGCAAAGCTTCGCAGACTCAATTAGCTGGCCCACTAGGCAAGGGGGTTGCTTCTCAGTCAGGGCTGGCTGAACACACTGGGGATATGGGAAGGAAACGCCCCCCCCCCACACACACACACCCAACTCCAGCCTTCCAAGTCTCTCCTATATCACTCTTCAGAGTCGGGCATTCCACTATTAGGGGTTCACTCCTTTGGATCTAAAGGCTTGAAGGAGCTTGGGTCAGAATCTCTAGGGTGGGACCCAGGGCATGGATCTTTGTACAGTTCCCTGGTGATTCGGGCCAGCACCTTGCTGAAAAGCCATGGCTTTAGAGGCCACTATTGAGGTGTGAATGCCATGGAACATGTCACCCCCTAAGCTGTGGTCAGCGCTGGCACCTGGGAGTGGGGAAGGGGAAGGAAAGGAACTCACCACCGGGAGGCCACGCCCCACACCAGACACTGCTGAGCACACGTGGCCCTCACCTCATTTAGTCAGCATAGCAATCCTGTGAAAGGGGGTTATTGCCCCCAAGGGATGAAGGGAAAAGCCTCAGAAAAAGTAAGGGACTTGCCCAAGGTCACACAAGTAATATTGAGGAGCTGGGATGCAAATCCAGGCCTCGGCACTCCGTGGCATAGCCCTGGGCTCTGGTCCCAGCCTTCCCATAACTGGCTCTGTGTCCTGGACACCCCCTCCCCCTCTCAGGCCTTCTATAAAATTCAGATGTTGAGAGTCGTGATCTTGCATGACCCCAGCAAGTCAGACGTTGCCTGGGACCAAACCCCAGCCCCACCCCTTACAGGTGATCTTGGGCCAGTTTCTTAACCCTGTCTTGCCTCCATTTGTTCACCTGTAAAATGGGGGTAATACCGGTCTCCCTTTCATAGAGTCATGGTGAGAATTAACTGAGCTGATACCTGGAAAGTGCTTGGAGGGGTTGTATCCCACACAGAGTGAGAGCCGTCCTGCTTTGACTCCCACCTCAGCCACTCTCTTGGGTGGTGAGACCCCAGACAGGTCCCTTGGAGGGGGTGAGGTAGGCAACAGGGTTGGGGGCGGCTCAGAGGGGAGGGAGAAATCACCTCCGAACCAATAATAACAGTTTTGATGACGTGACAGTAAAAGGTCTGCCTGAGCCTCAGGCTCCCAGCTCTTTGGCCCCCAGCTGGTCCCTCGAATCCCTGGGCAGATAAATCCCAGCTCCTCACTTCCTGGCCTCTCAAAGAGGCCCTTTGTCTGGCGGGTATCAGAGGCCAGTTCTGGCCCCACTAAGGTCCGATCAAACTGTACTGCCGACCCGGGACAAAGGGCCCTCACATGGCCAGAGAGGCCCGGCTCTGCTCAGGACACGCCTGCTGTCCCCCAACTTCCGCAACCCGGGGGGCCCAGGGGGACCCACGCAAGCAGCCTGCCTCAGATCAGACGCAGTGGGGACAGAGGCCAAGACCCGCGGGCAGGCAGGGGAGGGCCCTAGATAAGGGGACAGCAGCAAGCCACTCAGCGGGGCTGCTCGTAATCAAAGCCTCCTAAAGTTCCCCATTTGGGAGCCAGAGGGCAGTTTTTTTAAATAAACAAATAAAACGTTCAAAGTCCTCTTGGAGCTTCTCATCAACCTCCAGGCTAAATGCCAGCTGCTCCCCAGCCCCATGAAGTCGTGCCTGCTGCTGCTTCCCCCTCTGCATCCTCCTCTTATCCAGATCCACTGGGGCCCTCCTCCCTGGGGACTTGGCCCCAGCAGTTCCCTCTGCCTGTGGAACTTTCCTCCACCATGGTCCCCATCCTTTGTCCCCGCTTTTCACTCAGGCTTTGCTCAAAGATACATTCCCTGACCCCTGACTCCCGGCCCCCAACCCTTCTCTGGCACTGTCTCCAGTCCTCCGTCCTTTCCCTCTGGAGCCTGTTGGTCCCCACCTCTCTTGTCAAGGTCACCAACGACTGCCAGTTACTGGGCCCAACGGCCAAGCCCCAGCCCCGTTTTAAGTGACCAGCTAGCGGCCTGGACACAGTCTGGACAACACGCTGTCTGCTCTTACTTCTGGGCACCTCGGTCAGTCTTCCTCCTGCTTCGGGGGGCTCGTCCAAAGATGGGAGGTGGTCTCCTTCACCCTCACTCCCTCACGCAGCCCCTGCTTTTAACCACCTTTCTGCTGATGACACCCAAACTCATACCTCCAGCCCCAACCTGTCGCCAGACCTCCGGGTTCCCACATCCACCCTCGCTTCCAGGAGCCCTCGAGGCTGAGCAATGGGCATTTCATAGTCAGCGGGCCGGACGTCCGCCCCAGGCCGCCCTGCCCCCAGCCGCTGGCCGCAGCCTGCCAGCTCCTGCACAAGCACCCCCTTGCTCACCCTCACCCCCTCACAAGGGATGATCCTGCCCCTCCCACCCTCAAAACAGATGCAGAATCGACCACTTCTGCCGCTCCCAAGGCCATCACCCTGGATTTTTGCCAGAGCCTCCAAACCGGTCTGTCTGTCCCGTCCCCTTCAAAACCCTGCTGTGGCTCCCTTCTCACTCAGGATAAAAGGCCAGTGAGGGCCTACATGGCCCTGCACAGCTGCCCACCCCGCCTTCCGCTGTTACCCTCTGACCCCCGTCCCTGCCCACCCCCCCCCACGGCACTCCAGCACAGGCATCTCCTCCCCACTCAGGGTCTTTGCATCTGCTGTTCCCTCCTCCTGTACCGCCCTTCTCGCAGGTCAGTCCCTCCCTCCTATGGGTCTCAGCTTGAATGTCACTGGATCCGAGCAGTCTTCCCTGGCAGCCCCTATTAACCACAAAACAACCGTGCCCCCCAGCAGCACCGCATCTCCACCCTTGCTCCATAGCACTGATCACCCACTGGCCTCCTCTGTGTTTGCTGCGCCCCTCACAATAATTAGGCTCTATGTTAACAGGGACTCCACTGTTTGGGTCAATGCCAGCACCCAGAAGAGTGCCCAGAACATAGTAGGGGCTCCAGAAACTCTTGCTGGGTCAGTGAATGAGCTGTGTATGGAAGGAAAAGTGCAAGTTTGCCTGTGGAGGGGGGATGATGGGGCGGGGGCGGGGCAGGAAGAGATGTTGGCAGAGGAACCGCACAGATGAGACTGAGGCATAAGAGAACGTGGCGTGTTCAAGCGGGTGGGGAGTAGAGTGTGCAGGGTAGAAGGTGGAGGGTCTGAGTCTAGGGCTGGGGAGTTGGGCAAGAGCCTGATCATGAAGGGCATTTGTTCATTTATCCATTCATTTAATATTTATTAAGCCCTATGTGGAGGCTGGCCTTCCACCCATCTAAGGGGAGTGGACTTAACCCTGAAGGTACTTGGGAGCCAATGAGAGACACAGAGCAGGGTCAGAGCATCTCACTGCTGGTCACAATGCACCACACTAGGGAACACAGCAAGCCACTGGGTCTTCCCCCAGGGGGCCTGCTCTGCCAATGTCTTTGCTCCGGGGCAGCCTTTTGGAGGTCTGGGGAGAGCACGCCCACGGAGGTTTCCCCTGGCGAAGCTGCACAGTGACAGTCTCCACGTGAGCCAGCCCATCCATCTGTGACCCTTCCAATGTGCGGGTTCCCACAACCCAGATGGAGGACTTGAACCTCCCAGGCTGAGGGAACCTCTTCCAGCGAAACCAACTCTTTCATTTCCAGGTGGGGCAACTGAGGCTACCAAAAAGAAAGGATTTATTCAAGGTCATACTGCGTGTCAGTCACAATTCTTGTTTACAAGTAACCAGCACCCAATTCAGATGGACTTCTTAAAAAAAGAAGAGGAAAAAGAAGAAGAAGCAGAGAAGGAGGAGGAGGAGGAAGAGGAAGAGGAAGAAGGAGGAGGGGACTTGAGTCACATAACCAGGATGTTGAAGGGTGAACTTCAGGTACAGTTGGATCCAGGCCTCAAACAATGGCTGGCTCAGCTTGGGACACACGCCACCTGCCCTGTGAACCAATCATTGGGCCAGAGGTCTGCAGAACCCTCAATGGCCAAGCCTAGGTATAATATGCCTCCCATTAGAGTGGAGGCGAGGTGGAGGGGAGCAGTGTCAGCCCCATGTGACACCCCAAAGAAAAATCAGAGTGCTGATCCAAGAAGGGGGGGAACAGAAGCAGGTGTCCACCACACCCAGGAACTCAGTGACCCAACCCAGGCCAGAACCCTGGCCACCTGACTCCAAACCTCCCACCATCCCACTCCCCTGAATCCTGTCGGCAAGATTAACTAGACATCAGCAAGGGGGGCAGAGGGGGCCAGCGTGGGAGGTGCAGGAGCTGCAGGAAGGGGGCCAGTCGGGAGATCATCTGGCCGAGAGGTAATGAGCCCCTTGACAGAAACTAATCAATCTCTTAACTCCCTAACCCACTCTCCCACTTTGGCATTTTGCTGAGGGAAACATCTGTCACTTGTTCGAGATGAATGATACACCAACACCATTATTAATGTATTTTTAAGTGGTGTTTAGAATCCACTTCATTTTAAATAGAAGAAAACGACATATATCTTTCCCTGCTTGTTCAGACCCTCAAGGTGCCAGCACGACATGACTGCTGCCTAAACGGTGTGGCATGTGGGCATGGCCCCCAGCACAGTGCACAGAGCCCAGCCCACCTCGGCCCGACGCGCGGCAGGAGAATGCAACCTCCAGTGAGAGAAACCTAAGGCTGGTGAGGGGGGGTGAGATGACTGATTTCCTCTACAGCTGGCAGGAGTATCAGTGTCATTTTTCTGGAAAGTCGTTTAATAGGACGTTTCGGCTCACTCATCTCACTTCTGGGAAGCCCTCTTGAAGATATCACTGGAGATGCGAAACAAAGCTTCGACTGCTGAGGATGTTCATCGTGGCATTGTTTACAACAGAGAGAAATTGGAAATAACCTAAAAGTCCAACCAGAGGAGAACGGTTGCGCAAACTTAAACAGATCCACTCAATGGAATGGTTTATGTCTATTCAAAAAAAAAAAAAATGTTGCCTACAAAGATTATTGACTTCAGATGATTTGATTGGAAAAAGCAGAAACTGAAGGAAACTCAGGTAAAAGGAGGATTATTTTAAGCATCAGAGGAGTTTCCCAGAATACAACTGCCAGCAGCAAAACTGGACACACCAAACCTGCCAGGTCCACAAGCAGCATATATCTCCCCAACTAGGTCTCTCATCCCTGTTTCTCTCTCACTTCAATTTTCTCTCTCTGCAGACCAGCTTGGTGGTTCCACTCCCAGAGTTTACCAGCTCAGTCACATAGTTATTTGATTCAATCTTCCCCTCTTCCTGTTGAAAGAAAAATAGACAAGAAGGGAAGGAGGAGAAAGGGTAAAAAGAGAAAAGAGAAAGAAAAAAGAATTCCTAGAAAGTCTCAGCCTGGTCCAATCAGCTGTGCTGGACCAGGAGGGCTACTCACATGACAACAGGCTTCTATCTTTCTTGTTTGGATGGGGTAAGGCAGGGGAAATGATTGCTATCTCAAATAGGAGTACATAATCCAGGGTGGATTCGTTATCCATTGCTGCATAACAAATTATCCCCTTTAAACATTTAGTGATTTAAAGCAGCGTTTATTTCACACACTTTCTGAGCGTCAGGAGTTGAGGGGCATCTTAGGTGGGTGCCTCTGACTCAGGGTCTCCCATGAGGTTGACATCAAGTCTTCCGAACGCTTGATGGGACTGGAGGACCCACTTTCAAGTCCACCCGTGTGGCCATTGACAGGAGGCTTCAGTTTCTTGTTGGCTATTGGCTAGAGGCCACAGTTCCACCCCACACAACCCTCTCCATCAGGCTGTTTACAATGGGACAGCTGGCCTTCCCCAGAGCAAATGATCTGAGAGAAAGTGAGAGAGAGAGAATTACCAGGACTGAAGCTACAGGGTCTTTTCTAACCTAATCTCAGAAATGACCCCATCAATTCTTCCATAACTTATTGGTCACACAAAGTAACCCTGGCACTGTGTTGTGTGTGGGGGGACTACACAAGAGTGTGAACCCCAGGAGGACAGATCAGTGGGGACCACCTATGAGCCTGGCTAATACACACAGAAAAACTCATTCTATAGCAATGGTTTCAGAAGTGGATGTACGATTTTTAATATACGAATCAAGTGGGGTGAACATAGTCCAAAAGAAAACCTTCTTTGTATAATAACTTGCCTTTGGTTATTCCTACTGGGTAAAGAGGACCTGACCAGGCCAGAGCTGAGACTGGACACATCCAGCTCATAGGGCTGAGCCATCCTGTTACCCACATGAGAACTGGGTCACAGGATGGCAGCAGGACCAAGAGTGGTGCTTGGGTCCTGCCCTAGGTGGGGTTCAGGCACACATGAGATGGGTCTGGCGGACTAGAGGCAGGCCCCTAAGGGAAGCCAGGAAGGACCGTCAGGAGCCAAAGGAGAAACTCTCAGAGGGTGAGTGGCAAGCCAGACCCAGCAGCAGGGGTCTCGGGATGGAGGGAGGCGGTTCTGAATTCCTCCTGCCACCTGGTTTCTGGAGCTGCTGCAGCCCAGTCGCCAAGCCCAGGAGGAGAAGGCTGAGGGTGAGCAGACAGAGCTGTCGTAGAAGATGGGGGACCCCTCCCCCTCGAGAAGCACTCTTCCCCTCACTTACCAGCAAACAGTGAGCTCCTGCAGGGATGGTGGAACTGAGAACCTGTGGGCCAGGGAGGCAGGACCCGGCGGGCCGGGGCCCTGATGGAGAAGTTGACGGTAGCAGTGGCAGTGGTGGCTGATGGGGACAGAGGACAACGCGGGTGGCCGCCTATTCCCATTCATAAGCACGGAGGATTCACCCACACACTTCAGAGGGGACAGGAACTCCCCAAAGATGTGGGGTTCCTGCAGGAGAAGGTGGGGGTTGGAGCCAGCAAGATGCAGATACTCACGCTAACGCTGCTAGCGAAGTTTTCACCATTTACCATCCTTAGAACCCCAGGGCCGGGGAAAGCGTGGTGGAAATCTAGGCCAAACCCCACCCGAGGCTGGAAGCCCTGTCCGCACATCTCCACCAGGCTTGACCACTCCCAGCAACGGTGGGCTCACGACTCCATCAGGACATTCATTCCGTAATCAGACAGCTGTGACACATCGAAAGTTCATTCTGAAATCTGAAACAACATCTCTCTCCCTATGGGTCCCTCTGATTGTCCCTAGTTCTGCCTTCTGGTGCCTCAGAAAACCAATCAGCAACCACTCCCCCTGATGGTCCCATGGCCGGTCATCCTCTTCAGTGTTCAGGTCTGCTCTCCCAAGCACATCGTAGGCCATCAAGACTGCAGCAGGAGGGGACTTCCCTGGTGGTCCAGTGGTTAAGACTTTGCCTTCCAATGAAGGGGGTGCGGGTTCGAGCCCTGATCAGGGAGCTGAGACCCCACGTGCCTCGTGGCCAAAAAAACCAAAACATAAAACAGAAGCAATATTGTAACAAATTCAATAAAGACTTTAAAAAATGGTCCACATCAAAAAAAATCAAAAAAAAAAAAAAACAGAAGACTGCAGCAGGAGCCAAACTGAATCCCACCACACACCCATTAGAATGGCTACTATTAAGAAGACCGACCATGCCAAGTGTCGGTGAGGTTGTGAAGCACTGGGAACTCTTGTACACTGCTGATGCGAATGTAAAATGGTACAATCACTTTGGAAAACAGTCCGCCCTTCCAAGTCCCCCAGACCTTCCATTGCTAGGTATTTACCCAGGAGAAATGAAATATATGTCCACACAAAGACTGGTACATAAATATCCCTAGCAGCTTTATTTGTAATAGTCTAAAACTAGAAACAACTCATATGTCCGTCCAAAGGTGAATGGGAACACAAACTGTGGTGTAGCCAATACGATAGAATACTACTCAGCAGTAAAAGGAACACAGGACCCTCTGGATGAATCTCGAAAAGATTACACTGACCGAAGGAAGCTAGACACAAAAGTCTGCATACTGTATGGTTTCATTGATGTAAACTTCTAGAAAAGGCAAAGTGATCTATAGTGACAGAAAACAGATCAGGGCTTGCCTGAGAATGGGAGTGGAGGGAGGGAAGGGTGGCTAAGGGGAAGGAGAAAACTTTCCGAGGTGATGGGGATGTCAGGGGTGATTGTGGCGGTGCCCTCGCCAGTGTATGCACCTGCCAGAACTCTTCGAAGTGTAGGCTTTCAATACAGCAAGTTGTACACATGAAATAGGCACAATGTGTTTTAAGTTGTTTCTTAAAAACTCGAACACACGATGCCTTGAGTGATTTACCAAACTGTGGCCAAGCTGGAGGCCTCCTGGGTCTGCTTTGACGAGCCTTTTGTAAGTAGCTCATGGATGCGCCTGAGCGATGCTTACTGGGCACCATCTCCTTGGCAGGTTTAGACCTCGTTAATCCATGACTCTGGAAACTGGCTTCCCACACCCACCAACGGTCATTCGGCAAGTTCATGGCAGAGCCAGGAGTTAAGCGCAGCTCTCCTGATTCCCAGGCCCTTCTCTTCCCCATGGCGTAAGGAGAAATAGAAGCACATGGACTGCTTCATGGTTCTCCAAGCTGCTTGACATCTGTAATCTCATTTCCTGGATTAATCCCATTTAACACAGTCGAGTGTGTAATGGATAAGATGGTGCTGGGAGGACAGACAGCTTGTCTATTTATGGTAGGCGTCTATTCTGATGGCTCAGGGCCCAGGCCAGGCCAATTGTTAGATATCTTGAATAACCCTCCTGGGTTAAGCATTCTGGGCTTTGGAGTCAGACAGAACTGGGCTGGAATCCAAGCACTACCACTTACTAGTGGAAGACCTCGAGCAAACCATTTAACCCCTCTGAGCCTCTGTTTCCTCCTCTGTAAAATGGGAATAATAGCAATAACTGCCTCATAATGCTGCAGGGAGGATTAAATGGGATAGCAGCAACCAGCTCATAGTAAACACTCAAAGTCTGGCAGCTGTCATTACAGCTATTACTACTATCAATCCTCACAATGCTCTTATGAAGTAGGTCCCATTATTATCCCCATTTTGCAGATAAAGAAACTGAGGCTCAGAGATGTAAAGCGATTCACCCAAATGACCCAGCAAATAAGTGGCAGCGCCAGGATTTGACCTCAAGTCCCCTGTAAGGCTCCAAAGCCAGCTCTGGATCCTCAGCATCACACTGCCACCTCTCAGGTGCAGCGGGGATTCTAAGATAGGAAGGTATAATCAAAAAGTCCCCTCAAAGCCCACTGGTTACAGTTAGAGCTGAAGGAAGCCGAGGCCTGGCCAAACTGGTGTGACCGAGGTCAGGTCAAGAGTCCCCTCTCTGGACTCTGGGCTCTGCCACTTAGAAAAGCAGGATGGGGGACATCCCTGGTGGTCCAATGGCTAAGACTCTGTGCTCCCAGTGCAGGGGACCCGGGTTCGATCCCTGGTCAGGGAACTAGATCCCGCATGCATGACACAACTAAGTTCGCATATCGCAACTAAAGATCCCGCACGTGGCAGCGAAGATCCTGCATGCCACAACTAAGACCCGGCGCAGCCAAAATCAATAAATAAATAGAAAAGCAGGACGGCACAGAGAACGGAGACCATGAGGAAGGGCGCGCCCCCAACTCCAACACATCCCTGAGAGCAACCAGGCCTGCTCTGTTCATCAACATCCAGAGTCATCAGAGTCTGAACGCCAAACTGTAATAGGGTCAGTGTGTGACCCTGTGCAGGTCCCCAAGCAACTGAGAGCCCTATACCCAGCCATAAGCCAAGAACACTGGACAAGATGACAGCTCAGACCATCTTAGTTTCCAAAGTGCCGGGAATACCTGGGATGCAGAGGAGACCCAACTCCAGGTGGGCTGGGGACTTTGAAGGTACAAAGGGGGTGTCCCAAGGAGAGCCCACTGGAGCAAGGTTTTGGCCCCAGCATGGGGTCACCGTTGATGCAAACAGGCAGCCTGGGGAAGGGGGCGGAACGATGGCTTTGGAGACAGCAGACCTGGATCCAAATTCCCTTCTGCTATTCACCCACAGCCTGGCCATTTCACTGCCTGTCTCTGAGCCTCAGTTATCTTCATCCACAAAATGGAGACAATCACACCAGCTTTATAGGGTTGTGTGGCATTTAAAGAAAATCATTTATCTGAAGCACCGGTAAATAATAAATGGTGGCTGCCTTAATCACTGTTTCCCACCTTCACCAGCAGAAGTGACATTCACGCAGCTCCCAAAGGCTGCAGGGAGCAACCCTGCATGCCCAGCCAGTGCCCGCCCAGAGGACAGTGACCCCGGACGGGCACCTCCGCAATGGACACCGCCGCCCACCACGCTCAGTCACAGAACTGAGTGCAAACTCACCCTCGCACACAGCGACCCCACCTGAGCATGTGCGCACCCGGTCTCTACCAGGATTTCCCAACGGGAGGAGACATTTCCTCACGTCTGTGACTGGGCTGATGGAGGAGGCCGTGACCTTGGTGCTGCTTCTGTAGGTTTCTCAGCAAGCCAGCGGGTCCCTAGCACAGCCTGCAGCACCAGGGGATCTGGAGAGAGGAGAACCCAGGGTCCCGGGGAGGAGGAAAAGGCTTCCTGCCCGCCTCACCCTCCTTCCGGGCTGTGATTGTGTCTGACCAGCCCTGGAGTCGACCAGTGAGTGTGTGAGTCCCCAGGAGGCCAGGATGGGGGTGCCCTAGCGGGAAGAAGCCTAGATAGATAGTCTCGGGGGTGGTGGTGGTGGGGGGGGGTCATTGTGGCAGGATGGTACAGTGGTTACACCAGGGAGTTTTGGAGCAGGAGAGCCCTGCTTTGTCCCCCAGCTGTGCCATGTATTAGCTGTGTGACCCTGGACAAGTTACTTAACCTCTCTGGACCTTAGCTGTCCACCTATCAAATGGACATGATAATATTAGTGGGATAATATTACATGGTAGAAATACTGGGAGTGGGGATGTGGGGAAGAGTTAAATGACATCACACACGTCCCTAGACATCGTAAGCACTCAGAGGTGTGAGTCATTTTTATCAAGGGTCCAGGAGCAGGAAATTGCCTATAGATATCGAGTATCCCATGGATTGCAAAGTGACAGCTCACAAGCCCAAATGCAGCCTACAAATGGCCTTTGTTTGGCCCACATGGTGTCTTTCTTTTTAAATTTTTGCCAACACTTAATAATCAGATTTCACATCAAAATCTGAATTTTCTGCTTCTCTTGAAAAGTTCAAACATTGGCAATCCTAGGCCCGCTTTCCCGCCTGGCAAGTACCAGCCAGAGCTGAGCAGCCACTGCCCAGCTCACTCCAGTGCTTCCTAGGTCCAGCCGCCTCTCCTGCTCCCTGCCCTGCCCTGTGGGCCCTGGAGGTTGTACCCCTTGACCTGGCCCTGCGCCTTCATGATGCCACACAGGGAAACAGGACTCTAGAGGGGGCAGAAACCCAGCCGGGGTCACACAGCAAGTCAGTGGCAGAGCTGGACTTAGGACTCAGGGGGCCGGATTCCCAATCCCCCCGAGCACTGGTGAGATGCTAACAAGAGAGACTGGCCGTGCCCCCAAAACTCCTGCATCTACAGCCCTTACTGGAGAGATAGGATCATCACTGGGCATGGTTACTTTGCTAAGCCTTAATTTCTTCATCTGTAAAATGGGATAATAGTCCCTTCCTCAGGGTGATTGTGAGGACAAAATGCATTTTTTAAAGTAGGGATCTTAGAGCAGCACCCAGCACACAGTGACTGGCTGATAAGTAGCAGCTATCATCACTGTTATCAATAAATCCTGGCCTGCGTGATGCATGCACACCATCTCATTGCTTCCTCTAACCAGCTGTGATGTCACTCTGCTTAGCCCCATCTGACAGATGAGAAAACTGAGGCCCAGAGGAGGGGCGTGAGACTCACACAGTCCATGAATGATGAAGCCAGCATCTGGAATTCCAACCCAAGTTCAAGCCAGGACAGTCTGGCTCCAAAATACCAGCTCTCCCCATGCATCAGAAGCCTCTACAGAGTTCACATATAACGATTGAGGGCCTACTATGTGCCAAGCCCTATTGCAGACACCAGGGATAAAGTGGGGAATCCAACAGATGAGAAGGGCTGGGGCCATAAACAATAAACATATCACTCAGGCTCTGGCAGTGGTAGATGCCAGGAAGAAAAAATAGGAGAATATTAGAGAGTGCCTGGATGGGCACAGTGGGTGCCTTAGCCAGAGCAGTCAGGGCAGGTTGCCCCAGGGAGGTGACATTAAATAGGGACCTGAAGGCTGAGCAGGAACCAACCAGGCATCAACTGGACAGAAGGCTCCAGACTGGGCCAAGGCTTGCGTTCTCCAGCCACAGGAGGAAGGCCAGTATGGCTGGAGCAGGAGGAAGAAGGCATAGAGTCAGACAGGTAGGTGGTGGCCGGAGTACTGAGCAATAGAGCATCTGGTTTAAACGTAACAACCCCCTCCACCCTTCATCCAGGGCACGCCATGTGCCAGGCACTGCGCTGAGACCTCTGCCTGCGATGCCTCATTCCATCCTCCCCAGGCACCTGTGAGCTACAGCTCATTGTCCTGTTTGCCAGGTGATGACACTGAGGTTCAGAGAGAGGCAGGGACTTGCCTGGGGCCACCCCGTAGAGGAGGTGGGTGCAGGCCTGGAGTTCCCATCTGGACTCTAAGCCAGGCTGTCTCCACGTGCCACCTGCTGGGAGCAGGCTCAGGTGTCAGCCTGGCCTTGATGTGATCAGAACAGGGGTCAAAGGGTCACCTCCCAGCCTAGCAGGGCTCTTCCTGGAGCAATAAGGCTTTTACGGTTCCCATCCCTGGTAACACCAAGCTTCCAGCCCACGGGCAGGGACACACACATCACACACATTCACGTGCCTATGCGTGCGCACACATACACAACAGCCCAGCCAGGAAGAAGGGCTGGGAAGGGGGCAAGAGATGGTTAGGAGGAAACAGTGCTCTCCATACGTAATGAGCTTCCAGGCACCCGGTGGCTGTGGGCAGGTCCCCCCGAGCTCCTCATCTCATTGAGGGGTGCAAGTCATCACTCAGGCCGGAAGCCTGGGAAGCATCCCAAACTCTCATCTTTCCTACGCTCCCCGCTTCTAGCCTGCTACAAAGCCCATCCTAGTTCCCCCATCCATCCTTGTCTCCTACCTGGGCTCGAAAGGTAAGCATCTCTCCTGCTTTCACATCCTCTCATTCCACTGCCACCCCCCTTTAAGCTGGAGAACCAAGGGCAAGACAGTAGTGGCCGCTCGCGAGGACTTGGGGCTGGGGAAACCCGTTTAAAGGAAGACCAGAGCATTAGTACAGTGATGTCACCAGCCCTGGCCTGCTGATGGACACCAGCGTCAGCCTTTGAGACACACACATACACACACACACACACACACACACACAGACCTTGAGTTCTCATTTCATGGCTATCAGGTTGCAGTGACACTGCTCCAAGACAAAACAGGACGACGGAGCCAGCCAGATGGGGTGAGGGTCGAGAATCTGAAACCCCCTCTGCTCTCCACGATCACCCCCTCTCCACCCACCCCCACTCCTTGGGGAGGAGCTCACCCCCCCGACACCCCAGGCATGGACAGAGCCCAGTCTTGGACTTAGGGCCCCGAATTCCTGCGCTATGCAAGCTCCCTGCCCCACACGGGGCCTCCTGTCTCCATTGGTAAGGCCCAGGTGGATGACCCCGAGGGCCCTCCCAGTCGAGGAAGTCCACCTCTTACTGGCATTTGGTTCCCAGACCCAGTGGCTGGGAGTCTCCCGAAGCCCAGTGTGCAGTCAGCAGGCAAGCCAGCAGGGAGCGCACATGCCTCGTTAATGGGAGATGGAGGAGCCCAGCCCTGGAAGGACCCTGGAAACAGTGAGTCTCTACTTGTACCCCCTCCCATTCTGGTTTTCAAAGGGCTCCCCACAGTCTCGGGACCAGGCCTCTGTGCCTTTGCACACATAGTCCCCACTGCCGGCCTGTTCTGACCTCCTTGCCTACGAAACTGAGTGAAGCATCTCACCTCTCAGATGGGGAAGCCTGTTGCTGCTCCTCTGAGCAACCGCCTCTCTCTGAGTTGCTTTATCTGGATCCTCAGGGCCTGTTGCATGTCTGGTCCTAAACAGAGGTCGATGCATTAGTGGATGGAGGGATGGATGGAAGAAAGCCAGCTACAAGCAGCCCACGTAGTTCTCCAAAATCAAATAGTATGACATGGAAAAGCCCTGGGGAGGAAATCATTTTAGGAAATAAAACACTTACTGAGGTCTAAGGAACTGACACTTGGATGGACACGTGTGCCTGGTATAACGATCTTATTAAATCCTTACGAAACTCCTTTGGAGCAGGTAATAATACCCCCATTTTACAGAGGGGGAACTGAAGCTTAAAGGGAACAAGTACATTGCCCAAGATAACCCAGAACATATGTGCAAGAAGCAGGATTTGAACTCAAATCTGTTTCACTCTTCATCTTGCTCTTACCCAAACGTCAGCTCTGGGCTCACGCCCTCCTGACTCCCCAGCAGGGTCCTCTGGGTGATTCCAAGAAGCAGACAAACATAGACAGGCCTCGAATGGACTGGCAGCCCTTGTCCTAGTTTTCACTAATTCTATCCTGACTCTCAACCTACCCCAAATTCTAGAGAGCCTAATTCTGACCCCACCAGTAAAAGCTAACATCTACAAACAGCTTACTCTGTGCCAAGCACTTTGGATGCAACATTTGTGATCCTCACCAAAACCTGATATGAGGCATATTATCCCTATTTTACAGATGAGGAAACTGAGATTCCAAGAGGTGAAATGATTATCCAAGGTCACACAGCTAATAGGTGGCAGAGGCAGGATTCAAACCCAGGGTGTCTGTTTCCATGGCCCAAGCTCTTACCATTACTTAAACTCACTCGTTCTCCCATCCTCCAGCAGACACTCCAAAGGTCCTCTCTTGGCCAAGCCTCCACTGGACTCATCCTGAAAAGGTATGACCTTCCTCAGCGCCCCCCCACCCACCCACAACAATCAGAGTCCAGTCCACAGCCCCAAACCCTGGCTTCAGTTTGGCTTTCTGGGATTATCATCCGAAGAGGAGGAGTTTTGATGAAACTAAAATGAACACCTCTTCCCCTCTCCAGAAGCATTGGGGCCCCCAGACACTTGTCCTAAACTGGGCTCTGAGTCACACATGTCCTGGCTCTGCCACTGAATCTCTCTGGACTTGGGAGGGTCCTTTAATAGCTCTAAGCCTCCGTTTTCTCATCGGTAAAATGAGATAGTAGGATCAGGATCTCAGGGCTACAGCGGGGGCTCCTGGCACATTCAGGGGCTCACACTATGCTAGTTCCCTTCCCTTGAAGCTCCTAAGGCTGATCTAAAGACCCAGCCATGGGAGACCTCCCATTTATTCACACATTCATTCAGCCAACCTCTGGGCACAACTGATTTGTGCTGGGTTCTATGCCCTGTGACCTTGGGCGAGTCACTTCACCTGTCTGTGCTTCCACTGATCATCTGTAAAGTGGGGATGAATGTGGCACCTGCCTCCAGGGTTGTCGGGACAACTAGAAATCATGCAGGTGAAGTCTTAGCACAGTACCTGGCACATAGGAAGAGCTCAGTGGTGGCAGCTAGTTGGATATTATTGAGGAGTTTTCAAAGTCTGATTGAGGGAAGGAACAGCTAATCAAATAACTGTCATACAACGAGATCACTGCTAATACCAGGAAAAACTGGATGCTGTGGGGACACAGGGGATGAGGCAACCAGCCCTGACTGGGGAAATCAGGGAAGGCTGCGCAGAGGAGGTGCTGTTTGGAGGATAAGGAGAATTTCACCACGAGAATGGGGGAGGCATTCCTGGCAGGGGAACAGCAGTTGCAGAAGCTCAGAGGCTCTTGGAGGGATAAGCAGATGTTCAATGAAGAGGTGGCTGTATCTGGGGAAGTTTGAGGACGTGGAGCTGGGAGGTGATGGTGAACCACATCATTGACCTGTCTGGGGGATTGGGACTCTCTCCTGGGGCAAAGAGCCAGAGAGAGACAAGATCCAGTCATCTTTGAGAAAGATGTTCCAGATGGTGGCAGGGTCTAGGAGGATGGTGCAGGGCAGGGCAGAAGGCAGAGACTGATAAGGCTGTTCCTGAGGAGGGAGGGGGAGAATGAAGGAGAGGAGGAGGGGTTAGCGGTTGGAGAAACTATTCAGACTCCAAGCTCCCAAGACCTCTGCCAGGAAGGAGGGGCTGAAGCAAGGTGAGGGCCGAGGGCGACCACCTCCCCAGTCAGCCAGGACCAGAGCTAAGGCCGGGGTCGGGAGGGGGGCTGCCAGCACACTGAGTCACTCACTCCACTTATTGGATTTCTGAGAAATTGGTCCCCTCCCCCATGCCCCAGCAGCCAAGGCCGCTCCATTAAAGTGGCTTTGTCAGTCAGCCCAGGAGAAAGAACCAGGTACTGAGCAGGAATGGGCTGGGCACCAAGGGGAGAGATACATGACCCTGGGAATTCTCAGAATGGCCATGGAAGGGCTGGTGCTCAGGGCTGATCATACAGGAGGCAGGAGGGGACATGGTTAGGGGCAAGGGGGCTGGAGCTGGCAGCCTGCTTCAAATCCCTGCTCAGCCTTTAAAGGCTGTGTGACCTGGGGTCACTTCCTTAGCCTCTCTGTGCCTCAGATAGGATCCCCATAGCATCTACTCAAGACAGAGGGTTGTTCTGAGGATTACTAAATAAAATCTGTCAACGACTGGCCATGCTGTGGTCTCTGGGTGAGGGTTGGGTGCTACTGTTACTGTGGAGAGTGGAGTTATCTATCTAATGCCCTCCAACTGTCTCAACCTTCAGCTTTCAAAGACTCCCCAAGATAAAATCCACGCTTCTTGGATGTACCCTGTTCCCTCACCAGCCCATCCCCCCTCCTTGTCTATACTGGTGCTCTTGCCAGAATGCCCTCACTTCGTCCCCTTGTCTCTCTGATATGCTCCTCTTGTTTCCACAGTAGGTCTCCACTGAGAGATGCTGTCCTCTGGTTTGGGACGCCCCTCCTGCACCCCTCCATCCCCTGCCATCAGGAGTGGCTCTCTCCTCCGGACTCCCACTCAGAGCTCTGGCTAATATCTGCCATTTATGGTTTACAGGTCTGCTCCCTTACAAGGAGAGGGGGGATTGTGTCTGAATGCCAGGGCCCAACACACCTGTGGGCCTCAGCTAATAGTGGGTGACTGAATGAGTGTATAAGCACCAGCCAGCGCCGATGTAAGCTACCGTGTATGAAGCATCTCCTCTGAGACTCGATCCTCACAAGTGTCTTGTGAAGTGGGAGCATTACGATGCCTACTTCACAGGTGAGGAAACCGAGGCTCAAGGCTGAGGGACTGTCCAAGGCCGCCCAGGAAAGAAGGGACAAAGCAAAGATGAGAATTCGGGTCTGTCCCACCCCGCCTCAATCCAGAGGTGGACCTCAAGCTCTCTCTCCTCCGTCTCCCTAAACCTCTCCTCTCTGTAGCTGACAAAACACACTGACAGGCATTACCTCCTTTTTGGGAGAAGCCGCGTAGTACCAAAGACTGCACTTCCAACTCTGACTGCCAGGTTTCCTGGCTGTGGACCCTGAGCAGGTTATAAGTGAGGAAGTGAGAGGAAAGGTCTGCTTGCCCAGGGTCATGGTGAGAATCAAGGCCGGCACACAGAGCAGGCGGCACCATGCTAGGCTCCCCAGGTGGGAGCTCGTGTTTTATTACTGATCTGTATAATAGTCAGCTCAGATGGACATTCCTCCCATTTTACAGATAAAGAAACTGAGTTTCCAAATGCTGAAATGACTAGCCCAACTCACAGATATAGTAAACGACTCAACAGAGTCAGAGGCTCAAACCACTGCTTTCAGCACCAGACCTAGCACCTTCCCCTAGATCACTCCCAAAACAGTTCTCACCCCTCAGTAACCTAAAGGTGTCAAGGGCCCAGTCCAAGTGACAAGAGCCAACATTTACTGGGCACTTACCCTGTCCCCGTTCTAAGCCCTTGTATTAACTCACGTAATCTCACAACAACCCTAACGTGGGTGTTATGATTATCCCCAGTTTACAGATGTGAAACTGAGGCACGGATGGCTTGAGCGACCCCCCCAAGGTCACAACGCCACTAAGAGGCTGGAACAGGAATTAGAAGGCAGGCAGCCTGACCCCAGGTCCAGCCGCAGGTTGGGTGTGAGGTCAGGTAAATGCGAGGTTATAGGTAAATCATCCAGAGACCAGACCCAAAGTCAGTGCTGGAGGGTGCAGACCCGGAATCCAAACCTGAGGGCCTCCCCTGCACCACCGCCCTCCGCTTACCTGTGGATCTGGGGACTCCGTAGTGGGCGGGGCAGGGCGGTGTACCTCCCATCCCCGTTTGCGACCTGGGGGCTGCCCCCGGGGCTGCCCCCGTCCCCACCCCGGCTAAGGTTAAGCTGCACCCGGCGGGTCCCAAGGGCTCCCCCGGGAGCGCCCGGGAGGCAACGGCAGTCGTTTCATTAGCTACTTGGCCGCCGGCCCGCAGCGCCCAGGTGCGAGGAGGGGCCAAGAGCCTGGGGCCCTTCCGGGCCTGGCTGCTCCTCCCGGCTCCAGTATCCCCTCCCCGGGGACACGTCGCCATCCATCCCCTCGGCGCAGCCGGGCTCCGTGCCAGGCCCTGCGTTGGTCCTGAAGACTCAGCCCTGACCCAGCGGCTCAGCGCACACAGTTACCACCGCGCGGAGGATGCCCTTCAACCAGGAGATTAATGAAAATAACAGCTCACGTTGGGGCCACGCTTCCAGTACTCAGTGTTGAGAAGGCTTCACATACATTAACTCCTGCGATCTTCCCCCACAGCACTCAGAGGAAATGCTACAGTTTCTCCATTTGATTGTCGAGGAAGTTGAGGCCCAAGGACATGCACTGTTAAATGGTGGACACCCATTTTCTGGAAGTTGCCACGCTGAAGAAGGAGAGCAGCCTTCTCATTTACTGAGCACCGACTTCATTGTAAACCTCACCACTCTCACTGAATATCAAAGAAAGTTCATGAGCTGCCCTGCTTTTTGCCTGTTAAATTAGGGAGGTGGATACAACCGGAGTGTTACCACCCCATCTTCTCAGGAGAGGGTGGGCGTGGGGTAAATCTGGGCTTTGAATTTGGAGCAAGCGGCATTTTTGCATCCAGACCACATGCCTCCCTGTGCTGAGGCCTCTGCAGGAGGCCATGTGAGCACTGGCAGAGAGATATTAAGAGAGGCTCCCTAGAAGAGATGATAATTGGACTGGGTCTTGACAAATGAGTAGGAGTTCCCAAGAGGGCAGCATGCTGCAAAGGTCAGAATCCCTAAGGACAAGTCCTGACTTTCCCTCTTAATTGCCGGGTGACTTTCACAAAATCTGTTCACCTCTCTGAGCCTCAGTTTCCTCATCGGCAAAATGGGAATAATAGTCCTGAGGTTGTCAGGATTGAGTGAGATCACGGAAGTACAAGTGCTTGGTCAGCTGTCACTAGGGGAGTAAGAGGGTATGCTGGACGGCTGACCACCCGCTGGGTCTTGTATGCTGCCCGGAGGGCTTATCAGTTCCTCGTGGAAATGAGTCTCTGCTCATGAAAAAAAAAAAGGAGCTCAATGATATCCCTGTTCTACCAATGAGGAAACTGAGGCTCAGTGAGGTTAAAGAACTGACCCAAGAAAACACAGCTGTGACTGGAAGAGTCAGTTTTTGAACCTAGATTCGCCTGACCACAAAGACCATCACCGTTTCACTGTATCAGCGCTAGTGGCTGCCCTGCACCCCATGGGTCCATCCGTCACAATTAAGCTTTTTCTCACCGTTTCACACTAAAGCAGTTTTCAGTTTTGCATTCTTATAAATAACGTTCAACTGAACATGTTTGTGCACAAACATTTGCCATAGTTTACATTATTTCCCAAGACTGATCCTCAAATAAGGTTATGGGAGGCAGGAACATTATAATAGCTTTTGATAAATATTTTCAAGTTACTTTCAAAAGGGTCACCATTTTGCAATCCCACCTGCAACCGAAGAGACAGGTTGTCACTGGATTCTCACCAGTTTGTTTTTTAATCTCCCAAATGTCCAAGATGAAATATGGTATCACATAGATGTGTTGGCATTATTATTATTATTATTATTATTATTACCAATAAAGTGGAGTATTTTTAAGGGCTGTAAATTTAACAGGATGTGTATCAGAAGTCATGGGCCCTGGGGAGGGACTGGAGTCAGGTGTGAAGGCACCCAAAGCAGAGAATGTTCGTTTCTGGTTGAAGGATTGTGAAAAGGAATGCATGGCCAGGGCAATCAGGGGTTTCTGGAGCCTGGGAACAGACTTTAGCACTCGCTATTTCCTCTCTCTGGAGCACTCCTTCCTGGGTCCTCACTATCTGGGCTCTCAGCTCCACGGTCATTTCCTCAGAGAGCTCCCCCGTGACCCCCTCCATCACAAGGTGCTGCCCTCCCAGTGTCTCTCTGGTTTGTTCTCTTCACAGCCCTCAGCATACCTGAAATGCTTATTCATTTATTTCCCAGGCTGTTTTCTGCCTCTGCCTCTAGAATGTGAGCCCCTTGAGAAGAGGGTTTCTGCTTCTTCACCCAGTGCTTGTATCCCGTGCCTGAAGCGATGTCTTTAATGAATTACTTAAATGTTTCTATTTCTGGGTCATCTTACCATCCAGCAGTGCTATTCCTGTCAGCATCACTTTGCCCAGAAGTGAACCGACCCATTTTCTTGCATCCTGCATCCCCCATCTGCCCCGAACACCACTCGCACCCAACCCCATCCCATCTGCCCCCAACACCAATACACCCCCACCCCATCTGCCCCCAACACCACTAAACCCCCACCCAGCCCCATCCGCCCCCAACACCACTACACCCCACCCCACCCCATCCGCCCCCAACACCACTACACCCCCACCCCGCCCCATCCGCCCCCAACACCACTACACCCCACCCCGCCCCATCTGCCCCCAACACCACTACACCCCCACCCCATCTGCCCCCAACACCACTACACCCCCACCCCATCTGCCCCCAACACCACTACACCCCCACCCCACCGCATCTGCCCTCAACACCACTACACCCCCACCCCATCCCATCTGCCCCCAACACCCCCACCCCATCCCATCTGCCCCCAACACCACTACACCCCCACCCCATCCCATCTGCCCCCAACACCACTACACCCCCACCCCACCCCATCTGCCCCCAACACCACTACACCCCCCCATCTGCCCCCAACACCACTACACCCCCACCCTGTCCCATCTGCCCCCAACACCACTACACCCCCACCCCATCCCATCTGCCTCCAACACCATTAAACCCCTACCCCATCTGCCCCCAACACCACTACAACCCCACCCCATCCCATCTGCCTGCAATACCACTGCACCCCCCCATCTGCCCCCAACACCATTACACCCCCACCCCACCCCCATCTGCCACCTCACCATTTACCTGAGGCATTGTGTCCATAGCAGCCTTTCCTGAAGTCCTTACACCACTGTGTTCTCACCCTCTTCCCTCTGTAGGACTCTTCTTCCTGGGTGTCAGGGCTCCCCTTCCTTAGGACTGCACCTCAGAATTCCATTCCCCTCACTGTGTCCGATGGAACAAGTTCACTCTCTCCTGTGACCAGCCTCTGGTGACCCACTAACATCCCTGCTCCCGGAAGGGCCACCCACTCCAGGTCCCCTTGGAGCAGCAGGCTAGGAAAGCTGGCAGAGGCGTTCCAGGGTCCACTGTCCCCTTCTCCCTCCCCCCACTGGGCTCTGTACAGGGATGGAAGTTATCTAGAATTTTAACTCCCCATGAGATGAATTATGCCATGACCACCCCACACCCAGCTTCAGAACCAGAGCCAGAACTGGTATAGACTGCATGGGTTTTAATAATATTTTTTTCTCTGTGTTCTCAAACCATATCAGTCTACCATAACCTTCACATAGTAGTATTTCTCCTTTGGAGTCTCCAAGGAACCTCCTGTGTGTGCAGGAGTTATCTCCTTGATTCCAAATGGCAGGTGCCATCTTCCCTCTTGCCAGTTCCCCTGTGGGCAAGGCCCCAGTGACCCACTGGTATGCCAGAAGCCACCGTGGCGACTCTTGCCAACTCCACAGAGATCACCAGCCAGTACTTTTTGGCTGAGCCGGAGTTAAGATGACGGCCTCAGGGGCTCAGGGTGAGAGGATCTGTGGGGTTCAAATGAGTTTCCATATTCAGAGGGAGAAAAGACTGTTACCTTTAAGAAACAGGTTGACCTGAATGAGTGGTTTTAACTGTAAGGCAAAGCAAAGGAGTGATTTGCTGCTAATGAGTATTGATTACAGAGAAGAAGCGGGTTAATTGAGTGAGTTGGGAAGTTGGTTGCTAAGGTAACATCTCACTTGGAATAAAATCATCTCAGTGAGTGCAAACTGTATCTGGATAAGGACCAGAGGTGCAGCTGAATCCTTCCTGGTTTTGGATCAAGAATATGAACATCGAAACATTGGAAAGTACTGGAGAAGGGAATTTTAACCAAGGCTAATTCCTTTCTACCAAGAAGATATATGCACATGAGCTGGAGAACAGAAGCCCTTGTCTTTTCTGGATCTCTTTGTCCACAAGATGCAGGAGAGAAAACGGGGGCACCTCTCTATGTCGAGTGGGCAGGACGTCAACTTTCCACTGGAAATAGTGGAAGTGAGAAAAAGGAACTATTTTCCTGAGATTTAAAAGTCAAAGTTTATTTGCATAGAAGTTGATCACAGTTGAGCTTAGGAGAAAGGTGACAGTTTATGCCTAAGGTTTATATTGCTTTACATTTTGCTCTATATTCGATCCTTTTAAATGCTGAAGACCAGCCACTGGAAAGATCAGAGCAAACCTGACGTCCCAATCTAGCAAATATTCAATAACTGGAGGCATGTGTTTTGTTTATTAACTTTACTCTTTATGTCTTATTTTCATATCATTAGCTTTCCTTCACCCTGGTCTCCTCAATTGTTTTTACCCTATTATAAGCATATATAATTTGGTAAGCCACTTCAAATTCTTTTTGAAACGAGTCTAAAGAAATAAAATCTGTCATTTCTGTAAGGTGTTGTAACAATGTACATTTGAATAGACAAACCAAAGAAACCTAATCTCAAGGTTTATATCCCACTTCTTAGTTATCCCCACCTGGAGAAGTCCTTCCTGACACGCCTGTTACGGTGCTCATGTGATGGCAATGAACGGAACCCCGGAGTTAATATCTAAAAAGAGAGGATAGACCTCCATTTGCAACTAGCAAGGGAATGAAACTGTCACAGCCTGTAAAAATGAAGAAAATGATTATTTTTTTGAATGGGCCGTGTCTCGCTCTAGCCTCTGCAGAAAAGTTAACAAAAAAATAACTGGTATAAATCTGTGTGAATTGACATGGATGAGGTGCAATTCAATTATGACCATCGAAGTCCTGCTGGATTATCACACTCCAGACTGTGAGCACCTGTTCTCCTTTCCTCTGAGGGCAGAGCAAAAAGCAGGAGGGTGACCTCCTTGTGTAAGAATTCTTAATGCATAGACAAGATTTGAAATAACTTTAATTGTTTTTATTGTCACACACCACACTTATTACCTTGGTGATAAAAATTCCAGCTATGTCTCCATGTACACATGCAAACATCTTTTTCTAACAAATTGGAGGTATATATTGTACCTTTCTGAAACTTGCTTTTTATTTACATAATAATATCTCGTGAATATCCACACCAATGAGTTACAAGCTACAACATCATTTTAAAGGCTACATAGAAATCCATTCTGTGCATGGAACATCTTTTATTTATGTATTCACCTGTTTTGTGCACTTAAGGTTAGAAGTGTTTTTTGTTTGTTTGTTTGGGGGGTTTTGTTTTGGGTTTTCTTGTTTGCTGTTAGAAACAGCACTTGAAAATCATCCTTGTAATTAAATCACCAGTGCTTCCATGAGTTTTTCCTTTGAAAAAATTTTAAGAAGTGAAAATTCTGGGTCAGTTTGTCTGCAAATTATAAAGCTTCTCATAGGTAGTTCCAAATCGCAGAAAGTTTGAAAAATCCAGTTTACATCTGGAAACCATGTCTTTATTTTTTTTTTAATTTATTTTATTTATTATTTGTGGCTGCATTGGGTCTTCATTGCTGCACGCGAGCTTTCTCTAGTTGCGGCGAGCAGGGACTACTCTTTTTTGTGGTGCGCGGGCTTCTCATTGCGGTGGCTTTTCTTGTTGCGGAGCACGGGCTCTAGGCGTATGGGCTTCAGTAGTTGTGGCTCGCGGGCTCTAGAGCGCAGGCTCAGTAGTTGTGGCACACGGGCTTAGTTGCTCCGCGGCATGTGGGATCTTCCCGGACCAGGGCTTGAACCCGTGTCCCCCCTGCATTTGCAGGCAGACTCTTAACCACTGTGCCACAAGGGAAGCCCCTGGAAACCATGTCTTTAAAAAGATAATTATTTAATCATAGAGAAAAATCAGAAAATAATATGACCAAAATATGGAAGTCAAAATCATTCATAGTTTTGCTGTCCCGACATAATGTCTGTTATTGCCTTGGAATCCACCACCTCGCTCTGTCTCTGTCTCTGTCTCTTTTTGTCTCTGACTCTTTCTCTGTCTCCCCAGTATCTCTGCCTCTGTCTCTTTCCCTCTCTTGCCCCCAAATCTATCTATCTACCTACCTACCTATCTCTTGCCCTCTCTCTCTCTCCTCCCCCTGTCTCTCTTTCTTTCTTGCCCTCTGTCTCACTGTCTCTGTCTCCTGTGTCTCTCTATCTCTCTGTCTTACTCTTTTCTGTGTCTCTCTGTCTCATTCTGTCTCTGTTTCTCTCTCCCCCGTTCTCAACAAAGCCAGGGTCACGTCTCTCACGGGGCTTTGCGGTCTGGGCGGCACTAATAATTCCCCACACGCAGGCAGAACCTGCGAGCTGGCACAGCACTTTCTCATGTTGTTATCACCCTTTTCCAGGCGAGAGCCCGAGGCTCAGGGCAGTCGTTCCTTGCCCAAGGCCCACAGCTCCTAAATGTCTCCAAGTCAGGGTTTTCAAGACTCCATGCCGTCCCAGCCGTTTGCTGAGTCCACACGTGTATTAGGCAGCTAAACCCAAACCTCACCCAGCCCCAGGCTGTCCCCAGGGAGCCAGGGGTCCCACCAGGACAGGGACTGGGGACAGCGGAGGAAGCTGCGGACACTGGCCGTCTGCTTCTCCCCTCCACCCTCCGCCCTCCTCTCCTCCCTGGACACCAGGCTAACTCATGCATCAGGTCCCAGCCTCCGAACTCATGCATCAGGTCCCAGCCTCCGTGCTGCCTCTCCAGGAGCCCTCCCCTCCCCACACCGGAGTCCAGTGTGGCCGCCCCTCCTCGGGCTTCTCACAGGAGCCGCTTCTCACCCCTGGCCTCACATGCTCTCATAGCCGGTTTCCCTGCTGTCCAAGGCCGAGCGCCCCTGGACTCAGGGCGGGAGCTGGACCCACCATCTGCTCTCCAGTGCCTGACACACAACACACACCAGGAAAGTTTTGGTAAAGGAATGCACAGGGTCATTCTGGGCCCCAGCAGCCCTCCCCTCCCCTTCCCCCTCCTCCCCTCCCTTCCCCCTCCCCATCTCTTCTCTTCTCCTTTCTCTCATCTCCACTTGTCTCCTCTGCCCGTCTCTGTCTACACTTTCTTCTTCTTTGATCGCATCAAATCCCATGACTTTAAATACCACGTCTACACTCTCAGCTCCCAAATATCTCTTCCCTGAATTCCAAACCCAGTATCTGTACTCACATGGCCCCCAGGCATCTCAAACACAACACATTCAAAAACAAGCTCTGGGTGTTCTCCCCGAAAAGCCAGTTGTCCAGCATCCCACCCCCAGCACCATCCTGGGTCTGTGCCCTCTCAGTAAGCAACATCATCTACCCACCCAGTCGCTCAAGACAGAAATTAGGAGTCATCGTTTATTCTTTCCTGTTCCTCATCCCCTACGTACAGTATATCATCTAGTTCGGTCTACTCTACGTGCAAACTATGTCACACTCAGTACCTCCCTCCCTCTCCATTGCCAGCACTGCAGCCCAGGCACCACCATCTCCATCCTGGATGACTGCAATGACCTTCCTCCTGGCCTCCTTTCCTACCCCTCTCCTACCACTCCCCACACAGCAGCCAGAGGGAGCTGCTCCTTACCGAAATCAGGTCAACTCACTCTCCTGCTTAGAACCTTCCAGTGGATTCCACTGCCCTTAGAATAAACCACATTTCACATCCCAGCCTAAGAGGCTCTGCATGATCTGGCCCCTGTCTGCCTCGCCAGCTCATCCTGGGCCTCCCTCCCCCTGGCTCACCACCTCCAAGCTCCTCTGACCCCTTCCAGCCTCGAGGACACAGCAAACCCATTCCCACCTCCAGGCCTTTGTCCATGCTGTGCCCCCTGCCGGGGTCTCTGGTCCCTCTCCTGGCTAACTCTTCCCACCATTCAGGTCTCTCATCCTTATATGGCACCTGTGTAGAGAAATCTTCCCTGACCATGCACCCTCTCTAAAGAATGTTCCCTCGTTATCCTCTATCTCAACGTACTACTTACCACAATGTGTATTATATTGATTTCCCTTTTTTTCCATCTCTCCAGTAGATGCTCCATAGGGCAGAAACTAGGTCATCACATAGCAGGTGCTCAATAAAAATTAACTGACCAAATACTGAAGTGGTTAAGTGTGCAAATCTGCCATGTGACAGCTGCATGACCTTGGACAGGGTCCTGCACCCTCTTTGCCTCAGTGTCTTCAGTAATAAATTGGAAAGAAGAATCTGCCTCATAGAGTTATCATAAGGAGTAAATGAGATGAGGTTAAGTGCAGTTTTTCACACAATAAATGCATTAAAAGCACAATAAATAAATAAGTGCTCAATAGATACAAGTATTTTTCAACACATTTGTTGGTTGAATAAGCAGCCCTATAAAGCACATATTCAGAGACATGGGATCCAAGGCTCACAAAGAGGGAGTGACTTGTTCAGGGTCACATGACTAATGAGTGTGGCGTTAGGGTCCCCTCCCAGGTCTGTCCAATGGCAAGTGTGTCGATAATGTGTCGATTCTCCGAAACAGGGTGTACGTGGGGGCCATGGTGTATAGACGGTGGTTGAATAGACCTGGAGTTCAGAGACCAGCAGGGCCAGGGGAGAAACAGAATGAAGAGAATGCAGCCCTGGTAGAGGAATAGCCCAGGGTGCAGCGACAGAACGGGAGGGACATCAAGTGATGGCCACATAAAGACTTACTTACACCCAATTTGCCTAAGTAGAAGGGAATTTGGATCTCCATGTCCTGAGTTTAATGTGGGGTCCTGGAGCAACCGGCAGACTCTACATGCTGGAATTACCTCCTCTCTGACCCTGGGGACTCTCCTATCCCTGCCAAGGTGGAAGTGGGGGGGACTCAGGCGGCAGAGTGTCTCCCTTGGGCATCCCCTCAGGATGCTGAGGCCAGGGGAGACAGCGCACCAGCAGGTGGGCTAGGGCCCAGGCCCATCCTGGAAAAGGCTGGCTGTGAGTTTCCATGGAGCCCGTTGCCATGGTAACCAAACCTCAGCGGCAGGACTCCAGCAGAGCCAGGAAAGACAAGCTCCTTTCTTGTCCATATCCCAGGAGCCTAACAGGAGGGGGGTGCAGAGGGAGGTGGGGACAATCAGGCTTTCTGAGCCAGGATGGAGGTGGGGACAGGGAGGAGTGGAGGTTGTCTTCCTGCTCAATGGGTCAGCCATAAACCACAGGAATGTGACACCTTATTTCACGCCTCCGTGCCTTTGCTCACCATTCCTTCCCGTGGACTGCCCTCCCCCCACCTCTGTCTCCCGGAGTGCTCCCCGCAGTCATCCGTGCCTCACTTTTTACCTGCTGACCCTGCAGGCAGAATCAGCCCCTCCCACCTCTGGCCACCCAGAGTCCTTCTTTCTCATACGTTCCCAGTATGTCTGGCTCCCCCAAGAGCTTGGGGAGGGTGGGTGGTGGTTAAGAGCACAGGCTCTGGAGTCAGAGAGACCTGAGTTCAAATCCCAGCCCTGCCCATAACATGTGGGGTGACTCACAGTAAGCCAGGTATCCCTCTGCGCCTCAGCTTCCTCCCCTGCCACTTTCCAGCTGTGTGATCTTGGGCAAGTTTCTTTTTTAAAAATAAATTTATTTATTTATTTATTTATTTATTTATTTATTTATTTATGGCTGTGTTGGGTCTTCGTTGCCGTGTGCGGGCTTCTCATTGTGGTGGCCTCTCTCGTTGCGGAGCACAGGCTCTAGGCGCGTGGGCTCAGTAGCTGTGGCTCGCGGGCTCTAGAGCACAGGCTCAGTAGTTGTGGCGCACAGGTTTAGTTGCTCCGCGGCAAGTGGGATCTTCCCGGAAGACCAGGGCTCAAACCCGTGTCCCCTGCATTGGCAGGCGGATTCTTAACCACTGCATCACTAAGGAAGTCCCATCTTGGACAAGTTTCTGAACCTCTCTGAGGCTCAGTGTCTTCTGAAAAATGAAGTGATGCCCGTGTCTGAGGCAGTCAGTATGTAATAAACGTCAGTGATTATTCTCGGCTCTGCCTCTCTGTCCCATTGGGAGTGGAGTTCCAGCCCCCACCAGGCCCAGTTTTTCCCCGGGCTCACACCCAGATCCCCACCCCTGTACTGAGCCCCTCTTCTGCCAGGACTCAGGCCTGGCATTGCCCATGGTTTTCAGGGCAGAGTCTTTGAGGCACGAAGTCTCCCTGGCACTCAGAACAGAGCTGACATTTCCAGTCCAACGCCTGTGAGGACGCCTTGTGATGGAGGCTAGATCCCCCTGGGCATGCTGAGAGCAGGGCCAGCCTTTGGGCCGTGTGTGTGTGAGTGTGTGTGAATGGCTGGTGGCAGATGTTCTGATACACACTCAGACACACACACAGTCACGTCGTGTACCCACATTCTCACAAATTCTCTCACGCACACACCCCACACAAACCTGACAAAGGAAGGTGCAAGGGCATCCCTGGTCACTTTGGTCAGTATCCCAGAGGCCACCCTGTGACCCTATTTCTCCCCAAACTTCCCCCCTCTGGAGCCCAACCCCAAGGCTTTCTGTTTTTATGGAGCAGGTGAGGGGCAAAACAGCGACCCTTCTCAGTCTCCTGAACCTATGACTCAGGCTATGGAAGTGAAAAGGCCAGGTCGGCAGCCAGACAACGGGCCTACCTGGGCACTGTTCTCTACCTTTGGAAGCACCCAGATACCTGGGATCATGCAGATAGCACTCCTGCTCCCACCCCTGCTGAAGTGGGCCCAGCTAGGGACTGTCACACTGTCCCCCATCCTGCTGCCACCTCCCTTTGAGTTCCCTAGCTGAGGTTTGGGTCTCCAATCCCCAGCCCTTCTGTTCCATCCTGGGCATCCGAGTCCACAAGGAGGAGGCAAAGCCACACCCCCTGCCTTCCTGCTGTCCCTCCACAGCCATCCTGAGAAGCAGGCAGGGAGGTGGTCACCTCCCCCAAGCCACAAAGCTGATAAACACTGAATGACACTGATGGAGCCCTTACTCTGTGCCTAAGTACTTTACTGGTATTATCCCTTGATCCTCATGATAACTCCATAAGGGAGGAGAGCTTATAGTCCCCATTTTATAGATGGGGGCACTGAGGCTCAGAGAGGTAAAGAAATACGGCTAAGAGGGTATTCCCCAATGCAGGGGCCACGGGTTCGATCCCTGGTCTGGGAAGATTCCACATGCCGCGGAGCAGCTGAGCCCATGCACCCCAACTACTGAGCCTGAGCTCTAGGGCCCACGTGCTGCAACTACTGAGCCTGTGTGCTGCACCTACTGAAGCCAGTCTGCCTAGAGCCTGTGCTCCGCAACAAGAGAAGCCACTGCAATGAGAAGCCAGTGCACCTCAACGAAGAGGAGCCCCTGCTCGCCACAATTAGAGAAAGCCAGCACGCAGCAACGAAGACCCAACACAGCCAAAAATAAATTTTTTTAAAAAAAGAGGCTATCCCCATTGGAATTTAAATTCAGTCTGGGTGCAGAGCCCAGGCTCTTGAGTATTCGATACATTATGTCTCCTCAGCCACACTGCACTGAGCGTTGGGGGCCCAGTTCCCCTCCCAAAGGACTGTGAGATCCATGCAAGTAAGGGACAGAGGCGAGCAGAATGCCGGCTCCATTCATTCATTCAACGAATGTTTACTGAGCCCCTGCCACGTGCGAGGCCTGCACAAGGCTCTGAGAAGCTGCAGTGAAAAGAGTAAACAAAAATCCTTGGTCGCATGGAGCAGTCATTTTAGTAGGGGAGACACAATAAACAAGGTAAATAAGTAAAATAAATAGTTTGTTAGGAATAAGTGCTAAAAAGAAAAGTAAAGCAGGGAAAGGGGATTATGAAGTGCTGAGGGGTGTGGGAGACATTCTGATTCTAAAAAGCCAAGAAGGTGATACTTGTGTTAAGACCTGACGTGAGCAAGGCCATGCACTACGCACACGCATCTGGGGGAAGAAGACTGCAACTTGCGGGAACAGCAGGTGCAAGGGCCCTGAGGCAGGAGCGTGGTTGGGTAGCCCAGAATCAGCCGGGCCAGTGTAACTGGAGTGAAGTGAGAGGAAGGGGGAAAGTTGGAGTAAGGTTGGACGAGGCCAGGGGGGACCCAGACCTGGATGGTGAGACTCGTGTGGTTGATCATGAGGAATCTGGCTTATACTCAGGTGAGATGGGAGGCCATGCGGTGAGGTGACGTGACAGAGCTGCCTGGAGGAGGGGGCTTTAGACCTACAGCCAAGTGGGCTTTCAAACACCCAACCCCTGAATTAGACAGATGTAACCTCGGGTCATTGGCAGCACTGGGCAACCAAAGGCCTTCAGGCAAAGCCAGCCCGCCGAGACCACCTGGTATCAGAGAACCAACCAGAACATAGCTCTTCTGCAGGCCCAGAGGGAGCAGGGCTGAGTTCCCTCAGTGCCTTCCCCCAGACTAGCTCTTGAGCAACAACAGGGGTCAGGGACAGGCAGAGAGAGGCCAGGAGTGTTACACCGGTAGATGCCCCTCTGCACCCCTCCTCCCCATCACAAGCAGTTTGGTTATAAAAAGGCAGGGACTGAATCCAGCTCAGGTGTGCAGTGGTGGGGAGCCTGGCCCAGGCTGGGAAGGCTCTGATTATTCGTGTCTGCAGAGCCACCAGCTCCCTTTGACAGGAAGAATAACCCCTCAGGTCTGTAGAGAAGTGTATATACTGTAATGCGCTTCCCATTCAAAGGAGGGGAAATCTGAGGTCCAGAGAGAGGAAGGGTTTGCCCGCAGCCCCACAGATAAGTGACAGAGCTGAGATTTGAGCCCACGTCAGCCTCACTCCACACCTACTGGCTCTTCCACCTGCCCTAGCTGGTAACTGGGTTACCATTTAGGGTTAGCATTTCAGCCGAGGCAGCAGCACCGTCTATACTTGGAAGTTGTATGGGAAAACTTCCAAGAGGGAGCACATTTAGTATTAAAAATAATAAGGCGTGTGTATTTTACCACAATAAAAATATAAATAAAATAACAACAAATAGTAGATATAAAATGGTACCCTATTATCTATACTTACCAACAAGCGTGTGACTCATAGTGATGGTGCCTGATGTTTGTGAACACTGACTATGGGCTAGGACCATGCCAAGCACCTTACAGGCTCCGTC
The DNA here is from genome assembly GCF_965194805.1 of Balaenoptera borealis. Taxonomy (NCBI): domain Eukaryota; kingdom Metazoa; phylum Chordata; class Mammalia; order Artiodactyla; family Balaenopteridae; genus Balaenoptera; species Balaenoptera borealis. The sequence continues at coordinate 169,885,687 of NC_138860.1, read as the reverse complement.
TCTCAGGAGACCACCACCCTCGCATGCCAGCCTTTGCATGTGCAACTCTCAGCTATTTCTTGGCATAATTTTGAGGACCAGTGATCTCAAAGAGCTTTGCCTTCTCTGTGCCTTATGACAGGCTCTTGAACAGCCCCTTTCCTTGTGAAGCCAACACTCGGCAAAATCCTGCCCTGGGGGTCTTCACGCCATCCCTTAACTAGCTGTGAGGCCCTGGACACGATTTCCTCAAGGTGAGATGAGCCTCAAGTTCCTCATCTAGACGATGGAGGAGAGGTTATTGGTGTTGCGTTGCTCTGAGGTCTAAATATGAGAACCCATATAAAGCAGCTGGGAGTCCGTGACACAGGGTATGGTGGTTACCAGTGGGTGGGAATTGGTCCCTATTCCTGCCAGACTGGGAATAATAGAATGCTGCTTACAGCAGTGGCTTTCAAAATAATATATTGCACTTTTCAGCCTCTAGATCTGTGGTTGCCATACTTTAGCTGCCTCTGAATCTTCTGGAGGGTTTGTTAAAACAGGCTGCTGGGCTTCTCTACCAAGAGGTTTTAATTCTCCAGGAGAGCTGGGGTGGGGCCTGAGAATCTGCATTCTAATAAGTTCCCAAGTGTTGCTGGCACTGCCGGTCCAGTGTCAGCTGTGAGGACCACTGTTCTGGCTCTCAACCTTGGCTGCACATTTGCCATTGACCTGGGAGGGCACTGAGGCCTGGGGTTGCACCCCCAGAGATTCTGCTGTAACTGCTCAAGGGTACTGCCCAGCACTGGGAGTTTTGAAGGGTTCCCCCCAGATGACTCTAAAGTGCAGTCAAAATTAAGGACCACTGCCCTGGAGCAGAGGAAGGAGCTAAACAGATGCTCAGCCACCTGCCACACCCACCAACTGCTAATAGGGATCGGCTCTAGGGATGGGGTCAAAGAAGCTACATCATTGCTAACAATAATAAAAGCTAATGTTTCTGGGCACTCACACATGTCAGTCACTGTCCTAAATACTTTACATCTAATAATTCATTTAATCCCCATAACAAGCCCATGAGTGGGGTAATAGCAATATTCCCAATTTACACTTGTGTCTAACTGATACACAAGGAAGTTGGGTCATTTGTCAAGGGTCAAACAGCCAGAAAGTGATGGAGTGGGATTTGAAACACTGGTGGGTCCTCACTTTGACCACTGGGCCACAGAGAATTAATTTTTGTGAAATAAAGATGTCCTCAGTTGGGGTGGGAAATCCCATTTCGCATCTACTTTTTGCTCTGGAAGCCTTTCAGGGACTTTGGGCCAAATGCGATGTGATGCAGACTCGTAAATATGTCTTTGGCTTACGTTTTCCAAAGCACATTTGCAGGCTTTCTCATATTTTGATGGCAACTCTCACTACCACCCTTCCCCCAATCCATACTCCAGCCAAATAAATTACTTTGTAATTTAATCCAATTAAACCAACATTTATTAAGTGCATACCTTGTGCCAGTCACCAGGCTACAGCCTGAGGACACAGAGATCCTGAGACTCTGAGACGCTGGGAGGAAGCAACGTGCCCAAGGGCGATTTCAAGGCAGAGCCCAGCAACTCCATCCAGTGCCCTGGCCCTGAGGAGCAAGGAGCAGGGAGAGGAAAGTAGCGGTGCAGGCCCTGCAATGGTGGGCTTTCCTCCCACGGAAACCCACAGGCCTGGGATCAACACAGCCTCTGAGGGCTCTGGGAGGAGGAACTCCATGTTGGCGGCTAGCAGGAACCAGGAGAGGGGCATGAACACCCAGGCTTAGAACAAGAAGCAGCTGTGGCTCAGACCTGCACCTTGGCTCTGTCCCTCCCCGCCCCCAGCCAGGCCGCCTTTCCTACCAAAAGGGGCAATTACTCCAGGCAACCTGGAAGGCCCTACCAGGGATCTAATTTCCCAACATTACTGATCTGGGCTTTTATCTCCATATGAGGTCGTACATGAAATCCCCGTATCTTTGTTCATAATGTTAATTTGTAAATGTGACTAAGGTAAATAACCATCATTTTTGTCACCCCATTTTGGGCACATCTTCATTTTTTTTTTTAAACCATATCCAGAAGCCTTAAAAAGAGAAGTAGTCCAAGCCTCTCTCCATCTCTGAGAGGCTCTGCTGACAGTCAGGGGGACAGCAGACCGGAGAGGACCTTGCCTAAGGTCACACAGCGAGCCAGTGTCAGAGTCCAGACCAGAACCCAGGACTCCCGAACCCTAGCCAGGTCTCCCTGAGGTTCTAAAGGACACCCTTACCTGACAAACCTGCTCTTATGTGTCCCAGTCCTTAAGTGGCCTCCGTAGCCACCATTATGCTGGTCACCCTAGCCCAGACCTCTCCACAGACAGCCCCACCTGAACATCTCACAAGCACCTCAGGCTCTGTGGGTCCAACTCTAAATTAACCACCTTTCCCTTGAAATCGTTCCCTCCTCCCCGTGTTCCCTCTCCTCCCATCCTCAGCGGCTCAAGCCAGAACCATGGGTGTTACCCTGGGCACCTCCCTCTCCATCACCCCCGCAGCCTCTAATGAACCAGCAAGCCCCGTCCATTCTACCCATCTTTTCCATCTCTTGAACCCATCCTCTTTTCCCAGTCCCTCCACTGCCACACAAATGCCAGCCTCTTCATTTCACCCCCCATCTATCAGAACAACCTCTCCCCTCCAGTTCATGCTTTCCTTCAACAAAAGCCGGAGCCCCTACTGCGGACTGGCACCGTGCTCTGTGCTGGGACTCAGGCTTGAGCAACACAGATGAGATCCCAGCTGCCAGCGAGATCGCAGGATACCCAGGTCTGACCGTGCCTCTCCCCTGCTCAGATCCCTCGGATGGCTCCCCATCAGCCCTGGGATCAAGTGCAAACTCCCAGGTATTCACATTCCTGGACCCTCTACCCGCACGGAGCCATCCACACTGGTCTCCTGCTATCCTGCCCCACCCAAGCTGATCCAAACAAGCTCTCACCCATTCTCCCGAACACATCAGCTCAAAGGATACCTTCTCCAGGAATCTGCCCTGCCTGAGCCCTCACACCTGACAGAATGAGTTTTGCCCTCCTCTGGAATCCCAGCAAAACCCAAGGTTTGTATGTCTCCCTCCCTGACTGAGCTGTAACTCCTGGAGCCCAGGAGACTGAGCCAATGCCAGCACAGAGCAGCCTCGCACCGAGAGGCGCCCATATGTTGCGTTGATGGATGGACGGGTGGAAGGGTAGAGACGTGCAACTACCTTTTTCGGTCACTCGTTCCAGTGCCCACGCACTTGTTTTCTGGAAGTTCCCCCAGTTGTGTTACCTAAACCTCTCTGCTCTAATTACTGAAGTTTATGCCTGTTCCTTCTCTAAGTCTGTCCTCTCCTCCCTTCCTTGCTCCAAAGCACAGAATGTCCGGCCTTCCCCTTGACTGGGTGACAAGTCAACAAGAACAAATACCTGTGAGACACATCAGAGAAAGGCCTAGCCCGGGCCCTTACCAGGGTCTCAAGAGCTGGGCCTGGGGCCCAGAGCTTTCCAACAGACTCGGGAAGAAGGTGCCTCGGAGACTGACGAGGCAGGCCTTGCGGTTTGAAGCAGTGAGTCACCTTCTGGCTGCAAGTCAAGGAGCTCTCACTGCGCCCTTGTTTGGAGAAGGCACCCGCCAGCAAGACAGGAGGGAGAGACGGCCGGAGAGGCAGAGCTGCCAGGAGAGACAGGGAGATGCACTCAGAGTCAGAGGGACCCTAGGGCAGAGACAGAGGGTGGAGAAGAAGGAGCCACCCAGCCGTAAGGGAGACCGATACAGACAGAAGGACCCAGCCAACCCGAGACAGGAACGACGCGCAGAGAAAGAGAGAGGAGAAATTCAGGCGCAGGGCAGAGGGAGAGGGAGAGGAAGAGGGAGCGAAGGCAGAGCGAGACAAGCAGCAGAGGGCCTAATCGCACGACTGAACCGGAGATGGTCCCAGGGCTCTCAGCGCTCTTTCCTCCCCACCGCATCTCCCACCCACAGCCCCGCCCCGACCTGGACAAAAGCGGAGCCAATGAGCTGCAAGATCCGGGCATTACGTCACCAGAGCCAGCCGCCATTGGTTGACCCAATCGCCCAGGCGGGCTGTTGCTATGACAGCGCAGGCTGGCGCTGGGCAGGAATGAGGAGACTCCGGGTGGGAGAGCCCAGTTTCCAGGTCTTTCGAACCTATGGTGGGGCACGGCGACTCCTCCGCCCCCCACTCAGCCCAGGGACCTAAACTCCTCCAGAGGCGGTCATTCACACACACACCCCATTACTGCCTAGCCCCCAGTCCCGGAACCGAGCACCCATCCATTCACCCTGCAAACAGCAGTGAGCACCATCCACCGCCCAGGTGCCGCCTGGGTTCTGCAGATACAGACATGAGCACACCTCATCCCCCCCTCACGGAGCACCCAGTCTGAGCAAGCCAACAGTCCAGCAGAAAATCACAAGGCAGTGTGTTGAGGACTCAAAGCATGGCGAGCACCGGGCCTGTGGGAACACAGAGGAGGGGGTCCCTACTCAACCTGGCAGGCCAGGATGTCTTCCAGGAGAAAGGGATGCCGAGCTGGGACCTGAAGGAGTTAGCCAGATGAAGAAGGGTGGCGAAAGGAATTCCAGGCAGAGGGAATGGCCTGTGCAAAGACTGGGAGGCAAGAGAAAACAAGGAGCACTCGGGGCCCTATGGCAGGAAACTAGAAGGTGGGGGAGGGGAGGATTGAAAAGGAAGAGGAGTTAGGGTAAAGCTGAAAGGAGAAGCAGGAACAAGATCCCAAAGGGCTTGAGAGGCATGCCAGGGAATCTTGGACCATATTCCCAGAGGGGTTTGAGGGCAAAGGTTAGGTTAAGTTAGGTTTGCATTGTAGAAAGGTCTCCACTCTTGCTGCTATGTGGAGGATGGGCTTGAGGGAGCTATTGCAAGGACCGGTGGGATGACTAGGACCCCTACAGTGGAGATGGGAAGAACCAAATTCAGCGGGAGGTAAAAGGAGGTGGCGCCACAGGTTCAGTGACGGAGTGGATGTCACCACCACACCTGGGAAGCTGGGAGGGCTTTCCAGGCATGCAGACAAGACCATCCCTCCCCCTTCCAAACAACATCGATGTCCTGTGTACGCAACTTTTTGAGTCATGCTGCATTGAAAAGATGTCTATCTGTTTCCACATCTGTCCCACCACACACACACCCAGACTGTCATTCACCTCTGTGTTCCCAGCACTGGGCACAGAGCCTCATCCCAAGTACAAGTTCACAAAACTGATCTGAACCCCCATCATCCTCCACTCCATGACCTTCCCCTGGCCCCAGCCCCCACCCATCCTTCCCATCCTCTGTGTACTTCTTTCCCCTCTCAGAGTCAAGCTGTAGCCACCACCTATGAGTGGGGCTAGTGCCCTCCTCTATCATGTCTCTCCCTCCTCTCACCCCCCAGGACAAAGGAAGAATTTCTTCTCTGTTAGGTCAGATTTCAAAGACAGACGGGGCCTGTTTTCTGGTTAGCCGGGTCATTATAGCACCATCGTAAGGTTGTTACTGGGAATTAAATAAGGTTCGTTGCCTGGCACACAGCAACTATCTAATCCATCAGCTAACGATGACATTATTATTACTGAGTGTTAAAGGAGGATGGAAAGGCTAGGAGTCTAATATAGTACAGCTCTGCACTGGAATATGGGGCGTTTGCTTAGCTCATCACAAAGTGGTGTTTTGACTCCTCATTGGTCACATGTACTTGTTATACACTCTCTTGGGGAAAACACAAGACAAAGTGTGATGGTGAGACAAGAATCATGGATTTTTGTCAAAGTGCCACGTTAATACCATCAAACCTCGCCTACAACCTTAATACGATGGTTACAGATATCCTCTCCAAAGGAACAAAGGTAAGACAACCTGGCAGCTTCTTAAATGTCAAAGAATCAATCCAGATCTTATAATCAAGGACTCTTCATGATGTCAGAGCTGATAGTGTCCTTAGTTGGAATTCTCTTGTTCAACCTTTGGGGGTTTTTGTTTGTTTTTTTGTTTTGTTTTGTTTTGTTTTGGGCCACGCCGCACGGCTTGCAGGATCTTAGTTCCCCGACCAGAGATTGAACCCAGACCCACGGCAGTGAAAGCGTGGAGTCCTAACCACTAGACCAGCAGGGAATTCCCAACCTTTGGTTTTAGAGATGAGGAATTGAGGGCCAGAGAACGGAAGTGACTCCCCAGAGTGACACAGTTGAGTTGTGTGGCGGAACCAGGAGATACTGTAGGTGCCCCAACTTCTAATTCACCGCACTTTTCCAACTCTGGTCTATCTTGCAATTGAACAGTAGCTAGAACTTTCTCCAACCCAGGGCACATTTGGGGTCTTCGCATACATTACTACTTTAGACATTAATGAAAACCCTGAAAGGTGAGTATCATTTGAAAGTCTCAGAGAGATAAAGTGACTCACCCAAGACTACACAGCCTACTGGATTGAACCCAGGTCTGTCAGATTCCAAAGCCCACATTCTTGGCATGACAGTATGTTGACTCTAGGACCACTCGATATGGTTTGTTTGGGGCTTGTGGGCATCAGAGAGTATGGCCAGTACAACCACTGGAAGGAGAAGAGGTGAACCCCTCTATGTGACAAAAACAAAAGAGGTCCTAGAACCTCTTGCATGTTTGTGTTTTACACACCCACCCTGTTTTGCAGAAGCACTCCTTAAAGTAATCATATGACTCCTAGAGTTACATCCCAGCCTGAGGATTTAGCAGGGGACCACCTGGGAAGCTGATTTAGAGACTTGGGCACGTTTACATCTCTGAATGAGAGAAGGTTGCCACACAGGGCCACACAGAGGTTTGCACCTGGGGAAAAGGTGCCAGCAAGCTGGAAGGTAGGTGGCAAGCAGGGTGGGGTTAGTAGGTTCTGGACTTCCATGAATTGAGTATTTTGAATTTTTCTTACAGCCCAAGGAAAAGGGGGTCCTCCCTCAATGCCCGGCTTCAGGGTCTCTGTTAGTTGGGAGTGTTGTTGTAACCCAAGAGCATCAGAATCTGGTAACAGAAGAGGCTGGGATGTTGGCTTAGCAAAGTGCCCACAAAGAGGATTGGGAGTTTTTAGTCAGGATCTCAAAACTGAGTCAAGACAGCAATTATGAAATATTATATTGCAGGATGACAGCTAGGAGCAGCAGGTGGGGCTGGGGTCTGTTTTAGGAGCAGAGCTGATGGGACTTATCGGTGGATAGTCTGCATGTTGGACCTGAGGAAAAGAGAGGAATCTTGAATGATCATGAACTTCCAGAAACAGAGGGGCTGGTTTTCAAGACCAGCTCTCCCATCAAAAACAAATAAAGATGCTTGATAAACATTTAAAAGCTGCTTCAAAGCAATGAAGAATGGACAAGATCACAAGAAATGAGCAGGGCAAGTTGGATGGAAATATAAAAACCCAGAGAGGAAGGTGATCACGGAAGCCACTTTTGCCTTGAGGACATTGACCAAGAATAATACAGAGCAGACACAAATAAACAATGTCAAAAATAAAAGGGGGAGGGGCATCAGTGCGGATGCTACAGACATCAAAAAGAAGAGGACATGGTTAAAATGCTCATGCCCAATAAATTTGAAGTCCTAGGTGAAATGGGCAAATCCCTAGAGAAGTAGAGCTTCCTCATACTGACTCAAGAAAAAAAAATGTCACAACCACTTTGGGAAAGAGTTTGGCTTTTTCTGGGAAAGTTGAAAATAGATACACCCTGTGACCAGCAATTATAGTTCTAGGTACATACCTTAACCAAATTCATGCATTTATGTATCATAAAAATGTATAAGAATATTTTTAGAGGCACAGAAGCACCAGCTAAAAATTGAAAACAACCCAAATATCCATCAAGAGTAAAATGTGGCATATACATTATAGTGGAATAATATGCAACAATAAAAATGCATGAACTAGAGTTACACACAACGACAGGATGGGTATTAGCAACGTAAGTTTGAAAGGAAGAAAGAAGACATGAAAAAAATGTATTCAGGGTGACTCCATCAATATAAAGTTCAAATACAGGAAAAACTAAAATTAATAAAAATACATATATTTTTTTTCGAGATTTACAATAAACTTTTGAGTGCTGGCAATGTTTTTCTTGGCCTAGATGGTAGTTACATGGGTGTTTATTTGTTAAGTCAGCATATAATTTTTTACATATTTTCTGTTGAAAAGAATGCAACTAGGCAACTGGATGAATAATGGTGCCAACTTCTGATCTGGAAATAGTTTCAGGAGAGGGAATGAAGTGGGAAGATGGAAAATCCAGAAACAAAAGTTCCATTTTTACCCTATAAAGCTTGACTTGTCCATTGGACATTCAAGAGGTGATCTTGAGTATGCAATTGATTATAGAATTTCAGAAAAGAGACCCAGACTCTCCATTTCAACTGAGTGGAAGAAGATATTTACAACAGATGTATCTGGCAAAGAACTCACATCCAGAATACATAAAGAACTCCATCAGGGACTTCCCTGGTGGTCCAGTGGTTAAGAATCTGTCTTGCAATTCAGGGGACACCGGTTCGATTCCTGGTCAGGAAACTAAGATCCCACATGCCAGGGCAACTAAGCCAGCGTGCCGCAACTACAGAGCCCACGTGCTCTGGAACCCGCCCGCCACGACAGGACTAGAGAGAAACCCGCGCGCTGCAATGAAAGACCCTGCCTGCCGCAACTAAGACCCGACACGGCCAATAAATAAATAAATATTTTTTTTAAAAAAAGAACTCCAACAAATGAACAGAAAGATAGACAACCTTCTAGAAAAATGGGCAAGAGACTTGAGCACACTAGGTATTAATGTAAGAAATTATACAATGGGTAGTTTTATGGGAATGTAGTGAAATGCAGTGGCATGGAATCCCCCTTGTTTATTTAAGAGACTGGCCATTTCCAAGAGAGGACCTGAGATGTAAGAAATTGAAACCTATATTATTGGTTACGTTCCAGCCAAAAGGCAAGTGTTCAGAAAGTGCTGAACACATGGCCAACAGAACCTTACCTTGAGTTGGAGGCCAACCCATCTGATGCCTGGAAAGTCTACCTATGCTTGGGCCTCTGCTGGTCTTGAGCATTTTTGACTGGTGTCCCATGGCCCAATCTTCAAGATTCAACCAAATAAAGTCACCCCACCCATGTCATGGACCTGAGTCTTCTACTGAGTAACCTTAGCTTTAATGCAAGATAGTAATGTAGTTCATCTTAATTGGGGTGAGAAATTTATAAATTAACTCACATGTTTCTTTTAACAAAGTAAGACAATAAAGAAATGAATCATAATATTGCTACTTTTATACAAACTATGTTTACAGTTGTAGTAAATTTTATAATCATTGTTTTGTTTTATGGATGTTCTACTTGGGTTTTTTTTATGATGTATGAAACGAAATCTAAGCAACTAATTTTATGTCTGATTAGATTTACAGAAGTTGTTTAAGTGCTTAGGAATAATTTGTTCGTCATATTTGTAAAAGTCTCCCTTGTCAGGTGTTTGAAGTGTTTGAATCAAATTGAATTTGTAACTGTAGTTTGAAATATCTAAAGGAATTTGCTTAATTAAATGTGTAAATGGCGTTAAAAGTCTATGGGAATTTAATCTATGAGATGTATGAGTTAATTGAATATGAATCAATGAACAAGTAAATGTGATCTTGCTTTTATATAAAATTACTAAGTTCATAAGTAAAATATCAAGATATATAAGTTGAAAGTGAAAGCTAAAGAAAGAGCTAGGGTCTAAGGTCTATAACTTTAATAAATTGAATAGTGAGGGAAATGTAATTGTAATTATTTCACACTAGCTGAATCCTAATATCTGAATGGCTTACAAAAAAAATAGAAAATATGTGTTAATTAATAGACACGTGTTCCTCACTGCCAGAGCATTTACACTGTACACAGGTCCAGGTGGGAGAATGCAGTGTGCACTCCAGGTGAATCTCCACTGTTCTCCCATAGGGATCAGGCTTTTGCTTGATTCTTTTCCATACACTTTCCTTGCTTCTGCCAGACACCTGGGGGCACTCCCAGCCCAGGTCCAATTCAGATGGACTCTAGCATCTTAACCTATCCCTGTACTTGTTATTTACCCTGTAGCACGTGTTCATTGTGGTACAGAAGGAAAACCTCCTTCACACCCTACACTGTATACATCAATGTACACAAACCTACTCCCCGATTATTCATGCAGGGTTAAATAATTGGGTAATATTATAATGATAAAAAATAAGAAATAATAATTTCTTATTGATTTCAATTTTTCAATGCTTTATTTGAGGCAGAAATCCTTGAAAGGTTATCATTTAGATGTTTAACAGTGTTTCTGAGATATTTGGGTTAATTGGTTGGGAGTTTGGATGAGCTGGGAAACCAGCTCCGAAGTGTCACTTTCCTACACATCTTCAGGAACAGATTCCGTTTGTGTGATGAGAAATGCCGTACTTCCCTTCTGGGCAGATAGCCCTTCTCGAAGAGAGGATGCAGCCTTCACTTCTCTGTTGTCACTGGAACACTTTAATTTCCCATTTGTTTTTCATCTCTACACATAGAGACACCTGGGGAATCTCGAGGGAGGAGGATCGATTAGCCAGGAGGTGTCTTCCATTCCTGGGTCCTTGGCCGAGTCACCATGTTTATACCATGAGAACCTCACCTACTGCTCCAACGAGATGTCAATGGATGTCATTGCAGACACTGAGAAATGATTCAGCTCTCCCTGTGCAAAGGATAGGCTTTGGGGCAGTTTTCTAAAGGCCAAGGTTCAGTTCGTAGAATGTAAATATGTGTCAGAGCCGGTGTGGGTATGTGTTGTCGTCATTTCTTTTAACCCTTGAGTTTTACAGTGTTACAGTTTACAGAGTTTTACCCCTTGAGGGTCAGAGGAGGAAGTGAGGTCTCCCAGGGCACCCCATTAAAGAGTGTCGGCCCCCAGACAGGCCAGTGCTTGTTTTTCCTCACTGCCTGCATTGTTTCTTACATTGATTAGAAGGCTTCTGTTCACCTAGGCACCATGTTGGGGAGCTTCACACACAGGATGGGCTGTACGGTTGCCATTTGTCAAATGAGAAAACTGAGCACAGACTTGGTAAGTAACTTGCCCAAGGATCCTCGCCTGGTTCTGATGATGCCAAAGCCCCTATTTTTTCCAATGTCCAGGTCTACTCACAGCTATTTATTTAGGGCACGTGGTTAAATTACCAAGAAGTGACCAACATAATGATGAATGGAGAAGGGCTCAACACTCCAGTTGACAAAAGAGGCTCTGAGGTCCTTCATATCCAGAGGGTTAATAGCAGGGAACTTGCTTTTAGACTTTTCTCCACTGTAGTAAAATGACTCAGTGAGTTTTCACTCAGACCTTGGGTGAACTGGGACGAGAACTTGTTCTTCTGGGGAGTATGAACCATTTTCAAGTTTATTTATGAGGCTGAGATGCTGACAAGATTTGCCACCCTCTCTCTGGGAGCCGTAACCAAGGACAGTGGGTTTGATAGGGTCTCGGTGTAAATGTGGAGACCCCGAATATTGAGCAGCCCAGATGCCAGCCTCCTTTGCCTCTGAGGAGATGCCGTTCTCTGCCCTGAACTGAGACACAGTGGTCCATCTTGAACATTTTCCTTGCCTACCTCTGGAAAAGTCTACAACTGTGAACTGGGGGAAATTGTTTCCGGCTCAAGAAAACTCTCAATCCCCAGGTCTGGAAAATTCAATTCCTAGGCCTGAGAAAACTTCCATCGATGGCTCTGGAAAACCCTCCATCCTTGGATCTGGAAAACACTGGTCCTGACCCTAGAAATCACTCCATTGCTGGCTCTGGAAAACACTCCATCCTAAGCTGTTGTGAACACTCCCTTCATGACTGAAAACTACTCTGCCCAGGGCTCTGGAAAACACAATATCCAAAAATCTAGAAAATCTTTTCATCACAAGATCTGGAGAACCAACTGCCCTTGGCAGCGGAGAATCCTCCACCCCTAAATCTGGAGGGCTTTCAGCTCTAAGTCTGGAGGTCTCTGAGTGGGGTGCTGGTAAATTTAACAGTGGGCTCTTGGTGGGGGAGGGGAACTGCTGATCGGTAGTGTTTGCCGATTTCCGTGGCAATTGGAATACTCCCATCATGGCTGACTTCGAGCTATCAATCTGACATCGCTGAAAGGGGATTTGGGAAGGGATGCTACAAGCACCTCTTACAGTCACCGGTAAGAACCGGCTGCCTCATCCTATACCATCCTAGCCCCCGTGGGTGGGGGACCGTAACCGTGGGGTGTGGAGGACTCCGAGTCCCTGGGTATGGAAGGCTCTGAGCCCCAAAGTGATGCCTCAGTCTAGAGTAATCACAGCTCAGGGGTCTGAAGAACTCCCAGGCACTGGGTATGGAGGATTCCAAGGCATGAATGCAGCTGGCCCCTTGTCACTTATTTATGGCATCCCTCTGTTAGGGAACCATTGACCAAAACTGCCCACCTTGGCCAGGCAGAATGATAATCGCTTGCCTGAGTTGTCTCACAACAGGGGGTCCCGATAAAGAACGCAGTGCTGCCTCTGAAAACGAACTGGGAGAATTCGGGAGGGGCCAAAAGGAGGAGGGAGGAGACATATGTCCTGCCCTAACCTCCCAGAAGCCCTCTCGCTGGAATCCCCATCTTGGCTGAGAGATGCACACGCCACCAGGAAGGACCCTGAGTCAGACCAAATATGGGCCAAGCAAGATGACTGGCCAGAGCCAACCCGGAAACTAACCCCATTACCATAAAACCTGAGACAGCGGGCCACGTGGCAGAGCAGTTCTCCGGGGTTCCCTCACCCTACTGCTCTCCGCCCAGGCGCCCCTTTCCAATAAAGCCTTTTGTTTTGTCAGTACATGTGTCTCCTCGGACAGTTCATTTCCGAGTGTTAGACAAGAGCCCACTCTCGGACCCTGGAAGTGGTTCCCCTTCCAGCAACACCTCTCTAAACCAATAATTTCAACTCAAAGATTTAAGGGGACATGACAGGCAGGAATGTTCTGAAAAGCTGACATTCCTAATGTCCTGATATGTCCTGCCTGCCATTAATATGTACATATTGGAGGCATCTGCGAGGCCTGGACTTTGATCCCCTGGAAGATGAGGCCCATTTCAGGCTGCTGCAGGGATGGAAATGGTATTTATTATAGGCACATGGCCCCATCTGTGTGAGCAGAGAGGCCCAGGTGGAAGAACATGGGATGGTGAGTTTGGGTGGGCTACCAGGGTGAATCTGGAGGTCCTGAGACATTGCACAGACCAGTAACAGGCTCAGTGTATATCAGGCTTGAAAGGTGGGGGAGTGGTGGACCTGACTAGAAGGGAGGCGTCTGTATCAAAGACAAGTTTACATCTACCAATCGCACAGTGCCTGGAGGGCTGGCCGCAGACATCGCCCAGTTCAGCGGAGGAAAGACCTGCCCTTGGGTCTAGTGGAGATACCCACTTCGTGCTGAGCACAGTGCAATTCCATCATACCTGGCCCAGAAGACACCCTGCCTGGGGACTGTGAAACCCCACCCTAGCTCTGAACAGCACCCATCATGAGCTCTAGAAAATGCTCAGTCTGTGGTTCTAGAAAGGCCCTGCCCTGTCTCCAGATAACACTTCCTTACTTCAGAAGGAGCTCTTCACCAACCCTGAGCCCAGAGGACTCCCCGCCCCTGGCTCTGAGGAAGGCCCGAGGGATGCTTCATCCCTGCCTCCAGAGAACATCTGGTCTCTGACTTTGGAGGGCTCATTCTGACAAATGCAGGAAAAAGCGCTTTGTAAAACTAAAAAGCTCTGCCTGGCATGAGGCAGATGCTCAATAAACGTGTGTGGAATGAAGGAGTGGTCCTTGGAGATCTTTGCAAACTGCAATGCACAGCACGATCTTCAGATATTATTCTTAATGTGACTAAATAAAGCAGTTATCGGAGGTATTATGGGAAACTCCATATTTCTCCCTAGAGAGAATCTTTTTCTTGTGAGTTCCCACCAGACGGGGGGCGTAGGGCCCGGCTCACAGTGGGCATCAATAAACATTTGATAGATGAATGGACACATGGATGGATAAATGAGGGATGCATGGGTGGGTGAATCGCTGTGTGGATAATGAGTGAATGGAAAGATGGATGGAGTGGCTGACACATTTGCCTACTCAGCAGTCACCTCCCTCTCCCCCTGCCTTCTTCCTTGCTACATGAATCCCAACTTTATTCAAGTCTCTAGCAGCTTAGGAGGACACTGGGGCCCCAGGCAGCACATCTTGTTTAGTTCAAGGCCATCACGATGATACGTTTTCCCTTGCCAGAGAGTTGTTTAGAAATAGCCATGTGATGCAATTCTGACCCAGGAGACGCAAGGGGAAGTCTACTGGGGATCCCACAAGAGAGTTTTCCTCATTAAAGGGACACGATGAGGAGATGTTCTCTCTCTGGCCTTTGGACACTGATGTGTGAGGACAAGATGCTGAGAGGTGATGCAGCCATGAGGAGATCTGGCAGCCTGAGGTGATAAGATGGAGGACAAAAGCCTGACATTCTGAATACCACAGAGCAAAAATATAGACAGAGCGTGGGTCCTTGAAGCTTCTCGCTGGAGCCCTGAATTAACCCATGAGTGTGTGGTGGTGGTAGACGGGGGTGGTAGATGGATGGATGGGTGGGTGGATGGATGAACTGAGAGTGGATGGACATGTAGATGGATGGATTGATAGGTGTATTGGTTGATGAATCAGTAGGTGGATGGAAAATGTTCATGGGAATGGGGATAGATGAGCGGATGGATAGATGGATGGATGGATGGATGGATGGATATTCATGTATATTAAAATATAAAGGACCATCAGTAGTATTCTTGTCTCCCTCTAAAGAGAACTCATTCCAAGGCAGTCAAGGTCAGAACTGGCTGAAAAGAACCAAGCTTTTCCAACCATTCCTCCAGGCCCTCGTGACTGCTCCCTACTTCACGTGCCCTGGGCCCACCTGTCAGGGCTAACACTTATCTTCAGTATCAGTCACTTGGCTGGACAGGCTTTTCCCCACCTGGCCCTTTTGTGCAAGGCCTTACCCTGCTGGAGAAATGTTTGGTCTGTTAAGAACCTCAGGTGAGTCTGGAAGGCAGCCTGGCACAGGGGACTCAGACACTCCTGGGTCCAATCGCTGGCCCATGGTTTATGAGCTATATGTCCACAGACCAGCCTCCTAATCACCCACCCCCCCCCAAGCATCAGCCTTCTCATCTATGAAATGGGAATAACAGTGCCACCTCAAGGCTGCAATGCGGAGCTGAGATAATGTATGAAAGCGCCCAGCACCATGCACAGCCTCCAACAAATCCTCAACAAATGCTGAGCCTTCCTGGTTCTTCTAGCCAGCTCAGCCTCAGCTGGACGCACATGGATCGTGGATGCAAAGGAGCCCCAGACAGGAAGAGCAGCTTCTGCCCCTCCATCCGTCCTGCTGTGCAAAGCTGTCTTGAGGCATTGCTCCTTAGAGCCAGCTCAGGGATTACGGAAGGACCAGAGGAAACCGAACAAACCAAGATTGCTTCCTCCTTTCTCGTGCCACAGGATCTGGCCGGGTGTGTCAGTGGCCGGGAGCCACCGGAGCTTGCAGGTTCAGAGCTGCAGAGTGATTGGCTGGCTCAGCAGACTGGGGCGGGGCCAGTGCTGGGCCGCAACCTCCCAACCTGCCGCTTCTGGTGCCCTCCTGGACCGACAGGTCAACCTAGCAGAGCCAATGTTCCCTCACCCCTGTACCTTTGCACAGGCTGTTCTCTCTGGTTAATGTCAAGTACTCCAGGAAACCTTTCCTGGTTCCGCCCCGGGTCAAAACACATGCAGGACCCTGAAATTCTGCATTTACTGAAGGTGTTGCACTGTCTTTCCCCATCTGTCTCCCCACTAGACTAGGGGTTCCTTGAATTTAGAGGTGATAGCTCATGGATAACTGCATCACACCAGTGTGTGAAACAGTGCCTGACATGTCATCAGCTCGTCTGTGCTTCCATTTCTGAATGTTTATTCTCAGGCATCCAAGTGGTCCTGTCTCTTGCGGGCATGTGACCATGCAGTGATGATGCCAGTACCTCAGCTTATCCTTGGTCCTGTACACTTTTCAAAGCACTTGAACTCTCTCCTCTCGCTAGTACAAAGTATTCAGTCAAACAGATTGATTCCTGGTTCTGAGAATTATTAACTCTGTGTCCTCGGGCAAGTTACTGAACCCCCATGAGCCTTAGTTTCCTTATCTGTCATTCATTGATTCAACAAACATTTATGGGGAATGTACTAGAGGCCTGTCCCAGGTGCTGGGAATGCCAACATGAGTCCAAAATTATCTTGGCCTTTGCAGAGCTCACAGTCCAGGCAAAGAGATGGACAGTTCAACCCCCAGGACAGTAAAGACCCCACCAATGTCCGGGAGTGGAGATATAGAGTCATCTGGCCCAAACTGAGGGCTCCGGGAAGGCTTCCTGGAGGACGTGGCATCTTGGTCAAGTCCTATTTGGAGGATTAAATGATATCTCATCTGTGATATATGAGAGGGATTTCACGGCATGTGCGAAAGGCTGAGCACAGCGCCAATCACTTGCTGAGTCTCGGCTTCCCTTCCTTCCCTGTGAAATGAGCAGGGCCGAGAGCTTGCCTCATTTTCCACAGAAAGAGGCTGGGATCAGGAAGGGAAAGAGAAAGACTCAAAGCTCCCTGCCAGCCAGCAGCTGGGCAGGAGCCAGACCTTACCCTGGTCATCCACGGGGCCTGGGAGGCCCTCCCCAGATGCCCACGCAGGTTGGCCTTCCCTCCTGTGGTGACTGGGATGCCAGTCCGACCCTGGACCATCCCCAGCTCCATGCAGCTCTCCTGAGACACTTCATAATCACACTTCATTCTGAGTTTGATAAATAAAGGTAATTGTGGGACAATTACACTCTCTTCTCTTCCAACATCTTAATTGGAACAAGATGCATGATTCTTTCTTGCCCATGATTCTGCCAGGCATGTTTGAGGCTTTCACCTGGGCATCCTCCTGCAGTATAGGAAGAGTGATGGCCCGGAAGCTAGGAGGCGGTTCCCGCGTGGCCCCTGACGAATCATCATGGATGTCACATGCTGGTAGGGCCCCCAAGTAGATCATGGTGTTGTAACCACCGCCATCAATCACATGGTCGTGGTGCTCCCTACAGGGCCTGTGCAAGTGAGAAGCATGTGTCTTTAAGAAACTAAAGATCCAAGTTCAAATCCCAGTTCCATTACCAATTTGCTGTATGACCTTGGACAAATTGCTTATCCTCTCTGAGGGGCAGTTGCTCCAAAGAGGGGTGATTATCCTTAACACTATCAAATGAAGCAACACATGTGACAACGTTTCCTGAGGGACTGGGCAGATATCACCTGTATGCTGTTCCCCCTCCCCCGCCCATGCCAGCCTCCATCCACATAACCAGCAAAGCAAAACCCGACCAAAGAAAGGGAAGGACAAACATAAAGATGGACAAGCCCTACCCTTGGGATCGGCAGCTCAAAACTGCACACTGTAAATCAGATGCACAAAGGAAAAGTCAATGTACCTTTCTTAGACTTCTCACAAACGACCTCACCTCATGCTCAAACACCCATCCCAGTGATGATGGGGGCTGGGGGAGAAGAGAGGGACTCTTTTTTTTTTTTAAATAATATATATATATATATATTTTTTTTTTTTTTAACAGATTATTTTTTAAATTTATTTATTTATTTATTTTTGGCTGTGTTGGGTCTTCGTTTCTGTGCGAGGGCTTTCTCCAGTTGCGGCAAGCGGGGGCCACTCTTCATCGCGGTGCACAGGCCTCTCACTATCGCGGCCTCTCTTGTTGCGGAGCACAGACTCCAGATGCACAGGCTCAGTAATTGTGGCTCACGGGCCCAGCTGCTCCGCGGCATGTGGGACCTTCCCAGACCAGGGCTCGAACCCATGTCCCCTGCATTGGCAGGCAGATTCTCAACCACTGCGCCACCAGGGAAGCCCGAGAGGGACTCTTAATTGGCAAGTTCATCACCAGTTAAATATGACCCCCTCCAGTGTAACAGGGTCTCTCTGGGGTTATCAGCTGCCCTGGGGTAAATGCTCAGTGTTTCAGTGTTTCCCCCTTCCCATCTCTCCTTCCAAATATGGCAGCCAGGGTAAAGACAAGTGGGGGAAGTTGACAGAGCCTCTTGGAGGCAGTGGGGTGAGGTCTCCCATCTATGTGTTGCCCACCTGGTCCACACTGGCACCCATTTGAGGCCCCTCTTCCTGCTTCTCTCAGTACTGGCTGCAGTCCACACTGTCGCTGGCTGGTGATAGCACTGGTCCAGCAGACCTGGACCTGAGCCAGCCTCCACTGCAGTGGCCCAGAGAGGCTCCCCATCCATTGCCCCTGGTCACAAGGGGCCTCTCTTTGCTGGTCTCATGATCCTGGGGGCATGCTGGAATTCTTGACCTCCTGGTCACCCTACTCAGGTCATGGGGACCCAGTAATGCTCAGTCAGCCGCATCAAACCAGACACCCTCTCCCACCAATGTCATGTTCCCAGCTCCACAATCCCACCCCCTTCCCCACACTGGATAAGTGGCATAAAGAACTGCCAGCACTGATGTTCTAGGACCCTGTGTAAGGTTCCTGGTGTCTGTGATCACATCCTCTCCATAGGCTGATGCCCAGAAGAGTGGGCCCCTGGGTGTTTCCTTGGGACCCAGGATCTGTCCCCACACTAGTCCTTCCTCACCAGAATTTGTCTTTCCCCGCTCCTGTAATAGCAGACCCTCACTTCCCCTCCTTGTCTGGTGGGAATTTCCCTCTTCATCTCCTCCATCCTCTCCACACTCTTCTTGTGATCTCAGAGGCAGCCAGACTGGGCTCTTGATATGCAAAGAGGACCTTGGGGACTTAGAAAGACTTTCCTCTCTCTCAACAAAGCCTGGCTTTCAAGACCATTATCTGGCTAAGGGCTGCAGGATTCTATTCAGTCAAAAGCTGAACATCAATTCTTCCCCTTTGTGTGCCTGATCCCCAATCCTATTCCTCTCTAAGACCCTGGACGCCTCTGGCTGAAAAGGAAGAGAGTCACATAAAAGCAGTGAAGAAACACAGAGGTACATTCAAAAGCGATATCATTCTAGTTACACCAGACTTTCCGGATGTCAGAGTGAAACGAGTCCATGGGGAGAGCTTCTCCCACCCCCTCTAGAGGCCCAGAGAGGGCAAAGAGTCACTTCAGGCCACACAGCAAAACCATGGCAGGGCAGGAACTAGAAACCGTGTCCCAACGCTCAAAGGCTCTCCCCAACATGTCTCCTTTAGGGATGGGGTGCTGGGGTCCTTCCTCTATTGGACCTCTGTGTCTGAGCACTGTTCAGCAGCTCTCTGGAGCAGGGATGCTGTCTGTCTTGCTCACAATACATCCCCATCCCCCAGCCCAGGCTCTAGAAGATAGTGACTGGGATTTCATCTCCCATGTCGTGCTGCTGCCCAGAGCTAATCACTGCCCCATTTTCCATCTCTGTCACCGTGGATTCCTCCATCCAAGTGCATCCGAGGCTCAGCTGTGCTCTCACTGTCTGCACCTGCATTCATGGGGCTGCTTGCTGCCTGACACGGAATCATCCCTCCCTGCCAGCCCCTTCCTCCCTGCAAGGTGCAGTGAAACCTCTTCATCCCTCCTCCTGCTATTCTCGGCTTGAGTCAAGCATTGTCTCACTGAGTCTCAGATTCTTCACATTTAAATGTAAGAGTTTGGGGACCTCCCTGGTGGCCCAGTGGTTAAGACTTCACCTTCCAATGCAGGGAGTGTGGGTTCTGATCCCTGGTCAGGGAACTAAGATCCCACATGCCTCATGGCCAAAAGACCAAAGCATAAAATGAAGCAATAATGGAAAAAATTCAATAAAGACTTTTTTTAAAAATTTTTAAATAAATAAATAGAAGAGTTTGATGAGACGGCAGCCTTCAGACATTTTTTTAGCAGTGGAAAAACAGAGCTTCCCTCTTTTAAGCAAAGACATGGGGTCCTCCCACAGTGTCTGGAAATTGAGATGGATGGATAGATAGTAGATAGAGGACATAGATGGATAATAGATAGATAGATAGATAGATGATAGATAGATAGACAGACAGACAGGTAGATGATAGATTTCAAATCAGTGGTTTTGTAGGTCCCATAAATCACATATGCAGCACAAAATTTGAAAATCACTGAACCGGGGACTTCCCTAGTGGTGCAGTGGTTAAGAATCCGCCTGCCAATGCAGGGGACACGGGTTCGATACCTGGTCCGGGAAGATCCCACATGCCGCGGAGCAACTAAGCCCTTGCGCCACAACAACTGAGTCTGCACACCGCAGCTACTGAAGACCGCACGCCTAGAGCCCGTGCTCCGCAACAAGAGAAGCCACTGCAATGGGAAGCCCACGCACTGCAACGAAGAGTAGCCCCTGCTCACTGCAACTAGAAAAGGCACACGCAGCAGCGAAGACCCAACACATCCAAAAGAAAAAGAAAAGAAAATCACTGAACTGGATAGTCTGTGACCCTCTGACACCAACTTGATTAGAATTTAAGATTCAGAATCTAAACCCAATAAGTCAGAATTACACTTAGCAGTAAGTAATAAAATTAAAAAGAAAAAACTGAACTGGGGTTTAAATCAAAGAGGGTGTTCTTGTGCTCATGTAACAGGAAGTCCAGAAGAAGGCAGCCCTGGGCTGAGAGACACACCACTGGGCTCCTAGCCTCCCTCTGCTCAGCTTTCCTCAGCATGTGGCATCATCCTCAGACACATAGCCTCAGGATCACACAATGGCTGCTCCTGCTCCAGCATCTTGTCTGTGTTCTGGGCAGGAAGAAAGGGATTGGCAAAGAGGTAAAAGCCCATACCAGTTGGGTGACCTCCCTTTAAAGACTCTTCTGGAAGCCCCGCTCAGTGAATCTTCTCAGATTTCATGGGCTAGAATGTGTCACGTGGCAACCCTATATGCTAGGGAGAATAGGAAAAACTGTTTGGGTTTTTTTAATCTGGGCACACTGCCACCATGAATAAAGCCTGGGTCCTGTGAGTAAAGATGGAGAGGCTGATGGTAGGCAACTAACTGTGTCAGCCTCAGGAGGCCTGGGGCCAGTCCCCGCCTGCTGTTTACATGTGTGGTTTGGGGCATGTCTCTTCACCACTTGAGGCCTCAATTTCCCCGTTTCAAAAACAGGAGAATTGGACTTCCCTGGTGGCGTAGTGGTTAAGAATCCGCCTGCCAATGCAGGGGACACGGGTTCAAGCCCTGGTCCAGGAAGATCCCACATGCTGCGGAGCAACTAAGCCCGTGCGCCACAACTACTGAGCCCATGTGCCACAACTACTGAAGCCCACACGCCTAGAGCCTGAGCTCTGAAACAAGAGAAGCCACCGCAATGAGAAACCCACGCACCACAACAAAGAGAAGTCCCTGCTTGCCACAACTAGAGAAAGCCTGCACGCAGCAACAAAGACCCAACAACGAAGACCCAACGCAGCCAAAAATAAATAAATAAATTTATTTAAAAAAAAAAAAAACAGGAGAATTGGGCCAGGTGCTATAGGACCTTATCCAGCTCCAATTGCCTGGGTAAAAATTCTGACTCTGCTACCTATTAGCAGTGTGTCCTGGGGTGAGATATTTGACAATGTCATACCACAGTTTCCTCATCTGTAAAATAGGGGTCATCATGGTATCTACCCTATAAGATTGTGAGGACTAGATGGGCTGTTGTGTGTAATGTATGCAGCTGAGTCTGACAGAGAGTCAGAGACCAAGATCCATTATTGCCACCGTAGCTGCTGAGAGCCACAGGTCCTGAGTTCTACTCCTGCCTGCCCCTGGGCGCTGTGTGACCTGGGCCAAGTCCCTTCCCCTCTCTGGGCCTCAGCAGCCCGTCCTATAAAATGAGGGAACTGGATGCTATCTTGGACCCCAGCAGCTCTGAGTGTGGTTCTCAGAAGCTACGCTGGGTTGTTGACAGGACAGCAAGTCCCTTCCTGGGCAGGGACAGGAGAGGAGGGCGTCAGCTGGTTTCCTGTGGCTGGGGCGGTGACCTGGGCAGCCTGGACCTCCTGTTTCCCAGAGGGAATCCAGGGCTGCCCCCTCCCGTCGCTGGGGCAACGGTCCCTACATCATCTCCCGGCGGGGAGCCGTGTGGGTGAGGGAAGCGCCAGCCACAATGGTTCTTTGTCTCCTGCCCTGCTGCCCCCAGCCCCGAGAGCCTCGTGCCCATCTTCCAGATGAGGAAACTGTGGCACAGGGAGGTGAGATCATTTGCCCAAGGTCATGAGGCTGGAGAGAAACAAGGCTGGGATTAGAACCTGAGTCTTCTGAAAACGTGGGCCGGCCTCACCCAGGACCCTCAACACCAGCTGGACACTCCTCCAGCCCCGCCCACCCCCCCACCGCCACCCCGACACAGAAAGAGCCTGGAGCTCAAGCCCTCAGCGGCCTGGTGACCTACAGTGTGACTTGCAGGCCGGTTCCCTGAGGTACAAGGCTCCTGCTGGACCCCCTTTCCTGCCTTTAGCCTGCCCACACTGAGCAGCCCCTTGACCCATCCCTGGGCATGCAGGGACCCATGCCGCGGGCCCTGTACACAAATAACCACAAAACAAAACAGTGGCCAGGCCAACATGCCACTGACCAGGAGCAAGGGCTTTGGAGCAAGGCAGCCCCAGGTTCAAACCCTGACCTTGGCACTTGCCAGCTGTGTGCCTTGGGCTGGTGACTTAACCTCTCTGAGCTTCAGTTTCCTCATCTGTGACATGCTGCTCTATTTGTTTCCTAGGGCTGCTGTAAACAAATCACCACAAACCTGGTGGCTTAAAACAAGAGATATTTATCATCTCACAGTTCCAGAGGCTGAAAGTCTAATGTCAAGGTGTCGGCAGGGTTGGTTCCTTCTTGAGGGCTCTGAGAGAGAATCGTGTCCGTGCCTCTCTCCCAGTTTCTCATGGCTGCAGCCATGCATGGCCTTCCTTGGCCTGTGGCAACATAACTCCAGTGGCTGCCTCCATCGTCACATGGCCCGTTTTCCCTCTGTGTGTGTATCCAAATTTCCTTCTCTTATATGGATGTCAGTCATTGGATTAAGGCCCACCCTAATCTAGTATGACCTCATGTTAACTTGATTACATCTGCAAAGACCCTCTATTCAGATAAGGTCACATGCACAGGTAGCAGGGGTTAGGACTTGAATGTGTTTTTTGTGGGGACATTATTCAATCCACAACAGGGACCATGAGAAGATACTTGTGTTAGTGGATTGTGATGCAGATTTTATGAGTAATTCCTATAAAATGTCCACCCCTGAGTCAAACCCATAGAAAGCCCTCAAACAGTATATGCTGTTATTCTTACTTTGGTTCTCTCATCCCAGCAAGAAGCTGCAGGTTTGACTGTTTGCCTGGAGCCCAGCGCCTGTGGGTCTGAAATCCTGACTTGTGCCGTCAAACACCCAGAGGCTGCACTAATAAAAGCCAACATCTATTGAGCACTTACTGTATGCCAGGCACTGCCTATACACAAAAAAAATATCATATCACTCTGTCTCCACAATAATCCTATGAAATAGCAACTACTGTAACCCCCGTTGAAAGATGCAGAAACAGGTTCAGAGAGGTTAGGTAACCTGCCTGAGGTCACCAGCTAGAAAGAAGCTAGTCTCAAACCCAATGAGTCCAGCCAGCCTGCCAGGGTGAGGACTCCCACCCATCCTTCCGGAGGGTAGCCCCATGCAGAGCCAGCCCTGGGCAGGGCCACAGGGCCCTCCAGACGGGCATATGTGTGTGTGTGTGTGTGTGTGTGTGTGTGTGTGTGTGTGTGTGTGTGTGTGACTACTGTCTGTTTCTGTATATCTGTGTCTTTGTGCACCTATGTTTGCGTGTGTCTATACCTCTGTGTGGGTCTGTATGTGTATTTGTGTGTGTGTACCACAAGGTTACCAAGCCCCAGAGGAGAGTGGTGCCCCAGACCATCCTATATAGAAGGTCACACTGAGGCAGACACACAAAATCCCCATATAAAATCCCACAGAGACACACTACACAGTCTTATATGCATGTAGGTGTACATATGTACATAGACACGTACTCATGACCACAGACACACACAAACAAACATATCTTCACATGGGGACACATGCAGACACCCAGGAGCTAGCGGGACCTGCGGGGTGGGTGGGCAGGGAGCAATCTGCTAACTAAGAAAAGACAGAGATGGGCTTCAAAAGGCCTTCATACAGCACAGATATGGGGGTCCCTCACTGGAGCACAGGGGGAGCTGTGCCCAGATCGAGAGCAATAGTGGGAGCATAGGACCCAGAGGAGGGGGCCACCAGCTCTGCCAGATTGGGGTGAGGTCAGGGAGGGCTTCCCAGAGGAAGTGGCAGAGTGTGCTTTAGAAAGAAGAACCTGACGTTTCTCAGTCCATCACGCTCATAGGAAGACACTAAGAGTCCAGAGACAGGAAGAGCGGGTGGGAGTGCATTTTGGAGTGTGCTCACTGCTGGGAGAGAGGTGCAGGAAAAAAACGTATCATCTCCAACAGCCATTAGCCTCTCCCCGACAGGCCTTCCTACCCCCAACCTCTCCCCATCACCAGTCATAGTTTGACATCCTCCCATAAGTCCCCTCTCCATGTCTGCAGTCACTATTGATTGCTGTTGTCCGCCCAGAATCCCTGTCCCTCGTCTCCAGGTAACAGAAAAATGCTTCCTTCCTTAGGGGAATTTCCTCTCCCTCACTCCATGTGGCTGGCACAATGCCAGGACCCCAGGCCCTCGGCCCCAGGCTAAACAAGAGATCCAGGCCTGGCCATCATTCCATCCCATCTCCCTGACCACAGCGATCAGCCATGGATGGACAGGTGACCCCAGCCTGGCCGTCGGTCTCCTTTCCTAGGATTTACTGTGGCTTCTAGAAAGAAGAGTCTCAGTCTCCTGCCTCAGGAGCTAAGACGTTGCGACCCCTATGCTGCCTGTGGCCATGTCCACCTCTTGCCCCAGCGTGGAGAAAGGCTGTCTGCAATGGAAAGAGGATGGGCCCAAAAGAGGAAAGCAAAGTGGAGAGAATGCGAGCCCCGACAACTCGGTCCGAGTCTCTGATCCAGGTGCATCTTTCCCAGGCTTGAGAGCCAGTTAAGTCCCCTTTTTGCCAGTTCTGGTTGGGTTTCTGCCACCTGCCACTAAAGGAGACCTGACTAGCACAGTCCCCCTTCTCATTCTTTCTCTCGTCTGTCCTTGCCCCACCACCATCTCCCACTCAAACCCCCTCTCCACCAGAGGCACTGCCCGCCTACCTCTCACTCCTCCCCAAATCCATCTTCCCAAGCTCCCTGCCTCCCACCCTCAGCCCCGCATTACCTACCCTCTCCAGAAGGAGCTGCCCTAGGGCTCCAATGGCAGCTGAGGGCCAGGACTGATTCCTAGGCCTGGGTGAGGAACCTGGACCTCCCTCTGTTAGCAGGGACATATAGAGCAGGCCTGCTCTGGGACAGGCCAGGGTATCTCTGCCCTATTCTAAGGCATCAACCCTCTCTCTGGTCTCCCTGCCTCCTGTCTCTCTCCCCTCCAACCCATCCTGCACTCTGCAGTCAGACAGATCTTCCAAAAATGCAAATCTGACAGTGTCAAACCCACTCCCCCTACCTCCCAACCCTGCAGAACTCTGACCAGTCTCTGTGCCCTAGGGGATAATAGCCTTTAGCCTGGCTATTAGCTAGGGTATAGGTTTAGCTTCTGAGGCAGAGATGCCAAATAATACTGGCTTAAACAAGAGAGAAGTTTATTTGTCCCTTAGATAATAATTCACACATAAACCATCCAGTGGCTGGTTCCCTCTGTCTTGTTGCTCCACTGTTCCCGGGCTGTTGCCTTCGTTCACATGGTCCAAGGTGGGACAAGTTCACCTTCCAGCCAAGTTGCGACAAGGATAAAAGGTAGAGGAGAGGGCAGACCACTACCCTTTAAGGGAACAACCCTGAAACTGCCTAGTGTACTTTTGCTCTATCGTACTGGCTACACTGGTCACATGGGAGGCTGGGAAATGTAGTCTTTCTTTCAAGCAACCGTGTCTCATTACTGTGGAAGGAAAGGAGAATGGATATTAGGGGACAGCCAGTTTCTGCCACAGCCTGGCATTCAGTGTCTTTCTCAGCAGCTTTATTCTGGGGCTCTGTATCTTTGAGCATGTTGTGAACCTTTGCCTACCTTCCCTTTCCTGCCTCCAAATTCAGGAAGCCTTCCCTGACCACCATCACCCCAGCCTGGATTAAGGGTCTCAGTGTCCATTGATCACATGGTGTTGTGTGTAAGGGCCCATCTCCCACCCTAGTTGGGAGCAACTCCAGGGTAGGGACCATAACTGATTTAATTCTGTGTCCCCCTGCCCAACGGCAAGGCTGAAAGGGAATGGGCATCAGGGAATACAGAATAAAGGAATGAATGAGAAAGTGAACCATCTAAATTAGAAATTTTCAATTGATAAATGATTATTGATTGAATGAATGAATGAGCCCGGGAAGGCACCTGTGCGTTGAGGCGGGGCTGATCAGGCAGGCGAGGCTTCCCTGGGATCTCACCGCCACACACGCCGTTCCCTCTGCCCGGAGCGCTCTCTGCCTCCTCTGTGACTGCCCAGCTCGCGCTCAGCCTGTATGTCTCATCTTAAATGTCACCTCTCGAGAGGGGTCTTCCCTGACTCACCTCCGCTCCAGTGTAGAGCAGCCCCTCCAGAGGCAGGCCCATTCACCACCCCCCACTCCACAGGCCCCTGTCCTGCCCTTCGGAGTGCTCAGCCCAACTGTAACTAAATAATGTGCCCGCACTGATTTGTCCACAAGACTGAAAATTCCGTAAGGTGAGTCTGTCTCTCTCGTTGTGTCCCCAGGGCCTAGCACAGTGCTGGACACACAGCAGCTGGCCAGTGAAAGTTAAATGAGTGAAACTCACCTCTACAAGTATCTTTAAAGGGGTTGACGTTTTGATCCAAAGGAGGGTCAGGATAATGTTTGTCGCATAAGCGGGTAGGTGGCAGCTTCAGCGCTGCATGGCAGGTGGCACCAAGAATCTGTGCGCCGGGCTAAGCCTGCCTGAGGGGCCAGTGAGGGGCAAGGAGAAAACTGCCCGCCAGCCCCTAGTCACAGAGCCCTGCACTCAGCCTGCTACACAGAGAAAACAAACCATTTGGGAGCCCCACCTTCACCTCGACCGCTGGGAGGAGAGGGGCCCACTGGGAGCAGAAGACATTGCGACATGGATGGCAAGTTATTCAACTGCTCTGTGCCTTGATTCCCCACTGTGGAGGCGATCGATCACAATAGTACCTTCCTCATGTGATCTTTGTGAAGATTAAAGGGTTAATCCAGGGACAGGGCCTGCTTCATTGTAAATGTTTGTGAATAATATAAAGGGACAATGAAAATACATGTGCTCTGGGCTCTGGCCTGAGAGGATCCCAATCCACTGTCACTGAGCCTCAGTTTTCTCATCTGTAAAGTGGGGGTGCCAATACCCACCCTCAGGGGCTCCGAGAGATGCAGTGAGACGAGGATGCCACGGACTCAGCACCATGCATGGCACCAGGGAATCCTCTCCTCTTCTCCCAAGACAGAGAGGGACGGGGCAGAGAATGTCTGTCAGCCTCACCTGCCTGAGGCAGGAGGCCTGGGGAGGGAGGAGGCTGCCTGGTGAATAATCTCATTAATGGTAATCATCACCCTGATGCTTGTTAATATAATAACACTGGGCTCCCAGCCGCTGCTTGGCTCTGAGCTGGCTCCTCTGTGCCTCTCATCTCTGCCTGGTGGGGGCTCCGTAAACACTCATTACACTCCCGTCCCCTGGGAGGCCGCCAGGAGAAGCTGCTATTCCCGGCACACAGCTCAACTCTGGGCCGCAGGCTCTGCTTTTAATAAGCATCATCACACACACTCAGGCACACACACGCGCGCTCGCGCACACGCAAACACACACAGTTTTGCAACACTTTCCAAGCTCCTCGCTGACCACCAGTAATTGCTCACCATGGCTGAGCCTCACACGGTATCAAGAACAAGGATAGTGGCTACTCATTAAACACTCCCTGCTTGCCAGGCCCCGGTCTAAGTGCTCCACTTGCTTTAACCCACTTAATTTAAATGAGCATCCCTGTCATGTCCATTTTGCAGCCAAGGAAACTGAGGCACCTGAAGTAACTTTCAGCCTTGGCTGAATCACTGACCCATGAGCGGCAGAGCTGGGGCCTGATGCTGCCTTTCAGAGCATTAGCTCATTCAATCCTCATGGCGATTCGAATCCTCCTTCTCCCCACTGCACTCGTGAGGAAATGGGCTTAGAGAAGTGATGTCATTCGCCCAGGAACACACAGCTAGGACCTGTGGACCATGGGCTGTCTAACTTGAGAGCCTGTCATACTGCTCCCCCGGGATGGAAGCAGGGAAGGAAATCTTATTCCTCTTTTAAAGATGGAGAAACTGGGACCCAAAGAGATTAAGAGACTTGCCCCACATCACACAGGCATCCATGCGGAGAGCGAGGGCTAGCTCAAAGCCTGGATTCCTGGCCATCTCTTCCCCGCCTCCCACCCTCACCCCCACCAAGGAGCCTCTTGCTGGGAGATCCTAATTCAGACCCAGAATCAGCTGGCTCAGACATGGGGGCGTTCAGCATCAGAGGGCTCCAGACCACCTGGGGTTCCTTCCAGGCCATGGCCATTCTGTGTCACCACTGACTTCCTAGCTGCGTGCCCCTGGGGAAGTCACATCACCTCTCCGGGCCTGAGTTTCCTCAAAATGGAGACAAGAGCTGACACTTAGGGAGCATTTACAACATTCCAGGACTGGTCTATGTGTTGACCATGTAATATCTCATTTTATGCCCACCGCAACCCTAAAAGGAAGATATTAAAAGAGTCTATGATTTTTAAGATTCTGTTTTCCTACAGGATTCTATGATTCCCACAGGGTCTGTTATGAAAGACCCTGATCTTAAAAAGAGTCTGAAAAGATTCCATTATTCTAGAATTCTCAGGTGCTGGAAGGTTCCATCCATCTGTCTGTGAATCGTAATGTTAAAGGATTTCATGAATTGGTGATTCATTGAACCTCAAGGGCAAGAGGCAATTTGTCAGCCTTCAGTCAGCCTTGAAAGCCACCAGTGTCCACCCGCTGCCCCCGCCCCCTCCCTCCGCTATGACATCAGGGCCAGCCGAGGCGGAACAACCTGCCTCTATGACAGGCCTTGGGTCCAAAGCCAGCAAGGACCGTGGAGGCCGCCGGAGTGCTTGGGGGGTGGCTCCCAGACAAAGGGTTCCATGGACCCGCCTCCGCTGCCCTGGCCCCGTCTTTCACACAATGGAAGGACCTTTCGAGGCTGCATCCAGATCGCCCCCTCCCTCAGCCAGAGACACCCAGAAATACAGCTGAGTTCAGTCTCAGAGCAGCCCCTTCCCTGCTCAGAAGGGCCCCAGCAAGGAGGTGGGGAGCAGAGAGAAAGGCAGGTGTCTCTTCATTCTCTTAGCCAGTCTGACCTCTCTGCCTTTGCTCATGCCCTGCTTGGCATACCCCTCTTCCTCTTTCTCTAAGAATCCTTCAAGGGCCAGCTCAAGCCCCACCTCCTCCAGGAAGACCTGTCTGGTTATTCTAAAATTCACTGATTCCCTCTCTCTCCGAAGTTCTGTCGCATGACATTGAGTACTAATGTGGGACTCAGAAATTCCAGAGCCTCCTTTCCTCTCCAATCCATCCTTCCTGCTACCACCAGAGTGGTCTTTCAGGAACACACATGTGACCTTGTCACTCTCTTTCTACAGATCTTGACCCTCAAGCATGACATTCAAGACCATCCCTACCTCTGGTCCCACCTTTTCTGTCTGGCTTCATTTCCTGCCTCAGATCCATGCACTAAGGCTTGACCAGGAGAAGTGGGGATCTGCCTCCCAGATTATGTGGGCACTGAGGCGGCCCTTCTGAGGCTGGAGCAACTGGACCCTGCCTTGATCCCAAGAGACAGATGTTGAAGGTCTCCTCCCCCACCTCATTACACACACACACACACACACACACACACACACACACCCCAAGCTGCCACCAGGGAGCCCACTGGGGTTTGCAGCCTTAGAGAGCATGTTAGTACCATGGACAGCGCCACAGGCAGGCTCTGGGTGCTACTAAAATCCATCTGCATGCATGCATGTCCTGGGACATGCATGGATTTCATACACCAGGCATTTGTTGAGCACCAGCTGCATGCCCCACACTTGCTAGGTGTTATGGAAAATACCAGAAGGAGAGATATTGACCTTTGCTGCACCCAAGAAACTTACAGTCTGGTTGGGGAATTGATTGCCCTGGTACCAACTTCTCACCTCTCTCCCTGCAGGCTGCCAGAGCCATGCTTACAAACCGTAAATCTGATCATATCACTCTCTAAAAAGCTCCATGCACGCGCGCACACACACACCAATGTTTATAGAGTAAAATCCAAGCCATTGAACACGGCATTCAAGGCCCTCTCTGACCCAGGCCCAGCTATTCTCTTGCCCTTGCCAACCCCTTTAAATGCAACACTGAGCCTCACTTGATTTCCATCCATTCCCAAACATCCTGGGGTGCTTTTCTCACTCTTTCCCCCTCACTCGAGGAGTATTTCCCGTCTTCTTTTCACAGAGAACTCCTATATCGCCTTCAAAACTCAAACCAAGGGATTCTCCTGGTGGCACAGTGGTTAAGAATCTGCCTGCCAATGCAGGGCACACAGGTTTGATCCCTGGTCCAGGAAGATCCCACATGCTGCAGAGCAACTAAGCCGGTGCGCCACAACTACTGAGCCTGCGCTCTAGAGCCCGTGAGCCACAACTACTGAGCCCACGTAATGCAGCTACTGAAGCCCGCGTGCCTGGAGCCCGTGCTCCACAGCAGGAGAAGCCACTGCAATGAGAAGCCCACACACCGCAACGAAGAGTAGCCCCCGCTCGCCGCAACTAGAGAAAGCCCGCGCACAGAAACAAAGACCCAATGCAACTATAAATTAATGAAAAAAATGAACTAATTAATGAAAAAACCCTCAAGCCAAATATTTCCTCCTCCTGGAAGCCCCAAAGTTCATTGTTCCCTCCTCTGTACTCCCAGAAGTTCATTGTTCCCTCCACTGTACCTGCATCACCTGGCATCATTGAATTCTAACTTACCGTGCATCCCTCATGTCAGACAGAAGTTAGCTTAATTTGCCCGGGCCCGTTAGAAAGCACTGGTGGTTACCAGAGTGCAGGGGCTTTCTAAGAACTGTAGTTGATCAACCACAATGCCAGCAATACTCATATCCAACAACTTCAGATTCAGATTTACTTGGAAGTCTAAAAATAATGTCAAAGCTGTGCTTTTTATGTCATTTTTTTCACTCTAGAAATCTGTCTGCCTTGTCTTTGGGAAGAGAGAGCATTATTTATTATATAGCTCAAATGCCCAATAATTGTTAGCAAATAAAACATAGCCTCTAGTGAATCTAATGCAGATTTGAGGCTCAGCCCTGTTCCTTCCATGTCATGAGTATTCTCAGGTATCTGATTCCAGGTCTGTTTTCTCCACCCCAGCCTGTGAGTTCCCTGAGGGCCAGGACTGTGTGTCTTTTAATTCCATATCCCTAGTACCTAGCACTGTGACGGGCACAAAGTAGGCTTCTATCAATATTGGATGAATGATTAACAAACTAGAATGAATCACATGGGCTTGAGTTAAGATTGCCTAGGTTCAAATCCTCATTCTGCCATGTGTTAGCTATGTAACTTTAGGCACATTTTAAAGAGATCTCAGTTTTCTGATCTGTAAAATGGGCATATTAATAGTATCGACCTCATGAGGTGATTACAACATCTAAATGGAACACTGTGTATAAAGGCCCAGGCATAGAACCTGGCCAAGAGTGAGTGCCCTGTAATGGTTCATTGTTATTATCAATGCTGTTGGGTTGACTTGCATGGTTTATACTTAAGCTCATTGGAATTCAGAGGAAGGAGAGCACCATGAAGTGGAGACATCCAAGATGATGTTATGAGCTAATATTTATCAAGCATTTTCTATGTGCCATGTATTAACTTAATTAAACCTCAGGACCATTCTATGAGATGGGTACTATGATTCTCCTCCATTTCATCCCCATAGGATACTAAGGTATGGGAGGGTAAATGAATTGCTGGAGATTACATAGCTGATAACTAGAGGAGCCAGGATTCAAACCAGAACAGCATGGCCCCAGTCCATTTCTTAACTTGTATGCAACACAGCTAACCCCAAGAAAGCTAGAGGCTGAGCGGGGCCTTGAAGAACAAGACACAAGACAGAGGCACCCATGATAGGAAGGAGGACTAAGAACTTCCCCCTTCATACCTTCCCAACAGCCAACCCAGGGACTCTCTTGCAAGCCTGCCTCCCTCCCTGCAGTTCTCTTGTTCCCACCTCACTCATCCAACCGCCTCCAACAGGCCCTGCCTTCTCTCAATCCTCCACTTTTCCAGGTCTAAGTATTTCCTCCTGGCCTCTCTTCCTCCCCTTTCCAGCCCCAACGACTAACCCTGCCTGGGAGTTCCCAGAGGGGGTGATGTTGGAGTAGGGCTTTGAAGGACCTATAGGAGTTTGCCAAGAGAAGGGTGGAGAGGGGTCAAGGTTTTCTTGACCAAAGTTTTCCTTGGTCAAAGGTTTTACCATTTTCTTATCTACACCCTTAGCCTTCTCAGAATCTCCATGCATCAGTCTCCCCATCTGTAAACATGAGAGTAATAAGAGTACCTACCGTCTCTCAGAGTTTTTGTAAAGATTAAATGTGTTAGTCTGCTTGGGTTGCCATCACCAAATACCAAAGACTGGGTTTACTGACTTAAACAAGAGACATTTATCTTCTCACAGTTCTGGAGGCTGGAAGTCCAAGATCAAGCTGCCAACATGGTTGGTTTCTAGTGAAGGCTCTCTTCCTGCCTTGCAGACGGCCACCTTCTCACTGTGCCCTCATGTGGGCCTTTCCTATGTGCTCACAGAGAGGGGGGCACACAGTCTCTTTAGGGTCTCTTCTTATAAGGTAAGGACACCAATCCTATTGGACCAGGGTCCTACTCTTATGACTTCATTTAATCTTAATTACTTCCTTAGAGGCCCCATCTCCAAATACTGTTGCCTCGGGGGTTGGGGCTTCAACATATGAATTATGCCAGGGGAAAATAATTCAGCCCATAGCATTAAATATGGTAATAATGCAAAAATATTTTATTTAATAAATACCTATATAGCACTTGCCAGGCACTTTTCTAAATGCCACGCATTTTTTTGAATGCTTAGATCATGCCCAGCATGTGGTAAGTACAATCCACGTGTTCTGTGGTTGTCATTATTGTGAAGACCATCACTCTTACTGTTGTGCCCCTGCTGTGTGTCAGCCATTGTGTTGGACACTTAGATGTGCCTGCTCTTTGGAGCCCCACAAATTCTTCAGTGGCCTTCACTGTGTCCATTAGACAGAGGAGGAAGCCAGACTCAGGAGCAAATTGGCTTCCCCGGGACAATCCAGGAAGAACTTGCTGAGGCTGGTGGAGAACCCACATCTCTCCACTCTCTTTCAGTATTTCCAGCAAGACATAATAAATGTCTAGACTTGGCCAGAGCCATGAAAATGGGGAGAAATGACCAAGTCCAATGTCCTTCAAAGTGGGAGGAGTCATCCTCCCCAACCAGTCCACCTCCCGGGACTGATGTGGACAGTAAGCAGGGCCAAGGATGCCCTGGAAAGTGCTCTGTGAGCTGTGACATGTGCTCTGTGAGCTGTGACACGTGCTCTGTGAGCTGTGACACCCACTCCGGAAGGGCCATTTCTCTTACTCTCTTTGGCAGAAGGCAAATACCTCTGGAGGAGGCAAATACCTCTGGAGGAGGCAATAGCTGAAGCCACATCACTCATCACCGTTTCATGTGAATTTCTTCATCAGAACAGTTTCATGTGAATTTCTTCATCAGAACAGTTTCATGTGAATTTCTTCATCAGAGCCATTCAGGAGAGCCAGTTTCCATAAAAGGGGAGGGAGCAGGGCCCCTGAAGGTGCTGGCCATCTGGGAGTGGACGACATCAAGCCAGGGAAAATATGACATTCCAGGAGTCCACAGCAGGGCTAGGGTGAGGGCCAGGGGGCCTGGGCTTGGAGTCAGAAGACCCAGCTCTGCATTTCCCCCGGGGGGGCGGTGGCGGGGGAAGTCCTCATGCTCCCTGGGAATCAATTTCTTTTTGTTAACATTTTATTATGAAGAATTTAACATTTAAACTTAGAGCTGACAGAATAATATAATGAGCCCCCTATATGCCTACTACTCAACTTGTATAATTATCAACCTAAGTCCCATCTTATGTCCTCCGTTCTCCCACCCACTCCTCCCCATATTTTTTAAGCCAATCCCAGACATCCCATCACTTCATCTGCCAAAATTTCAGTCTGTATGAAGATAAAGACTCTTTAAAAAAAAAAAAAAAAAAGTAACTACAGGGCCATTATCACATCTAAGAACATTGACAATGATTCCTTTATGACAAATATTCATTCAATGTTCACATTTCCACTTGCCCCATAATTAGCTCTTGTTTTTAGAATTTGTTTGAATCAGCATCCAAATCGAGTTCCCACATGGATTGGTTAACACGCCTTTTAAGCTTATCTATAAAATCCCTCTCCATCTCTTTTCCTTTCCCCTTCCTTACAATTTATTAGTTGAAGAAGCTGGGTGGTTTGTCCCAAAGAAGGGTCCCACAATGTGGATTTTGGTCACAGGGTCAGTGTCTTTATCTGTAAAGCAGGGGAATCATTCTCTCCAAGAATTAAGTGAGATAATGTCTGTGAATGGGCTCTGACAATTGGAAGGCACCCACAATTGTCATGTGTTAATGTAACTTTCAAGCCTTTCAATACCCTGTGCGTCTGTTTTTCTGATGATATAATTGAGGTTCAGAGAAGCTTAGTAACCTGCCCACGCTCACACAACTAACTAACAGTAGAGGGAGGAAAGGGTGGTGGAACTGAAAGAACATTGACTCCATGTGGAAACTCACACTCGAATCCCACTACACCTTTTAATAGCATTATGGCCTCAGGTTTCTGCTTTTTTTTTTTTTTTTTTGGCTGCATCGGGTCTTCGTTGCTGCACGCGGGCTTTTTCTAGTTGTGGCGAGCGGGGGTTACTCTTCATTGCGGTGCGCGGTGCTTCTCATTGTGGTGGCTTCTCTTGTTGCGGAGCACAGGTTCTAGGCACACAGGCTTCAGTAGTTGTGGCTCGCGGGTTCTAGAGCGCAGGCTCAGTAGTTGTGGCGCACGGGCTTCGTTGCTCCGCGGTATGTGGGATCTTCCCGGCCCAGGGCTCAAACCCGTGTCCCCTGCATTAGCAGGCAGATTCTTAACCACTGTGCCACCAGGAAGCCCTCTGCTTTCTTCACTTGCAAAAACCAGTCAGGGGGCAGACCTGCACGAGGCTAAAATGAGCTAATGTGAGACGAGGCCGTCTCACGGTGCCTGGCAGTCAGTGCCTCACCCATCCCTTCTGCTGTCTGCTCTCTGGCCCAGCCTCCTTCTTCCCTGAGTGTGGATAAGGCTTGCAGCTCTGGCGGTAATAAACCTGGACCTTCGGTCTGTCCCAAGCCCACCCTCAGGCCAGCAGAGACAGGGTGGGCGGCGCTCAGAAGCTGAGCACACTCTGTTCTTGGGGCAGCTTGGCAGGAGACTGCAACCTCATGGGCCTCAGGAAACAATCAGCTATTCTTCCTCCTTCCCCCTCTGTTTGTTGCTCATCCCTGGGCCAAGGGGCCCAGAGAGAAATGCTCCAACTCCCAGCAGCTTCCAGCCCATCTGTACAACCTACATGGATGATTTCCAGGCATCAGCCTCAGCTCTGACAAGCCTCAGCCTAAGTCATAGTTCACTCCAGAGCTGACACCGATATTTTGATTTCTACCCAGATTCCTTGTCATTTACTCATTCAACAGGCAGCAGGCTGGACCCTGCAGATAATGACAGCAACAGCAACAACAACAATACGAATAATAGCCCAGTTATATAGCACCTACTGTATGCCAGGCATGGTTCTGAACACCACGCATATGAGGCAGGCACTATTAGCCCATTTTACAGGTGAGGAGACTGAGCACTAGGAGTCTGAATAACCCGCCCAAGGTCTCATAGCTAGTCAGTGGTGGAGTTGGGATTTGAGTAAAGGTTTGCCTGTTAAAGACTGATTGTACAAAGAGGGATTGAAGTCCAGCAGCTGGGTGCCACATATGCCAAGCTCCATGCTAGTTGCTTTCAATATGTTATCTCATTTAATCTTCACAAGAGTCTCCAAATATTGACCTTATTGTCCACATTTGCACATGAGGAAACAGGCTCAGAGAGGTACAGCATTGTGCCCAAGTGCACACAGCTGAGTCCACTCGACTCCAGGATCAGACTCTTTTTACTCTTCCAGGCTGAGAACACAATATGATGCAGGTCACTTGAATTCAGATGAGAAGGTGGTGGGGGCCCTGCAGGTGGGAAGATAACTCCAGGCTATAGGAACTCAGAGAGGATGGAATCAACTTCCAAAACTCCCTGAAGGAGGGACCATGTCAGGAGCTGGGACTTGAATGGTGGCAAAACCACCCCTCATATCATGGCAGGCTTCTAACTGGGGCCCAGGCCTCTGTGAGAACCTCAACATGGCGAGGCTGGCCCCTTCACCCCATTTTATAGCCGTGCAGCCTGAGACTGTCAGGGCACACATGGTCTGAGGTCCCACAGTGAGGACCCAGGCCTTGGGGCTCTGTCCCTGAATTGTCCGGCAGTGAGGGGAATGCTTGGTGGGGGGTGGTTGGAGGTGGTGGCTGAGGAAACACACCCCCGCAGACCAGTGTCATTACGTAGTCATGAGACCCTGGTTTTTAGCTCTCTCCCGAGTAGATTAAGTGCTCACCAGGATGGCACCTGGGGGCACTCAAGAAACTTTAGTGAAGGGAGGGCAGGATGGGTAGGATCTTGTACCACATCCAGGGGCCTCAGCCTCCAACCCACCCCAGAACCATCAGGACCCTGTGTGAGTATCACATTTTAAGATGAATAAATCTCTAGAGGACATGGAGAGGTTTCCTTTGGAGGAGGAAGGGTTTTGACCATGACACTCATGCCTGGAGCTATCCCATGGCAAGGGGGCAGAGCCCTGCGTGCCTCCAGAGGAGAATGAAGACCAGAGAAAGGAAACACAAGAGAGGCAGATTTTGGCTAAAAATAAAGGACTTCTCAACAGGCAGAGTGACCTGGTCCCCAGGATGCACCAAGCCCC
This sequence comes from Balaenoptera borealis, assembly GCF_965194805.1. Lineage (NCBI taxonomy): Eukaryota > Metazoa > Chordata > Mammalia > Artiodactyla > Balaenopteridae > Balaenoptera > Balaenoptera borealis. The sequence continues at coordinate 169,848,312 of NC_138860.1, read as the reverse complement.
TGTCATAAGAGGTGTGCTGGCAGGGGCAGGGAAGTCCCCCAAGAGGCACTGAAGAAGGGATTTCTACCCCAAGGGGCCCAGGGCTGGCTCTAAGGCCCTCCCAGCTCCATGACCCTGTGATCCCAGGAGATCATCTGGGCTTCCAGGCCACGGAACTCCTGTCCCGGGTTCGGTTCTGTCCCAACGCCATCATCCAAGACCCTGTGAGCTGAGGTTGACCGTGCCGAGTGTTCCTCCTCACGTAGTCCTTGGGGATGTTGTTAATGCTTACCCCATTTCTCAGGTAAGAACACTGAGCCTCATGCCAAGTAGCTCCTCCAGAGTCAGAGCTAGGAAACGTCACCTGGGCTTGAAACCAGGCCCTTCAGACCCCAAAGACATCTCACCTTGGCCAGTCCAGTTCCAATATCCTGCGGTCCCAAGATTCTCTCCTGTGGCTGGAAACTACAGTTCTTCTTCCCCTGGGGCTGGACCACAGGGCCCCCGGTGCCACCACAGCCTGGCACCGCCCAACCGCAGCGCCCACTCAGCCTCGCCGCAGTCAGCTCCATGGCCTCCCGAACACTCTCAACCTAGAGCAGCTTTTACCATAATGGTTCCCACGAGGGGCTGTCGGTCAATTTCCTTTGCTTGCTTCTCAATTTCATTTAAAGGGGGATGTGGCTGAGGCCCAAATGGGACTGCGGGCTGCCCCTCCCCAAATGACCTCCATGCTTATCTCACGCTCTGACCACAGTGCATCATTTCGGTTTAATTTTATTTCCTCTTATAAATGGGCACAGCACAGGAAGTGTTAAAAAAACAAACAAACAAACAAAATAAACCACAGTTCCTTCACAAGGCTGGGACAGGTGAGCACCCACAGTGGGGCAGGTGCCTTGGTTTCTTTCTCCAGTCTTTTTCCACCGCTTTTTCGTATTTAAAGTTTTGGCCATGAACTCAGGACAGGTATGGTTAATAAACAGGTTATGAGGGAGAGGAGGGGCAGGGAAGGCCTGGGGGAGGGAAGGACAAAGTCCCCGCACCCCAGGCCGGGTTCTTGGAGGGACCTGTACAGGAGAAAGGACGCACAGGAGGGACACTGTCTTCAGGGGGCTCTCCGGAGCCCCACTGCTGCCTACGAAAAATATTTACATGCATTCGCCACGCTGGGGCTGGTGCGCTGAGTTGCCTGGGGGGCACCCGGGGGATGCTGGGGCCATCAGCCCTTAGATGGCAACTCTGGGGCCCAGCCTCGGCATCTCTGTAAATCTGTACACAGTCTGTGGGCTTCTATTTACAGGCAGGAGGCCTGGGGAAGCAAGTCCAGGGTGGTGGCTGTCAGGAGAAGAAATTCAGGAGCGCCAAGTAGGCAGTGCCCACTCCTGTTACCATGAGGCAGAGGTGTGTCTGCTCCCTGTGCCCAGGACCCCATCTGTCCAGGAAGCCTGGACAGATGGCTTTGCCAACCCCGGGAGGGGCTGACCTGCCCGGCCCGGCCCCGGTGACCACCCATCTGCTTCCGAACAAGGCGACCAACCCTTCAGGGGAGGCATCCCCTCTGGCCCCCTGGGGAGACAGAGCTTGGGCTCTAGGAGTCACAGCTGAGGGGTGGCCCCGGCCCGCCTTGCACTCTCTGGCAGCTGAGGCCCCAGGGGCTGTCAAGCACACAAGCTCCCTCTTCCTCTGGAACTGGCCACGTCTCCCGGCAATGCCAGGGCCCTGCAGGACGCCCTCCCCATGAGCACCGGGGCGGCTGGGGACATATCTGGGCAGGGCCTGCACGCATCACACCACGTATCCAGGCAGGGTGAGAGCTCCAGCTCGTCCTTTGTACCGCCCACTCTGGGGCTGCTGCACTGGACTTGGGCTGGCTGGGATGGATTTGGGCTGATCGGACGGTGTGAAACTTCATGAAGGTAAAGCCTGGACATTTTTCTTGGTTCCAGGGCTCCATGAACGAGGCCCTCGGCCTCTTCTCGCAAATGCTAAGGACACAGAGAAAAGGCCGGTGCCAGGAGGCCCCAAGTTAGAAGCCAGCCCACAGAGCATGAGGAGTTAGGCCTGCTGGGGCCAGGCTGGACCCATGCAGCCCCTCTGAGCCCACTCCAGCCAGCCTACGCCCTGCTCAGCCGTCCTGTGCTCGACCCTGCACCCACCACGGGCTCCAGCCCCATGCCGAGGCCGTGCCCACTGCTGGGTCTCTTACCCCAGTCCCAGCATCCCAGAGCTCCCCTGGGTGGTCCAGATCCCCTCTCCTTCTTGCTCCCTGGCTTCTCAGCCTTGGCCTGCCCAGGCCTTCTCACCAGAGCTGCTGCCCCAAGACAGCAGCCCGCCAGGAAGCAGGGTAGAGGGAAGCTGGGGCTTTGGTCTCTCCTGTCCCCCAGCCCTTACACTCCAGGGATGACTGAGGCCAGGTCACCTCCAACAGATCGTGGGCCCAGGAGGCCTCCCCCTACTCCTGCCCCTCAAAGAGTGGGACCAGCTAGGTTCCTCACCAGCCTCTAGGCCCTGCCAAGGGGGCCTGCAGGTCTGAAAGATGGAGCCCCAGCCTGGGAGTAGGACAGTGGAAAAGACAGGCTGCAAAGCTCCCTGGACCTCACCCTCACCGCCTCAGGCACCCCCAGCCCTCACCCTGCACGAGTCTATTGCCATCAAGTCTTGAAAAGGGAACAGAAATAAAACCCGGGCTCCTGACTTTAATCTGGGTTGTCGGCAAGGGGTGGGGGTGTGAGGCCCAGACCATGACAACTCAGACCACATCCCTTGGCACCAAGAGGCCCCACCTAGCACACCCCCCATAGGAGATTTGTGACCCCACATTTAAAGTATCTACATAAGAGGCTCCATCTGCAAGGGTAACAGAGACAGGGGAGGCGGGCTGGGCCCTGTGACACCCCGACTCCAGCCTGCCCGCAGCCCTCGGCCTGGGGCAGTGCGTCTGGATGGGCTACTTCCAGCTGCAGCCAGGACAACCGCCAGGTTGTCTGGCCAAATGAATGGGCAGGTGTCCACAGGAGGCCCCCAGGGGCCCAGGGGTGGGGCTGAGGTGGACCCGGCAAGGCCAAAGGGAGAGGGTGCAGAGGGCCCAGGTGCAGGGCCCACCCTCGCAGGCACTTTGGAGGCTTGTGTCCTGGGAGGCAGAGTCGTACCCCAGCTCAGAGCAGGGGGGGATGTAGGGAGCCCAGGAGCCCCACCACATGCTCCCTCCCCACCTGGGGCCTTCGGTCCCGGGGGACCCAAGCCCCCTCCCCAGCCCAAGGCTGAATTCCGGGAACCAGCCTGCCTTCCTCAGCAAGTGGGGGACTTGCCCCCAAGCAAGCCCTTTGCAGGCTACAGAGAGGAGGGAAACAGGCAGGGTGAAGCCAGGCTCAGCAGGTGTGCAACGTCCTGAGGGGGCTTGTGGCAATGGCCCCCACACCGCACTTCATTCCAGGAAAGGCAAGTGTCCAAGTGTGAGAGCGGGGCTGTGTGGGTGAGACTGTGCAGCCACATGGGATTGCATCGGACTTGCCGGGGTCGGTGGCAATGTGGTTGGTGAGGGTGTTGTGAGGGCTGAGTGTGACAGGGCACCTCAGGGGACCCAATATGGGCTGATTGTTCTGGCCTAATGGCACCCTCCCCAGTGAGCCTGAAAGCTGGAGGCAACGTGTGTGGTGTCAGGTGTATGGGTGGGTGGGGGGTGGGAGGAGTGTGGCAGAGAGGGAGGCAGCCCACACCGTCACCACTGGGTAACGATGATTAGTGACTTGCATTGTCATAAGCATTTGGGGGCACGTAAGAAATGAATAAACCTCTTTGGAAGAACGTGTGTGTCTGTGACATGTCTGGATTGGCTGGGTGGTCAAGATTGCATATAATTTTGTCACTGCGTGCTTTTGTCTGTGTGTGACAATACGTGTGACCATGTGGGAGATAGTGTCTGTGCAGAGTCCACTCAGAAGGAGGTCCAAGCAGCCCAGCCCCTCCTCACCGGTGGCTGCCAGTGCACTCTCGGGAAGCCAATTCCTCAGGGGCAGACCGGGAAGGAGGTGAAACCTGTGGGTGCATGTGCATTGGGCAAGGGTGAGGGAAAACGACCCCACAACCCCAGAGAGGCCGGGACAATACAGGTTGGTGGTGAGGGGTACTGTCTCACCCAGGAAGGGAGGGGGCCTGGGACAGAAGCAAGAGGTTGCAGTGTCTTAATGATTTCAAGGGCTGAGTTTGCCAAATGCTTGTCCTGGAAACCAGCCTGAGTGCCTCTCTGCCCCCAAAAGGAAACCTCAGTCAGCCCCGTGGGGCCAGGTTGGGGCTTAAACCCCACCCCTTCTTCCACCAGCCTATCAGGAGTTTCCTTCCTCCTGTCCACCTGACATGAGGTCCTAAAGCCCCAGGCTGGTGGGGGCGGACAAGTGATGAGCTCATAAGGGCACAGTCTGGAGCAGATGGCAATGCCCCCTGTCCCTTGGGGAAGAGCTGTGTGAAGCTGGCAGTCTGGGCAGACCTTGGGAGGGTGGCAGAGATGAGCTGGGGCCAGGCTGTCTCCCAGGCCCAGTCCCAGTCCCAGGGTGGGACTGGTGGCTCCGGACCAGGGAGTGGGCGCAGGGGTGGCGCTGAGGCTACAGGGAGGCACTCTGGCTCCGCTAGGCGTAGAACTCCTCTTGCTTGTCGGGCTTCTGGTATGTGACGCTCGCCTGTTTGGGTTCCTCCAGTGTGTAGCTGCCCTCGTCCTTCTTCTTCATGCGGTAGATGAGCAGTGTGACCAGGAAGGCGGCAAAGAGGGCGCCCACCACCCCGCCCACAATCACAGCTGTGGAGGAAGAGGGCAGAGGTCAAGAGCCAGAGGCAGGGTGGGACGAGCTTAGAGCCTGAGGAGAGGGCAGAGGGCCCTGGGGGATGGGGGCAAGAGTTGGGAGAGGGCTGGGAATCTTGAACCTGAGACCAGAGTTGGAGTGAAGTTTGGAGTCAATGCTAAAACACCAGCACTGGCTGCCATTTACAGCCCTCACTGCAGCCTGGCACTGTTCTAATCACCTCTTCTCATCACATGAATGCATGGAATCTTCACACAGTGCTATGAGGGAGGTGCTGTGCTACGGTCCTCATCAAATGTAAGATGCCATCAATCAGAAGATGCTCCAGTATTTTATATACCCTTAGGATGGAAAAATCTCTGCCATCTAAACTAGGACACATCCCAACTGCAGAAGGGTTAACATATGAACAGATGTGCACTTAGAATTGATTAAGTGCAAAATGATTATCCCCATTCCACAGATGAGGAAAAGGGAGCCTGGAATGGTGAAGCACCTGCCCGAGGCCACACCGCTCCTAAGTGGGGAGCAGGGTTTGGACCATGAATCCAGAGACTCTTCAGGAGACAAGGCCAAGGGCAGGTCCTCAGGGCTGGCATCAAGGGTGGGAGCAGGTCAAACCAAGGATGGGGCCAGGGATTAGGATCCAGAGGTTGCGGTCCAGGAGGGGTGAATCAGCATGGTCCAGGGAAGCAGGGGTCAAGGGCAGAGTCTGAGGAGGGGTCGGAGGGTGTTGAGGAAAGTGCTGGAGGTAGGATGGAGGTCAGACCCTGGGATAAGGAAGGTCAGAAGAGGAACCAGAGGGTACGTCCTGGGGTCCCCGAGTCCCCAGCTTTCCCTTCCTAGGAAACTAGGCTCCTAGGAAACCCACACCCTACCCTCCCTCCTGAGTTCATAGAGGGCAAACTGAAGCCCCACCAGCTGCCCCCTCTGGGCTCCTCCCAGGCCCCAAGTCTCACCTACGAGCACTTCCTTCCGCTCCAGGATGCTCTTCTGGGGCAGCTGAGCCGCCGAGCTGCCCGAGTCGATGGCATTGTCCAGGAGGCTGGGGCCTGGGCGGGCACCCTTGGGCAGCGTCCCAGGTGGAGGTGACGGCTTGGCCGCAGCCCCACCCACAGCCACCACCTCATTGGCTGTGTCTGGCTGTGTGGTCTCTTCCTCCGGCAGCTCAAAGTCCCCACTGGGTCCCCCGCTCACGGGCACCTCTGGCTCATCCCGGATCGTGGTCAGGAAGAACTCTGGAGTTGGGGTCTGTAGGGAGGGTAGCATGACTCAGGAGCCAGGCCCCAGCACCCCCTGCCACAGTGCAGCCATACACACATGCACACAAGCCCACTGCCACCACGCCACTTCCCTGGTGGGGCTGACACTCAGTAAGCGTGCACCATGTGCCAGGCCCTGTGCTAAGCACATCATGGGCATTTTATCCTCACAATATCCTCATAAAGGAGGTATTATTACCCCCTAATTTATAGAGCAGGAAATAGGCCCAGAGAGGTTAAATGACTTGCCCAAGGACACACAGCTAGTAAGTGGTAGAAGCAGAACTAAAATCCAGATCTATCCAACTCCAGAATCTGTGTTCCTAACCACTATACTACACTGCCTCTATTCTCATCCTGGACACATCCCGGTCCCCATCCCATCTCCATTACTTCCTTCTCCAGCTGCCTTTCTAACAATCCTTAGGGGGTTCCTATCAGGGACTGCTGCTTGGGGACAGCTGGGTGCAGCTCTTAAATACGTGGGCCTGATCCTGGATCCACGTGCCTAGGGCAGGTGTGAGTCCCTTAGCCTGAAGGTCAGTCCAAGAGCACCACAAATCTCAATGGCTCCCACCACATGGAGGCAGGACCAGAGGTGGGATCATGGCAGGGATGTAGCTGCTTCACAAGTGGGCATGGAGAGCGTGGGTCTGGTGTCCAGGCCGAGGAAAGGCCGTGAGCAGAGGCTGCACCAGCAACCTGGTCTCAGTGCCCCAGCACTGTCTCCCCTGCCTGCCTGGCCAAGCATCTGTGAAACACCAGGTCGTCCCGAGTGCTCAGAGGAGCCAAGAGCAGGGCCTGCGTCCTGCTGGGGCCGGCTGGGGAGTCGGAGGGCCTGATGATGACCTGAAGGCAGCCCCGTAGCCTGAGGGCCCTCCTCTGTGAGGCGGATGCAAAGGGCTTTAATACCCCAATCAATGTCCCTACATGCCCTCCTTGCCCAGCTCACCCAGCAGGGACCAGGCTACTTCTGCCACCTCCTTGATCCCACCCATCCCGGCATTCCTTACATCTTCATCCTCTTCCCTTCAACCTCCCCATCCATAATACCCCGAACACACACACACACACACACACACACACACACACACCCCGAGGAGCTCTGGAGCTGACTGCCAGGTTCAAATCCTGACTCTGCCATTGCTGCCTGTGAAGCCTTGGAAAGGGGCCTCACCTTTAAGGGGGGATGACGGCAGTGCCACCCCGCGGGGTGAGGGTGAGGGTGAGAGGAGGTGGCACAGGTAACGTGTGCAGCACTGAGCCTGCCACCCAGGCAGCACTCCACGAACGTAAGCTGCAGTATTCCTCTCACACAGCCCCACTCTTAATCCCCCTCAGATGGAATAGTAACAATAACAACGATGATGATGACGATGAAAACAAGAGTGAAACTTTTAGCTTACTTAGTATTGCCAGGCACTGTTCTAAGCGCTTTGGATATGTCGGGAAACTTAATTCTCACAACCCTGTGATTTGCATTCTATTATTTTCTCCTTTTCACAGATAAGGAAACAAACGTATAAAAAGGATCAGTGACTTCCTGAAGGCACATGGCAGTGGAAGAATTCCAATCCAGGCTGCAAGGCTCCTGAGTCTGTGCTTTTAATCAGAACACACAGGCCCCTGGTCCCTCCCCACATCAACACTCCCATTCACCCAGCTCCTTCCCCATTGATGTCTTGTCCTAACATCTAAAGACCCAGGCCTGGTCCCTCTTCCATCCCTATCCACCTCAATCTCTGTCCTCGTCCTGTAACTCACCCCCAGCCTTGGTCCTCCGGCCTCATGCCTATCTCACCCTCCCCATCCCTGTCTGGCTCATCTCCAGAACCTCCTAGATCTCACCCCTGCCCAGCTCCATCCTCCCTCCCCCAGGCCCTGACCCACCCTCCTCTGCTCTGATTCCCTGTCCTTTCCCCACCCGCTCACCTGAGCCACCTCCGTGGGTCCAGGGGCAGTGGTCCCCAGGGGCAGGGTGCTCTTCTCAGGGATGTCAGGCTCCTGGGTGGTAGCTGGCCTGGGAAGGGCCCTTGGTCTGGAGGTAGCTGTGTTGACCAGCCTGGGTGTTGGGGCCTCTGTGTCCAAGACAGCCACTGTGGTGGGAGGTGAGGGTACCGCTGGGGTGGTGGCCCGGGCTGTGGCTGCCGTGGTCAGTGGAAGAGGCAGAAGCCTCCGTATGCCGGTGGTCCTTACGATGGAGGTGGTGGCCGTGGAAGGGGGTGCTGCAGGGATGCTGGGGGCAGCAGTGGCCACTGTGGCGGGCACTGTGGCCACAGCTGGGGTCCCTGTGGTTGTGGCAGCAGTGGTTGCCGTAGGAGTGGAGATGGTGGTGGCTCTCTGGCTGGGCTCTTCTGGGACCTCTGTCACCAATGGGGGGCTGGTGGCTGGCTCTGGGGTGGGGCGCTCAGAGGGGAGCTCTTCAAACGGGGTGTCCACAGGCTGGATGTCCATGGTGGGCAGTACCACGGGTGTGGTGGATACTGCCAGGGCCACATCTGGGCTGAACCGCATGGCTGTCTCGATGCCCGACTCCTGCTCGAAGTCTGGGGGGTGAGGAGGAGAGGAGAGAGCTAGGGAGCTGGGTGATTTGAGGAGCATGAGGATCCCAGGTAAGCAATAGCCATCAAGATGGGGGGCTCCCAACCCTCACACTTTGCATAATTTTCCCAGGACAAGATGAGGGAAAGGAGGAAGGCACAATGTAGCCAACGGTTGCCAGTTGGCTGATAGCTAGTGAATGTTCCCCAACTCTTCTCTGCCTAGCCAAAAATTCTAAGGGACCACCTCTTCCAGTAAGTCTTCCCTGACTATTCCAGCCCACCCAGCCTGGAGCTTCCAGCAGGTTGAATCCAGGCAGTGGCAACTCAGGCCCTACTGGCTGCAAATCTTGCTGGAGGTTGCAGGGAGGAGGGGAGGAGGGGAGTGGCATTCTGGGAAGAGTCAGACACGGGTACAACCTACATGAACACACATGGTGGGTAAACTAAGGCTCCCCCAGAGGCACAGGCAGAGAGCAGGAGGGAGAACAAGCCTCTCCCACAGAGGATGCTTGAGCACTCCGGACTCCAAGCCAGGACAAGTGAAGGGAGGGCCTCGGAAGAAAATGAGGAGGAGAGAGAGAGAGAGAGAGAGAGAGAGAGAGAGAGAGAGAAGCCACAGCAGCTCCCAAGGGCCTAAACTAGGCAGAGGAGGGGTGGGGAGGAGCCAGGGAGGTTTGGACATAGAGATGTGACCCATCGGGATGGATTTCATGAAGATTTCATAACTCACAAGAGGCTTACAGGAGTGGGCTAAAGTGGGAAGACTAGAGGCAAGGAGCTGTAGGTGCAGTTCCAAAGCGCACAGACCCCCTACCATCCGTTAGGCTCGTCCTGCCCCCTCAGGGGGCCCGATCTCAACACACACTCCTTTTTACTACCATTTTTAGAGCTCCTTCTCTGTGCCAGACCCTGATGTCTTAAACTGAAGCCTTCCAGAGGCTCTGAGAAGAAGGCATATTTATCACCATTCACAGATAAGAATAGACTGAGAGAGGGAAAACGGCTAAAGGTGGCACAGCTATTTAGTAGCGAAACTGGGATTCGAACTCAGTGTGCCTCCCTGATCTCATGCTACTCTATTGGCCTTTCTGGACAGGGCCCCGGAACTGGGTTGTCCCAGGCACCACTGGAGGCACCTGCCATCTTCCATCACTGCCCTAACCCTGCCCTTGGCCACTGCTGATTGGACAGAAGGGGGCCACCTGACCTAAGCTGAGCCAATCAGATGGTCTCTGCTGGGGATCGGCCACTGCAACTGAAAAGGGGCTACTGAGTTCCTCCAAGTGGTCACAACAGTACTGAAAACTGGGTTGCTGAGGGGCGTCTGTGTTCCCTGACAGAGGCCGGAGGTCTGCAGGGGACCCAAGCAGTGCACAGAGAGACGCAGAGACAGAAGCAGTGGGGAGCTGGGAGTGCTAGGCTCTGAGGCCTCAAGGCCCTGGTTCCACCCCAGGAAGAGTGGCCTGCCCTTCCTGTGCTTGAGGCCCATGAGCTCCCCCTGCCTGATCTCCCCCTCCCCTCCCCCGCCGTTTAACTGAGGCTGCGAGGGTTCCTCTTCCTTGCCATCACAGCCTCGGATGGGGTACTGGAGGCAGACTGGCATTGCTGACACAACACGCAGGCAAAGGGAAGGGGGTACTTACAGCCCGAGCCCGACCCGGAGTAGAGGTCATCCAGCTCATCATCGGGGAAGGAGTCATCGTCCCCAGAGCCCTCGAGGTCCACGGGCCTCTCGAAGTTCTCACTGCGCCAGCGCTGAGCCTGGGGAGGGCAGAGTCGGGCACAGGGCTCAGCACCTGAGGCCATCAGCCTGGACATGCCCAGAGGAACCACAGACACTCTCATGGGCCAAGTGACAATGGAGGGACAGCATCAGATGTGGCCTCCACAGGGGTAAACAGAGAGCCGAGGTAAGCCGGATTACCACTTCCTGCCTTGTTGGGTTGCTGTGAGCATGCAGCATGCTAATATGTGCTGAGTGCACCTCAAAGCAGCAGGTTCTCAGCCCAGTCAGCGTTACCCTCGGTGTGGCCAGCACCATCTGCCCCCTTCCACCGCGGAGAGCAGGGAGGCCCCATTGCCCCAGGTCACCAGAGAGCACGTGATACGACAAGATTCGGACTCTGCTAGGGACCCAAAGTCTCACACCTCAAAATCCCAAAGGTAGGGCAATTAGGCCCATTAGATAGACATGGGTGTTGAGGAGGTTTGGGGCTCAGGGAGGGAAGTACCTTGGATAAGCGGGGGAGGGAGAGAAGGGAGTGGGCTGCAGCCCTGGCCCTGGGTCCTCCCCAAAACAAAGTCAGCCCCCCTGTCTACACTCTCCCCAAAGTATCTCAATGCCGAGAGTCAGCTCAGAGCACGGATGCCACTTTCACTTCTGCCAAGGGTCTCCTGAGAGTTTGCAGGGGTGAGAGGGGCTTCTCCCAGGGTCCTGCTCTCCAGACCCAAAACTCCCCCAAAAATCAGAACCTGGGAAGGCCAGGTGCTGTGGCTCCTGGGCATGGACCATCCCTCCCCACTGCAACCCCGGGCTGAGAGCCAGCACTAAGGACATCCAAGACTGGAGCGAAAACCCCCAACCACACTTTTGACCCTGGATCCAGACTGAGCCCAGCCACAGTCCCTGCCCCCCGAGAGCTTACAGAGAAAGATGACCTGGTGCTCAGATCTAAAGGATTAGCACTTGGATCTTAAGCAACTGAAATAGAGAGAGAAAGGCATCTCAAGCAGAGATAACAGAATAAGCAAAAGTTCCGAGGTGGGGAAGTACAGCCTATGCCACCAGAGCTGGGACTGACAGCCTCATCCAGGGTCCCTCGGAACCCCTGCAATCACTGGATTCCTACCACCGGGCCCCTGTCTGTTCCTGGGACGTGCATGGTCTCTCCCGCCTCTTTCACTCATGCTGTTCCCTCCAAGAGAACACCCTTCCTTCCCATCCCCTTATCCTCCAACTTCCCACCAGCTAACTCCTGCTCCCCATCACTTCTTCTGAGAAGCCCTCCTACTTTGATCTTTCAGAGTATCCTGTGCTTCTGAATTCACAACTACCACTACTTGTGAGCTGTGCTGGCTTGGGTATATACTTTTTCTGTGACTGTTCCCACCCCCACTAAACTACACCTCGATGGAGGCAGGACCGTGTCAGACACACAGTAGGTATCAGGAAGTATCTGTTAGGAAACAGGTTTGGAGTTAGAGGATGTAATTCCCAGGGCAGGGGTGGGGCAGGGACAGGCCGGAGTTGAGTTTGGGGAAGCCCCATCACAGGCTCTCAGTGCTTGGCTGGTGACTTTTATCTTGGAAACTGGTCATGTTTTATCCTGACTGCACATCAGAATATTGTGAAAACAGAACTCGGCGGTTCAGCAGGTCTGAGGTGGAGTCTGAATATCACTACTGTTTGACTGACGTGGGTAGCCGTAGAAGGTGTGTGAGCAGGAGAGGGGCTGGATCGGCACTGCGATCTGTGCTCAGACTCTCACACTCCCACCCCTGACAGGCCCCCTTCTGGAGCTGCCATGGAGCTCGAGAGAGGATCCCAATCCTGGCTTCCGGCCCCGAGCCTCGACCACCTGCTCCAAAGCCCTACACAGGCCACGCAGGGCAGGAGGCCAGGGCAGGGAGCCAAGCGATTCCCCCCACCATACCCGTTACCGCACACACACACGCACACACACAGTCTCAAAATAATGAATTAATCAGTATTTACTTGCTACCAGTGAGTCATGGAGTGGAACAATTAGAGTAATTGCTCTGTGACTAATTGCTGGGTCTTCCTCCGTTTTAGACATTTCAGCAGCTACCATCCAACCTTCCCCAGCTCCCATCTCTGCTCCCACTTCCCAGAAGAACAGATCCCCAGGACCTGAGGTGAGGGGGCTAGAAGCTCCCACACTACCAGCCTCTACCACCTGGGCCAGCTAAGCTGGGGTCCCTTGGAGACTTTCTGCTCCATTCTTAGGCAAGTAGCCTGAAGCCAGAGACGTGCAGCAGGATGGGGACTGAGCAGGGATGGGGCTCTGACTGCCTCTCCTGGGCAGGTCCATCTTCACTGTCTCTCCATCCTTCCAGGCAGCCCAGGGAAGGCTGGAAGCCCTTTAGCTGGGAGGAGGGGTTCTAAGAAGTCTGTGGTCCCAGGAGAACCCCAAACTGGGGTAAATGTGGGGGCCAAAATAGGGTGTCCTCATGATTCCACAGTGACCAGCACCACACACCAGCCCCTAACACACTGCAAAGCCACACAAGCCTTTGAAATGACACACCCAGAGACATAGAAAGAACACATACAGACACACCCTGACACACACTCACCTAAAGGCAGAGAGAGGCACCGCGTGTTGGCATGCCTTTGGGTGCAAACAGGCACATGCATGGGGGCGGGCACTAGATGGGGGCACACACCGTGCAGCTCTGAGGCTCAGAGACAAGTATGGAACCTCCTGTGAACCCATCAGCCTCCACTCAGGTAGCTCTCACCTAGATACTATTCATCCCTAGCTCAGTAGCCATCGGCATGACAACCGTTACCATGACAACCATCTCCTCCATGCTAAGGACCAGGAGCTCCAGATCCCCACAGAGATGGGGGGGGCAGGAAAGGGAGAGATCATGGAAGAACAGAGAGAATGATGGGGGTAGGGGGAGACACTGGATGGGGACAGAAATGCAAGGACAGAGGGAAGCCAGGGGGTCAGAGGGGCAGTGTGGGGGGACAGGGAGGAGGGAGTGGAGGGAGGACTGGGTGTACGAGAGAAAGGGAAGGCAAGAGTGGGAGGCTGAGGGAGAGAATTCTCTCACATCTTAATTTAGCCTCACGCTCATCAGACAAAGCTGGGGAAAGGGCCACCTCAGTGATTTTCCAAACCTACATCCAAGAGAACATTCTTTCCAAACAATAAGCAGCCCCCAGATGGGGTAGAAGGGGTGATGGCCAACAACCCAGTCACCCCTGAGCTCACCCTGGGAAACTTAACACCGGGACACCTGAGACCTGGGGGGCGGGGGGTGGGGTGCATGATGCCATCTTGCCCAAACCCCCCCCCAAGTCTACTAAGTGCCAGCTGTACCCCTCCCTGGGGGACCAGGGCTCACGGGGCCCTCCCAGGAACACTACAGGGGTGCTCGAAGCTGCAGCTACCAGGGCTACAGAGAGGAGAGAGGAGAGAGATGGGGGGTGGGGAACTGAGCCTGGGAGGCAGCAGGGAAAGCCTCAGAAGTCACAAATGCCAGAGGAGGATGGTGAAAACAGCCTTTGACCCCCAAACGACCTCTCTATTTGCATAATTACATGCATAATTAGCATAATTATCCATGCCATTCCCTTAAAGGAGAACTGAACTCAAATGCCGGCCTCCCCCTGACCCTCAACGGTGCCCCCTCCAGGTAAACCACACACCCTCCCATGCCTGATAAACACATCTGCACACCCAACCCAAGTGTGCGCGCGCACACACGCACACACACCAGCACAGACGCATACACAGTCATGATCCACATTTACTGACCCTAACCTGTGTACCCACCACAACTCACAGACAACAGCCTGGCACATACCACCGTGGGCTCACCCGTTCACCGCCTCTCTAGATGAACACACAGACACACAGCTGCACCCCTCTCCTCACCTAACACACCCCACACAACGTCCGTGGGTTGTGGCACACACCAACCCTCCCCACGTCCAAGCATGCCCCCTGAGTCACATATCACTGCCCACATTCTCCATGGCAGCGACACCCTCGGACTCTGACAAAAACCTCACGACCTGTAAACAATCTTTTCTCACCCTCACATCCCCACACACCCCACACAGCCCGCTGCGGAGGCCCCTGCACCTTCTGCTTCCTGCCACCACCAGTCCCGGCCGCGACGCCCAGCCGGAGGCTCCCCCAGCAGTGGCTGAAGGTCTGAGCTCCCCCGGGGAGCTCCTAAGGGTCCTCAGGGGGTTCTAGAGGCCTCTGCCCACCACTACGGAGGCCCTGTCCCATGTCAGGCGCTGGAAGAACTCTACCTGCTCCACCGTCTTCAACCATCACAGCCTCCCAGGATTTTATTATCCCCACTTCACAGATGCAGGCACTGAGGCTGGGGTTTAGAGCTGAGACATGAGCACGGGTCCTTAGCCCCTGGAACCCTTGCTCCAAACACTCCAGGGTAGCTCCCAATCTGCTGCTCATCTGGGGTTCCTACACCTGTGACCCACAGCCCCTGGACAACCTCAGCTCAAAACTACCACCCCTCCACCCCCGCACACCATACACACGCCGGCACCCGGCAAACACCCCAAATGCTCCCAAATACCCACTCCTGCTCCCCACATGCTCCACCCATGCGTCCCTGAAAAAGCACCCACTGCACCATACATATGCCCCATCTCAGACACCCACCAACAGGCCCCTAACACCTGCATCCCACTCCCCTCCACACATGCACACCATGCACACACACCATGCACACTTTCCCTCTGGGGTATGTACAAGCACACCTACAATGCCGGGGTGAGACATGGCACCTTTCCCAATGGACTGGCACACCCCCTGCCATTTTTTCTCACTGCCCCCTTGCCACCATCCTACCTTGAGCTGACCCACAGCCTTGACCCAAAGAAGTACCTCAGGCTCTCTGAGCTGATGGGACCAGCAGTGACCAGAGCTGCCTGCCACTCACCCGCCCCCACCCCTACCTGATCCTCTGCATAGTTTTAGAACTGCTGGGATGGGTGGGTAACTTCCACTGCCATCCCTCTCCAGTGGGGTTGGGGGTGGGGGGGACATGTTCAGGTAGAAAGGCAGGGCATCTCCCTCCTCCCGCTCCCTCCTCCGGCCCCCAGCCTCCTTCCAAGCCCTCCTTGGAGACCAGAAGTCTGGGGTCTTTCATGCCCAGCTCCCTCCACCTGCCCACGCCCCCATCATGAGCCTTCCCAGAGAAACAGGATAACACAGAAGTTAAAGCCAGAATGAATCGGCTCCTCCCCTCACTACCCGTCGGACATCAGGCAAGCCACTGAGTCTCTTCGCACGTCAGTTTTCTCATCTGTAAAATGGGGGTGCTAATAACAGTAATGTGACTCATAGGGGTGCCGTGAGGATCAAATAAGATCATGCAGGTAACGGGCTGAGCACACAACCCAACACTGCGAGCTGAATAAATAAATGTAGCTGTGATTATTGTTAGGTACATGTTAATATTTCCATTATGAATTCTGAAGATTTTATCTCATTTAAGCCTCACCAACCTCCTGAGGGGAGAAGAATCAGGATGATTACACCCATGCTGCAGATGAGGCTATTAATGCCCAGAGAGCCTAAGTGGCATTGCCAAGGCCACAAAGCGGGGGAGAATGCAGAGAGAGAAAAAAGGAGAGGCTGGATGTGGGGAGAGGAAGGGCGAGCTACAGAAACAGGCATGGACACACAAATTAGGTCAGCTGTAGGTGGGCCAGGAGCCCAGCACCCTGTGCAGTGCTAATCATGCTGCAAAAACTAAGAATAAAATCAAGTATAATTAATTCTGTCCGAGCTTCCTTCCCCACATTAGCCAGTCTCAGGCTCCACTCTCCTGGTGACTGGAGGCAATGTGAGCAGGGGTTGGGAGCCCAGCTTCAGGTTCAAGTCCTGGGTTCAAGTCCAGCTCTGCTTACTTGCTGGGTGACTCTGGGCGAGTTACTCAACCTCTCTGAGCCTCTGTTTGGTTAAATAATGATATACTCTTCACGGAGCTGTCGTGAGAAACAAGTAAGATGATGCACCAAAAGCACTCCTGCTGCCCAGCACACAGCCGGCACTCAATAACCATTCGGTGGTCTTACCGTGGTACATTTTTCTCACCTTCAGGCCTGAGTGATGACTGAGTTCAGCTCTCCCTTCTTACAGATGTGGAAATTGAGGCTCAGAGAGGGGATAAGAGGGGCAGGTGGTGGGGAATTAGCCTGCCAAGCAGCACTCAGAGAGGTAAAGTGATTTGTCCAGCGACACACAGTGACTTAATACTAGCTCCCAGAAGCAGGGTGGTCTCGGCAGAGCCCTCTGGATCCCCACAGGCTCCATCCCCACCAGACCCCGTCCCCAAAAGGCCCTCAGTCCTGTGAGAACTCAGTGCCCCTCACGCTCACCAGCTCCAACCCGGAGACCCAGAGCGTCACCACAGGAATGTGGGCCGGGGCCAGGCTCTGGGCAGCAGGACAGCCAAGGGGGCTACACAATGGAGAGCCTGGACCGGGAAGGGGGACGCCTCAGTCTCCACCCCCTACCCATCCACAGCTGCCCTGGCTGGGAACCTAGCCCCCGCCACATTCACTGGCTGCCGGAGGGGTGAGGGGCACGAAGGCTGCATCTGCCAGGAAGGGGCCGCGGAGCCCAAGTCCCAGAGAGCAGAGGGGTCTGGAGGAGGAGCAGGGGGAGGAAGGGCTGAGAAGGCCCACCTGACAGACCGCCCCACCCAAAACAATCAGCAAAGCCCAGACACACACACTGTCACCGACTCACCCTCCCACCACCCTTATTCCAAATACCCACCCCCAGACCGTCCACAAGGGCAACTGAGAGGGCAGGAAACACCCCTTTGGGTCCATCCCACCTCAGCCAACTGCTCTGCAAGAGACATCCTGACAGCAGAGCCCTCCCTACCCCACACCTGTATTCCATCAGCTCCAGCCCACCACCCCCATCACCTTCGCCACTACCTGCCGCTGTGCTCCCACTATCCTCTCCAGAACCCCCCTCCCCATGGCGGCACTGCTCTCATCAACACTGGACAAGAAAGCTAGCACCATCCTGGCTCAGGAGGCCGCAGCCTCCCAGACCCAGACGAGCCCCCTCCCCCTTTCTCTGCACTTCCGTTGCCCCACTTGGAAATGAACCCGTTGTCAGCTTGGTGCTCTAAGTGCCTTTCTGATTTGGACACTCTGGGTGTCCAAGAATTCAGCCCTCAGGTCAAAGAGAGCCAGGGCAGTGTTATTTATAAGAGAGAAAAAGGGGAAATAACCTACATTCCCAATATCAGACAACTAGTTAAATAACTTAGGGCACAACCACAACATGGAATATTATGCAGCTATCAAGAACTGTGTTTTCACAAATCCACATTGTCTAAGTCATTAAAAGGCATAAATGCATAACCAAAGGCTTTTTTTTTTTTTTTTAACTTGTTTCAAAGAATATGCAAGGACAGGGGAAAATGTACACTCTGGTTGTCAACAGGCAATGCAGCAGAGCTGCTGATAGGATCATCCAAACAGTTCTGTCTCTCAATACCTGGGTGACCTTGGACAGGTACTTAACTCTCTCGGCCTGGTTTTCCTGGTAAACAAAGATAACAATAGCCACCTCGTGGGGTTCACTGTAGGAGACTTCGGGTGCCCACACATTAACGAACTGCTCCATAAATGTTGGCTATTAATACTATTATCATCATTAAGTTTAATAATAGGTTATAAAAAAAATACGTAGAACTTGATCCTATTTTAATGAACTCAATACCAAAGTGTATTTCTAAACACTGAATTCTAAGGCTAAAGGTTCCCAGAGGCTCTCTCTGGGTGGTGGGATTACAGGTAGTTTTTCATTTTTTACTCGGGACCTGTTTGTATTTTCCAAACTTTCTACAATAAACTCAAGAGTACTTTTGTTATGAGAATTAGCACGCTCTTTCTGAGTCCCCATGCCCGCCGTGCCCTGGTCTCTGAAACTCCTTGGCCCCTTCCTTCTGCTGAGACCCCACTAGGGCTGGTCGTGAGTTATGAGCAAACAGAGGAACCAGCAGGAAGGAAATGAACACAAAAGCCTCCAAGGGAGCTGGCAGGAGCCTACGTAGCTGCACCTCACTGCAGACTGGCTGGCTCCCCCCGCATTCACCGGCTGGCCGCCACGGTTGGCTTACAGCGCCCAGACACCTCGCCCACGGGCCACCCACCAGCTTCTTCCATCAGCCTAGTTCCCGGCCCACCAGCCCCGCTGGCCCCAGCCAGGGTGCAGGCTGGCCACACTACAGCTGCTCACCCTTGTCACCTATACCTGGACAGAGGATGGCAGCGCAACCCTGGGAAAACCAGCCCTCTCCTCAACTCAGGGCTGGGGCATCCCCGCCCCGCCCCCCACTGTCACTGCTCGGTCCATCCCAGCCACCTGCCCTCTAGCATCACCCTCCCGGCCACCCTGACTCACACTGCTCATTTATTCCTGTCCCCAAGGCTGTGTCTGAGAGCAGGACCACCCACTGAGGCCCCCCGACTGCCCAGCCCCCATGCTCCTCCCACACTGAATCCTTTATGGATTCCTTCCAGGCCTTGCACATGCTGTTCCTGCTTCCTGAACACCCTTCCACATCTCTGCCTGACCAGCACCTACTCCACCAGAAAGTCAGTACAAGCAATATCTATCTATTAAGCACCTACTGTGTACCAGGCACTATTCTAGACACCCGGTGACCCACAGTCAACAAGACAGGGATGTGCTCAGGAAGCTCAGGCAGCTCAAACATTGCTTCCCCTGTGAGGCTGCCGCACGCCAACCACCCGCCTGTTCTGAAGCCCCTTCTTGGGGACTCTGCCTTCACTGTGTTGTCATTTACTGGGGAAGGAGGGGCCACCAACCATCTCCCGTCACTCCAGTGGGCCCCTTCTACCAGATTCTCATGGAATGCACTTGGCCACCCTGGGAAGCAGGTACTACTGTCCCCACCTATAGATGAGGAGACTGAGGAGGCTGTTAAGCCACCAGTGGGGACACAGCAGGATTTTTTTTTTGTAGAAGGCCTGGGGCCGTTATTCCCTGACCATGAACAACCGTTACAGCTCCCACAGAGGGAGCACTCACTATATGCACATGGCCCCATTTCTCTTCACAAACATCTTACTGGTGAGGGATTACTGTCCCCATTTCACAGATGGGCAAACCAAAGTTCAGAGAGGTGAAGCAACTGGCCCAAAGTCACACAGCAATGGAGCCAGATTTGAACCCCTGGATTAGCTGAACCCTAAGGACCATGCTCTGCATACTGTAGCACACACCCACTCCCAGTCCTCACCAGTCTCCCCCACCAGGAATTTCCTCAAGGAGGGGGTGGTGGCAGCTTCAGAGTCTACACACCACCACCCCACCCTCCCCAACACCCTGCACAGAGACAGACAGAGAGATGGACTGTCTGGGAATGAGAAGAAATGGAAGACAAGCCCTGTTCCCATGACAGGTGGCCCGGTCCCGCTGAGCAGCCCCACCCACCACCCCATGACTCACCAGCAGGTGCCCCTGGGATTGAGTCTCCAGGCTCTGCAACCATCCCTGCCAACAGACTCAGCAAGGGCCCACGTTTCCCAGAACAACCCAGTGTGGGGTTAGATGTTCTGGTCCTGGCTTCCAGAGAGCCCTAGTCAAGTTCCTTCACCTCACTGGGCCTCAGTCTGCCCACCTATGAAATGGGAATGATGATTCCCAACACACCAAGACACCATCTGTGACATGCTGAGCAGTTATTAGGCAATTAGTAAGTACTGGGGCGTGACTTGGAGTCCCTACTCAAAGCTCACCTCCTCAGAGAGGCCCTCCCTGACCACCAAATCCATCCACGTGACCTCCCCACACACCCCATCACTGTCAACACCAGGCTTACTCCTCATAGCTCACCACTGCCTGAAATTAGCTTGTTTACTTACTTCCTTGTCTAATGCCTATCTCCCCCTCCAACAGCTCCTGGTGGCAGTGACTGGGACACAGTCGGCCTCCATCAATATTTGTTCAGTGAATACTGTGAATGGGATCACCCTTACAGACCCACATTACCTACTTTTCTAATCACTATGTGATCCTGGGCAGGACCCTGTCCTCTGGCCTCAGTCTCCCCATCCAAAGTTCTCTCTGGTCCCTCCAAAATCCAACCAGGGCTCCAACTGCCCTGGGAGGAGGGAAGAGAGGCTGAGACTGATCCCAGCAGTTTTTCATAAAACAACTATGCAAATTATGTACAAAAACATGCAAGACAATAGGTTCCCAGCAGAGCCTACAGTTCTGGCCACTTTACAACCAGGCCTGGGCTGGAAGGACAGTAGCATTTACTGAGCACCTACTAAGCGCCAGGCCCCTTACTGATAGGACCAGGTGAAATGGGCCTCCTTACTCCATAGTCTCAGGCCAGGCAACTTGCTGGAGGTTACAGAGAGCTCAGCTGGTGAGTCAAGATGGAGTTAAGGGGAGCAAGGCATTACCAGGGGGGGACTGGTAATGGGGAAGGGTCTGGAAGAGCAGAGAGAGACCCAATGCTGTGTGTCTGGTTCTCATCCCACAGGATAGGACCTAAGGAAAGGCAAGCTCAAAGGGCACAGGACACCTCTGCCAGATCTTAGGGGCCACCTGAAGCCAGGGGCAGAGGCCCCAGAGACCTCACCAGCCCTGGGGTTCTGCTGGGCCTCCAGGAAACCAGACAGACCCTGCTGAGTCAGCCCGAGGCAGGCCCAGTCCTTCTAGCTGTGCTGGGACACCACACAGCTCTCCGTCCTCCCCAAAGCCTCCCCAGGCACATGCTAGGCACACACCCTGAGAACACACAACACACACACACACACACACACACGAAATGTGCCCATCTGTGTGTGAGTGTGTATCCAGGCTCAGCCTCCTGAGGAGTCCGGCTGTGGTCTCCCTCACCCTCCCGTTTGCTAGGTTATTTATAACCAGCACAAATTCACAAACAGTGGAGATACAACTCCCCACCCCAAGACTATTCTGCTGGCTTCTGAGCTGCTCCATTTCGAGGGATAGAACAAGCCAGACTCAGTATGAGTCACGGGGGCCTCCAGGGCCACCACCACCATCACCTAGATGCGAAACTGAGGCATAGAGCAAGGAGTCAGAAAAAAACTGGAGGAGGGACTGGCGGAGGCCCCAGAGGCTTGCCTAGGGTCACATTCACCTCCAAGGCCACCTCCAGCACCAGATAACACTCTCTGAGATACAGGGGCAGACGGATGCCCCAGCCCTCACCCTCATGTCCTGCATCCTGGGAGACAGGTGGGACCTCGCAGTAAGCAGGAGCTCTGAAGCTAGATTGCCTGGGTCCAAATCCCAGTACTGGCCCTCAGCGGCTGTGTGACCCTGGGCAAGAAAGTCCACCTCTCTGAGCCTCATTTTCTTCTCCTGTAAAATGGACATAATAATAGTACCAACCTCAAAGGGTTGGGAGGATTAAATGAGATTATCCAAACAGGATCTCAGCCCAAAGCCTAGCTACCTCTTGGCTGGGCGACCTTGGGGCAAGGTGCCCGGCCTAAGCCTCAGTTCTCCCATCTGCAAACGGGACAACAGTACAGCCCAGAAGGTCATGAGAACTGAAGCAAAGGTTCTGACACAGGGTAGGTGGTCAAAACACACAGATTCCTTTCTCTTTTCCTCTGCTCTCACGGGGCCCTGTGATTCCCTGACCACCCTCAGCTTCTCCCCTTGATAATCTTTATCTCCTGTCACTAAGTGCATGGAGGTTTTTACAGCCATGGTGCCATTGAATCTTCTAAACAACTCCTTAAGGGATAAATTCTCTCCCCAATTTTGCAGTGAGCACTCTGCCTTGTCAAATACAGGCGTTCTATAAATACCTGAGGGATGAATGGATGCAAGAATGAATGTGATCAGAAAGTCAGAAAATAACAAGTAGTGGTGAGAATGTGGAGAAGTTGGAACCCTCATGCACCACTGCTAGGAATGGAAAATGGTTCAGCCACTCTGGATAACAGTCTGGCAGTTCCTCAAAAGGTTAAACATAGAGTTACCATATGGTCCAATAACTCTACTCCTAGGGTATATACATCCAAGGGAAGTGAAAACATATGTCCACATATTTAAAAAAAAAAAAAAAAAAGCAACATTATTCATAACAGCCAAAAAGTAGAAATAACCCAAATATCTATCAACTGATAGATGGATAAATAAAAGGTGGTATGTCCATACAATGGAATATTATTAAACAAAAATAGAAATGAGGTCTTGATACATGCTACCACATGCATGAACCTTGAAAATATTATGCTGAGTGAAAGAAGCCAGTCACAAAAGACCACATCCTGTTTGATTCCACTAATATGAAATGTCCAAGATAGGCACACCCATAGAGACAGAAAGTAGATTAGTGACTCCTAGGGCTGAGTGATTGGGAAGAAAAGAGGAGTGATCCTTTTCTAACCTTAATAGGTATAGGGTTTCTTCTGGGGGTGATAAAAATGAGTAATATTGGTGATGGCTGCACAGCTGTAAAAATACTAAAAACCATTTAATTACATGCTTTAGATGGGTGGATTGTGGGGTATTTGAGTTAAATCTCAATAAGGCTGTTGTTTAGAAAAAAATAAAAGAATGAATGTGTGATTGAGGCT
This sequence comes from Balaenoptera borealis, assembly GCF_965194805.1. Taxonomy (NCBI): domain Eukaryota; kingdom Metazoa; phylum Chordata; class Mammalia; order Artiodactyla; family Balaenopteridae; genus Balaenoptera; species Balaenoptera borealis. Next base: position 169,825,373 of record NC_138860.1, on the reverse strand, counting down.
CAGAGAGGGTGAGGTACTTGCCCAAGGTAACACAGCAGAACCTGGACTCAAATGCTCGGATGGGAGAGGAGGTGACCTCCCTCTGAGTAACCCCTAACCAAGCCCCAGGTGAAGCCTCCCCAGCCCCCACCTCCGAAGGGCAAACACTGACTCTGCAGACCACAAGTGGGAGAGGCCAGTGCAGCAACTGCTTCCCCTGTGCTTGCCAAAAGCTACTTTGTCAGGTGGGACCAATGGAAGGAGCAGGCTTTGCCCAGCGGGACCCAAGAGAAGGGAGGCAACTCCAAACTCAGGCTGGCTGCCATCTGCATCGCTAGACCCCAGTGTCCCCAGCTCCAGCCACCAGTGGTTCCAGGATGTTCCCACTCAGACCCTCTGTCCATGTGGCTGGCCCCTGGCCGCCCTCAGCAAGAGACATGAGGATACGTCCTTGCCAGGGAAGGGGTCAGGAGGATGGCAAGGCCCTAGCGGTGAGCCACATCTGAGTGTGAAGTCAAGTCCGCCTGCCCCTCCCCCCGTGGCTGTCTAGGGCAGCCGTGAGAACAGACACCTCATGGGCCCAGCCCCTCACCCTGCCCTGCCTCCACTTGGCTCCGGCACCTGCCTCCACCCAGCCCAGCTGGCAGCCGCTGAGCCCCCGGCTGGTTTCCACTCCCTACTCTCTGTCCCGAGGGCTGGGCTGCCAGGCCTCTGACAAGTGTTTGGTATCCCCCAAACACTTGATAGAGGGTATCCCCCCCTCTACCAGGCTGGATCCAGGTTTGAAGCCTGCACCGCCTTAGTTCCCTGCTCCACTCCACAACTTCAGCAAGCTTCGCCATCCCTGTCCCCCAATCTGGTCACGAAGAGGGGAAGCGGTCTCCTCGCAGCTCAGACTGCAGGGCAGGAGCCACAGCGAACCCCGAAGAGGGGGGGAGCCAAGAACACCACGAGGACCCCCCAGCCCTCAGTCCCAGCTACAGGTGGAGGGAACCAGAGAAAAGCCCGGCGGCCCATGTCCTCTCCCCGACATCCTCACCAGCCTCCTGTGTCCAGCCAGTCCGTCCTCAGCCCCCTGCCATAGGTTCCACCCTCCACACCGAGCTCAGACGGAGTCCAAACACCCCCAGGGCTTTAGGGACACAGTGCCCGGCCCCTATGTGCCCTGAAGTCCAGGGATGAGACATACCCTCCTCTCCTCATACGTCACTTGAACATGACTCCCTGACCAAAAACTCCTTCAGCTGACCCATCACCTGACCCTCTGCAGGCAGGGTCAGAGGCCCTGGTCCTGGGATCCTGCCATCAGAGCCCCAGTCACACCAGCTTGGCCTCCCTCCCCACAGGGGGGCTCCACCACAGCCAGCCCCACACCAGAGCAGGATACCAGGGACATCCAGACGAATGAGCCCAAGTGGTCCAGCCCCAGAACCAGAGCACAGACAGTGCTTGTGGGAAAAGGGCCTGGCCTGGAAGAGCCGGGCTCAAAGATGGACATGCGGCAAAGGGCTATTCCTGGGACCCAGCTGGTTCCCCAAACCCCAGGACAAGGACAGTGTGGTGGTTGCCACCTTTGCAGCGATAGAGGCCTCTCATGACCACTGCCCCCGCTACAAACACTACTGGTCACCAGCCCTGGACAACGTGCTGGACTCTGAGGCAAGTAAACCCAAATTCTCGAAACTACCCCGCGGTGCAGTGGTTACCATCCAGCTTACAGAGGACACGGGTGAGCTGCCCGAGGTCACCCAACTGACGAGCAGAGGTCAAAGTCAGAGCCCCAGCGGGGGTGCTGCCCAAACATCATTATCCCAGCCACCCCTTACAGGCTCACACACATGCATCCAAGCAGGGGAGGCCGGGTAGGGAGGACTCAGCCCGCGCAACCTCGGCGCACCTCTACAGCGCCCTGGGTAGCGGGCATGGCCTTGCCTCCCACAGCGTGCTGGGGACAGTCTCACCTCTGAGCCGAGGCCCACGCTGACCCGCCACGCCGCATGACCTGACAGCATTTCTCAACAGGAGCACTGCAGACCCCTGGGCGGGACAGTTCTCCAGGCCCTGCAGCATTTAGCAGCCGTGACCCCCCACCCCGGGAAATGCCAGCAGCACCCCCATTACGGTGACAACGAAAAGTATCCCTGTGCATTTCCAAAAGCCCCAGGCGCTGATACCTTCAATGCCCAGCTCAGGCCCCACTTCCTCCTGGAAGCTTCCCCATCCCACCCTTGTCTCAAGTGGCCACCCCGCTCCCTGCTCAGGACCCCAAATTCAGCATCTCCTGGCTGGGCCTCATTTTCCCACTTAGTCCAGAAACACTCCGACCATTAACGGTGTTCCCAGAGATCAGAATCCCCGGAAACGCCTCATACTGAGGATTCTGACTCAGGGTCCACAGCAGGCAGGTAGTTAAATGAAGGGACTGCTTCGCCTGGCCTCTCTGACCCAGCTGTCACTTCCCTTGGGGACACACAGCCACACCCCTCTCCCTCCTCCCCAGCTTGTCTGCACCAGGGTTTGGTAAATCACACGTAACCAAATCTCCGAAAGAACCCAAGTTTTGAGTTTGCAGCATCCCCGGAGGTCAGGCAGAAGACAAAGCTCTGAGGCCCTCTGCACCCCACCCCCCCAGCCCCGCCTTAATCACCTCTAAGGAGGCCAGATGAGCAGCTGCCCCTTTGACCTGGGCTCCCTGGACGCTGGGATTAAGCGCTGGGATTAAGGACGGACACACTCCTGGTCACTTAGAGCTCCAGCAACACGCATGTGTGCATGTGTGTGTGTGTACATGCAGCCATGAGGTGCACACATGCGAGCACCTTCAGGGGCATTGCTGGGCATGTGTACAGGTACACTCATGTGTGTATACCTTCGGGTTGTCTTAGGTGGGCTCAGATGCCTGTGTGGGCCTGGGTGTGTTGGTGTGAGTACAAGGGCTGCATCTCTGCAAGTGGTCCGTGTGCACCTGGTAGAGTGCGTGTCCCTGTCTCTGGGTGCCTGTGTGTGTTCAGGTATGTCTGTGGGTCTGTGTCTCCACGCGTGTGCACAGGACAGGGTGTGGGCTCAGGTCTGCCTGTTCTTTCACGTACACAAATGGGTCTGCACGTGCACACATTTCTATCTGTGCATCAACCCCCCCACCCCGAGGTAGGAGAGCGTCTCCCAACTTCGTCCACTATTCTCCCAGGAGCTGTTAATACTGTGGCCACCCCAGGTTGTTGGCAGCAAGCCCCCTAGAGCCGAGAAAGTGGAGAGACAGGACCTTGGGGGTTCCTGACTCCCCTGGCCTCACACCTGAGTCACTAAAACAGCTGGTGGCAAAGGAGCAGGCCACAAATGTCCCTCCCTGCCCAGACCCCAGGGCCCCCATGCATCTGCACAGACACACAGCAACACACCACCACACACGCATGCGCCCACAAACCCAGCCCCTCGCCCGAACCTAAACAGAAACATGGCCTTAGCTCCACACAGACAAAGGATCACCCTGGGCGCAACCACAGACCTGCAGACGGTCCCCCGAACTCAGAGCCGGAACCACCTCTTCTGGAGCTGAGATTGCCCCAAACCAGCCTCCTGGCTCTCCCGCCTCACGGGAGAACAGGATTCACCCATCGAGGGCTCAGCTCCCAGGGGCCACCCAGGGACCTGCCCTGGGGGAGCTGTTCTGCCTCTCAGTGCTGGGCACCCTGAACATCCAAGCTCCGCCTTTGGGCTCGGCGTCCTCATCTGAACAGCGAGGTGAGGGGCTGACTTCCTGTGGCCCTTTGCCCTTGAAACTACACTTCTGGAGGGGCGGATGAAGGCAATGGGGGGGGGGGGGGTTCCAGGCCCAGAGGGCGAGGAGTAGAGTCGTCCCTCTAGCCCTGACCCTAAACACCCCCTCGGCCCTCAAGACCCCTGTCCCCCAGGGGACTCTTCGGGTTCTGGGCCCCTGAGTCGCAGCCGGGAGACGAGAGGTTCCCATCAGCCCCGAGGAGGGAGTGAGGCAGAGGCCTCAGGGGAACCAGAGCAGGAGAGGGAGAGAGAAAAGGATGGGAGGGAAGGAGAGGAACAGTGGGCTGACAGAGGAGGAGGTGTGCAGGAGGATGGCCGGTGGAGGGAGATGGAGGGCAGAGGGGGAAGATCTCTCATAACCAAGCCTGAACCTCCGGTAAAGAGGCAGGAAGTGCCCTCTTGCCCCAATGCTCCCCGCTGCCAGCCTCCACTCTCCTCTTCTCCAAGCTCGGGGATCACAGGAGGAGGGGGCTGGGGAGAAAGGAGGAGATGGGACAACAGGGGAGAACCAGAAGTAAAATAGACTGAGGAGGTGTGAAAACATGAAGGAACAATGTAGCAATGTCTGAATTGGGGGAAATGAAACAAAGTAATATGTGTGAAGCTGACCAGGGAGATGATATAATGGGCAGAGTAGCTGCTGCAACAGTGTATCCAGGTGAGGGCTCCAAGGAGGTAAGGATGTAACCCCGTGGGGAGCCAGACACTATGAAGCAAGTAACAGAATTGGGGCTTAGCAAAGAATCCTATAGCTTGTAGAAGAAGAGCAGTGCCTGGGAATCTAGAACAGGGAGACAGGAGAGAAGGGTCTGAAAAAGGGCTCACTGTGCTCGGGAGCTGGGAGAAGAGGCTGGTAAATGATTCCCAGAGGAGGGGACATCTGTGCTGGGTTTTGGAGGATGAGAAGGAGTTTGCTGGAGAAGAACAGTCCACAGAGAGTGAACAGCATGTGGCAGACATGAAAGCAAGAGAGACAATGTTGTGCTCTATACCCAGGGAATAGCCAGGAGTCTTGGGTGGTAGAAGGGGGCAAAGGGATGAGGCTGGAGAAGCACACTGAGTGCACCGAAGGGAATCAATTTGGTATAGAGTCTTGGGCATGAGGGCAGCTGGTTGGGTCAGGAAAGGCTTCCTGGGAGAGGTCAGTGGGAGCTGGGCCTGCAGTCTGGGCAGAAAGAGACAAGTAAAGAGAAGAAACATGGTACAGGGGATGGTGCCCTGCCTAGGAGTCAGGAGACATAGTTCTTAGTCCCAGCTCAGTCACCAACTTGCTGTGTTACTTTGGGCAAGCCATTGTACCTCTCTGAGCCTCGATTTCCCCATGGGCAAAACAAAAAGGCTGAACTAACAGCTCTCAGAAGACCCTCACTATGACTCGAGAGCATTCCTTCGGCCTCGGTTTCCCCTTCAGGACAATGACAAGTTGGACGACAGTGTTTCCAAAGGCCTTCCAGCTGAAACCATCTTCAGTCCTCTGATCTTTCCCCAGCCTGGGCTGGCCTCAGCCCACGGCCCAACCTGAACAGAAAACATGCAGCAGAGAAGCCCCGTGTGGAAGCCAAGAGTCCCAGGTCCAGCTTGGGGCTCCCCCAGAGCAGCCACACAGGCTCACCCAGCAAGACCTGACTGGCCTTAAATTCATCCTCTCGGGGCACCACACTTTACAGTTTGCAGCACACGTGGTAGCATGCAGCAGAGCTTGTGCATCAGATAGTACTCTGAGGCTAGACTGTTTGGGTTCAAACCCTGGTAAGTGTGCCACTTACTAGCTCTGTGACCTTGGACACGTTTCTTAACCTCTCTGTGCCTCAATTCCCTTTTTTGTAAAACCAAGGTAATAATGGTAGCTCCTTCATAAGGTTGTAAAGGTTAAGTGAGCTTTTATACATAAGACATTTGGCAGAGTAACTTGCACACGGCAGGCACTCAACAGGTATAATTCAATATTAACATCATCACATCCATGCTCTTGTTGTCATCTCATGCCAGCCCCTCAACGTGGGGCTGCACCCATTTTACAGACCAACATCCTCTACCTTGAGGATGGAACCCAATGCCTTGGTTTGGACTCAAAGCCCACCTTGTGAGCCACTGGTTCTCCCATGCTGAGGCCCTCTGGTGTTCAACTGTTCAGCCCCAAAACACCCCGTGGCACAGGGCCAGGCACCCAGGAGGTGACCAGTGAATGTCTGTTAAATGTTAAGAAGCAATACACTCTCATTAGAAACAGCGCCGCCTACAGCAATGGCTCTTCCACCCCAAAGGGAGGTATGTTCCCATCTCCACATATGCCTCTCCCCGAGCTGGGACTTACTACTTTTAACCACACTTCGGTTCCCTAAATATACCATGACTTTTCCCACGTCTGAGCCTTTGTCCACCTTGATCCCTCTGCCTATCAATGTGCTGCCATCCTTCAAGGCCTGGAACAAAGGACACCTCCTCCACGGAGCCCTCCCTGATTCCCCAGAGCCAAAACCAACTTCTCTTTCCCCTGACTCACTTCCTCAGCCCCTCACCTAACTGGGAGCTTTCCTGAGGTCAGGGAGCAGGTTGAACCCCCTCAGTGTTCCTAGGGCTCAGCACAGGCCAGCCACAGAGGGGACAGCAGTAAACAGTGCCTGCAGTGACTGGCAGGTCAGCAGCAGAGTAGGGACAAGAACCCAGGCACTGGACTCCCTGCCCAGCTGCTCCTCTCTGCCCAGGAAACCAGACTCACAGCCCAGCCTCCAACTGGCCTGGATCATGTCCCAGAGGCTGGGAAGGAACGTGGTGCTCAGTGCGATGGGCAAGGAAAGGGCCCCTCCTACCCTGGCCCAGGAGGAACCACAGACAGGCCACCTGAAGGAAGCAAGCCTCCCATCCTCCCCCCAACCGAGCAGGTCTGCCCTCCCTTCCCAACTGGGCTACCCCAGGTCAGGCCCTGCCCTCTCTGGCCTCTGGTCTTTCTGTTAGTTCCTCAAATGTGAAGACCGGAAAGGCCCCTGGGTCACCCAACCCAATTTCCCCACTTTACAGATGTGGAAGTAGAGGCTGGGGGGCAGGGGGGAAGCTGCCCATGGTCACATGACAAGCCACCTCTCAGATTCACCTCTGAGACATAACAATCTTAGGGAAAATATAATCATTAAGATAAGTAAAATAAAAGTAACTATTCAGGAGCAGCTTCCTTTTAACTAGCTGCCAACTCGTTAACCAGCTGCACCTCCCCCCAGCACTGCTCCTCATCCCAGCCTAGTGAATGAGGCATTATTGGCCCATTTGACAGAGGAGGAGAGTAAGGCTGAGTCAAGGAGTCGCTTGCCCAGGTTCACGATGCTTCTGTGGCAGAGCTGGGATTCGAACCTGTCTGCGGGTGGGAGGCAGGGCCTCCTCCCTGCTTCTCTTCAATGCCTGCCCTCACAGCACAACACGCCTGCCACAAACCCACCAAGCAAGGCTCACCGACAAGATGCAGGACACACGCAAGATACACCTGCACACCCACAGCCCCCAGCCCAGGGCCAGGTAGAGAGCAGGTGCTCGATCAATGTCTGCAGAATGAACAAACTAGGCCATCAAAAGACAGGCCCGGTGCCCGAGCCCACGCAGCCCTGAGCCTACTTGGCCTGCCCGATGCCCCCAAACAACACGGCATCTCAGGAAGCGAACTCCAGCTGCTTGCTAACTGCCTCACCTGGGGCACACTGCTTAACCTCTTGGGCCTCTGTGTCGCCATCTGTAAAATGGGGTAACAATACCTACCTCATAGGGTCGTGGTAAGAACTGAGATAAAGCATGTTAAGCACTTGGAACTGTGCCTGGTACGCAGCACGCGCTCTGTAAGTACCGGCCACTATCACTGTCACCATCACCATCGCGCCTGGCTTCCCGACAAGGGAGCAACTTCAGGGCAGGAGCCAGGTAGAATTCAGCTGCAGACACCCTCAGCCCACCCTCAACGGCAGCCTAGCCGTGAGGAGGTGGCAGGAAACACGCGGTAGGTGAGCGAAGGGCTGAGACAGACATGGGCACCCGCCCGGCCGTGGGCCCTGGAGAGGGTGGCAGTCTGTGGGTGCTGCCAGGCACCCCGAGAAGCGAGAATATCCTTCCCCTGCTCCCACTGTAACAGCCCCCCACCTCTCCAGGAGCTTTGCCTGCTCAGTCCCCACGCAGCCCCCCACATCCCAGCCCAGGAAGGCAAGGCAGGCCTAATGAGCCACCCACAGCGCCCTGGTGCCCGCAATCGAATTGGCAATCAGCTTGCTGCAATTAGATTTCCCAGATCCTGCTCGTGATTGATTCTAAATTACCCTTATTAAAGTCTGGGCCGGTGAGCAGGGCTTGCGGATTGGGGGCAGGACAGGTGGGGCCTGGCTGGCAGCTCAGGAGGTGCAGAGTTCTAGGAGGGCTTGGGCTAAGGCTGATCCCAGAGTGAAGCAAGCCCATGGCCCAGAAGCGGGGTATAGACCCTAACCAGCATCATCCCCCACCCCACTCCCACTCCTCAGATTCCTCCCCAGCCCCCCAAGTCCCCACCACTCATCGCTCATCTCAGAAGACCCCAGTCCTGAAGGGGTGTGATAACAAGGTCAGCAACGGGGCAGACAGAACCCAGAGTAGTTGAAGAGCAACTGAACACCCAGCTCCACCAGTGCCCAGCCGTGTGAGCTCTGACAGGTGGCTTGACATCTCCAAGCCTCTAAATGAGTGGAATGCCACCAGCGTCAGAGGGCTCAATGAGACCACCTCCCCAGTCCTTGGGCAAGGCCCCAGGCCATCTCTGGGCTTCAGGACTCCCATCTGTGAGACAGCAGGCTGCAGGCTGCAGGGCTGCGGGGCTGATGGTCTCTTTAGGGCTCCCCCACCCCTGAGGGCCTATGCAAACAACAACAGTCACCTACTCTGGGCCAGGACCTGTGTGATGAATGGAACACAGCCGAGGTACTCCCCAGCTGGGAGGAAAATGGAAAGAGCCCAGCGTCACCATGTCCTGGGCTATACCTCAAACAGCAAGGTCTCTCTGGGGTTCCAGGACTGGAAGGGCCTGAAGAGTCATCAAGTCCAATCTTCTGCCTCCAGACTTACCCACAGGCTGCCAACAGCTCCAAAGAACCAAATTCCCCGTGAACTCAGTACCACGAGGCACTGGAAAGTGCTTCCTTTAAACTGGCCCAAATCCTGCCTGCTGCAATTGGGAGTCCAGGCCCACGTTCTCCCTCTTAGGGTAGCCCGGTGGGGATTCTGCTTTGGGTCATTCACGATCGTTCAAACTTGGTTCCCAAATTCTCCACCCCCAAAAAGCAATTCCTCGGTGAGATCAAGAAAGGGACAGGAAAAGAGCAAAACCAAAGCAGGTAAACGGAAGAGATCACTATTTGTAGGAGCAGCCCACTTCTTATCAGGCACTTTATTATTTTGTGTTGTTCATTCTCAAAGAACTCTGAGGCAGAGGTATTCTTAGCTCATTTTAAAGAAGAGGCAACTGAGGCTCAGAGAGGTTAAGTGAACTTGCCAAGATCACACAGCCAGAAATTGGCAGAACCAGGACTTCAACCCTGGTCCAGTTGGCTCTGGGGCCCCTGTTCCCTCAACAACCTCAAGCTGCACCCTCAGGTTTGGCGACCCCAAAACAGACATGGCACCAAGGCCCAGGTGGGGACCCAGGGGTGGGAAGAAGGCAGACCTCAGCCAGCTGGGGCATGTAGAACCCTCTCCACCTGGTATAAAAGGCCAGCACAGGCATTCCCTGCCCTCCACCCTCAGCAGCCAGGTAGGGAAGGGGCCAGATCACTTGTCAGGGGCCACCCTCACCCCATCCCCCAGCTGGGCCTCAGCCATCGCTGCTCAGACTCCCCCTGTAATCACGGCTTCCTGTTTGGCGCTGAGACTGGGCCTGGTCAGTGGGGGAGGGGAGCGGACACCCCTCTGGCCAGGGCCTGCTCTGGAGGGAGGGGGACCGGAAGTGAGGCCTACCCGGCCTCCTGGAATCTTGGGAGGCTGGGAGCCAAGGCAAGGGGAGGGGGTGTCAGCCAACAAATATTTACCAGGCGCTGGCCTGATGTTCCCAGGATGTGGTGGAACATTACGGGGGACAGCAAGACAAGCCAGGTGGTCTGGGACCAGCCCAGACCCTGCTCGCTGCTTCAGGGGGCAGTTGGGGGGTGAGCAAGGGGCTGGACCCTGGGACAGCCTCGGGCTCCAGTCACCCTGCCCCCCACCCCGGACACAAAATCATAGGGCTCCAAGCAGCTGGGCTGGAGCCCAGAGCCACAGGGCCTCTGTCCCACCCAGACGTGGTGGCCGCGCCTTGGCGCTCAGACCGCAGGCCCACCCCATACGGCCCCCTGGCGCCTCTGAACCCACGGGCACACACCTTGGACCCAGCAGGACTCTGCCAGCCTCACTGTCACCCCAACTCACCTCCAAAGTAGACAACACAAAGCCCCAGCCTGGGCTCCAAAGTTCACAGTCCTGGCTTCCTTCCTTCCTTCATTCATTCATTCACTCATTCATTCATTCAAACCATTCAATTCTGGGCCAGGCAGAGAGTTGGACTTGGGGGTTCAGCAAAGAACAAGGCAAACACAGAGCCTCCCTAAGACACTCATGGTCTATCAAGAAAGTATTCAGATACTTCTCCTGACTGCTGTGTGACCTCCAAGTCACTCCCCCGCTCTGAGGCTCAGTCACTCAGGCCAGAGAGAACCTTAGGTGCAAGGGGGCCAGGACTCAGGGGTGGGGTGGTAGGGATGTAGATTTGGGCTCCACACAACTTTCTAAGGGTCAGAGGGGATTAAAGGCAGGCCTGGTCGCCTACGCAGAGAGTGAGCCACAACACTGGGGGCATCCAGTGTGTGTCCAGGGGGAATGGTGGCTTTTTTAGACCCCTCTCATCCTGAGGTTCTAAACATTTCCCCTGTCCTGTGCCATGATCACATGACCCAGACACAAGCCCCCGCACACCCCCAATCTTGTTGACTCCCTGCACAGTTTATAAAGCTCTCCCTCGACCCGTCCCCCATGACCTTCAGAATAGCTCATTTACAGATCACAGAGCCTTGTGAGGCAGTGGAGGAGCAAGGGCTCCAGGGCCAGACCCTTTCCCCCCCATGCAACATGCCTCCAAGGCTACAGTGAGAATTAAATGAAAAAAGATAGGAGACATGCCCGGCCCAGAGCCTGGAAATGAGCAGGCATTCATGATACAGGTAATGTGGGCATAATTTGCGGGTAGGGAGGGCCCAGAGAGGTAAGTACCTTGCCCAAGATCACACAGCAAGAGAGGGTAAAATTAGGACTGCGGCCCAGTTCTATTAGCCTGCCAGGCCCTGGCTCAATCCAGCTCTGCCACTTGCCAACTGTGTGACATTGAGCAAATCACTTAACCTCTCTGTGCCTCAGTTTTCTTCATCTGTAAAATGGGAGTTCTAACAATTCCTACCTCCAAAGATTATCATGAGGATTAAATGAGCCAATGCATATAAAGTGCTCAGTGGGCAGGTCTCTCAGTGTGCCTTAGCTGCTCTTTGTATTATCAAGCCCTCAGAGGTGTGGAAGCTGCCTCCCAAATCATGGCCTCAGCCACTGCCAGGCTCACCACCTCCCATCCCCAGCTGTCTCAGTTTGCTCCAGCCTTCAGGAATCCTATTACAGCCCCTTCTAGAACAACCCATCCCTCTCCCCCCAGGCAGCTCTGGGGGATGGTCCCAGCTCCAATGGGAGGGGCAGGAGGGAGGCCTGCAGCAAGACCTGGCTTCTAGGGGGAGCTCTGTCTCGACCCTCTCCCTTCCACGATGCCCCTCTCATTCACCCCACTTCTGCCCCAGCATTTTCCATATGTCAAGCCCAAAGCAGCCCCTGCCCCAGTGTTGCCCTGGGGCCTCCCGGGACCCCATGCCCCAATCCATGGGGTGGGAGCAGCCATTTGTTTTCAAAAGGCCACACTGCTTTTTCTCCAGCAGAGCTCAACCCCACACCAACCCCCAATATGAGGGAACAAGAAATACACTGAATTTGTAGCTGGGGGCACTGTGTTGTGCCCCAGGGAGCAGAAAGCACCGGGTTCCAATCCCAACTCGGCCATGAGAATGGTGTGACCCCCGCCCCGACCAATAACACCCCTAATAACAATTGTATACATCAAGTATTTGTCCTCAGTTGACAGGTAAGAAAGCTGAGGGTCAGGGCAGGCTACAGCTTGCTCAGTGTCACATGGCAACCATTTTTATAGCTTAGCTTAAAACCTCCTCCTCCAGGAAGCCCTCCCTTGCCCTCCGGGCTCCCTCCTGGAAAGGCCCCATCTCCTGAGAGCTCAGTGGCAAGCTGTGCTCAGTCTCCCCAAGGAGCTTATTTTCTCATCACAACACCCCTGTGAGGCTGGCACTGTTATTGTCCCCATTTTACAATGAGGACGTTGAAACAGAAATCCCTTACCCAAAGTTTCTGTCCCCGGAGCCCCTGCCACCTTGGGTGCTAACAGCAACAGATCCCTATGGTATCCCTGTGTCAGGACCTGGCCTGGAACAGTCTAGGGAACCCCACATTTAATTTTTACAGTGAGGACAATCTTGCCCTGGCAACCCAATGTTCACAGTCAACCAGAGGAGCTGGAGGGAAGAGGAGTAGGGAGCTCCTGGATACTTGAAATCGTGGGAGTGGGGAGGGAGCAGGAACCACCAGGCATGGGGCTGGGGATTCAGAAGAATTCCCTGATTGATTTCCCCTTCCCATGGTCCCTCACCCTACCACTCCCCATCCCTACCACATTCCCAATCACAGAATGGCAACCTTGTAAAAGAACAAGAAGTGAACATTTGCTGAGTGTTACTATGTGCCAGGCACTGTGCTAAGAGCTTTATATGTTAACCCCGCTCATTCTCCTATTCTCCCCATTTTACAGAGGTGGAAATGAAAGCACAGAGAGGTTAAGTAACTTTCTCAAGGTCACATAGCCACAAAACAGTGAACTCCCATCACTGGGAATTCAAACAAGGCTAAGACACCTAAATCCCTTTCAGCCCTGAGCATCTAAAGAACACTTTTCAAGCTAAAATTTCCAGGATCCCCCACACTCTGGGTCTTTCTGGGTAGTGACTTAAGCACAGCAACTGAAGTGGCCCTGAAGGCAGATGTCTCTCAGAGTCATAATTAGCTGGTCTCTCAGGAGAGAGGACTCCCAGAGCAGATGCCAGGACACACACGCACGTACCCCAACTCACCACCTGCAGCGCGAACGAGCCCCACTCCCTACTGAGGCCATCCTGGAAGCTGCTCCATACACACACACACACACATACACACACACACTCCCTTTCAAGCTGGTGGGCACCTACGTGTCATCCTGCCCTTCCCCCACCCTGGGCCAGCCACTGCCCATCCCAGTGATGTCCTGGGAGGCCCCCGCCACGGAGGCCACTCCTGGAGCCATCCTGGTTGGGGCTCTTCTGGTCTAATCTCAGTCCCTCCTGCTGCAGGCATCACCCTCTTCCCCTGGTGTGGCACCCTGGCCACTGGTCACCACCCATTAACCCTTTGACTCCCAGGCCAGATGAGATGATGTCCTTGCTCGGCAGCCGGGCCCCTGGAAAGGGGTGAAGCCTGGAGAGGGATGCCCCCTACCTCATCTGGAGCCCCACCCCTCCTCTCCTCCAAGTCAAGCCCACCATCTAAGCCTCCAGGCCCAGACCCCGGGGGTGTGCTTTATCTGCCACCCAGCACTGGGTCTGAGCCACACCCACTCTACCTCGGCCTCAGATCCAGGGGCAACCTGCCTTATCGGGGCCTTTCACCTCCGTGCGCTCATTTAATTGTTTCTACCACCTCATGGGGCACGGATTACGAGCCTTGTTTTATGCATGAGGAAAAGTTGTTCGGCGAGGGACGTGACTTGCCCAGGGGTCACCCAGCTCGGGATCCTGCTGGGCGCCAGGTCTAAAGCATGCTGTCCGGCATCCCTTTCATTCATCACACACCAAACATTGACTGAGCGCTTCCTGTGGTTGGGCACATACATCCTCTCATTTCATCTCTCAGAAGGGTGTTATTAGCCCCGTTCCACAGAGGGGGAAATGGAGGCTCAGGGAGGTGAGACAACTTGTCCAAGGTCACACCACGAATCAGGGAAGGGATCAGGATTTGAACCCAAGGCTGTGTGATTTCCACATCTTTGATTTCAAAGATGGTCTTCCAGAAGTGCAGCTGAGAAAGTGACCCAGTTGCTAGGATGGGCTGGGTCCCTGTCCCTCCCAGGGGACCTCTTTTCCTCACCCTACCTGGGGAAGAACTGGGGATGAGGCACCCAGCCCACCAGGCCCCATACTCAGCCTGGCATTCAACACTCCCCCACCCACCCAGCTCATAGCCCCCAGATGGGAAAGGCTGAGGAGTAGCCTGTCTGTCCGAGATGCAACCTCTGAGCCCCTGCCTGACCTCCTCCCATTTCACAGACTGGCCAACTGAGGCCCAAAGAGACTTGCAGTGGCAGAGTAGGCACCCGGGGGTGGGGGGTGCCTGAGAGGCCTGGGTCCCTCTCAGCCTGGGGAATGGGGAACAGGCATAGCTCCTAGAACCAACCGAGGGGATCGGGCCTAGAAACCCCCCCAGTTCATGCCCAGGCCAGGCTCCAGACACGTGCCCATAGGGAACTCACTTGGGACCTGGGTCCCTCAAAGGGGAGGAGGTGGCCTTTCCTCCTGCTCCCCCTGATGGAGCTGGGACTGAGCTCAACCCCACGGCTGCTGCGGTCACTCAAAGGGACACCCAGGGGTCACCTCATACATATATATATACTCACCGCTACCTGCACACTCGGCCCCACTCAGGGGCACAGGCTCCACGCACGGGGTAACCCATGCACCTGCCAGCACACGCCTGCACACACACGCACACACACTCCCATGGGCTGGAGCACACACCCACCACAGAGGTGTCCCCCTCAACACACTCACCCCCGGAAGGCACACACAGCATGGCCAACGGTCCCCAGCCCGTCCCCGGCACACACCGTGCACAATGGGTCACCCTGACACGACCACACGCAGGTAGGGCACGATGGCCCCCATCCATAGGGACGGACTGGTCCTCACGCCTCATCCTTCACCCGTGCACACCCCACAGGTCCCAGCACCCTCCACGGAGGTGGCCACACACGCGGTCACACTCACCCACCCCCTCAGGTCACCTTCACACAGGTCACCCTTCACCCCTCCCCCTCCCCGGGCCCCCTGCCCTCCCGCCGCGACCCTCGGAGGGAGGAACTTAACGCACACCCTCCCCCCGCAGGGGGAGGCGACCCGATTCCCTAAAAGTGGCCGCGGTCCGGGCACACCCACGAAGCAAAGCCACGTCTGCTCAGACCCGAGACACGCCCAGCGCGGCCCCGCGCCCGGACCCCAGCCCGGACCCCAGGCCGCCCACGGGGAAGGGTCCCGCCCCCGGGGAAACGAGCCCCCGGGGAAACGAGCCCCCGGGAGGCGCGGGCGGCCAGGCACTGGACCCCCCGCCCCCCCCCAGGCCGGCGCGGCGCCCGAGCCGGGGCGCGGGAGCGGGAAGCACTCACCCCCGCGGCGCGCCCCGCCAGCAGCAGCAGCAGCAGTGGCGGCAGGAGCAGCCCGCGGGCCCCTGGCCCGGCCGCGGCCCCGGCCCCAGCGCCAGCCCCGTGGGCGGCCCCGGCGCGGTGCGGCGGCCCGGGCTTCATGGCGGCGGCGGCGGCGGCGGCGGCGGGCGCCTTTGTTCCCGAGGCGGCGGCGACGGCGGCGCGGCCCGGCGGCTGGCCCGGCGCGCTCTCGGTCGGGGCTCCGGCTCGGCGGCCCGGCTCCGCCCGGCAGCTCCGCGCCCACGGCCGCCGCGCCTGCAGGAAGCGTGCGCCGCCGCCAGGCCGCCCCCAGCGCGGGGGGCGGGGCGGGGAGGGGCGGGGCTGGACGCCGAGCTCCCCACGCCGCCCGCGGCCGCCCGGGTTCCCCCGCGCCCCGCACGCGCCCGCCCGCCCACCACGGGATGAGGCGGGGGGAACGTGCGACCCGAGACGGATGGCCGGCCTGGCGGAGACTTGCTCTGGGGTCGGGGTCCCTCAGCGCGCGCCTCCCTGGGCCGTCGCAGGGCTTGGAGGGGAAGGACCCCGCGTGCGGATGCGGGGTACGACCCGGCTCGTCGGAAGGTCTGGGTAGATGGGTCGCATCTGCGTGACCATTAATACCCTCCCGCTAACGACTCGGTTCACTGGCTCTCCCAGGACCCATCACCCCCGCCCTCAAGCCGGTCCACAGGGGGGACAGAGGTCATCCGAATCCACTGGGCTTTGATGTCTCCACGGGTGGGCAGCGGGAACTCAGAGCAGGCGTGGCCCCCTTTGGGCCCTGTCACTCGGGTGGGCAGACCTGGCCTAGTGCTGCTTCCCCACCAGCTGTGTGACCTCAGGCAGGTGTCCCCAGCTCTCTGAGCTCAGATTCCTCACTGTAGGATGCAGACCCTCTACCCCTGTCCCACATTCCTTTTCCCAAACGTGGTCATTGTGCGTTTCTCTGTTGCCTTTATCCCCACCTGACATACGGTGCACTTCACTTACCCACTGGGGTCTCCCACCACTAGCACATGAGCCCCAGGAGGGCAGCGGTTTGTGTCGTCTTGTTCACTGCTGTGTCCCCAGCACTAGCCCAGGGCCTGGTGCGTAGCAGTGGCTCAATACAAATTTGTTGAATCAATGAATGTGTTTCCCACTCACCTCCCAGTCACCCCCACCCACCTGTTTTGGGGGAAGAAGGGGGTAACTATTTATTTAGCCCTGACCCATGCCAAATGCTTTACAGGGGTTATCTCATTTCACCCTCTCAGTGACCCCATGAAGTAGGTGCTGTCAATAGCTCCACTTCCTAGATGGGAAACCGAGGCCTAGAGAGGGGAGGTTATTTGCTAGCACTGGCAGACGGAAAGTCTTTGCCCTCAGCCCCCATGTCCCCACACCCAGTGCAGGGCCTGTCATCAGGAGATGGGAAATCATTGAGCTGAAACTGGAACAATTCCCCCAAGGAAAAGGGAACTGAAACCAGGACTCGTGGAGCCAGTAGTGGTGAGTGCCGGGTGGGCCGGAGGAACAGACTCGGGCACCAGCCATGATTTGGGGGTGTCGAAGGAAGCTGGACTGGTCCTTCAGGGGCCTTGAGAGGAGGTCCAGAGGTCAAAGGTCAGCTCATTAGGCGGAGCTGCATTAGGTGTTCCCTGAAAGGGAGTGAGAGCCCCATCCCTAAAGGGTATGTCAGGCCAGGCCAGCTGCCCTTTGGCAGAGATTTGGAGAGGAAGGGACGGAAACTTTCCAACTCTCTGAGATTCAAAAATCCCTAGGAATTCTGAGGTCCCAGCCTCTGGGAATCCCAGTGCCAAACCTTGAGGAATTCTGACCCTTGGGCACCTTGGGAAGATGGGTGAAGAGGGGCTGATGGGACCCAGTAGGTGGGGAGCTGGTTCCAGTTGAGGCAGCACTGCTTGGAGTTGAAGAGTTCTGGCTCTGGGTTGGGCAGATACCTGGGTTCAGATCTCAATTCTGCCAGTTGTGAGCTGGGTGACTCTAGATGAGTGAGTTTACCTCTCTGAGCCTCAGTTTCCCAACTGTAATATGGGAATAATGACCACATGGGATTCATTCATTCATTCATTCATTTATCATCCAAAGGTAAAGTGAGTGCCTGGGTGTGCCACACATAACACTGGGCCAGGGCCGGGTGCCAGCTTGTGAAGATTAAATGAGCTCTTCCTGACATTGTACTGGGGGTTCAATAAAGGTGGCTGGGATGATGTTTATAAAGTAAGGGACCAGATGTAGGGACTGTCACCTCCCAGAGGGGCTGCTAGAGGCCCAGGGAACAGGCTGGTTCTGAGGAGCCCCCAAAGGGCAGAGTTGGGGCCAACAGGGTGAGGGTAGGGGATATGAGACGCCAGATGTCAGCTCTGTGCAAGGAAGGACTTTGGAACAGTTGGAACTGGCCGCAGATGGCAGTGGCTACTCTGAGAGGTAGTGAGTACTCTGTCTTGGCAGATATACAAGGCTCCAAAAACTAGCGATCAGGAAGGCCATTAGAACAGTCTCCATGCCCAGGATGGGCCGTGAGCATGGCCCACCTTCAGAGGTTCCTGCCAGTTCTCAGACTTCTGGGGACTTTCCTGGTGGCACAGTGGTTAAGAATCTGCCTGCCAATGCAGGGGACATGGGTTTGAGCCCTAGTCCAGGAGGGTCCCATACGCTGCTGAGCAATTAAGCCCGAGCACCACAACTACTGAGCCTGCGCTCTAGAGACCGCAAGCCACAACTACTGAAGCCTGCACGCCTAGACGCCGTGCTCTGCAACAAGAGAAGCCACTGCAGTGAGAAGCCCACGTGCCACAGTGAAGAGCAGCCCCCGCTCACTGCAGCTAGAGAAAGCCTGCGTGCAGCAACGATGACCCGACGCAGCCAAAAATAAATAAATAAAATAAATAAATTTATTAAAAAAAAAAAAAGCCTTCTGGCAGCAGCAGCCCTCTTCCCTGACGTCCTGAGGAGGGGGAGGGGGAAGAGCTTTGGGCTGAGCAGGCCAGGAACGCCATCTGCTGCTCCTCAGAGATACCGGTCACAGCCCGAACTGAGCCAGGTCTGGGCCCCGAGGGTCTCATCCTACTCCTCACCAACCCCACGCCCCCACCCCCATCCCCCCGCCCCACCCCCGCTCTGCTCTTCTCGGGGTTCACAGCTGCACACATTCACCGCATTCCAGCACCGGAAGCTCCATGTAGTGCCCCTCCCACACGCCTACCTGTACATCGGAGCCGTGTCCCAGCATCTCAGGGTCTCCCTCACCTGCCCTCCCCATCCACACAAGCACCTGCTGCTGCCCCCCTCCAAGCTCAACTCCCACTGCCCACTTGGCCCCTCGGGAGAGCCTGCCTGACTTCCTTGGGCAGGGCTGGTCCCGCCCCGGCCAGTGCCCATCCTTGCCCTCCCCCCCTTTCAGTCTCTACCATCTGTCACCAGCCCCCACTGAAGTGGGAGCACCTCAGTATCCCCAAGAGACAATAATCACGGAACCCAAAGAGAGCTGACTCTATGCCAGGCATGGCTTTACAAAGGGCACACTGACATTATCCCCACTTTAGATGATGAGTTGAGACACAGAGAAGTTAGGAGATGTGTCCAAGGTCACACAGCTGGTGAGTGAGAGCTAAGCTCTTGACCCAGGCTCTTAATGGTAACACTGTAATGCCAGGGGCAGAGGTCTGTCGGGGAGTATTCAATGAGTGAGTTAAAGAGTCAGTGAGGGGATTCACACTGTCACATGGACACAACCAATTCGTGGACGCACTCAGATGAGCCTGGAAACCAGACACCCCCCCCCCCCCCACGGGCATGCCTAACAGCCAGGCCTCACCACCCTCCCCAGTGAGACCTTCCTCTGCCCTTGGCCGGGGCTCCTGGCTCCAACAGGGCAGCAAAAGGGAAGTGGAGGCCTCAGCCGGCATCTCTGAGCTCCAGGCCCGAGCTGCCTTATTTGGAGTTGCATTTCTGGGCCTGGCACACAGTAGGTGCTCAGCAGTGGTTGCCTGACGCCACCTGCCCCCGGAGGTTTGGTTAAACAGACTGGCTCTTTGGAACTCACATTGACAGGACCTCCTGAGGGCTTGCTCTTTGCCAGGCACTCTGTTCAGGGCACCTGCCAGGAACACTGTCCCTCACTCCTCCCCACAGCCGTGCGATCTGTGTACAACAGACACACTTGCCTCCCAGCTTTGTAGCCGAGAGGAGCCCTTCCAGCGGAGCCTGGCACACAGGGAGTGCGATGCATGCATTTGCTCCTTTCTGGCTCCGCATTTTACAGTTGGGGAAACTGGGGCCCTGAGAGGCTGGGTAACTAGCCCCGGGTTACACAGACAGGAAGTCAGAGTGCTGACAGACCACTGCTGTGCCCTCCCCTGTGGCCACAGGGGACTTTGCGATCCTAACTGACCCTCCAGCTCAAGACAATCGCAAGCCTGGGAAAACCAGTCTTTGCCTCTCCTGGGCTGCCCCCACCTCCCCCCTGCCTCCTCTGCACCCACCTTCTCCCATCATAACTTCCAGCCTTGCCCAGGACTCAAGATGGAGGCCAGAACCCGGGTTTGCTTCTGAGAAAAGTCTGAATGACATCAGTGCTGACGTTATTGACCCCGAAATCAGGAACCAAAGCAGGATTCTGGCAAGAAGGCTCTGATCTAGGGCCCACAGAGGGCACTTGGGGAGACTCTGACTGTCTGTCTGCTGCCCCAGCAAGTATCATGGGATAAGCTGAGCGGCTGCTGGGAGAGTCCGCAGGGCCTGGGCAAGAGTGGGAGGGCTTGGCCTCCATCTGTGGGGGGCCCCTGCCCACCAAGGGACCTGCCTGTGTGAGGGTCTCAAAGGGCCATGCCTCGAGCCTTTCCTGAGCACCCTCACCCCCGTGTTCTGGGCAAGTCCCTTCAAGATGAAGGGTGGGTGATGCCCCCGGGCACACAGCTGCCAGGCATGGGGCCAGGATTTGAACCCAGGCCTCTGCTAGGTCTGTGAGCTGGGGGTTTGCAAACTAAGGACCCAAAGGGTTCCCAGGAGGCCCCTTGAGGCAGGTGTGGGGATGGGGGAGGAAGTCTGACTTTGTTTGAGATGAGTGCGCCGGGGGCCACAGAGCAGGGCTGGCCATGCAGGAGGGGCAGGTGGATGCAGAAACCCTGTCTCTGGGTCAGTCTGGCCCAGGTGCCAGGCCAGCCAGGGCAGGGTGGTGGTGGGACGTGGAAGAGGAATTGCCGAAACAGCAACTGTTCCAAGAGAGAGGTGGGCTCTGCCCTCAGGCTGAGCAGGGATGAAAACAGGGGTAGGTCTGACTCTGTGGGGCCTGAAGCTTATACAATTTGAGGGGATCACGAATACAAAATTAGGAACAAGGCTTTGGAAGGGGGTTGTGCCAGTGAGGGGCCCTGAAGCTTAAGCTTCATTAATTTTACATTAATTGTGAACAGAAGCCCACAGCCCCGCCAGATGCCATCCACAGTCTAGCAGAGCCAGCAGGGAGACTGGGCAGGGAGGGGTTAACCTCACTCTGAGGCTTTGGGTGTCGTGGAGGGAATATAGGAAGGCTTCATGGTGGTGGTGACGCCTCCACTGAGCCATGGCGGGCCGGCCTTGGAGAGTGGGTGCTCTGAAGAGGTCACACTGAGGCTCCGCCCACCCGGGAGGGAGGAGGGCTTCTGAAGTCTTGCGCTCGAGCTGGAGGCTTCAGAGGTCCTGTGTGTGGATGAGGCTGAGAAGATTCTGCAGGTTTGCTCACTGTAACCTAGAATGACAGTATGTAGGGCCTTGAGCTGCTCTCCTCACTCCACCCCTTCATCTGCCCATCTCACAAGTAAGAAAACTGAGGCCTGAGAAGTAGAAGTGACTGACCCCAGGTCACACAGTCAGTCTGTGGCAGAACCTAGGCTGCTTTGCTACCTGCCCTGGGGTTTGCTCTACCCATCCCCCTCTCCTTGACTGATTGCCCTGTTGTTTGCAAAGACCCTTGAGGTAGGACCCATCCCACAACCAAGGCCTCATTCAAATCCAAGACCCTGACTCCTTGTGGCCCCCTTTAGCCAGTCCAAGGTCACAGGGCTCGGAAGTGGCTGTTCGGCTGGGGTGGGGGGGAGAGCCCAGGCCCAGGAGCTGTGTTCACACACCTGCCCTCTTCCCTTGGATGGGGGAGAGGAAGGAGAGAGGGGAAGGGTCAGCAGAGATGCTGAGGAAGAGGAGACAGCAGGAGGTGACGAGGGCACTGCCATTCCAGAAGCCATTTCACTCACACACCCCCGTTCCTGGGAATAAATTGCACATTTGAAGTCATTTTCCTGGAAGAAAAAAAAGCCTCTCTAAAAATATATTTTCTTTCTCACCTCATCCTGGGGCTAGAGCAGCCCAGCTGGGTGACAACCAAAAAAGCCAGTGGAGGAGAGTGACCTGGAATTGGGGAAGGGGGGGCGAGGGGGGAGTGAGAAGGATTGAGGGGCGTGGGAGACCCTCCTGCCCCAACACCATGGAATCTGAGTGAGTACGACTGTCACTGAGATATTTCATGTGTCTTGTGGGGCTTTTATCTTTGAGACTCACAGAGACTAGCAAAGCTCACCCTCATGTTCCTGAGCCCCTGCTGTAGGCCAGTCACAGATCCAGGTGCTAAGAGAGTTGCCATCCCAGGGCAGGAGGTGGGCAAGGAGCAAGGACAGTTGGCCCTCCGCATCCTCGGGTTCTACATCCATGGATTCAACCAATCTTGGATGGAAAATATTTGGAAAAAAATTCCAAAAATTTCCAGAAAGCAAAACATGAATTTGCCACATGCCAGCAACTATTTACATAGTGTTTACATTGCATTAGGTATTATAAGGAATTTAGAGATGATTTAAAGTATACGGGAGGATGTGCATAGGTTATATGCAGATATTATGTCATTGTATGTGAGGGACTTGAGCATCGGTGGATTTTGGTATCCACAGGGGTCCTGGAACCCATCTCCCACGGATACTGAGGGGATGACTGTAACTGCATTCACGTGGCACAGACAGGTCCCTGCTTCGTCCCTCACCCTCTGTGTGGCCCTGAGCAGGTCACTCCCCTTGCCCTGGGCCTCAGTCTTCTCATCTGCAAATGGATCAGATCTGGGGACACCAAACTTAATTCCCAGCTTCCTGCAAGGGGCCCTGGGAAGGGGCATGGCAGAGGGCAAAAGTGGGGGGGACTCTGGCCCCTGGGCTCTGAGGAGAGGCCTGGGGGACTCTGGGGTCAAATTCTGGCTCTGACACTTCCTGGCCAGTGACCTGGGGCCACTTTTCTTCCCGTAGAAGTTAAAGTAACTGCTCCCCCCTCCCAGAGTTTGAGGCAGGTGAACAACGTAACACAGGGCAGCACCCAGCTCAGGGCAAGACCCATAGTCACAACTCAAATATCCACTATTTTTCAGTCATTCTCGGCTTGGTCCACTCCAGGCCTAAGGGGTGTGGGCCGGGGAACTCTCCACTGGGCCTGAAAGGCAGAGGCTGAGGCAGCTCTGGCACAGGACAACTGTGGCTTCCTGGGAGTCCCTGGTGCAGCCCCACCCAAAGACATGTCTCCACCCTGGGCTCTGAGGAGAACCAGGAAGTTTCCCAGAATCCTGGTGAGGGGCAGCTGGTGGGGGTGTGGTGGCCAGGGGCAGAAACAGGCTCTCCAAGGCCAGGACAGAGCAGGGCAGCATGTGCCTCACCGGAGAAATGAGAAATGGACCTTCTGATGTGCCCAGAACCGTCCTGGGCTACACCAGTTCTTGTGCTGTGTATTAGTTATCTATTGCTGTGTAACAAATGACCCCCAGCCCAGCAGCTTAAAACAGCGATAAACATTGACTATCTCATCCGGTTTCTGTGGGTCAGGAGTTCAGGGGTAGCTGAGAGGGGTGGTTCTGGTTTGGGGTCTCTCATGAGCCTGCAGTCAGGATGTCAGCCAGGCTTACAGTCATCGAAGGCTTGAAGGGGGCTCCAGGCTCTGCTTGCAAGATGGCAAGTGTGACTGGCGAGTTAACCCCAGTCAACAGCAGGGGCCCTCAAGTCCTCATCACAGGCCTTGCCACAGAGTGTCCTACAACGTATCCCAGAGGAGCAAGCTGGAGCTACAGTGTCCTGTGTGGCCCAGCCTCAGAAGTCATACCCCACCCTTTTCATAATGTCTTGTTACTTCCAGGCAGCCTTATTCCACACAGAATACACAAGGGTAAGAACATCAGGAAGCCGGGCCACCTGGGAGGCTGTCTCCATATGAGGTAATAATTCAGTGCAATGACTTCAATGCTTAAAATTTTCCGAGTTTGGAGGATAAATAAATAGTCACCCTTAGTGAAAATTCCAAGGGCCCCAAACATAGCAGGGGAAAATTGGAGGCAATAATAATAATAGTAACAACTTTTATGTGTGACTTGCTATGTGCCCTGCTATGTGCCAAATCCTTCCAGTGTGCCCTATGAAGTAGGGCTATTATTATCCCATAATAAGAGGTTAAATGACTCACAAAGGTCACAGAGGGCTGGTAAAGCTGGGATTTGAAGCTAGGCAGCTCTGGGTCATAAAAAGACTTGGACATTTTCATTGTTTGAAAGCTTGATGCATAAGCCAGAGATGTAGCCCCCAAAGAGACACCAGGGCCTCGGGTCACGTTAACAGAGGCATGGGGCCACCCTCCTCAGCCCCAACCATCTGACCTCATACCAGCCCTGTGAGGGTGGCAGGGCTGGGCTACCATGCCAGGTGACAGTTGGGGAAACTGATTTGCCAGGGGTTACACAGTGAGGCAAAGGCAAAGCTAGGGTCTGTGAGCCAGATCCGTGACCATACCCTGCCATCCCAAGCCAGAGGGAGGGAAGTGGGGAAGCTTAGTCTTAGAGCAGATGCCAGACCTCAGGTCTCCGGATGAGATGGGACTCTTCACTCCGGAGCCCCTCAAGCCAGGGGAAAAACATCCCAAGCCCTGACCTTGGAGCCTTGAGCCCTTAAGCCTCTATGCTTTCTTTAGGCAGCAGCACCCTCGTGTGGCTACAGCTGGCAACTACCTGAAGTCACAGGTTTCCTCCCCACAAAATGCCTAACTATCCAGTGCCTCACACTTCTCTGGAAACCCAACTAGAGAGACCAGCTATCCTTGGAGCTGATGGAAGGTGGCAAGAGTAAGATAGCATGGAGAGAGCACTGAACTTGGAGTCAGGAAACTTCAGATAAAATCCTTAACTTGGTTATTAACTCATTGCGTGTCTTGGGTCCCAAACACCTCATCTGAATAATGGGCGGATAACATCTACCTTACCTTACTCCCTAAGGCTTTCAAGAGGATCAAAGTCATCACAAATATGAATGTGCTCTGTAAACTGTAAAGCCCTGTGACTAGGCAAAGGATTATTATACAGAGTGTGAGGAATCCATGTTGGAGGGTCTCTGGAAGAGATCAAGAATGTGGGTATCTACATGGCAGCAGCCCAGGACCTCACATCCTTGGGTAGACTCGTTAGCAGTTGGTAAAATGAGGAGGTTCAGCCTGCTCCCTGAAACCCAGTCCTGCAGAGGGAGGGGTCCACCGCAGCCCCAATCCCTCACATGAGGCACCAAGGGAAAAAGCCTCAGGCCGAGCATTGGTCTGACCCAAAGACTTGCATCAGAACCCAGAACCTGTCTCCATATCTACACGATGAGGACCACCACATTTCTTGCAGGACTGTTGTGAGGAATGAGAGAACATGTAAAAACCATCTCTTGGGTGCCTGGCACAGAGATGGTTCGTGACAAACGACTTTACGTAAACTTCTGTACATAATGGACAAGCATTGTTTTGTTCCCCAAAACCTGTGCACAGCCATTGGATGAGTGATTTTAAAGGTAAAAAAACAATAAATACCATTCATTTATTATGCCAATGTGCCAGGCATTCTGCTAAGCCTTGTAATTTCATCCTCACAACCAACCTTGGACATAAAGTACTATTTTTCCCAGATTTCACAGAGAAGAAAACTGGGCCTCAGAGAGATGACCCAGGTAATAAAAGGCAATTGGGATTAAACCCTGTATTTGTCTGACTGCAAAGCCTCCCCAGGCCTCAAAGACACAGGATGGAAGTAAGGTGCGGGAGGTATCACATATCTAAACTAGCACCTTGCTTTGTTACCACTAAAAACACAAACACAAAACATTACACTAAATGCTAAGAATAAAGGGAGAGAGGGAAAAAAAAAAAAAAAAAACCCCAAATTACAAAGTCCAAGTATAAATAGTCCAGGTGGAAAAGAAGCAAACCTGCACGAGTGCCTCACACAAGTGCCAGGCACTTGACACGTTTATTAACAATTCCATCTTACTTCAGCTCCGTGAGGTATTACTCCAATCTTATAGAAGAGGAAACTGAGGCTCAGACAGGCAAAATTACCATCTCAAGGACACAAAGACAGTAGGCCCATGGAAGGGAAAGAAATCCAAGCCTCCTGCTTTGCCTAATTTGTACATGGCCTCTGCAAGGGTCCAGTAAAACCATAACCCTCTAATGGCTATGACTTTCCATGACGTGATGTGAGAACCACTTCACATACACGATATCGCCTTCCATCAATTTCCAGCAAGGGATTCGGTTAAACATTGGGTGAAGTAACACCAGCCCACACAATGAGTAGTGGGAACCATATTTGAACCTTGGTCTGATTCCAGAGCCACCTCCAGCATGCTGTCTCTCTCTGGCAGGCCCACGACAGCTACGGCCTGGGAAGAAGGTTGGGGAATGACCCGATTACAGTCACTAAGGCAAAATCAGGTCCTGGACTTGAAACCTCCATTAGCTCAGCTACCTTTCTGTCCTTTTCTTCCCAGGACCCACGGGGCCTGTTAGTGACCATCCCTCACCCTTGGGAGGGGACCATGCAAAGTCCCTTCTGCACGCACCCTGACGCTTCACTTTCAGCACCAACATTCGTCTAAGTTTCAGTGGTGGTTTTTTGCCAAAGCTGCTTCTGAAGCAAAAGGTGGTAAAGAAGGGAAGGTGGGCATCTTAAGGCACAGGTGACAGGTACCTCAGTGAGCTAGAGCCTCCTGAACTCAAAGCTGGAAGAGGTCCCTTATGCGATGCTAAGATGAGCAACCTAGGATAATGGGCCAGCCTGGGCCGGCCCTGGTGTGTGGGCCCGGAAGGGCAGGGTGTGGACAGGAGCAGCCCAGACAGAGGAGAGGAAAGGGGGCCTCAGGGCAGGGAGGCCTGGACAGATGCCTTACCTACCGCCCTGCCTCAGAAAATTAGGAGCCAACACTTGGCCGGGAGACATTTGTAATCTGTTGAATTCTAATCTAGACCCTGGGCCCACAAATGGTGCAGAGGCCAGAGGTGAATGAAGAGCACCGCAGAGAACCAGGCAGATCGTGGGGCTCAGGCTTTTTGAGAACGCGCCCCGTGATGTGTGTACAGACTCTGGGCCCAGGAAGGCGAATATTCTGATTTTTCAATAGCAGTTGGACATCCTGATTAATGTGGTTATGCCTTTGATTTTGAAACAAAACACAGAACAAAACAAGCAGAAACAAAGAGGGACAAACAAGGAAAGGGCTGTCTGTCCTGGGGCACTATATTGAAAAAAAATAATAATAAAGCACAAACTCAGATTCCAAAGTTCTGTATTTTTCAAAATAAAGATCACACATTGTTTAGAGACAATCTACACAAGAGTTACAAAAAATAGTTGCCCAGGCATAAGCATACACAGGTTTGTTAATTATACACATATGGTTACAAGTGTGCTTGCAAAAAAGTTCATTGGAAATATACACAAGGCTCTGGAAATGTACACCGTGTAGTGTTACAATTCTATATTCAAACAAGGAAAATTGACAGTATGTTACATTCACTTACAAGTAGACAAAATGCAAAATACAGTTCATCTTCTGTACAAAAAGGGGCAATTCACACTTTACAAGGTGAGAGGGGCTCTGATTGTAAGGAAAGTTAGGGCGGGGCTGAACTTTGCACGTCCTTTTGACTGTCACAAAATAAGCAAAACATTACTTTTTTAGGATTAAAAAAAAACAAAACCACTAGTATGAACTGAATCATCTTGAATAACATTTAGAAAGGATCTTGCTACTATCTGACTAGGTGACAAATAAAACCAAGCTATTTTTTTCTTTTTAAAAGTTAACTAGGCTGTATAAAGAACATTTATTCCTTCAAAAGAAAAAAAAATTTACTTCTGGTTGAAATTACAATTTACAATATACAACACTATATGCTACGACCATAAAAGGTGTGAATATACACTGAATGCACAGGGCTGGCTAATTTTCTTTTCTTACCAAAAAACGTGTTTATGTTGATTCAAACTTCTCCACATTTACATTACAGGTATACAAATGTACAATTGTACAATCAAAAGTATGTTCGACTACTAGGGTACATTATAGATACAGATTAGACATCAAAACAAGAAAATACTACAAATTTGTATATATGCAAAGTCTACACCAAGTATACACTATATATTTATAGAAGCAAGACCAAAAGCAGAGTTGGATTTTTTTTTTTTCTCATGCTAAATAATCAGATTTTGCCTTTCAATGTTAACAGAAAAAAATCCAGTAGGCAGTAAACAGTTATACCCGCCTGGCCTTGAAAGACATTCTGGGTGCTCACATCTCCTCCTCACAAAACAGACTACACTATTTTCTTCGGCATAGTAGTCTCCAAAAAAGGCAATTTTTAGAAGTTTCATAAACTTAATGTCATAAACTGAAGCTTTAGCAACTCTGAAATGATTTTCATTTTATATATATATATATATATTTTTTTTTTTTATAAACATTGTTAAATGCCAGTTTGGGGTCATTTAACTAAAATTCAAACTTCTCAGGTTTTTTTGTTTGTTTTTCTTTTTTACTAAAATGAGGAGTTGGGGAAGAGCTATTTGCAAAACTTGCCAGCGAGGCAAATGAGTTAAAAACCTTTTTTCTTTTTTTTTTTTTTTTAACTTTTTTGTTAAACCAACCACCCTGAAAGTTTCCACATGTGGAATATAGATACAACGTTGAACAAAATATGTGGCCTCCCATGTACATTGGTTACCTATGTACAAGTATCCTATACACCAGTAAAACAACAGGGCAATTAGTCAATTAAAAAAAATAATTAGTACATGTTATGCGTAATAAAATTAAACAAATTTACAAAGGCTTTTCCACTTGTGGATTTGATTCCTTTTTTGGGAGGAGAGGGTAATCCTGGAGCAACCATTTACCCATTTCAGATTCTACACTAGAACATTTCTGGTTGCTGGTTGGATTCACCAGTGGGCCAGTGAGGTCAGTGGGAACAAGGGGAGGGGGGAGACACTGCCTCAGATAATACCATTAGGGGGGCCACAGATGGGCCCTAAGTCAACGCCATTCTTCATGTAGTATTTCTCCAGCTTGGCCAGAATGTGCTTGCCGTAAGTGTACTTGCGAAGAGTTGCGATGTGGGGCCGGATCTGGGGAGAAAGCAGAGTCCGCGTCACTCTGGCCTGAGGCAGGTTCGGGCGGGCTCCTGGGTAACCTGCTCCCAGGCACCACAGGGCGCCCGCCAGCACGCACGCCTCATAAGCAACACCTTTCACTGGCTCAACCCGAGCCCCTGAATTCTCAGGCTGCACTGACCGAACAGATGAGGGGAGCAGCTCCTAGCCTAAGTGCTGAGGCAGGACGTGAGAGCTCTGGAGGTCAGACAGCCACAGACCACTTCCAGAACAGTATGTGGAGAAAGTGCATCCCAAGACTGACAATCACACCGTCCACCACCGCCTGCACTGCGTCGCCCTCAAGGAGGCTTTTGGCCCCTCTGGTCCCTCGCAAGGCACCTCAGCTCTCCTGAGCAGCGGGGGTTTCTTTCTGGGCACCATGAATCTTGTGCTCACGACCTGACCCTATTCTCCAGTTCATAGAGAATCACAAAAAGCTACTAATGATGACAATAAAAATGACTAACATAAGCCAAGCACAGTACATTTTGAAGCTTCATAAGAGAGGTGTGATTATCCCCATTTCACTGACGAAAAAATGGAGGCACAGTAGGTAAGTCACTCAACTAAAGTCAAATGGCTAATAAGGGACAGCAGAGGTATGGGAACCCCACTGTCTGGCTCCACCAGAAATTCTTTTTTTTTTCCCTCCAGAAATTCTTCTTCTCCCCACTGTCTCTCATGGCTCTGCTCCAGTCTCACCCTTCACCCTCTCCGAGCACGCTCGGACCAGCCCTACGAGCACCTCTTCTGTTCTCTGGGCAGACCCCGTCTGCGAGTCCTGTGCATCCCAGGCAACTCGGGAGGCGCTTCCTCTCTGCGACCCCCTTTCCTCTTCTGTCAGTTCATGGAGCCTCCTGCATACCTCAGCTACAGCACGTAACACGCTGTGTTCCCAATCATTTGCATAACCACCAACCGTCCACACAGACGGTGAAGACCCACCACATTAACCTGCTTCCCCATCGCAGCTCGCGCTTGTACTCAAAACGCAGGAAAGTGTACAGGGAAGACGGGTGCTCTCAAGCCTGAGCGCTCTAGGCAGACTGTTTTGTCTGTTTCGTTGTGCCCTCAAAGCAAAGAAGGATCAAGTGGCTCTAGAAACCATTTCTGCACCCCACACAGGACACAGACCTGTACCAGCTATTATATTCTCACCTAGGAGCCTGTCTGGAAAACTATTCACAGTCCTTGGCTCGAATTCTGAGCTGTGTGACCCAGACCATTTGCCTAACCTTCCTAAATTCATCTATAGAAAGGATGCCACACTTTCATTTGGGTTGCAGTCTGGACTCTATACACAGCTGATGTTTTGGTCACTAGAACTGGAGGCTCCAAAACCCCTTGCTTTTGGTAGCTCTTCTTTTAGAAACTAAGTGAAATTCAATTCATTCACCTGTCTCTCCCCAGGACTGGCTCACTGGCTCACTGGTGAGACCACTTAACCTTTACACCTGTCCTCTTCCAGACAAAAAACTAACAACACATGTGCATGTACGACATTGTTGAACTCCATTTTTCACTTGATTTAAAGGAAATGCTGAACTATTCTAACAGTCCCCTGTCCAGTCCTCACTGCCTCATCTCCCGCTGCCTCCCCTCCTCCAAGTTACTCATCAGCCAGGACCATTATTTGAAACATAAATGTGATTCTGGCACCACAGTCCCGTCCCACTGGAGTTGCTGTACTTCTTCAAATACACTGTCTTGTCTCCTGCTTCCAAACCTTCAAGCTCTAGGTTCCCTCTGCCTGGAAAAGGTTCAGGGCTTTATTCCGATGTCACTCTCTTGGGGAGCCTTCTCTGCACCCCACATTAGAAGAGGCACCCTCCACATTCTCCCACAGCTCTCCCCAGCACTTCCCTAGCATCGGTGTAACCATCTACGACACTGTTGTGTCTACCAACACAGTGCCCTGGTAAAGGAGTGCTTGCTGTAGAGCATGCGTGCTTGTTAACTATTTGTTGAATGAATGAATGAACTCCCAACATGCCGTGTGTCTCCAACATTCCCTCTGCCTTCACCAGCGTCTTGACATGTCTATCTGAGTCTCACGGCTTAAGGACTTTGGACTCCCCAGCCTTCAATTGCCATTGCTGACACCAGCGCAGTGTTCTGTTGTGTTCCGTTTTGAACTGGAAGTGGTGGGTGCCTTGTCTGGCTCAGAACTCGAGTCCGTAACAAAGATTCTCATTACTGAACTTTGTTCTCAGAGAGGGCAAGTGGCTCATCATTGCCAGACCACGGCCATCCCCTCCATCGAGAAGGGCTGAGTGAGTTCAGAGACCAAAGGCTGAGGGTTCAGATCAGCAGCACCTGAAGGCTCACGGCACTGCCCAGCGCAGACACAGTGCGGCACACCTGCCTGTGGGCTGGTCAGGCTTCCCGGGCCCCGTGGTCTGTGTGGGGCCCGCTGGACCTGCTCCACGACTGCTCTGAGGCCACTGGCCTCTTCACGTGCTTTCTGTGCCAGCTCCCACTCACAGCACCCAACAGTTCAGATTTCTGTCCCTTTTTTCCTAACTCCTCTGTAGCCCAGACTTCTCCTCCTGCAAAGCCTCCCCTCAAAGCCTCGGGCACGTGCTCTCACGTCTCACCACTGCTTCCCGTCACCCTTCCCCACGCGTGCTCTGTGGGCAGAGCTCAGTCTCGGCCATCTCTGTGCTGACGTCTGGCACACAGTGGGCACCAGGTCAACGTGCCAGGCCAGGCGCTGCCCTGGGCAGGCGCTCATTCAGTAAACGGTGGTGGAATGAATGATGAAAGGGAAGAGGGAGGAAAGGAAATAAGGCAAGCAGGTTGATTTGCTGAACTGAGAAGCTGGTCTCATAGGAGCCAAGGGGTAGAAACATGGGCTTAAGATCGGGGAGGGGACTCCCTCACAAAGACTGAGTTTAACACTCACGCCAGTGAGTTACTGATAGAGGGCTGGCAAACACAGGGATAATGGCCATTCCAGATAAAAGGAAAAAGAAGCATAGCATGAGACACAATCCAGTGACAAACTCTGCACAAAGAAGCAAGATGTCCACCCTCCTTTGCATTTCAGAAATGAGAAGAACCAAGGGCCCTGCACTTTCTCTCTGGTTGAGATCTGTACAAACTGGCCTACCTTATGCATGACGATCTTCCTCTGGGCTGGCTCTGCCACATCAATCATCTTCTGGACCACATAGTTGGCGTACTGGTCCTTCATCATGGTGTATAAGGCACTGTGGGGACCATCATTCATGGTGCACACCTCGTCGATGAGCACAGCGCGCTCCGTACGGGAGGCATGAGTGACACACTTCTCCACAACATTGCTGTAATAAGATAAATCCAGGGACAACCCTTAGAGGGACCCTGTTAGGCTGTGCTTGTCTGGCCTCTGCCCTGACCTCAGGATCAGCAGCAAAAGAGCTCTTAATATCTTTAGAAGATTAATTCTTGATCTGTTTGGCTCTATGAGACTCTACCTTTGCCATCTGTGACTTCCAATGTGAACCATGGCCGAGACCAGGTCTTGGAGGATACCAGACCCAACTCTCTAACAGGTGAGGGTAACAAGCCCAGGTAAGTGAAGGTTCACAAGACTGGTTAACTGCTGAATTGGTTAATGAGCATAATTTCAACAGGTATCAGAATCTATCAATTCTTTGCTCACCTCTGTGACCTTAATGAGGCCAGGAACAAGTCTCACTTACATCTAGATCCCTAGTGCCAAGCACAGAGCCTGGCACTACAGACTTGGTCTACAGACTTACTGGGTGAAGGAAGATACATGCAGGAACCAAAGCCCTCATTCAACTACTTCACGCTGCCTCTGAAGAACAAGAACCCCCAGGAATGTCTGCATTTCTAAACACTTCACAGATATATAATCTTGGGAAAGGAAAAAAAGAAATGTGGTTACATTAAATCAGAGTTCTTCTACAATCCAGAGGGACTGTAGCAGCTGATGAAATTACACCCGGCCATGCTCAAGGGCACTCACCATCCAGGAGTGACTGACTACTCGTGAATGTTTGGTTTTGTTAAGTCAGCACTACTCTGCATCTGTGGCTCTGTGGGTATGAGGAAGTTGTGTGATGTCAAAGAACAAGAACAATACTTATTCTTTGTATTTGTATTATTGGAGCCAATACTTCGCAGAGAGAGCATTTGGTAGGTGGGCCTCGCAAAGAGTTCATGACTGGGGGAAGAGCTGCTCTGGATCATAGGACACTCAGGTAGAAAAGGAACTTTCAAACCTAGCTAATGCAGAAAGCTCTGTTCTGACAATCCTGAAAGACGGCCATTTAGCCTCTGCTTGGGAATTTCCAGTGATTTGGAAGTGATTCTAGGGCATCCTACCATACGAGTGAACGGCCTTGTTAAACACTCTTTACATACTGAAATAAAATATGCTTCCCTGAAATTTCACCCATTTGTCTTAATTTTGCCTTCAAGGGCTGAAAAAAGGATGTGTATACCCACTCCAGAAGCACCAAAAAAGCAGAGATAGTGTCTTACTCCTTCTTTCAAAGGCCAGCCCCCTCAATAATTGAACAGTCATCACAAGTAACCATCACCAGAACAAGTCCCTATTCCAGAGGTTTTTAAACCATAAGAGGGTGTTGCTTCCACGGAGCTCTGAAAGGACCCTCTCCATGTTACCTGATTTAGCATACTGAGTATTTATTATTCGCATGCTTTTATTTAGAAAACAAAATTCTCAAACTAAAAATGTCCAAGAACTACCATCCTACCAGCTATTTTTTCGATCTTCCTTCTTAAGATACACAGAGTAAATCAAATCTGATAATCAATCAGGTTTAATTAAGACAACAGCCTCTCCCTTCTGATACAGCAGCAATATGGGAAAACTTTTACCCCCACCTTCCTTCCAACAGTACTATGCAATTCTAGCACGAGCTGAAGGTGTGGCATGTGGAAGTGAATATCCTAATAGCCACCGCCTTCTCCCTTAGCAGAAAAGGGAGTTAAGACATTACTGAGCTGGTTCAGTAGCACAAAGCCAGTCACAATCTCCAAATGTTCAGGCAAGGAACTCACCACTTTTTAGAACTGCCTGGCTGAGTTGTACCTTCATCCACCCGAGGCCTGCTTCCCCTACAAAGTGGTCAGGATTAGAATAGGATTTTCTACTAAACTAGGTTGCAGACAGGACACACATTCTTCTGGGTGGAGGACTGAATCCTCAGCAGTGACCTGTCTTCCAAGAAAGTAAGCAGGTAGATCAGCTACCACCACTTGGTAGGATCACCGATCAGGATCCCACTTGGCCAAAGGCTTCCTTCCACCTTAACACACAATCCATCCTGTTCCAGTCTTTAAAGTCTACTCTAGTGTTTCTGAAACTGTGGTTCCCAACCCACTTACGGCTGAGGAAATCAACTTAGTGATTTGAGACTGGTTTTTTCTTTTAATGAAACAGAATAGTAAGTGTCAGAATTAATTATGAGCAATATATCTTCAGTTACGTGTGTATGCACATGCCTATGCACTCAAAGTCAGTGAAACATTTACTTTGTGTTCCATATTACCATCCAAAATGTCATAAGGTCACTAATCTGTTTAATTGATTTGTTTCTATTATTTGATTTTCAAATTTACTGGCTCCTTCTTCTGTTATCTCTAATTTACTGTTGAAGCCATACAGTGAATTTTATTTCAGATGTTATATTTTTCTACTCTATAATTTCCATGTTATTCTTTCTATAATAAAGCTTCTAATTCTCTACTAACATTTATCTTTCCATTTCATTACAAGCATATTTTCCTTTACATCCTTGAGCATAATTAAAATACTTTATAATACTTTAAATACTTTAAAATAGAGTATTTTAAATACTAATTACTTCAAAATATAATAATTTTATAAAATGCTTTATAATCCTGCTCTGCTAACTCCAACATCTGGGTGGTATAAACTATTCATTGGGGTTTTTTCTATTTTTTTCTTTTTTCTTGAGTATAGACCACATATTCCTGTTATCTAGACGTGGCAAATGATGCACTGTATAAACAGTTCTGTCATATTCCTCCTAAGAGTGTTACTCCTTCACCGACCCCCCTTTTTTTGTACGCAGTTAACTTGGCTGAACAAAAACTGCAAAATTCTCCCATGTAGTAGGCAGCAGATGAAACCTCAGTTCAATTCTTTTAGCCTTGGTTGGGTTGCCTCGAGTTTGTCCTATACAAATGAGGTTCAGGAGTCAACCAGATATTTATAAAGTTTAAATTTAGGCTTCCTCCTCCTCCCTGGTTCTCTTTCCAGGATTTCTCCCCTGTCATTTTGTCACTCCCATGGTCATCATTTTGTCACTTTCCTAATTATAGTCAATACCGTATTATAAATTTCAAAGTTGCTAACAGGCTAGATCCTTAATGGTTCTCAACATAAACATGATAATTATGTGACATAACAGCTAATGCTACTGTAGGAATCATATTACAACATATAAATGTATCAAACCAACACGTTGTACACCTTGAACTTGCACGATGTTACATGTCAATTATATATCTCCCCCTCCCCAAAAAAACGATGGGGAGGAAGACGGGGAAATTTCCCCAGTGCAATTAACCTTCTTCCAAGTATCAACAACCTCCCCTACTCCTCTCTGGTTATCTCCCTGCTCTCTAATGTCTTCAGGTAGTTTTGGGCATTTTGTCAACAATTTATTAGTTGTTATCTGTGAGAGCATTGGGCCCAAAGTAGCTACTCGGTCATTATCAGAACACAACTCTATTATAATATTAATACTTAACACTATATCCAAGAGTGAGATATTAAATACACTGAACAAGAAAGTAAATAGGACAGCAACCCCCAAAAAAGAACTAAGAGATTCTGTCCCCTATTTCCCTGATCCTGGCAAATGTCCAAAAAAAGCAATACAAGGTCTAAGAGATGACCCTGATGTGCTTAGGCTGTTGAGACACTGGATCTGTGGGTGCTTTTATTTCTTCTCTCTGTTTTCCATGCTGTAATGTTATAAGATTTCACAAATTAAAAGTGAACAATTTAAAAACATCAAGGTTGTATGAGTCACACCTGCCTTGCAATTTATTTTAAAAACTAGAGAAGAAAAATATTCCAAAAATACAGAATACTATGTTATGTGTATGATAGGATATACAGACTCTACTCAGACTATCACACCACTAAGCCGCTGGAGGGCCATTCATTCATTCATTCATTCGGCTGCACCTGGTCTTAGTTGTGGCATGCGGGATCTTTACTTGTGGCATGCGAACTCTTAGTTGCAGCATGTGGGATCTAGTTCCCTGAGCAGGGATCGAACCCGGGCCCCCTGCATTGGGAGCGCAGAGTCTTAGCCACTGGACCACCAGGGAAGCAACAATTTCTTTTCCAACCTCTGCCACTTATAAGTTACCTAAGACATCTTTCACAACCTGGGAATAACTAGTACATTTTATTCTTGGGCTGGTATGATATGAAGACTGAAAAGAGATTTTTAAAAATACTAAGGCCTATATATAGATATGGTCACCTGCCCCTTAATTCAGGTATCAAAGAGGAAATTGAGTAAAGAACATTTCACAATTCCAAACAAGTAAGTTACTAAAATACCCAGTTTACCAAAGTACAAAATGTATATGCTTTAGAAACATATTCCCCAAATTTCAAAGTGGCTAACTCTGGGGGAGTGAGGAGCCCACTAAGAGATGTCTTATGTTTCATACTTTGTAGTAGAACTCTTTGACTTTTTTAGCTATGTATACTTTGAGGAAAATAAACATTAAAACAAAAGAAGTATGAAAATTTCTCTAGAGCTGAAATACTATTTAATAATCTCTTCTGGAAAATAGTCCGAGTAATTCAAAGCACATACCTTGCAAATTTGTGCTGACTCAATACAAGTACATTCCCTCGAATTTCTGCTACAATTTTACTTTTATCCTCAGGACGACCATGCTCCAATACATGCTGGATTACATAATTTCCATATTGATCCTATTTGAGAAACAACAAGAGAAATTTTTAAATTTATATATAAACAGGCTCTATGTTACTTAAATCCTTATATCTAATCAACACCTATCTTCCTGTAAGACCATGATGGCTTACCTGAACACTAATGAACACATAGAATTTTTTAAATGGATAGGTAGTGACAATTTTTCCCTGTCATTACAAAACAGGAACACATTATTACTAGACAATGGAATGTTTCTATATATATATTTATGCCCAAAGGTCCTAGTCAGGGTCTTCATAAAGTACTATACACAAAAAAGTAGGCCTCTTCTCATTTAAAAAAAATAAAAAAAGAAGAGAAAGTAGGTGGGAGTAAAGAGGTATTTTTCTCTCTAACAGAAATATACAAATGGGTCTCTGCGCCTGTCTTTAACAAAGAAACACTGGAAATACTCACAACACCTAACTAAATAACATCACAAGCACACAATGGAGATACTCATCTAAAGAGAAAGATGCTTTGAAAGAATAAGTGTGTGTGAGCAAGGAATTACAAAGGCAGAAACATGTATTTGTAAGATGTAAAAAATTAAAAGTGCACATATAATGCTTTTTAAGAAGCGCCTATGCCAAATGTGCCTGCTTCTGGACAGCAGGGTTATGGGTGGTTTCTTCTGTTCTGCTGCTACTTTCTGTACTTTCAATCTTTTCTACAATGAGTATTTAATACACTTATAATCTCACATCTCTCACCAAAACAAGCAACAAACACTGCCCAAAAAATTGCTTCAGGACAACATACTCTATGTAGAAAGTGTTCAAATAGTATGATATGGGAGACAATTTTAGTAGAAGCAAGACAAAGTACCAAAACTAGAAAGAAATCAACTAATCCACTTAGTTCATTTGCAAAGATGAAACTGATAGACTAAATGGCCTGCCTAAGTGGCCACAGCTAGCTTAATCCATGACAGAGTTCTGGCTTTTGACAGTTCTTGGCAGATCTCTTGATGAATCAGAGGCAGATCTCAACTCCAAGGCCAGGGTTCTACTCATTACCCCTATTCATAAAACACGAACCAGGCTGGTGCAAATGAAAACTTGCCCAGAGCTTCAATGGGCATTTTAAGCACATTAACCTCTTCTGGAACAGATACCTGTGCTGAGAAAACACAAAAGCCCACAGGTGTTTGCAGTTACTCTACTGGCAACTCCACTACCTGTACAAGTTGCTCTGTGTGCTGGTGAAGCTCCTCTAAAATAGGGAGTGTCTGGTCAGGGAGACAGTGCTCCAGGATCCTCTGAATCACTCGGCAGCCATAAGGATGTGTGGACAAAGCAAACACCTAGGGCAGACCAACACAAACAAGAAAGCCAAAAATAACAGTTGCCACTTTCAGTGCTTCAGTATTGTTAACATACATTATCCCATTAATCTTCCCAATGACCTTGAGAGATAATCATGATTATTCTCAGTATACAGATAAGAAAACTGAAGCTCCTAGAAGTTTACATAATGTGCCTACAGTCATATAGGTAGTAAATGACAGAGCCAGGATTTTATTTCCTACTCTGACTCCAAAGCCCAAATTATAAGTATGGCATTTAAGTTCTCTCTATGTACAATAAGGTGAGCATGTATGTGCGAGGATAAACTCATTTCTTAAACCCATTCTAGGAATTCATAGATGTACATAAATTCAGAGCTAAGAAGGACCTTATTGAGAAAAAGCTTATTTAGAAAGGAACAGAGAATTGGTCAAGGTCACAGAAAACACACTTAGTTAAGAGTCCACAGTGTCAAAGGATGGGTTTAAAAACAGAAAAAAGAAGGGCTGGGATCAAAGCCTGAATGCTTTCACATAACTACACTGTAATGTTCTGAATTTTAGCTTTATAAAAACGCTAAACACTCACAGTCTGGAACAACTTGACTTATTTCACTCAACATTATGTTTCAAATTTTTACTTATAATACTGTGGGCTTCTATCGTTTATTCTGTATATCTGTATAGTATAATGTTGGGAAAGTATGTGGTTTGTTTTTTGGGGGGTTCCAATCCTCTCCTGATGGACATCTGGTTTATTTAGTCTTTTCCTATTACGAGAATAATGCTGCTTTAAACATGTCTAAATACATCTCATGGTGTACATGACCAAACATTTCATCAGGTATATACCTAGGCCAGGAGTGCTAGATCACAAGAAATATAAATGTTGAACTTTAAAATATACTAAATTATTTTCCAAAATGGGTCTATTCCCACCAGCAGTGTATCCAGATCTCACATCCCTGCCAGTACATAGCAACCAATGGTAGAAAATGGTCTACGGGACTTCCCTGGGGGTCCAACGGTTAACACTCCACGCTTCCACTGCAGGGGGGCACAGGTTTCAATCCCTGGTTGGGAAACCGAGATCCCACAAGCCGCATGGTGCGGCCAAAAAAAAAAGAGAGAGAGAGAGAAAAGAAAGAAAATGGTCTACTATCTGTGGTCTTATTTTGCATTTTCCTAATTACTAATGGAATTTATTTTTTCATATGTCTACCAGCAATTTGTGTTTCTTCTGTCTATTCAGGCTTTAGGCCCATTTTTCCATTAATTTGTATTGTTCTCCTTGATTTCAGGAGTTCTTTATATATTCTGGTTATCAATTCGTTGGCATTTTCCATCTTGAAAATATTCTCTCCCATTCGGTGGCTTAATCCTTTTACTTTCTTGTATATTTCACACACACACACAAATGTAAAGATAAACAGATCTACTCTTTTTTTTATTAACTCAGAAAATCCCAATAATCCTCAACTTAGTGTCTGTAATCTACTTAACCACTGCAGTTTAAGTGAGCAAACCCCAAAACCTAAACAATTCTAAAATCCCATTTCGATCTAGGCTTTAGCAGTTCCCATGACTACACCTGAAAATCTATTTGGTACTTCCAATTTATCCCTTTTCAAAAACAAAAACAATTTCACACACCCAAAAAGATGTATTTTACTCTCTTGTCCCACCTAGCTTAGGAGACTGGGAGATGGTTGTTTTTTGGCAAAAGAAATTAATGATAATAGCCAATTAAGGGGCAATTCGGGAAAAACTAGGGTATGACAAAATATCAACTCTGCTTGGAAGTTGGTGCTAAAAGCACACTAGTCCTTACGATATATAAGTAAACAGGAGAAACTGGAAGCTATCTCTGGTTGCATGCCACTTAACAGAGTTCAAACCAACCTGATCACTGCCCCACCCAACCCCCCAAAATTAAGGAGCACCTTGTTATTTTAAAGACGTAGTGACACATAACCTGTAAGATTAGTTCTGTAAATGATCTAAATTTTAAAACATGATAAAAACTTTTAAATATCAAGATAAATAGTACTTAACCAAAGGAAAAAATTTATTCTTCAAATATCTGATGACAGTACCTCATCCTGACATGAGCGGATATCTGCATTAATGATGGAGAGAAGACCCACGGACAATTAAGGGAAGAACCTTGGGTGCACAGAGCTAGGTACCTGACCCCACTGAATAGGACTGCTACTTACTGCAGTCTAAAGTACACTAAGCCCTTGAGAACACTCCACAAACCCCATCCTGTTCTCTGCTCACAATGGAAACATCCATCAACTTGTTTCCCTTATTTCTTTCCTAAGGCACTTACCTGTCCCTTAAACGCATCGATGATAAACTGCAAAGATTGGGGTTGCACACATTCAATGCATTTCTGAACCACATGATTGCCATTCTGGTCTTTCACACACTTTAGGACATGGCCATCTAGTTCCCGAACCATCTCATTCTATTGGAGACAAGGAAAGAAAGCACCACCAGAATCACAGAGAGCAAACACCTGGATGGTCAACGTTCTCCTCACCAAACACAAAAGCACCGAGCAGGGAATCCACGACAATGAAAGTGGGACAACTCAGCTGTGGCACTCTGACAACCTGGTAACAAACGAAGACTGGAGTTTTTCCACATGTTAACAAACTTCCTATAATACTAACCAGTCTTTTTTTTTTTTTTAATTTTATTTTATTTTGATTCTTTTCTTTTTTTAAAAATTTATTTATTTATTTGTTTTTGGCTGCACTGGGTCTTTGTTGTTGCACGGGGGCTTTCTCTAGTTGCAGAGAGAGGGGGCTACTCTTTGTTGCAGTGTGCGGGCTTCTCATTGCAGTGGCTTCTTTTGTTGCGGAGCCCAGGATCTAGGCGCACGGGCTTCAGTAGTTGTGGCTCGCGGGCTCTAGAGGACAGGCTCAGTAGTTGTGGCGCGTGGGCTTAGTTGCTCCACGGCATGTGGGATCTTCCCAGACCAGGGCTCGAACCCGTGTCTCCTGCATTGGCAGGAGGATTCTTAACCACTGTGCCACCAGGGAAGCCCAATAATAACCAGTCTTAAGAAAAGTTCTCTAACTTGCAAAAGACCTCTCTGGGAGTTACCAAAAAAGTGCAGTCATCTTCAAATTATAAACGAGCCAATATCAAATCAACTACACTGTATTAGAGAATTTCACATACAATTCATCATGTTTTCCCATGAGAACCCTGTAAAGTACATATTACTAAAAATGATAGTAGTTAATCTAGAGCTTACTCTAGGCTAAGCAGA
This sequence comes from Balaenoptera borealis, assembly GCF_965194805.1. Classification (NCBI taxonomy): domain Eukaryota; kingdom Metazoa; phylum Chordata; class Mammalia; order Artiodactyla; family Balaenopteridae; genus Balaenoptera; species Balaenoptera borealis. Next base: position 169,784,054 of record NC_138860.1, on the reverse strand, counting down.
CCTCTAAGTGCTTAACATGCTTTGACTCACAATCAGCCTCACAATCCTATGCAGTGGACACTATTACAGATGAGGAAATCAAGGCACAGACAAATCAGCTGACTTGTTAAAAATCACAGACCTAGACTTGCTCCGATTCAAACCCAAGCAATCTGATTCCTGTGTGTGGCAAAACAGACCATGCCAGCAAACCACCTGTCAAATATTACCCTGCACACCTTCCTCCACCCATATATGTGAATATATGAAGATATTGAGTCTGAGAGGGGTTAAGTAATGTATTAAAACTACAGACAGTGACTGAATCAGAATTCTAGCCCGGTTTGTGGCTACAAAATGATCTTCCCACCAGGCCAGACTGACTGCAATGTCAGCTGGAGCAATACTCTCAGTTAATGAAAAGTGTCCAAACTCAGGGAAATACAGAAGGCCAGGGACTTCCCTGGTGGCGCAGTGGTTAAGAATCCGCCTGCCAATGCAGAGGACATGGGTTCGAGCCCTGGTCTGGGAAGATCCCACATGCCACGGAGCAAATAAGCCGTGCGCCACAACTACTGAGCCTGAGCTCTAGAGCCCGCAAGCCACAACTACCAAAGCCCACGCGCCTAGAGCCCGTGCTCTGAAACGAGAAGCCACTGCAATGAGAAGCCCGCACACCGCAAAGAATAGTAGCCCCCGCTCGCCACAATTAGAGAAAGCCCGTGTGCAGCAGTGAAGACCCAACGCAGCCAAAAATAAATAAACTTAAAAAAATAAATAATTTTTTTTAAAAAAGGCCAATGAGTGACTGTGTGTGTGTGTGTGTGTGTGTGCGCGCGCGTGTGTGTGTGTGTGTAGTTGCGTTGGGATTTTGACTGGACCCCATCCCCAAACTTGCTGCCTCAGGTCTCAGGCATCCTTAAGCTGAATACCTGTAACCACAGCTGGGCCCTGGTACTTGCTGCCCAATTTCCTTGCTATATACAATCTCTATATATTAGTTCCACTGTGTTGACTCCATATTTATGGTAGAAGACTACAAGCCAGTTTATAATGGTGACATTTGTGAATGCAATGTCTTAAATCCCTGAGATGTTAAACATGTCAAAGCAACTAAACAATTTTCTAATTAAAGAAATTCAAGACTACAATGCCAGGGACTAAACAAGCAAAACACAAGAGACTCAGGAAAGTTTCCTGAAGCAATTAATCAAATGTCAGAAAAGAATAATTTATTACAGAAATATAATTATGGGAATGATAAATAGAGAAGGACGCCTACATAAAGATAAACACAAGGGACACTTCTAATAATCAAAATGAAGGGGAGGGGGCTTCCCTGAATATTTTCTTGAGCCCAAAGAGGTAAAAACTCCACTGGAGATGAGTTTATTTCAGCTAAAATACACTTACATCTGGAAAAGAGTAAATTATTCATACCAGGAACAGTAGTTTAGACCCAGAACAAGAATCACAGAGAAACCAGACCAGGAAAAGATACGCAGGAATAGCAGGTAGAAAGAACAATTGCCAGGGGGAAAGGAAAGGGGGGTAAAAAACTACTACAATGTAGCCATTGGATCAGAAAAAAAAAAAAAAAAACAGTAAAATCTGAAACGCTGGAGACAAAATCAGCAATTTATCATAATCCTGGGAGAGGGCAAAGATGGGGGAAATACCTGGGAAACCGTAATTTCCTGCTTGCTTTCAGTAAGCGGGCATTATGGTCAAGAGAGGGAAAAAAGTTCCATATTCAAACCAAACAAGAAAATTAAAGAGGAAAGATTCAGCCATCAAATTTTCATCCCTGAACATCCCAGGGAAAATTAAAACTGACAATGATCGGAACATTAAAAGAAAACAAACTAGTAGCTTCAGCCCTGCTTCTAACTACTCACACACAGCACCCCTATTACTGCTGTATCTCCAGTACTGGGCACTAAATGAATGAACTCCCAACCTGCCGTGTGTCTCCAACATTCCCTCTGCCTTCACCAGCGTCTTGACATGCCTATCTGAGTCTCACGGCTTAAGGACTTTAGACTCCCCAGCCTTCAACTGCCATTGCTGACACCAGCGCAGTGTTCTGTTGTGTTCCGTTTTGAACTGGAAGTGGTGGGTGCCTTGTCTGGCTCAGAACTCGAGTCCGTAACAAAGATTCTCATTACTGAACTTTGTTCTCAGAGAGGGCAAGTGGCTCATCATTGCCAGACCACGGCCATCCCCTCCATCGAGAAGGGCTGAGTGAGTTCAGAGCCCAAAGGCTGAGGGTTCAGATCAGCAGCACCTGAAGGCTCACGGCACTGCCCAGCGCAGACACAGTGCGGCACACCTGCCTGTGGGCTGGTCAGGCTTCCCGGGCCCCGTGGTCTGTGTGGGGCCCGCTGGACCTGCTCCACGACTGCTCTGAGGCCACTGGCCTCTTCACGTGCTTTCTGTGCCAGCTCCCACTCACAGCACCCAACAGTTCAGATTTCTGTCCCTTTTTTCCTAACTCCTCTGTAGCCCAGACTTCTCCTCCTGCAAAGCCTCCCCTCAAAGCCTCGGGCACGTGCTCTCACGTCTCACCACTGCTTCCCGTCACCCTTCCCCACGCGTGCTCTGTGGGCAGAGCTCAGTCTCGGCCATCTCTGTGCTGACGTCTGGCACACAGTGGGCACCAGGTCAACGCGCCAGGCCAGGCGCTGCCCTGGGCAGGCGCTCATTCAGTAAACAGTGGTGGAATGAATGAATAAGAGGGTGCAAGTGAAGAAAACTGGAAGGTGGGTTGGAAAAAAGTTTTGTCTGTCGAGGTGGTCAGTCCAGGTAGAAGAAAAGGACAACCTTACCTGCTTCAACTCTTGCCAAACAAAAAACCCACCTCTAAAATCACACCTACTAAAGACTAAGGTCTGGTCAAAGGGAAGAGTGTTTGAAACCACTGGTTTTAACACAAGACACTTGATCCACTATAAACTTACAAAATTAATTGCACGGTTCATGCCTGCCATGCACAGAAGGTAGCCACAAGCACCAAAGAAAAACTGTGAAAGAAAACTAAAGACTGACAAACTTACGAGGTTCACTACATGTACCATGAAGAAACATCAAACACCAAGAGAAAAGTTAAAGGGGAAACTTACAATTACCTGCTGGTCTGAGGGAATAAACTCAAGAGCTTTCTGGATAACACGGCAGCCATACATCTGCAGTGCCAGTGACAGGACATGGCCTCGAATCCGTTCAGCCAAAGCCAGCTTCTGTTCAAGGCTGCCAAACTAGACATAATGTGTGGGTGAACACCATTACTTAGGTAGAAAGAAAGAAACCAGAGAAAGCAAAGCATTCATTATTCTGTATCAACCATTGGCATACCTCTTTTAGCCCTGTATTCTATGATAAACTAAACCTTTTGTTTAAAAAGCCTTTGTTTCTTCAAACCAGTGGTTATCAGCCTCTGATTATAAGGAACTCTTTTTAATGTCAAAAAACTTCTCAGATATCCAACTGGAGTAGTTTCACTACTAGTATCTGCTAAACAAATAGGCAATTCCTCAAAGCTGCCCTTAACTCATCAATACTATTAAATATACCTGTATGTCCAAGAGCATTTACATTTATTCTTAAAACAATAGTACATGTGGAAGACATTGTTTATTAAGGCTTTAGACAATGTCTGGGGAAGATTCAAGAACTTCTTGCAACAAATCTACATCACTTCAGTTGTCTGAGCCCCATAAGCTGAAAACGAGTTCTTCTTTCATCTCTATGAAGTTTAAGCCAAAGCACACATGCACACTGCTCTTATATTACTATAAGAATTGATAATGTCTGTTTATACAAGTCAACAGAATAGGGGGAAAGTTAGTAAAATCAAGGGGTATGACAGCACAATGTTAAAACTCTTCCTAGAATGTTTCTCCATCCCTGGCTTTTTATTTTCATTTGAATAGCATGTGAGACTGGAAGAGACTTTATGAATAAGGCTGCCCAACCCACTCATTTTCCATACAAGGAAACTGAAGTCCAGGGACATTCTCTAAGCCAGAGAAGTTCTCTAGCTTGTCCCAAATCATACTGCTATAACCCACTGTTCATTCAGCCACCCCTAGCTGCATTAACCTCTGGAGCTGGAGAGCTCTCTATTTTTATATCTGCATTCGAAAGTCAAAATTACAAGAGTCGTGTTTAGGTTGATTTCTTAATCCGTAGTTGGAGAATTCAGAGTCAAAGAACTTAGGTCTTTATGAGAAAAGATGGGAAGACAGAGGCTGTGAGTGAGCCATTTTTTTAATCTTCACACAAACCAAACAAAATAAGATGTAAGAAGTTTACAAATTTCTTTTGTTCGGCGGCAGGTAATGTGCAGAGTTGCAGCATTTTCCCCCTGTACCAGATGTTTCATCTCAATGTTTCACTCCTTTCTGGATTTATAATGGGGTTGTTGATACCAGTACACCACAGCTACAACGGTTAGCAAAAAATCCCTGCCTTTCTGACATTTTAGTTTAGAAGAGGAAATAGACATTAATCCAACAATGTCGTTAATCCTTTCCAAGGAAAATGATACCAAGAGTGGACATTATCCACATTAATGAAGGAACAATAAGAAATCAAGGCTGAAGGATCACCCAAGAAGCAGCATTTAACAATCCTCATGACTGTGGTTTATGATGAAAAACACCAGAGTTGGTATTCAAAGATAATTCTCTAGGAATCCGTTTTTAAAAATTCATTTTCAGAATTTTACTGTGGTCCTGCTAAAATTATCTTATAAGGATTTTTTCCTCCAAAAATGACACTTTTAGTGAAACTATTTTAGCAATCAGAAATATTGTGCGGGATCCTAAATGGGGAGAATGGTTCTACAAACACATTTCTAAAATACACTAGCATCATCTGCTTGGGTATTTAAATGATGCACTACTGCTAATGAATTGGAGAAACATTTAAATGTGCTTCAAAAGACCACTCACGCTTCATTTTGAGGACTGGAATGAAATTGCAATTCTAAAAACAGCTAATGAAAATCAAAATGCTATGGAGACTGTCTAAAGTCAAAGGATAGAAAGAACAAAGGCTTACTTCAAAGAACTTCTGAATGACGTAATTTCCAAATACATCCACCATAAGCTGGTAAGCGGCCTGGAGGATTTCATTGAAGACAAGCTGGCGCTCAGCTGGTGTGGCACGCTCAAGTTTCAGCTGAATGAATCTGAAGTACATAGTAAAAAGGGCAATCACAGCATTTTGGGAAGACTTGGAAAGTATATAAAGATTAGCTCAATTTATATAATGTGTCAGTTCTGAAACTAAATGTATGTATGTGATGTGCATATACACACACGCACAACAGTGTTATTTAAATAAATCACTTGAGCTCACTTCAAATTGAAGCATTACTGAAAAGGAAAAAAAAAGTTATATTGTGAAGTATCCCCTAATTTAACTGAGCTTTTAGAAGTATATTTAAATTTTAGTATACTTCATAACAATAGGACATGTATTTATGTGTGGGATTGAGGGGGAGCTGAAAAGGGGGGGCAGGAAAAGAGAGAAGAGGGTGAATGCAGCACAACACAGGGAGAACTCTACCGGACTTTTTCTTTTAGGAACCAGTCCAACATCAATAAACTCAAAGCCTATGGTCCTTATTATAGTCTTTAACGCACATTCATACGAAGCAGTACATATTTATTAATGATGTGGAACAGTTGTCATCTATGTGCAGCTAAAGTAGTAGCTATTCAGTTTGCCTTTTTTAGCTCAGGTGACTATATCAGAAAAACCATGTTCTTCTCCCAACCTGGCCTTTAGGGTCTAAATATGAGAAATCCTTGCCCCAGTAGCAAGCTGGCAGAACTTAAAGAGGAGGTAGGTTCTTTGGGGGTTGTTTTGGTGGAACTGTCAGAGAGAAAGAAAGAGAAAGGGAGAGAGAAGGATGGATGATGTCACCATAAATCTGCTTTTTCCTGAGGACCAGGGTCCCTTTCTGTGAAGTCCATTGGAACAGGGAGGGGTAAACAAAGCTAAATTCTGTGTTTTATAATAGCATCTTCTAACCTCTGTGCAGACTCTCACTTCTACAGAATGGAACAACAAAGAAAAGTGGTGGCACCATCTTACTCCTGAGCCCAGAGATCCAAATTTGCATTTGAATAGTGTCTCTTCGAGAGCAAGATTCTTAATAGCGATTAAAGTAGCAAAAGTGTACACATGTCTTTGTGTTAGTGTTTCTGTATTTCTTAAACTGCAGACATTCTGGGAGGTTCTCGTGAACAAAGGAACACCAGACTAATCTTTCAGAAAGGTAAAAAGGTTTGTTTCAGCATGTGATCCAGATTACTAAATGGCTATTCTCAATCACTTGTGTATCTGGTGACTCTCATAGCCACATCCCTCTGAAATAAGTAACAGGAAGCATACTAAAAAGCAAACTTTGTTTCAATTATTATATGGCAATTTACTTAATGTATACCTTATCTGAAGCATGGAATTTAAGGCATTAAGATTTCAGTTACCTTAAGTGGCAAAGCCAAGTCCTCACCTGGACCCATGCTGGTCTTGGGAAAACTCCATTATATGCCCAGCAATCTCCCGCAGTTGTAAATTGGGATACCGGTTATTTCGAAAATCTTCCAAAAGCCTGCTCCTGCCAGAGGGCATGACATCAGACATTCCATATCGCAAACGGGAAGAGGAAAAAAGGGTGCTGCTGGGGCTGAAGAGGCTGGAGGCACTGCTGGCGCTGCGGTACTTGGCTTCAGCGCCTGGAGCAGCAGAGATGTATCTTCCACTGCCATTTGTGAGTCCTCCTGTTGGTTACAGAACAGGAGAACTCAAGACTCATTCTTAACGAACTTTGTTCAAGAGAGGAAAAAGCATCCTATACGTGAAATCCTGCATCACCTCTGATTTCTTTTCAATTCTGCTGCTTTCGTGTTAAGATTCAATTCTATTAGTGCCACGACTTTCATAAGACAAACTCACCAAGCTGGAAGAAAACTTTTGCACAAAAATTGAGAGGGGAATGCTATTAACCATTGATAGGAGACTGCTAGCAATAATGGAGCAATGGTTAGTGTAGCCCTTAGTAAATGATGAGGAAAGGTCCTGCTGTGTGAACCAGCACCTGAGCACCAGGATCAGAAAAGACAAAATGCACAGAGACTTCAGTGGTTTTCCACTCTGATCTCTGTGGAGATTCCTGCCATCAGTGGATAATCCCCACTCCCATCTGAAACCCTCCCTTAAAAAATAAAAAAATAAAAAAATCTGTTTTTTTTTTTTAGGGAACCCAGATTAGTCTGTTTTATATAGTGGACCTCCCAAAAAAGCTTTGAAGGCATGGTTTTGCCGCTAAATAGAAGTTTGAAAATCACTAAGGCAACCAAGGCCAAGGATTAGACATAAGGGATAGAAAAAAAGGATGTGTGCTTTGAAATGGAAGGTTTTCCAGTTCTTCACCAGGAATGGGCAGCATCTAACTCCTTCTACTGGAACAGAGCCTGAAGTGATTGCAGTAGCAACAACTTTCGGGCTACCGATATTGCCGTTTTGACTGCTGACAAGGGAATAATCATTGTGAATCCGAGACACATAAAACAGAGATAAGACTGAAATGCCTATCAAAAGATAAAACAGAATTAAAAAATTATGAGTATATATTTTCAATATTTTTTTTTTTACAATAGAGGGGTTTTTTTTAAACTTTAGATTGTACTATAAAAAGGATGTGAAGCCCTTTTTCTGTTTTTTCCCCCCATTCCTACATTGCAAAGTAGATAAGAAATACCATTTAAACCACAAAGAGTGTAGGTAAATAACAATTCAGGAGCCATGAGAAAAGTCACCCAACATGAACTGCCTGTTAACTTCTACAGAGTTTTAATGAACGTCTGGTCTGGAGTTTAATGGTAGCTACAAAAAGATACTCAGCTTGGATTTCTCCACAGAATTCCAGGGCCCAGTTTCAAAGGTCTGGGTCTCAATGAAAACAGTGGAACTGAAAGGAAATGGCTCAACGTTAAATTTTGTTTAAATAGATAAATAAAAATAGAAACTACTTGCTGAGCATTTGTCCTATGCCAGGCTCTATGCTAGAAGTATTTCATATCCACTGTCTATCAAATTCTCACTGGCATTATGGAAAGGGAGTTTTTAATTCCCATTTATGTAACAGAAAATTACGGCCCAAAGAGGTGAAATGCTTGTCCAAAGATACAAAACCCAAAATTATCATGGCCAGAATCTGTCACTGCCCTTGCAACTACACGAGACTCATTTTCAGACTCAGTTATATAATTTTCTTGTTCTAAAGCAGCGGTCCCCAACCTTTTTGGCACCAGGGGCAGGTTTCGTGGAAGACAATTCTTCCACGGACAGGGCCGGGGGTGGGGGGGGGCGGGGGGGCGGGGCGCAGGATGGTTCAGGCAGTAATGCAAGTGATGGGGAGGGATGGGGAGCGGCAGACGAAGCTTCACTCGCTTTGCCCGCCGCTTACGTCCTGCTGTGCAGCCCAGCTCCTAACAGGCTGCCGACCCTGTTCTAAAGGACATTGTTTTTCTTGTCAAAATTCCATAATATTTCTTAATCCAAAGGAAAACATTTCTTTAAGGAAAGGAGAGAGGAGGTTTATAAGAAAAGAGAATAGTAGCCATATGACTGCTCTTTATTCCATTTCAAAAACAATTCTTTCTACCCTGGCTTGAGATAGGGGACAAACAGGCAAAGAGGTGGTAATCAGGCAAGTCAGCAGGTACTGGGAGAGTGTGACAATAGCAAGTAACTTGGTTAAGAAGAAGGAACGGCATGAACATACAAAGCTTTGAAAACAATTTAAAGGTTAAGAACCTGGTCACTAACAAAGGCGCTTAGGGAAAAGTAACATATCAACAGATAAACAATCAAACTCTTAAAAAGGCCTGACAAACATCCAAATTAACATGCAAGGTAGGAGACAACAGCATTCTGCCTATGGAATGTGTATCTCTCTAAATAAACTCTCTTTCACTTTAAAAAAATAAACATGGAAGGTGGCCAGGTCCATGATGACAAGGCTGAATGACAGGAACCAACCCCGAGCACTGCCCTACCCCTACACTTCCAGTTATATGAGACAACAAATGCACTTATTGTTTAAGCCACTCTTAGCTGGATTTTCTGTTACTGTGGCCAAAAGCATACTGACTAATCCGTAACATAAAGGGCTGGAGTGACTACTGGGTAGATTTATACACCTGCCCTGAAGTTTTGATTTTTGGCTTTGGTGTCCTTGGATGCCAGACAGGATACACAGACACACATATACACACACAGCTTTTATTATTGAGAAAGGAAGTATACAAATCTGAAAAAGAAAATAAATTTCTCCAGGTACTATATTATAAATGGCAAACTAACAGTCAACAGGAATATTTCGCTCAGGCCAAATAATTTTCTTTCAACATTAAACCAATGGTTAAAGTAAATTTTTGCTTAAAAATGTGGTTTTCTGGTTGTTTTTCAAAAGGTACCTGGCAAATAGTAGACCATCATTATTTGTGGACTGCAGCTCCTTTATATGGGGAATATGCAGAAAGGTGTTTTCCAGTTCACTATAGTTTACACACCTACATGTGCTAATACCCAAATTACTATCCCCTGGAGATGGCCCCTGAAAGTGTTTGAATTTTAACCCCATTTTAAAAGGAACATTTCATGCAGGCTCTTTAAGGGAGCCTCCTAGTGATTTCACAAAGTTTTTCTATAATATTTTGACAGTGGTGGATTTCATAGAGCTCTGTCCTATGACAACATTTCCACAGAAATCAAAGGCTTAAATGTCTTGTGTATGTGCAGGTTTCCCGCTCCACACGTAAGGAGCATGGAAGTCACCATTCCACCCTAACAACAAGCAGAAAGCTGAAAAATCAACAATTCTTCTTAGATCCACAAGAGAGAGGAAGACAGAGCAAACCACTGTCCCCAAGACTGAAGAGACAGACATACAGGTCATCACAGCTAACCAGACCAGGGACTCAAGTGGACACCACTGCCTGAACCAGTACCAGACTAGGAAAACCTGAACTGTAACTGACAAATTAAGAGGCTCAGTGTGGATGACCCTGAAATACACAACTCCAGCCTACTCAAACTATCCTGTTCCACTAAAGGGAGGAGGAAAAAAACTAAGAAACACTTGTGAAGTTGACAGTCCAGATGGCACAGGCTCACTAAAAGACTGAGACCTAATCATAGGTCTATAGAACATTTCCCCCCACCCCACACCTCACCACCACATTACTAAAAACCTATTTACAGCAGTTCCTTTCACTCGATGTACCAGGCATGGCTATCAAAGATAAACTGCAAGGCATATCAAAAGGCAAAAAATAAAATTTGAAGAGTAAGAGCACATATCAGGAACATACATGGCAGGGATGTTGAAATTATCAGACTGGGAATTTAAAACAATTATGATTAATATGCTAAGGGCTCTAAAGGATAAAGTAGACAGCATGCAAGAACAGACAGGCAATGTAAGCAGAGAGATGGAAATCCTAAGAAAGAACCAAAAAGAAATATTAGAGACAAAAAACACTATAACCAAAACGAAGAGTGCCTCTGATGGGCTTATTAACAAACTGGACACAGACGAGGAAAGATCTCTGAGCTAGAGGATCTATCAATAGACTCCTCAAAAACCAAAAAGGAAAGAGAACAAAGACTGGGGGAAAACAAAATCCAAGGACTGTGGGGCAACTACTACAAAGGTGTTACATTCACATAACTAGAATACCAGAAGGAGAAGGAGGAGAGAAAGGAACAGAGGGAATATCTGAAACAATAATGACTAAGGATTTCTCTAATGCCAGACACCAAACAGCAGATCCAGGAAGTGCAGCGAACACCAAGCAAAATGAAGACCAAAACAACTACTCCTCCAACTATCATTTTCAAATTATAGAAAATCAAAGATAAAGAAAAAATACTGAAAGAAGCCACAGGGGGGAAAACACCCCACCTACAGAGGAGCAAAGATAAGAATTACATTCTACTTCTCCTCAAAAACTATGCAAGCAAGAGAAGACTAAGTTTTGAGAGGAAAAAACCCACCAACCTAGAATTCTGTATCCTGCAAAATTATCCTTCACAAGTGAAGGAGAAATAAAGACTTTCTCAGGCAAACAAAAATTGATGAAATCTGTTGCCAGTAGATGTGACTTGCAAGAAATGTCAAAAGAGGTTCTTCAGAGAGAAGTATAAATAATACAGGCCAGAAACTGATCTATATAATGAAAGGAAGAGCATCAAAAAAGGAGTAAGTAAAATAAAAACTTTTATTTACCTTATTCTTCATTGATCTGACAACAGTTTGTTCAAATAATAGCAACAATGTATTCAATTATGTATGCTTATGTTTATATCATATACATATATAAACACACATATGCTTTATATAGCTGAAATAAATGACAGCAATGACACAAAGGATGGGAGGAAAAGGGTAAGATTATTTTGTTATTTTAAGGTCCTCACACTACATGTGAAGTCATATAGTCTTATTTGAAAGTGGACCTGGATTAATTGTAAATGTATAATGATCCTAGGGCAACACTAAAAAAATTAAAAAAAAAAAAAGGAAGTAGTATAACTGATAGGTTAAGAAAGGAAATAAAATGGAATCATATGAAATGCTCAGTTAAAACCACAAAAGGCAGAAAAAGAGCGGAAGACAGAAACAAAGAAAAAAAATTAAAAACAGATACAGTAAATATTAACCCAACTATATCAATAATCACTTTGAATGTCAATGGTCTAAATGAACCAATTAAAGAGAGTGGATCAAGAAATGTAGTCCAGGGCTTCCCTGGTGGCGCAGTGGTTGAGAATCTGCCTGCTAATGCAGGGGACACGGGTTCGAGCCCTGGTCTGGGAAGATCCCACATGCCACGGAGCAGCTGGGCCCGTGAGCCACAACTACTGAGCCTGCGCGTCTGGAGCCTGTGCCCCGCAACGGGAGGGGCCGCGATAGTGAAAAGGCCCACGCACCGCAATGAAGAGCGGTCCCCGCACCGCGATGAAGAGTGGCCCCCGCTTGCTGCAACTAGAGAAAGCCCTCGCACGAACCGAAGACCCAAACACAGACAAAAATAAATAAATAAATAAATAAATAATAAAGTAGCTATAAAAAAAAAAAAATCATCCCCTCGAAAAATAGTCTTTAAAAAAAAAAAAAAGAAAAAAGAAATGTAGTCCAGGGGCTTCCCTGGTGGCACAGTGGTTAAGAATCCACCTGCCAATGCAGGGGACATGGGTTCGAGCCCTGGTCTGGGAAGATCCCACATGCTGCGTAGCAACTAAGCCCGTGAGCCACAACTACTGAGCCTGCGCTCTAGAGCCCACGAGCCACAACTACTGAGCCCTTGTGCCACAACTACTGAAGCCCACGTGCCTAGAGCCTGTGCTCCGCAACAAGAGAAGCCACCGCAATGAGAAGCCCACACACCACAAGGAAGAGTAGCCCCCGCTCGCCACAACTAGAGAAAGCCCGTGCACAGCAACTAACACCCAACGCAGCCAAAAATAAATAAATTAAATAAATTTATTTTAAAAAATGTAATCCAACTATATGCTGTCTACAAAAAACTCACTTTAAAAATAAAGACACATACAGATTAAAAGTAAATGGATGGACAAAAGTATACCATGCTAAATTAAGATGTGCTTCAGTTACTTTATACAAAGGGTTTTCTAGTATTTCTAGCCATCTAGTATTCCATTCTCTCGCTATGTGGAATGTCTTCATTCATCTTGTTTTGCTTTCTGTACTCAGAGATTCAGTAGATGCCTAATGGGCAAAGCCCTGCCTTCTTTGCCTTTTAAAGAAAAATTCCAAAAGTCCCCAACATCTGGCTCTGTATTTATTACAGGCAGAGGCAATGCTGCTCACCAAAATGTTTATGAAATAAGTTCTCCCCAATCCACTCCCTAGTATCACAGCCAGGCAGCCCTAAATGAAAACAAGCCTAAGAGTAACTGCCTTTAGTGCGTAATACTGAATCCTAACTAAGTTAATTTTCACATGGTTAGTTTTACAGATGACAAGTCACCTTCAGAGAACCAGGTGTCACAAAACACTACATTTCCATTTAGAACAGAGAAGTGCCTAAAGGGGCACACATGACTAGTAAACAACCGGAAATTAATACAGGTCACTGAACAATAAATTAGAAACAGCTACTGCAGTTCAGGCAGGGACAGAGAATACCATTTTGTTTCATCTTTGCTTTTCTTAAAGGACTAAGGGCACAGACAACCTTGAATTTAAAGGACAGGAAGAATTTATTTTAAGAAGATAGGAATTCTACCACGATGATAAAAGTAAATGCTTGCAAGCAACAAACAATCCAAAACAAAACTAGAATTCCATTAAAGAAAAATAAAATATACACTAACTAGTTTAACAAAAGACATTTAAGACCTACACACTAAAAATTTCAAAACTTTGCTGGGGAAAATGGTGCATGCAAAAAGACGAACCATCACCTCATGCAATACACAAAATTAATTCAAAATAGATCAAAGACTTGAAGAGCTAAAACAATAAAATTTTTAGAACAAAACATAGGAGAAAATCTTTAAGACCTTGAGTTGGGCAAAGATTTCTATACCAGAAAGCATGATAAACTGGACCTCATCAAAATTAAAACTACTGCACTTCAAAAACAACCATTTAAAAATAAAAATAAATAAATAAAAATAAAAAGATGGGACTTCCCTGGCAGTCCAGTGGTTAAGACTCCACACTGTCACTGCAGGCGGTGCGGGTTCAATCCCTGGTTCAGGAAATAAGATCCCACAGGCCACGCAGAGCGGCCAAAAAAAAAAACCAAACAAAAACAAACAAACAGAAAACCAAACCAAACAAAATAAAAGGGTAGCATAAAAATAAAAATACAAGCAAAAGACCAGAAGAAAACATGTATATGCAAAACACGTATCTGATAAAGGAGTCGTATCCAGAATATATAAACAACTCTTACAACTCCATAATAATAATGACAAACAACACACATCCAAAAATGGGCAAAAAATATGAGCAGACATTTCACCAAAGATAGACAAATGGTAATAAGCACATAAAAAGATGCTATACATTAGTCATTAGGGAAATGCAAATTAAAACCACAATGACATAACCATTTCATGCCTCCTAGAATCGCTATATTATATAAGAAAAATAAGAACAAATGTTGGCGAGGATGTAAAGAAATTGGAATCCCTTGTACATTGCTGGTGGGAATGTAAATGATGCACGAAACTGGAAACAGTTTGAGTTTCTCCAAAAGTTTAACATAAAACTTACATACAATTCAGCAATTCTACTCCTAGAGAAATGAAAAACTGTGTCCACAGAAAAACTTGCATGCAAATGTTCATAGCAGCATTATTTCTAATAGCCAAAAACTATAACCAACAAACATCCTTCAACTGTGAGTAGTTAGACAAAACGTGGTATATATCCATAAAATGGAAGACAATTCAGCAATAAAACGGAACAAACTGCTGACACATACTACATCATGGATGAAATCTCAAAAACATTTGAAGATAAAGAAGGCAAACAAAAGAGGTCACATACTATATGGCTGCATTTATATGAAATGTCCAGAAAAGGCAGATTTAAAAGCAGAAAGTAGGGAATTCCCTGGCGGTCCAGTGGTTAGAACTCCACGATGCCATTGCAGGGGGCACAGGTTCGATCCCGGGTCGGGGAACTGCAAGCTGCACGCAAGCACGCCCGCTCCCCCCTCCAAAAAAAAACAGAAAATAGATCAGTGGTTGACTGGGACTAAGGGTGTGAATGGGGATTAACTGTAAATGGTCAAGAGGAATCTTACAGAGGCGATGAAAATATTACCAAACTGACTTATGCTAATGGTTGCACAATACAGAAAGTTACTAAAAATCACTGAATTGTACACTTGAAATGGGTGAATTTCATGATATGTAAGATACAACTCAGTAAAGTTATTTTTTAAAAACAGAAGTTTGGGGACTTCCCTGGTGGTGCAGTGGTTAAGAATCTGCCTGCCAGTGCAGGGGACACGGGTTCGAGCCCTGGTCTGGGAAGATCCCTCATGCTGCAGAGCAACTAAGCCCGTGCACCACAACTACTGAGCCTGCGCTCTAGAGCCCACGAGCCACAACGAGAAGCCCGCGCACCACAACAAAGAGTAGCCCCCGCTCACTGCAACTAGAGAAAGGCCGTGTGCAGCAACAAAGACCCAACACAGCCAAAAATAAATAATTTTTTTAAGAAAATACGAGTTTGATCTTTAAACAAGTAATGAAAAAAGCACTGAAGAGTCTATAGTAGGCACTCAACAAGTGATTGTTGAATAAATAATGAGAAAAGTAACTATGCAGGCACTGATGTTTTTTAGAGTACCCTAACACGTGCCTGTCTACTGGGAGGAAGTGTGAAAATGATATCATGGAGAAAAGATCCACACTGGGATAACAGAGATATAGGCTGGAGTGTGCAATCAAACACTTACTAGCTATGGGGTATCATGAAAGTCATTAAACCATGCTGAGTTTAAGTTTCCCTGTGTAGAGCAGAGTTACTTGAGTATTTAACATAATGAATGAACACAATGAATGAATGCTTACTTAGTTGTTAGTGATCCAAGAACTGATAGCCGGTGGCAGCAGTGCAGTATTAATAGTAGAAGCTATATTAGGAATGGCCCAATATATATTTGGTAAAGAAATGTTCCATTTCCTTGGTGACAAATGGTAAAGAGACTTATTGAGGTGATCACTTTGTAATGGTTAAGACTAAAGCATACACGAACCCTTTTCTCAAGGAAACAGACCGAGCTGAGGCAAAGCACTACCAATCAAGACACAAAGTTTCTCAGGAATGGCATGTGTGATTAACGTGGTACATGCAGCAATGGAAGTCCAATGGAAGTACATACATCTAAAGTGCTTAAACAAAGTAAAAAAATTTTTAAGGGAAGGTATGTTAAAAATAAAACCAGGCAGACAGCAAGAGTCATTAAAATAAGAAATAACTCGCACCAATAGTTAGTTCCTTCTCCACAGGGGAAATGTAAATTAAGGAGAAGGAAGTATTTTATTAAATTGTTGATATATTGGAAAGAGGAAAGGCACCATGCATGCAAGTAATGTTTCCAGCTCCATTTTCAAACACCAAGAGCCATAGCATTTGGTTCAGAGGTTGATACAGTCCACAGGACAAATCTGGCCTGCCACCTATTTTTGTAAATAAAGTTTTATTGAAAGATAGCTGCACATTCTTTTACATTTTGCCTGTGGCTGCTTTCACACTTCTACAGCAGAGCTGAACACTGACTACATAGACCATCTGACCTGCAAGCCTAAAATATCTACTATCTGGCTCTTTACAAAAAACTTTTTGCAGATTTAATTTGTTTACTACTCAGTATATGTTGACACAGTTCAAATGTTTAAACCAAGGAATTAAAGGGTAAGACTTCTGGATCTGATAATGCACTGGTTTAAAAGCTATCCTGGGCACATTATGTGACAGGATATACACTGACATTGCATGCTTTGGAGTCAAAAAGGTTTTGACTCTAAATCCGTTCAGATATGAGAAGACCTAGCAAGATATTTAACTCAGTTTCCTCACTTCTGTATCATAGACATAATACCATATCTTCCGGAGTGATATGTACAGCACCCAAAACCGTTAATAGTAGCCACTAATAGTTATTCCATAAATGTTAGTACCTTCCGTCTACATACTAGACTGGGACTTTCATCTCCCCCTTATAAGTCTGCATTAACCATCATTCTTTAAAGCCAGGCATCCTGTCACAAGGAAACACTGTTGTGCAATACACCCTATTCCTTATCTATCCAATATGGACTTACCAATCTGGAACGTCCCTACAACTTTTCTTAAGTAATGTCCATATACAACATGAGACAGTGAGCTTTACCACTACAGTTCTTATCATGTGAAATCTCAGGATACACACATACACTCTCTCTCTCACATGTCTATGTACATACATACATACATAGTTCTGCCTCAAAACTCATCTCTCAAACTCAGAGATAGCACTCTTAGTTCTAGAATAATAACTATATTATCCTGTCCCCTTCAAGACTTTTTTTGATTTTTATAATCATTTCCCAGTCTTTGTCTTTCCAAATAAAAGTACGCTATTCATTTTTAGTCAGTCCTCATTTCTGAGTCCAGAAAGCCACTTTTAATCTTGCCAGTTAAAAACAAAAAAAGGTCCATGTAAACTATGGACTTTGGATGATAATGATGTATCAATGTAGGTTCATCAGTTGTAACCAAGGTACCACTCTAGTGGGGGATGTTGATAATGGGAGAAGCTATGCATGTGTGGGTCAGAGGGTGTAAGGGAAATCTCTGTACTCTCCCCTCAATTTTGCTATGAGCCTAAAACTGCTCTAAAAAATAAAGTTTTAATTTAAAAATAATAATAATAAATAGAAGATTTTAAAAATCAGAATCTTCCAGCAAAGTGGCCATACATGGTATTTCCCAGGACAGTACTGATTCAGGCCTGTCATCACAGAGTAATTATTAACAGCAACCCCATTAACTCTCAAAAGCATCCTGGGTTGAATGATAAATTATATGGTCACTGTACTTCTATGCCTCAACTTTCCCCATCTAAGAAATAGATCAGTACTTCAAAATCCAAACTCGATAAATAACTAGAGGAAGGGAGTGTGTACCATCTTCCATTTCTTGAAAGATTTAAACATTTGCCACCCAAATTGTTAATACAAGTTTCTTTTCATTCTTATAGCTGTCTGCTTAGTATCCTCTTTTCCCTCCTCATTTTCCAGGATCTAAATGGTAACATTTTTTTAAACCCCACACATATAACAAGCTAAACATAAAATTGGGAAATATACATCTATACTCATTAGCATACTATGTAGTTTAAGAATGTATATACAAATTTTTTTAAAGAATCTGACAAAATTTTTAAAACAAAATGCTTTATGTGAGAAAGTAAGATATTAAACATATACATGGGGGAGGGGAGGGGAGTTTGAAAATCAAGGCTAAGTATTAATTGTGGTGATATTTCAGTGGTGATACGAGGTTAATATACTCTTTGTCTCTATTTTCCAGCTTTACTTAAAATGAATCTGTACTGTGTTTATATTGAAAGATTCTCACATGTAGCCAAAGATGTTCATACTAAAGCTGAAGTGAATATACAGGGGAGGCGCCCAAACTTGAATAAATCCCAAACTGCTGTGCTATCTAGGTACAGCCTAAATAACATGAGGTACCTTCAAGAAGGCACAGAACACCCAGGACACATCTTAGGATAAAGGGATTGTCCTTTGCTTATGCAAAGTACTTCTAATGTCATCAGTGGCAAGAGATTTCTAGAGTTCAAGGTGGTGTTAGAGTAATGGTTCTTACCCAGGTTTAAGCTTGAAGAGGATCCATGTGAAGAGAGGGAAGGAGGTGGTGTCTGTGAATGTCCTGGTCCCTGACTAGGGAGAGGCATGCCCACGGGTCCAGGAGAGGAGGAAAAGCTAAGGCCGTTATAAAAACTGTGTCCAATGGGGGTCAAGCTGCTCGATGTCCTCTTATAAAGGTCACTGCTGCCAGTCAGGGAGTCACGGCGGGAGCCACTGCCAGTGTTGGAGTTTGCAACTAAAATGGAATTAAAACAATGCAGATAAGAACAGGCCTGTTCTTCGAAGAACAAGCCCAGTGACCTGTTCCTAACACTTTGATCCAGACTCCTTACCACCGCAAATTTGTCAGCAGAGACAGCCTAACTGTTCATGTGGCAGTTCTAGGGGCAGGTAAAGTAATAAAGAGGACATGGCTCAGGTTAACATGAAACTCTTTTTCAAACCATCACACGTATGCTAAATTTTCCTTCCTTTTGTGTCTCATATTATGGGGGTGAGGGTGGGTTAAAATCCTCTGATGGCCACATAAGTTATGGGAAAGGTGAAAGAAAATGGGCTAGAAAGAATGCCTTTCATCAACCCAAAGGTTCTAGTAGAAAAATGGAGTAGAAAAAAGATTTGTGAATGGGGTACTGCCCCACTACCCAAGACTTACATATGAAAGCCTGGTTTTTCAAAGGGCTCAATCAAGAGTTATTGCTAGCCCCCAGCTCCAACTTAAGACAGTTTCTCTCAAATAAACCCTTCTGTTTTGAGATCACATTGTTTTACAAACACTGCAATTATCCCATTGTTTACCTTACTACTTTCCTGCTTTTTTCTCCCATCAAAACATTTAAAATACCTCAGTTTAATTCCTTCCTCCCACTTTTCCATAATATCCACCTTAATTCTTCTCAAGAGACTGGAGAAAACTCATGACTCTTTAAGACCTGCAGATTGTGGAGTACACTACCCTATGATCTTTGGTAAGTCCTCCTCCCTTGGTTTTTAACATCCACATTTGTATAATTCCCTCCACATTCTTCCCAATGCCTGCAAAAATCTCCCCCGATTTTCTAATCCTTGAAACAAACGGACTTTGAGAGTATAAATAAGAAGCAACGTGAGTGTAAACCTGAAATAGGCCCCAAATGTGTAACTTGAATAGTCCATTATCTCAAACACATGTGGAACAGCTGGGTTCCCACGGGGCCCGGTCCAGATCTGCCTGTGGTATCTGTCCAGGGTTCCATGCATTGTCAGTGTTCCATAAAGATTGTAAAAATAATTAAAATTCAGTTTCAACAGCACATCAGTCTGATTTCTACCTGCTGTTCCAAACCCTCCAAGGGCTGATCCCAGAGTGGCGCCGAGAGAACTGCTACTTCCAAATCCCAAGGATGTGTTGGCAGGCTGGGCAGAGCCCTGGGAGAAGAGGGAGCTGCTCTGTGAATTGCTGCTCAGAGAGTTGTTGCCATAGAAAGAGCTGGATGCCAGGTTGTTACTGGGCTGCTGCTGGGGCTGGGGCTGAGGCTGCTGAGTTCCTAAAGGGCGAAATGGTCCATTTGTTGTTCCAGCAAGACCACCGGCTGCTCCATTTGCTGAAGCTGCAGCCGCTGCAACAGCTATGTAGAAGAAAGCAAACCATTTGGCTATGAAAGAGATTGGCCACATTTCCAAACTACATTGTTATCCTTTTGAAAACCTTTTAATGTTGCCATATTTTTTCAAAGCAGACACAAACCTTGTAAAGAACTATACAAATCTGTCTTTGATCCCTTCATCTGAAGCTTCTATTTTCTATTTCTACTTTCAATTCAAAGTCAAAATACCACTGAAGCCAAGTTCACTGTATTGACAGCTTTAAAGAGGCTACAGTTTAAAATAGAAATGGATATCAAAAAGTACTCATTTCAAATACAACTACTTCCTAAAATCTCAAGTTCTACAAATATCTACATTAAGGATATTTTTTTCCAGAACCAAATACTGAAGTCCCTCAAATTCCTAGGACACTTGAGCATGTTACTCTCCCCTAGATGTCCCCACTGTTGTTCCCAAATTTATAATATATATGACTTAAAATAAAAACCTATTGCCCCACCCCTTCAAGCAAAAAACAAAACAAATACCACATCATCTTAAAATAATGATATGAATTTCACGATATGAAGTGAAATTAGCCTTGGACTTCTGCCAACGGTGCCATTTTGTATGAGTAATCCAACTTCCTATGCTCACAGTAGAGCAGGTCCTTGCTGCTAACCAGCTGGTACATGCTGTCAACAGAATCAGAATCTACTGAGGTCACTTGCTGCTTCTGATTCTCTCTTTGAAAAATTACAGGGTAGAATTCCTACACTGAGAATGTCAAAGTATATTTCAACACAGTTTAAGAATATCATCCATTGCCCGTTTTAGATCTGAGTGAGTCTACTAAGACGTAAGCTCACCTGCTTGTGCGGCTGAGGAGCTAATGATGACTGGGGCAGGAGCTACAAGTCGAACAGGAGCTCCAAGGCCGTTTCTCGCTCCTGCATTCACCACAAGGGCACCGGTTTGGTCATAGTAAGCAGCAGGAGCCAAGACGGGATAACCTGAGAATATTAAGTTAAGTACACATGAAACAGGTAAGTACATATGAAACTAACAAATGTCTCCTGGGCACCAGCATATCTTATTGATAGATAGTTACAAACTCAGCATTGGGATCCTGGCTTCGCCACTTAAGGTAGCTGTACAACCCTGAATCTCTGGGTATCCTCATGAGGATAATAATAATACCAGCCTCACAAAGTTCTTGTTAAGATTAAAAGATGAGTGTGAAAGATGTAACATGCTACCTGGCACAATAAGGGGTAGTGTTATTTATTATCCACCAAGTGTTAGGGAATTCGGTGGGATAGGGAATACCTGTGCTCTTCAAAGTGCTAACCACAGTTACCACCAGCAACCATACACTGACAATTTATTTTATGTTTTCTTGACTACACAAGTTAACAGTAGGTACAAATGATTCCAACAATCAAAGAACTTTCATACCACATAATCTAAGCACAAATATCCTACAAGTTAGCAGGGAAAACCTCGACAGGCTTCAATTAACAGGGTCTTTCAATATTCTATGAGATGGAATCTTCAAATCCTATTGAGCCATAAGAGAAATTACAGGTGACTTCATAATAAAACATAAATGCTTAGTAATTAACAACATGCATGATGTAAGTTCAAGTTACTCAGTGAATTCATAAATAGATCAGTTGATTTAGGTATGTGCCACGGTCAGTAAGAACCCATACACTTATACTGAGGTCTCAGAAGGACCTGTTTCAAAGGAATAACCTCAAACTACATGCAATCCATGCAAAGAATAAGACCAGGAGACAGTGAGCTAAGAATAACATATATTCAGGATACATATCAATCACAGATAGACAGCTACAAAGCACCTCTACTGTTGGTTCGAGAGAAATCCTAAAAATGTAAGGAGGACACTATCAAGGAATACTAGGAATGTCTTCCTAATAATACTATTCAAAGACATCAGCCTTGGAGTGATACTGATGCAGTCTGGCCACTCTTTCCACTCTTGACACTGAGGGAGAAAACAGATCATCACCAAAGGAAAATAGCATACTCCAAGCTATGTGTGGAGGTTCACATATCTCCAACATTTAATACTGAGACTGGCTCAGAACACTAGGTGCTCTCATCAACGAACTATGGTCTAAGTGAGGGCAAGTGTATGTCATCCTCGCCAGTCGCCAAATGATGACAAGCCTAAGCAAGCCAAAAATACTGCCCATTCTCTTCCAAATCTCCCCCAATAAGCAGACTTTTTCACCCTCAAGTGATGAGGAACAACAATGCAGCCTCACCTGGCATGCCTGCAGCCAGTCCTTGTCCAAAAGCAAGGGCAGAATTCACTGCTGCAGCTGCCACTAGTGGATCTGCTTGCTGTCCCTGCTGGTTCTGATTTGGGGTCAAAGGACGCTGGCTGGCTCCTCCACGGAGAACCTGGGAGACAGAAATAAATCAACTACTTTCTTTTCATTGGAAACATCTAAGACCCACCACATGCTTAAGTTGGATCAACTTTAAAACGGATGGTTGTAAACCATTTTTCTGATAATGGTTTTATATGGCATGGCTGTTAGGATAAAAAAATCCATTAACAGCATTTCATATAGTGAAATTTTATTCTACCATTCTTACTTTAAACATATTACCTTTATAAGAAGCCAAAAGCATACAAAAGTGATCATTCATTCATTAATCAAATACTTAATGCCTAACATCTGGCAGGTAATGGGGATAAAGCAATGAACAAGACACACAAAGCTCCTGCCCAATTGGAGCTTTTATTCCAGTGAATGAGAGCTAGACAGTAACTTTACAATAATCAAAAAGTGGGTGAAAAAAAGAGTATGATGGAGTGGAGGAGGGGTTTAGATATGATAAACAAGGGTAATTTACCCACATCATTAAGTTATAATATCTGTATCAAAACACACACAAACACACACACACACGCTAAACTTTCTTTATGGAATGTGAGAACATTTTCTCTACCCTATAACACTATTCCCATTTATCAGGGCCCAAATGGCCCCAAATGAAATCAACAGGTCTGATTTAGGAGGCTTCTGACTCGACCGTTTCTATTCTTCCTCTCATAAATACCACAAACGCACAGCAATCTAAATGGATATGAGTATTAGTCAAGAACACTGACATTTCAGCACAGATTACTAGTTCTGTCACTGTGATAAAGGATCTACTTTTCTTTTTATTAATGAAACATAGATAGTAAGATGCTGATAATCATTCTTATTCTGAATGCTCTGAAGAAGCTACTCCAAAAGATCTATCTATGCCAGTAAGTAAAAATACAAAACCCAATACCAAGGCTAAAATTACCAACGTTTATGCATTTTGCAATGTTTTCAAAGACAAAGTTCTTATCAGATCATTTTCAGTATCACTCTGCTACTTATAAAAGTTACACATGTAATCAAGAACCCGTGCACAGAGTTTTCTTGGTAATTTTTACCATTTGGTAAAAAATGTAAAAGAGAAACACCACAATCAAATATTTATTAAATGAGTATTTTAAATGACCAACACTGTCCATATTGGCAAGAAGAGATGTGTAGACACTTAATTTACCCAAATTTTCTTATTTCTTTATCTGTAAAAATAGTGAGAGTAACAGCTGACCATGCAGATTTGTAGGAAATATTAGAATTAATGTCTGCAAGGTACAATGCCTAGAACCCAGGAGATAATCAATAACCAATAGTTAATTCCTATCAAAATATTAGGCAATTTATTTCTGTTTGTGAACCAAAGAATCTAACGGACTTTACAGCAGAAGGAGTGCTTCAATCTATATAGATAGAAGACTCAAGGGAGGCTGCACAGGTGAGAGTTTGTAGAAAATGCCTAACCAATAATCCAGAAGAGCTCTCACTCTAGGAAAAGTAAACAGCAGGTACAGAGATATGGCAAATACTAATAGTTCAAGAACTTAAAAAAAAAAAAAAAAATCAAAGAAAACATCCTTTTCATAGGGCAGAATGAATTAGGCTTATGTTTGGTTAGGAGTTGTGTGAAACATCAGAGGACAGGGAAATTGATAAGGTGCCTGAAGAAAGGGATAGTCCAGATTACTGAGTCCTATTTTACAATCAGGAGAGCAATGTGTTTCCTTTTTGTCAACTCTCTAGAAATCTGTGGTACCCTTGACGATAAATCAAAGTTCTTAAGTCAGCTGCCAACATTCATATTGTAATTTCATAAATAAATGTCAAGCCTGAATTTTATGGAAACAAATATGTAAAATTCCACAAATAAAATTTTATATACAATAAAAATCAACAAAAACGACTGAATATCTACTTGTAAAACACTATCCTAGGAGTTAGTTTACTACCTATCTTCATGATGCAAAAGGTGTTAAATTCAAATTTCTTTTCAAAGGTACTGATTTAAACACAGCATTTAAAATGTAATAAGCAAGTAGATGCTCAATGGAGATATTTTCATTAATAATCATTCATCCTTCTCCAGTTCATCATGCTTGGTAGAATCATCATCTATACAGTCTCCCCTAATCTAGAAAGTTCAGAAGCCATTCTAAACTTTTCTCGCTCAAAATGCAACATCCAATACCAAGCCACCACCTGTGCCTGGGTTCAACCTAATATCCAGGATTTTTTCTTTAACAAACATTTTGAAATAGAGAATAACAGTTTTTTTTATCAGGTGTCAAAGGAACCTTCAAAAAGAATGAAAAAGAAATCAGAAGGAAGATGAAGTGGCCAGGATGTCACTGACTCTACTCAAAGTTTCAGCAATTACATTTGGAAGAGTTGGCATGCCTAGAAGAACATAACAAATGCTTTCTGATAAAACGTAAAGGCCAAAAGGCCGAAAGCAAAGTTTGAAAAGAACCTCTCATTTCAATGACTATGACCAAAAAAGTTCACCAAGAATATCGTATTTTCCTAAAACACCTGATGCCAGAAACTGGCAAAAATATCACTGGAACTAAAATATGGCTACTTGTTAAAAGGTAATGTTAATAATAATAACTTCTTCATAGTACGGTTTGTTACTGTGGATGACAGAAAACTCTGAAATAATGTACATGATTGTCATGCCCATTTTATAGCTAAGGATATATTCAGAGAAGTCACGTAACTTGCCCTAGTTGCAACCAGTTAGTGGTAGAACAAAGACCAGATCTCAGGCTTTCTGTCACTATGGTCAGAAGACGTAACAAGTTGTGAACTTACAGACTTGGGTTCAAATCTTTTTCTTTTTTTTTTTTTTAATTTATTTTTGGCTGCATTGGGTCTTTCTTGCCTCTAGTTGCAGTGAGCGGGGGCTACTCTTTGTTGTGGTGCATGGGCTTCTCATTGCAGTGGCTTCTCTTGTTGCGGAGCATGGGCTGTAGGCGCACGGGCCTCAGTAGTTGTGGCACGCAGGCTCAACAGTTGTGGCTCGCAGGCTCTAGAGCACAGGCTCAGTAGTTGTGGCGCACAGGCTTAGTTGCTCTGTGGCATGTGGGATCTTCCCCGACCAGGGCTCGAACCCGTGTCCCCTGCATTGGCAGGCGGATTCTTAACCACTGCGCCACCAGGGAAGTCCCAGGTTCAAGTCTTAGCACCTTAACAGGTGTATGATCCTGGGCACACAAATTCCATTTCCTTAATCTTATACTGGGAAGTCATATAATCTACTTATCAGAATAAAAGAAATTATATGTAGAGCACCTAGCTTTAAACAAAAAGCTTTCATAAGAAGTACTTATTACTATTTTTCTTATTCACTCTATTAGAGCAAATTTTAAACATAGCAATTACTTCAGTCTTCTAAATCCATGATTTGGCAGCCATTTAAACACAAAGATCATCACTTGATAAATACCAACTATCCACAAAGAGTAGCTAAGAAATTTATTAATAGGGATCACCCATTCTGTCAACAAATTATCTGCTGAATTCCCTATGCATGTGGTACTAAAATTGTATCTACTGCAAAGAAAATCATGCATTAACTTACAAAAAAAATCTGACTATAAAAATACTGACCCAGGATAAACTAGCTAGAATTTCAAGACCTGTGTTTTTCCCATAAACTTGTAAAATCTAAAAAATTAAACATACACTCTCTTCCTAAAACTGATAAAAAGCAAAGGATTCTTGTTTGGATCATTATCATATGCGCATATATGAGCTGGTGTTTTTCCTCAAAAGACAGCTTTAATTTGACGATGCTTATCAAAAGCCTAAATGCTCACTTTATTTGCTTGGGGAAAAAACTCCATTTCTAGGACTTTATTCCATGGAAATAATCATGGACTTATGCAAAGAATATTAATCTTATTTTATAACACCAAAATATGGCTAAGTTATAGTTATAACTTAGTTATATAAATATAACATAAATAATAATGGACTGGTCAAAATAAATGAGATACTCTTTAACAGATTTAAAAACATTAAATAACATGGAAGAGTATAACAACAAGATGCAAAGCCATGTGGACAGCATAATCCCAATCTTATAAGAAATTACTTAAATAGTAAGGCTAGAATGACAGATACCAAACATTTATATTGCTTTTTTTCTGATAGGAGGATTTAGGGGATTTTTTTTCCTTCAAGTAATCCAATTCACCACAATTTTCAGCAATAAATAGGTGTTATTCTAGTAAGCAAGAGAAAATGGCCTATCTAACAGAAAAAGACACTTAGTATTACAATTAACTATCCTTTCTCATCTTGGTTAAAAAGCTCACTCTAAGTTAAAAGAGATAAAATAGGTATAAGATTTATGTCCAATTCAACAGATGTTACTATATATAAAATAAACAACAAGGATCTACTGAATAATACAGGGAACTATATTCAATATCTTATAATAACCTATAATGGAAAAGAATATGAGAAAGAATATATATACTTACACACACACATATACATATATATGTATATATGTAGGTATAACTGAATCACTTTGCTGTACACCTGAAACTAATATAACATTGTAAATCAACTTACTTCAATTTTTTTTTTTTAAATTGATGCTATAAATAAGCAATCTGAAGAACTAGTATCTCCCCTTTGGTAGCAAACTACTTAAAGAGAGAGCCAGAAGTGATTTGAGAATGGTGCTTAGAAAGTAACTACAGTATCAAAGAAGGAAAACTTTACTATCAGTATGAATACTCACTTTGTCACACTTAACTGGAAAATCCTCTAAGCAGTATTACATGATATGTAATACCACGATCTCAACTAGTCACAATGAACAAGGACCTGATACGTAAAAGACATTCAGTAAAGCACAGTCAAGTCTGAGCATGAACTCAGATACCACACAAGGGAACTCACCCATTCACCATTCACAATTTCTCTATCAGGGACTACCTTTTAACTATATACAATAACTAATATTCGCATTTAGGTGGTATATATTTTGTTTACATTTACCTGCTGCTGCCCTTGCTGAGCCTGTGGGGTGGTCTGTTGATTAGCAGAATTTGTTGCTGCGGCAGCGGCAGCAGCTTGCTGCTGGAAAAGGCTGGCAGGGTAGACTCCCCAGGGAGTAACTCCATAATACTGGTGAGGGACCACAGCCGGGCCTAAAAAATAGCAAGAGAAAGGTAAGAAAAGTTTAGACTATTAACAATCATCTCAGTTTCCAAAGACAACACCTGACTCAGCAGACACTACTGTAAAATATTAACTTAATACATTGATTCATTCTAGCTAATCATGAATTCCATTTTTAAAAAACAGAAAATATTATACATGATCCCCACACCAAAGTCTTCTAAAGTCAGTAATATACTCCAGGCCTAGAGGAAGAAGCTAGTGAAGGACCAAGCATTGGAGATACTGAAAGAGAGCATAAGTGATAGAAGCTGGAAGGGGTACATGTAAGAACAGATGGAGGAATTGGCCTTGCTCAAGAAAGGAAATAAATGGAGAGTTTGTGTGCTTAAAGTGATGGAACACAGCAAAAGACTAAGTTGTACCCTGCTTTCAGTGGTAAGGATGGCACCTGAGGTGACTGATAGGGACAGGGATCTTGGTGCTTCATTAACTCCAGAAGCATGAAAATCCATCAGCTGTCTAACAAAGCCCAAACATGCCACTGAACCTCCAGGGCTCAAATTCTAAGAGGCTTGGTTTTCCTATTTCTAATGTCACAAAAAGCATTCAACACAACTACATTCAGACACTGGTATATGAAATTCAAATTTGTCAAAGCTGAAAACAAGCAGAAATAAAAAATGTTAACACCTTGACTTCTTACAGACCTGAGTATTCTAAACAAAACTAAGCATTCTGGGCTCCCCTGGTGGCGCAGTGGTTAAGAATCCGCCTGCCACTGTGACCTCCACCTCCTGGTATCCACACCTTTGTACAATCCTTGAGTGTGGAGAAACCTGTAACTTGCTTCTAACCAATAGAATACAGCAAAGGTGAGGGATATTGCTACATAGTTATGCACTGTTATATGGCAAAAGTGAAGGGGTGTTGCAGATGTAACTAAGGTCCCTACTCAGTTTGACTTTAACCAAAAGGGACAGTACACTGAGGGGCTTGACTTAATCAGGTGAACCTCTTAAAACAGTGTCTACAAGGGAGAGAAGCAAGAGACTGTCTCTCTCCATGGTTGGCTGTGAAGAAGCAAGCTGCCATAACTTCTACAGTCACACAGAAATATTCTTCCAACAACCTGAGGGAGCTTAGAAGTGGAACCTTCCCTAAGTGAGCCTCTAGCTGAGAAAGCAGTCCAGCTGACAACTTGATTTCAGACTTGTGAGACCCTGAGCAGAAAACCCAACTAAACCATGCCTGGACTCTTGACCCACAGAAACTGGAATAATAAATGCATGTTGTTTTGAAAAAAAAAAAAAAAGAATCCGCCTGCCAATGCAGGGGACACGGGTTCAAGCCCTGAACCGGGAAGATCCCACATGCCGCAGAGCAACTAAGCCCGTGTGCCACAACTACTGAGCCTGCGCTCTAGAGCCCACAAGCCACAACTACTGAGCCCACGTGCCACAACTACTGAAGCCTGCAGGCCTAAAGCCTGTGCTCCGCAACAAGAGAAGCCACGACAATGAGAAGCCCGCACACAGCAACAAAGCCCCAACACAGGCATAAAATAAATTAAATAAATAAATTTATTTTAAAAAAACAACAACAACTAAGCATTCTGCTTTAGCCTAAATAATCTGTTCACCCTCTTTGGAAACAAGCTACAGCTGCAGTCTCTGCCAAACAACATGCAACAGAGAAGTAACAGAGCTATGCAGAAAGCAACCTGGGAGGGGCAGAACTCTAAACCACAGAATTCTCTGAAGCTGGTGGCAAGAAACACCAAGGCTTATTTGCCAACTAAGACAACGGCTCAAAGCCAGCTTCTCACATCTGCTGGAACACATCTCTAATAAGAACCTGCTTAGTTAAAGCACAGAGTTTCAAATATTTGCAACCTGATTAAATAATTACTGCACTTTTCAGTGAAGTTCCATAAAGCTGTTTCAAATATATCCATTCTGACATAGTAGCCAACCCTGTAGAAATATGTACTTCATTAAGTCAAAATAAATTGGTACATGTTTTTTGTTTCCCCATTAAGATCTAAAACACAAATAAGTCAAATTATATCACTGTCCAATATTACTCTGACATTTCTAATTCGGTATTTTCTGTATCTGTGGTCTTAGCCAAGATCAAGAAGCTCTGTTCATCAAGGTGCCCACTGTCAAACACAGGGCAAAATGGTTCAAAATGAAGGTGCTGCTTAGAAAAACTATGCTACAAAATGAGGTATTTTTTAATAATAAACAAATGGGCTAAAAAATTTTAAACATTGGGCTTCCCTGCTGGCGCAGTGGTTGAGAATCTGCCTGCCAATGCAGGGGACATGGGTTCGAGCCCTGGTCTGGGAAGATCCCACATGCCGCGGAGCAACTAGGCCCGTAAGCCACAATTACTGAGCCTGCGCGTCTGGAGCCTGTGCTCCGCAGCAAGAGAGGCCGCGATAGTGAGAGGCCAGCGCACCGCGATGAAGAGTGGCCCCCACTTGCCACAACAAGAGAAAGCCCTCGCACAGAAACGAAGACCCAACACAGCCATAAATAAATAAATAAATAAAATTAAAAAAAAAATTTAAACATGTAGGCATCTGAATAGTCTAAAAACGATACCTCCAAGTAGGAGAGAGTGGTAAGCCCCCAAACTCAGCTGACTATTGTTTATAAAGTGGGGTGGTCTTGGACAGTTAAAGAATGAAAAAGAACACAATGAAGACTACCTGTGTCTTAGTTTCCTCACCTGCAAAATGGGTGTAATAGATGTTAGGGTGTTGTCACCTCTGTTGTTAAAAGTTGGGGTGCAATCTGCAATGACAGTCCCAAGGCTCCCCCAAGAGTCAACAAAAGCAAACCTCTACTGTGCACAGAACGCTGTTACAATAAACAATTGCACTGTCCTTTAAGTTTTCTCAACTGGCATTTCTACTACTTTCCTTGGTCATGTGGCTCATGACACAGAGTTTAGGAAAATAGCTCAGGGTGCATCATTAATTGGGCTTGGCTCCTCAGGATGCCTGCTTCAATTCCTGTGTGATTTAACACTCCACAAGAATATGCAGTTTCACAGTTTGGGTAGTTAACATTCCTGGCTCTCTGTGAAAGAAAGCCCTTAAGTCATTTCAGTCTGGTTCAGCTGATAAGTACAAAAGCAAGATTCTCATCACCAAACTATGATCTCAGTGAGAACAAGTGTGTCATCCCTAAGACTAGTTCTTTGTTTCAAATAACATATAGTAAGTTAGTAGAGGAAAGTTTGCAGAGGAAAGAAAGTACAGAGAAGACAATTCAGGATAACACAGACATTGTATACTACAGCGAAGCGCATGCATAGGCTTTGAGCTAGATCTGGCTCAAACCCGAACTCTACAACATTTAAATTGTATGACCCCTACTACCCAAAGCAATCTACAGAATTAATGCGATCCCTATCAAATTACCCATGACATTCTTCACAGAACTGGAACAAATAATCCTAAAAATTATATGGAACCACAGAAGACCCAGAATTGCCAAAGCAATACTGAGAAAAAAGAACCAAGCAGGAGGCATAACCCAGCCAAACTTCAGACAATATTACGAAGATACAACAGTAATTGAAACAGTGTGGTACTGGCACAAAAACAGACATATGGATCAATGGAACACAAGAGAGAACCTAGAAATAAACACACACACCTAGAGTCAATTAATCTTCAACAAAGGAGGCAAAAATATACAGTGGAAAGAAGACAGTCTCTTCAGCAAGTGGTGTTGAGAAAGCTGGACAGCCACATGTAAATCAATGAAGTTAGAACACAGTCACACCATACTCAAAAATAAACTCAAAATGGCTTAAAGACTTAAATATAAAGACATGACACCATAAAACTCCTGGAAGAGAACATAGGCAAAACATTCTCTGACATAAATCATACCAATCTTTTCTTAGGTCAGTCTTCCAAGGCAATAGAAACAAAAATAAACAAATGGGACCTAATCAAACTTACAAGCTTTTGTGGACTTCCCTGTTAGTCCAGTGGCTAAGACTCCATGCTCCCAATGCAGGGGGCCCCGGTTCCATCCCTGGTTAGGGAACTAGATTCCACATGCCACAACTAAAGACCCCACATGCTGCAACTAAGACCCAATGCAGCCAAATAAATAAGTAAATATTAACAACGACAAAAAAAACTTACAAGCTTTTGTACAGCAAAGGAAACCATAAACAAAACAAAAAGACAACCTACAGCCTAGGAGAAAATATTTGCAAATGACGAGACTGACAAGGGCTTAATTTTCAAAATATACAAACAGCTCATACAACTCAACAACAGCAACAAAAAACAAACAACCCAATAGAAAAATGGGCAGAAGACCTAAAGAGACATTTCTCCAAAGAAGAAATACAGATGGCCAACAGGCACATGCAAAGATGCTCAACATTACTAATTATTAGAGAAGTGCAAATCAAAACAACAGTTAGGCACCATCTCATACCGATCAGAATGGCCATCATTAAAAAGTCCACAAATAACAAATGCGGAGAGGGTGTGGAGAAAAGTGAACCCTCCTACATTGTTGGTGGGAATGTAAGTTGGTGCAGGCACTCTGGAAAACAGTATGGAGGTTTCTCAAAAAACTAAAAATAGAGTTGCCATATGATCCAGCGATTCCACTCCTGGGCATATATCCAGACAAAACTACAATTCAAAAAGATACATGCACCCCTATGTTCATAACAGCACTATTCACAAGAGCCAAGACATGGAAACAACCTAAATGTCCATCGACAGATGAATGGATAAAGAAGACGTGGTACATATATACAATGGAATACTACTCAGCCATAAAAAAGAATGAAATAATGCCATATGCAGCACCATGGATGGACCTAGAGATTATCATACTAAGTGAAGTAAGTCAAAAAGAGAAAGACAAATACCATATGATATCACTTATATGTGGAATCTAAAATATGACACAAATGAGCCTATCTACGAAACAGAAACATAGAAAACAGACGTGTGTGGTGTGTGTGTGTGTGTGTGTGTGTGTGTGTGTGTGTGTGTGTTTGTGGGGGGGGGGTGCCAGTGGGGAGGGATGGATTGGCAGTTTGGAATTAGCAGATGCAAACCATTATATATAGAATGAATAAATAACAAGGTCCTACTGTATAGCACAGGGAACTATAGTCAATATCCTGTGATAAACCATACTAGAAGAGAATTTTAGGGACTTCCCTGGCGGTCCAGTGGTTAAGACTTCATCTTCTAATGCAAGGGGTGTGGGTTTGATCCCTGGTCAGGGAGCTAAGATCCCACATGCCTCAAGGCCAAAAAACCAAAACATAAAACAGAAGCAATATTGTAAAAAATTCAGTAAAGACTTTAAAAATGGTCCACATCAAAAAAACAAAACAAAACAAAAAACAAAAAACTTTAATAAATAAAAAATTTTTTAAAAAGACTATATATATGTATAACTGAATCACTTCGCTGTATAGCAGAAATTAACACAACATTGTAAATCAACTGTACTTCAATTTAAAAATATACAAAAATTTTAAAACAAAAATTAAAAAATTTTGCACAAATAAAACAAGGTAACATGGGATATTATAGATATATTAGTTAACTCGATGGAGGGAATCCTTTCACAATGTATACATATATTAATGTTGTGTACTCTAAATACATTACAATTTTGTCTGTCAATTATATCTCAATAAAGCTGGAGGGAAAAGTAGAGACTAAATAGTGTGACCTCAAGCAAGACAGCTCTCTGAGCCCCCAATTCCTAATCTGAAAAGCCATCATCCAGCAATTCATACGAATGAAAAGCACTCACTGGCAAACAGTTAATAAGGGTTCAATAAATATTAATGGTAATTAGCAAAGATTCTACTTCCCCTAAAGGCAACAGGGGCACAGAAATTATACTACATATGTTCCCATCACAACCCATGCCAAAATGTGAACAATTCTAAAGAAAAGAATATGAAATTCTATGCTGCATTTGAGTTCATAATTACAAATCATATGCTATAAAATATGTGAAATCTTACAAATAATATTTAGTCACAATTAACATGACTTGGAGGGATGTCTCCAAAGAATATTTACTTTGTAAGACATTAAGTCTGTCCTAGCATTGAATTCAATCTACCATATATTTATGACCGTACCATGTTGACAGCTACTGTGTCACACAGAGTCAAGTAACAAAAGTGCCTGCCTTTGAAAGAGTTCCGTCTCAAGGGGGAAGAAAACCCAGTCATGTACACATCCACAAGCAAATAAATACAAAGTGATGATTAGAGAAAGACTAGGGAAAGGTCAGCAAAGGAAGGCTTTCTAGAGGTGACAATAGCAGCTAAGAAGCTTCCCAGGCAAAGAATGGGGAAAGAGTTTACTCTAGAGGACTAAGGAGACCATAATGTCCAAAGATGCAGAGGCCTAAACCAGTGTGGTATGTGTAGCAAACTAACATCAATTTAGTACTGCTAGAATGTACGGTATGAGCCAGTGGGAGCCAATCTGAAGGGGGAGAAAGTGGTGCACATGTAGAGACATCCATATAGTCGTGGAGAGATCCCTATACATAGTGGGTCCAAATCCTCACTAATCCTCATGTCATGGCAGTTCCTTAGAAACACTGATTCCAAGGAACAACCCACCACCACCATCACCACCACCACCCAAGTAGTTTGGAATGACCAGCCATACTGACATTAACTGCAGTATGCTATATTAGAGCGGGTAAGACAGAAATCGATGAAGGGTTTAAGTAGAAGGATAAAAGGGTAAGATTTGTGGTTGAAACAGTTTTCTTGAACAATCTAGGTAGATGAAGAAGGGGAAGGAAGGAAGAAAACTGAAAATACGTTAAGAGAGGGGCTTCCCTGGTGGCGCAGTGGTTAAGAATCCGCCTGCCAATGCAGGGGACACGGGTTTGAGCCTTGGTCCGGGAAGATCCCACATGCCGTGGAGCAACTAAGCCCCTGCACCACAACTACTGAGCGTGCGCTCTAGAGCCCGTGCTCCGCAACAAGAGAAGCCACCTCAATGAGAAGCCAGTGCACCACAACAAAGAGTAGCCCCCACTCGCCGCAACTAGAGAAAGCCCGTGCACAGCAACAAAGACCGAATGCGGCCAAAAATTAATTAATTAATTAATTTAAAAGAAAGCACATAAGACAGAACAGCTGTAAAAGTCTATGTACAGATTAAACAGACCTGGACTAGGGTAGACTAGAGGTAGTAGGAAGACCTGAGCAAGAGGAGAAATTCCCGAAATATATATGAGCAACTGGCGGCTTAGGGGATCAAAAATATCTATACAGTGACACAAAACTGTAAATGAACTATATGTCAAATAAAAATTAATTAATTAATTTACAAAGGAAGTGGACTAAAGGGATTTGCACCACAGGAAAAAAAAAAAAAAAAAAAAAAAAACGAAAAGCAAAAACTATACAGGAGGTAGCTGATTAACCTGCCTTTAAATGTGTTCACGTCTGAGGTTACAGCTAAGCAGAGGTGTCTAACTGGCCGACAGATGGTCCTGGAAATCAGGAGAGAAATCTCCACTGGAGACGTGGATTTGTGAAAGAGTATAAAGAATGCGTGCCCATCAAAATGACTTTTTAGCAGGTGAGAAAATCCCTCGTGTGGCAGAATGTCTCACCTAGTGTCGCTGCTGCAGCCAATCCAGCTGTGTAGGGGTCCGTCCCTGGGGGCGCAGCACTGATGATGTATGGGTTGGGGACAAACGCAGCGGGAGCTAAACCTGCTGAAAACATACCTGTCAGTAAAAACAAACTTGACTAAAACTGCAGCCCTACCAAACACCTACACAGTTTGGCTAATCATTCCAGGCTGTAGGTGAGGAAAAAAAGAAAAAAGAGAAGATAGGATAGGTTGAGACTAAAAAGGAATTTTAAGAAGATAAAATAATCCCTGTACTAAAGATTATGGTGACATCTATCTATCGTCTATTTTTTTTAGCCTTTGCTAAAGACGTAGAATTAAAACTGGTATGCAGTTTTTAATTCAGCACAATTCCTAAAAGACTATCAAAATTACATTATAACAGGCTAAAA
Source organism: Balaenoptera borealis (assembly GCF_965194805.1). Lineage (NCBI taxonomy): Eukaryota > Metazoa > Chordata > Mammalia > Artiodactyla > Balaenopteridae > Balaenoptera > Balaenoptera borealis. Next base: position 169,748,445 of record NC_138860.1, on the reverse strand, counting down.
TAAAACAATTTAAAAGACTTTGTAATGGGATAGAAGGATTTATTTCCATTTAAACAATTTTCCAGTTTTCCCCAAAGAAGATGCATGCATATTTATAAAGACTACTATCTACAAGTATAAATTAAGTAAGACCCAGGCAAAGGCCTTTATGCCTAGACTTAATACTGTTGACCCTTTGACAAAGCAGGGGTTAGGGGTGCCAACCCCTACGCAGCCAAAAATTCATGTATAACTTTAAAGTCAGCCCTCCATAGCCACATTTCTGCATCAACGATTCAACCAACCGAGGATCAAGTAGTACTGTAGAACATTTACTGAAAAAAATCTGAATATAAGTGGACCTGCGCAGTCCAAACCCATGTTGTTCAAGGGTCACCTGTATATCTAGGTTGGAAGCAAGTCTTTTCTTCCACAGCATTCCACAATCCATGATTGGTGATCTTCTATCTATTCAATCGTGTCATTTTAACACATTTAAAAAAAAAAATTTCTACTTGTATAGCACTTTGTTTCAAAGAGACCTGAAAAAAGTGGGGGAGGGGCGCAGGGAGTCTAGGCAATAAGACAAAAATATGCACATCAAAACATTAATAAGTGCAATAGGAAAAGGGCAAAGCTACTGTACTTTAAAAACCAGTGATTATAAGATAATACTTTTTAAATTTTTCAATACATGCTACTTGGAAAATAGGCTTATAGGTACTACTTGCTACTTAATAAGATGTGACATTGATATATCCATAGTCTACACAAGCCCAACAAGCACAAAATTACTGTTATTTGAGTTCATCCAAACCTACCAACAGAGTTGATGCTAGTCACTACTACAGTAAATACTTAAAATCCTGAAACAGCTGAGGGAGCAATAACTGGATACCAAGAAATCTTACCAGTTGAGGTCTAGAAAAATAAGAATGTTGCTAAAGACAACTGGACAAGAGTAAGAGGCCATTTATTGTACCTTGAGGGATTTGTCTGGACTTTGATAATCAGTCTGCTGGGTTCCACAGCAACCGCTATCCTAAAACGGGGCCACCCCTATAAGGGAGCTTTCGGCTCAAGGACTTACCAATGTGGGGTTGATGCGCGGCTGCCAGCGCATACTGCTGCTGCTGAGCGGCTGTCAACTGTTGGACAGCAAGTGCGTTAGGTCTTTGGAACAGCTGAGGGAAGAAAAGGACATGATGAGGTTAGAGAACCTGTCTTGTGAAATAATTTTAAAACCTCTCTGAATAAAAATTTCCATAAACCCTTGTTTAGATATGATGCTTTAAACAAAAATGTTCTCATGTTCTACTCCATTCCCTTGGTATCTATGATGCTTCATAGTTCCATTTTCCCTCTCTTGCTTTACCTCAGTTTGGTGTGCCCAGTTCCCGTGTGCTAACTACTCACAGGTTATATGTCCCCTGAACCACAAACATACATACAAATGCCCTAAGAGCTATTCCAGGTCTGAGGTTGCTGCCTGATCCAGAGCAACTTAAAAACTAAATGAGGGCTTCCCTGGTGGCGCAGTGGTTGAGAATCCGCCTGCCAATGCAGGGGACACGGGTTCGAGCCCTGGTCTGGGAAGATCCCACATGCCGCGGGGCAACTGGGCCCGTGAGCCACAATTACTGAGCCTGCGCGTCTGGAGCCTGTGCTCCGCAACAAGAGAGGCCGCGACAGTGAGAGGCCTGCGCACTGCAATGAAGAGTGGCCCCCGCTTGCCGCAACAAGAGAAAGCCCTCGCACAGAAACAAAGACCCAACACAGCCAAAAAGAAAAAAAAAAAAAAAAAAACTAAATGAGTATACTACAAATGACTTACCACGTTGCACCGAGTGCTGTTACCTCCCTTCAGTTCTTTTACGAACCCCACAAACACTTTGAATTAATTCTCACCTATTCACATTTTGGAGTATTCATTTCATCCTCTGGCTGCCTCTTCTTGGGGAAATAGTATTGGATACCTTCCTCAACTAGTGGCTTATCATAATGGGTAAACTGGACAACTGTGCAATTTTGGGGGGCTCCCGAGTTTCCTAGAATACCAATTCTTTTATACATAAGAAAAAAAACCAACAGAAGTATAGCTGCTACTAACAAAACTTGGATTATGAGCTCAGACCTAGCACACTGTTAAGTTCCCAAGGAAAGGAGTTCAAAGGTCTTGACAATAAGAATATCCCAAGATTCTCTCTTATTACAAAGTCAATCACTCATTCTTTCATTCATTCTACAAATATTTATGAAACACCACCTGCTAGGCACTGTGCAAGGAACTAGGAACACAGCACTGAATAAAATGTTCATACATTTTAATATGAATAGTTTTGATACAAAGAAAGGGGATTCCTGATTTTGGACTGCCCTGACGTGCCTCTTTCCAAGGGGTTATACTAAAGACTTCTTTATTTTCTGAAATCAGACTAGGAGAATTTACTGATGGGACCTCCCTACAGAGGATCTTCAACCTACCTGCTCTTTCTACAGGACTTTTCAATGTTTCGGCTAACATCACTGGATGATATATAACAGACACATGGATCTTGAATTACAGATGTCTTCATAAAAAGACCTAATTGTTTCAGATATTAGGAGATAATGTCATTCTGACAACTCAGCTTAATTATCATCACAACTGAACTTTTAATGTTATCTTAGGTGGTCGACTTTATTCTATGATCTGGTTACTTCTGTGCCTCAAATATGTGAGTAGACTAATTTAAAAAAAATTTTTTTAAAAGGTGAATATTCTGAACATACTGGCCAATTGTACTTGTTACCTCTCTTTCTATATATTCATCTTTCTAAAAACCAGAGTAAAATAAGCCTCTGCTTTCACAGTATGAATGACAAAAGTAAACATGCAGTACAGATTTCAAAAATACTTTAGAGTTTTTTATTTTCAAAGGTTAAAGAAAAGAAAAACTTCATTATGATGCTGGTAAAAAGATAGTACTACTTTACAAGCATTGATTAAATATCAAGTATTCAAAAGAAATATAGGAATCTATTGACAAACATATCAAAACAACTGTTCACTCCACGAAGGGAGCCGACCAGTACTATCTGGTAACTACACCCTGTGACTACTGCCAGGCTGGTTCCGGTTTCACCTACAGGACAGCGCCTCTGCAGTGCTCCTACCAACAGCTCCTCCCCCGCCCCCAGCCCCCGCAAGACAGGCAGCCAGGAGGCAGGAAACAAGTAAAATAGTGGAAAGCTGTTCAAAAATTTTTTCCAAGGTTGTGAAAATACCTCACAGTTCCCCCTAAATATCTACTGTCCCTTCAATGGATCTCTGGAATTTTCCTAGCCTAAAACCTTTTGAAATATTTAACATCTCAGACACCGCTCATGCTAGCCTCTTCCCTCTACCCTTCTTGGGCCTGCTGCAAATAAAATAACTCATTTCATTCAACAAACATTTTTTTGAGCACTTATTATTAGCTAGGCGCTGCAACATGAAGTTAGGGAAATAAGGATACTAGTGTGTTCAGAATATAACTCTTGATTTATTAACCGAAAACAGTACTCCAATACCATTCCATTATGACTTATCCTCACTTCACATGCTTTTAACATTTCATGTAACATTACACATTATGTACTGTATCTGTAAATATACATATAAACACATAGTGTGTGAATAAAATAACCACTCCGCATAACATCAGTCTGTGGTCCTCACTACCATGTTACCACTGAGAGTAGGGACTATTACTTTTAACTAAAAACATATAGGCCCTATAAAAGCGCCCATATATCCTGTGTTTGAGAGTTGGTTAATATCTCAGTGATTATGGCAAAAAGAGAAGGAATTATTTTGAGTGCATTTTGCAATAAACAATTAACATAAGTAAATTATGCATTGACAACGGCAGATTTGATTATAGTATAGATTACAGCAATTCTAGCACATTTTCTTTATGTAAATGGTCCAATATTAACTGGAAATACAGGTTATTCAAAACAAAATTGGGTAACTGGCAAGTGATGGATTCTAAAGGATCCTGAAAAACTCATACAAATGCCATCTGCTGGGCAAAGTGCTGAACTCTGTCAACATTTTCATGATTTTCACAGAGTAAGCCAATAATAACTGAGAAACACAATACTGTGAAACTTGGGGAAAATGCTTATTTTAAGGTCAGTATAATGATAAATGTGCCACAATTTACTGCCATTTACTTAGGCAGAATTCATAAGCTATTCAAGAAACTGAATGCAGGGGAAAATATGTCAACTATTTCAAGCTTATCAAGGTTCCTAATAAATACTGACGGCATAATTTGGGAACCACACAAGCAAGCTGGTTTAACTCCCTTCTCTGACACTATATGAACTAACAAAAGATACCCTGCATGGTTTATATTCCAGAAGTGATTCCGGGCTGTCAAAAACACCCAACATAGTGACTGGCATACAGCTGGCACCTGATAAGAGACAGCTATTACTACTATTGTTATCAATAACAATTGCTGGCATAAAAACATTGTTGTTGAGTTTTCAGAATCTGGAAGAGAGTAATATCTAAATATGGAGTTAGCCAATGTCAAAGACTATCCTTTCTCCCCCCAAAATAAAATGTACCGCCAGGCCTGGCTTCTTACCAGTTTAAGGCAATATACATAGTGGAGAGAGGACAACAGCACAGAGTCTGGGGCCAGAAAGCCTGCATTCATGTCTCAGCTCTACCACTGACTGTGTGTGTGAGACACTGGGCAGGAAAACCTCTGCACTTTACTCTCCTCCTCTCTCTAACAGGGACAATAAAGATTTGTCTAACTCATAAGGTTGTTCTAAGTATTAAAATCAATACACATAAAGCACTTGAAAGTCCTTTAGATGTGATATTCTTTCTGATGAATGAGGAGAGCACCCACACACACGGACAAAGCCCTTCTGTGGGCCACCTCTTACAGCTCCTCACCCAGTAAGGCAGCCCAGGATGGGACAAGGAAAGCAGAAGGCAAGACTCTTCTGAGTCAGTGTTAAAGTCAAAACCCCACTGAGTTCATGAGCACCAACTGCCGTCAGGTCACAAAGAGAGAAGAAAGAAAAACCTTTTTAGTTTTCGTTGTTGATGAGTATTTTTTAAAACATACTCCATGCAGAAAAAACTAGGAATGCAGTTGAATACTCCATGCATCAAAAGGCTTTATGTTTCTAGTACTAGGTCCAAAGGAAACAGCTAGGAGCTAGAAACCAAAACAAAGATGTTTGCATAGCTGGTAGTATATGATCTTCAGTAAGTCTGTAAGCTTCATGATGTCTTAATTTTCTTATCTATAAAAATAAATAAATAAATTCTGCCCAAGTAAATTGTAAAAAAAAATAAATAAATCTATAAAAATATAATAGCTGCCCTACCTCATGGGGCTATTGTCAGAATTCACAGAGAAAAGCCCTTCAAACACTACGAGTATTACATCAATAGTGGGGCTATAAATTTTTAAGAAAAAATTATATCCTGGAGGTAGTACTCAGTATATGAAATTTGTGAAAGTTTGCTACTGTCTGAAGCGTCTAGATCAAAGTTCATTTTTGACCAGGTTATTTGAACAGCTGCAATAATCAACTAATAATTACAATGATTTTTGGTTTAACAGGTACATACAAACTATGCTGCCAATTTTTTAAAAAACAAAAAATTCATATTTCTTTAGCAGATGAAGAATCAGATTCCAAAATAAATGATTTCTAAATAAGGTGAGGAAAAACATATCCTTCCATCAAATAAGTTAATATCTTTTGAGAAAAATCATATTCTAAAATTTCAGCAAAGTCAAGTAACAATAAAGGTAAGTTTCAACGGATCTAATTGCTAGCTAAAGTCAGCATTTTAACAGTGACTATACGCATGACACTGACAGAATAATCTTCCTCTTATTTATAAACTGAAAAGAAAGCCAAGAATTTTAAACACCTATATTAAAACTATGCACACACTTGGTCTCATAAGAATGACATTTAAATCACTACCACACTTTAAAAAGCAATGCATGCCAATTTCCTCTCCCATCTGACTAGGGCTTTCAGAGTACTGTCTCTCTGTTAAAAAGTCATGCTTAACAGGTTAGACTTTTAGTACTTCAGTACACAATTTTGTAAAACATGCCACATCATTGGGTTATTTTTATATTAACTGAACCCTAAATAAAGAATAGCAACAATTAACCAGATTAATCCACCTGATTATCAATCTTGGCTTTGGTTTCTGTTACATATGACTGTAATATAATGAAACCTAGTAATATTTTTCTAAAGTATACTTAGGTAAATATAGATAACTGCATAGCTATTTATTAAAATAAAGAATATTGCTCAAGCATCAAAACACAAAATGGTATGAACACAGTATATGTGAGCTGTTCACTTTGTTTTCCAGGATTAAAGAGAAGACAATGAGGGGAAAATGAGGAAAGAGATATCAATGAGCATTTCAAACTACCCTAAATTAAGGGTTCCTAACCCCAGATCTTTGTACCTGCGGCAGATAAAGTTATCTTTATTGTCATGAAATTTGTCATGAAATGTCCTTCAATTATTATTGCAGGCAACAAACCACATTAAATTTAGCCACACATCTGCGATTTAATCACCAATAGAAATCATATATACTTTCATGTTACTTTATGATTGTTAGACATCTCAAAATCTTGCTTATGCTCATTATGATGGCTAGTACAACTACCTCTATCTCATGCATCATATGATAAAGAAGCAAATTTGTTCAATTTGTTGCCAAATTTGTTGTCAAACAAATTTGTTGTCAAAATTATTATAGCTATTTTTATATAATTGGCTTTCTCTGTAATCCTACTTACACTATACATTTTAAAATAGTATTCTGAGAATTCAGTCTGAGATCTTACCTAACTGCTAAGGGGTTCATGGCACCAAAAAAGGAATCCCGGCTCTAAATAAATCTCAGGTTAAGTTTATGGTTAACAGTGGCTAGACAAGTAATTTAACTATCCAAAACCAAAGTATCCCTAAGTGCAGTTAGTTTGTAATAAATTAAATGAGAATTACCTTTTCTGTATTTTCAGGCTGCTTTATGTGTCTAAATATAAGCTGATATTAAGTCTTATGAAACCAACTTATTACACCAAATGAAATAAAATGAAATGAAACAGGACACAAGAAGCAATTATTTATTTTGTCTATTTTCAAACATAAAAGCACAAAGCTACCCTACCAATTATAGCAAATAACTCAAAACTTAAAAAAAAAAAAAAAAAAAAAAAAAAAAATCCTCTGATGCCCGTTTAAGAAAGCCATGATAAAAATGTACAGAAAAATATGGGCCACATCAGATCTTTGGTTCAATCCTCACAATCATTAATATTGTCTGTACTCAGTTGTGGCTCTCAAGGCCTCTGTGACCTGGACTCAATAACCAAATGCATCTATCTCCTTTTTACCTTCTACGTGTATCTTCTACTCTTGTCAACCAATGACCACACCACTGTCACTTCCATCTCCATACCTCTGTTCTCTTAACTGCAGCAATATACATTCCATGTGTCATTCAAGTTAGGTCTATGCAAACTTGGTCCTCATTGAGCCCTCCCCTGGTCTGACAGGATCCTCGACCAACCAATTTAGCACTTAGTTCCTCAACCATTCCATAATTGTTTCATGTATGATAGTCACTCTATGAACAGTAGCTCTGTTCTCTATGGACAAAACCTAAAGTTCCTGGAAGGACACAACAGTCAACAGTTAACTGACTAATATGGGCAAAAGAATGCTACTAAGCTAACACTCAGCACAGAAAAACTAAACCATGATAATTAAGTCATTACTTCTTAAAAATGTCTTGTTAATGACCATAAGGCAGCACGGCAAAGTCGGTAAGACTCACAACACTATCTATGCAACCCCACAAGTCACTTTTCTTCAACCTCAACTACCAGCTAGGGTGACTGTTTCTACATTATCTATTGAACACGTATATGTTCATTTCTAATTTTAAGCCTTTAGTTTACTATTTCCTCCACTGGAATTTTCATTCTTCTCCTGGTATAAACAAGTCTTGCAAGGCACAGCTCAAGATCCACCTCTTCCATAAGTCCTCCTTCCCCAGGTTAAGAGTATGCTCTCCCTAGGACATGGGCATAAATGGTCTCATCACTTGTCATGGAGTATTTCCTTGCACTATTTAAATGACCAAATGAGCCATAATAACTAAACTGAGAGCCATGGGGTTGGAGGAGCCCATTCCATTCATGAAAGATATGCTTGGCTACAGGTGACAACAAAAAATGCGAACAGAAGGTTATAACCTGCAGTCCACAGATCTGTGATCTCCCTGAAGATATCCACAAAATAGAGTGTCAAAAGAATTATGTTTTTCTGATGAGAAGACTATGGCTTTTGATCAGATGGCCAGAGGGCTCTGACATTAAAAAGGTTAAATACTGATTCAGGAGGTAAATTTACTGGATATTATACAGGTCCAGTTATTTGTCTATGAGGCACATCTACTGGGCTAGACCTAAACGACTCACATATTAGAATAGATGCAAGGCCTCAAAGAGTGGCCTCCAGACCTCTTAGAAGGCTAGTTTCCAATTTTAGTTTTGGGAAGTATATTAAATACGGGGGGTGTTCTGAGATAATATAATAGGGGTATGGAAAAGGTTCCCTGGAAATTTGGTCCACTAAAGCAAAGCAAAGCAGAGGACACAGAGGGATCAAGATCCCGCCTTACCCTCTGAGGAGATTACAATCTAGCAGAGGACATGTAATCATAACACAAAGCAGAACATGATGACTCCTTTTCTTAAGGGAAGCACAAAGCACTATAGGGTTCAAAGGAGACAGACATGACAACTTTTTGATTTGGAAATCAAGAAAGGTAACAGCACTGGACCTTGAAGAATGAGGAACCATTTTAATTAGTAGAAATGGAAGGGGGAATAAAACGTAACGAAAAGCAAAAGGGTAAAAAAGATTAGAAGGATAAAGTGTAGGAACAAACACCGATTTACAGTAGAGCAAGTATCCTTCCTTCTTAATTACTACTGGCTTTTATGCTGGAGCCTTTGGGAAGTTAAGGGTCTTGAAGAGTCTTGGGCCAACGGTTCCCAGGCATGCTATTAGGTTGCCAAGTACAAGAATGTGTACAGCCATCTACTAAGAATAGCAAGAATTATGAGCCCATGGGACAAAATAACAATGATCACATCCTATGATGATGGTGTACCTGTGTAACAGTGTCCCTATACTGCAGCAACCAAGACATGCATGGGAAGTCAGAACCCAACAATAGTTTAACTTGCAAAATAATGACGTTAACGTCCAGAAACTGCTGAAATGGGATACATGGTAAAGGCACCCCAGGTTTTATAAATCTGAGTGGGTGGTGTCTTTGATTTAATTGTGTTAACTATTTGTGGGTATGCAAAAGTACATTTCTGTTCAAGTTCTAATAATTATCCAGGCTCCTCAAAAATTGATAGAATTATTTTGAAACCCAAGATCAATAAATCAAAAGAGAATCCCAACTCTGATTATGAGGTAAAGAACAATTATATGAAAGAGAATCAGATTTTCATTCATAAGAGGTTGGAGACAAACACTTCTTAAATAAACACTTCTTAAGTAACAAGCAAAGAGTTAGATTGGGTTAGATAGGGAATAGAAGCTAAGAACCAAAACCGCCTGGAGTTCTAAGGGTTGCTAGGGGAAGTTCAGACCAATGAGACAGAGTAAAAGAAAGAATTCAGATAAAACTTCTTGAGATAACTAGGTTAGAGGAACCTGATTAGAATCAGCCTGCACTTAACATACCTCAATTTAGATAGAGAAATTACCACATTAATGTTCTAAGATGAACAAGTTGAAGTCTACACAGTAATAGTGTGTCCCTATATTTGCTGATGTGACACAAAATATCTTGAAGTCCATTATCACCTCAGCATCTGAAGTAATTTCTGGCTTTACTCAAAAGTGCTGTTTTGAGAATTCATTGTGAAAAAACATAAAAAAGAAGACAAAAAGCACAGGAAGTCAAATTCCTACGGAAAGGTGAGCATACCTACTGGGGACTACGGGGAGAATAGTGTACACTTTTAGTTCACTTTCTCTCTGGAAAAAGAGTTGGTTAATTAAACCTAATATAGCCATCTGATATGAGCACAGAGTATGCACATCACATCATCCCTTAAAGGGGTTTGTTTTTGTAAACTTCACATGGTTAACTTTATTATCCAATCATCTATCAATCAAAATTCATTTAAAATCAGCCATTTATGACAACTAAAGGGACAGTATGGTACAACTGATCTACAAAGACCATAAGCCAATTTTCCCCATAGAAAAAAATTATAGATATATCATTTCTAAACTTCAAAACGAGATTTTAACCTTTCAAACCTAGAAGTTTATATTTATATTCCAAAATTAAGGAGTATCAGAAATTCATGGCCCATCAAACTGCTTATAGCCACAAAGGAGAACTTGTGGTACTTAACATGATCAGGAGGCTACCTACCCCCTTTTTATAATTCAGACAGCTAATTTTCCTTTAAAAAAAAATTAAACAGAAGAATCAGTAAACCCTAGAGTTAGTCATACCATGCCTTCAAAACCAGAAGGCACACATACAATATATTCCAAAGACTTATGAATAAAAGAAGAGCCAGGTCATTTCACTGCAGATTTTATGTCGCATGATTTGTGTTTTTCCCCTAATTACATTCTAACTCTTTTGAAAGGTACCAGGTATGTCTGTTACCTGCAGTAACTCACTTAATTAAAAGACAGGACTAATAAGACATCTGGCACTGGACTCCTGACAGTGGCAGACAACAGAGTTTACTATTTTAAAAACAAAAACCAACAGCAGTACAATCACATTAATCTTCAGTGAATTAATTTAACATTCAAGAGGATTGTGTTACAAGAGGTAACACCACCACATCCCCTCCCCAGGCCCTGAAGAAAGAGAGGAGCCAAAGGAAGTACACAGAGCAGGGTGGTCTCTTGCCAATAAACCTCAACATGGGAATAAGCTTCTGGAGGGGAAGATGCAGAGGCTTTGTAATCCACATCACTGTTGGGTTAATAAGGAATGGCTATCGAAGGCCTAAAATAATGCCACCCTCCTCCCACTACCCCATTCTCAGTTACTTGAATAATGTGCTGGCTGGAGGGAGAGCAGAGAGAGTGACAGAGACACACACAGTACCTGTTGTTGAGAATTGTAGTCAAAAAGTCCCACAGTTGCTGCTGCTGAGTCCACAGGTACCTGCGTGCCTGAATAATCAAACTGAAGAGGCTCCATGCCCACATGTTCCATGGGGTCCAAGGGGACACTCTGGGACTCCATGTTGGAGAAATCCTCCACAGGCTTGGCACCATTGGTGCTGGTCAGCTGGGCTAAACCCTCAGAACCATTCTGGTTTGGACCCAGAAGATCCACTTCATTAGCAGAGTTCTGGCAATTACCAGGGGTACGGCTAAACAGAGAAAGTAAAGGGCATTAAACCTTATTTTGAGTGGGGAGGGACACTACAGCAACCTAAGTTTAAGGACAACGTCCTTGACACAGCTCATTACCAATAGTATTTAAAACTATTTCTACAAAATGACTGGAGACCCTTCTGGTGCTTACATGTTCTATCCTATAAAATTACTCTTCTACTGCTTGCCTCTCCACCACAACCCACCCCTTAAATTTACATTAACTGCTATTAATTTACAATCCCTTTAACCAAGGGGCCCAGATTTGAGGAACACTGGATGAACTGGGAAAAAAATCACTGCCTGTGGCATCCATGAAAACAGAGATCCCAAAATACGGGTAGTAAAATATGCCCCCCAAAAGCAACATCTACTCTTTAAACAGAGTCAATGGACAAAGTAGTTTCTAAGGGGAAATTCCACATCTGAGAATAAGTCTATTTCAAAAAACTATTTTTTTAATAGGTGAAAATTTTGTGTGTGTTTATTTCCTGGGTACCACTGGCCACTGATAAAACTGTCTCCCCTTTTCCCCTTCTAAGAAACCAGAAGCAGACCGTTACAAAATAGTACAAAATAAATTCATATCTAGGATAAGCCCCTGCTAAGGAGACAACTCTAAGAATTAAAAGTAATGTGAGGATGTAATTTATCATCCAAACCAGGACACTCCTAAGAGCAAAAAAAAGGGCAGTGTTAAGAAATATCCTGGGACACAGGTATAAACAAATACTGTCCTGGGTAATTCAGGACACATGGTCACCCTATGTAAAAAGATTACAGGACTATATTATTCCAATTCAGACTAATGTAGAATAATATTATATTCTAGTCAGGGAGTATACCCTGTGACTACATTCTAAGCCTAAAAGAAATCTTATCACTGGTACAAATGAAAGCTCTTGTCGTGTTCCTTGACACACACACAAACCCTACCACTACCACCTGTCCCGAAGTCAAATACCACAAAACAATGCCACAGGCTGCTTGAGATTCAGGATGGAGAGGCTACCCAAACTCATCTGAAAGACCTTAGATAAATGTTTATTTCTCTGTGTCTCAAATTTCTTCCAAAGACTGTAATTCTTTACACTTACAAGATACAAAAGTTAGGTTAGGAAGACTAAACAATTGAACGCTGTTCTACAATGACCTGAAATATATTTTAATTTGACTTTGTAGATTATTAGGATAAGGGGTGGGTGGGCAGGTGGGTGTGGGTGTAGGTACACGCATTATTAGTTTTAGACTACAATTACATTACTAAAAATTAAATTCTCTTAACTATACATGAGTGACTAAGGATTTTTAAATTTTTAAAAATCATATACCATCACTAAAGGTTAGCTACATAAATGAAGAATAAACACAGTATCATTTCATTACTGTGCATATTAAAATTATAGGGTAAAACCTGCAAATCAATTACGACCAGAGATGGAATGAGAGGCCTCCATGGAAGGGATATGATTAAGAACAAGTCACTTGAGCTGCATCTCTGGTTCTTCAAAATGAAGAAAATGATACCTAACCTGCCTACCTCAAAGGGGGCTTATGAGTCTCAAGTAAAAGAATGCTTAAGTTCTCAACTGTTTTTCCTTCCACTCTAACATGCCAGAGCCATATGACACACTTCCATTAGTAACCATGATTTCTCCCAAGATAGTGATTTGGGAGAAATCCCAAGGCACCCATCCCAGGTGATTTTGATATTTGAGAATCACTGAAATGATCTTTATGAAATCATCCTGCAAATTACAGAGCTCTATACAAATGAGAAGTCTATTGTTTTGGCAAAACATCAGGCATGGACAAATCTTAGAAAGTTCCACCTTACCAGTTAATTTACAATCTTTGTGGTATGGCCTACACTAGACCCAATAATTAAAAAGGACACACAGGGAGGGAAAAAGAAAACTAAAATCAAAATAAAACTGAATGAAAACAAAAACCCATAACCCCCATTCAAAAATCAGAAGTGTAAAACATACAAACCTAAAATCTTTGACGTCTGCGTCAATCCCATTCTGCACTGGTAAACCATTGGTCTTGTCCATCACATCACCCTCCTCCTTCAAATCTCCTAGCTTATCTCCATCAAACGTACCCTTGTTCTTCTTTTCACCTTTGTCGTTTTCATCACTGTCTGCATCCCTTGGGCCCTGTTTAAAAAATAGCTTCAGCTTCACTAATCATCATCAACTAACAATAGTGGGCAACCACTGTGGACACCAGACTACACTAGATGCTAATTAGAACAGGAGAGTGTCCATGACCTTTCAAGACATGACAATCTAATTAACAGACAACACAGAGGCAGGAACACTGCAGAAAGTCTTGCCAAATGGGGGAGACAGACATACATTTATGTTACAGAGTTTAGGACAGTCTTATCATGCCCAATGTCCCACCACCCCATTTTTTTCCTTTCTACCCAAAGCCCAACCACAACTTTATATCTCTTGGTTCTACTTCTCTGCTCTCAAATCTAACGCTATAGAGTAGCTCAACTCCTAAAAAGCCCCAGGAATGGCAGCTAATAGTATAGTTGGAATGTACTAAGCCTACAAAATGAATTTCCTACTTCCACTGCTGATGTAAACTCCTCCCTTACTTCTGAATATTGAGCTAAGTGTGGTCTAACATCATTCCAATTCAATTACTCTATACACTTCATCTTGGGATATATGCCCTGCCAATTTGCACCACCACCACCCCAGTTCCACCCAATATCTCATGGTTTACTGAATCTATAATTCACCAAACATCCTATACTTGACTTTTTTAATCCTTCAAAACATGTTAAATCTAACTATGAAATTCTTTCACAAAGAGTACTCTAAGAAGTGCTTACCAGTTGCCTTCCACTGCCTGTCCCATACCAGGGACTACATGAGAGCGTGTTAAGCTGAATCATTAATGCGACAGAATTTATCTCTGAAGTGCTTCAAACTACAAAGATTAAAAGACTGGACCTAAAAGAACTGATGTGGTGCCAAGCACACTGATGTCCTGTTTTTTAAGGAAATTAAGTCTGTCTCCTCTTACCAACATTCTAAGTTAAGACATGGGCATTTAAAGCAAATATGTCTTGATTTCCAGAAGGAAAAGAAGGTTTGGTATAGTGACTTGACATGGTACAGAAAGCTTTGCAAAACCTTACCCAAGGGTTAAGTAATTTTGCTTTTGTAAAACTAGAGAGAGGTAACCTTGCTTGTCCCCATCACTGACTTCTGGTTTAAGGAAGAAACAAATAGACCTGGACCAAAAGAAAGCTCCTGGTAAAAGGGAAGATCCAGTCAAAAGATGATGAGAACTACCGCACAGCATTTCCAGTCACCACAACCAAATTTCATTGGGGGGCGGGGCGGGGGGGGTGGATCACAAATGGAAGCTAAAGCAGCAGACGCTCAGTTATGACTGGGTAGGTAGGCCTGCAAATGTAAAATAAAAAGATGCTCTCAAAGTAGTTCTTAGCCATCTCTGGCCCAGAAAGACCGGACTCAGGGACCTTGACGATCTTAGACCTTTCAACTACCAGTGCAAAGCCCATTTTGCTTTCAAAATCATTCTCTGTTCAAATGTGACACAGAAAAAGAAAGATTTCATGCCTAATAAAAATAAAGGAACATATACCAGAAGGGATTTAGAAAGGATATATAACTTAGTTTTATGTAGCAGCAAGATGGTAAACTATAGTTTTGGCAGCAAATGAGATATAACTTCTACATCTTCAAAGTATAACACTCTTATTGGTTCAAAAGGAGTAAATGACAGCCAATTAAGCATGACATTGAGATCCCAAACCAGATATGGGAATATGACAGGATTCTAAAGAAAGAAAGAGCTTTCAAAATGTCCAGAGATAAAAGCTCCCTCCTCCTACAAAGGTAAAACTGACAGAAGCTATGTACTCATTTTTATATCCCCAGCACTGAATACAGTGCTGGGCAGAAGCTCAAAAAATATGACAAAGAAAACTGAAATGGGGGCTTCCCTGGTGGCGCAGTGGTTGAGAGTCTGCCTGCCAATGCAGGGGACACGGGTTCGAGCCCTGGTCTGGGAGGATCCCACATGCCGCGGAGCAACTGGGTCCGTGAGCCACAGCTGCTGAGCCTACGCGTCTGGAGCCTGTGCTCCGCAACAAGAGAGGCCACGATAGTGAGAGGCCCGCGCACCGCAATGAAGAGTGGCCCCCGCTTGCCGCAACTGGAGAAAGCCCTCACACAGAAACGAAGACCCAACACAGCCAAAATTTTAATTAATTAATTAATTAATTATTAAAAAAAAAAGAATATAGGGAGAGGAGTCCACAAAGGCACCAGAAGTCCAGCACATTTATTCTTTAAAAAAAGAAAACTGAAATGACAAAAAAAATCCTGCAAAACTGAACTGATAAAATAAGAAGGATCCTCCCATTATCTTTATCATCAGGTAAGAGTCCAGGAGGTGGTGATAAACAACTGTACCTGAATTAGACACCACTAATGTCAATAATAAAAAAAAGTATTAGAAGGATCATCCCATCCCACCAACACACTTAAGTAATCTCCCACAAATCTACAAATCAAGTCACTGGCTCAGGAGGAGCAGTTCAGCTCCATTTTCTCACAAGGAGTTCAAAAGGTCTACAGGCAAAAATGGGAAGGAAATTTGATACAACAGCAGTAGGAAGTTTCACCAACGAGCAAGAAATCTGGGTACAGAAGAGACTCACTCACCAAATCAATGTTCTTCATGATCTTTCCCCAGTGACCCTTCACAAGGGCTTGCTGAGAAGCTGCTCCCCTTCTGTAACAGCCAACGGCTCTGGCCTGAACACTTGGTCACTGATACTTACATTCTCAATTTTACTACCAAGGGCAGATTTTCAAAGATATCCCCGGGATGGGCTGGGTTTTGCCAATGTTATACAGTCCATTTATATAAAATATAGCTACCTGGTTTTCTACTCTGACCAGGCTAGTAATGCCTCAGCAGAACAGCAGGTTCCTCCTATTTGACGGTGAGGGACCCAAGGAAGGCTTCCATACTTGATCTGGATGGGTTACAGTGGGTGTTTCCATTTGGTAGAAATTCATGAAGATAAACGTTTACGACTTGTACACGTTTCTGTACATGGTTTTAACAAGTTTTAACAAGTTCAGTAAATCAACAGAAGTTTTAACAAGTTCTGTAAATCAACAAAAGCCCTAAATTAAAATAGTTGACATGAAGTCTGATTTCTGAATGACACCAAGAGCACAAGTAGGAAGCTATTCTGTCAGAAGTCTGTTATTAAAAGAGAATACAGAATACAGGGTTCAGGATCATAAAAATGGTCTCTTAGAAATCTGGGGAACCTAGAGAGAGAGAAGAATAAGGGTATAAATGGGCTGGTATGTTTTATGGGATTTTAAAGTTTTAATGTGTAAGATAAAGTATTCCTTTAGAAAATACTAACCCAGATTGCACAGAACCTACGCTCTATCTCAAGTGCTAACACTTACTGGACTTTGGACAGGTCATTAAACCTGAGTCTTAGTTTCCTTTTCTATAAAACAGGGTTCATTTTGTTTAAAACAGAGTAGTTGTAAACATCAATGAAATGATGCATATGCAAAAGTTTATTATAAAGTATAACCATTTTATACAAATATGATACTAGTAAAAACTATGCACTGGGATAGTATTTCTTATATAACATTATCTGTGGTATTAAGATTAAAAATCTTCAATGCTCCCAATTAAGTGGTTTAACTCAAAGAAAAGAGTATAGCCAATCTGGCCCTCCCAGAGACACTGTCATTTTCACAATGCAGCGTGGCTCTATTGTTGGTGTTGAACATCACAATCTTTTTAAAACTTTGCAAGTGTCTGGGCTTTCTCCCAGAGATTCTGATTTAATTGGTCTGTAGAAGCTCCCACAAACGTTTTTAAAAGTTTCTCTTCCAATAAGCACTCACAATTGAGAACCACTAAAATTAAGTCCAAATTAAGTATCCTAAAGGCAAGGGGTATGTTTTGCTTTTTCGTCACATATTACCTAGCACATATTAATATTAAAAAAGTCTATTGACTAAATGAAATAAAAAACAAGGATTAATAGCATCCTTTTGTTGTAGGCTCCCTTTAGGTAAATTACAATTCAAAACTGTAACCCAAATTCAGGCCTCAGAGTGCTCAAAATGCAAAGAGGCCAAGCCCAATCAAAATCTCTAGAGTAGGGCCAAGGAGGGTTCTTGAGAGATCAGATCCCAGATCTACACAGAGATGGAACAACACGTTCTGTTGCTAGATATCAAAGAACTGAGAGGAGAGCAGACAGAAAGAAGAACCATGCGCAGTGGGGATCACAGTCCTTCCAGCCGTGGCTCAGCTTCCTCAAAAGCCTCACATAACAGGGGGGATATTTCAGGGAATATCCATTAATTCTGAATGAAGTCAGAGAAATGAGAACTTAATTTTTCCTGCTATTGCAGAGATCTCACCACAAAGCTCCATATGGCAGAAGTCACATTCAATGAGATTAGTAATTTTCTTCCCTTTTTTTCTAAAACAATATTTTTGTGTATTTGCTTGACACTCGAGTCCTAAAGCCATAACATTAAAATATTGGTTTCTCCTGTGTACACTTCTCGGTTTTTCACAAAATGCCCCCAAAAAACCAAAATGTCAATTTTCTTTGAAGTTCAGCAGCTCAGTAGCTCCACTAGTAATAAAAAATTTCAAATATTAAAAAAAATGAGTAAAAGTTTGAAATTACTAGTCATGTGAATTACTTTTAAATTAACATATTAAATATAATCATATTGTGAGAAACGAATAAACAAACCAAAGTAGCATATACCTTAGTAAAAAGCAATATAGCTAAGAACTGAAATTAGAACAAAGTTTGAATTCAGGTCCCACCACTTCCCTTCTAACCCTCATTTTTCTCATCTATAAATTCATAGGGACAACATCAACCTCAAAGGGTTGTTGTTTCAGGTATTAAATAAGGCAATTCATGAATGTGCAATTCCTTTTAAAAGATTATTTTAAATATTTTGTCTAATTTTCACATTTTTCCCACTACCTTTCTCAGACACACCCACCCTCACCTCCACTCCCCCTAAAGCTTCAAATTTGCTGGATAGCTTATGTTTCCCCCCCTGGAATGACTATGGCTTTAATTATTAAACCCTCTGTCCCACTGACTTTTCTGAAATATCTGTACAGAATCAAGCCACCACCAATTATTACATTTCATCAAATCTGAGACACCATCAATTTATAAGACATACCATCATTTTATGTGTTGCTAAAAAGGAAACACTGGCAGTTAAACTGTATCATTTGAAAAGCGCATCCCAATTTCAAAATGAACAAAAGTGGAGAGGTGTGCACTTTAGAAACAGTGGAATATGGAATATACCAGGCGCTGTGTATATGATCACCCAATTCCTGGTATGCAAAAAGGTAAGAAGAGTGTTGCCCTCTGCTGTGGTACCACCATATCCAGGAGGAAAAAGAGACGAAAACCAAAAAAGGTTTTCTGAAAGTTGTGCTTTTCTAACTTTTTATTTAGTCAGTGTCTAAAAGCTTGACATCGCAAAGCAGAGCACATAGATTTCTTGTTCAAAGGAAGCTCAAATCTGAAGGGGCTCCAACCTGAGATAAAAGTTTCTGAATTTGATCTGTTATCTTCCAAGAAAATTATAAGGCAGTATTTATCTAACTTTAATTTTATACAAATCACCTGTGGGTCTTGTCAAACTGCAGACTTTGATTCAATAAAGTCTGGAGTAGAATCTGAGAGTCTGCCTTTCTAATAAGCTCCCAGGTGCTGATAATTTTACTGGTCCAAGGACTTTGTGGAGCAAGATTTTATAAGGCTTACAAAGCATTTTCATACATATTACATAGCCATATGAATTAGACTTTGTGCAAATGAGGAAATTAAGGTCCAGTTGAGACTCAAACCCCTGCATTATACTCCACAAAGTTTTTAAACAAAAATCAATTAAAGTGGCATTGGCTGCCTGAAACAAATGCAGTGGAGACTAGAAAAGGAAGTCATCAATTTTGTGACCTAAGTGAATTGCCATGAGTGTGCAAGCATCCTCCAGGTCAGAAAGCAGCCAGTCTCTACAAATAAGCAGAAAGGTCTTCCCAAGATATTTTTTCTAAAAGTCTTTCTTCTGCAAATTTAGGGTGGCCTTCACCCTAACTGAAGTTTACAATGGTCTTCTCATTTACCTAGGAACCATAAACCAGAAAGGTAGAAATGACGATCCACTTTTCTGACTGGCTAGGCTTCAATCTATGTGATGATCAGCTGGTATTTCAAAAGACCAATAGCAGGGTCCTTGGATGGGTAATTTCACCCAGTGTCCTCAAAACACAGTAGTTACATATGATTGTGTAACCACCCAGAACCATGCTTTGTTTTGTTTTGGGGTGTTTGGGGGGATGGGTAAGGGGACCTGTCTTTTTCCACGAATCAGTAAAATAAAGGATATAAAAAGGAAATAAATTAAAAGACTTGACTCTGACTTAACTGGTATTCTGAGTTTTCCCATTATTCTGAAAACTGCTACCCTGAAGTTTCTGATCCATACTCGGAATACTATCAAAAATTTACAGTGGGTGCTGAGAACAAAACACTGCTGTTGGATTCTTTTCATCAGCCTGCAAGTACTCTTATCTCAGAAGCCAAAACAACTAAGCTGAGTCCATTTGTACACTCAAAATGAACTTCAGAAAGGCTCAGGAAAGCTAGACAAAGAGTTAAATACCTTCATTCGAGCTTTAACTGTAAAACCACCTTACTGAAAATGGAAAACCACTGCAAATGAGTAATTACTTTAGTTCTAAACCCCTTTAACTGAAAAGTTAATCAGAGTCTGGCTTATCTGTTGTCAGTATCTGAGAATAGCCCCTTAGTACTTGATTTGAGGTCTACATTCATTATGCCATCAGCGGTGATGTTTTTAGCTCTCAGGCGATTAAAGTGCGGCTTCTCCATGGCTTACTGGAGGTAACGTTGGTACAGCCACCCCAAAAAGAAAAACATCTGAGTGCTCTGATCCATAAACCATCAATTCCTACTCTTTAGAACAATTAACTACAAGAAGCAGATACTCTGCCTTCCTTGGCCTCTGAACTCAGCACTCTGAATGACAAACTAGATTTATTTTTAAAAAAAAAACAAGGCCCACCTCTTCCCATAAGATCAGCAGGATACAACCAAAAAGCTCATAAAGCAGTTCACTGATCCTCAGTTCTCCATCCACCAAAAGATTAGACGTGCCAATGTGATGGACTGACGTCACTAATCAGTCTTCCTATATCACCATTTAGGTGCAACTCAAGTCAAAATATGGGATAATAGGATAATATTCCATTACCCACAACCCTCCTTCTGAAAAGTTGGAACACAGATTTGGAGAATTTTCATTTATCGTTATGCAAACCTCAGCAGCTCAGTAAAGCAGATGCTTTTTAGAGAGTTCAATTTTCTGACCTCTATCCTGAGTTCCTCTATCCTGAGTTCTTCCAACTTCCTCTGGTGACAATACTAAAAATCACCAATCTCTCAAGACAATTAAGGATAGACGCCACCTTTACAAAATCAAATAAGATACTGAATACAAAAGATACAGCCTCGTTACAGATTAATGAAATAACTGTTTAAAAAGATAAAAACAGGAAAAAAAAAATAATAAGTCAGCCCCAGTGTTTTACCTTTCTCCTAATTCTAATTATTTTTCTTCTTCCTACAAACTTCACAGTAACCCAGGCACATGCCTGGTGGCTAATGCCCAAGACTAAGAAGCTGGTCACACATTATAGAGAATTCATGGCAAGAGACATACAGGTTCCAGTTCACCACAGTAATGACTTACCTATGCACGACACTAACTTTTCTCCTTTAGTAAATAACTAAAAGTTATAGGCAGAAGCTGGAAGGCAGCACTTCCTCTGAGGAATCTGCATTCTTGAGATGAGGGAAGTGTGAGGTAAGAAAAAGAGGTGAGCTTGGGATAAGCTGAAAGGAGAGAAGAAGTAACACCATTCTTCCCATGAGACAACAGGCAAATGATCATTTTGCCTGATCCCATTCCTCACATCCAAAGGGTAGATCTTGTTCTTCCCAAGTAGCCTCCTGGGAAGGTTCAAATACAAGAAGTCTTTTCCAATCTGATCTACAAGCCACTAAACCTGACCTATGCCTCTGCAGGGTCAAAAGACCCAGAAGTAATCAGGTCAGCTTTGGAACAGCTACCATGCAAGACGCAGACAAAAGCCCCAGTTTAGTCCCTTGATCTTCCTGAAGGTAATTATACAAATGAACAATCCTGTTCTGGCTAAATTCCTCAAACCAAATTTCTAGATGTGGAGCTGGGAGAAATCCAAACCAGCCTCTTAAATAAGTTCATTTCGCACCCCCACCCCCCATTTTTTTGGTGGAATCAAAAGCTCCGGCCACGTGTCAAGCGTCAACGTCAGCTGAAACATCCATCATCTTTGACGTGCCTAGAATAAAGCTAACTCCATGGGAATTCTGGTTACCCTGGATGCCACCTGTTATCTTCCCGCCAAGCAAGTCAACAATCATTCATTTCATGTCCACTAACATATTAAAGAATTGAACTTGACACTTGAGAAAGCTGCACCAAAAATGTACTACTGTAACTCTACAGAAGTTTCAAGTGGAACTGGGAAAATAGGACCAAGCCTCTGATACCTAGCAACAGATGTCTAACAATAAAAACACTGACAACAAATGCTATCAAGATAAAAGAATGTAAGATAGTTGTAAAGGCAAAGTTATTATTATGATTTGGGGGAAAGAAGGTCTCTTAAAATGATTGCCAACCAGTAGTATTAGCCCAAAAAGACTTCAGGGAGAAAGTGCTTTGAAAAGGTACAAAGCAAGTTGAGTCGGGAGAAAAGGAAGGAAGAAAGATTCAGGGTGCCTTTCATGGCCTTCCTAGCTGTGACTTGGAATATAAAACCAGTCACAGAATACAAAATGAAGAAGACTCAAACAGAAATACATCTTAAGACTTCTAGATCTAGAAAGTCAATGGTATAAGAAAGAACTAGTTTTGAGAAAGGCTATCAAAGATGCTTGAGGAAGACTGCTTAAGACTTAAAAAGGGAAGAGGCTGTAGACAGAGAAGCTGCTCTAGCTACAATTTAGCATCAGAGAGGTCAATGGTGATGAATCTGAAAAAAACTGAAATACAGAATTAACAGAACTTCTAATTTCCTGACAGCCTGGGTATGAGAAGCAAAGCTATTCAAAGAGGGCCAAAGATCCATTCCATAATTAAAGCCTAGCTAGCAAAAACAAGAATGACCCCACATATCTGATCCATTTTAAGGATCCTAGGGTATTGGCAAATCACTCTCTCAGATCTATTCCCTATTGACATCCGCCTTCAGCTTTGTGTTAATTCCTTTTCTTTTTATTTTTGTTTGTTTTCAACTAAAAATGGTGTTTTCTGGTAGGCCAATGAACTGCGATCTAGATTTCAGTCCTTACCTCCCATTACTATCAATGAGTCCCCAAAAAACATCATTTCTCTATTTTTAAAAAGTTTAGTTTACATCTCCTGCTGTGTTTGCTGAAATCTAATTGCAATAAAAGCGTTTTTTAAAACCCTGCACTTAGTGCTGTGAATATCTAAGGAAACTAAACAGGCATGTTTTGCTTTAGGGGAAAGGGGAAAGGGGAAAGAGAGAGAGAGAGAGAGAGAGAGATAGGAACAAGTTCCTCAAGCCAACTTACAAATCCTCCTTTTCTTAGACAGGAATCGCCCGGGGATGAGCTCAACACATACTCCACCATGCTAACGCCTAGTCCCCCACTCTCCGACCGTGGGGACAGTACAGAATTGACCTCACTGTTCACATGGAAACTCTGACCAGGTCTTCTCTGCACCATGATTGGCTGGGAAACTGAATGATCTACAAAAAAGATACACAAGCATGATACAGTGCAGCCAGAGGCTCAAACAAATTATGAGTGATGTCTCATGGATAAACCAATGACTGGGAATCAGGAAACCTGCCATGGTCAGTTGAGCCAAAACCTCCTATTGTGTTTTCCCTAAGTATAATACTCTACATAAGCTAAGGAAACGGAACACACCCCTCATATATCCAGGATAGCAGAGCAATACAGCAGTTCACATAACTGGTTTATCTAGCTAAGTGGATAAATTAATGTTTACCCCTTTCAAGTAGCAGAATTTCTTTTTAATATATTTTATTGGCAATGTTACTGAAACAAAATATGATCTTACTGCCTTTTTTAAAACAACATAATTTGATCTTTTCTGATGACCACTGTCATCTGAGGTTCCATTCTTATATTGCTGTAACACAGCACATCAGCTTTTGAATTTTCTGTCTCCTTCCTCCCTATCAACTGTCATTTCTTTCTGCTGTCGGTATGTCTGCCTCTACAAGTTCTCCCCATCCCTTTCTTCAGGGGTAGTCAGTCAGAAGAGCGTCCATGCCCAGTGACTTATTTGGCCCAAACCACATTTATAGATAGATCACCCCATACACAGTACACAGGGGCAACGGGAGGAGAAAGAAACATGAACTTCAAATGGCAGGCATGGATTTTCTAATTCCAAGTATGCTGACAGCAGTACAGAACAAGAAGTTGTAGCTGAAATTATGGTCATTTCAAATAAGACCATTCCCCTGTGGCTAGCACTTCAGTAAAATATTGAAGACCTGATTTTGTGTTAATTATGTTTTAATAAATTACATCATATAAGCTCCTTCATGGCAATTATACCACAGGACAGGACATTGCTTGACATGCTTGTCACTGATGTAAAATTCACAACTTGCCAATTGCTGAGGAAAGGAGCTCTAAGACAGGCATAAATCACAGTACAGATGCTAGATCTAGATTACCTGATGTTCCCCAGGCACTGTCTCGCCATTGATCACCCAGGAATATTCCTTTTGGTCCATCTTTGCTGGATTCATCTGTTTCCCAAAACTTTTTACCTGGCAAGAGCTGCTGCAAATTAAAAATAATAGATGCTTTTAAAGAATTCATAAAGGATGAAAGTACAGCAGTCAACACTTTCTTTTAGACAAGGGTACTGAAGATGCTCACGTGCCCTGAAGGTCTTTAATCGCAGTGTTCTGACTCCGCAGATTGTGGTCAGAGCACTACTATATGTTTGGTAAAAGTCACAAAGAGGCCTAATGCAAGGGGGGCTACAGATCAACCCATCACAATAGAAGCTCAGCTTAAATATCTAGAATTATTCACTTAATCTATGCCAAGATTTTTAAAAGGCGGGGGGCGGGGTGGGGGGGAGGCAGGGATTCATACTAGACCTATCAGCTAACTGCTAAGAAGATTCTTACTGAAAAAGAAAGTACCTACAACTATTAAAAGGTTACTTCTGCCTACATGTATACTAAGGGGCCCTACAAAGTTACTCAAGCTGTGGCATGAACTCAGACCCCAGCTATGGGACACCAGAGGCAAAACTCACCTCCTTCATACACAGAGATTCTGTTTAACTAAAACACTTTCAACACCACAAAGAAAAAACTAAAACAAACCAAAAACAAAAACAAAAAAAACTTCCCAACCACAACATTAACCTGTTCCAAGATTTTGGAAAGACAGAACAGCTATTCCCCCATTACTGGAAGGGAAATAAAAATCTCCTCACCTCAGTTAATCTTAAGAATACTTAGTAATGCCATTATAGAGACTTCACAAAACATTCCACACCTCGTAAAAATGCAGGTATCACTAGCTTTAAATTAGCTTCAACCAAAGAAATGCAAACTACCCTTTCAAGCAAAACACAGTACAGTTTTGCACAAGATCAAAGCATTAGTGACCGGTTACAAAGTAAATTTCCACTAGAATACCATCATTCTTGGTTCTGGTTATCAGCTTTACTCACTAAAATGTCCCTCTTATTTCTTCTAATTATGTTTTCACTTCAGCTGCTACTAGTCAGACAAGAAACTCAGAAGTTTGAGATAGTACACTGCTTTTGAGCATAAAAGAACGCACCTGAAGAGTTGAATTTCTCAGAGGAACAGAATAAAAAACCAGAAAGTACAAAACATTTGCTCTCCTCCTTGACAATAAAGGTTTACCTTTTCTATTTACAACCCATAACTCAATGATAATGAAGAAATATATCAACTTTGCCCTCACTAAAATGAATCTCAGCTTTCCAACCTAAATTCTGGGTTTCTCGACATCAATTTATTCTAGCTCTATAAAACTATCTGGTAGACATGGGTTACTACCTGGAGCAAAGCAGTTTCCCTGGTACTTTTTTCCCCTAACTTGTTATTTTCTAGTCCAACAAGGTCATGACAAAAGACACATTTCGGTCTGACACTTAATTGCACAGACGCATTGGTTTACTTGAAGATGAGCAGTTACAAGCCGTCAATTCCTAATATGCCTCTAGGGTTCATTCTCTGAGAGAAGCAAGGACACAGCTGGTCTGTTAACTTGAGGAGGAGGGAGAAGGGGTGGGAGGGAGAGCCCAGACCATAGCTAGGCAGTGGAGTCAGGAAGCCCTGGACTAGACAACTTTGATGTGTCATAGGACAAACTGCAGGACTGCCCTGGGCCTCGTTCTCTTTGCACGGATGAAGGAAATATTTTTCAGGTTGCTGTGATGATTAGAGATGTTGCTGATGTGGGCCTAACACAATGCCCACCACGCAGGAGGTTCTCAATAAATGTATTCAGTGGCATTACACCAAGGCAAAAAAACAGCTGTAAACCACAGATGGGACCCTGAAAATTAATGTGTACTAACGCACAACTCTAGAATTCTTGCCTTTGAACTT
Source organism: Balaenoptera borealis (assembly GCF_965194805.1). NCBI lineage: Eukaryota > Metazoa > Chordata > Mammalia > Artiodactyla > Balaenopteridae > Balaenoptera > Balaenoptera borealis. Next base: position 169,722,144 of record NC_138860.1, on the reverse strand, counting down.
ATTTTTCTCCTCTTAATCTCAAAAATGCCCTCCTATAAGATTACAAATAGAATTTCTTTCCCTATTGGTTGTACCCTTTCCAACTAACATTGATTTTTCTCCTGTATTTTGTAGGGAGTGTAAGCAAACAGGAGTCCGCATCAACTTCTCCTCTGTGTACCAGAAGAAAGAATGTCAGCACAAGGGACACCTCACTTGTTGGTTAACTTTAGTCTCCACATACTGGAAAGAGAGCAAAGATGATCAAATATATTCATTATGGTGCTCATCCCTCTCGACACAAATTTGGAAATCTTTATTCAAAACTCAAGCTTCTCTAAGCCACCAGCCTCCATGTGCAAATATAGTCTGTCCATAATTTGTCAAATTGCTTAGTGAAAGCAGCAGCCCTTGAACTCAAGGCTTCAAAAATGACTTCTAAGATCTTGTCATCTTTCCTCATAGCTTGCCAGGTTGTCACAACTTGCAAAGCCAGAAAAAGCAGGTCCATATATAAGCAAGGCTGTTTCCAGGCCAAATTCTCTCAAAAGGAAACAATAATGCAACAAACATGTAGAAACGTACTAAAAAGTGGAGACTGTACTTCAAAGTAGTAATAGATGCAACAAATCTCAAAGGAATAGTCATCCCTCGGTATCCATGGGGGGTTGGTTCCAGGAGCCTCCTTGGATACCAAAATCCTCAGACGCTCAAGTCCCTTATATAAAATGACACAGTACAATGCATACAGTACACACTGAAAAATTCAAGACCCTAGTCAGATACCAAGAGGAAATGGTGTCTTCCACTATTAACAGTATGTATAAATATAAATCCTAAATAGATGCTAGGAGCAGCCCCCAAAGTACTAAAACCCCATATGCTTTGGCAAAGTAACCAAGATCAATTAACTATTATTAATGAAAACAGCAGGGACTGAAAAGGCAAGTCTGTAAGAGATAAAGAAAAAGGAAGTGGTAGAAGAAGGTGGTAGCAAGCCAATTCTGGGAGGAAAAAAGGCAGAACCTATGGTTTGCAAGAGTGCTCTGCAAATGAAGAAAAGTAAACTACTGTATCAAGGTACCTGGGCAAGGACAGAAGCAAACTTAGCAAAGCTCCTCAGAGTCTCTGGACCTTCCACAGCATTTCTCTTTCCTCCAAAACATACCCTTCTCCACTCTTCAGCTGTGTGGCAAGCGGCATCTGAAACAACTCCTAACGTCTGTACCTCTTGGTACACAGTCCCTTGTGTAATTCCCCCTCTTATCCCCCTCTTATCTTATCCTCTTAAACTTAGCAAAGCGCCTCAGAGTCTCTGGACCTTCCACAGCATTTCTCTTTCCTCCAAAACATACCCTTCTCCACTCTTCAGCTGTGTGGCAAGCAGCACCTGAAACAGCTCCTAATATCTGTACCTCTTGGTACTCAGTCCCTTGTGTAATTCCCCCTCTTATCCTGTCTGTGGGCTGAACCTACTGACTTGCTCCTAAGGAGTAAGAGAGGGCAAAAGTGAGGGGGTGCCGCTTTCAAGATTGTCTTTAAAATACTGACTTCCATCTTGCTTCTACTCCTCTCTCGCCCTCTCGCCTTCTCACTTTAACGAAGCTAGCTGCTATACCGTGAGCTGCCCAATAGAGAGGCCCATATGGCAAGGAACCAAGAGAGGTCACTGGACATCAATTCCTTAGGAACTGAGGCCCTCAGTCTAGCAACCCGCGAGAAACTTAATCCTGATATCAACCACGTGAGTAAGCTTGGAAGCAGCCCCTTCCCCAGCTGGACTTTGAGATGACTGCAAACCCAGATGAAATCCTGACTGCAGCTTGTGAGGGACCCTGAAATAAAGAATCTTGCAAAGTCATGACTGGGCTCCTGACCTACAGAAACTGTGAGGCTTAAACAACGTGTTGTCTTAAGCCACTAAATTTTAGGGTAATTTGGAACACAGCAATAGATAACTAATACAGCTGTGAATATACGGAAGAGTTTTCTTTTATTTAAAACATCTTTAAGAGTCTGTTTTCAAGAAGCACTTCTTGTTCCATTTCTAATATCTAAAATCAAAGTGTTTTTTTTGAATTTGGAAAAAATTACATCCGTTCCATTTCATGTTTTCCCCTATTTTGTCTTATAGCCCTTCTGTATTAAAAAAAAAAAAAGACTGGTTTTTTAAATTCGGCAAAATTAAATGGACTTAGACTTGTTAAGCTTACTGAGAATTAGTAGCAATCACACAGTCAAGAGTCATCTAAAATAAAGACATTGTTCAAATCTGATCGTATTAAAAGGAGCTATAATCTATTGAATATAAAACAAAGTGATGATGAGTATCCAATTGTTATTTCAAATTCAGATTCAACCCCTCTAAAGGTTATATCATCCATAGCACTGGCTAAAACATCCTGGTTCACCAACCCACATCAGGAGTTGCCAAATCTTCACTTACACCACACCTAAATTCAATCATCAAACATTCAAATGCAACTACTGTATGAAAAGACACAGTTACTGCTTAACCCATCAAGAACTTGGAAATACTGTTTGACAGGACAACAAAGAACAGATCGCAGAAGAGGTTTACAAAATTCAATTTAAAGAAAGATTAGGCAATTAGAGGATTAAAAGATTTCACAATTCTAAAGGAAGATAAGGGAATTGGAAATTGGTCCAACCAAAGCAAAGGAGACCCAGGGAGTCAGACGTAGGCAGTATCAACCAATATGCATGTTTAGGGAGAGGACATATGATGCACAAACAAGTCTGTCCTTATAAAAGCAATTAATGCATCAGGCTAGATAGTAGCTTGGGTACAGCAGCCACTAAAAACATCCAAGTAACTTCCCTGGCTCAGACTGCTTACCAAGCAAACTTAAGAGAACTTTGCTTCCTCCTATAGCCAAACATGCTGATCACTGAACACAATTACCCTGTCCACTTGAGAGTTGTTATTATTTCTCCTTATAAATCAGTAAACTGCATTTTAGTTTTCATACATTAATCTCTTGTGGTTCTAGTCAGTATAGGTCAGTTCTATAATCCAATCATCTCTAAATTAGTGAATCCCTTTCAAGACCTACAAACTGAGAACCAGGGCTTGGGAGGTCCTACCATCCGACACAGCAATACAACATACCTTGTACTCTTCCATGTACTGTCCCATTAAATGGGATTCCTAAGTGCCTCTCCAATAGTATCTGTTCTCCAGTCTTTAGGAGAAAAACACATACACTATTTATCCCAGCTTGAACCACAGGTTTGCAAAAGAAAAGACTTAAGGAGAGTAAAGAAATCAGTAAGCTTAAAAAAAAAAAAAAAAAGAAATCAGTAAGCTTATTCATGAGGCTTCTGGAGAACAAAGTGGAAATCAAGCACTGGTTTATGAGCAATGTTAGCCACTTGGGAAACCTCTAAATTGTGTTTGGAAACACCTTTTTTTTCTAATCATCTAACAGAAAAGACAATACACAAAGCCACACTTGCACAACTGACCACAACATTAACCTCTACCGAGTCCTTTAAACAGAGGTGGAGACAATAAACTAAAAGGCTTGAGAACATCAAAAACCTCTAGGCTTCTTATTTTAAGAAGTAATATAGTGGTAAACACACACAACTACTCTGAAATCATTTTAAAAAACAAACAACAAAAAACTGGTCTCAAATCCCAACTGTGTGAATTTAACTCATCTAGGCCTGTTTTCTCACCTATAAAATGAACTGTTATGAACATTAAATAATATAGTGTGTAAAGGAGTAGTACAATGCTGGACTCAGAGTAATCAATCAAAGAATTAGCTGCTAATATTATTTAATAACAAAGTAGTAACCAATAGACTTCACACTACTATATTGGCATAGCCAATGAAATGCTCCTGTGTACTCAGCTAGCAGATGTGAGCACAACATCACCCAGCCCACTTCAGTGTAAATCTATAAAATTAGGAGCCCTAACAAAACACTGCAGGAAGAACTATGATTAGAGCTTTGCAAAAACTAAGAGGCAAGCTGACTATTAAAGACTGGATGTGTTTGACCATACCACCATTAATATTTGCATAGATGGAAACTCCAATAAGCACTCTGTGCTCAAGAGGACTGCTTACACACAACACAGGCTGCACAGAGCTATCTCTCAGAGCAGAAATTTGGCTTCTTAAGGAGTACTGTTCACAGGGATGCTACAGCCCCGAACGCATGAACAGGTTTAATCATCTCATGTGGCAATGCAAACTTCCAACACAAGCTTAGTTTCACTGGAATGTAGCCAATGCAGGAGTCAAATACCTGATATTTTAACTAGCTGGTAAGATACAGCCCCCCCCCCAATTTTTTAATCTCTTGATAAATATTCTCATTACATTAAAAGAACTTGATATTAACTCAGAGAAAGGACCGCTCAGTACTGATAGAAATAAAGAAGTATTATTGGTAAACACTGTCACATGTTCTAGTCAAAGCTCTGACTGTGAAAACTGTGAAATTTTCAGAAATCCCTTCTCAAAATCTTAATGCCCTAGGGAATTTACCTGGCCCTCCATACCATAGAGGGTTGTTGTGAAATCTAGTGAGACAGTTCATAATAAATACTATAAACTACACACAGAAGTTACTACTAAAGCTTTAACAAGAAACGGTTTAAATATAAAAGAATAAATCGATATCCTTTACAAGGCTTTAAAAAAAAAAGGTACAAATATCCATTCACTGTTACGACAATTCTTTTGGAAAGAGTTCTGAAAAAATATACAGTAAGAGTCATGTTCAACTCCTACACTGTTGGTGGGAATGTAAATTGGTGCAGCCACTATGGAAAACAGTATGGAAGTTAAAAACTAAAAACAGAGTTGCCGTATGACCCAGCAATCCCACTCCTGGGCATATATCCAAACAAAACTACAATTAAAATACAATACAAATAAACATATCTATGAAACAGAAACAGACTCACAGATATAGAGAATGGACTTGTGGCTGCCAAGCGGGAGGCGAGTGTCGGGGAGTGAAGGGTTGGGAGTTTGGGGTTAGCAGATGCAAACTATTATATATAGGATGCATAAACAACAAGGTCCTACTGTATAGCACAGGGAACTATATTCAATATCCTATGATAAATCATAATGGAAAAGAATATGAAGAAGAATACATATATGTACAACTGAATCACTTTGCGGTACAGCAGAAATTAACACAACATTGTAAATCAACTACACTTCAATAAAAATTTTAAAAATAATAACAATAAAAAGCTGGAAAAATCCATGTTCATTCCTGAGAATTTATCTCAACATTAAAGAATTCAAAAGGAAAAAAAAGCTTCACATTCAAAATGTAAGAGCAAAAAAGTTGGGAGCAAACTAAATGTTCAATAAGGCACAACTATATGCAACAATACAAGCTCACCCAAAACAGCTATCAGGACTATATGTAATATTTATAAAATAACATTAAATTTTAAAAGCAAAATACAAAATTGTACACGAAAAGACTGCTTCTCCTCATGCACCCTTCCCTTTTGGATCAAGATTGGAAAGAAAAATAAAAACTGAAATAGGTGCTCGTTGATGTGGGATTATGGATGACTTGTTACAAAATACACTTTTATTATGATTTAGAACTGTTTAATAAATAAAAATTGAGATTACGGTGGTACAGAATTCACTACAAATAAGCATTTTCTCTTAAGCAGATACATTTCACTTCAACATAATTTCAAAGTGACAAAAGTTAGTGGGAATTTTGAGAGAGCTCACACCGCATGTTTCAGATATGAGTTGGCCAAAAAAATTTGTTCAGGTTTTTCCATAAGATGTTACAGAAAAACCCGAGCGAACTTTTTGGCCAAACCAGTATTTTTTAAGCAAGCAGATAATAATTTCCAATCCACTTTGAAAACTGTAGCTTAAATAAGGGATGGTGAAAATCTTCAATGGCTTAATCACAAGCCAATCATTTTTTAATTAAAAATACCTAAGTATATTAAAAAATAAATAAATAAAGAAGATGGTGTTTTCATTTTTCCCTTCTCTTCCAGAAAGTTTAAGGAACATGACCCTCTAAATCCTCCCTTCCCATTTATATATCTACTAATTAAGTAACCTGCATTTTTTTAATCAGTTACTCAATACTTACATGTAAAGATTATTTTTAAATGTTTAAACATTTTTGTTCTGTTTCATTTTATTCAAATCATCAAAAAACTGTCTAAGAATCAAAATTTGCTATAATTTTTTTCACATTTCACTTACTAGGCAGCATCACAATCTGGCATCTAGTAATTAACTGCTTAAAATTTTCAGTCTATGTGGCAAGATGATTACTAGTGAAAACAAATTTCCATATTAATTGTCTCTCAACTAAATCTCTTTTTGTTGAAATCTAATATACTCCTTTTAAGAAAGAAAAGTTTAATTTTTTGCATAATTATAACTGCAGTATATAAAATTAAGAGATTTTTAAAAAATATTTTCCAGGGTTATTAAGCACTTTTCATAATAAACACTGTTAATAGTTGTATCTAATGTCCTTTAATAACATTTCCACCACTAAGGATGAAGTTATACAAATCACTTAGGCCTGGCCAATATGAGGTAATTTGACCTTCTCTCTCATATCTGAAAAACCAATATTGTTTTTCTGACCATTGAAAAAATAAAATTTTAGCATCTGAAGTACTTGAACTTACCCTGAAATGCACAATCTGCATGAGCCACTACTGGAAGTAACAAAAGCAGTAAAAAACAAACAAAGTTCTCTGCCCTGAAAGAAAAGATTAAAAAGAAAAACCGGGACTTCCCTGGGGGCGCAGTGGTTAAGAATCCACCTGCCAATGCAGAGGACACAGGTTCGAGCGCTGGTCCGGGAAGATGCCACATGCTGCGGAGCAACTAAGCCCGTGCGCCACAACTACTGAGCCTGCGCTCTAGAGCTCACGAGCCACAACTACTGAAGCCGGCGAGCCTAGAGCCTGTGCTCCACAACAAGAGAAGCCAACGCAATGAGAAGCCCGTGCACCGCAACGAAGAGTAACCCCTGCTCACCGCAGCTAGAGAAAGCCCGTGCGTAGCAACGAAGACCCAACACAGCCAAAAATAAATAAATAAACAAACAAACAAACAGGCCAAGAATTAAAATTTTTTTAAAAAAAAGAAAAGAAAAACCTACCAGGAATCAAACTGGAATAGTACCGGGCACAGGATGGTCAAGGGACACCTTAAAGGATGGGGGACTTCAGAGCGAGAAGACAGCGGAAAGGACTTTCCACAAAGAGCAAAGGTAGAAATGAAAGCAAGTGGACCAATAAAAAAGGAATCCCGCCACCAACTAGAGGCGCAGTAAGGAGAGGGTGAAAAAGCACAACTAGTCCAGCTGCCAGTGAGGCTTTATGGAGCACCAAGGAGCTGGGCTCTAATCCAACAGGCAGCAACAGGGAGTAAAATCATAAAAATTCATTTTAAAAGATTAATTTGAGGGACTTCCCTGGCAGTCCAGTGGTTAAGACTCCGCACTTCCAACGCAGGGGGCACGGATTCAATCCCTGGTTGGGGAACTAAGATCCCGCCTGCCGCGAGACGTGGCCAAAAAAAAAAAAAGATTAATTTCACATTCCTTTACAAAAAAGAGTGAGGGAAAGCAAATGGATGCTGGGAGGCTAAGCAAAGAGGTCACTGCAGTAACCTAGGCATAAAATGGTAAAAGAAGGGACCTGTGGAAATGGGAGCTGGAAAGGTACAAACTGCTGCTTAGATGCCTCTCTCAACTTTCAAGGCTTTTTTTTTTAAGTTATTTAATTTCAAAAGGAAAGATTCATAGCCCATTATGATGATCAAGAATGAAGTCACTAAGTATACATAAGCCAGTCTACCACTGAAGTTATTTTAATCAGGAATCTATTCCACAGAGTCAGCTGAGTCCAAAGCCTAGCTGAAAACAGGATCCAAGTATGTAAGAATATGGTGCTGCAAGTTTAAGTCCACAACTCCAATGGGTAAAGTTTTAAGGTTGTCCTGAGGATCCACTGCGAGTTGCTGGGGAACAGTAAGAGCAAAAAGAGCAATCAAGTAGAGATAAGAAGAATTTGGTAGCTCTTAAATTTTAGGACCACCACAAATTAGACTGAATTGCAAACAGTTCTTTAATTGATGACTACTGTTAAACTCAAAAATGCACTCTGGGGAATTCCCTGGCGGTCCAGTAGTTAAGACTCCATGCTTCCACTGCAGGGGGGCAGGGCTTCGATCCCTGGTTGGAGAACTAAGATCCCGCATGCTGCGAGGTGCGGCCAAAGAAAACAAAACAAAACAAAAACGCACTGTCTTCAAAGGAGCACAGGGGTTTCCCAGTGTTCTTTACCACACAAAAAACACAATCACTGTTAACAACTTCATCCTTGAAACTAAACACACAGAAGACATTGGTTGTTCTTTCAGAAAGCATGCCCTTCAAAAATAAAAAATTCAGAGATACTGTTAGCACCTCAAGCTCCATGAATATTTTGTGGTAAATTAACCTGGGGCAAGCTCCACACTAATCCCTTCTCCACTGCACATCCCTTCCTGAAGCCACTGAAGGTAAAGTTTTCCTTATACCTTTCCGCTTCAAGTTATTGGAACAGAGCCAAAAGAAGTTTCTTTTCTCTGATATCTTCATAAAACTTCACGAACAGTAAACTATGTTCAGAAAATGAAGATATTCCCCAGGTGAACCAGGCTTTTCTGCACAATATAGAAAAGGCACGTAAGGAAACAGAAGACAATGTTATCCCGGCCACCTTTAAGTTCCCTATAAATAATGTCATTTGTTTTTATCTAAGTATAAATTACATGGTTTGATCTATAACATAACCATATTAAAGTTATACTAGGTCTAGACTTTAAATAATTATATAAATGATTCCTTGCAATAGTACCTGAGAGCCCAGTGTGTAAAAGATAAGCCTCCAGATCACTTAGGAAATGTGTAAAGTTCATGAATAAAACCATGAAAACATCTAGATTGCTTCATGACCTACCCCCCTCATATTCCCAAAGCAGGAAGCAAACAGCTCACTTAAGAGAGGATAGGGCTTCCCTGGTGGCGCAGTGGTTAGGAGTCCGCCTGCCAATGCAGGGGACACGGGTTCGTGCCCCGGTCCGGGAAGATCCCACATGCCGCGCAGCGGCTGGGCCCATGAGCCACAACTGCTGAGCCTGCGCATCTGGAGCCTGTGCTCCGCAGCGGGAGAGGCCCGCGCACCACGATGAAGAGTGGCCCCCGCTTGCCACAGCTGGAGAAAGCCCTCGCACAGAAACGAAGACCCAACGCAGCCAAAAATAAATAAATAAATTTATAAAAAAAAAGAGAGGATAAAGAGTCCTTTGCCTCAAGATGGGACCAAACACTCAAACCCACCCACACATCCAGTCAGCCTCAGGGTATTTTTAATTATTAAATTGACAAGAGAAGTGTCTTAGTATGCCAGATATGGACAGGTTCCCTCTTTCGTGTGTTCCAGGAGTGGAAAATTTCACAGATGTGCATGTATATCACAGATGTGCATGTATACAGGGAAGACCAACACAGAAAATAAACTATTTCTTCTACACATTTTGCTATAATGAGGACCACAGAATTCATTAATTAATTAAGAGACAATGAATTAATTTTGGTGTTCTGGTTCCTCATCAGCAAAACAAAAGTAAACAAGAAAGAATTACACACAACATAGTTTAATACAAGCTTGAACAAGAAATATAACAACAGCAATTCCAATTTTCTAAACACCATTATGGCTAGTTGTATATATATGAGGATATTTCCATGCCCCAGCAGATGGCCCAGAGAAAGTGTCCTATGATTACAACTACATTAAATAAAAGATCCTTTATAATAAATGCCCTTATATAAGATTCTATTTGGATAACAGCATTGCTGACATGCTATTCATCCTATGTACTCTTCGTAAAATAATTATTGAATAGTTCAAAAATGTAAAGATTTGCAGAGAGGACTGAATAAATGCTTTTCAGTTTTGTCCGCTCCCCATCGTCCCCTTCACACCCTCACATCCCTGAGGGTGGAAAAGTAATATGAATACAGAATACAGGCAATATTTATTGAATTGAACTGAGGTCCCTTGGGGGGAACTTCTGATGTAAAAGAGAAAATAAAGAGGAATCCATACTTAGAAAAAAATATTTACTGGTACACAATTTATTCAACACAATATATTAGGCAGCCACTGTTTACAAAGTACATATTAGCTGAAGCCCCTGCCCTCAGCAAACTTATGTGCAAGGAAATAGAAAACATTTACACAAATCACTATATATAAAATAAATTAGGGCCATAAGAATGATATAAATCAATAATGTGCTACTGAATTCCCCTCTGTAGCTTCTGGTTGGTGAGAGCAAGAAAGCTTTCATAGAAGAGCTGATAACTGAAGCTGGACTGCATACTGGGTAGGCTCTGGACATGCAGAAATGAACAGTAGAAAAGCTCAGGATCTGAAGTGATAGAGAGCTGGGTTTAAACAGCTGGCTCATGATCATGTTAACCTCTATAATCCCTGTTTGCCCAGTATATAAAGGACATCCTAATACTGTAGGACCACTGTGAAGACAATAATGTATATGTGATTAGTACAGTACCTGGAAAATCATGTATGTTCAATAGACTGCAGCTATTATTATTTCTGAGCCTAATGAAATAGAACTTGATGTCAATCCACATCTTGACAGTTATGATCTTAGCTGGAGTCACTTGACCTTAGAACTCACTTCCCTCATGTAAAAATAGTCGTGTCTCTCAAAAATCTGTTGGGAGATTCACATAGGTAATGAAATCAATGCCAAAGTGTTTTGAAAAGTGTTAATGTATTACTGTAGTTAATTAGCTTACTTTCAAATAAAGCATACTGATGTGGATAAAAAGAATTAAAACATTTTAGACAAAGGAGGATAAAAGGGAAGAAATTTAATGAAGACAGATAAAGCAGCATGTGGATCAGCTATTTCCTGATGCACAGAAGCATGTTTTACTGCATTCAAACATTCAAGCATGTTTTACTGCATTCAAACATTCCAAGATGGCTTAACATATACAGTCATTAAGTCCACCCATTCTTCCCAGTGCAGGACAGAAGGCAGATATTGGAATGTGTGGGGTTCCACACAGGTCTCAAAGTGACAGGACAGAACTGGGCACCAGGTTCTAAATGTCAGATGCACCCATGTTCACAGGGTTAGAAGATACCTTCTTATCATCTTCTTCAAAATGCCCAATCCTAATCCCAAAACATAATAGTTTTGATCCCAGGAACTTACAAAACAAGACTCATAAAAAGGTCACTTCACCTCTAACATGGTCATTAACCTAATAAAGGAAAGTTATTAACTTCCTCCAGATCACTTGGCCTGGCTAGCTATGTCTTCTCTAAAGGAACCATTTCATTTTAATAACAAAATGTCAAAAATGCCCAACAACCAAATGGTATTAATACAAAGTTAATGGAACTAGGCAGCTTTTACCATTCCTATGCATACTCAAAAGCTGCATTCTGGGGGGAAAAGGATGTGTTACACTGCTTGGTCAGATATTTTTATAATGCACCACAGGCTCTATTTATTTTTCATCCTTTCTGCAAGAAAGGCTGCATGATCTTGCTAGCAGACAACACATCTCCTTTCCAAAATTCAACCCAGTTTAGAGTCAACTGAGTTACTCTTATGGGACCGTAACTGCAAGGAATTTACAGTGTGAGGTTAGCCCCTCTAGGGCTGTGGATCATAAAAGTAGTTTTAGCTACCCAAAAGCCTCCAATTCTGTGAGCCATCATGCCATGGTGGAAAGATGTGGACTTGGTATCCACATTAGGCTCCTACTTGTCCCGATTTCACAATTACCACCCTATGAGCCCTGATGGACAGACACTTCAATGTCTTATGTGGCTGCACAGTGAATGAGTCACTTAGAGAACCCAACGAAAACTTACAGAACCTCTACATCACACTCTAAAAAAACCCATCTTTTAGGTACCCTCTGGCATATCCTAGAAAAAGGAGAACTAGTCTTATTTTCTATCTTTTTAAAGCTAGAAATAAGGGCAAACTCCAAGAATCTTAGACTTAAAAGGGTCCTGGAAAACTATCTAGTCCAACATGTGTGTCTTATGGATGAAAAAAAGCAAAGTCCAAAGAAGATGAATGCCTGAGGCAAGGCCAAAAGCGGTGGCATTAGGGTTCTCATCCAGTGAGCTCTTCATCCCACCAAGTTATACCTTTCTTTGGGTTAAGAGCTCTCCAAATCATTGTCAAATTCCTTCCTCTACAAGCCATTCTGCTCTCACACTTACAGGCAGAATTCCTATGTAATGTCTAATGAGAACCTGCAGCTATGTTTTAAATACATCTCACCTTACTCTACTTCCAGGAATGTGGTAGGATTCATTATCACTCCACATACAGATGCACTTTCCAGATTTCATTCCTCAGGTTTACAAACGTGTTTATTACCAAGGGTAAGCTTTTCTATGCTTCAGTTTTCTAAAACAAAGATGAAGGGCCACATACCTAAATACATTCCATTTATTCCAGAAATAATCACTATTATTTTAATGTCCCTGAACGCTGTCAGGTTTACTACATGTAAAACATTAAGGACTCTTAAAAAAAGTTCCTTGGTTTTTAAAAGTGAGAAAACCAATTATTCAGAATAAGGTGGCTTTTCTGTCAAAGACTCTCAAAGTACTTTCAAACTAGAACCACTATCCTCTTTGCAAATGCATCCTTTTCAGGACGTAAAATAAATAAGTCATGCAAGACCATAAACCAACCAAGGCAGAAACAGAACCCAGAAACATCAGGTCAATGAGCCTTCCTCAGTACTACAAAGATACACTCTTGAATACTCAACAGAAATAATCTGTGCCTTTAAACTTTTCAGGACTGGACTTAAAGTTGAATGAAAGGGGCTGCTAGCAAGGAGAGTGGATGAAACATTTGAAAATAATTTGTAGCCCTAAGCCTAAGACATTTTCCTATCTTCCTTCTTATGTTGACTTTTTAGAATAGGAGGTAAGTAAAGCACTTGTAGTGTGTCCTTCAGCTAAGAACAGCTAGGTGTACTTCAGACAACCAGCAAGGTTTGAAGGCAAAGTTTTATTAAGTAGTCACCTCTGAGCAAGATTTCTAAGAAACACTATCTAGCAAAGTGACTCCAGGAGTCTAGCACTGGCTTTGATGAGAAAAAAAAAAGTTGCAAGAGCCAGGCAGCACTAACTTTACTAGAAATCAATTACTTTGAATCGAGGCAATTCTCTTTGAATTCTAAAGATTCACACATTCTTGAACATAGGTATCATCTGCCCTAATGAGGACTCTCACACAAGCACACAGACACACACAAATACAAATAAGATAACTGCAGCAAAAATATACTGTGCCCAGCTTTATAAATCCATGCAATTTACTTGAAATTTTAGTGTTTATATGGGTAAACACTACATTTACACACATCCCCTCCCAGAGATGCTTTATTGTTTAAAGGGAAGGAAATTTAATGACGTTAAACTAATTAGAAACTATGCTTTTTTATTTTATTATAAAAGCTTGCTTTCTTCATCTCTCTTTTGTGCCCGTCTCCCTTGTATCTCTGCAAAAAAACATTCTCCCAACCTATACCTATGTGAATCCTAACTAAACTAGAGGACGTTTCCCAAGTCCTATGCCTCCATCCAAGTAATCACAAACTATTCCTGCCAATACAGATCACTCCCTTCTCAAAATAGGAACCATACAAAGAAACACAGTGAACTCTTTCTGTTGTCATGTGTATTCACTCCTTCCTCAACTAGCTAAAGAAAGAGTTCCTTGAGTACAAAAACCTCACTCCATACTTAACTTAGTTGTCCCCTTTGTGCCTGGACACTGGGTTATGCTTTCCAAAAATAACCTCAGTTAAGTGTCTGTATTTTGGAAGGGAAGTGTATTAAGCATTTTTTAAAATCCTTCGCCAAATATCAACTGTTATAAAGCTTACTAAAATGAGATTTTTACCATCAATTATTTTATAAGTATTGGTTTCATTTACTCTAAGGGCACGTGCTTTGGAGAGGTAGTCAGGTCAGAGTCCCAGCTCCATCACTTTCTAGATGTGTGACCCTGAGCAAAATTTTTCTTTATCTGGATAACAGAACCATCCTGAGAGAGTTATTGATGAGATAATGCATGCAAACCTCTTAGCATCTGCCTAATAGATGGTCAACAAATGGTAGCTATTATTATTACTTTGTGAATAATAAGGAAAGAAGAGTGACACTGCATTACTGTTGTAATGTACTTTGTTTAGTTATTTACATATGCCAACACCTAGGTCTGACGAATTATATACAAACATCAAAAAACGACATCTCTAACAAAAATAAGGAGGTGCGGTCTGGAGACCTTGTGGGGAAGGGATATTTTTGGAAGAAGAAAATGATTTTTTTAATATTTTTGTTGTTAATTTAAATAAAATTCACTTTCTGTTCACTCTTCTTCAATTAGAGTTAAGTCTTTAAAGATTATGAAGTGTTGCTTATAAAACAGTAACAGGGCATTATTTTTATTCTGTGTAACTAATTTTAAAAGACTGGGCTTAGATTTTTGGTAGAGTGGACCAGGTTAGAACACAGGAGTGCGGAAGCAGATAAATGTGGTTTCCCCATCTATAATTAATACGACACATCTGTTAACTTTCTGTTCAAACTGTGCTCCAGAAATTTAGTGAGAAAATCGTTTACTCAATAACCAGATAGGGTTTATTGATGTGCACTGTTTCATTAATATTAGGCAGGTACAGGAAACATAAGAACACCTACCAATCTGCTCTTCAAGCTCTAGAGGAAACACAAAAACAGGCCAAAACCCCATGAACCCAAGATGATAGGACACTCAACTCTGACCACAAGATGATTCAGAAAAGTTGGAAACAAAATCTTATAACCAAGGAAGCAAGAATCTTAGGATCAAAACACAAAGACTTTAACTAATGCCCAGCCACAATGGTAGTCAATGAATATTTGTTATAAATCAGGAAATTATCTTAATTTTGAGTCCTCGGAACCTAGCACAGTGCCTGGATCAAAGAATATTGGCTAAATCAAAGAACAAATGTATTTAATGAATAGTATAAAAGAGAATCCAGAATATAGCTATTCTCCCTGCTTTAAAACATTAAAATAGATATGGGGGCTTTTAAATATTAGATATACAAAATATAAAACAGAAGAAAAAACCTAAGGCTACTCTCCAGAACAAAAAAAACACAAGCAAATGCCCCCAGTTTGTGAACCTGTGACATCTTTAGCAATCAATTCAACCTGTATGTTCTACCTATCACCAATACACTCTTACTGTCAACATCTAGAGGCACCAGAAATCTGCTATACTTGATTTATATTCCTCTTTCTTTTAGAATTATGGCAATCTTCACTATCAATATAATGGATGGTAAATTTTGTTTTTGCACATTTTAAACATTACAAACAAACCAAAATGCTTGTTTCTAAATTCTATCTATGTAAGGGATGACTGGCTCAGGCCTCAACCTTCTGGAATTATTTCACCAGAAATCTAACAATTCCCTCTTCACAATGGAGCTCTAAACAACTTCCTCAAAAATAACACTGCTCTAAAAATAGGTTATCAACATATTCTGACTAGCAGCCAATCTAAAACTTCCTTCCACTGCAAAAGAACCTAACAACTGAAAAATGAGCCAAAGGTAAGGACATTTTATGCATATAAAACTATTTTGTAAAATTTTAACACCTCAATTTACAACTGACTGGTTAAGATAATATTAATTTGTGCTCACATTTTGATTTTATTTTTAAGACATTAGGCTAAAGTTAACATTCTTCTTATAATGAGATTGTTTTGGCAAAATTCTGCAATATCCCACTCCTATCATGAGGATGGCAACAAGGAAAAGCAAGCACATACTTCTGGAGACTAGATTCGGACACATTTGATGAAAGACAGCTCCAACCTTCCCTTAAAAACAGGCCCACTTTTCTGACACACCAATTCACTTACCTCTCCCATCGCTCTTCCCTCCAGAGCAAGTGCTTGAAAATCGTGATTCAGTTCATCCATAGAACGTACCTATTGTTTAGAATAGAGGAGGGAAAAGTTCCAAGTTAGCATCTTGAATTTTACATACACATTAAACACAACTGAAAAGCTTTTCTATGTTTACTTTCAGATATTGACAAGACAATAACAATAATCAAGTGACTGAGATTAAACATTCACTTACCTTTAACCATCAGCTTTCAGCAATGACCCCTGCTTTCTCCCCTCCCATTCCCTTTTGTTTTCAAACATGAAAAACACATAATCCAGAAAAAGAAAAAGCAAATTCCATCACACAAGAATTACGGTAAAGGGCTTCCCTGGTGGCGCAGTGGTTGGGAGTCCACCTGCCAATGCAGGGGACACGGGTTTGAGCCCTGGCCCGGGAGGATCCCACATGCCGCGGAGCGGCTGGGCCCGTGTGCCACAACTACTGAGCCTGTGCTCTAGAGCCCGTGTGCCACAACTACTGAAGCCCACGCGCCTGGAGCCCGTGCTCCGCAACAAGAGAAGCCACCGCAATGAGAGGCCCGCGCACTGCAGCGAGGAGTGGCCCCCGCTCGCCGCAAGTACAGAAAGCCTGCACACAGCAACGAGGACCCAACGCAGCCAAAAATAAATAAATAAATTAAAAAAAAAAAAAAAAAAAAAGAATTACGGTAGGGACTTCCCTGGTGATCCAGAGGTTAAGAATCCACCCTCCAATACAGGGATGCGGGTTCGATCTCTGGTTGGGGAACTAAGATCCCACATGCCATGGGGCAACTAAGCCTGCGCGCTCTAGAGCCCGCGTGCCACAACTAGAGAGCCCACGTGCTGCCACTACTGAGCCTGCATGCCGCAACTAAGACCCAAAGCAGCCAAATAAATAAATAAATAGATAGATAAATAAATAAATAAGGAAGCAGAGTCTTTTAAAAAGAGAGAGAGAATTACGGTAGCTGTATTTCATACATTTTGACTTAATAAGTAAAGATCAACATGTTGAAGAGCAATGATGTATGTAGATGACTATGTGACCTAAACCTTGCTACTGACTCAAAGACCACAGTCCTTATGAAAACTGACTCAAAGACCACAGTCCTTGTGAAAACAGTTAAGTACAAATTAGGGGACTCATTTGATCCAAGCCAGTATTTCTTTGATAAACCTCAGGGAAAGGCGCTACAAACTATATAACGGAGTGCCCTCAACATTTCTCCATATTGGAATATCTCTGGGGGCTCCTAGAATCTGAAAACCAGGAGAAATAAAAAATAGCACATATCACAAGGATCTCTTCAAACTTTACTTATCATTAAATGTACTACCCACATCATAACAATCTTTCTAGACTTCAATTAACTCATCTCCAAGATCATTACTACAAGGTAATATTTAAGAGCAAGAATGAAGTGTGGAATAGATTATGCAAAACAGTCATAATTCAAAAGCCCTTTACTGTCCAATAGTCTACTAGTCCTCTCAGTTATGAGCAACAAGCCACCTTTGCTGCCTGAGGCTAGAGTAATGTCCCTTGTTTATTAAAGAGGAAGGCTATTCTTTTTTTTTTTAACACCTTTATTAGAGTATAATGGCCTTACAATGGTGTGTTAGTTTCTGCTTTATAACAAAGTGAATCAGTTATACATATACATATATATCCCCATATCTCCTCCCTCTTGCATCTCCCTCCCACACTCCTTATCCCACCCCTCTAGGTGGTCACAAAGCACCGAGCTGATCTCCCTGTGGTATGCGGCTGTTTCCCACTAGCTATCTATTTTACATTTGGTAGTGTATATATGTCCATGCTACTCTCTCACTTCGTCCCAGCTTACCCTTCCCCCTCCCCGTGTCCTCAAGTCCATTCTCTACGTCTGCGTCTTTATTCCTGTCCTGCCCCTAGCTTCTTCAGAACCATTTTTTTTTTTTTAGATTCCATATATATGTGTTAGCATACGGTATTTGTTTTTCTCTTTCTGACTTACTTCACTCTGTATGACAGACTCTAGGTCCATCCACCTCACTACAAATAACTCAATTTCGTTTCTTTTTATGGCTGAGTAATATAAAGAGGAAAGCTATTCTGCCTACCTGAGGAACACTGCTGATTGCCTGAAGCAGGACTTTCTCAAACCCCCTCATCCAATCATCACTACCTCCAAATGTATGTGAACAATTTCTAGTAGTGGGTAAATGCAAAGAGAGTCAAACAACAGACAGGCAGGGAGAGGGTAGAGTATGGAGCACAAACCTGAATACAGTTGGGGGAACCGATTTAAGGATTTTATTAACATGCTGACTGAATACCACCCCAATAATCTTAATTTGACTGAACTGTCACCACATAAAAACAGTCACATTGTTTTATTTTATTTTATTTTATTTTATTTTTTTTTTTGGCTGTGTTGGGTCTTCTTTGCTGTGCATGGGCTTTCCCTAGTTATGGCGAGTGGAGGCTACTCTTCCTTGCAGCGAGGGCTTCTCATTGCAGTGGCTTCTCTTTTTGCAGACCACGGGCTCTAGGCGCACAGGCTCAGTAGTTGTGGCGCGCGGGCTCTAGAGCACAGGCTCAGTAGCTGTGGCGCTCAGGCTTAGTTGCTCCGCGGCATGTGGGATCTTCCTGGACCAGGGTTCGAATCTGTGCGGATTCATAATCACTGCACCACCAGGGAAGACCCGGTCGCATTGTTTTAAATTACACATTTTCAAAACCCAGAGCTGACACTATGCTACAAATGATACACTGTGTCACTAAGATGTAACAGTTTTGGGATGCTTGACAAAAATGTAAATTTATAAAATTCAAAATGACACTAAATTTAAGCCATATGAGAACAAAGAGACAGAGAGATAAGGCTTGTTATTGTGGTAAAACAGTTTCAAAGGGCCTTGAAACAGAAGCTAGGCTCACAGTACAAGGCGTTTACATTATTTCAGTAAGCACACTGAATAAGCTCCTAAACTACAGGTGCTAAAAATAAGGAGGGGGGAGGGGAGATGAGGACAGCATCTTAGCTAAATTCTACAAACGTCAGATAAAATCATTTTGAACCTTCAGGCCAGAGTTAACGTTTACAAAGCATGTAAATTAAAGACATAAAGTTCTACATCTAGCTTTTTCTGTGGAATCTAAACATGCATTTAACTAGATGCTAGGCGTTTCTTGAAAATCCAAAAACCTACAAATAGTTTTAACCAAGAATGTTGGAATTTTATTTATATTTCCCAAGAAAAAAGTAGGAGTGGCTACAAAAATGAAAAAAATAAAGTAGAAATGGTAAGGGAAGGCAGAGAACATGCAATATGCCTATTTATGTAATCATTACAACAATCTCACAGTAATTATTCCCATTTAAGAGATTAGAACTGAGCCTCACAGAAATGCCTTCCCCAACCACTGCCGAGTAGGGAAGAGTGTTTAGATGGCATTTCCAGGATCTAAATCCAGATGTTCCAATTCAAAGTGCAATGTCCTTTCTATGCTATCAAGCTGCCTCCAGGGCAGCCACAGGAAGTTTCCACCCCCAGATAGAAGAACTGCCTTCACAGCTTTTGCCGTGGGCTTTGATGAGTCTGCTCTCTTGGTCTTCTCGCCTTTGCTTTCCACTGTCTCCTCCCCCTACCTTCAAAATTTGCCCGTCCTTCCCTCACAGCAATTTCCATCCCTTCTATACTGCCTTCCCACCCACCCATCATTCTCTCTCCTACCATGTTTTATCTGCTGGCTCGCTCACGCTCTCAGGTCTCCTCTCCCTCTCTTTAGCTCTCTGTTCACCTCCTCCAGCTCTCCCTCTTCCAGGGTCTCTCTCTCTGCCTCACATACAAGGTGAACCACTACTCCTCCTACCTCCTGTAGACGAGAATGGAGCTTTTGCTAGTACAGAAACTCCATTTTAAACCATTTACCCACAGTTGAGTAGACAAGATAAACCAAGTCACTCTCACAAAAGTGTTTTTAACTAGTCAGGAACTTATTGTTTATAATGGGAGCTATACCTGGTATGGTCATCAACACCAGGCAGACTCTCAACAAAATTCTTCCTAGGAAACAAAACTAATGATCAAAAGAAGACGCTCAGGAATCAAGAAAAATCAAATGATGAAAACAGACAACTGTAAGAAACTTCTTGGGCAGCTAACAAAGAAACCTCTTCTATCATAAAGGAGAAAAGCTGGCTGGTAAATTATAATCAAAGAAAATGCTCCCATCAGGACAGAACTATCTTTTCAAGTTCTTGTACTCTACACCTCTCCCCCTTTCTCTAGCATTCAATTTGAGTGAAGGGTTAATGTTAATTTCTAGTATGACTTACTAATTCCATCTTCACTTTTGCTAAATGTCTGTAATACTTCCTTCCTTCCACTAAATAATCTTATCACCTCTGGTTTCACAAAACTATTTCCTATTTTTCTCTGTGGGCTACTTGCCAGTTGCCCATCTCACACCCATCCAGGACTTTCTCTACTGAGGCCCCAACCCATAAAAGCATCTTTTACTCCCTTTACTAAAGAGGCAAAGTGAGAAAACCACGTTAGTGTCTGACCTACCTCATATTTCCTCACTTCATCCCACCCAAGAATATCATCTGTACAAATGACCTAGCTTCTGAGTTTCCTTTCCATTTCCCAGATACCAGAACTTTCTTTTGTAAGCCTCAACACCTGTCTTCTTCTTCTAACATGAATCTTGTCCTAACTAGAATCATAATTTTGCAAATTAAGTTGGTGTTTTACCACACAGGAAGTTATAAAATCAAAACAGATAAACCCAGAACTATACATCACATTTGAAAAATGAAAAATTAAGCAAAAGCATCACTTTACAAGTCTTTAAGAATTATATTCTAAAGTGCACTCCTTGAGAAGTCCTACTTACCATACCCAACATCCCATACTTATCAGAATCAATGAATGATACACACTTCACTATTTCCATCTGTAAAACTGAGATAACACTGGCTACTTTATACGTTTGCTATGAAGATTAAATGAGGGACTTCCCTGGTGGCACAGTAAGTAAGAATCCGCCTGCCAATGCAGGGGACACGGGCTCGAGCCCTGGTCCAGGAAGATCCCACATGCCACGGAGCAACTAAGCCGGTGCACCGCAACTACTGAGCCTGCGCTCTAGAGCCTGTGAGCCACAACTACTGAAGCCCATGTGCCTAGGTCCATGCTCCGCAACAAGAGAAGCCACCGCAATGAGAAGCCCGCGCACCACAACGAAGAGTAGCCCCCACTCACCGCAACTAGAGAAAGCCCGCGTGCAGCAACGAGGACCCAACGCAGCCATAAATAAATTCATTAAAAAATATATTAAATGAGACATGTCCAATACCTAGTAGGCATTTATTCAACTATATCCACCTCACAGGTTATTCTCTTTAATACTGAAATGTCCCCATACATCCATCTCTTCTTTCCCTATCCTCAGTTAGCAAAGGGTAGGTTTTGGTCATTCCGGGGAGGTGAGCCTCTCTCTATAGGTCAGCGTTTTCATAATCAATATTAGAAGTACCTAGATCACACAAACGTCTAATTTATTTTCTAAAACTTAGCATTTCAAAGTACAACCATTTTTCTCTCTTCTCAATTCCCAGCTAATCCTCAATTCAGAGAAACTTCCATTCTAATCCATTCAGAAACTTCCAACATATAAAAATAAAAATCATCACTAGTTCAAGCTCATGTTTTTTCCGTTCTCATAAAAAAAAAAAAAATAAAGTCACCTTCTCAAATTCCTTCATTCCCTGATTTCCATACCACTATGGTCTCCTGGTTCTCCTCCTACTTCTCTATTTAGATTTTTGTCTCCCTTTTGGCCAGCCAACATTGCAGTCAAGGAAAAAAAAAAAAACACTGAAACTCAGACTTGGGTATAAAGGAATCCAAATTTAAGAAGTTAATGATCCAAATATGTAGCAAATTACATTTATCAGATTTTCAAGCAGATATATATTACTGAACATTAAATCTCAAAGAACAAAGCGGTTACCATGGTGGTCCATGCAGTCCAATATAAAAGACCTAAAAAAGAAGCAACTTTTGAGAGCATTCTGGCTCAGTTCTTGGCCTTACTTTACTAGCATTCCTGTCCTTGGATTGCTGTCCCTTAACTGCTCAGGGTGTCTTTACAATGAATGTCCCTTCACTTGAGCTAGTTTGGCCAGTTCTCTGTTGATTGTATACAAGAACCAAACTCAAACACAATAGGTACCACAAAGTTGGTATTTATGAAATCACTCTGGAAGTCTATATTTTAAAACAGTAATCAGAGCTATGTAGTGCACTTGGAAAAATAAAGTTCAACAAATCAACACTTTTTTGAATATTTTCTTTTTTTTTTTTTTTTTTTTAGCTAAATGTTTTTTTTTTTCACACACACACACTGTATTTTATTTTTACAAGAGATAAATAGACTGACACCAAGCATTGTACATGGATGACCACAACAAAAGCAACAATGATTGCAATTACCAAACATGAAACACACTCATACTATGTCATAATATTGACATTCAGTCCAGTAATCCTTCACTGTTGAATATTTTCTAACAGACATATTTCAAGACACCTGCCTAGAAAGGACAACATTGTGATTCCCACCACCTCTGGCCACAAACAATTATAACAAAAGTATTCTCCTGAATGGCCAAACCCCTAGTACCTGAAAAGAAATGATAAACTGACCTAATCAGATACCTCTCCTTAGCATTCAGGCCAGATAGCAATGGAGAGATAAAGTGAAATTCCCTAAAGACTTGGCAGTTGTAGCTGTCATTTTGGGTCAAGTATAACCTGGTGAATAAGCAGTAGATGGTCAACACAAAGAAGAGAAAGAATGTGCTGAAAAAAATCAGAGACAAGAGACTATGGAACCCCTATGGAAACAGAAAAGCCTCCTAGTGCCCAGGAGGCCCACGTATATATTTCCTGCTCTGGGGTTCAGAGAGAATCCCTGGTGTTCCTTCATTTAATGCCCTGAATTTTTGCTAAGTAGAAAAGACTTCTATACCTTGAGACTAAAACTGCCTTTACTAAAATATTTATTTCCTCAACCACTGAATCTCAGTTATCAAGCACTTTTCTCCTCCACACCTTTGTTCCCCTGGAGGATTTTTTGCAAAGGCAAGCCTAGATCACGATGGCTCCATTTCACTAACATAGATCCAGAACAATACAAGCAGAAGAGGTGGTGCCAAGAACCATTACAGGAAGGAGATACCAGAGAGAAAAAGCCAGCAAATGCAGGAGAAACTTGAGCAATGAGAAGAAATGGAATACGAGGATTAACCTAATCTGAATTTAATCATTAAGGGAAAAACATTTAATAAGTCTGTTCTACACCATCTTCTGCTTTCTTGTATCTGTATTATAAATAACAACAACAAATATTTACTGAGACTTACTTTGTGCCAGGTCCTGTCCTATAAAAATATTTATATGCTGTATGATCTCTTTAATATTCGTAACAATTTGAAAATGCAGGTACTCTTATCCCCATTTTGTGAGAAACGCAAAAAGTTATCACATTCCTCTAATAAAATATAAATAAATAAACATTTTTCTTGATTACTGGGAAAAAACAAAAACAAAAGACTACTCTTTAAGCTTAGGAGGAGGCAAACCCTACTACGTGATCTTATTTATTCATTGTTAATAGCAACACTAAATACCAGCATTTGCTGAGTTTTCAAGGCACTGTACTGCAAAATAGACATTATTCCATTTTATAGATGAGGACCAAGGTTCAGAGGCATGATCTGTCTAAAGTCATACAGCAGATAAAGATCAGAAGTGGAATTCAAATTCAGCTCTCTATCCCCTTTACTAGCGCTTCTTTCTGTTCTCATCAAAGACAAGCACAAAGGCTCCAGGACACCTGGCTTAAACAGCTGTTGTTCTGGAAACTGATTACTACACTGTTTTTTTTTTCTAATTCTATTTATTTATTCATTTATTTTATTTTTGGTTGCGTTGGGTCTTCGCCACTGCGCGTGGGTTCTCTCCAGTTGTGGCGAGCGGAGGCCACTCCTCGCCGTGGTGAGTGGGCTTCCCATCGCGGTGGCCTCTCCCGTTGCGGAGCACGGGCTCCAGGGGCACCGGCTTCAGCAGTTGCGGCTCGCGGGCTCTAGAGCACAGGCTCAGCTGCCCCGCAGCATGTGGGATCCTCCCGGATCAGGGCCCGAACCCGCGTCCCCCGCATTGGCAGGCGGACTCTTAACCACTGTGCCACCAGGGAAGCCCTACACTATTTTTATACAGGAGGAAAATGAAGTCACCACAGCAGCCAGGATTAGGCTGAATTTCCATTTTTTTATTATTATTTATCATTAAAAACTGCTACTACCTTGGACTTCCCTGGTGACGCAGTGGTTAAGAATCCGCCTGCCAATGCAGGGTACACGGGTTCAAGCCCTGGTCTGGGAAGATCCCACATGCCATGGAGCAACTAAGCCCGTGCGCCACAACTACTGAGCCTGTGCTCTAGAGCCTGCTAGCCACAACTGCTGAGCCCGTGTGCCACAACTACTGAAGCCCGCGTGCCTAGAGACCGTGCTCTGCAACAAGAGAAGCCACTGCAATAAGAAGCCCGGGCACCACAACAAAGAGAAGCCCCTGCTTGCCGCAACTACAGAAAGCCTGTGAGCAGCAATTAAGACCCAACGCAGCCAAAAGTAAATAAATTTATTAAAAAAAAAAAACTGCTACTACCTTTGGCAATTAAATACCATTAAAGTTCCAGATTATATAATGTGTTGATGGCATTCAGCTAGGATAGTTAACAGACCCAAGTGATAAACTGTAAGTTATCAAAACTGATTTGCTACCATACTACCATAATATATACACCTCATGGAAATGTCAGCACTTCCTAAACATAAAAGAAAACAATTTATAAAGTAAAAAGAATAAATAATATTTTTAGAAGCAGTTAATAAAGCCTATGATACTAGTGACTTTTAACTACAAAAACCTCACAATTGCCGGTTCTGACGGTCTTCATCTTAATTTCACCAATCATGATCAAGCTGAAATCAGTAAGGAGAGCAAGGCCATTTTAACTAGAGAGAGAAACTGTCTAATTGATACGGAAGAACCTAATAAGTGTAAAACTTAAGATAATGATAAATCTTATCTCCACTTGTCTGGAAACTACTACCTGTAGCAATCTGTCTGAATGGTATACTCCTGACTTCCAAAAGAACAAATTCCAAAAGCATGAAAGAGACTCCTACACAACTACTATTATAGATCA
This sequence comes from Balaenoptera borealis, assembly GCF_965194805.1. Lineage (NCBI taxonomy): Eukaryota > Metazoa > Chordata > Mammalia > Artiodactyla > Balaenopteridae > Balaenoptera > Balaenoptera borealis. Next base: position 169,696,827 of record NC_138860.1, on the reverse strand, counting down.
CACTTACAACAAAAAATGGTTATTTGCAAATAGAGAATACATCAAGGGGCTTCATTAGCAGTAAAAGTTTCATTCTGAAATACCAATCTCAAAAGATGACATATGGAAAAAGCAAAAAAACTAAATCAAGAATGTTCACCAGAAGTTCTTGAATCGAGTTGTGGCAAATGCGTAAGTATCAGGCTCTTTTCAAACAATGAAACTAAATTTAATATATTTGCAATCATTGGAATCTTACCAGCAGAGTGTAAGAATCTATGTAAATAATGTGAAAATAACAAATATTCGTCCACAAAAAAGACACACAATTCACTTTTCCAAACTTTTGCTAATATTAAATTTTTTGAGATTCACTTTGTCATCCCTGTGCTCACTAATGGACAGGTAATAGTAGGCATGAAAGGCTTGTAATAATTTTTACCATAAGAATAGTCTGTGAAAGAAAACAAATTATGGGCCTCCACAGCTATTGATATAAATGTTCTACAAATTGTAAGACAGTGCATATTTTTTAACAGATGTACAACTTAGACCACCAGTGAAAACAACAATTGTGAAAAGTAAGTGGAAGAACTATCAACTACAAGGCATGCCTACAGTGGTAGTCTCTGCGGATTGATTCGGGGGTGAGAGGGGGACTACTTATATAAAGACTGCTTCTCTAGTTAATCTGTTCTCCCTTTTCGACAGAGGAGTGGAGAAATTTACAATGAAGTTCAAAGACCATGATACAGGTGTCTTACTGCCTTCTCAACCACTGAAATAACATCTACTAAGTAGCAAAACTGCACTTTAGCAATAGTGCCATGGCAGTTTGTCTTATCTCCCTAAAAGTAAACCCCACAGTATTAAAAACATGACAGGCATTACATACAAATATTTGTAATGTGAGAAATTACCCTCAGTCTCAGGAGTGACAAAATAGCAGAAACAGGACTTCCACAGCCAGCTTCTTTAAAATGATTCTTATCTTGCTTAAAAGAACACACTGTCATGCTTTTTCGAGCTTTTCAAGAAAGAAATTTGACAATATGTATCAAGTTTTATAAACGTTCATGCCTTTTGATCCAGTAATTCTACTTCTAGGAATTCAGCCTAAGCAAATAACCAGAAATATGGGCAAAGATTTGTTATTGAAGATCTTCATCATGGCACTGTGATGTGAAAAGTGGTTTGAGGGACTTCCCTGGTGGTCCAGTGGTTAAGATGCTGCACTTACAAAGCAGGGGGCGCAGGTTTGAACCCTGGTTGGGGAACTAAGATCCCACATGCCGCATGGTCAAAAAAATAAGAAAAAAAATTGCAAAATATTTTTTTAAAGTGCACAATAAGCACCTTTGCTTATAAAGCTTATTCTTTTAGTTGATTAAGATGTTTCTAGAAGAGGATTATTGGTTTGAAAGGTAATAATATACTAAAGACTTCATAAATGTTAAATTTATTTTCAGAAGCTTCTTTCTGATTTTCATTGGCATTATAGAAAACGTAGAAACTACTGATGAAGTTTTAGGTTAACATTTGAGTATATTACCTTCCAGTCTTATTTTGTGTATGTCTCTATATGGAAATATATACATATCATTTTATGTATGTAGATTTGTGGCCTATTATAGAATCCTTACACATAAACGTATTCTCTAAGACTTTAAAAAATGTTTTAAGTAGCTACATAAAATTCTGTAAATGAATATATGCTGTATTTAATAATTCCTGCTGTATTTAAACTTTTTCAAACCACTTTTTTAAAATAAATTTTTATTTTACTTTATTTATTTATTTATTTACTTGGCTGCATCGTGTCTTAGTTGTGGCATGCGGGATCTTCGTTGAGGCATGCAGGATTTTTTTGTTGCGGTGCACGGGCTTCTCTCTAATTGTGGAGTGCGAGTTTTCTCTTCCCTAGTTGTGGTGCGCAGGCTCCAGGGTGTTTGGGCTCAGTAGTTGTGGCTCGCGGGCTTAGCTGCCCTGCGGCATGTGGGATCTTAGTTCCCCCACCAGGGATCGAATTCGCATCCCCTGTATTGGAAGGAAGATTCTTAACCAGTTTAATCCCTGGCTGGGGAACTAAGATCTTGCAAGCTGCCATGCGCGGCCAAAAAAAAAAAAAAACAAGGAACTAAGTACTGATACATGCTACAATGTGCATGAACCTTAAAAACATGCTAAGTGAAAGAAGCCAGACACAAAAGGCCACATATTATATGATTCCATTTATATGAAATATCCAAAACAAACAAATGTAGGGAGACAAGAATAGGTTTTTGTTTGCCAGGGACTTAGGAAAGGGGGAAATTGACAATGACTACTAATGAGTACAGGGTTTCTTCTGGGAGTGCTAAAAATGTTCTAGTGTTAGAAAGCATGATGGTTGCATAGCACTATAAAAACACTAAACCAAATTGTAAACTTAAGGGTGAACTTTATGGTATGTGAATAATATCTTAATAAAGCTGTTTTTTAAAACTAGGAGGGGCTTCTCTGGTGGCACAGTGGCTAAGAATGCCTGCCAATGTAAGGGACACAGGTTTGAGCCCTGCTCCGGGAAGATCCCACATGCCGCGGAGCAACGAAGCCCATGCACCTCAACTACTGAGCCTGCGCTCTAGAGCCCACCAGCCACAACTACTGAGCCCACGTGCTGCATCTACTGAAGCCCGTGCTCTAGAGCCCGTGCTTAGCAACAAGAGAAGCCCACGCTCTAGAGCCCGTGCTTAGCAACAAGAGAAGCCCGCGCACCACAACGAAGAGTAGCCCCCATTCCCCGCAACTAGAGAAAGCCTGCATGCAGCAACGAAGACCAAACACAGCCAAAAATAATAAATAAATAAATAAAAATAAATTTTAAAAAATAAAAATAAAATAAAATCTTTTTAAATAAATAAAAATAGGAGATGGCAAACACTTTCTGTAACATGTCAAATTAACAAATAATACAGGCTGGGACTTCCCTGGTGGTCCAATGGTTAAGAATCCACCTTCCAATGTAGGGGACGCATGTTCGATCCCTGGTCGGGGAACTAAGATCCCACATGCCATGGGGCAACTCAACCCGTGCCACAACTACTGAGCTCATGCACCATAACTAGAGAGCCTGCATGCTACAACGAAAGATCCTGCATGCTGCAATGAAGATTCCGTGTGCCGCAATTAAGACCCGATGCAGCCAAATAAATAAATAAATATTTTTAAATAAATAAATAATATAGGCTTTGCAGGCTACACAGGGTCTTTGTCATGTATTCTTTGTTTTTATTTTCAACTACACATTTAAAAATGTAAAAACCATTCTTAGCTCAAGAGCCATACATAAACAGGCAGCAAGCTAGATTTGGCAGGGAGGCCATAGTTTGCCAAACCTGTTTTAAAAATAAGCCATTCCTAAAATGTTTACAAGTGAATGTGCGCTAAGTTAACGCTGATCCAAAAACTAAGCAAAGATCTCTTATCAAACTTATAAATAGAGCTTCCACAAATGTTACTGGATAAACGGAACATAGGGAAACATATCAAACAGAATTTAGTACTTTTATTAATAGTTAAGATCACATATTGGGTTGGCCAAAAGGTTCATTCGGTTTTTCCGTAAGATGGCTCTAGTAGCACTTAGTTGTCTTTAACTTCATTCGAAACAATTTTGTTAGACTGTAAGTGACAGCTGTCATATCAGCGTGCATTTAAGAAAAGACTTATCAAAATTGGTGAATTTTTGTGTTGCCATATTCATACTGAAGATGGAAGAAAAAAGCAACATTTTCAGCATACTATCCTTTGTTATTTCAAGAAAGGTAAAAACGCAACTGAAATGCAAAAAAAGATCATGTAGTGTATGGAGAGGTGCCGTGACTGATCAAAAGTGTCAAAAGTGGTTTGCGGGATTTCCCTAGTGGTCCAGTGGTTAAGAATCCGCCTTCCAATGCAGGGGACTCGGGTTCGATCCCTGGTCGGGGAACTAAGATCCCACATGCCGCGGGGCAACTAAGCCCGAGAACCACAACTACTGAGCCCGTAAGCGACAACTACCGAGCCCGTGCGCTCTGAAGCCCGCACGCACCTCAATGAAAGATCCCACATGCTGCAACAAAGATCCTGCATGCTGCAACTAAGACCCAACACAGCCAAATAAATTTTTTTTTAAAAGTGGTTTGAGGGGCTTCCCTGGTGGTGCAGTGGTTAAGAATCCACCTGCCAATGCAGGGAACACGGGTTCAAGCCCTGGTCCAGGAAGATCCCACATGCCACGGAGCAACTAAGCCCAGGCGCCACAACTACTGAGCCTGCGCTCTAGAGCCCACGAGCCACAACTACTGCACCCACGGGCCACAACTACTGAAACCCGTGCACCCAGAGCCCGTGCTCTCCAACAAGAGAAGCCACTGCAATGAGAAGCCCATGCACCTCAACTAAGAGTAACTCCCACTTGCCACAACTAGAGAAAGCCTGCACGCAGCAACGAAGACCCAATGCAGCCAAAATTTAATTAATTAATTAATTAATTTTTAAAAAGTGGTTTGCAAAGTTTTGTGCTGGAGATTTCTTGCTGGACGATGCTCCACAGTCGGGTAGACCAGTTGAAGTTGATAGCGATCAAATCGAAACATTAACTGACAACAATCAACGTTATACCACTCGGGAAATAGCCGACATACTCAAGATACCCAAATCAAGAGTTGAAAATCATTTGCACCACCTTGGTTATGTGAATCGCTTTGATCTTTGGGTTCCACATAAGTTAAACGAAAGAAACCTTCTTGACCATATTTCCGCATGCAATTCTCTACTGAAACATAACGAAAACATTCTGTTTTTAAAACAAATTGTGACAGGCAATGAAAAGTGGATACTGTACAATAACGTGGAATGGAAGAGATCACAGGGCAAGCAAAATGAACCACCACCAACCACACCAAAGGCCGGTCTTCATCCAAAGACAGTGATGGTGTGCATATGGTGGGACTGGAAGCGAGTCCTCTATTATGAGCTCCTTCCAGAAAACTAAACGATTAATTCCAACAAGTACTGCTCCCAATTAGACCAACTGAAAGTAGCACTCGATGAAAAGCATCCAGAATTAGTCAACAGAAAACGCATAATCTTCCATCAGGATAACGCAAGACCGCATGTTTCTTTGATGACCAGGCAAAAACTGTTACAGCTTGGCTGGGAAGTTCTGATTCATCCGCTGTATTCACCAGACATTTCACCTCTGGATTTCCATTTATTTAGGTCTTTACAAAATCCTCTTAATGGAAAAAATTTCAATTCCCTGGAAGACTGTGAAAGGCACCTGGAACAGTTCTTTGCTCAAAAAGATAAAAAGTTGTGGGAAGATGGAATTATGAAGTTGCCTGGAAAATGGCAGAAGGTAGTGGAACAAAAGGGTGAATACGTTGTTCAATAAAGTTCTTGGTGAAAATGAAAAATGTGTCTTTCATTTCTACTTAAAAGCCGAAGGCACTTTTTGGCCAACCCAATAAAACTAAGACAAGAATTAAAAACCATATTAAAAAATAAAGATAGCTGCTCACATGAGAAGATGTTGAACACCATTAGCCATCAGGGAAACACAGATTAAGACCACAATGAGATATCATTACATATGTATCAGAATGGCTAAAATAAAAAACAGTAATACCACGAAATGCCGTTGAGCGCACAGAAAAATTGTATTATTCAAACATTACTCGTCCAGAAAACAACTTGGCAGTTTCTTTAGAAACTAGACATGCAACTACCATTATTACCTAGCAATTGGACTCCTGGGCTTTTATCTGATGTTCACACAAAAACCTGCACATGAATGTTCACAGCAGCTTCATTTATAATAACTAAAAACTGGAATCAGCCCAGATGTCCTTCAACAGGTTAAACAAACTATGGTGCTTCTGCACCATGCACACTATGCAGCAATAAAAAGGAATGGCCTACCACAGGCAACAACTTGGATGAGACTCCAGAAAAGTATGCACAGCAAAAAAGGCCAGTCCCCACCAAAGGCTGTATGTATGGTATGACTCCATTTATATGACTTTTTTGAAATGACAAAATTGTAGAAATGCAGAATAGGACAGATTAGTGGTTGGGGGGGAGGCCCCCCCCAACCCCTGCAAAGGGAAAGGGGGTGTGTAAAAAGGGCTACTCAAGGGTCCCTTGTTGTTTTGGAACTATTCAGCACTTTGTGGTGGTAAGTATATGAACCTATACAGATGGTAAAATTATATTGAACTTCATACACATACACACACACACACAAACAGACCCAAATGAGTACAAGTAAAACTGGAGAGATGTGAATAGGACTGGATAGATTTTAACAACATCAATAACCTAGCTGTGATGCTATACTACACAATGTTACCTGCAAAGGTTATACTGTAAAATGGGGAAATAGAGGAAAGTATACAAAGGATCTCTCTGTATTATTTCTTACAACTGCAGGAATCAACAAATAACTAAGTCAAAATTTTAATTTAAAGAAAGATGACTGCTATGAAGAAACAATGAAGATATAACTTAAAATGATGGTTCCCAAGCACGAAAACTAAAATAATCAAATATATAACCAAAGGAACCTTTCTCAAGCTACAAAACTACGCAGCTCTCACCCACATAGCACACAAAAATCACATCCTGACCAAACTACCCTAAATTTGGAGAATTCTAAAAAAATAGAACTTACCCTTGGTTCTCTAAAACACTACCCGCCAAAGACAATAAAATGAGATCTACCGTCAATGGCCCAAAGATTTTTATGTCCTGACACAATTGTCTTTCATTTATAAAGGCTATAAGAACACAATATACAAAAGAAGTAATAAAATATGCCACTCACACGTCACCTTTCAAGCAATGACTGTATCAAGCACTCCAGCCAACCAAGAGAATTAAAATTAAGCACACAAAATGGATAAACTGTCATACAACTATTTAATGGGATACTACTAATTAAAAGGATCCATTTATCGTTATATATAACATGGATTCTCAAATGTAGTATATGCTAAGTGAAAGAAACCAGATTCAAAAGCTACATACACTTACAGTACATATATGACATTTTGGAAAAGGCAAAACTATAGGGACAAAAAACGGATTAGTGGTTACCAGTTGCTGGGAATGGAGGTAAGAGCTGACTATGAAAGGGCTCCAGAAAATCTGGGGAAGCGTGAAAACTTTTGTATCTCGGCATCCGGTGGCAGGGTCTGGGGAAGGAGCGGCAGGTACCATGTCGGGCCGCAAAGGTGGCAAGAAGAAGCCCCTGAAGCAGCCCAAGAAGCAAGCCAAGGAGATGGACAAGAAGACAAGGCATTCAAGCAGAAACAGAAGGAGGAGCAAGCGAAGGCCGCTGGAAAGGCCTCCTGGCCACAGGTGGAATTAAGAAGTCTGGCAAAAAGTAATGTTCTTTGTGCCTGAGGCAATGATGATCCTTAATTCCATTCCTGTTTAAACATCTGGATTAAACATCTGGATTCCCTGCCATCACATCTTTGCCACCTACAGCTAGAATCAAGTGTTGTCTTGGAATCCACTGTACATTTAAGAATAAACTTTCGTAAAAAAAAAAAAAAAAACTTTTATATCTCGACTGTGGTGATTACAAGAATATACGCATTTGTCAAAATCTACAGAAGTGTATGCTAAAATAATAGTGAATTTCACTGTATGCAAAATTATATCTTAAAAATGAGGGAAAAAATTACACAAGAGGTAGAATAGCACTATAAAGACTAACAGTATTATTCCCATTCTAAGAACAGAAGTGAAGAAAATAATCTAAACTACAAGTATTGATAAACAAAAATGTTCATTACAACACCACCAACATTAGTAAAAATTAGAAACCTAAATGATCAATATTAAGACATTATTACAGAAAAGAATGTGGCCACTACATAGAGTAGAATGTGGTATAACCTTAAAATTATCTATGGAAATAATATATCATAAAAAAAATTTTGATATGTTAGACCCCCAAAAAAAAAAGATAGAAAACTATAATCACAGAAATGTTTTTATTTTATCTCAATTGTTTCACAAAAGATTTCGAGTGACTTAGAAAATCAAATAACTTCCACTAGTGAGAAAATTAAGGCAAAGGGAAAATGAAAAGAGCCTACTTTATAAACTGTATGCAATTAAGTCCTATATACTTATTATAAATGAGCCATAAATTTAGTTCTAACCTCTCTCTAATGGTTAACCAAAACAGAGAAATGATTAGTAAAAACTCATACTGCCCATCAAACTTTTAAAAAAGCACAGCTCAAGAAATTATTATCCTTGTTATTAGAGATGAGATGATTTACATTTTTTTAAGTTTTGAATAAAAACACTAGATGGACATGTTACAAAAGGTAAACTAACAGATTCTGAATGTTGAATTATAGTTGGGGGTTGGTTGGATTTTGGTTTGTTTCTAGGGTGTTTTTATTTTTATAATTTTATAATTATCTATACTTTCCGAATGTTTACAATGAGCATTTACTGATTTTTAGAATTCAAAAATACCTACAAGTCATTATTTTTAATGGAGGGAAAAAAACATTTTATGTGATTTTTAAATCACTGTTAATTAGGATACAGAGAACGGAATTAGGCCATGGAAAGAGTCCTTAGTTCACTTACAATATTAAGAAACAAAATTACATTCATCACCAATAGAAATGACTCTTGTTTTGTTTTAACATATCTGCAAAAGTAGCTGATATATTTCTAGATGTAAGGGGAATAAACTCTAGTGTGGTAACAAAGGTGATCTATATTATTAATCTAACATTTCTCAAGTTTGAACAGTTCATTATTACAGTTACAATATAAATAGTTGGCACAGGAGACAGGAGCTCCCTTACCTAAAAGTTCTTCTGCCAGGGAACCTAGTAAATGTCTTCCTCCATTCAGCAGCCTTGAAGCTAACCCTCACTCCTCCTTTGTTTCAACATTCTATTGTTTGTAGTATGTAAGGGAATAGGAATTCTCAATGAGTAAGTCTATCCAGATAAATCACTGCAACATAATTAAAGAGGGCAGCTACCAAACACATCAAGTAGCTCATTCTGGACTTCATGAGCCTGAGAGAGAACATAATACATAAATCCAAAACTATATCTGTGGGAGAAAATATTTTAATAGAATTCTATCTCTTCTGAATTAAAAAAAACAGCTAAAGATGTACTAATCAAGATATCAGTGATTCTTAACCAAGAGACAGAATACAAGGGAGGAGGCAGAGCTTAATAAACTTTTAATATTACATACACTGGTATGTATTTTGTGTGGTTTGTTTAATTCTTTACAGAATTCCACCTAATGTTATGCAAATAGTAAACCTTCATTTGCTCTTTTTTGAGAACAGCTACTATCTTTAGTTTCTTACCCTGCTGTTTGTATTACTGTGAGATCATGAACCATGGAAGTTTTCCCTCTTGGGGTTGAGAGGGTCTTCAGGTATAAATTTATTAGGTTTTAAACTTGGAGACTGTGGGTGCTGTAGAATAATGTTTGAAATTGGATTTTAAAAAATCAAAACACATGTTTTTATTTCCTACATTAAAAATAATGGCTTTTAGGAAATTTTGAACTCTAAAAACAATAAATCCTCACCGTAAACAGTTTGGAAAGTAGGGACAGCAAATTACAAAATGGCGAATGAAGCCTATTAAGAAAATTAAATCAGGGAAGGGAGACAGAGTTGCAATTAAAATAACGTTCACAGAAAGTCTCACTGAGAAGGTAACATTTAAGCAAAGGACTGGAAGGAGGTAAAGGAGCAACCTTCATAGACATCTGAGAAGACATCTGAGACAGGAGCCCTCAAGCAAATGGAACTGCAAGTCAAAACCCTGGGGGATGGGGCATGCCTGTGATTCTAGAAACAACAAAAATTGCTTTAATGTCATTCCAAATGCCATTAAATACAACAAATAAAAGTCTAGACCTAGGCAAAAAGCAGATCAGTGGTTGCTGCTGGGAGGAATTACAAAGGGCCAACAAAACTTTTGCAGAAGACGGCAACTGTCATTATCTTGATTGTAGTGATGGTTTCACAGGTGAATACTTTGATATTTCAAAACTTAACAAATTATTCATTTAAAATGGGTGCATTTTATTATGTCAATTATACCTCAATAAAGATTATTGTTTTATAAAAATGAAAACTTCTAACCCTAGAGCAAGAATAAACATATCAATAAAACAAATGCGTCAAAACAGATCCATATATGGGGAGACTTAATTTATTATAAACGAGGTCTTTCAAATCAATAAATAGTGCTAGGATCAGTAGCTACCTATCTGAGGAGAAGTAAAATTACATCATTACTTCCTGCCCACAAAATACAAAGAAATAAACTCCAGATTAATTAAAGATGAAAATATAAAACTAGAACTATAAAAATATTACAAGAAACACAGGAGATTGGGGAAGGGATGACCTAAGAGCATAAAGATAAAGAAATCAAAAGGTACAATAAACACAGTTAAAAGACATATAAAAAGTTTTGTAAATCTAGGAAAATATTACAGAAAAAAGTGGTCAAAGAATACTGATAAGGTGTTGGTGGAACTTTAAATTGCTACAATCTATCTGGAAAACAATGTGGAAACATGTATCAAAATTTTAAACACATTCTTTTGTTTGGTCTGTCACTTTCACTTCTCTGAATATATTCTAATACAAAAATATAACTGCAGTATTGTTTACTACAGCATTGTTTAGAATGTCAAAAGCTGAAAACAACCTAAAAGTCCATCAAACTGGGATAAAACAGTCAAATTACTGTACTTCCATATACTATGGCCCTTAAAAAAAAATAGAGGTATTTACTGACCTAAAAGGATGACCACAATGTATTAAGGAGGAAAAGACTACCATGCAGCCTGTGTGTGCCTGGGCTACGTATGCATATAATATATTTAGAGAGAGAGCGAATGATCCCATTTAGTTTAAAACTACAATGCATTCATATATCTGTTTATATATGCACAGAAAAAGTCTGGAAGGAAATGAACCAAACGGTTAAAAGTAGTTAACTCTAAAAAACAAATTATTGACATTTTTTAGAACAATCATGTACTATCAAAAAATTTACATTTTAAACAATTAGTAGATTATTGGGGACTTCCCTGGTGGTCCAGTGGTTAACAATCCGCCTTCCAATGCAGGGGAGGACTCAGGCAGGGAACTAAGATCCCACATGCCGCGGGGCAACTAAGCCCACGTGCCACACAAAGAAGAACCCGCGCACCACAACGAAGACCCAGCACAGCCAAAAAATAAATAAAGTTTTCTTTTTAAAAAAAGTAGATTGATTGCCTAGGGATGGGGGGGTAATGACGGAAGTAGAAAGTGACTACTAATGGGTACAGGTTTTCTTTTGGGGGTGATGAAGAACGTTCCCTTTGTGGTGATGACTGCACAACACTGAATATACTGAAAACCACTAATCAGTACATTTTAAATGGGTGAACTGTATGGTGTGTGAATGATATCTCAATAAAGCTGTTTTACTTTAGAACAAAATCCATAACCAAAATATAGAACAAAAATTTTGCAATTTAATATTCATACTGTATTTTATACTATGTCCCAACGGAAACCTTAAACCCAGACAGCAACTGTTAAAAAGCTTCAAACAGGAAAAATGAGTCACTATTCTTAAGAGCAGTTAACCGTTGACAATATAGGAGTAAATTACAACCTTCATTCTATCTTCATTAGGATACTATCCTTCTTGAACTATCCTAGTAGATAATATTCCCTTCTGAGAAAAGGAATGAACTTTGAAAATGTATTAGGTTGAAACAATATGGCAGTTTCCCAATACCAGATGTGACTATGAACAAAGTTTCAGTGTTTTACAAATTAAGAAAAGTAAACCTTGTTCCTACAGCTGCTTCTGTTTGCCTAGCTCTGACATGGTTTCAAGAACTCTCCTCTCCCTATACCCAACCCCCGCCAAAAAAAGCATAAAAGCAGAGTTGATAGAAATTACTTTAAAAGTTCCTTAATACAACTCTCCAATAAATGCTTACTGGCTCCTTATCTTCAGGCCCAAGACCCTACATTCTGTTACATGTTACACCTTAACAATTCAAAATGACTTTTCAAAATAAAATACTCTACTCAGTAAGTCTCTTCAATAAGCCCTGATGACATAATGTATTCATTCATCATTTATACGTACATACTATTTGCCAGGGGCTAGAGATGTAAGGCTGAAAGATTCTATAAGAAGAACCATCACAGCGGTTCTTAACCTAGGTGGACATGAGGATAACCCAGGAGTTGTTTTTAAAAAATACATAAACTCCACCTCATCACTGGATATTCTGATTCACTAGGTCTGGACTTAAGCCCAAGAATCTGTTTTGAAACAGATTACTAGCACCCAATGGTGAAGGAAAAAGTAAATATTCAATTCCAATACTGGGAGCCGAATGCTTCAATAAGATGTGTACCAAATGATGGTAGCACCAAAAGAGGACACCCAACCTATAAGAAAAGAGGTAAGTAAAGGGGAAGGTTTATCAGAGATAAAGATACTTTAGTTGAAGATGAGGAAAGTGGCTAAGTGGATGAGGAAGGAAGGAGATTCCAAGCAGAGAAAACTACATAAATGAAAATAGCACAACTACGTTGAGGAACTGCACAAACTATAAAAATAGCATGTGTGTTCAGAAAATTAGGATACTTCAGTAAAGCTGAAGTGGAGTGCCAGTAAAGACTGGAGAGGTAAGCTATCTCAGAACACGAAGTGTGTACACTACGCTATGCTGAGGAGATTGAAAGTTAATTATCCTAAAAGCAACCAAAAAGCCAAAAACAAAATTTAGGCAAGAATGAGACATAAGCAGACTCGTGTCTTCAGAAATAACAATTTGGCAGCAACACAGAAAATAGCCAGAAGGAAGAAAAGACGGAGGGTGCAAAAAAACAGTCAGAAGACTACTGTAAATGTCCAAGCAAGAAATATGAGCCTTTCAAATAAGGCAATACGGATATAACCTTGGAACTGTTTGAGGCAGGAGGCAGGAATCTAAGATTCCTGAGTTGCCTGAAATGGAGATGCCACACACAGAAATAGGATATAGGGAATGAAACTAATGAGTTCAGTTTTGAAGGTCATCTGCTTGAACATGCCATTTACTGAGCATCTATTATGCATCAACTACTGGGCTCCTATAATTAGACGTGCAAACTAAACTTTTACTAGTGTCCCTAAATTATAAATATATGAGCAACAAGTACGGTTTAAAATGTGTGAAAATGTGTAAGAGAGGCCAGTGTGTGTGTGTTACGGATAAGCTGACTACTCCATGATGAAGAACAGTACCGTCTCCAAACAGATTGGTCTTGTGGAAAGAGCATGAGCTAATCACCTTAAAACACGGCATCTCATTTTTCTGACCCTGCATTTCCCCATCCATAAACTGGAAATAATAATAAAAACAACATAGAGTTACTGGCGGTTCAAATCATATATAAAAAGATTTGATCAGTCTGGCACACAGCTTACTGAGTACATGTCCATAAAACTTATAGATGCAGAAACGTACTCAATACTAAAATAAAAGTACCTCTAGATCTCATTAGATACACTCAACCCATCCTAACAACCTCAGTTCAACACACTCACTAACATTCTTTTAATTAAAACAGAGATAATTAATGTAAAGGAAACCACTGCACTGGAAAACGAGTTAAATGATTTCTAAGATCTTTTTCTTTCATTCCTTCATTCATTCATTCATTTATGCCTGTGCTGGGTCTTCGTTGCTGCGCGCGGGCTTTCTCTAGTTGTGGCGAGCGGGGGCTACTCTGTTGCAGTGCACGGGCTTCTCATAGCGGTGGCTTCTCTTGCTGTGGAGCACAGGCTCTAGGCACGCGGGCTTCAGTAGTTGCGGCACGCGGGCTCCAGTAGTTGCGGCACGCGGGCTCAGTAGTTGTGGCTCGCGGGCTCTAGAGCACAGGCTCAGTAGCTGTGGCGCACAGGCTTAGTTGCTCCACAGCATGTGGGATCTTCGCAGACCAGGGCTCGAACCCGTGTCCCCTTTATTGGCAGGCGGATTCTTAACCAGTGCGCACCAGGGAAGCCCCTAAGATCTTTTCCAACACCAAAATTCCACTGGAAATGTATCAATTCACCAATTCGCTTTCATTCAATATGGTAAACCAAACTCTTAATAGAAGGTATAAAATTTGTCTTTTTTCTTTTTTTAACATATAAAAATTTCTGGGTTTAAGTTCGCTGGCAGTTCAGTAGTTAGCACCAGGCACTTTCACTGCGGTGGGCCTGAGCTCGGTCCCTAGTTACCTAGTTAACTAAGATCCCGCAAGCCACACAGCGCAGTCAAAAAAAAAAAATTCAGGGTTTGATATTTGTAAAAATTCAAAATGTACAAGAAGAAACCAAATTACCTATAATCTCCCCACCCACATAAATAAAAGTAATATTTTGCCATATTTCCTCACAGTCCTTTTTCCACATACATCACTCTTAATGGATACACAGAGCTTACAGTCTATTTTCTAGATAGTAAGTTAATAAGTAAAGGAACTGTATCTATAAAATTATTCTCACCTGATTTGTTTCTGCCACCCAAAAACACGACAGCCCCATCTTAGCAGTCATTTCAATACAGACACTCACTGAAATCCTCATTTTGAAACAACTTTCTTTATAATTCCTTCCTCCCTTCATGAAACTGTAAGTTTCTCTGGAGAAAGAACAATATATTAATTTCATTGTTTTGTATTTTACTAGGCTTCTGACCTAAATAAGCAGTAGCTCCCTAATTTGGCCAATTGGGGGAAAAAAGAACAACCTGAATCAATAAATTCTTAGCAAATTAAAGATTACTTTTTACTTAACAGCAGATACGGTGCTTTTAAACACATATGATAACTAGGATTAAGTTAATGAACCATTCCCTTGTTAAAGTCCTTGGGGAAACTTTCCTAAATAGAGAAAAATTATTTGTCATTAGCAGATCAATTAACTGTATATTCATGACATCTAAAGAGCAGAGCTCCCTGAAAACACCTGTTCTTTATAATGTAAGCATTCCTCTTCCCGGGGTAGTAAACAAGTTTATTTATGCTGTTAACCTGAAAACACATTCTTCGTAGATAAAGAAGAAAGCCGTTAGCCCCAGTAAAACTTGTCACTTGGAAAAATTCCAATCCATGGTGTAAAGCTGTAGATAAAGTAACCTCCAAACTCTATTTCTAAAAAGCACCGGCATCAGTGAAGAAATCTCCATTATTTTTCTGTCTGTATATTAGACTTATGTACCTTTAAAAATCTTTAGGTACCCAAAAGAAATGAAAGTATACGTCAAGACAAAAACTTGTACATGAATGTTCACAATAGTACTGTTCACAATAGCCAAAACGTAGAAACCACCCAAAGGTCCATCAACTGATAAATGGATAAATAAAATGTGCTATAGGGGCTTCCCTGGTGGTGCAGTGGTTGGGAATCCACCTGCCAATGCAGGGGACACAGGTTCATGCCCTGGTCCGGGAAGATCCCACACGCGGCGGAGCAACTAAGCCCGTGCGCCACAACTACTGAGCCTACGCTCTAGAGCCCGCGAGCCACAACTACTGAAGCCCACATGCCTAGAGCCCGTGCTCCGCAACAAGAGAAGCTACCACAATGAGAAGCCCGCGCACCACAGCTAGAGAAAGCCCACGCACAGCAAAGAAGACCCGACGCAGCCACAAATAAATAAATAAATAAATAAAATTTTTTTTTAAAAAAAGTGCTATATGTCTATAAAACGGACTGTTATTCAGAAATAAAAAGGAATGAGGTACTGATCCATGCTACAAGACAGATGAACCTTTAAAACACTGTTAAGCGAAAAAAGCCAGTCACAAAGGACCACATACTGTATGATTCCATTTATATGAAATGCCCAGAAGAGACAAATGCATAGACACAGAAAGGAGACTGGTGGTTACCTAAGGCTGGAGAGTGACTGCTACTGGTACAGATTGTGAGGAATAATGAAAATGTTCTAAAATTGATTGTGGTGATGGCTGCACAACTCTGCGAATACACTAAAAACCAATGAATTGTACACTTTAAGTGGATGAATTATATATCAATAAAGCAGCTATAAAAAATCTTTAGGGACTTCCCTGGCGGCACAGTGGTTAAGAATCCGTCTGCCAATGCAGGGGACACGGGTTCGAGCCCTGGTCCTGGAAGATCCCACATGCCATGGAGCACCTAAGCCCATGCGCCACAACTACTGAGCCTGCGCTCTTGAGCCCACGTGCCACAACTACTGAAGCCCACGCGCCCAGAGCCCATGCTCTGTAACAAGAAAAGCCACTGCGATGGAAAGCCCACGCACTGCAGCAAAGAGTAGCCCCTGTTCACCACAACTAGAGAAAGCCTGCACGCAGCAACGAAGACCAAACACAGCCAAAAATTAATTAATAAGAATAAAATAAAATAAAAATAAAGAATTAAACAGGAAATGCTTTTTAAAAAAAATCTTTAGGGCCCCCAATTTCCACAAACCTAAAAGTTTTCCTAATGAGATTCATAAAAACACTAAGAAAGGTATTTTAACCATAAAAGAGCATTTACTAAAGGCAATAAATAGACAAATCCATGTATGCTAAATCTTCTGAAACTATTAACACGCAATTTAAAAACAATACTCAAAAAATATTACATGAAAAAAACATGACGAACACTCCTCTTCAACTGCAGGTTTTACCACCAATGCCATGTACACCCTTCAGCCCGAGTTCTTCAATTAAGTTTCCAAATATTAAATTCACCCAACCTATTGCCAATCACTGACCACCACTTCTCACAATATTCGTAGCAGGGAGCAAAATGCCAGAGCATTCTACTGAGCTAAAGCCACACTCCCATTTACAGCTCCTTATTACATCTAGAAGATACAGAAAGTGAATGTAAAAATTAGGGAAGAAATCCCTCAACAACAACAAAAACTCTTACCCTATCCTCAGCACTTAGTACTCTTGGCACTGTGTTAACTGTCAGTCCTGTGTTCCTCTATGAGTGTTAAGTCATTTCCCAAGAGTGAACAGATTCTAAGCAAGGGCTAGAACATTTTTTTTTTAAGTTTTTCCACAATACCCAGAAGCGTAATTCCGTACTCAGGCTCAGCCTGTAGAAAATATTAAGCAAATGCTGTTGCCCGAGAGAAAATGGACACATGCACAAAAGATGTGTGTCTCGTATGCAAGTACAGAGAGGTGTGATGAAAAACAATATCATATCACTTTATGATTTACAAAGCACTTTCAACCACATCCAAACTGAAATCTGAAACACACCTCTTCCTGAGAACTACTGTGTTTTTCTCTTACTAAGAATTTCATGATTCATCCCATTTCCCTCTTTTCTTTGGCCACACCCAGAGCAGATTCTATAACCCACCACTCTGGTATGTATTTCTAAATTCTACATTTACCCTTTTCATCTTCCTAACATACCCCTATTTTCCCATTACTGCATCTCATTACCACCTATCCTATAAATTTTTTTCTTAATTCCACAACAAAAACCTTTTGAAACAAAACAAAGTAAAGATATATCATAAACTGCTGCAAGGTGCCATCTCGGAGGCACATACATCTAGTACCACACAGCATTAGAGAATGAATACTTTTTTTTTACACTGGAATCTAATCCTTAACACCGGAAAATCGTTCTTAAAGTTATACTCAAAGAAAACCTGCTGATGATCCTTTTGAGCAAGTATGTAATGTTTTAAGTCTCTGTGAACTCCAAATATAATGAAAAAGGCTCCAAGAGTACAAGTGAAACAGAAAACATTGAAAAACATGAAAGCATTGATTACTCAGCTTTAACACATGTTAACTAAATGCCACTGGCCCAAATGCTGAGGAATCTAAGCAATCTACCCAGAAAGAAAAGAGACGCATGGTCTAACAGAGTCAAAGAGCAGGAACAACAGAAAAAGATCTCCAGGGAATGAGGAGATTCTCAGTATGGGAATACTTGGATTCCCTCCCAGTTTAACATAGTATTTATTAATTATAAAGTGTAAGGATTAACTCACAGCTACCGGAGATTAAGAAAGATAGACATGTCAGGATACGACTAGAAGACAACGTTACCAAGTGGAAAAAAAAGGGGGGGGGGGGGGTACAAATAATAGAGTCAGAAAGAATCTATCCACTGAATTCTGCCTGGCTATCTAGAATATCTCCCACCAGCTGTCAATCTATGGTGGATACTGATAACACCTAGCGCCAAAAGACTACTAACAAAAGCAAGAAAACTCTGGAGTTGTCCTCTAAATTTCCTTTCTCCCAAAGCAGAGTTTTTAACCTATCTCTGCCCCTTAAAATCTAATACAGAGGCCACAGTTCAACTGATCAACCTTAAAATTTTTTCCCTATTTCATCACACACTTTATCTCACAACAGTTTACAGAGAAAACAGATTTCACAATGAGAGAATAAAATAATCACAAGTCAAAGACCTGACCCTGGCTTTCACATGATGAAACCTTTAGAAAGATCTGAAGTTATAAAAATTACTGTTAAAATAAATATGTAAGTTTTGTAAGCAGCATTTTTAAATAGTATTATTTACTTAGGGAGACGTGTTTTCCTATGTGTGTGTTTTTTCTTTTTTGGCGGAGCCACACAGCTTGTGGGATCTTAGTTCCCCGACCAGGGACTGAACCTGGGCCCTAGCAGTGAAAGCGCCAAGTCCTAACCACTGTACCGCCAGGGAATTCCCTCTAGTGTTTTATACATAATATCTTGATCCACATCCATTGTCTTGTTTACTATGAGTAAATTTTACAGGCCAAAAAAGAAAAGAAAAATTCATGGTACTTCTTTCCCTCACTCCCCTCCAAAGACCTCAATCTGGCCCAAAAATGAGGACTTCAAAGTTTCTAACTGTACCAAACACAATAATTTTATGTATTAAAACAAGTGATTCTTAATATGTTTATATTCTTAAGGTAGAAAAGACAAATACAGAGGACTTCCCTGGTGGCCCAGTGCGTAAGACCCTGGGCTCCCAATGCAGGGGGCCCAGGTTCTATCCCTGGTCAGGGAACTAGATCCCACATGCATGCCAACTAAAGATCCCGCATGCTGCAACTAAACATGCCACAACGCAGATCCCGCGTGCTGCAACTGAGACCCGCCCCCCCGGCACAGTGATTCTCCACAGAGAGATATGCCTCCCACTCTTCAATTATATTACACTCTCTACACTCTCTACTGCTGCTTGAGCAAGTGGCCACTACCTATTGCCATGTGTTTCTCAGCAGGACAGCTGAGCTGAGATTCACTGCTTGAGCTGAGATTCACTGCTTTACCTGAGTGCAAATCTGAAGAACTTCGTGGTCTTCCCTCATTCAATCAACACAAAAACTTCATACACCTCCTGGGAAAGGGGCATGAAAAACACAACAGTCTCTGCCCTAGCATAGTTCAGTCCAGGAGGTTAAGCTCAACACCAAAACCAGTAAGTTACAGTACACTCTGATGACTGTAGGAGAGGTAATTTGTGGGTGGCCCACACTGCAACATAGCAACTACCCTAATGCAGTTCCCTAAGGCTATTCATTATACCACGTATCCAGACCAACAGAACTGTGTATGATGAGTGCCAATTCCAAGTTGGGTCACTGGTTTAGGACCCCTTGGTATGAACAGGTTTTGCCATTTAACATCAACTGTGGTTTGCTAACTGACCCGGATAAAACTGGTCAAAAAGTCAGATGTGATTCCGTATGATGTGGCTCAGCACTAGAGCCCAGAGTAAGCCTTCACAGCACAGCACAACCAGATTTTAGATCTTAGAGCTCTGCTAAGGACTGACCCAGAGTCTGACTTGCCCACCTAGCGAAGAACAAGCCAAGCACCTCAATTCTCCTTTCAGCTTTTACCCATCAGCCTATCATTAGAAAAGCCAACACAAGATTTTACAGATCTATAATATCTATAAATTTACAAATTTATCTATAAATTATAAAATTAATATCTATAATTTTACAGATCTATTATAAATCATAATACAGATTTTAAAAACCAACGTTCATGATTTTTAAACAATGTTTAGCCAAATAACGCAAAAGTTACAGGCCTTCCACCTTTGCCCCCTAGACAGATACCATCCAAACCAAACACCTCCCGCCTTGGTCTCACTCTACACACACAGCTGCCTACATCTCAAATTCAACAGCTATTCTACCAAATTTAATTACCTTGTCCACAAACCAGATTCCCTTCTATATTCCTTTTCCTCTATTACTTTATTTTCCCAGGGACCAAAACTTTCTAATTCAATCACCAATTCTGTGCATTTCTGGGTCCCATCCCATCTTTTCCACTGCTCACACCAGGGCTGTTACAGTAGTTATCGAATTAGTCTCAGCCCTCACCAACTCCAATTTCTTTTTTTTTTTTTTTAAATTTATTTATTTTTTAATTTATTTATTTTTGGCTGTGTTAGGTCTTCGTTGCTGCGTGCGGGTTTTGTCTAGTTGCGGCGAGCGGGGGCTACTCTTCGTTGCGGAGCGCGGGCTTCTCATCACGGTGGCTTCTCTTTTTGCGGAGCACCGGCTCTAGGCATGCGGATTTCAGTAGTTGCAGCACGCGGGCTCAGTAATTGTGGCTCGTGGGCTCCAGAGCACAGGCTCAGTAGTTGTGGCGCACGGACTTAGTTGCTCCGCGGCATGTGGGATCTTCCCAGACCAGGGCTCGAACCTGTGTCCCCTGCATTGGCAGGCAGATTCTTAACCACTGCACCACCAGGGAAGCCCTCCAATTTCTTATTGCCAACTCAACCTTCCCAAAACACCACTAGATAAAAGCCACTCCATACTTACACAATAAAAACTCCTGCTGCCTACTGAATTAAACCTTAGCCTGGTATCCAAGGCCCTTATCTTTATGACAATGTCCTTTTTCCCCAGCTTTATTTTAAGGCCACAGGATTAGGGGCTTATGCATTCAATAACTTTCTTCTGACGCTCTATCATATGCCAAAGTCTAGGAACTGGGATACTGAAATGAATAAAATTTGATCCCCACCTCCAAGACTCCAAGCAAATAGGAAACAAATATAGTACCTTAAGTAACAGACACATAAGATAAAAAGTGCCCTAAGTGCCAAAGAAGCCCCCTATACCTCATATTTCTTAGTACTGCTCACCTACACATAGTAGATGCTTACGAAGTAGCACTGATGATTGTTCCAATAAACCAAAGACCTATGATCAATATGCTCAATAAATTTCTGTTGACAAATTCCACCTCCCCATTTCTACTATGGTAAAGAACTGTGGAACACTGGCTGCCTGTCCTGGAAGGGTCAAGGGGAAGCACAACTGAGAGCACAGATTTGCAAGCGTGCGTGTGACTGACTTGTTTCTGAAGAACAGAAGCACTAGAGGCCTCATGAAAGACGTCAGTTCTTTTTGCTGGTCAGTACTCAGATACCCGCAACATAAAATAAACCTTTGCAAATTCAACCTATACCCAATTCCAAAGAATAGCCGGATGAAAACATTCTAACCCTTTCATCACCATCAGGAAGTCAGCAAACACAGCTAAACTCTCTTCTCAGTAAAATATGCTGTGATTCCAGCTTTGGTCTTGGATTAGTAAAAGCAAGCATGTTAAAATTAACCAAATGAAACAAGTGCTTAGAACAAGAGAACAAAGATGATTAAAACTTAAAAGCCACAACCACTCCTCTCTATACAAAACATTAGATATATCAGTTCCATTTCAAATTTCACTTGAGCAGCTGATTTTTTATCAACTTCCTACTACTTTCAACCATAACATCTTAAAAACAAAAGTCACCAACACCCAACAGGAAAAGCTCTAAAATATGTATTTGGGCTATAAACAGCTCAAACAGACCTTAAAAGATTATATGTTAAGAGCAAAAAAGTATACTCAGAAATGCAAGGTGCACATTAGAACAAGCTTAAGTCTTTTTTTAAATGAATTGGTCCTTTGCTCTTTAGCGCCAGAACGATAAAATGACTCAGTGACAACATTACAACAATCATCCTTTAAAACAGTGATCCCCAACCCTTTTGGCACCAGGGACCAGTTTCATGAAAGACAATTTTTCCACGGACAGGGGCGGGGCGGGGGGGTGGGGTATGGTTCAGGTGGTAATGCGGGCGGCGGGCAGCAGGGAGTGGCAGATGAAGCTCACCTCCTGCTGTGTAGCCCAGCTCCTAACAGACCACAGCCCGGTACCAGTCCGCGGACCAGGGGTTGGGGACCCCTGCTTTAAAACAAGTGACTGTTTAGTTTAGACCAAATGAAATCTTTAGCAATTAAGGCTTTTAAAGACATTCACTGAAAGCAGATATCCTAAGTGGACAGTGATTATACAGAGTTTCAAAGCTGAAATAGTGAACTTTTTTTACCTGATGTTCTGCATGAATGTTATCCCCAGTAGGCCATCGATGTTTGCTATTATTATAGCCGCCTCCACCACTTCCTCCTCCCCCAAGCTGCTCACCATGCTGCCTCTGAAAGAAGTAGTCCACCATAGCGTCGTCCTGGGAACGGCCTGCAACTCCTATGGATCCTGGGACAGGGCTGGAGTGTGTCCCAGCTGCAAGAGCCTGATTTGCAGCTGGTTGTGGCTGCGCTTGCGACCCTGTTCCAGATGTCAAAACAACAGGCATGTTGGGATTAGCTGGTTCTTGAGGGTGATGTTTCAGGTGGGGGCTGAAAGAGTCCTGCCAAAGCACTGCTTTTCTCTTCAAGACACATGCAACGCTCATTCCACCAACACCTAAGGACAAACAGGTTACAAATGTTTAAAATTTGCCTTTTTTAAAACATAACTTGATATACGCACCAAGATAAAAACGTGAGCCCCCTGGCTTTTGCAATATATCATCTAAAACCAGTTTCTACCAAGCAGCTAAATGTTTTGCAACATATACATAATTTTCTAAACCGAAACTTCGGGCTTCCCCGGTGGCGCAGTGGTTAAGAATCCACCTGCCAATGCAGGGGACACGAGTTCAAGCCCTGGGCAGGGAAGATCCCACATGCTGCGGAACAATTAAGCCCGTGTGCCACAACTACTGAGCTCTAGAGCCCGAAAGCCACAACTACTGAAGCCCACGCGCCTAGAGCCCGTGTGTGGCAACAAGAGAAGCCACCTCAATGAGAAGCCCGCGCACTGCAACGAAGAGTAGCCCCAACTCGCCGCAACTAGAGAAAGCCCGCACGCAGCAACGAAGACCCAACGTAGCCATAAATAAATAAATACACACATACATAAATAAACCAACCAAACCCCATATATAATTAGCAATGACTCAAGAGTGTCAAAAACGAAAGGATCCGGGCTTCCCTGGTGGTGCAGTGGTTAAGAATCCGCCTGCCAGTGCAGGGGATAGGGGTTCGAGCCCTGGTCCGGGAAGATCCCACATGCCGCGGAGCAACAAAGCCCGTGCGCCGCAACTACTGAGCCTGTGCTCTAGAGCCCGCGAGCCACAACTACTGAAGCCCGTGCGCCTAGACCCCGTGCTCGGCAACAAGAGAAGCCACTGCAATGAGAAGCCAGCGCACCGCAACTAAGAGTAGCCCCCACTCACGGCAACTAGAG
This sequence comes from Balaenoptera borealis, assembly GCF_965194805.1. NCBI lineage: Eukaryota > Metazoa > Chordata > Mammalia > Artiodactyla > Balaenopteridae > Balaenoptera > Balaenoptera borealis. Next base: position 169,673,197 of record NC_138860.1, on the reverse strand, counting down.
AAAGCCCGCGGCAGCAACGAAGACCCAACACAGCCAAAAATAAATAAATAAAATAAATAAATTAAAAAAAAAAAAAAATGAAAGGATCCTTTAAAATGTCCGACATATCCATAGGATGCTCTAAAAAAAAGCTTAAATAAAGCCCTCTGACTAAGAACAGCAACAGAATGTTCCTAGCCTGAAACTCCTTCTCAGCTGCTGTACATGGAGAAAATAAACTTTGCATTTTACCAATAACTTACAATTATAATTGTAATCACATCTTCATTCTATTAGTACTCTGACTCCTACAGAGTCAGAGATGAGACCAAACCAAATTCAAACACTCACCTTACATAGAAAGTCTCACTGTAAAAAAAGAAATGCTTCAATACAATAATAATTGTATGGCAAATATACTGCAAACATTTTTTTCTAATCATTCCTACTTTACAGATAAAAACACTAAGGTAGGGAAGAAAAGTTATGTGATGTGCCGGAGGTCATTCAGCTAGTGAGCTGTGAAAGAGGGATTCAAACCCAAATCTGTATGCACCCAAGCCTAGTTCTTTCTACCAACCCCCTTGCTACCACACCCCAGTAAACCAAAACAGATACTATTTCTCTCACTAGAGTCTGCTATTCTTCTCTGGAAGGATCAACAAAGAATCTCCAAAATGTTACTATGAAACATTACTAATACTTCTTAAAATCAAAAACTACATTTGTAGAAAACATAGAACAGCCTATGGGTGCTTAAGAAAAAAAAAAAATGCTTCAAAATAATGTTACCAACTAGAACATACCTGTCCAGAGCCACTAAAGTCTAATTTCAAGGTTATCAACCTAACAGTCCACCACTACAAATGCCTTATCTCTCTTCAGCCCTACAGTGACGTTTCAAAGACAGACTCAAAAGATTTATAAGAAATCTATTAAACTATTTCTCTTCATAGAATAAACATCCTGGACTTCCCTGGTGGTGCAGTGGTTAAGAATCCGCCTGCCAATGCAGGAGACACGGGTTCAAGCCCTGGTCCGGGGAGATCCCACATGCCACGGAGCAACTAAGCCCGTGCACCACAACTATTGAGCCTGCACTCTAGAGCCTGTAAGCCACAACTACTGAGCCCGCGTGCCACAACGACTGAAGCCCGCACGCCTAGAGCCCATGCTCCGCAACAAGAGAAGCCACTGCAATGAGAAGCCCGTGCACTGCAACAAAGAGTAGCACCCGCTCGCCGCAACTAGAGAAAGTCCATACGCAGCAACAAAGACCCAACACGACCAAAATATAAATAAATAAAATTTTTAAAAAAAGAATAAACATCCTGATAAAGAAGCATTCGCTTCTCACAACTAATTCATGTTCTGAAAACAGGAGTAAGAAGATTTGTAATTTGTTCAAAGCCTAATTTGGAAATGCCTAGTTTCAGTTAACAATTCCAATCCATCAGAACTTTACTGGAGTAGTCCAGCTTTCTAGACTTCGGTTTCTGCTTTCATGAACAGAATCATGTTCATGCTTAAATACCAAAACCGGAAAGTCATAGCTGTGTTTACCATTGGTACTAGCAAAGTCCTAACCAGTCTAATGCCTTCCTGTTTGATTTTCAAAAGAACTCACTGCCCTCTTATTACCAATAGTAGCCAGTCCCATTTTCTTCCACAAGGGAGTATCAAACCGTCTTTGTTGTAGAGCTAACCAGGAGGCCTAAAACTCAAGTTTTACCACTAAACTACAACCTCCCTGAACCTGTTTCCTCATCTAGAAAATGAAAGAAATTCTTTCTCTGTGACTCACAAGTTTTTTTTTTTTTAATCAAGATAATAGATATAAAAGTTTTTGGTAAATTCAAAGTCACCATGCTGAGGCCCCAGGAATTCAGTTACCACCAGTTAAAGCAATGGAGCTCCAGTCCCTAAGAGGATTCCTAAAATAGCAAATGCAACCTTTTCTGAAATAAAAGATTTGCCTTAATACTTATTTAACAAAGAACTTCCGAATGAAAAAGGTATTCACCACTGAAACACACCCGACCACAACTTCATTCTATCAAGGCATGGGGGGGAGGGTTCCTATAAAAATGTTCAAACAAAACAATTGGCTTTTGTAAAGCTATCTGTATCCCCTGAGACTTCCTGCTTTACCTAATGAGGCAAGGCAGTTTCTCAAACAAGAGAAAATCTGGCAGAAGGGACATTTTGAAAGTGAGCAAATACCTAAGCAATTAACAAGTGTCTTGGGTAGTTTTGTAATATCTTGGCAACTACAACATAAAAATTAAGAAATCAGTCACTTAAATAATAGAAAACATTTAAATTGCTGATGCCTTTTAAAGAACTCTCAAACCCACTAAAAAGTTATGTTAGCACTTGAAATGTGACTTTTCTTTTTACAAATGGTACATTATAAAAATAAGTATTTTTAAGCAACTAAAAATAAGTGCTGATTCTAGTTTTCCACAGTTTTCAAACTGTTTACACCAAAGTTGTTTTTGTTTTGTTTTGTTTTAGTATCACTAATAGGCTTTATTTCAAACAAAGGAACATGATCTAATCTATCTCCACTGCTCACCTTTTATTTACTAAAATGCTTTCTGGTTTAAAAGGTGTTTATTTTTACCACACTGGAAAAAAAAAAAAATTTTGTGGTCATAAATTTATTTTAAAGCAGTTCATCTCAAACCCAAACTAAACTTCAAACACAACTTCAAAAAGCCGTGGCCTTGAACAAAATGAATCCAACTGTGGCTAAGGCAAAATGCTCAGTTCAGAATCCAGTATTTCCCAAAAATCCAGATAAAGAATCAACAGCACCCAAGAGTGTTTTATAAAGTTAAAACTAGCAACGGGTCAAAATGTTTATTTTGCTTACTAAAACTGCATCGGGAGCCACCCACCTCTGTCTTGGTGAGTTTTGATTTTTTTTCATAAAACAAACAACAAGCTAAAACCACAAGCCTACGGTTTCAGCAATAACTGACTTTAAAAGAGAATCCCAAAAAAGCCTCATAAAATCCCATTCTTAATCTCAGGCAGAGTAGGAAGTGAACGAATTGATACAACTAAGAACAGTGTTCTCTTAATTGGACAATGAAGAGTAACAACCTTTCAAGTTACGGAGAGGATAAAACCTTTCCAGATAATGTGGGGGAGGGGGGAATATAGTGGCGGGGGTGGGGTGGGGAGTACGGGAGCGTATTCCTCACTTGACGTGGGAGTGGTACCGACAAGTATTAACAAACGATCTAGGTTTACCAAGGACGTCCATGAGGACTAAAACTATCTAGTATTGTGTATCTGTTTACCTACTACGAAGACATGAACCCTTCTTAGAGTTAAGACAGACACGCACCAACACAGGGAGGCTCAAAGAGGAAGAACCCACCAAAAACAAGCTCTCACAGAAACAAAAGGCCACAAGTACCCAGGAGCCTAAAAAGCGATCTGAAACTTCCTGATCGCCTACTTCTCCACATTTAAGGCTCGCAAAGTTCCCCCATCGTGGGTCTCGCCTGCAGACGAGGGCCACGGCTGCTTCTAAAGCGATTTATTGTTCCTCCTGCTTCGGCGCTGCCACGGAAGCTCAAGAAGTCGAAGAAATCCACAGTGGCACAGAATTACACTTCATGGCCACACAGAAGACTCGGGGCTTCGCAAACCCATCAAAAAAGCAACCCAAATGGCAACATCAATCTTCAGGGGCTCCAACAGGGACGAGCAGAAATGTAGAGACACGTCTATGCCCTGGGCCCGGGCCTAAACCCCCAGCATTTTCCTCGCTTCGACCCCGCTCCCCACCCCCTCCCTCCTTTGATAACAATAGGGGCCTTGCTGCTGACTCCAAAACATGTACGAGGAAGAGCGAGTGAGAAGCCTCAGCCAGGGCCCCGGCGGCTTTTCCAAAGCCCTTCTCACCCCCCCAGCCGCTCTGAAACACCAATACAAAGGGATAATCTGCTCGCTGGGGGTCCGGAGCAGCGTTTGGGGCTGGCGGGGTGCGGATACTTACGGGCGGAGCGGTAGGATGAAGATGGATTTCAGCCCCCCGATCTTCTCTCTCCGGCGCTCTCGCTCCCCCTTACCTTTCACTCCGACAACATGGCGGCCCACTGGGGACTGGGCTGGCGCTGTGCATCATGGGATAGGCTCGGGCCCCGGCCCTGGCTGTGGTAGCGGCATGTGCGGAGAAGGCAGGCGGCTCTGGAACAGGTTGCCTGGTTGCCATGCCAACCCAGGGCCTGTGTGAACTTGGGAAACTCACAAGCAACACGACCGCTGCGCGCGCGAGTGGCCGCCCGCGAGAGGAGCGCGCGCCGTCCCCTCGCGGGCCGCCGCGGGCAAAAGGCGGGGTCCCGCGGGCCCGCACTGGAGCGCCCGCGGTGCCCGGTTCCCGGCCCAACACCGCACGGAGCTGGGCACGCGGTGTCAGGGTAGTGACCTTAGCCGAGGCGCCACCCGCCTCCGCGCCCTCCCTATTTCACCTCCAGATTGTAACGGCCTGCAGGATTAATGGACGCTTATTCCAAGGCTCTGGCGGGACAGGAGCTGGGTTCAAACCCCTTTGCTGCAACTTTCTGGCTCTGTGGACTTACTTAATCTTCCTGCTTCCATTGCCCCATTTGTAAAATGAAAAGGAAAATGAGAATTGCTACTTAACTCTGCCCTGAGGATTAAGTGGATAATATGGCTTATTATTCCATTTAATAATGTGAAATGCTTAGTACAGTGCCTGGTACTTGTAAATAGGCCCACTATAGAATTTGCGGGGTCTAGCACAGAATGAAAGTGTGAGGGCCCCTTGTTCAAAACTGTTAATGAATTTCAAGTTGGAGATAGCAGAACATTAAACCCAAATCAAAGATGCAAAGCTGACCTTGTTTGTAAGCACTCATTCAGTGTTAGCCGTTGTCATTCTGTCCAGTTCCGAAAATGAATAGAAATTGAAAATGGCCATTTGATGAAAGTGACTTTTCAAAATCAGTAGTATTTCATAAGATATAGTTTATATATAAAACTAAACCCAAGATGGATTGAAAACATAAGCAAACCACAACACTATAAAAGACCAGAAGAGGATATAGGGGGAGAAAGCTTTTTAATTAGAAAGGGGAAATGTTTATAATGAATCAAAATCAATAAATCCCTTTAAATATTGAAAGAAAATTAAACATTTATATAGTAAGAGTGCCACCATCAATGAATAAGCGAGAAAATAGCTTTAAAATATTGTAATACTCGTGGTAGACAAATGGTTAATCTTCATGATAAATACTGAAATTCTCTAATCAGTTAAAAAAGAGCAATCCAGACATAGAAACCAAACTTATGTTTACCAAAGGGGAAGGGGGGGAAGGGATAAATTAGGAGTTTGGGATTAACACATACACACTGCTATATATAAAATAGATAACCGGGAGTTCCTGATGGCGCAGTGGCTAAGACTCCCTGCTCCCAAGGCAGGGGGCCCAGCTTCGATCCCTGGTCAGGGAACTAGATCCCACATGCCGAAACTAGGAGTTCGCATGCCCCATTGAAAATCCCGCACGCGGGAACGAGGACCCGGCACAGCCAAATAAATAAATTAAATTAGATTATAATGATGGTTGCACAACTCTGACAATATGCTAAAAACCACTGAACTGTGTGCACCTTAAATGGTGAAGTTTATATTATTTGAAATATATCTGGACTTTCCTGGTGGTTAAGAATCCGCCTGCCAATGCAGGGGACACAGTTTCGACCCCTTGTCCCAGAAGATCCCACATGCCGCGGAGCAACTAAGCCCCTGCGCCACAACTACTGAGCCCGCGAGCCATAACTACTAAAGCCCACACGCCCTAGAGCCCGTATGTGGCAACAAGAGAAGCCACTGCAATGAGAAGCCCACGCAACGCAACGAAAAGTAGCCCCCTCTCGCTGCAACTAGAGAAAGCCCGCACGCAACAACAAAGACCCAACTCAGCCAAAAATAAATAAATAAATATTTTAAAAAAGAAATATATCTCACTAAAGCTATAAAAATGAGAAAAAGTGAATAATAAAAAGAAATACAACTTTGAAATATAATATTTTCATCTATTAAATACACTGGCAAAAATTTTAAATGATCATTAATACCCTGTTTTGGCAAGTTTTGTGAGAAAATCAGCACTCATATTGTTTATATTGTTTGAGGAGATATTCCTTTTTTATTTAAAAGATAAAAGGGTGAGATTTTTATTTCTGAAAAAGAAGATAAGACTTGGAAGTTAAAGATCTGCTACTTCCAGGCTATGTGACCTTGGACAAGTTCCTGAGTGTCAGCACCCTCACTTGCAAAATAAGGGTACATACTCACAGGACTGTTCCAACGGTTAAATAAACTAACATATATAAAGTGCCTGACAGAGAATTAGCACTCAATAAATGTAGCTGTTTTATTGTAGTTGTAGTCTTGTATTCATTTCTGAATCCCCAGAGAGCAGCTTAGTGCAAGGCACAGAGTCATTGCTCATGAAGTGTTTGTTAAATGAATGAATTCAACAGCCATTTAGAGTGATAACTCTCAAATCCAATGGTCCTAAAAGTAATATGTTGTATTCAAAGATCCCAGCTCTTAAGCCAGACCAGAAATTACTTCCTTACCTCTCTGAGCCTCCAGTTTTCTCCCACGGAACATAACGTTAATATAACAGCACTAAATGAAATAAAGCAGATAAAGCATTTAGCCCCATGGGGCCAGGACAGTGGAATGTGCTGAGTAGCCACATTAGAAAAACATATAAGAGGAGGAAACTTAGCAGACATGAGAAAATTACAAAATTTCCAGAACTTTACCAGGCTCTGTGCTCCATGATGTCATTCTGAGATCCATGATTAGCTCAATTTTAAGCTTTAGCTTTCATTACTCAGTCAGAGATTCCATTATCAGTTTAGCCACAGTCATGAGGTATCACACCCCATCCAGGCCTCTCTTCCATCCAAAGCCCAACAGAATACCAGCCAGCCATCCCTGCTTTCCCTTAAGGAATTACTCTCAAAAAACCTTAGGCCCCCGCCAGGCCCCAAAAATAACTCTATCAGAACATCACCTGCAACAAACTCATGAGACATCCTATTATCAAATGCTTACCTGTGTCCCATGCACTATAAGACTTTTACATACATTATTTCATTTAAAACTCCCCAAATACCTATGACATGAGCAACATTATTATTCCCATTTAAAAATGAGAAAACTGGGACTTCCCTGGTGGTCCAGTGGCTAAGCCTTCACGCTCCCAGTGCAGGGGGCTCGGGTTTGATCCCTGGTCAGGGAACTAGATCCCACATGCATGCCGCAACTCAGAGTTCACATGTCCCAGCTGAAAGGATTCCGCAGGTCATGACTAATATAAAAATAAACAAATAAATATTAATGTTTAAAAAATAAAAATGAGAAAACTGAGACTTGGGAGGTTATGGAACCAGATTAGTATTTATCCAAGGGTGTTATCTAAGGCTATTTGCTGAGAGTTGTCTGTTCAGGAGGTTGTGGAAATCATCCCTAAATCTTGAAAATCTCCACAATTCAACTGATTAAACCCATGCATAACAGATAATGTAATCAATCTTTGGGAGTTTTCAAAAACCAACAATCTAATCAAACTGACCTGGGATGAGGATTAGGGTGGATTTGGGAAGGGTGTTTTAATCTAATCAGTAATCCATTCCATTGTAACCTAATCAGACAAAGAGAGATCTCAGACAGAAACATTTAGTGAAGGCCATTCAAGAATGCCTTTGTTCAAGAATTTCAAATGTTACCTCTTCCTTCGTGTGGAAGTGGTTCTCCACGTATGGTCTGAGGCTCACCAGTGAGTCAGCAAACTGGCCATGCTGACAGCTGAGAACAAATCCTGGAGTGGACAAATGCTGTTCAATTCCACAGACTTTCACTCTCTCTTACAGCCAACTGCTATGGGGTGGTAAGTGTTACTATAATATTGTATTTGTAAACTGAATATAAAGCATTCTCAAGCAAAGTTGGGACACCCCCAATTTTCTGGAAAGATGCTTTGTTATCAGTGTTGATTTGATTTGCTTTTTCAACTGTGTTACACTTGTGTTTTTGTATATTTGTAGACTCTCCCTTGGGTGGCACTTCCACTCTTTGTTTTGGTACTTGGGTAATTGTTACACTGTTAACATTTCCATTGTCATTCTGTTTTTTAGCAAATCTTGGTTATGAGAGTGCTTTTCCCATAGGAACGGAGGAGGGAGGGAGGGTTTGGGCTTCCAGCATTGGTGACTAAGTAATTCCGATCAACTCTCCCACTGAGGAAAACTAGAAAACTGGAAAAATCTGAAAATCTCGTCTTGAAATCATTGGAAAGTTAACAAGTTAGTGAAGAATTACTGAGCCAGGATCTGGGAAAGGAGAGAGATTGAGGAATGTAAGCCCCATAAATAGGACTACTTTTCCAGGTGGGGCATTTCTTGAGACGTAGTTTTCCTGAGAGGTAGCTAAGAGACAGAATGATGCTTACAACAGCCTTGGGTACTTAGCAGAACAGAGATTGGAGTCCAGAACCTGCTAAGAGAGAAAGCACCTAGTAAACAGCTCTCACTTTGGATTGGGATCCCAACAGACTGTACCCTAAAAGCAAAGGTGAATAGAGTAGACAAGCTCTTACAAAGACTGAAACTCAACTTCAAAACATCTCAAACACTGAAATTGTCTTAAAGTGATCCCAGAGTGCCAGTGCCCAAGTACCTGGCAGAAAACAAAGTGAGGGACTTCCCTGGCGGTCCAGTGGTTAAGACTTCGGCTTTCAATGCAGGGGGTGCAGGTTCCATCCCTGGTCGTGGAGCTAAGTTCCCACATGCCTCACGGCCAAAACACCAAAACATAAAACAGAAGCAATATTGTAACAAATTCAATAAAGACTTAAAAAAAAAAAAAAGTGGTCCACATTAAAAAAGTCTTTAAAGGAAAAAAAGAAAAGGAAACAAAGTGAATCCTCTCTAAAGATATAATTATCTAGGCCTCAAATTATTTCTATGAACACATGCAAATATAATATTCAGTGAACAAACAAAAATAATCACGCATACTAGGAGACAAGATAACATGAACAAAAAATAGCAGCAATGAAAGACAATTAAAAAGCAGGCAAAAGAACCTCATATTGAAGTCATCAAATTGTTTGTTGTGTTCAAGAAGATAAATGGAAGATGGATAATTCTGACAGAAAACTGGAAAGTACAGACAAAAGCCAATTCTATGACAGAAAAATATAATAGAAATTAACAACCCAATGGATTGGGATTAACAGCAGATTAAATAAACACCACTGAAGAGAGAATTAGTAAACTTAGAGGTGGGAAGAAAATATCCAGAATGAAACATAAAGAGGCAAAAGGGTAGGAAAGAGAGAAAGGATAGAGTTATAGAGGAGAGAATGAGACTGTTTAACATACAGGGCACTGGAAAACTGAAAGGACAGGAAGGAAAGAGTGGGGCAGAAGAAATACTTGACATGAAAGGGCTAATTTACCAAAACTAATGAAAAAAATAAAGCCACAGAGTCAAGAAGCACTATGAATTGTAAATAAGAAAAACCTGAGGAAAATTAAAACTGGTATGTAGGTGAGGGTTAAGAGGATGGTGACTGTCTTTTCACCCATCCTCCAGAGACATGGGGTCAAATCAGGGAAGTGGGAAAGCCTCAATGAAAACAAAACTGAAGCAAATTCAATACATGCGAGAAACGGAGTAAGCAAAGTATAGTTTTGACAAAAAAAAAAGGAAAGGAAAAAAGAAAGAGAGAAAAAGAAAAGCTAATACCAAAGAAAAAGAATTAGAAAGTTTATTAATAAAATCCCAGAAGTAAAATTCTAGACAATATGTCCATAAATGACCTCACAGAGGAATCCAATGGCATATGAAAAAGATGTAAAAGCACTGGCTTGTTAGGAGATGTCGGTATAGATAGATTTTAGAAACTGATAGGAATTAAATAAACATGAGTATGAGTTTTAAGGTTAAGGCAATTCCCAAAAAATAAAATAGCATTTATAACTTTCAAACTAGCAGAAGAAAATCTCATCATGCAAAGTACAAATATATATATATACATATATATATTCCTATTTACTACACAGGAAATAGGAAATACAAAATAATATAGCAGGAAAAAAGTCTTAAGAGTAATTCCAATAAATATTGAAAGATTTGGGAATTCCCTGGTGGTCCAGAGTTTAGGACTCTGCGCTTCCATTGCAGGGGGCCTGGGATTCCATCCCTTGTCGGGGAGCTAAGATCCCACAAGCCAAGCACCAAGTGGCCTAAAAAAAAAAAAAAAAAAAAAAAAAAAATCTGAACAGCACAAAAAGCTCAACTTACTGGCTATATGTAGAATTCTATTCTCAACCAACAGAAAATCATACTTTTTAAACATACATAGTACATGTTTAAAAATAGAACATGCATAATACTATAAAGGAAGCCACAACAAATTCCAAAAAATCAATATCATAATAGACCATGTTCTCCAAACATAAGATGCAAAAGTTAAAACTTTTTTATTGTTGAAAACTACAAATCCTATAAGTTGGACACTATAAGATTACATTTTTAAGTAACCACTGTGTTTTTTTAAAATGTAAAGGAAATTACTTAGAAACAAATAATAAGGAAAACACTATGTGTCAAAATTTGTGGGACAGAGCAAAAACAGTATTGGAAGGAAGTATATATTGACAATTTTATTTATTTATTTTTAAAATTTATTTATTTTATTTATTTTTGGCTGTGTTGGGTCTTCGTTGCTGCACACGGGCTTTCTCTAGTTGCGGCGAGCGGGGGCTACTCTACGTTGTGGTGCGTGGGCTTCTCATTGCAGTGGTTTCTCCTGTTGTGAAGCATGGGCTCTAGGCACGCAGGTTTCAGTAGTTATGGCACTCGGGCTCAATAGCTGTGGCTCGCAGGCTCTAGAGCTCAGGCTCAGTAGTTGTTGCGCACAGGCTTAGTTGCTCTGTGGCATGTGGGATCTTCCCCAACCAGGGCTCGAACCCATGTCCCCTGCATTGGCAGGCTGATTCTTAACCACTGTACCACGAGGAGAGTCCCTATAACTTTTTCTTATACCTTTAGATAATTTTTTATCTAAAGATCTTATACCTTATTAGATTTACTCCTGTGTCATAGTTCTGTTGCTATTTTAATGTTTTCTTTTTATAATTACATCATATGAAGTTACTGGTGTATAGAAGAGCAATTGGCAATTTTGTATACAGACCTTATAATCAACTACCTTGCAATATTCTTCTATTACTCTAGTAAATTGTCTAGAGATTATTGTGTTTTTTAATGAAAATAATCATGTCATATGAGTATAATGGCAATTTTATCTCTTCCTTTACAATAGTTATGCCATGAATCTCTTACTATTTTCTTATTGCACTGGCTAGGGCCTCCATCACATTGTTGAGTAGAAATAGCAATAGTTGGCATGCGTATCAGGTCTATAATTTTAAAGGGAATGCTTTTAAAGTTTCCACATTTATGATAACATTTATTGTATGTTTTTTATAGGTGCTTTCTTCGGATTACCATTCTATTTCTAATTTATGTTCAATTTTGTCAAATACTTTTCCTGCATTTATTGAAATGTTCATATGGGTTTCTTTTTCCTCCTTAATCTGTTATTATAGTAAATGACATCTATAGATATTCTAACATGTATATATATTATTCCTGTGATGACCCCAACCTGGTCATTGTATTTGTTTCTTTTATTCATTATCAGATATTATTCACTAATATTTTGTTTAGCATCTTTGCACCTATATTCACAAGTAAAATGGATTTGTAATATCTTTTCCCTGTTTTAACTTTATCTGAATTTGGTATCAGGTTATACTGGCCTCATCGAGTTGGCAGGAGGTGGGTATTCCCTCTTTTTCTGTGCTCTGGAAGAGGTTGTATAAGATGATCTGTGTATAAGAATAATCTGTGGCTTGAAAGTTGACAGAATTTGCCTGTAAAGCCATCAGGGCCTGGTGTTTTCTTTGTTGGAAGTTGTTTACTGCTCCAATGTTTAAAAACCTTTCATTATGAAATAATGATAGATTCACAGGAAGTTGCAAAAAACTGTACTGGAAGATCCTCTTTACCCTTCACACCCAGTTTTCCCTAATGGTAACATCTTACATAACTATAGTACAATATCAAAACCAGAAGATTGCCCTTGGAGCAACCCACATGGCTTACTCAGATTTCACCAGTTTTACATGCACTCATTTCTGGGTGTATGGGTGTACACTTTTATTCAATTTTATCCCATGTGTGGACTGGTGTAACCACCACCACAATCAAGGTACAAAACTATTTCATCACCACAAAGATCCTTCTACTCCCCCTGTACAGCTATAACCACTCCTCCCCCCACCCCTTTTCTAACTGCTGGCTACCACTAATCTGTTCTTCATCTCTGTAATTTTGTTATTTCAAGAATGTTATATTGGGACTTTCCTGGTGGTCCAGTGGTAAAGAATCCTCCTTACAATTCAGGGGACACAGTTTTGATCCCTGGTCAGGGAACTAAGATCCCCACGCCACGGGGCAACTAAGCCCACCCACCGCAACTACTGAGATCGCGTGCCTCAACTTAGCCTGCACGCCACAACTACAGAGCCCACACACCCTGGAACCTGCACACCACAACTAGAGAAGAGAAAACCCACACGCCAGAACTAGAGAGAAGCCTGCGTGCCTCAACTAAGACCCCATGCAGCCAAAAATAAATAAATAGATTCAATGAAGAATTTAAAATATATATATATTATATTAGTGGAATCATACAGTATGTAACCATTCAAGGTTGGCTTTTTTCACTCAGCATAATTCCCTTCAGTTCTATCCATGTTGTTGCATGTATCAATGTTCTTTTTCATTGCTGAATTAACTAGTATTCAGTGGTATTGCTGAACCATTGAATTCAACCATTGAAGGACATTTTGCTTGTTTCCAGTTTTTGGCTATTACAAGCAAAACTGCTATAAACAATTGTGTACAGATGTTTTGTTTTGTGAACATAATTTTCATTTCTCTGGGATAAATTCTCAAGAGTATAATTTTAATCATTATAAGATTACTTGCCATTTGGGTTTTTCTTGAGTCAATTTTAATTGTTATATTTGCCAGGAAATTATTCATTTCATATAAATTTTGAAATTTATTGGCATAAGTTTACAACAGTTTTCTCTTAATATCTTTTAAATCTAAGTTTTCTCTGTAGTTATAGCCCCTTTATTATTTATAATATTATTTATTTGTGCTTTTCTTTCTATTCTCATTAAATCTCACAAGAGATGTGTTTACTCTGTTAGCTTTTTAAAAAGAAAAACATTTTTTTCTTCCTCTTTTCCATCTGGAACCATGGAGGGTGCAGAAAAGGAGAAAAAGCTTCCTGCTGTGTCAAAAGCCCTTAAGAGTGAAGAAATTTTACAGAGCTGCTGATCAAGCATCTAAGAAAGAAGTTTGCCCAAAAAAATTCTTTGAAATGCAAGGAGGAAGCTTACCTTACAAAAAAGCTAAGTACTGTCACAAGGAATATAGGCAGATGTACAGACTGAGATTTGAATGGCTAGGATGACAGGAAAAGCTGGCAACTTCTATCTACCTGAGAAACCCAAATTGGCATTTGTCATCAGTATCAGTGGTATGAGCTCAAAGGTCTGCAAGGAGTTGCAGGTTCTTTGCCTTCGCCGGATCTTCAATAGCACCTTCTTTGAGCTCAACAAGGCTTCAGTTAACACTGTGAGGATTGTGGAACCATGTATTGCCTGTGGGTACCAGAATCTGAAGTCAGTAAATGAATTGATCTACAAATGTGAGTTATGGCAAAATCAACAAGAAGTGAATTGCCCTGACGTATTAACACATTGATTGCTTGATGTCTTGGTATATTTGTAATCATCTGAATGGAGGATCTGATTCATGAGATTTATACTGTTGGAAAACACTTCAAAGAAGCAAACAACTTCCTCCAGCCCTTCAAATTATCTTCTCTGACAGGCAGAATGAAGAAAAAGACCACCCATTTTGGAAGGTGGAGTTGCTGGCAACAGAGAAAACCAGATGAACAGGCTTATTAGAAGGATGAACTAAGGTGTCTACCATGATTATTTTTATAATCCAGTCAGTTAATAAAAAGTGACTGATTTCAAATTGAAAAACAAACAATTTTTTTACTTTGGGTCTTTTTCATTGATTTCTACCATTCATTATTTTGGTTATTATAGCCTTATGTCTATGTTTCTAGGTTTATTCTTTCAATTTTTTCTTTTACATTTAGTTCATTAATTTTATCTTTTATTATTTTCTGATACAAACATTTAAAGCCATACATTTCCCTTGAGACTCTATTTTCTCTGCATCCTACAAATGTTAAATGTAATATCTTTATAATAACTTAGTTCTATGTATTTTTCTATTTCCAATGTGATTTCTTCTTTGACTCATGATTTGTTTCTTTTTAAATTTCTAAATATATTTGTTTTAACTTTTATTTAACTTTAATTTTTTAATTTAACTTAGTGTTGTGTTATTTTTTTAAAATGGTTTTTAATTGTGTATCACCCTTGCTGTAATTTTTCAAAAAGAAGTTTCAACTAAACCAAATTAATAAGAACAGGTAGCATATTATTTCTTTCTTTTTTTTTTAATAAATTTATTTATTTATTTTTGGCTGTGTTGGGTCTTTGTTGCTGCACGTGGGCTTTCTCTAGTTGCAGCCAGTGGGGGCTACTCTTCCTCGCAGTGCACGGGCTTCTCACTGCAGTGGCTTATCTTGTTGCTGAGCACAGGCTCTAGGCGTGCGGGCTTCAGTAGTTGTGGCTCGCGGGCCCTAGAGCGCAGGCTCAGTAGTTGTGGCCCACGGGCTTAGTTGCTCCATGGCATGTGGGATCCTCCTGGACCAGGGCTCGAACACATGTCTCCTGCATTGGCGGGCGGATTCTTAACCACTGCGCCACAAGGGAAGTCCCAGCATATTATTTCTTTTTTTTTTTTCCAGCATATTATTTCTTGATAACTTTTACCTCATTGCATCAAATTTGTGTCCTCTTGAAATGTTTATTCTCTTATTTTTGAAGTTATGTACTAAAGTTCTAAATATTGACTGATTTATACTGTAAGATGTACAGTTTATAAAATGATACTTAATATCCACCCAATATCCAGGATCTAAGATACTGTGTAAATTAAAATAAATGACCACAAAATATATTTATTGGGGAAATAATATTAATAAAACATCCCACTTGTGTTAACTCTGCTTTTTGTTTTGTTTTGTTTTGAATTTTATTTTATTTATTTATTTTTTTATACAGCAGGTTCTTAGTTATCTATTTTATACATATTAGTGTATATATGCCATTCCCAATCTCCCAATTCATCACATCACCACCACCCACCCCCGTGTTATGTTCTTATGATACTTATTTAAATCTGCTGAGACTTGCTTTATGGCTAGCTAACAGCTCTATTGAGATAAAATTCACATACCATACTTGTCAGATGAATAAAAAACCAAAAGTTTGATAATACACTGTGTTGATTAAACTGTGAAAAAATCAGCACTCTCATATATCACTGATGGAGCTATAACTTGTCACAGCCTCTAATGGAATATAACTGGACAACATCTATAAGAATAACAGATTCATAACATATTCTTGGAATTAGCAATTCCAATCTAACATTTTATTCTACAGAAATATTTGCACATATGTAAAATGGTATAGGTACAGTTACTCACTGAAGCATTTTTTTGTGATAGCAAAAAATTAGAAGCAATCAAATAAAATATTATGTAGCTACCAAAAAAAATTCACAGAACATACAATTCACCCATTTAAAGTGTACAATTCAATGCTTTTAAGTGTATTCACTGATGTCTGCAACCATCATCACAGTCAATTTTAGAGCATTTTCATTACCTCAGAAGGAACCTTTGGGACTTCCCTGGTGGCGCAGTGGTTGAGAGTCTGCCTGCCAATGCAGGGGACGCGGGTTCGAGCCCTGGTCTGGGAGGATCCCGCATGCCGCGAAGCAACTAAGCCCGTGAACCACAGCTGCTGAGCCTGCGTGCCACAACTACTGAAGTCCGCGCGCCTACAGCCTGTGCTCTGCAACAGGAGAAGCCACTGCAATGAGAAGCCTGCGCACAGCAACGAAGAATGGCCCCTGCTCGCCGCAACTGGATAAAGCCCATGTGTAGCAACGGAGACCCAACGCGGCCAAAAATAAATAAATAAATAAATAATAAATTAATTTTAAAAAAAAGGAACCTTGTACCATTAGCTATCATCCTCCTGACCCCCCATTCCTTATCCCCAGTCCTAAGCAACCACTAATCTACTTTCTTCTCTATAGATTTCCATAGTCAGGACTTTTATATGATTGGAATCATATCATACATGGTCTTTTGTGACTGGCTTCTTTCATTTAGCAAAATATTTTTAAGGTTCATCCAAAATGTAGTATGTATCAGTACTTTATTCCTTTTATGGCAAAATAAAGTCCTTCCATTGTATGGATAGACCATATTTTGTTTACCCATTTGTCTATTAATGGGTATTTGGATTGTTTCCACCTTTTGGCTGTTTCTGTGTGGACATACGTTTTCATTTCTCTTGGGTGTATACCTAGGAGTGAAATTGGTTGGTTACATGGGAACTCTGTTTATGTTCCTTGTTTGAGGAACTGGCAGACTTTTCCAAAGTGTCTGAACCATTTTACATTCCCACCAGCAGTGTCTGAGAGTTCATATTTCTCCACATTCTCACCAACACTTGTGACATAGTTTTTGTAAAAGTTCAAAGAACTTGAGAAAAATATATAAATTTTCTAATAGTTGAATGCATTATTCTACATATGTCTGTTAGGAAGAGTTGGTTAATCATATTGTTCAAATCTTCTTGAACTCTGCTGATTTTTTTATTTTTTATTTTTGTCTTCTTGACCTATCATTAATTGGGAAAGATGTATTGAAATCCTCCCATATGATGGTGAATTTAGCAATTTCTCCATATAGTCTATTAATGCTGACTTTGTGTAGGTTTATGCCATCTTCTTAGGGGCACACATGTTTAAAATTTTTATATGTTATTTGTGAACTGAATTATATAGTGATCCTCTTTATCCCCAATGATGCTTTTTGTCTTAAAGTTTATTTTTCTTCTGACATAAATATATCTTTACAAGATTACTTTTGGTTAAAATTTACCTGAAAGGTCTTTTTTTTCTCTTCCATGGTCTCATGAATTTTGCTTTTTTAATCCAATCTGACAAACCCTGACTTTTACCTGGTGAGTTTTGTCCCTTTTTGCTTACTGCAATTATTAATGTATTTAGACATTTCTACCTTCTCTTTTATTTAATTTGACCTCCAAATTAAACCTCTTTGAATTTAAACCTGATATTTATATTGTTCCTCTAAGATGAGAACTTTAGCATGCTTTCATGTTCCTTTATGTCTCTTCACCCATCATGATGATATTGTCCAAAATTTTAATAGTTGGCCATTATGAAAATATTTTTTCCTTTTTGGGGGAGAGGAAGGTATTCAGTTTTTGTTTTTGTTTTGTTGTTTTAAGACTACAGCAAGGACTTCCCTGGTGGCTCAGTGGTTAAAAATCCGCCTGCCAATGCAAGGGACACGGGTTCGAGCCCTGGTCCAGGAAGATCCCACATGCCGTGGAGCAACTGAGCCCATGTGCCACAACTACTGAGCCTGTGCTCTAGAGCCCGCAAGCCACAACTACTGAGCCTGCGTGCTGCAACTACTGAAGCCCACGCGCCTAGAGCCCGTGCTCCGCAACGAGAGAAGCCACCGCGATGAGAAGCCTTCACACCGCAAGGAAGAGTAGCCCCCGCTGGCCACAACTGGAGAAGGCCCACGCTCAGCAATGAAGACCCAACGCAACCAAAAAAAAAAAAAAAAAAGACTGCAGCAAACCTGCAAACCTTTTTATAGACCTTGGTTAACCTTACTTCTTACAGTATCTCCTGGATTTGTTTCTCGAATTCTCTCCAAGAACTTTTTTTTTAAATATTTATTTATTTGGTTGTGAGGGCTCCTTAGTTGCAGCTCACTGGCTCCTTAGTTGTGGCATGCAAACTTTTACTTGCAGCATATGGGATCTAGTTCCCAGACCAGGGATCAAACCCTTGTCCCCTGCACTGGCAGGCGGATTCTTTTTTTTTTTTTTTTTTTTTTAATTAATTAATTAATTTATTTTTGGCTGCGTTGGGTCTTCGTTGCTGCGCGCAGGCTTTCTCTAGTTGCAGTGAGCGGGGGCTACTCTTCACTGCAGTACTCGGGCGTCTCATTGCGATGGCTTCTCTTGTTGCAGAGCACAGGCTCTAGGTGCAAGGGCTTCAGGAGTTGTGGATCGTGAGCTCTAGAGCGCAGGCTCAGTAGTTGTGGCGCACTGGCTTAGTTGCTCCACGGCATGTGGGATCTTCCCAGACCAGGGCTCGAACCCGTGTTCTCTGCATTGGCAGGCGGATTCTTAACCACTGCACCACCAGTGACGTCCTGTTTTCAACTATCTTGATTTGATCACTGTGATCCTAACCCCACAGGTCTGGGCCATGACCCCAGATTTCTGCAACGAGTGGCCAGGGGAAAACTGAACCAAAGTGATGGTGGAGGGGAAACAAAAGCAGAATTTAAACTGCTTTTTACTAATTTATCCTCTCGTAGCCCTACCGGCTACCCTCTGTCTCAGGCTATACACACATGCTTGTATGTATGCACACCAATTAAAAATAGTCTTTCCACAACCTACTGAATGGGAGAAATTATATGCAAATTATATGACCAATAAGGGGGTAATATCCAAAATATATAAACAGCTCATACAACTCAGCATCAAAAAAACAAACAACCCAATTTTAAAATGGGCAGAAGACCTGAATAGACATTCTTCCAAAGAGGACATATACATGCCACGTGAAAACATGCTCAACATCGTTAATTATCAGAAAAATTCAGGGACTTCCCTGGCAGTCCAGTGACTAAGACTCTGTGCTCCCAATGCAGGGGGCCTGGATTCGATCCCTGGTCAGGGAATTAGATCCCGCATGTTGCAACTAAAGATTCCACATGCAGCAACTAAGATCATCGGCACAGCCAAATAAATAAATAAATGAATATTTTTTAAAAAAGAAAAATGCAAATCAAAACCACAATGAGACATCACCTCACACCTGTTAGAATGTCATCAAAAAGAACACAAATACCAAATGCTGGCAAGAATGTGGAGAAAAGGGAACCCTCCTACGCTGCTGGCGGGAATGTAAATTGGTGCAGCCACTGTGGAGAACAGTATGGAGGCTTCTCAAAGAACTAAAAATAGAAGTACCATATGACCCAGCAACTCCACTCTTGGGTATATATCTGAAAACAACGAAAACACTAATTTGAAAAGATACATGCACCCCAATGTTCGTAGCAGCATTATTTACAATTGCCAAGGTATAGAAGCAACCTGTCCATCAACAGATCAAAGGATTAAATAAAGATGTGGTTTATATATACAATGGAATACTACTCAGCCATTAAAAAAATGAAAATTTGCCATTTGCAACAACATGGATGGACTTAGAGGGTATTATGGTAAGTGACATAAGTCAGACAGAGAAAGACAAATACTGTATTATATCACTTATATCTGGAATCTAAAAAATACAACAAACTAGTGCATATAACAATAAAGAAACATGCTCATAGATATAGAGAACACACTAGTGGTTACGAGTGGCAGAGGGAAGTGGGAAGGGCAAGATAGGGGTAGGATTAAGAGGTACAAAGGATTATGTATGAATAAACCACAAGGATATACTTTACAACACAGGGACTATAGCCAATATTTTATAATAGCCATCAATGGAATATAAACTTTAAACATTGTGAGTCACTATATTGTACACCTGTAACTTACATAATATTGTACATCAACTATACTTCAGTAAAAGAAAAAAAATTCTTTCCAGGGGTTTCTCCCTTTTCTTTTGGTTCCTTATCTTCTGTATCTGTTTCAGCTAGAGTCTCTTCGGGGGTTGACTTGGGGGAAGAAGCAGCAGCTCATGCCATTTTGCCATTTTAGTAAGAAGTGGAAGCACACGTTTAACCTTGATTCCAAACTTGGATTAAGGTAAGTTCCTCAAAATTAAACATAGCATGCCATATGACCTTCAATTCCACTCCAAGGTATATACTCAGAAGAATTGAAAGCATGTTCGCACAAAAAATCATACTCAAATGTTCACAGCAATACTATTAATAGCCACAAAGTGGTAATAGGTGTTCATTTGATGAATGAATAAACAAAATGTCGTTTAGGTTTATCCATACAATGGAATATGATTCAACCATAAAAATGAATGAAGTTCTGATACAATGTGGATGACCTTGAAAACATTATGCTAAATAAGAGAAGCCACAGAAAGCCATATACTGTATGATTCCATTTATATGAAACATTGACTAGGCAAATCCATAGAGACAGAAACTAGACACATAGTTTCCAGGGGCTGGAGAAAGGGAGAATGGGAGTAACTCTTCATGGGTTCAAGGTTTCTCTTTGGGGGTGATAGAAATCCGGAATTAAATAGTATAGTGATGGTTGCAAAACCTTGTGACTACTAAAACCCAACGAAATGCATACTTTAAAAGGGTGAATTTCACGGTACGTGAATCATGTCTCAAAAGTACAAACTATTTTCACTTATAAATGGAAACACAAATATGTAAATAAAATATTAGTTAAGCAAATTAAAAATTAGACACTATAGTGTAGCAATTAAGAGTGTGGACTCTGGAGCCAGGCTGCCTGCTACACCCCTTGTTCCACCCCTTCCTGAGTGAACTTCAGCAAATCATTTAACTTCCTTGTGCTTCAGTTTCCCCATCTGACAAATGGGTATAATATGCCTACCTCAAAGGGTTGTCATGAGGATTAAATGCAAAAAAAATTAAGTAGCTAGAACTGTGCTTGTCACATAGTGTTCAATAAAGGTTGCCTATAATTATAATAAAAAATAATGCATCTTGGGAATTCACTGGTGGTCCGGTGGTTAGGACTCCGTGCGTTCACTGCCGAAGGCCCAGGTTCAATCCCTGGTCAGGCAACTAAGATCCCGTAAGCCGTGCAACACAACCAAAAAAAAATAAAACAGGGGCTTCCCTGGTGGCGCAGTGGTTGAGACTCTGCCTGCCAATGCAGGGCACACGGGTTCGAGCCCTGGTCTGGGAAGATCCCACATGCCGCGGAGCAACTAGGCCCATGAACCACAGCTACTGAGCCTGCGCGTCTGGAGCCTGTGCTCCGCAACAAGAGAGGCCACGATAGTGAGAGGCCCGCGCATCGCGATGAAGATTGGCCCCCGCTTGCCGCAACTAGAGAAAGCCCTCGCACAGGAACGAAGACCCAACACAGCCATAAATAAATAAATAAATTTATTAAAAAAAAAATAAATAAATAAATAAAACAAAACATCTTGGTCAAGTAGGATTAACCCCACAGAAAAAAGCATGGGTCAATATTTTTAAAATCTATTGATGTAATTTTTTTTAAATTTATTTATTTATTTTTGGCTGTGTTGGGTCTTCATTGTTGCGCGAGGGCTTTTCTCTAGTTGCGGTGAGCGGGGGGCTACTCTTCGTTGTGGTGCTAGGGTTTCTCATTGCGGTGGCTTCTCTTGTTGCAGAGCATAGGCTCTAGGCACGTGGGCTTCAGTAGTTGTGGCACGCAGGCTTAGTAGTTGTGGCTCATGGGCTCTAGAGCCCAGGCTCAGTGGTTGTGGTGCACGGGCTTAGTTGCTCTGCGGCATGTGGGATCTTCCCCGACCAGGGCTCGAACCCGTGTCCCCTGCATTGGCAGGTGGATTCTTAACCACTGCACCACCAGGGAAGCCCTATTGATGTAATTTTATATTAATAGATTAATGATGAAAGACACAAGATTAAAAAAAAAAAGACACAAGATTATTTCAACTGATGTTGGAAAAAAGGCACTTTATAAAGTTCACCTTATTATTACAATACTTTTTAAACTCAGCAACCTCAACTTGGTAAAGATTTTATACCAAAAATTTACAGCAAGTATTACATTTAATTGAGGCTTCTTAGTGTGTTCCTTTTAGACTAGGAACAAGACCAGGATGCCCAATCACCACTATTGTTTAACATATTACTGGAGGTCTGGCCAATGTTGTAAGGACAGAAAAAAGACTGAAGAGACATGTTTTAGGTGGAATAACTCAAAATTATATAGATGTCAACTCTCCCCAATAGTCTACAAATTAATTGCAATCTCAAAAATAATTCTAGATTAAAGATCTACAAGTAAAGTTCCACCTTGAAAAGGCTTTGTGAAGAAGGGAGACTAACCTTATCAAATACTAAAATACACTACAAAACCATAGGAATAAAATACATTGTAGCATTGTTCAAGAACACATTTTAGTTCAAGAACAAACAGACCAATGAAATAAAATCCAGGTAGATATGAGAACTTAATATACAAGAAAGGAGGTACCACAATCAATGTGGAAGGGGTGGTTTATTTTGTGCGTGGAGTTGGGAAAACTGATTCACAGTAAACATGATATACAAAGGTAGGCTCAAAATGGAATAAAGACCTGAATGTGAAAGACAAAAGTCTTGAGTTGAAAGGAGAATATATTTCACCTAGGAGTCGTTAAGTATTCCTTAAATAAAATTTAAATCGAAAGCACAAACTATTTTGATCACATTAAAATTAAGGATTTCTATTCAAAGCATGATATAATGGACAGAGTTTAAAGATGGAATACAGAGTGGAGGAAGATATTTGTAATAATTAAAACTGACAATGACTAAACTAGAATTCCTGCAAATTAGCATTGGCAAAGGATATATGAGCAGACAATTTACAGAAAAGTTAAAGTGAAAGGCTAACAAGCAAATGAGGAGATGCTCAAGCTTATTAGTCATCAGAAAAATGCAAATTAGAACCATGGTGAGATACAACTTCATACTATTAGAGTAGCAAAAAGTAAAAAGCCAGATAATCTGAATGTTGTCAAGGACAGAGGCATACAGGATCCCTCAGGTCTGCAGCCATTTTAGGGATCAAAATATCTGAACTTGATCAGATTAAAGATAAGCACATCCTATGATACATCAATTCACTTCCTATCTTATATTTCAAAGAAATGTTTACAATGGTCCTAACAGAACTTGTACAAGAATGTTCATCACGGCCTTGCTTGTGTTTTCAGAGATGATGAGGCACCAAGTGTCCATCACTGGGGGAAGGGAAGGATGAAATGGGGCAGATGCACTCAATGGAGTATTAGGCTTTGGTACACAGAGCACCAGGAATGGATCTTTGAAACATACTGTTATGGAAAAAAAATTTTTTTAAGTAAGAAACACAGTCCCCAAACAACCCAATCAAAAAATGGGCCAAAGGTCTAAACAGACATTTCTCCAAAGAAGAGATACAGCTGGACAAGAGGCACATGAAAAGATGCTCAACATCACTAATTATTAGAGAAATGCAAATCAGAACTACTATGAGGGGGGGCTTCCCTTGTAGCGCAGTGGTTGAGAATCTGCCTGCCAATGCAGGGGACACGGGTTCGAGCCCTGGTCTGGGAAGATCCCACATGCCGCGGAGCAATTAGGCCCGTGAGCCACAACTACTGAGCCTGCGCGTCTGGAGCCTGTGCTCCACAACAAGAGAGGCCGCGACAGTGAAAGGCCCGTGCACCGCGATGAAGAGTGGCCCCCGCTCGCCGCAACTAGAGAAAGCCCTCGCACAGAAACGAAGACCCAACACAGCCAAAAATAAATAAATAAATAAATTTATCAAAAAAAAAAAAAAAAAAAGGGTAGGTGGACTTCGAATTGTTAAAAAAAAAACAAAACTACTATGAGGTATCACCTCACACCTGTTAGAATGGCCACCATCAACTACAAATAGCAAATGCTGGAGGGGGTGTGGAGAAAAGCGAACCCTCCTATATACTGCTGGTAGCAATGTAAATTGGTGCAGCCCCTATAGAGAACAGTATGGAACTCCCTTAAAAAACTAAAAATAGAGTTACCATATGACCCAGCAATTCCACTGCTGGGCATATACCCAGAGAAAACCATAATTGGAAAGGATACATGCACCCCCAGTGTTCATTGCAGCACTATTTACAATAGCCAGGACATGGAAGCAACCTAAATGTCCATTTACAGATGAATGGATAAAGAAGATGTGGTACAGGGGCTTCCCTGGTGGCTCAGTGGTTAGGAGTCCGCCTGCCAGTGCAGGGGACATGGGTTCGAGTCCTGGTCCGGGAAGATCCCACATGCCGCGGAGCAACTAAGCCCAGGCACCACAACTACTGAGCCTGCACGCTAGAGCCTGCGAGTCACAACTACAGAAGCCCGTGTGCCCTAGAGCCTGTGATCCTCAACAAGAGAAGCCACCACAATGAGAAGCCCGTGCACCACAAGGAAGAGTAGCCCCCACTCACTGCAACTAGTGAAAGCCCATGCACAGCAACAAAGACCCAAGACAGCCAAAAAAAAAAAAAGAAGATGTGGTTCATATATACAATGGAATATTACTCAGCCATAAAAAAGAATGAAATAATGCCATTTGCAGCAAGCGACATGATGGACTTAGAAATTGTTATACTGAGTGAAGAAAGTCAGAGAAAAACAAATGTCATATGATATCGCTTAAATGAGGAATCTAAAAAAATGGTACAAATGAACTTATTTACAGAACAGAAATTGAGTCACAGATGCAGAAAACAAACTTATGGTTACCAAAGGGGAAAGGGGCGGGGGAGGGATAAATTGGGAGATTGTGAATGACATATACACACTACTATATATAAAATAGATGACTAACAAGAACCTACTGTATAGCACAGGGAACTCTATTCAATACTCTGTAATGACCTATATGGGAATAAAATCTAAAAAAGAGTGGAGATATATATATGTATAACTGACACACTTTGCTGTACAGCAGAAACTAACACAATGTGGTAAATCAACTACACTCCAATAAAAAAGAATAATTAAAAATAAAGAAACACCGTCTCATTCTCATAAATTAAACTCAAACACACAAAGGTACTGTTATTAAAACATTATTGAAATTTACAATAATACTTAATTATAATTCCAAGGATTAACTAAATGATTGTCCTTGAGGGGAGAGGAAGGAGAACGGGATTGGAAATGAGGGAAAGAGAGATGTTATTCTGGCAGCAGTGGGAGACTGTATAATAAAGGGGCAGGAATGAAAATGAGGTGAGAAGTGTGCTGGGAAAATCTGGATGGGGAAAGTTCTGCTATCAATTCTGTACTTGGATCTCTTCAACGGTTTCCAGATAGGCAAGTGAAAAATTTGACTCTGGGCCTTTGGGTAGAATGATCATATGCCAGTTTGCTGGCAAAAAATCTTGGTTTATACTCAAGACGTCCCAGAAAATAACGCCTCCTTTCACTCCTGGTTGGGATGATAAATGTATGGTCACCATACTTTTGGGATATATCAGTGAATAAACAAATGTCTTTGCCCTCAGGGAGCTTACACTCTACTCTGGAGAGAAAGACAATGAACAATAAACTTAGTAAATTATGTATTTCATTAGAGAGTAAAAGTGACAAGGAAAAATAAAACATAGATTAAGAGAAAAAAAAGATTTAGAGGACTCAAATGTGCTGAGGGTGGGGGTAGGGCACACAGATTGTAGCATTTAAAAAGGGTCCCAGGGCTTCCCTGGTGGCGCAGTGGTTAAGAATCCGCCTGCCAATGCAGGGGACACGGGTTCGAGCCCTGGTCCGGGAAGATCCCACATGCCACGGAGCAACTAAGGCCGTGCGCCACAGCTACTGAGCCTGTGCTCTAGAGCCCATGAGCCACAACTACTAAGCCTGCATGCCACAACTACTGAAGCCTGCGCGCCTAGAGCCCGAGCTCTGCAACAAGAGAAGCCACTGCAATGAGAAGCCCATGCACCACAACGAAGAGTAGCCCCTGCTCGCCACAACTAGAGAAAGCCCACACACAGCAGCGAAGACCCAATGCAGCCAAAAATAAATAAATAAATAAACTTAAAAAAATAAAAATAAAAAGGGTCCTCAGGGTAGATAAACCACATTGAGAAGGTGACATGTGAACAAACACTTGAGGGAGGTCAGGGAGTTGGCCAAGCTGACACCTGGAGGGAAGAGCAATCTAGGCAATGGGGACAGCCAGCTCTTGCAAAGGCCCTGGCGTAGGAACAGAAAGAGCAAGGGATAGAGAAGAAAGAGTAGGAGAGGAGGTCTGGCCTAAGAGGCCATGGTGAACACTGAGATGAGGAGCCATTGCGGGATATTGAGCAGGGCCTCCACATGATGTGACTTATGTTTCTATAAAAGATCACTCTGGCTGTTGCCTCAGGAATAGACTGAGCGGGGGCAAGGATAGAAGCACAGAGACCTACTTGGAGGCTGTTTACAGTGAACCTAAAAAAGTGATGATGGCAGCTCAGACAAAAGTGGCATCATGGAAGTGCTAAGAAGAGGCTGGCTTCTGGCTCCTTTTTGAAGGTAGAGTTAATAGGATTTCCTAAATAAAGGAATGAGGCAGGGGAGGGTGAAAGAAAAGAGAGGAATTAAAGAAGGTAGCAGAGCAAGGGAAGGTGGTCATGGTGATGAGATGGTTCTCCCTGGATTTAGGCAATAAGGGGTAAAGGTGTGCATTTTCTGTAGAGAATATAAAATAATAAAATGGGCTAGATGTTGGTCTGCTGTTTGCTATCATCATGCACCAGCGATTTTTAGCAATGTCTAAAAAGTCATAAAATACTCCCTCTCCACCACGGCAGACCACTGCATTGTCTGTCCCACTCTCCATCCCCACCTTTGGTATACCACTAAGATCACTTGAGGATTTGGAGGCCTGAGTACTGGAAAGATGCCCTCAATTTTGTGGTGGAAGGCTATGGAATGAGGAATTTGGGGGAGCAGAGGGAGAGATTAGGAGTTCCGTTCTGAACATTTTTTAAAAATATTTATTTATTTATTTGGCTGCATTGGGTCTTAGTTGGGGCACTTAGGATCTTTGTGGCAACGCATGGGCTTCTCTCTAGTTGTGGCACCTTGGGCTTAGTTGACCCTGCCATATGGGATCTTAATTCCCTGACCAGGATGGAACCCGCATCCTCTGCATTGGAAGGTGGATCTTAACTACTGGACCACCAGGGAAGTCCCAGTTTTGAACATTTTATTTATTTATTTATTTATTTATTTATTTATTTATTTATTTTTGGCTGTGTTGGGTCTTCGTTTCTGTGCGAGGGCTTTCTCTAGTTGCGGCAAGCGGGGTCCACTCTTCATCGCGGTGCGCGGGCCTCTCACTGTCGCGGCTTCTCTTGTTGCGGAGCACAGGCTCCAGACGCGCAGGCTCAGTAGTTGTGGCTCACGGGCCCAGCTGCTCCGCGGCATGTGGGATCTTCCCAGACCAGGGCTTGAACCCATGTCCCCTGCACTGGCAGGCAGATTCTCAACCACTGTGCCACTAGGGAAGCCCCTGAACATTTTAAATTTGAGATATCTATTCAACTTTCAAGCAGATTCAAGCAGTATGTGACTGGACAGATAAATAAGTTTGGAGTTCAGGAAAGAGGTCTGGGCTAGAAATATAAATTTGGAAGTTACTGGCATACAAATGGAATTTAAACTATGAAACTGGACGAGATTGGCAAGGGGGTGCAAGTAGGGAGAGAAGAGAATAGGATCAAATTTTGAGACGTGGAGCACTCCCACGTTAAGAGGTCTGGGAGAAGGGAAGGAATCCACAAAGAGACAGAGAAGAGATGGGAGGTAGATGATGTGGAGTCCTGGAAACCAAGACAAATAAGTGTATCGAGGAGGAGGAGGGAATTTAACAAAACGGAGGTCACTGGTGACCTTGGCCAGGCAGTTTCAGTGGAATCCTGGAGCCAAAATCAGATTGGAGTAGGATTAAAAGAGAATGAGAGGAGAGGAATTAAAGATAGCGAAGAGACAAGACATAACTCTTTGGAGGAGATTGGCAGGAAGGTAGAGTGAAGAGAAGTTTCTTTTAAGATGGTAGAAGTACAGTGTTTGTAAACTGATGGGAATGATCCAGTAGAGAGCAAAAGTGGGTGATATAGAGAAAGAGGAAGATCAATGGAGCAATGTCATCAAGGCTAGTGACTTGGGTGATTGGCTTTAAGTAGGAACACGAAAGTTCATCTATTGTAGCTAATAGGAAGCATGTACGTAGGTTTAGAGTTTGAAATTGCCATTGTTTCTAGACCATTTCTTTAACCAAATCTGCACCATGAAGTGCATGGGCCAAAATTTTATATTCAAACATAGAAAAATGTCGTCAGGCACCTAGTAAGTGCTCAGGGAATGATAGATATAATAATATTATTATTCCTAGCTCTTTATTTTCAACAGACTCAAGTCTCTCCCCACTGGCGCCACCCAATCTCTCTCTTCCCTTTCATAGCCAAAGTACTTGAAACAGTTGTCGACATAAAGACTCTACTTCTTTGCCTTTCCTTCATCCTTCAACCATTGAAATCTTGCTTCACTCTCACCACTCCAACTAAAATCTCTTAATGCTAAATCCAGTAAATATGGCTCATTCCTCATTCTCCCTGATCTCTCATTTGACCCTGATGACTATGCCCTACTTGAAACTTTGTCTTTTCTTGCTTCCAGTAATACCACCCTCTTGTGGGGTGCACCTTCTACCCTTAGACCCATTACTTTTCACCTCCTTCCTGGGTTTATATCCCTTGCTATGTAATGGGCATTGGTGGCTTGTGCATACACAGGCTCCACTTCCCCTTCGACTGAGAAGAATAGATCCATTTTCCTGTGGGGAACCATCCTTCCACCTATCTTGGTTCAAGGGACACCAGTCCCACCCCCACGACAAGAGAAAGCTTATGACCTACGCCTGGCCAATTTATTATGGCTCAAGAAATGTCTAATGACTCAATACGGACCATTGAGAATCATTCCGAGGACTTTCGCTAGAACTATTAAGAAAGCACTATGTTCTTCCTATGGACTTTAGTTGTTATCTTTTTTATAGAAAGAGCTTGCCTGAGAAGAAAGCTAACCCAGAGGACAAATGCCATGATCTAGCCATACCCCAAAGCTAGTTCTTTTTTCTGAGTCAAGAAACTCTTTTTTGTTTTGTTTTTGCTTAAGTCAGTTTTATTTGGGTTTCTATTATTTACAACAGAAGAATCTTGGAAGATATAGCCTGCATATTTTATGTTGCTGTTTCTCATGCTTTTAATCTGGGATTCTCTTTTTTTAATTGGTCTTTCTTTGGGTGCTTCTATTCATGCAGCTGCAATTTATATACTAATTATGCTCAGATTTAAGTGTTCAGTACTGACTTTTCTCATAGCCATCAACTGTTTATTAGACTCTTCCACATGGATATCCCACAAATATTGAAAACCCAGTTTGTCTAGACCTTCACTCATCATCTCACTCCTCCTCCCCAAACCTACTGTTTATTCCTAATTCTGTAAGTGACACCACCATTCACCCAGTTGCCAAAAAAAATTATACTAGACTTTTCTGTGTTTCATCCAATCAGCCCAGGAATCTCAGGTCATGGCACCTTCTTTATCCACATTCTTTCATCCAATCCACCACTGAGTGTGTGGCAAGGACTGAATGAGATAACCCATGTAAAGTATTTAAAACAGGGTCTGAGCGACTTCCCTTGTGGCGCAGTGGATAAGACTCCGCGCTCCCAATGCAGGGGGCTGGGGTTCGATCCCTGGTCAGGGAACTAGATCCCAAGTGCATGCTGCAACTAAGAGTTCTCATGCCACAGCTGAGGAACCTGCCTGCTGCAACTAAGACCCGGTGTCTGAAACATAGTAAGTCTACCTGCCTGTCTTCCATTAGTCCCAGAGGCCAGGGACGATGACTGGTCCATTTTCAAACATCCTGAGTCTAGCGGGGGCCTGATATGCTTATTGAATGAGTGAATGAAATGAATGATTGACAAGATGATATAGGGAGAAGCCTAGAGAAGCAATCTAAGGATATATCATCATGTACTTGAGGAATGTAGGAAGAGCCAATTAAAAAGTTTTGAGAGAGACTAGGTAAACCAAGATGGTTCTACACTTCAGAGCAGAGTAAGCTTGAGTAAGGACTAGGTTGCTGATAGGTCCCAGTTTTTAAGG
Organism: Balaenoptera borealis; assembly: GCF_965194805.1. Classification (NCBI taxonomy): domain Eukaryota; kingdom Metazoa; phylum Chordata; class Mammalia; order Artiodactyla; family Balaenopteridae; genus Balaenoptera; species Balaenoptera borealis. The sequence goes on along the minus strand of NC_138860.1, from coordinate 169,642,938 downwards.
TCAGAGAAAATGAGAGTAGAGAGGTCACTCTGTAGGATGATCGGGGGTAAGCCCTGCAGGAAGTATTTCAGGCTGTATCTGTAGCCCTCCTCTCATCTCCCCTCCACCCTCCCCTAGTTTTCATGGGATTAGGATAAAATAATGCCCCTCATCTGGAACTGGTGTTCCTTTCACCATTCTGCACTTGATCACTCCCATAGCAAAGCCTCTGGGTATTGTTGTTAAGGTTATACACTGTACAACACCACCACATCTAGATATCTTTGCTATTCAGAATTTTAAAGAACATTTTATTATAATTTTGCTGACTCCAAAGTCATAGTGATTTGTATAGTTACTGCAATAATGTTATGCATACACTAAAGTGTCTTTTTCTAACAAAGTCATTCCATTTTGACAATAATCAAAACATTTGTTGCTCTAATACCTAAAATAACTTAAACAAGATCTGCTTTTTTGACTGCAGTATTGACCAGTTATCATCTAAAAAAGAAAAGAAAAGAAAAGTATCCTATTGGTATCAGTGGCCTGGCCAAATGTGATATATTTTATCTTATAGTTCACACCATCTGCTTCTATATGTCTGTACTATGAGGTTATTGTTGTTATTATTAGTAAATTAAATTTACTAATACTTTCATAATGACACAAATTATTATGTAATAACTATCATGAATCCACCATTAAAAATCTACAAAGAATTACATAGATAAAGTTAAAGATTATTATATAATGACCTGCCAATTATATCAATTGTTTATTTACTGTTATAGAAATTTCATTACTACAAATATTATATACTGTTAAAGTTTATTAGTACATAACACTGATAATATTTTAAAGTGTTATGAATAATAAGATAAAATACTAAATTATAATATTATTTCTCCTCAGATAAAAAAAAATTTCTTTTTTCAAAGCACCATGAGATCCAGGGACTTCCCTGGTGGTCCAGTGGTTAAGACTCTGCACTTCCACTGCAGGGGGCACAGGTTCGATACCTGGTTGGGGAACTATGATCTCTCATACTGGGCAGTGTGGCCAAAAGTAAATAAACAAACAAACAAACAAACAAACAAATATTTAAAAAATAAACTTAAAAAATTAATCATGAGATCCAGAAAAAGAAATCGGAAAGCTGTTAAATAAATTTTATTTATTTAAAAAATATGTATGTAGTTGCTTACAATGATCTAGGCACTGTCTTCAGCATTCTACTTCCATTAACCATACTTAGCAATGCCTCTAGATGACTAGATTTCTGGAAAAATTAAATGGATTGCCAGAAGAAAGGGAAAAAGTTCAGAGGTACTAGTTTTAGCAAAACACAGCACTAACACACTGCTGGTGGGGCAGGATGGGAGTTTACTTTGGTCTTCCACACTCTCATAACTGATGGAATTCAAGAAAAACTAGAAGAGAGGAAAAAAACAAAAACTAAGAATCCATTAAACCAAATGTACTTGCTGCCTGTCAGGTACCTGACCACAGAACCACAGAACTTTGCATATTAAACAGGCAACTCTGGTTGAAATTATCTATCTCAGGTAAGAAATGTTAAGTTTCCAAAGAACAACATTGATAGGAAGTTTTGGAAAATTAATACTCTCAATTCTTCTTAAAAAAAAAAATCACTAACTCCTGGTTACTTTATTCTACCTCAAAGGATTCTTTATTTTGTCTACATTGTAAAGTCTTTGGGGATGGGAAAAAACACACACACACACAAAAAACAAATCAACGCTAGAATGAAAATGAAAGCAAAGATTGGCAGCATTTACTGCATATTCCTAATAAACATGAAGAAAGTTAAATGCACACCAACCAAATTGAAATCTGATTCCAAAAATATATCCCGGTGAAAAATGAGAAAAAATGGGTGCTGTTTTGAACATATGATACTTATGATTCACTTTTTGATGAAGGAATATCCAAGCTCATCCAAGAAGGTTGAGTGTGGGAAATGTTCTTAATTTGGCAGTAATCATAGCAGAATTTGATACAATTATGTCAGAATATTTATGCAAAATATAAACAATGACACAAAGTAATATTACACATGTTTAGGGAATAAAAGACAAAACAAAATAATTAAATATATGTAGATATAGATGCAGTGAATAAGAACATGTTGAATAAAGTAAAAATGTTAGACATTACTCAGTTATTTTAAATACAGTTCTAGGAACAAATTATGTAGAATACAAAACAATTATTTCAGATTTGTTGATTTCCAAAATACAAAAATACCTATACGTGAACATACTGGGGGATTTTGTTTAGCAGATGAATTGACTAGAGAAGGATTTTACATTCTCAGTAGACCACTTACAAAAACTGAATCTAGACAAAAATAACCCAAGAGGCCAGGAATATGACAATGCAGCAAAAATGCATGGAAAACCATAATAGATTGTAACAAAAGATTCTTGAAAAATAATTCTGGGAAATCTGTTTTCTGTATTCTTTAAAATTAATAGTGAATGATGTGGTAAAATATTCTTTTGACATCACTGAATTTTTAAATATTGTCCAGGAAAAATCCAGCAAAATTTCAGTTTTGATGAAATGCTGGAGTGTTTTAAACATGTATTTTCAAACATAAATTTTCCAACACTGAATGTCAATGTTGAATTCACAATGAGAAAGTTAAGTGAATGCCATAATGTCACTAAAAACTCAAGAGGCAGGATGCAAAGCCCTTTTTAGGAACTGTTAATTATATTATCAATAATAATGATATAGATTCTAGAATGCAAAGTATATTCTAGCAAATTTCAACTTTTAAATGTATTTGCTCAGGGCTAATATGAAATGGTATTTAGGTAAAATTTTTTAAATAAATCTTACAGGAACCAAAAGTTTATATACATAATGCCCTTGAAAGCGCTGAAAAAGTTATGTTCTTTGTCTAAAACAGGAAGCAAGATTTATGAAAAATAGGTTATTGATGTCAAATTACAGAATTTCAACATTGATGCCATTACCCAGGTAGAAAATGCTAAGAAAAAGAAGGAAGACTCATTTTATTGTGATTTCCAAGAACTAAAATTCAATTTCAAAATTATTTCAATTTATTTTGCTATACCCGACCCACTAATAACATCCTTAAAAGAAAGATTTATGATATTAAAAGAATATCATGACCTTTTAAAAATGTTCTAATCCAGACAACATATATAACTTGAAGAATATGATAAATATGGACTACTGCAACTCTGTATAAAATTTACAATTGAAATAAACTTTATACATAAAAGAAGATTTTGATGGGACATTAATGTATTAAGAACCAAACATCTGGGGCTTCCCTGGTGGCGCAGTGGCAGAGAATCTGCCTGCCAATGCAGGGGACACGGGTTCGAGCCCTGGTCTGGGAAGATCCCACATGCCGCGGAGCAACTGGGCCCGTGAGCCACAACTACTGAGCCTGCGTGTCTGGAGCCTGTGCTCCACAACAAGAGAGGCCGCGATAGTGAGAGGCCTGCGCACCGCGATGAAGAGTGGCCCCTGCTCGCCGCAACTAGAGAAAGCCCTCGCACAGAAACTAGAGAAAGCCCTCGCACAGAAACGAAGACCCAACACAGCCAAAAATTAAAAAAAAAAAAAAAAAAAAAAAGAACCAAACATCTTGTTATTTTCTGAACTCCAATATGACTACCATTGAAGAATTGTAATACATTTGCAACAATGATAATTTTCTATTATTTTACATTCAATATTTGTGTAATTTACACAGAATGCCTTAATGTTTGTCATAATTGTAATATTGAGAAATAATAAACTAACCTATAAAATGTCCTACTGGAGAACAGGGTGACTTTTTCTAATTCTTTAAAACAGGGATCAGTGAATTCCCTGGCGGGCCAGTGGTTGGGACTCTGTGCTCTCACTGCCAAGGGCCTGGGTTCGATCCCTGGTCGGGGGACTAAGATCCCACAAGCTGCGAGGCACAGCCAAACATTAAAAAAACAAACAGAAAACAACAACCAAAAAAAAAACAACAAAAAAAACCAAGGATCATGTTTCCCTGGTGGCGCAGTGGTTAAGAATCTGCCTGCCAATGCAGGGGACACGGGTTCGATCCCTGGTCTGGGAAGATCCCGCATGCCGCGGAGCAACTAAGCCCGTGCACCACAACTACTGAGCCTGTGCTCTAGAGCCCGTGCGCCACAACTACTGAGCCTGCGCTCTAGAGCCCGTGCGCCACAACTACTGAGCCCACGTGCCACAATTACTGAAGCCCGCACGCCTAGAGCCGGTGCTCCACAGCAAGAGAAGCCACTGCAAATGAGAAGCCCACGCACCACAACCAAGCGTAGCCCCTGCTCAACGCAACTAGAGAAAGCCCACGCGCAGCAACGAAGACCCAACACTGCCAAAAATAAATAAATAAATTAATTTAAAAAAAAAAAAAAGAGGATCAGCAAAGTACAGCCTGCATGTTGAATTCTCAACCTGCTCCCTGTTTTTATATGATCCCTACAAGCTAAGAATGGTTTTAACATTTTTCGATGGTTGAAAAAAAAATCAGAAGAATACTATTTCTTGACATGTAAAGATGATATGAAATTTAAATTTCAGTGTCCATACATAAAGTTTTGTTGGAACACAGTCATGCACATTTGTTTAAGCATTGTCTGTGACTGCTTTCATGCTCCAACAGCAGAGTTGAGTACTTTCGACAGAAACCATATGATCCACAAAGCCTAAAATATGTACTATCTGGCCCTTTACAGAAAAAATTTGCCAACCCATGTTCTAAAAGGTACCCTATGAGCTTGGTGCGGCCCTGCAGAGCCGTCAATCCAAGCAAAGTTCCCTACAGATCTCCCCATCACCTAGCTGCCCCTTGAGCATCTCACCTTGATGGGTCACAGACATCTTGAATTTATCCTGGCCCATACCTTCCCATACCTGCTTCTTCTGGCACCTCCATCAACCCAATGGTTCAAGCCAGAGCTTTACAGTTATTCTTGAATCCTCTCCACTTGAACTTCCTGCTCCTCCATCCCATTAATACCTCTTCTGTATCTTGCAAACCCATACCTTTCTCCATATACTTCCTGCCACCCTGGCTGAATTCATTAGCATTTTCTGCAGGATGACTGGACCAATGTCCTCAGTGGGGATCCTGGCCCCTACTCTTGGGCCCTCTAATCCATCCTCCACCAGGGAGCCAGAATGGTCTTCCTAGAATACAAATCTGACTTCATCATTTCCCTTCTTCCATCACCTCCATGGTAGAGTGCTAGACCATTTGTCTATCTACGATCTCTTCCAGTCATGGCACCATCTTTCCTCTGGCCTCTTTCTATGTGGGTATGGTGGGACTGACAATCCCAGCATCTGGCCAATGGGCCACCCCAGGTGGGCAAGAGTCCCACACTGGGCCAATCAGGCTCTCTTTCCCGGGAATTTTTTTTTTTTGGCCACACCTCGGAGCTTGCAGGATCTTAGTTCCCCAACCAGGGATTAAACCTGTGCCCCCTGCAGTGGAAGCATGGAGTCCTAACCACTGGACCGCCAGGGAATTCCTTCTTTCCTGGGAATTTTCATCTTGAGTGAAGATACATAGAAATGTTAAATCTATTGATGTGAGAGGCAGCTTTATGGGGTGGGGTTTTGGGTGTGGGCTCTGGAGCCATATGGCTTAGATTTGAATTTCAACTCCACCATTCACTAAACTGTATGACTTTGAGCAAGTCACATAACGGTCCCATGCCTCAGTGTCCTCACCTATGCAGTGGGGAATCAGAACAACTGGTCACACTTACTGAGGCCTGGTCACTTGAGGATTAAATAGGCTCATGCATGTGAAGTGCTGAGAGCAACACTTGGCACATGGTGGGAGCCTAGTAAAGGAAGCTCTCCTTATTACCTAGAGAGTTAGCACACAAGTTCCTGTAGCTGGGACCCGCCTCTTCCTCTTCCCTGGGCCTGCCTGTTTGTTCTTTCAGCTCTAAGAAAGCCTTCGTCTTTCTTAAAATAGTTCAAGTGGAATTTTGTTCATTTTAAACAAGGAACTCTAGCCAACACCCTGTGGTTTCTCACCACCCCAGGGGACACAGATCAGAAACCTCCACAAGGGCTCGAGGTCCTGGGTGCCCCAGCCCTGTCAATCTCCCAGCCTCAGTTCTTTCCACTGCCTCTCTTCACCACCTCCCTTTCCAGCTCCTTGTGTGTCCCTGAATTTGCCAAGCTCTCCCTTTGAACCCAGGCTTCAGATTCTCTGCTTCCTAATCAGAAGTGCTCTCTCCTGGCTTCCACACACCTCCCCCCTTCCCCCCTTCAGGTAACAACCTTTTTATTTATGGTTGCGTTGGGTCTTTGTTGCAGTGCGCGGGCTTCTCATTGCGGTGGCTTCTCTTGTTGTGGAGCACGGGCTCTAGGCGCGCGGGCTACAGTAGTTGTGGTGCGTGGGCTCTAAAGCGCAGGCTCCGTAGTTGTGGCGCACAGGCTGAGTTGCTCCACGGCATGTGGGATCTTCCCAGACCAGGGCTCGAACCGTGTCCCCTGCATTGGCAGCCGGATTCTTAACCACTGCATCACCAGGGAAGTCCCAGGTAACAACCTTTTAAACTCCTTCCCATTCTGGTAAATAAAAACAGGTCACATCCACCCACTCCTGATAGGCCTCTGGAAAGGGACAAGGCCCTGCCCCACCCCCACCAGGTTTAGGATCACTGATAAGAGACTTGTGACAACCCCTTTGACCAGATTTCTTGACCAGATTTCCTTCCATTTTACTTTTTATAGTCTGCATTAAGAAAAAAAAATCCGGGGTACTTCCCTGGTTGTCCAGTGGTTAGGTCTTGGCGCTTCCAATGCAGGGGACGCGGGTTCAATCCCAGGTCAGGGAACTATTGATAAGATATCACATGCTGCACGGCGCGGCCAAAAAATAAAAAAATAAATAAAAATTTAAAAATTAAGGCTTCCCTGGTGGCACAGTGGTTGAGAATCCACCTCCAATGCAGGGGACATAGGTTCCATCCCTGGTCCAGGAAGATCCCACATGCCGCGGAGCAACTAAGGCCGTGCGCCACAGCTACTGAGCCTGCGCTCTACAGCCCATGAGCCACAACTACTAAGCCTGCATGCTGCAACTACTGAAGCCCACGTGCCTAGAGCCCGTGCTCCGCATCAAGAGAAGCCACCACAATAAGCCCACGCACCATAAAGAAGAGTAGACCCCGCTCACCGCAACTATAGAAAGCCCACACGCAGCAATGAAGACCCAATGCAGCCAAAAATAAATAAATTAAAAATAAATAGGGCTTCCCTGGTGGCGCAGTGGTTGAGAATTCACCTGCCAATGCAGTGGACACGGGTTCGTGCCCCTGTCCGGGAAGATCCCACATGCCGCGGAGCGGCTAGGCCCGTGAGCCACAACTACTGAGCCTGCGCGTCTGGAGTCTGTGCTCCGCAACGGGAGAGGCCGCGACGGTGAGAGGCCCGCGCACCGCGATGAAGAGTGGCCCCCGCTCGCCACAACTAGAGAAAGCCCTCGCACAGAAACGAAGACCCAACACAACCAAAAATAAATAAATAAATAAAATTCAAAAAATAAATAAATAAATAAATAAATAAATAAAAATAAATAAAAATTTTTTAAAAAATCAAGGGTTGGGGGAGGGATAAATTAGGAGTTTGTGATTAGCAGATACAACCTACTATACAAAATAAAGAACAAGGTCCTACTGTATAGCATAGGGAAGTTAGGGAACTATATTCAATATCCTGTAAAAAACCATAATGGAAAAGAATACGGAAAAGAATGTATATGTATGTATATATGGGTGCACATATATGTATTATACACCAGAAACTAACACAACATTGCAAATCAACTATACTTCAATAAAGAAATAAGAGTTTTGTTTTGCATTTCCAAATAAAAGTGCTGTTGTAATATATTAATATAATATTCTTTTTAAAATGGGGAGTTCTGCTACATGCCCTTCCTTCTCCTCTCCTTTCCCACCTCTCTCCCCTACTATCCTGGGGACCCCCACATTCAGTACCTCTTCCTTGTCCCTTGTCCCCAGGCTGAGAGCTCTTGCAAGGCCAGGTCTTCAGCTTCCCCACCTCGGAGGCCCCACGGCCTGCCCAGGGAGGGGATCGGTTAATGTTTAATGAGAGAATGAATGGATACATTTTAAAGGGAGAGATAAAGGAGAGAGGGGGTTACCCTCTGCCCTCTGGGGCCTTTTCCGCTGAGTCAAGGGACCGAGACGGAATCTCTGGTCATCTTATTGTTCACAGAACCCTTTCCCGCTGCAGCAGCAGAACAAATTGATGCCACTCCCCGCCCAGTCCTCCACTCCAGACCCCGCTTCCAGGTACACCTCTCCCAGAGCTGCGCCCTTGACTCCGCCCTCTCCGCGCGGGAGGGGGGCAGGGAGTGAGCGGGGCCCCGACTCTTCGTGGACCCAGGAGGGCAGTAACGGGTGAGGGCGGGGTGTCTCTGTCCCAGCCCGACGGGTAAATAAACGTCACAGATGTCCTGTAACCCAAAGAGAAGAAAGAAACTGTTAACAGAAAGGTTAGCTAGCACCTGATGCGGGGAGTCGCTGTGTTTTCATTTTGTGTTTTCCATTTCGTGCTGTCTAGAACATGTATTACCTTTTAAAAGGAAAGCAAAACCAGAATAAATATTGCTTTCCAAGTTGTCTTTTTGTATACGTGTCTTGATTTTGTGGTTTACTGTTCTTTATTTTCAGTTGTGTAAAGCCAGGCTCCTCTCCCCAGGGCACACACAGACTCTGCACACATACAAACCCCAGGAATTAAGCCGCTCTACAAAATTATAAGTGGGAAGAAAGGGCTGGGAGAGGAGCCAGGCCCTGGAGAAGTCCGGGTGTGGAAAAGGCTTTGAGTACGAACAGGAGCAGATGCTTACACCCGCTGCCCTCTGGACTGTGGCCCCACTGCAGGCTCTACGCCGCCTTACCCACCCCCCAGCTTGGCCACACCCAGTCGGGGGAGGAGGGGGAGGGGAGGGGGAGGGGAGGGGGAGGGGAGAGGGGGAGGGGAAGCACAGGTGCGGGCAGCCTTGAGGAAACTTTAGATTTTTGCCACAATCCCTCTGTGACCTCTCTTTTCTTAAAAAAGAATGATTTCGCATCTGCTCTTTTCCTGTAAACATCTAAAACTTTAAAAAACCAAACAGTTAAGATATTTTTAAAATGTGATTTTCAAAGCAACTGTTGGGATGGAGCTCTCTTCTGCTTCTTTCACCCTTCCTCTGTCCCTACAGCGTCCCCAGGGGTGGGGAAGGGGTGGGTCCGGGCTGGGCCCTTGAAGTTCCCGCCAGGTCTGCCTCCCCCACCCCGCTGGAATCTTAGAGGGAAGCAGTTCCCTCGGGCCAAGAAGGAAATGAGTCCCCACAAGATGGCTGACCCCGGAGACCCTCCCAGGGACTTGCACAGATTCGTTTTGCAACCGGCCTAAAAATTCTGGGGACCTTGGAGTGCGAAGGGCTTTGCTTCTGGTTTTCCTAAGGCTGTCTCCTGCTTAATTAAGGAAATCACTGCTGTGCTCAACAGTTGAAGACACACGGGGAGGATCTAGAAAGGAACTTCTCCCAACTCCACCTCCCCATTCTGCCTCAGAGTCCAAGTGAAAGCTTGGCTCCGTGAGTAGGGCTGATGGACGGACCAACAGGCTCAGGCTGCAGAGCCAGGCCATTGGCTGTGGGCTAGAATCCTTGCTGGATTACCTCAGTTTCTTCATCCAGGCACTGCCCTACAGGCTTGATCCGTATTGATTCATCCTGACCACAACCCTATGAGGCGGGTGCTATTATTATTATCTTCATTGCCTGGACAAAAACCAAAGTGGAGAAAGTTGCTAAGGTCACACAGCTAGAAAATGGCGTAGCTGGGATTTGAACCCAAACAGTTTGGCATCACTAAACTTCACTGCTGCCCTTTGTGGAACACATCTTCGTCTCAGAGAATCTCTTAGAATTAAAGGAAATAGGAATGTAAAATGCTTCCCTGAGACTTCGTGAACTCTCAGTCAACAGCCATCATCATGGATTGTCTTACCCGGTCCGTTCGGAGGCAGCCACAGCCTTGGCCCTGACTGCACAAACATGGCAGTGTCCTTAGGTGCTTAAAAAAAAAATCACACTGAATTTAAAAGAAGGAAAAGGAAGAGGAGGAGGAGCAGGAGGAAGAAGAGAAGAAGAACTAGGAAAGAAGGAGAGAAGGGAGAAGAGGGGGAAAAACCCAAAAACCAGACCCTGGTGATTTAGGCAGACCGCTGTATTTTTCTCTTTAGTGCTTTTGCTTTAAAAGAGCATTTAGGGGGCTTCCCTGGTGCGCAGTGGTTGAGAATCTGCCTGCCAATGCAGGGGACACGGGTTCGAGCCCTGGTCTGGGAAGATCCCACATGCCACAGAGCAACTAGGCCCATGAGCCACAATTACTGAGCCTGCGCGTCTGGAGTCTGTGCTCCGCAACAAGAGAGGCCACGATTATGAGAGGCCCGCGCACCGCGATGAAGAGTGGCCCCCACTTGCCGCAACTAGAGAAAGCCCTCGCACAGAAACAAAGACCCAACACAGCCATAAATAAATAAATAATTTTTTTTTTAAAAGAGCATTTAGGTTGCATTAATTTCTTTATTGTGTAAAAAGTTATAATTCTCATATGTGCTCGTTATAAACATCTCAAATAAAACCCAAAAAAGTCACAGCCATTATGGCAAACAGTATGGAGATTCCTCAAAAAATTAAAAATAGAACTACCATATGATCCAGCAATCCCACTCCTGGGTGTATACCCAAATGAAATGAAATCAGGATCTTGAAGAGATATCCGTACTCTCATGTTCACTGCAGTGTTATTTACAACAGCCAAGATATGGAAGCAACCCAAGTGTCCGTTGCCAGATGACTGGATAAAGAAGATGCAGTATATATACAATAGAATATTATTCAGCAGTGAGAATAAAGGAAATCCTGCCATTTGCTACAAGCTGGGTGAAGCTGGAGGATGTTATGCTAAGTGAAATAAGCCAGACAGAGGAAGATAAATACTGTATGATCTCACTTATATATGGACTCTTAAAAAAAAAAAAAAGGAACTCATAGAAGCAGAATGGTGATTACCAGGCACTAGAGGGGTGAGGGAAATGGGGAGATGTTGGTCAAAGGGCACACAGCTGCAATAGGTAGGATGAATGAGTCTAGAGATGCAATGTACAGGCAGGATAACCACACTTAATACTACTGTACTGAGCACTGGAAATACACTAAGAGAGTAGGTTCCAGGTGCCTTCGTCACTCGTACAAAAAAGGTAACTATATGAGGAGATGATATGTTAATTAGCTTGACCATGTATATGTAGTAATCATTTCACTATGTATATGTGTATCAAAACATCACATTGTATGCCTTAAATATATATATAACTTTTATTTTTAAATATATAAATAAATTTAAAAGAAAACCCCCAAAGTCAAACATGGATGTCTTCTCTCAGCCCACATCTGTTGCTGTAAAACTTATTTTTCTCCTTCAATGAAATATCACAAACGGGGACTTCCGTGGTGGTGCAGTGGTTAAGAATCCGCCTGCCAATGCAGGGGTTCAATCCCTGAGCCGGGAAGATCCTATATGATGTGGAGCAAGTAAGGCTGTGCACCACAACTACTGAGCCCGAGCGCCTAGAGCCCATGCTCTGCAACAAGAGAAGCCACTACAATGAGAAGCCCACACACCACAATGAAGAGTAGCCCCTGCTTGCCACAACTAGAGAAAGCCCTAGCGCAGCAACGAAGACCCGATGCAGCCAAAAATAAATAAACAAAAATAAAAATTATTTTTAAAAAATCACAAACTATACCTTCAGCTCTACTGCATCCATTTTACCAGCTGCATAGTATTTCATAATGTAATTTTTTTTTTTTCATGCATCCCCTTATTAGGGAATATTTATTTTGTTTGTAATTTTCTTTTCACTATTTCATATAATGCTTCAATAAATATTTTTATAGAAATGTCTTTGTCCCCTTATGAAAGTATTTTTCTTTTTTTTAATTTATTTTTTTTACTTATGAAAGTATTTTTCTTTCTTTTTTTAAAAAAAATTTTATTTATTTATTTTGGCTGCACCAGGTCTTAGTTGCGGCACTCAGGATCTTAGTTGCAGCATGCGGGCTTCTTAGTTGTGGCATGTGAACTCTTAGTTGCTGCATGCATACGGGATCTAGTTCCCCGACCAGGGATCAAACCCAGACCCCCAGCATTGGGAACGTGGAGTCTTACCCAGTGGACCAACAGGGAAGTCCCCATGAAAGTATTTTTCAATGATAGATGCCCCGGAAGAGAATTTCTGCACCTAAAGAAATATAAATGTTAAATTCATGCTTTTCTTTAGTAAGTTAAATATTTATCAAAGGCTTATAATGCTATGTATTCTTACTGGTGCTGAGAACACAACAGTGGGTATGACAGATGAGGCCCTTGCCAATCATAGAGGTTACATTCTTGGGGGGTGGGACAGGAAGGCGAGAAAGCAAATAATTCAAGTGTTAAGACACACAAATTGCTCTCCAAAATGGTTGCCCAATTTCAAATCCATTAGTATAATATAAGGGTATACAAATACTCACAAACACTTCATCACCAACACAGGCCATCATGAACCTTTTTTCATTTTGTCAACCTGATAGATGAGAAAATTGTATTCTTTTGTTGGATTTTTGTAACTTTGCATAGTAGGGATTTTAAAGCTCTTTTTATCTTTCTCAGCCATTTCTTTTGTGAATTGCCTATTTGTATTCTTTATTTTTCTATTAAGTTGTTCATTTATAGGTACTCTGTGCTTACACTATGTTTATCAGTTATATATGTTATAAATATTTTCTCCCAATCTAACATTTGTCTTTTAACTTAGTTTTGGACTCTTTTGCGGTACATAACTTTAGATTTTTTTCTCATCAAATTCATCAATTTTTTACATCATGGCTTCTGTTTTTTTGTCCGTTAGGAACACCTTCCTCAACCCCACATTATAAACTTATTCACCCATTTTTTTTTTCCTGGGTTTTAATGGTTTTAGGTTTAACATTTAAATCTTCAAGGGAGCTGGACTCCATCTGGATGAGAATCCATCATCTATCTGAGAATTGTCGCTCCTCAGTCATGAGCGACATGGGGGGGGGGGGTCCTTAAATCTGATGGCCCTGTGTTCCCTGCTACAGAGGTTGATACATACTGAGCCATCCTTAAACAAAGAACTCTTTTCCAAATAATCCTGCAAAAAAATCACTGCAAACTCCAAAAATGGACTGCCTTGGTTCAAATTCCAACTCCACTACTTAATAATTGTGTGAATCGGGGCAAATTACTTAACCCCTCTGGGGTTCTCTTGGTGCCCCCATCTGCGAAACAAGGATAAGGACAGCACGTAACTCACCCTGTTGGTGTGAAGATTAATTGAACCATTGCGCGTGAAGTGTTTAGAACAACAGTCAACCAACTACAACTCATGGGCTACCGATTTTTATAGACCTCACTAGCTGGGGCTTCCCTGGTGGCTCAGTGGTTAAGAATCCGCCTGCCAACACAGGGAACATGGGTTCGAGCCTTGGCCGGGGAAGATCCCACATGCCGCGGAGCAACCAAGCCTGTGCACCACAACTACTGAGCCTGTGCTCTAGAGCCCACGAGCCACAACTACTGAGCCTGCATGCCGCAACTACTGAAGCCCGAGTGCCTAGAGCCCATGCTCCGCAACAAGAGAAGCCACAGCAATGAGAAGCCCACGCACCACAACGAAGAGTAGCCCCCGCTCGCCCCAACTAGAGAAAGCCAGTGCACAGCAACGAAGACCCAACACAGCCAAAAATAAATAAATTAAATAACTTAAAAAAAAAAAAACAGAACTCACTAGCTGAAAGTGGTTTTTACATTTTTTTAAAAAATTTTTATTGGAGTATAGTTGATTTACAATGTTGTGTTAGTTTCTGCTGAACAGCAAAGTGAATCATACATATACATAAATCCATTCTTTTTTAGATTCTTTTCCTATATAAGTCATTATAGAGGTTTTTACATTTATAATTTTATAAAAAAAACAGTGGAAACTTGTTTTCTGTCCTGTTAGATACATCCTTATTTGATAGTGTCAGTTTTGGCTCTTGACCTGCAAATCTTAAAACATTTACTGTCTGGCTTTTTACAGAAAACGTTTGCCAACCCCTGGTTCAGTCTGATTCCTGACCCCTAGCAAGAGCTCAGTGAATGTTAAGTATTTATTAAATGGGAAGAGATAAGTACTTTTGTCTATTTTTACAGATGGCGAAATTGAAGTTTAGAGATGGACGTGACCCTGGCCACTGCTATGATTTTTGCAGTATTGCTCTGGGATGTTTGGGATGCTGTGAGGGTGCCCTCGGGACCACGCATACAGATGCCTCCTTAATCATCACTTAGTCATTGGGAGTCATGTTGGAAAAGACTTAGAGGCCTCCTGGCCTCAGCACAGGAGGTGAGGTACAAATTCCCTTCACTTGTAGATCTCGCCTCAAACTGTCTGGGGGTTCTAGCAGCCCTGCATCATCCACCCATCACACATTCATAAAATAATATTTATGGAGAAACTGTGGACTTCACTGCTTCCCTGCTGGGGCTGCGGGTGGAACAGCTAGGCAGCTGGTGGGCTCCTGCCCACGGCCTCACTGCTGCAGCTCAGAATGGGACAGAAAGCTCTGCTGGAAGATGATGGATGGTGGATGCTGAGAACAGCTGGAGAGATGAGACCTGGCCACATGTTGACCCCCGAACAGAGGTCCGTGTGCCCATGAAGTTGAAGGCTGTTTCCCTGTGAACTGGGCATCGTAAATCTGTACTGGTTTAAAAGTTCAGGGTTTGGAGTCAGGCGACCTGGATTTGAATCCCAGCTCTAGCTGCTATATATGTGGCCTTGGGCCAACTGCTTCCTCCCCCGGGCATGGAAGCAGAAGTGACCTTAACAGCCATCCAGGCTGAAGCCTTCATTTGCAGTTGAGAAACTGTTACGAAACTATGTCCCCCTAAAATTCATATGTTGAAGTCCTAACCCCCAATACCTCAAAATGCGGCCTTATTTGGATAGAGCCTTACAGAGATAATCAAGTTAAAATGAGGTCATTAGTGTGGGCCCCAATCCAATATGACTAGGGGAAGAAATTTGGAGATAGACATGCACACAGAGAGAACACCAATTGAAGATGAATGAAGAAATTGGGTGATGATTCTATATGCCAAGGACCCCCAAGATCGCCTGCAAACCACCAGAAGCTGGGGGGAGAGGCATGGAACAGATTTTTCCTCACAGTCCTAAGAAGGAACCAACCCTGTCGACACTTTGATCTCAGACTTCTGGCCTTCAAAACTGTAAGAAAATAAATTTCTGTTCTTTAAACCAACCTGTCTGGGACTTCCCTAGCAGTCCAGTGGTTAAGACTCTGCATTTCCAATGCAGGGGGTGCAGGTTCGATCCCTGGTTGGGAAACTAAGATCCTACATGCTGCGTGGTGCGGCCAAAAAATAATAATAACAAATAAATTTTAAAAAAATAAACCAACCCGTCTGTGCTACTTTGTTATGGCAGCCCTAGTAAACTGCTACACAAACTGAAGCCAGGTGACCTGTGTTCTGTAGACCTGTAGAATTAGCTGTGTAACAACACTTAATCCTGTCTTAAGCTCAATTTCCTCATTTATAAATTGAGATCAGGATCCTACCAATTCAACAAATATTTCGATCTCCTCTTGTGTTCCAGGTTCTGGGAACTCAGAAGTAAATAAAACCCTGTTCCTGCTCTTGGAGAAAGGACAACGGGGGCACAACTCTGCAAATTTGTTGCAATTTATAATGTAATAAAAGATTATCAGCAGGTTGATAGAAATCAGTATAGAGTACAGTGGGAGCAGGGAGGAAGGAAAGGTTGGTCCTCCCTGGGAGGTACTAGGTGACATGTGTGCTGGGTATTGAAAAATGGGTTGGTGTTCACCAGGCTGGCAAGGCAAGGCAGGAGGGGTAGGTGAGGCATTCTAGGCAGAAGGAACAGCTTGGGCAAAAACCCAAAGGCATGAAACAGCAAGAAGAGTTTGGGAAATTGCAAGTCATTCAGTAGTGTCAGTCCTCCAGCAAAGCAGACAGATGGGAAGTAAGGCTGCCCCTGAGTGTTAGCCTGGTCAATGGAGTAGACCTGGAGTCACATTGCCTCCTACCAGGCATCCAGTGTTAACATGGGAAGGTTAATCAACTGCTCTGGACCTCAGTTTCCTCATTTATTCATTCATCTGACTATTAAACACCTACTCTGTGCTGGGCACTGTGTTGGATGTTCATAATACAATGGCAAACAGGGTAGTCAGGGCTGATGGGTCCTTGTGATCATGGAGCTTCAAGTCTATTGGGAAAGAGACTATAAAACAAATAGTGTGGGGTTTTTTTTTTCCTTTGAGGTTAAACTTTTTTTTTTTAACTGATGTATAGTTCATTTACAATGTCGTGTTAGTCACAGGTGTACAGCACAGTGATTCAGGTATATATATTCTTTTCCCTTATAGGTTATTACAATATACTGAATATAGTTCCTTGTGCTATACAGTAGGTCCTTGTTGGTTATCTAAAAACAAATATGTTTATTAGGGTTAGGTTTAGCTGCAAATGCAATTAAGCCCAAAGTAACTGTGTCTGGGTGGTGGTTCAGGATTTGTATGTCATTCTATTGCCAAGATATAAGTTTCCTCTATTTTTGTGGCTCCACCATACTTGGTCTATAACCTTATGGTGCAAGAAGCCAGATCTACACTCCAGGAAGGAATTAAAAAGAAGTGAAAGAGGCATGAGCCATCACACAAAGTTCCTTAATAAGAGTTTATGCTTAGGACTCTTAAGAAGAGTCTCTTAAGAATAGAGTACTTCCATCTCCATCCCATTGTCCAGATCACTGTCATATGGCCACACTAGATAGATGCAAGGAAGTCTGGGAAATGCAGTCTTTATTCTACGTGGCTTTGTGCCCGTTGAATACTGGGAATTCTATTATCAGAGGAGAAGAGGAGAAAATAACAGGCTCTGCCATGCAAATGTAACAGGAAATTGTGTTGAAATTTTTTTGTTGACCAGATTTGGGGATTTGGCCCCAAAGGGGGACAAAGGTGCTAAGTGCCTCAAATTCTGAAAAGAACCACAATAACTGGGGAACCTCCAGATAGGGCCGACTTCAGGCATGTGAACTCTGCGATCTCAAGGGGCCCTGTCCTCCCCAGGGCCTCAGGCTTGGTTAATGCTCTGCTGTCACCATCCTGACATTCTTAATCATTCCGTCTTTGAACTTGTGTTTTGTATGAGAAATCTGAGGGAACAATGAAGCATGCGCAAGAGCAGAATAGATAAGCACAATATGTGTCTGCCATTCCTCGCTGCCTCCATTTGCAGATAGTGTTCACAAGGCCCCATGAGCACAGATGTCCAGTGGACCTGTGATGTGTGGGAATTCAGCAGGATTCAGTGAGTGCAAAGTAAGGGGGTTACATCTATGGTTGAGTAAGCAGGAGCTTTGATAGTCCCAACAGGTCATGGTTCCTGTTCAAACCAGAACTTAATTGGAATGAAGAAAGAAGGTGATGGCATTCTAAGAAACACAAATGACCAGGACATCCTTCCATATCCTTTCTTATCCATGTTACTTCCCTGTATTAGCCAATCACCCTGAAAAGGACAACAAGAAGGAAAGGGAAAGATAGGCAACTCATAGGTCATTTCCTACCTTATTTATCAGTATTTCATATGATTAACTATTAGTAGTAGTGCTTATTATTTAGATTAACATTATTATTATATATAATATGTATTATTATTATATTTCATTTCTTTCCTTATTCATCAGTAAGTCAAAGGTAGACGGTGTTCATAGAATCTGTGCACATCCAGAAGTGAAATAAAAGCAGCTGAGTTAGTTCAATACAGTGTTTCCATTATTCTGGTAAAATCAAAATACATATGCATGTACAAATTATGAAATACAAATTGTGTAAGTTTGGTGAGTTAAATGCTCTTATATCTGCATTTAAAAGCAGAATTTTAGGGAATTCCCTGGCGGTCCAGTGGTTAGAACTCCTCACTTCCACTGCAGGGGGAACAGGTTTGATCCCTGGTCAGGGAACTAAGATCCTTCAAGCTATGTGGCACGGCCACAAAATAAATTAAAAAATATATAAGAGCAGAATTTTATATAAAATGTAAAAATATAACGTATAAAAGTATATAAACATAGGGACTTCCTGGTGGTCCAGTAGGTAAGACTCTGTGTTCCCAGTGCAGGGGGCCTGGGTTCCATTCCTGATCGGGGAACTAGATCCCGCATGCATGTCGCAACTAAGAAGGCTGCATGCCACAACTAAGACCCGGCGCAGCCAAAATAAATTAAAAAAAAAAAAGAGCTGTTTATTTTTTTTTAAAGTACATAAATATATAAAATATAAAGAATGGCAAATTTAATTTAATAATTTATCTTTTTTACTTTTTAAAAAAAATAAATTTATTTATTTATTTATGGCTGTGTTGGGTCTTCGTTTCTGTGTGAGGGCTTTCTCCAGTTGCGGAGAGGGGGGGCCACTCTTCATCGCGGTGCGCGGGCCTCTCACTGTCGCGGCCTCTCCCGATGCGGAGCACAGGCTCCAGACACGCAGGCTCAGTAGTTGTGGCTCACGGGCTTAGTTGCTCCGCGGCACGTGGGATCCTCCCAGACCAGGACTCGAACCCGGGTCCCCTGCATTGACAGGCAGATTCTCAACCACCGCGCCACCAGGGAAGCCCCTAATTTTTTTACGTAAATGACATTAAAAAGCAAACGAAAAACACCATGACAAGTCAAGAGCAAGACCACACATTATTAGCATTATGTTTTCAAGGTTCATTTAAGCTGTAGCCTGTATCAGTACTTCATTCCTTTTCATTGCAGAATAAAATTCCATCGTGTGAATATACATTTTATTTATCCATTTATCAGTTGATGGAGATTTGGGTTGTTTCCACTTTTTGGATGTTATGAGTAATGCTTCATTTATAAACATTTGTGTACAACTTTTTGTGTGGATATAGTGTTTTCAATTCTTTTGAGTATATACCTAGGAGTGGAATTGCTGGGTCATATGGTAACTTTAACATTTTGAGTAACTGCTGAACTCTTTTCCAAAGCAGCTGTACCATTTCACATTCCTACTAGCAGTGTATGAGAGTCCTAATTTCTCAACATCCTAGCCAACACTTATTATTTACCCTTGTGATTGTCGCCATCCTAGTGGGGTTGGCTAATTTTTTCTGTAGAGGGCAGGCAGTTACTCAAACATGATGACGTAGTGTACAAGCAGCCATAGACAATACAGAATGAATGAGTGTGACTGTTTCCAAAAAAACTTTATTTACAAAAAAAGGGCTGGGAAATTTGGCCCAGAGGCCATAGTTTGCTGACCCCTGTTGTAGATTATTGTAACGTGTCAAATCCGACACATATTTAATATCTGAAAGTGACTGAGGATTTGTGGACTCTGACCTAGAAGTCATATCATTAAGGGCTTTATTACTCGGCTGGGGGTAAA
This sequence comes from Balaenoptera borealis, assembly GCF_965194805.1. Classification (NCBI taxonomy): domain Eukaryota; kingdom Metazoa; phylum Chordata; class Mammalia; order Artiodactyla; family Balaenopteridae; genus Balaenoptera; species Balaenoptera borealis. The sequence goes on along the minus strand of NC_138860.1, from coordinate 169,623,326 downwards.
GATGGAAGAAATAAGGAACTGTCATGTTTGTTACACCAACAATAACAATGAAATGGTATAACTGCCATGGAAACTTGTTGTATGAGCGCCTAACCTAATTCAAGATGAGGATGAAAATATAGGGGCAGGGGGAAGCGATCTGGAGGCTGAAGCCTGAAGAGTGAACAGCATGTGGTTGCAGGAAGAGAAGTAGAAGAGTGTCCAGGTGGAGAAAACCCAGTAGCAAGAACAAGATTACTATGTTTGAAGGAAAAGAGAAAAGTTCAGAGTTGCTGGAACCTAGGGTGCAAGGCGAGAGCGGTGTAGGGGGCTGGGTGTTAAAGTCCCTTATTTTTTTTTTTAATAAATTTATTTATTTTCATTTTTGGCTGTGTTGGGTCTTCGTTACTGCGTGGGGGCTTTCTCTAGTTGCAGTGAGCAGGGGCTACTCTTCGTTGTAGTGCGCGGGCTTCTCATTGTTGCAGAGCACGGGCTCTAGGCGCGCAGGCTTCAGTAGTTGTGGCACGCGGGCTCAGTAGCTGAGGCTCGCGGGCTCTAGAGCGCAGGCTCAGTAGTTGTGGCGCACGGGCTTAGTTGCTCCACGGCAAGTGGGATTTTCCCAGACCAGGGCTCGAACCCATGTCCCCTGCATTGGCAGGCGGATGCTTAACCACTGTGCCACCAGGGAAGTCCTAAAGTCCCTTATAAACCAAGATAAGGAAACTTGAGTCTGAGGGTAACAGGAAGCTGTGAAAAGATTTAAGATTTAAGAGCTGTGTTTCAAAAAGTCTTGCTGCACAGACACCTTCATTATAAAATGGAAAGGTTAATATCTACTTCCTAGTGTTGCTGTGGTAATGAAATACAGTTATGTTCATAAACTACTTAGCACAATGCCTAATAGGAAATACACAGCAAAACTGTCATCAGTAGCAGAAGTAATAAAAGTGTCCCATAAATCATATGTGATTAGATACCTAAGGGAGTAAATCAGAAGTAACAGATGTGGCCTTATAGCATGTTTTGTTTTGCCAGAACTGTATTTTACGAGTTTAAAATTTAGTTGCTAACATTTAAAAATCTGGAAGTTTTACATACATTTTAGATTCCCAGTTTCTCTTAAAATCAGAAGACCTGGCAACTTTGGTCACATAACCAGACGGCAGAGATCTGAAGAGTTGTCTGGTGTCAGCTCTCCCACTAAGAGGCACAAACTCTCAGTTTGCCCCAGTCCCCACTTGGCCCACTTCATTCATTGATGATATCTGCCTAAATCCTCCAAGCATTTGAATTTGAGAATCAGGGAGGAAATTAACTGTGTGACCGAGGATTTAGGAAGCAACCAAAACTCTGATGCCGGGTACCTGGGAGTGATCTCAAGCAACAAGCCAGGACCCTGATCAGTTGCATTGTAGTCTCTTTGCAAAAAGGCTGAGGGAATGGTGGGGGGCCTAAGCCGAGAGCAGAGAAATAGAAATTGACGATGTCCCTCTGTCTTAGAAATGTTTTGGTTACTGGTAACACAGGCAAGTTTCAGCTAGCTTAAGCAGAAAAGGGAATTCTATGAAAAGGTGACCAGAGAGGCTGTGGTTCAAGATGGCAACCTGACCCTTGAATTACATTCTGTCTGGAAACCCAATTAAAATGATAGAAAGTGACTTCCCTGGTGGCGCAGTGGTTAAGAGTACGCCTGCCAATGCAGGGGAAACGGTTCGAGCCCTGATCCGGGAAGATCCCACATGCCGCGGAGCAACCAAGCCCGTGTGCCACAATTACTGAGCCTGTGCTCTAGAGCCCGCGAGCCACAACTACTGAGCCCTTGTGCCTGTGTGCCTAGAGCCCGGGCTCCGCAACAAGAGAAGCCACCGCAATGAGAAGCCCCTCGCACCGCAACGAAGAGTAGCCCCCGCCCACCGCAACTAGAGAAAGCCCGCGCGCAACAATGAAGACCCGCTGCAGCCAAAAATAAATAAATAAATAAAATAAATTTATAATAATTAATAAATAAAATAAAATGATAGAAAAATATTTAGAAATTATGTATCTGCACCTTAAAAAAAAAAGGAGATTCATTCAATAGTGAACTGGAAGTTTCAACAGATTTCAGGATGATGGCAAATGGATGGCAAAGAGTTGACTGCGGAAGCATAACCCAGAAAGCAGCAAATCAGAAAATGTGGAGAGAGGACTGTAGGAAGAGAGAATCTATAATCCTGGCAGAATTCTAGAAAGGCTCCTGACCTTTCTAGAAATGAGAATTGGGATAAAGGGTTGGCATCGGAAGTGGGCTGTAAATGTAGGTACTAATTGAATGTCCCACCCAAAGGTTCTTCCACCACCCAGAACAGAAGGCTATAATGGAGGGCTCCTCTCTAAAGAAACTGAACAGTCTCTGGAGACTATGAAGACAGCTAGAGTGGGAGCTACTGCTCTAGTAAATCTCTCCTTTAGAGGCCCTCCAGCACCATGACGGCCCCTCCCACTCCTCCAGAAAGGAGGTCTTCAGTCAGAAAGCCTCTGGCAAGTTCATGCAAGTCCTTGCCTTTCCATTGCCTCTTTTTTTTTGGCTGCGTTGGGTCTTCGTTGCTGCATGCAGGCTTTCTCTAGTTGCGGCGAGCGGGGGCTACTCTTCGTTGAGGTGCACAGGCTTCTCATCGCGGGGGCTTTTCTTGTTGCAGAGCACGGGCTCTAGGCTCACCGGTGTCAGTAGTTGTGGCTCACGGGCTTAGTTGCTCCGCGGCATGTGGGATCTTCCTAGACCAGGGATTGAACCCGTGTCCCCTGCATTGTCAGGCGGATTCTTAACCACTGCGCCACCAGGGAAGTCCCTCCATTGCCTCTTTCTTAGAACTGTACACCACACAAGGCTTTCCAAGGCTTCCCTCTTTCATTTGATGAAAGCCTACTGCGTGCAAGCGTGAAAGAGGAAGGCCAAGATAAACAAGTAGAAAAAAAGATCACAGAGGTAGCAAAGATAATTTAGCGACCCTAGTTAGTATCCTTGGAAAAATTCTAAGTTATTGTAAGCCATGAAACAACAACAGCATGCTTTTTAAAATGAACTGAATAAGACTTCTTGGAATTAGTAATATGCTTAGTTTTCAAAAAACAGTGCAGTTGCAGAATTTTAAATGAAAGTTCTCAGAATGTAGAACTGAGAAGACAAGCAGAAAATTTGAGAGCCGACCCAAGAATGAATAGAAAGCTTGAATCCAGATCATCAAGAAGAGATCAGAAAGTGACTAGAGCTCTATTATTTTTTTAAAAAAGTATGAGGTCAGATGTTCAATGAGGAACAGGTTACTTAAGTGATCTCAAAGTAATACCCCATAAATATTCATTAATTTCAAAGAGAAAAACTTGTAACTTTGCAGTGAGGAAACTTGGAGGACACCAACTTAATCAAATGGTCAAAGTTAACATCACCATGATTGGGACAAGCTGATTTTATCAGGGTACTATGCATTGAAAAGGACACAGCTCTTTTCTGTGATATTCCTGCTGAAAAGGCATAACCTGAATCCAGTCATGAGGAAACATCAGACAAAACCATCTGAAGGATATTCTACAAGATAACTGACCTGGACTCTTCCAAAATGCCAAGGTCAAAAAAAACAAATAAAGACTGAGGAACTATTTCAGATGAAAAGAGATTAAAAACAGGACAATTAAATGCAACTCATGCTCTTGGATTAGATCTTGCACCTGAGGAAAAATAGCTCCTAGGGCATTATTGCAACAATTGATGAAATTTGAATATGGATTATATATTAGGTAATAGTCATGCACTAATATTAAAGTTCCTGATTTTTACAATTGTACTGTGGTTATATAAGAGAATGTCCTTGTTTTACATGTGGGAAGGTGGGAAAGAGAGAGAGAGAAAGGATGAGAGAATTATGTAGGGCAAAATGTAAACAATTATTGAATCTGAAATTCCTTGTTCTTTTTTTTTTTTATAAAATGTATTTATTTTTGGCTGCGTTGGGTCTTCGTTGCTGCCCGCAGGCTTCCTCTAGTTGTGGTGCGCAGGCTTCTCACTGCAGTGGCTTCTCTTGTTGCAGAGCATGGACTCTAGGTGCGCAGGCTTCAGTCGTTGTGGCACGCGGGCTTAGTAGTTGTGGCTCGCAAGCTCTAGAGTGCAGGCTCAGTAGTTGTGGCGCACAGGCTTAGTTGCTGCGCAGCATGTGGGATCTTCCCTGACCAGGGCTCGAACCGTGTCCCCTGCATTGGCAGGCGGATGCTTAACAGCTGTGCCACCAGGGAAGTCCTGAAATTCCTTGTTCTTAGGACTCTTCTCTAAGTATAAGATTATATCAAAATAAATTAAAAATCATTTTAAAAGATACCAGATTATTTCACAGCTGAATTCTCTCTACTCATTAAAAATCAAGTATATCAGGGGCTTCCCTGGTGGCGCAGTGGTTGAGAATCTGCCTGCCAATGCAGGGGACACGGGTTCGAGCCCTGGTCTGGGAAGATCCCACATGCCACGGAGCAACTGGGCCCGTGAGCCACAACTACTGAGCCTGAGCGTCTGGAGCCTGTGCTCCGCAACAAGAGAGGCCGCGATAGTGAGAGGCCCGCGCACCGCGATGAAGAGTGGCCCCCGCTCGCCGCAACTAGAGAAAGCCCTCACACAGAAACGAAGACCCAACACAGCCAAAAAAGAAAAAAAAAAAAAAAAAAAAATCAAGTATATCTAAGGTTATTTTAGATCGTAAAATTGAAAGCCTCAAAATTTATTTGTATGAAACTAGAATAACCTTACTATGTAGACTTGATAAAGAAGCATACAAAACTACATACCAAATCACATTATATAGATGTAAAAGTTCTTAATAAAACTTTGGCAATTCAAATTCAGCAACATATTAAGAAAATAATACACTATGGCCAAATAGACTTAATCCTAGGTATATATATGAATGCATTAACTATGAGAAACTATATTGACATAAATTAAAGAAAACCCATAAGATTATATGAATTGAGGCTGAAAAGGCATTAGCAATTGTTCCTAATAAAAACTCTTAAGTAAAATATGGATAAATGAAATGACAGTTAGTAGCAGTTGTACTAATAATAGCCAAATATTCATCAACAGGAGATGTGAAAAATGAATGTCTTATATTTAAATAGTGGAATATCATAGAGCAATGAAAAAGAATCAGCTCTCACTCTACACAGTAACATAGGTGAATTTCATGGATACAATATTGAGTGAAAGAAACCAGATGTCTAAGAGTACATACCATATGGTTACATTTATATGAAATTTAAAAATAGGCATAATTGCTCTATCATTATAGAAAGTTGAGGGGTATTGCTGGGAGGGGCAAGAGAGAAGCTTCTGGGGTGCTGGAAATGTTCTCTATTTTGATCTAAGAGACAGTTCCATGGGTATGTTCATTTCTAAAATTTAAGGAGATATACATTTAAGATTTGTGCACTGTATTGTATCTATGTTATACCTCATTAATTCCTTTAAATATGGATAAATTAAAACTACTTAAATATGATTTTTTTTAAAAGCCCAACAACTTATTAATCAAACATCAACAGCAAGCATCATTCTAAATGGTTGAACCCTGGGACCTCCCTGGTGGTCCGGTGGCTAAGACTCCACGCTCCCAATGCAGGGGGCCCGGGTTTGATCCTTGGTCAGGGAATTAGATCCTACATGCTGCAACTAAGAGTTTGCATGCTGCAACTAAAGATCCTGCATGCTGCAACTAAGACCTGGTACAGCCAAATAAATAAATGTTAAAAAAAAAAAAGAAGTTTGAACCCTAAAACCATTTTCATCAAAATTGGCAAAAGATTGGGATATCTTACTTAAATGTTATTACTCAACATTTTTTCAGAGGTTTTATCAAATTAGACAAGAAAATGAAGTAACTAATATAAATATTGGAAAACAAAGGATAAAATTGTTATTTCCAGATTCCTTGAAGCCTCCACCCCACTTCTTTGGTTCCCTTACTGCGAAATATCTCAAAATAATAATCTAGTCTTATTGCCTCCACTTTTTCTCCCATTTTCTCTTAAATGTACTCTAATCAGGCTTTTGTCCTCATTCCTGCATTGAAACAAGGTCACTGATGACCTTCATGTTGCCAAATCGAATAGTCAAATTTCAGCCCCCTTTACCTGCCAGATGAGCCGTTTCTGACCCAGTCGATGACTTCCTTCTCCCAGAAACCCTTTCTTCACTTGGCAGGTGGGGCACCACACTCCTGGTCCCCCTACCTCTTTGCCTTCTCTTCCTCTGTATTCTTTGCCAGATCTTCCTCACTTTTCCAACCTCTAAATGTTAAAATTCCCCAAGACACAGTCCTTGGATCCCTTCTTATCTACATTCTCTTCCTGGGTTATTTCATCCAATCCCATGGTTTCAAATTCTGTTTCTATTCTGACAATCCCAGATTTGTATCACCAGCTCTGACTTTTCCCCTGACCTCCAGACAAGGAATTCCACTGCCACCTAAACTTTTCCACTCCGCAGTCCAAATAGGCACTTCAAATTTAACCTAATCAAAATGGAATCTTGAGGGACTTCCCTGACTGTCCAGCTGTTAGGACTCGACGCTTTCACTGTGGTGGCCCGGGTTCAATCCCTGGTCAGGGAACTAAGATACCGCAAGCCTCCCAGTGTGTCCAAACAAAAAAAAGGAATCTTGATCTTCCCTGCAAAGCCGGGTCCTCTCCCAATCTTCCCAATCTCATTAGTGACAGCTCCATTCACCGAGTTGTTCAGGCCAAAAATATAGTGACCTTCTTGATTCTTCTCCTTCTCTTTTGTCTCCCCTTTCCAATCCATCAGCAACGCTGTCAGCTCTGTCTTCAAAATATACCCCTAACTGGGATACATCTTACACCCGTACAATCACTGGGAGAGCCGCCATCATCTCTCTCCTGAATTATTTAATTTGGCTCCTAATTGCTTCCGCCTTTGCCCCCATAGTCTATACTCAGCAGCCAGAGTGATACTTTTAAAACTGGTCACTTCTCTACTTAACCCTTTATCCCCCAAACACATCAAGCACATGCTCACCTAAGACCTTTACCTCTGCCAAGAATATTCTTCCAGTAATTTACATGATTCGAGTCACTGCTAAAATGTCACCTGATCACAGTGGTCCTCCATGATCATTGTATCTAAAATAGCCCTTCTGGTCACTCCCTACCTCTAAGCCTGCTTTATATTTCTTATGGCAGTTTATCGTCCCCTGATATATTCTATTTATTTATGCCTGATTATCTATCTCTCCACACTAGATTGTAAGCTCTGTAATGACAAGGAGTTTTCTATGTTTCATTTATTAATGGTATCCCAGCACCTAGAACCTTTGGCCCATAGTAGTCCTTGCCTGATAGTTGGTGTTCAATAAATATCTGTTGAATTAATGAATGCTGAATGATATTTTATTTACTCAGGAAAACCCGGTAAACTCTAGTTAGAAAAACAAATAACAAAAAACACCAAATTAGCTGTGGTAGGTTGAATGGTGGCTCCTCCCAAAAGATATGTTTACCTCCTGGGACCTGCAAATGTGACCTTATTTGGGAAAAGAGTGTGCAGATGTAATTAAGCTAAGGATGTTGAGGCAATCCTGGATTATCTGGGTGGGCCCTGAATCCAATGACAAGTGTCCTTATAAGAGAACACACAGAGCAGAGATGGACAGAGTAGAGAAGAGACCATGTGTGAGACAGAGACAGAGATTACAGTTATTCAGCCACAAGCCAAGGAACACCTGGAGCCACCAGGAGCTGGAAGAGGCAAGGAAGGGTTCTTCCTCAAACAGCATGCCCCTGCCACCTTGATTTTGGACTTCCGGCCCCCAGAACTGTGAGAAAGAAAAACTTCTGTTGTTTTAAGCCACCAAGTGTGTCATAATTTGTTATGGCAGCCCTAGGAAACAAATACACTACCAGACTATTAAGGGAATTTGGCAAGAAGGATGACTACAAGGTAATGACAACGGATGACAATATCAATAGTTTTTCTTTGTACTCTCATTAAGCAATCAGAAAAATTTAGGAGAGCCACACACACACACACACAAAGTTACTGCACCTACTTGTAGAAAAGTATAAAATTTTGTAGAACAATATAAAATAGGACCTAAACAAATGGAAAAAATATACAATTATTTCAGACTTCATGCAGAAGAGTAACATTTTGAACCAGCCAAGAAAATGATAAAAAATGAATAAGGATGGGGTCTTGCCATACCAGCTAATAAAACTTGCAATAAAGAAGTTGGCAAATATTATAACTTAATACATATATTAAATACTATAAAATTAAGAGAACCAAGCAGAATCCAGAAATAGATTTATGTATACACACACACACACACACAAACATTTATGTATGTGTACATATGGCAAGGGTAGCATTTCATTTCAGATCAAAAATATGGTCATTTATGAAATGATGCTAGCACAAGTGGTATTAGCCTGCTCTAGCAGATAACAAAGCTGGGTTTTTCCCCCTCTCATTATATCAAAAGTTAATTCCAGTTGGACTAAAGATTTAAATATGAAAATAAAACACAAAAATTTAACAGAAAAATTAGAAGGGTATGTATATAACCTAGATTCTAGAGTTCAGGGTGATTCTTTTACACAAGCTAGGAAATAAAGAAGCTTTAAGTAAAAGATAAGATCCATTTATCCCATAAACATTTTAAAAGAAAGCAAAAACAAAGTCAGAGGAAATATGTTTGACCAATAAATTACCTTTAACACAGATGGCAGATACAAGCGTTCCTATAAGTTGATTACATAAAGAGTTCTTGTGATAAACCATAATGGAAAAGAATTTTAAAAAGGATATATAGGGCTTCCCTGGCGGTCTAGTGGTTAAGACTTTGTGCTTCCAATGCAGGGGCACGGTTTCGATCCCTGGTCGGGGAATTAAGATCCCACAGGTGGTGTGGCACAGCCAAAAAAAAAAAAGATCTATATATGTATAGCTGAATCACTTTGCTGTACAGCAGAAATAAACAAAATGTAAATCAACTATGCTTCAATAAAAAAGAAGCAAGTAAAAGAAAGTGATAAGAAAAAAAAGAGTTCTTATAAATTGATAAGAGAAAGGCAAATCCTCTTTAAAGAAAAAGGCAGAGAATGTGAACAGTTTACAAAAGGGGAACTCCAAATGGCCAATAAGCCTATAAAAAGATGTTCATCCTTCCTACTAATCAAATATATGAACACTTAAATAACAATAAGAAGAGTGATAACCTTGGTTCTTAGCAAGGCTATGAGAATGTGAATTTTAAATTTAAATTTGCAATGTAAAATACAGAAATCCTTTTGTCCACCTGGCAATGCATCCAACAGAAATACAGGCACAATTAAAGGACAGATACAAAAGAATGTTAATTAAAATATTATTTGTAAAGTCAAAAACAAAACAAACACAACAAAACCTGAAAACAACCTGCATCCCATTGATAGGAGTATGCTTGAATAAGCTGTGGCACATCACCAGCATGGACTATTTTGCAACTAAAAGAAAAAAATGAATTAATTCCATTCATTGACAAGAAAGATCCCCAAGTTGAATTGCCAGGTAAAAAAAAAGAAATTAAATGGAAATGTACATAATATGATCCTACTGTTGATTAAAAAAAAAATGACAAAAAACGGTATATATACTATATATATATAAAATAATTGTGTGAGCATGAGGAAAGACATGAAAGGATATACATTATAATGTTCAGAATGTTGTAATTGATTACCTTTGAAAAGAGAGGGGGAAAGAAGAGGCAAGAAAAGTTTTTAATTGGTCAAACAAGGACCATAATATAATTGTTTTTAAACAAGTATGAGAAATACATTCATAACAAAAATGAGGGAACAATCTAATTGTTTGCTTCAGGGGTTTGGTTAAATTAATAATGGAATGGAAATCCCTCCAGAAAAATAAAGGATAGCTATTAGGAAACAGTGCTGTACATGTATATTTCCATGCTGAATGTGTCAAGTGAAAATAACAGGCAACATAGAGCACATACACATTAAGATCTCTTCTATTTATGTATATGTATGTAAATGAAAGGTAGCCTGAATGGATAAGGGCAAGAAAGTTCATGGCAGCACCTGTGCTTTGGAATTCAGGGTTGTCATCCCGCCTCCTCATATCTGCCTTAATTTTGTTTACCTGTATTTTCTATTTTTTTCTAAATTAACTTCAAATCTAAAAGAAAAAAGACAGGAAGGTGAATTCAGAAGGAAGAACAATATCTGACTACTAGGAATTACAGAAAGAGAAGAGAGAAGACATGTTAGTCCTTCAGACATGGTCTAATAACACTGACCCTTGAAGAGAAGGGTTGGTGTTTCAATCTGATCGTTCCCAGATTACAAATTTCCTTCCCTCTTCCTGTTTCCATCCAGATACCAAATTGGAGAGGCGGCCCTTGTTAGGCCACAAAGGGCACCTTCACACACACACACACACACACACACACACACACACACACACAAATACATAACTAATAAGGATCACTCCAGGAATACTTTTCTGGACAGTTCAGCCCCTGGGTAACTGTGTCCTTGCAGGCTGAGAAGCAAGCAGCAACTTTAAAACAGCAGCTTCTCTTACTAAACCAAAAATTAAGGTCTATCTCACCAGGCAGGCTTCTACATTATTAACAGCTAACAGACCATTAAAACCTGTCCGATCATGTCCTTCCCTGACCCCGCCCCTGGCCTAGAAGAATCAGAAAGCCCGAGCTAGATGTGCTAGCAGGACCCTAATTTCATATGCCTGGGCTTGCCCCTCCTCTTATTTACAGAGGATCAACCTAAATCTCCAGTCTGGGCAGCAAGTTCAAGGTGGCTCATCTCAGGGGCTACCAAACTCAGATCAGACCTGGTCTCCTGTGCCTTTTCCACTCCACTATTTAGAAAGACTTATGTGGGAATTCCCGGGTGGTCCAGTGGTTAGGACTCCGTGCTTCCACTGCAGGGGGCCCAGGTTTCCATCTCTAGTGGGGAACTAAGATCCCACAAGCCGTGTGGTACGGCCAAAAATAAAAATAAAATAAAATAGAAAGGCTTATATGACCACGGGTGATTCTGCGCAGAAAAGGGTGACCAGCGTGTTGGAGGCTACCTGTGGTGTGCTGGTCAGTGCCCAACGACGGGCTCTCTGGGGAGAAAAGACAGCTCTGGTTTGCGGCATTTGCCAATTTCCTTGGTGTAAATCCTCTCACTGTGGCTGATTTCAAGCTGATTTCCAACTTGACGTCCACCTGAAAATTGAACAGTCTGCTCTTGGACTCTAGCACACCACGGTAAACCCGGAGGACATACAGACCCAGGGTTCTGACGCCTTCTAGGTCAAGTCTTGCCCTCGTCCCACCTCAGCAGGGCCCTGTTATTTAAAAAAAAAAAAAAAAAGTCATTTATAAGGATTTATGTTGAGGCAATGTGAGCAGAATGGGACAGAAACTTGGGAGTCCAGTAGCCTTAATTTCCTACCAATTAAGCAGCCTCACCTCACTGGACCTGAGTTGCCTCACCTGTAAAATCAGGATAATGATTCTTGACAAATTTGTCGTGAAAAATGAATGAGATAATAGTCATGAAGTACTTGACAGTCAATATGACTTCCTTCTATACAATACCATGAACAATTGCTTATGACATGACACTACATGCAGAAATCAGAACACCAAATTCCTCCTAAATTTTATTATCAGGGATGCACTGGTTGCCTGGGATGAGGGTGAGGAGATTAACAGAGAAGGGCATGAAGGACCTTTTTAGGTGATGAAAATATTCTTTATCTTGAGAAACCTGTGGGCTACAGGGGTGTATGCCTTTGTCAAACCTCATCTAACGGTACACTTACAATCTGAGGATATCATTCTACGGAAATTATACCTCTATTAAAGAACGAAATAAAAGTGGGTAAGGGGATATGATTATAGATTCCAAGTGACTTTTAAAAGCATACAAATTAGCAAATGGATGAGAAAGAGCTAGGTGAGCAGGCTTATCATCAGGAAAGGCCAAAACCCTCCACCTGGCTTTGCCGAGGATGGCCCGGCCCGAAATCTCTCAGCAGCGTGGAGGCGGCTGCTAATCACAGCTATGGGGGTTCTGGATTTAGACAAGGGCACCGTGTGTCAGGCATCATCACACACCAGCTAACATCTCTTCAGCAAGCCACTGCTCTAAGACCAAGTGCTAAGGGAAGCAGAAGTTAAGAAGTTAGTTAAGGCTTTGTCTGGGCAACGGATGCTCAACCCAGGCAACAAGACTCATCTGAAAAGTCTCACCCAGCCAGAGTTGGCTGTTGCACCAAGTTCATTGGACAGACACAGTCATTGACCCCAGCATACCTTTGAAGACTATTGAGCAACACCTTCCTGCTTCCTAGATTCCTACAGCCAGTGCCTCTTGTACTGTGCTGAATTCAACCCTCTCCAATCTGCCGGCATCTGTGATCTGACTGGAGACTATTGCCAAGAAAGAAAAGGCTTAGGAAACCCAAAGGAAACCTGTCCTGCAATATTTACAAAAAAAAAAGAAAAAGGATGTCAGAAACATTCTCCCGAACAGAAACCAATAAGAGCTGGTCTATTTGTACTCTTTACTAAAAAAGGAGAAGAAGAGAAAAGAAGAAAAGAGAAGAGAGAAGAGAAAAAAGAAAAAGTGCCACAAATAAGCCAGGAAACAGAAGTTACTTCAAAATGAAAACTGAGTAATTAGTAAGAAGAACAGAACTTCCCTTTTCTATCATTCAGAAGATAGATACTTGGCCTGAGACCCTAGCAGATATAAATTTCTTCATGGTGTACTCCCATTTCGTTTCAACTGATTGTAATCTGGCTACCAAAAGATTGCAAAAGAGTTCAATATTAAGATTCAGCTTTTACAGCACTATTTACAATAGCCAAGACATGGAAGCAACCTAAATGTTCATCAACAGACTAACAGATGAAGAAGATGTGGTATATATACAATAGAATATTACTCAGCCATAAAAAAGAATGAAATATTGCCCTTTGCAGCAACATGGATGGACCTAGAGATTATCATACTAAGTGAAGTAAGTCAGAGAAAAACAAATATCAAATGATATCACTTATATGTGGACTCTAAAAAAATGATACAAATAAACTTATTTACAAAACAGAAACAGACTGACAGACGTAGAAAACGAACTTATGGTTACCAAAGGGGAAAGGAGGAGGGAGGGTAAATTAGGAGCTTGGGATTAACAGATACACACTACTATATATCAAATAGATAAATAAGAAGGACCTACTGTATAGCACAGGGAACTATATTCAATATCTTGTTATAGCCTATAATAGGAAAGAATCTGAAAAATATATATATATATAAAACTGAATCACTTTGCTATACACCAGAAACTAACATTATAAATCAACTATACTTCACTTTAAAAAAAGAAGATTCAGCTTTCACAACTTAAATGTCCATCAACAGATGAATGGATAAAGAAGATCTGGTATATATATACAATGGAATACTATTCAACCATAAAAAGAATGAAACTTTTGCCATTTGCAGCAACATAAATGGACTTGGAGGGCATTATGCTAAGTGAAATAAGTTAGAGAAAGACAAATACTGTACGATATCACTTACATGTGGAATCTAAAATATACAACAAACTAGTGAATATAACAAAAAAGAAGCAGGTTCACAGACATAGAGAACAAACTAGTGGTTACCAGTGGGAAGAGGGAAGTGGGAGGGGCAATATCAGGGGTAGGGGATTAAAAAGTACAAACTATTATGTATAAAATAAGCTACAAGGATATATTGTACAACACAGGGTATACACCCAATATTTTGTAATAACTATAAATGGAGTATCACATTTAAAAATTGCGAATCACTATATTGTACACCTGTAACTTATATAATATTGTACATCAACTGTATTTCAATTAAAAAAAAAAGATTCAGCTTTTAAGAGTCTAGGACTTCCCTGATGGCCCAGTGGTTAAGAATCCACCTGCTAATGCAGGGGACACGGGTTCGAGCCCTGGTCTGGGAAGATCCCACATGCCATGGAGCAACTAAGCCCATACGCCACAACTACTGAGCCTGCGCTCTAGAGCCCTTGAGCCACAACTACTGAAGCCCATGTGCCTAGAGCCCATGCTCTGCAACAAGAGAAGCCACCGCAAAGAGAAGCCTGCGCACCACAATGAAGAGTAGCCCCCGCTCACTGCAACTAGAGAAAGCCCGAGCACAGCAACGAAGACTCAACGCAGCCAAAAATAAATAAATAAATAAATAAATTTATAAAAAAATACAAAGTCTAATGTGGTTTACTTAGTTTTCTCCTCTGGGTGGCCAATTAATACAGAAACATCTAAACATCTAATTAGGGACTTCCCCGGTGGTTAAGACTTTGCCCTCCAACGCAGGGGGTGTGTGTTCGATCCCTGGTGGGGGAGCTAAGATCCCACATGCCTTGTGGCCAAAAAACCAAAACATAAAGCAGAAGCAACATTGTAACAAATTCAATAAAGACTTTAAAAATGGTTCACATCCAAAAAATAAAAAAACTTTGAACATCTAATTATACTGAATGTAAAATTTTTTTTACAATAAAGAATAAAGGAGCACTTGGTTGTTATCTCTTTTTATCCATAAGAGTAATGTATTTATAGTGTTTCCCTATTTTTCTGGGAAAATAATTTTTTAAATTACATAATACTAATTTGGGGGAAATTATCTCAACAGGGTTTTTTGTACGCACTGATGCCAAAAAAACCTCCCACATTTTTTACTCTAGGACACAGTTTGTGACGCTCTATAGCTATAAAATGGAATTCTGAATAAAAACAATTTGACTGGGGCTTCCCTGGTGGTGCAGTGGTTGAGAATCCGCCTGCCAATGCAGGGGACACGGGTTCGAGCCCTGGTCTGGGAAGATCCCACATGCCGCGGAGCAACTAGGCCCGTGAGCCACAACCACTGAGCCTGCGCGTCTGGAGCCCGTGCTCTGCAACAAGAGAGGCCGCGATAGTGAGAGGCCCGCGCACCGCGATGAAGAGTGGCCCCCGCTCGCCGCAACTAGAGAAAGCCCTCGCACACAAAAAAACGAAGACCCAACACAGCCAAAAATAAATAAATAAATAAATAAATTTATTAAAAAAAAAAAAACAATCTGACTTACAAATTAGGTATTGCAGAGTATAAATTCCCTACTGCCTTTAAAATAAGACACTTGTAAACAAGTTGGCTACATATACTGAATTTATTTTGTTGGTGAATATATTTCAGTTTATCTATTTCAAAATAACCCAGGAAGAATATTCAATAGTCAATCTGCTATAGAAAAATCCATCAAGTGACACTGAGGACAATATTTGTAAATAACTTACTTTTATTTTTCTTTTGAAAGAATATGTGTGTTGAGAGTTATGATTTATGCTAGAAATTGACACCATGATATGAATGCTTGAATAAACACCAGAGTTGCTTGAATTTTCTCCAGGGGCAAGCTAAATTAAATCTTGTGTTATCAGAGGTTACTCAGCTAAAGACGTGTGTGTTTCAATCCACTTCCCAGTTTTTCTTTCTGTCCAAATATGACTTGATGAGTAATAAACCAAAGTACAACAAAAGGAACAAAAGATAACCCGTGGCACTGTGTACAGCAAGCATTCTCTGTCACTAGAAAATAGAAATATAACAAGTGTATCTGAAAAAAAAAATCTCTGGGCACAAATGGCAGTCATAATTAGTAAACAGGAATAGCAATAAAAAGACTTTACAGGGTTAGGGTCACAGGTTAAGGGCGTCTTGGAAAGTAATTTACTTTGCTGCAGAAGGATCTTTGTCTCTGGTGAAAGCAGTTGGTACTGGCTAGCTTTCAGGGCCGTCTGACCTTAGGGATATTGAGTATAATCTGAGTGGCCATTTTGTCATCATTATGGTGCTAGATTTCTAAGTGAGGCAGAGGGGTTGCATGCTTATGCACGGTGGCCAGGCATGCGGTGGGGCAGAATGGGGAGCAGCATACCAGAGACAGAGTGGTTACTTCCCTATGTATTGATACAAAGTGTCCCATTTCACCCTTACTTCACTGGGGCTAAATCAAATTAACATTCACAAGCTGAATGTTAGTCCCTGCCTTTGAATAATTGTTCCACTTCCTAATATTTTACAAATGCTAGCAATGGTTAAAATACAAATGCTAGGGCTTCCCTGGTGGTGCAGTGGTTAAGAATCCTCCTACCAATGCAGGGGACACGGGTTCGATACCTGGTCCGGGAAGATCCCACATGCCGCGGAGCAACTAAGCTCACATGCCACAACTACTGATCCTACGCTCTAGAGCCCGATAGCCACAACTACTGAGCCCGTGTGCCACAACTACTGAAGCCCGCGCGCCTAGAGCCCGTGCTCCGCAACAAGAGAAACCACCGCAATGAGAAACCCGTGCACCACAACGAAGAGTAACCCCAGCTCACCACCACTAGAGAAAGCCTGCGCACAGCAAAGAAGACCCAACATAGCCAAAAATTAAATTAAAAAGACAAAAAAAATACAAATGCTAGCAAGTGATTTTTGTAATTTTTTGGTGAAAAACATTTTTTCCTATACTTTAAAAATTTTAATTCACTGTCAGTCTTTCAAAATGGACAAGACTTTTACAAGGATTGCAACTATATTTTTCTTTTAACATTCATTTCTTTATGAAACTTTCTATATTGCCACATTTTAATATTAATATCACGTGCTTTCCAAAATTGTCGTAGACTGTATGAACCATCGCTACATTCTAAAGCATTCTTCATTGATCTATTATAACACAATCAAAGTTCAGGAAAAAAAATTAAAGATAATACTAAGAACTTGACCCAGGAAAAAAAAGAGATGAAGGAAAAGAGAGAGAAATTAAGAGACATGGAGGCCAGATTGAGAGCATCTAACAGGCAATCCAGGAGTTGAGAATGGGGCGGTTGGCAAAGAGGCAATACTGGAAGAAATAAGGGCTGAAGATTTTTCCAGAATAGAAGAAAGACATAAGTCTTCAGATTGGAAGTGCCCAAGTACTGAGCAGCTTCAATAAAAATAAGTCAGCGGGCTTCCCTGGTGGCGCAGTGGTTGAGAATCTGCCTACCAATGCAGGGGACACGGGTTCGAACCCTGGTCTGGGAAGATCCCACATACCGCGGAGCAACTGGGCCCGTGAACCACAACTACTGAGCCTGCACGTCTGGAGCCTGTTCGCAACAACAGAGGCCGCGATAGTGAGAGGCCCGTGCACCGCGATGAAGAGTGGCCCCCGCTCGCCACAACTAGAGAAAACCCTCGCACAGAAACGAAGACCCAACACAGCAAAAATAAATAAATAAATTTATAAAGTTCCTACCAAAATTCTTAAAAAAAAAAAAAAAAAAAAAAATCAGCCAACTGATAGCAGTGGTTACCTCTGAAAGGGTTGGGATTGGCACGATGCTCAAAGCAGATTTTAGCCTTAGCTATAATGCATGCATTTTTTATAAGGAGACTGCATCTGTGTATTTCATATGCAACCGGGAGCTCTTTTTAAAAGAACCTAACCAGACTGAAATGTTGAGTTTCTTACTGGGAGACCAATCAGCTGGAAGCCGGGGAGAGGAGTCTTGAGTGAGCAGCCACTTGGAATGACCACCTGGGGCGTCTGCCCTGGAGATGCCGATGCCTAGGGGGAGACAGAGCCATGGAAAAGTACACTGTGGAAACTCTCAAAATAGATGGAGACATCAAGTGCTGGCAGCAGCAGCTCCTGTTCATCATCATGCGGATGATAACGCCAGGTGGTTAACAAACAGTAGCTGATCCGAATCTCACTACACTCCAGCAAGGCTGGGCTGTCGTGACTTTCATGTTAGAGATAAGGAATCTAAGGCTTAGAAAGATTAAGGTACTTGCTCGAGGATAAAGTTATACTTTAACAGTCACCATAGCCAACACTGAACTGAATGCTCACTACAAAGCAGGCACTGAGAACTTGTTATATGCATGTATTAACTCATTTAATCCTCACAACAACCCTGTAAGACAGCACTAGGTTATCCCATTTTACAGATGAAAAAACTGAAGCCCAGATGTGTTAAGACCCTTATTGAAGCAAGTAGGTGGTAGAGCTAGGATTTGAACTTCACCTGAACAGAGCCTATGCCCTTAATTTCATAATATTTTGCATATGTGCTGAGGACACAGAAGAGGCTAGGAAATAATCTGCACTTGAGGATGAGGGGTTCAGGTTGGAGCAAGGCAGGATACTTTTGAGTGGGTCTTAAAGGGTGAGTAGGATTTTGCCAGGGAGAACTGAGGAGGAGATAAAGCCTGAGCAGGGTGGCCTTAGGGGTGTGGGAGGAGTGGGAGTGTGGGCAGGAAGGGAGTGTCCCATTGAGGGGAGGGTCTCTGATGTATTGTACTTGAGTTTAAGTCTCAGACAGCAAGGAAAAAGAAACCCACCTGTTTCTTTATCTGTTTTATGGAGATGATAAAGGGACCTACCTCAAGGGTCTATCGGGAAGATTAAATGAGATTATACACTGAAAACGTTTTCACAGTGCCTGGCACATGGTAAATCTCAACACACATCAGTTATAATTATTAATTATTATATAAGTAAGTGTAGTTGCCCTCATACATTTCTATATTAGGCACAGATCTTTATTTCAAATGATGGAAACCCAGATCAAACAAATGTTTTTTGTTTTGTTTTGGAAGACTCACTTGGCCATGGAGAGTACAGGGGTCCAGGGACTTCCCTGGTGGCATAGTGGTTAAGAATCCTCCTGCCAATGCAGGGGACACGTGTTCGATCCCTGGTCCAGGAAGATCCCACGTGCCGTGGAGCAACTAAGCCCGCGAGCCACAGCTACCAAGCCCTCATGCTGCAACTGCTGAAGCCTGCGTGCCTAGAGCCTGTGCTCCGCAACAAGAGAAGCCACCGCAATGAGAAGCCCGCACACTGCAACGAAGAGTATCCCCCGCTTTCCACAGCTAGAGAAAGCCCATGCACAGCAACGAAGACCCAACACAGCCAAAAGTAAATTAAAAAAAAAAAAAAGACTCTGCGATTCCAATGCAGGGGGAGTCGGTTTGATCCCTGGTCAGGGAATAAGATCCTACATGTCACACGGTACAGCCAAAAGATTAAAAAAAAAAAAGTACAGGGGTCCAGCTTGCACTGGATTCAGGGACAGCCAACTCACAGGGCTCAGACCCTGCCAAGTCTCTCATCTCTGCCTCTCTTTGCCTGAACGCTACTGTTTCAAACATATATTGGGATCATGGTGGCCAGCAGCTATAGAATCTCCCATCTTTACCACCCAGGAGAAAGTTAGAGTTGTTCTTTCTAGCTCTGGATCTAAACAATCTTGCGGAGGCTCTGATATAACATGGCCAGTGAGTTGGGGGCCTGTAAGACTGGGGAGCCCCCATTTGAAACACATGGTATATGTGGGGGACAGAGATAGGACCATTTCCCAGAAGAGTGAGGTGTAGTTCTGAAACAGGAGGGAAGGGGAGCAGGGTACAACCTTTAAAAGAATGACATAGCCATAGAATGTGACAAAAACTGGTTAGAACCAACTAGGTCCAAGACAGCGGAAGATTTGACTTCCAGTGGACCTTGAGCCTCATTATACACTCATTGTTATACATTAGCATAAGCTAAGTGACATACCCGCCAGCACCATGACAGTTCAGAGACTGACCATCAAAGATCAAAAAGTGGGTGGTGGCCCAATTCCTGGAAATTCCCACTCCTTCCCCTAAATAGATGGAATAATCCTCCCACTCATTAGCCTGAGAAATTACCCAGCCCATAAAAACTAACCACATATTTCAGGGTCTCTCACCTTCTGAGATGGCCCACACGTGTCTGTGGAGTGTGTTTCTCCCACGGCCCCTCTCACTTTCCGAGATGTCCCCATGCCCTGGGGCTGCTCTTGCCTTTTGAGACAGACTTTATTCCGTCTATGGAATGTATATCTCTCTAAATTAATCCACTTCCTACCTATTACTTTGTCTCTCACTAAATTCTTTCTGCGACAAGACATAAAGAATCTGAGTTTCATTAAGTCCTGAGACCAGGTGTGTGATCTCAATCAAAAGACAGTGGGTTTGGGGGGCTTCCCTGGTGGTCCAGTGGTTAAGACTCCATAGTCCCAAAGCAGGGGGCCCAGGTTCGATCCCTGGTCAGGGAACTAGATCCCGCATGCTGCAAGTAAAGATCCCGAATGCCACAACGAAGATCCCATGTGCTGCAACTAAGACCCGGCGCAGCCAAATAAATAAATAATTTAAAAAAAAAAAAAAAGGAAAGTGGGTTCAAGTCCCATTCTGGGTTCTGGCTGGGTTCGAGTCCTGGCCCGTGGGTTCAAGCCCTGATATGAGTTGTACGGTTTCACTTGTACATCATGCTTTTTGCATAGTAACAAAGTCAATGTCCTTTGCTTACCAAGATTTAACATCACAACCAGACTCTGTGTGTGCATGCCAGTGGAAAACTTGTTTTTCTCTCTGGAATCTTGTAACATCTTTTTTTTCCTATTGTTCTGAAATTTCCTGCCGATGTAATGTGGCATGGAGTGATTTTCATCTAATTTTCTGGGAACTCAGTGGACCTCACTATGGTAACTAGTGTTCTTCAGAGTTCCTGAATTGTTTCTTTGAGGATTTCCTCTGCTCTGATTTCCTCTCTTCTTTCTGGAGCTCCTGAAACTCAGACCTTCTAGAGTGGCCCTCTAATTTTCTGATAATTCCTCTCCTATTTTCCATCTCTTTGACATTTAGCCCTACTTTCTGTGACATTCCCATTAACAACGTTCTTTCCAACTCTTCTGTTCTAGTTTTCATTGCTATTATCATCATATTCATTCCAAAAGCTGTTTTACATGTGTGTACAACATCATTTGACACAGGGGAAAAAAAGGTTTGAATTTTTTTTTTTTTTTTTTTGGCCGTGCCGCACACCTTGCAGGAACTAAGGTTCCTTGACCAGGGATAGAACCTGGGCCCCTGCAGTGAGAGTGCTGAGTCCTAATCACTGGACTGCCAGGGAATTCCCAAAAAAGTTTGAATTTTTAAAAGTATCTCCACATGCAAAATAAAGAACAAAGTTCTTTTTATGAGACTGTTTTTCATAGTATCAGGTCCAGCTCATGAAGGTAGTTTCAACTTCACACAATTAATGGCTGAAAAGCAAGACGCCTTTGTGCAATGGCCCAAGTGCTGATTTTACTGGCTTGCATGGAGTTAGTGAAAATTGCATTTTGGACCAAGAGAAACACCATGTTTAGAAGCAAAAGGAAATGGGAAATGTGTCACTTTAGACTAATACTGTGCCATTAGTTGGACATTGACAACATGTCAGATGATTTAGCATTAGTCCAGAAAAATGTTAAATACAATAAAGTTTTCATTGCAGATTGATGATCCTACAGACTGTAGTAATTGTTGTATTTATGTGGTACCAGTTAGAATCCCAAAAAAGTAAAGTCTGGAAGAACCTCTGAAGTTCCAAGACAATCTGCTGGAGATGAAATATTCAAAATGGTAATAAATACTTTGAAACACATGAGCTATTTGGAAACACTGGGTGAGTCTGGTTACTGATGGCCAGGCAGGAAGCATGCAGCTCTACATCAGGAATTTCTTCTGGGAAACCTGCAAGTCAGGTAATACTTGTCTTATTTGTAAGGGAGCTTTCCTGTATAAGCTTGTAGAAGTTTGCCTATAGATCTGAATTCCACATTGAATGAGGTTAGCAGAAATGATGAATCTAAGTAATACAAACTGCTACAATCTCTTCTGCTTAGGATCAGGATACCACTTCTGAGATTTCATATCAAAGTACATGGCTTCCAGGGACAAGTTTATAGCTCAAAGAAAGACTTTTTTGTGAATAATTCTTACTTTTCAGATTTGTCGAAAGTTATTATTATCTTTGTAGAAGGTTTTATTCGTTTGACTTTTTTTTTTTGAAAACCTGGTTGATCTTAATTAAAAATTGCAAAGATGGCATGAAACTAGTTAACCAGTATTGACGAAAATGTTCATAAAGTTAAGGCAAAATTGAATTTTGGGAAACTGAGATTGAAAATGATATGTTGGTGGTATGTGAAATAGGAGAAGGGTCTGAGGGCCTTACTCTTCTCAAAGAGCATTTCAACAAGTCTCCAGTTCCTAGCCCCACCCTCACTCCTAAGCCAGAGCCACCTGGTTCTACCATTTCCTGGGCTTTGGGGGTATGCTGCAGTGAAATTAGGTGGCTTCTCAGCTGTGCCCTGGCTGGTTTAGATTCAGCTCAATCACATTTCTTCTCATTTTAGTTAGAAGAAACAAATATTGAAGTGTGTGTACAGTCTGCCATATTTAACTAGAAATAGTGATTTTTCAAACTTTTTTTTTTTTTAACCAGATAACCTTTTTTTTTTTTTCAGAGAGAAGTCACTTCGAAGTCCAATTTATGAAAGAGAAAAGGTGGAGTTGCTTTGGTTGGGGTAGGAATGAGGCTGTTTCCACATGGGATGTTTTCTATTTCTGAGTCCCTTAATCCCTGACCAAGGTTTCATTTGACTCAGTTTGACTCAATTAATTGGCAGCAATAATGTGATTTTTCTGAGCCAGGCCTTGTGCTAATTCCTGAGGATACAGATGTGGACAACAAAGTCCTTGCCTCAGGGAGCTTATGGGCCAGTGGCAGAGACAGATGGGTAATAAAGAATGATGAGGGCCTCCCTGGTGGCACAGTGGTTAAGAATCTGCCTGCCAATGCAGGGGACACGGGTTCGAGCCCTAGTCTGGGAAGATCCCACATGCCGCGGAGCGACTAAGCCCGTGCGCCACAACTACTGAGCCTGCGCATCTGGAGCCTGTTCTCCGCAACGGGAGAGGCCCACGCACTGCGATGAAGAGTGGCCCCCGCTCGCCGCAACTAGAGAAAGCCCTCGCACAGAAACGAAGATCCAACACAGCCAAAAATAAATATAAATAAATAAATAAATAAATAAATAAATAAAAAGAATGATGAGGTTGCAGCTTCCTGAAATGAGACGTGGAGTGGGCATTCATTTTTTTCCTAATGGAAACCCAGTCAAACTAGCTTAAGCAGAAAGGGTGGGAGTGGGTGAACCTGAACTGGTGTTCATCGGAATGGCACAAGTGCATGTGATGGTTTCCCAGGGCAAGACGTGGGGTGGGAGGCCCTGGACCCAGAAACCGGCAAAGCTGCCTCCGACAGTCACGTGGGCTTTCTGGTTTCTGGTTTCTCTCTCTCTGCTAGTCACCCTTGGAGTCAACCATTTTTTTCTTTTTTTTGGATGCACTGCAAGGCTTGCAGGATCTTAGTTCCCTGACCAGGAATTGAACCTGGGACCTCACAGTGAAAGCGTTAAGCCCGATCATGTCACTCCTCTGTTCCAAACTTCCCAGTGGCTTTTCTCATTCACAAGGCCCTACAGATGCAGCCCCGATGGCTTATCCAGCTCACTCCCACCCCAGGCCTCTGCCTGAACTGTTCTTCTCCCAAGGACCACAGGGCTGGCTGCCTATCTTCTTTCAGAGCTCTAGTCAAACATCACCTTCTTGCTGAAGACTTTCCTGGACGCCTTAACCAACATTTCAGTTCTTGCCCCGATACTTCTTCCTGCCCCACTTCCCAGCTTTATTATTTTTTTCTTCTTAGCTCTGAACATCATCTAACTTTTATTTTTCCTATTCATCTTGCTTACTGTCTCTCCCCCACTATCCAAGAGAGCACGGATTTTTGCTTTCATGGTGCACTTATGTATCTCCAGCACAGGGAATCATGCCTGACACACTGCTGCTGCTCAATAGATATTTATCAGATCAAAGGAAGTCTGGTCCCTCTTTACTCTCAGTAGCTTTCCTTCTCCCCTGTCCCTTCCTCTTCCTCCTCCTCTTCTGCCTTCTTCCTTCTGGAGGTAAACTGCTGGGTCATTCTGGAGCTCTATGATAAATTCCAGCTTCTCAGCTCAAGGACTCTGCCTGACCCAGTTTGAGTCAGCTGTTGTGCCCTGGACCAATCAGCTATGGTCACTGGGGTGGGATCATATACACACCCTGCTCTGTGGTAGGGGTCAGTTCCCAGAGAATCCAGGCTGGACACATGGCCCAAAATGTCTCTATGAATGGGAAGAAGCAACAGAAAATTTATCTAGAAAGCAGAAGCTGCCATATCCATTTTTTTAAAGCAGAAGAAAAAAAAAAATTAAAAACCCCCCAAAAAACCAACTTTGTGTTTTTAGTTCCTTTTACATTTGTGGCAAAAATGCAAGACAAGTCTCCTGCCACATTCAGCTTCCCCACTGATTTAAGCTGCCCTGGTTCCCACAGTCCTTCTGCTGCTGTCCTGGCCAGAGAGGAATGACAGGGATGGATCCCTGGCCCGAGGGAAACCAATCCTTTTGTTGGGTTGAAACAAAGGAGACTCTTTCCCAGGAACCTGAGCAAAGAGACCCACAAACCACGGTCAGTAGGTGGTGGGCTCCAGGAAAGGTCCTGATATGGAGGCAAGACCTTGATGAGTCCAGAGGCACCTGAACTGGGGTGGGGGTGAGGGGGTGAAGTGATGGGAGGGCAGCAACTAGCTGTGAGTGGTTGTCACTGGTGCGTAGAGAGGAGTGGCCCGGGGTGGAGGGGAGGCCCAAGAGCAAAGCAGAGACAAGAGACAGCCTTGCCTCAGAGAGAGGGAGACGGAGACAAGCTGCCTGCTGACGTCCAGTTCCTCCTCACTATCACTCGGCAGCCGGTTGTTGAGAATCTCTTCCTTGCCCGGGACTGCGCTAGTCACTAGGGATGCGAGTGAACAAGACAGAAGGGGCCTGCCCTTGTGGAGGTTGCACTCCAGTGAGGGATAAAAATATGAAACAGAGAGTCATGTGGATAATCAATTCATTCATTAGAAGCATAATCACCAATGTGAATTAATGACAAGACAAACTATTTATGAGCGCTCCAAAGGTAAAACACAGAGTGCTATAAAGACAGAGGACATGGGATGTCACTCAGCCTGGGGCCCCAGGGGAGGCTTTTCTGCCGGGACCTCAGAGATAAGTAGGAGTTAGCTAGGCAAAGAGGGAAGGGGAAGAATATTCTAGAAAGAAGAGATGGGCTGTGCAAAGGTGCTGAGGCAATAAAGGGTATGGCACATTCTAGCAACTGACTAGAGTCCAGTGTGGCTGGAGTGTCATGCACAAGTGGAGGAGAGTGTGAAATCAGATGGAAGTGGTAGGCGAGGCTATATCAGCCCACCCCTGTAGCCGAGGAAGGAGTTTGGATTTTATTCCTCCAAGTGCAGTGGGAAGCATTACTTCAAGGGCTCTAAGCAGGGGAGCAGCGTGTCATAGGCAGTTTAGGAAGGTCACCCTGGAGGCAGGTCTAGATGTGCTGACATGGACATTCAAGACAGATCTTTAAAGAAAAAAGGCAGGGCTTCCCTGGTGGCGCAGTGGTTGAGAATCTGCCTGCCAGTGCAGGGGACACGGGTTCGAGCCCTGGTCTGGGAAGATCCCACATGCCACGGAGCAACTAGGCCCGTGAGCCACAATTACTGAGCCTGCGCGTCTGGAGCCTGTGCTCTGCAACAAGAGAGGCCGCGACAGCGAGAGGCCCGCGCACCGCGATGAAGAGTGGCCCCCGCTCGCCGCAACTAGAGAAAGCCCTCGCACAGAAACGAAGACCCAACACAGCCAAAAATGAATAAATAAATAAATAAATTAAAAAAAAAAAAAAAAAAAAGAAAAAAGGCAGGTTGCCAAATGCAACACACAGAGCGATCCCAGTTATGAAAAAACAAGCAAACAAAATAACAAGTCTGAGTGAAAACACATAGTCGAAGGTCTGAAAGGACACACATATAATCAACAGCACCGTTTGCCCTCTCAGGGAGCATTGGACTTGGGACTTAGGAAATTAATCATTGCTCTGTGCCCAGTTTTGTTTGAATTTTACAGGGATACTAAAGTAAATGTCTGTATTACTTGTTTAATTCAATAAATAAATAAATGAATTCTATTTTAATAAAAGCAAAGAAACAAATAGGTGGGTTTTTCCAGAAGCAGATCCCAAGATAAAGATTCTTCTACAAGTGATTTACTACCAGGAGAAACTGGTTAAGGGAGCATGGGAAGCAGGTCAAGGAAAGGGAAGAGGGCAAACAAGGATGTGATTTCAGACAAAATCCTGAGGTGGGTGTAGCATCTGCTTGACCCTAGAGGGAATTCTGGAGTGGAAGTACAGCCTCTAAGTTGTCTGGGCCTGAGGCAAGGGAGCTGGGCTGCCATTTCTGTCTGATCAGTCCTGCCCACAGGGTAGGGGTGTGGGGTATGAAGCCAGGGCTGGAACTTAAGCTCCCGGGTACTTCTAGCTCTCTGGAAGGCAAAGCAGCTCCAGCAGCTGCATCCAATCTTCCAGAGCAGGCTCTCAAGGATGGGCCATTGGAAACTATATCACCAGCACCCAAACCAGGGGAGATGCACACAGAAAAGGATAAATGGGAATCTGGATTTAACATCAACAGTGTCCACTACAACGTTTAAAAAGTTGTTTTTTAATAGGTAATATGTACATCGCGGAGCAACTAAGCTTGTGCTCCACAACTCCTGAGCCTGCGCTCTACAGCCCACAAGCCACAACTACTGAGCCTATGTGCTGCAACTACTGAAGCCCGCGTGCCTAGAGCCCGTGCTCCGCAACAAGAGAAGCCACCGCGATGAGAAGCCCGCGCACCTCAAGGAAAAGTAGCCCCCACTTGCCGCAACTAGAGAAAGCCCGCGTGCAGCAACGAAGACCCGATGCAGCCAAAAATAAGTAAATAAATTTATTTTTTTAAAAAAAGGTAATATGTATACACGGTATGTTCCCAGAACTATTCTGTACATGTACAAGCTTGTATGTATATATTTCCTACCCTCTTTAAAAAAGAAAAGAAAACAAATAGTAGCATACACTGCATATTGTTTCTTACTTTCCTTATTTCACATCTTGGAGATGGCACATGGCAGTACATTTAGATACATCTCATTCATTTCAGTGACTTATAGTATTATATTATATGAGCAGACTTTAAGTATTTGAGGGCTTAACATTTGGATTATACCTGGCCTTTACTATAACAAAAAAACTGCAATGAATATTCCTTGTATATGCCTTTATGTACATGTAGATCTGTAAGTCAGATTTGTAGATGTAGAGGGTTTTTTTTTTTACATCTTTTTTCTTTTTTAAATAAATAAATTTATTTATTTATTTTTGGCTGCGTTGGGTCTTAGTTGCTGCGTGCAGGCTTTCTCTAGTTGTGGCAAGTGGGGGCTACTCTTCGTTGCGGTGCGTGGGCTTCTCATTGTGGTGGCTTCTCTTGTTGCGGAGCATGGGCTCTAGGCACGCAGGCTTCAGTAGTTGTGGCACGTGGGCTTCAGTAGCTGTGGCACGTGGGCTCAGTAGTTGTGGCTTGCGGGCTCTAAAGTGCAGGCTCAGTAGCTGTGGCACACGGGCTTAGTTGCTCCACGGCATGTGGGATCTTCCCGGACCAGGGATCAAACCTGTGTCCCCTGCATTGGCAAGCGGATTCTTAACCACTGCGCCACCAGAGAAGTCCCTTTTAACATCTTTATTGTAGTTGCTTTACAATGTTGTGTTAGTTTCTGCTGTATAACAAAGTGAATCAGCCATATGCATACATATATCCCCACATCCCCTCCCTCTTGAGCCTCCCTCCCAGCCTCCCTATCCCACCCCTCTAGGTGGTCACAAAGCACCAAGCTGATCTCCCTGTGCTATGCGGCTGCTTCCCACCAGCTTGTAGATGTAGAGTTGTTTGATCCAGAGTTATATGCAGTTAAATTTCTAAAATAGATATTAACAAATTGCCTTCCATAGGCTCGATACTGAATTACACTCTCACACATTATGAGAATTCTCACAGGTTATTTAACTCAGATAAGGGCATCTTCCGTAGGAACCTTTTACCTCTCTTCCATTGGTGTTTCTGTCTTCCTGGGCATTGAAGCAGAAAAGCAGATATAGGAATTCCCTGGCGGTCCAGCAGTTAGGACTCTGCGCTTCCACTGAAGGGGGCACAGGTTTGATCCCTGGTCAGGGAACTAAGATCCCCAAGCCTCGCAGCAAGGCCAAAAAAAAAAAAAAAAATGATTCACTTGAGGTAACATGTTTGTTTTTAAGAATAAGACCAACGTGGTGAGTGGATACAGAGAGGAGCCACTGGGGGCTGGGGGGCTGAGTTAGGAGGTGGCTGGCATGGTCTAGGGAGGAGAAGGTGGTGGGTGGCAGTGATTGTCTGAAGAGAATCAGAGCGATTCCTGTGAAGACCGGGGCCTCTTCCTGCAGCTTCTCTGAATCTTTCCACAATCCCTCTTCTTATTTGATTTAGGTTGAATGGAGCTCAGTGTCTCTCAGCCCAAGAGCCTTCACCGGGTCCCTATCGAAGACCTTGGCATGGCTGGAGCACAAGGCTACCTGACATTGACTTTTTTTTTTTTTTTTCAGTAAAAGTAAGTTTGATAGGTATGACTTTTTTTTTTTTAAACATCTTTATTGGAGTATAATTGCTTTACAGTGGTGTGTTAGTTTCTGCTTTATAACAAAGTGAATCAGTTATACATATACGTATGTCCCCATGTCTCTTCCCTCTTGTGTCTCCTTCCCACCCTCCCTATCCCACCTCTCTAGGTGGTCACAAAGCACCAAGCTGATCTCCCTGTGCTATGCGGCTGCTTCCCACTAACTATCTATTTTACATTTGGTAGTGTATATATGTCCATGCTACTCTCTCACTTCATCCCAGCTTACCCTTCCCCGTCCCCGTATCCTCAAGTCCATTCTCTAGTAGGTCTGTGTCTTTATTCCCCTCTTGCCCCTAGGTTCTTCATGACTTTTTTTTTTTTTTTTTAGATTCCATTTATATGTGTTAGCATACAGTATTTGTTTTTCTCTTTCTGACTTACTTCACTCTGTATGACAGACTCTAGGTCCATCCACCTCGCTACAAATAACTCAATTTCGTTTCTTTTTATGGCTGAGTAATATTCCATTGTATATACGTGCCACATCTTCTTTATCCATTCATCTGTTGATGGACACTTAGGTTGCTTCCATGTCCTGGCTATTGTAAATAGAGCTGCAATGAACATTTTGGTACATGACTCTTTTTGAATTATGGTTTTCTCAGGGTATATGCCCAGTAGTGGGATTGCTGGGTCATATGGTACTTCTATTTTTAGTTTTTTAAGGAACCTCCATACTGTTCTCCACAGTGGCTGTATCAGTTTACATTCCCACCAACAGTGCAAGAGTGTTCCCTTTTCTCCACACCCTCTCCAGCATTTACTGTTTGTAGATTTTTTGATGATGGCCATTCCGACCGGTGTGAGATGATATCTCATTGTAGTTTTGATTTTCACTTCTCTAATGATTAATGATGTTTAGCGTTCTTTCATGTGTTTGTTGGCAATTTGTATATCTTCTTTGGAGAAATGTCTATTTAGGTCTTCTGCCCATTTTTGGATTGAGTTGTTTGTTTTTTTGATATTGAGCTGCCTGAGCTGCTTGTAAATTTTGGAGAGTAATCCTTTGTCAGTTGCTTCATTTGCAAATATTTTCTCCCATTCTGAGGGTTGTCTTTTCGTCTTGTTTATGGTTTCCTTTGCTGTGCAAAAGCTTTTAAGTTTCATTAGGTCCCATTTGTTTATTTTTGCTTTTATTTCCATTTCTCTAGGAGGTGGGTCAAAAAGGATCTTGCTGTGATTTATGTCATAGAGTGTTCTGCCTATGTTTTCCTCTAAGAGTTTGATAGTGTCTGGCCTTACACTTAGGTCTTTAATCCATTTTGAGTTTATTTTTGTGTATGGTGTTAGGGAGTGTTCTAATTTCATTCTTTTACATGCAGCTGTCCAATTTTCCCAGCACCACTTATAGAAGAGGCTGTCTTTTCTCCACTGTATAATCTTGCCTCCTTTATCAAAGATAAGGTAACCATATGTGCGTGGGTTTATCTCTGGGCTTTCTATCCTGTTCCATTGATCTATATTTCTGTTTTTGTGCCAGTGCCATACTGTCTTGATGACTGTAGATTTGTAGTATAGTCTGAAGTCAGGGAGCCTGATTCCTCCGGCTCCATTTTTCTTTCTCAAGATTGCTTTGGCTATTCGGGGTCTTTTATGTTTCCATACAAATTGTGAAATTTTTTGTTCTAGTTCTGTGAAAAATGCCATTGGTAGTTTGATAGGGATTGCATTGAATCTGTAGATTGCTTTGGGTATTATAGTCACAATGTTGATTCTTCCAATCCAAGAACATGGTATATCTCTCCATCTATTTGTATCATCTTTAGTTTCTTTCATCAGTGTCTTATAATTTTCTGCATACAGGTTTTCTGTCTCCTTAGGTAGGTTTATTCCTAGATATTTTATTCTTTTTGTTGCAATGGTAAATGTGAGTGTTTTCTTAATTTCACTTTCAGATTTTTCATCATTAGTGTATAGGAATGCAAGAGATTTCTGTGCATTAATGTTGTATCCTGCTACCTTACCAAATTCATTGATTAGCTCTAGTAGTTTTCTGGTAGCATCTTTAGGATTCTCTATGTATAGTATCATGTCATCGGCAAACAGTGACAGCTTTACTTCTTCTTTTCAGATTTGGATTCCTTTTATTTCTTTTTCTTCTCTGATTGCTGTGGCTAAAACTTCCAAAACTATGTTGAATAATAGTGGTGAGAGTGGGCAACCTTGTCTTGTTCCTGATCTTAGTGGAAATGGTTTCAATTTTTCACCTTTGAGGACGATGTTGGCTGTGGGTTTGTTATATATGGCCTTTATTATGTTGAGGAAAGTTCCCTCTATGCCTACTTTCTGGAGAGTTTTTATCATAAATGGGTGTTGAATTTTGTCGAAAGCTTTTTCTGCATCTATTGAGATGATCATATGGTTTTCCTCCTTCAGTTTGTTAATATGGTGTATCACATTGATTGATTTGCATATATTGAAGAATCCTTGCATTCCTGGGATAAACCCCACTTGATCATCGTGTATGATCCTTTTAATGTGCTGTTGGATTCTGTTTGCTAGTATTTTGTTGAGGATTTTTACATCTATGTTCATCAGTGATATTGGCCTGTAGCTTTCTTTCTTTGTGACATCTTTGCCTGGTTTTGGTATCAGGGTGATAGTGGCCTCGTAGAATGAGTTTGCGAGTGTTCCTCCCTCTGCTATATTTTGGAAGAGTTTGAGAAGGATAGATGTTAGCTCTTCTCTAAATGTTTGATAGAATTCGCCTGTGAAGCCATCTGGTCCTGGGCTTTTGTTTGTTGGAAGATTTTTGATCACAGTTTCAATTTCAGTGCTTGTGATTGGTCTGTTCATATTTTCTATTTCTTCCTGGTTCAGTCTCAGAAGGTTGTGCATTTCTAAGAATTTGTCCATTTCTTCCAGGTTGACATTGACTTTTGACACATCATCTCATCATGGTATCTTTCCCAGACAGGAAAGGAAGGGAACTATTTGTAGTTGAGCACCTACTAGGCCCTTGACATCTATTATCTAAATTGGTCCATGGTGTTGTGGTTACTCCCCACCTCCCACATCCATTCCACATCCAGGTGATGCAGCCGAGCTTGTCATGATAATTCTACCCCCCTTGACCATGATGGCTCAAGAATGATCATGGGACCCAATTCTGTCCTGACAGGGCTCTGTTGGTGGGCTTCTGGGTAATGTTTTCCCCTAAGAGAGACTCACAGGATGGTATGGATCCCCTCTCCCCCCTGAGCACTGTGGTGCTTGGACATAAGGGCTGGAACTGTAGCTCTGTCTTTCAACTGGCCTGAGGATGAAGCCAACACTAAGATTGGCAGATCAGAGAGATGGCCAGAACTTGGGACCTGGATGGCATTGTGGAGTCATCAGCCAACCTGGAAGCCCTCCCAACTCTGGACCTTGTTTGATGTGAAGTAATAAACATCCGTATTCTTTAAGCCAGTTTGAGTTGGGTTATCTGTTCTGTGCAACAGAATGCATTGCAACTGATTCATACCGATATTGTCAACAGCCCTTCATCACACAGTCTTCACAGGTAGGCTGCTGAATTTGGATCAAAACGTAAAATGCGGGCTTCCCTGGTGGCGCAGTGGTTGAGAGTCTGCCTGCCGATGCCGGGACACGGGTTCGAGCCCTGGTCTGGGAAGGTCCCACATGCCGCGGAGCAACGGGGCCCGTGAGCCACAACTACTGAGCCTGCGCGTCTGGAGCCTGTGCTCCGCAACAAGAGAGGCCCGCGCACTGCGATGAAGAGTGGCCCCCGCTTGCCACAACTAGAGAAAGCCCTCGCACAGAAACGAAGACCCAACACAGCCATAAATAAATAAAAATAAATAAATTTAAAAAAAAAAACAAACGTAAAATGCTTTTACTATGCTTTACCTGAGGATACATACTGTTACCATGATGTCTGGCAGACAGATGGCTGAGAGGTGTAACAACTTCAGCTGATGCCCAGGAGAGATCCTGTCTGGACTGTAACATGCATGACGTTAGCCTTCTGAGTATGAGAGAACACGGTGAAAGAGGGAATTGTTCTTCTCCAACAGTAAAACAGTTCTAAAGGTACCTGACCCGGCATGATACCTGTGAGTGTTTTGTAGACATCATGCAATGTCAAGGTTCTCTGGTCATATTGCACTGTAATTACTTCTAATTTGCATGGTGTGATCATCAGTCTTTTCATTCTTCTAAGGTTGCTACCAAAAAATCTTTAAATTTAAAATGTGAAATAAACATAAAAAGGTCAAGACTGAACCACTGCTTATAACAATACTGTGAGTTAGCAATAGAGGCTCAAAGAGCTCAGTGTCAGACCCTGGGCTTGACATCAGACCTGTTTGCCTCCAAAATCTTGCCTCTTTCCAGTACAAACTGTAGGCACAACTTTCCGGGTTCAACTACATAAAGTCATAATGGAATGGCCAGAGTTTTTTGAAGAAGTCTTGTTGCACTGGCCTGCCCAATACTCCTTCCCTAACCTTTTGGGGATAAAAACCTTCTTTTTTATAAGGATCTATTCTATGTGGTTTGACTGATACTAACTCACCTATTCCTGCATGATAGGGGTGGGCACATGACCATGCCTTGCCCAACAGAGTATCCTTTTGGCCTCACCTCAGTGATTGGATCAGGGAAAGAATGGGCTCTTGCCTCTGGGTGAGTCAAATGAGTCTTCCTGAGAGATTTTCTCCCAGAACTTTTGGAGAAAATTATCTCTTTCCCTTGAAGTTGCTAAGCTAAATCTTGGACTGCTGGAGGCCATCATACTTCCCACCTAGACATCCTGTAAGACAAGAGGAATGGAAGGTATCATTTGAACTCCTGGATCCAGCCATACCTGAAGCCAATAGTGTCATATTTCTAGTATTCTAATCTCATTTTTCTTCAACTTATTTGATCTAAGTTTCTGCTCCTTTCAAGAGAATCAGTCCTATCATACATCACAACCCCCAATACTGACACATGTTCTCCTTGAGTCTCTCAAATATATGAAGAGATTTTTACGTGTAACTCAGGGTCAATACTAAGAACCTGCTTGAGAACATTTGGATGCCATTCATTTTGCATAGGTAACTTTTGGGGGTCATGTAAATAGGTGGATGGGATTCTGACCCCTTGAAGTTTCCTTTGGAGTATGAGGCCTCACCATGGCACTAAAATGGCCTTGGATCCTCTTTTATGGTAGAGCAAAAAGAACTGAGTGCCAGCCAGGAAGGTGATATTAGGCAGAAGGGAGGGGGGAAGGGCATAGTTTACAATCAGTGTCCTGTAGGGTTAATTGCACAAGCTTCAGGGTTAGTGACTCTGTCTGAATCCCATCTCTACCTCTTAATCTCTGTATAGCCCTGGGCAGTTCACTTTCCCTCTCTAAACCTCAGTTTTCTCAACTTCAAGATTGGGCTAATTATAGTGGCAATCCCATAGATTTGTTTTAAGGATTAATGAAATAATGCACATAAGCTAAGACTCACTTCCTTTCCAAGTGATAGAATCCCAAATCAAACTCTCTTTAATCATAAAAAAGAATTCATTGGCTCATATAACTGAAAAGTCCGGGAGGGACAGCGTCGGGCATAGCTGGATCCAGGGGCTCAAATGATGTCATCAAAAGCTACTCTCTAGTCTCTGCTTTCTTTATTTTATTTTATTTTATTTATTTGGCCACGCCACACAGCATGTGGGATCTTAGTTCCCTCACCAGGGATTGAACCCACACCCCCTGCATTGGAAGGGCAGAGTCTTAACCACTGGACCACCAGGGAAGTCCCTCTGCTTTCTTTTGCTCGGTTCCATTCCAAAATGAGCCATGCCAAATCACTCTATTTTTCACCACAGCTACTACCCTAGTCCAAAGCACCATTGTTTCTACGCTGATGACTATAACAGCCTCCCAACTGGTCTCCCTTCTTCCTACACCCCTACCCTTCACTCCCAGTCTCAACTCCACAGAGTGCTCTTTAAAGAGCATGAGTCATTACATGACTCCCCTGCCCAAAACCTTCCAAAAGATCCTTGGAGTAAAACCCATAACCCTCTCTAAGGCCCACCCAGCCCTTCAAGACTGGCCTCTGCCTGACCCCTGACCTCATCTCCTGCTTCCCTTCTCTCTCACTCTACTGCACTGGCCTTCTTCCCATTTTTCCTCATGCTGGGGGTGTTCCCTCTGCCAGGAACTTACCCCTGTACCTTGTTCCCTAACTTAATTCAAGACTCAGTTTCCTTGATCTCATCTCTGCAGGCTTCCTTCCTCACAATTCCAAGTCCAGGAGGAAAAAGAGAGCTCTCTTGCCCAACAGTTTATACACAAGTCCGGGGCTAGCTTTCATTGGCCCAAATTGCACTCTGGGCACATCCCTGAACCAGTCACTGTTGTCAAGGGACTGAGATGACCTGATTGGTTAGGCTCGAGTCACATGGCCACCTGGACCTAATGCAACCGTGGCCTGCCCATGGAGGAAGGCAATTCCCCAGAGAAAATTTGAGGCCATGTTACCAGAAGGGTGAAGTAATGCTAGGCAGCCGAAATAACAGATGTCTATTTTCTGTGTTTTCATAAGTGCTTGACAAATAAGTGTTTGGGGAAAAAGAAAGAAAAAAAAAAAAAAAATGGAAAAGAAAAAAGCTAGCAGGCATTGTCTGCAAACGTCCCCTGGGATCTTCATCAACATTCATTCATTTAACAAATTTTTATTGAATCATTCAATTCCAGGCTCTGTCCTAAGGGACTCTGCTACTCTCTTAAATCAAAATGTGATAATATAATAGATTATATGACTTGTCTAGAACAGTGCCGGGCATTCATTCAACAATATTTATTGGGCTTTTATTAGCGTTGGGGAGAGCTCAGATCACAGCGGTGAACACCATAGGTGGTCCCTCTCCTCCTGGGGCTTATATTCTAGTGAAAAAAAGACAGACAGCCAAAAAGAACATTTAATCTTAAAGGAAGCACAAGCCATTCTTAAGTCTGAGACTTTCTAGGGAGAAAAAAGGAGTGGCCTGGGCCTCTTCTTTACTGATGAGCCTTTTGAACCTTTGGAATTGTGTACTCGTATTAATCATTTAAAAAATATTGATTCATTATTTTAAAAAGTAATGCCATAAGGAGATACACTGCACCCACTAGAATGGCTTAAGTGAAAAGAGTGGCAATGCCAAATGCTCAGGAGCACGTGGAAGAACTGGAACTCTCTTACATTGCTGATGAGAATGTAAAATGGTACAACCACTGTAGAGAACTATTTGGCAGTTTCTTATCAAATTAAACCTACAACAACCCTATAACCCAGAATTCCACTCCTTTAACTAAGAGAAATAAAATCTCAGGTCCACAAAAAAAATTGAGACGTTCATAGCTTAATACTAGCCCCAAACTGAAAACAACCCAAATGTCCATCAACAGAAAAATGAATAAAGAAATTATGGTATGGCTATATAGTGAAATACTACTCATCAATGAAAAGAAACAAATTACTAATCATACGATATGTATGAAATCTCAAGAAGAATATGCTGAATGAAAGAAACCA
The DNA here is from genome assembly GCF_965194805.1 of Balaenoptera borealis. Classification (NCBI taxonomy): domain Eukaryota; kingdom Metazoa; phylum Chordata; class Mammalia; order Artiodactyla; family Balaenopteridae; genus Balaenoptera; species Balaenoptera borealis. The sequence goes on along the minus strand of NC_138860.1, from coordinate 169,587,211 downwards.
GACTCAGAAAAGTCATACTGTATTCTTTAATTTATATGAAGTTCTAGAACTGGCAAAACTTATCCAGGGTGACAGAAATGGGAACAGTGGTTGCCTGGGGTGGGAGGTGGGATTCATTGGGAAGGGAACCTTCTGTGGGGCTGGCAATATTCTCTGTTTTGATAGAGTTTAAGTTACAGGGATATTTTCCTTTTTTGGTTTTTGGTTTGTTGCTGTTGTTGTTTGGCCACGCAGCATGCAGGAACCTTACTTCCCCCACCAGGGATCTAACCCGTGTCCCCTGCAGTGGAAGCGCAGAGTCTTAGCCACTGGACGGCCGGGAAAGTCCAGGGATGTTTTCAATTTCTCAAAACTCGTGGAACTGCATGTTTAAGTTCCGTTTGTGCATTTCATTGAACGTAAATTATACCTCAATTAAAAAAAAAAAGTAGTTGCAAGTATTTGAATTGGGGAAGTTACTGCCTACTAGGAAATGTGTGACAGGATAACTCCAGGAGCCTGTAGGTGCGGGGGCGATCAGGGAAAGCCCTTACTGAGAAAGCGCGATTGCAAAATCCTGAGGAAGGCCAAGAATTGTCCGTGCAAAATGGGATGAAAGGAAGGAGATGAACTCAACACATAAGTGTTAGCTTTTTATCAGTGGCGACCTTCCAAAGCCAGGTATCTAGCGTTCACTTTGTGCCTGCAGCTTTCATAGCTGTGTTTTCGCAGTTAATCTCCCAGATGATCCTTCGATAGCAGCATTTTGGTTCCCATTTTACAAGTGAGCAAACTGAGGTTCAGGAAGGTCAAAAGACTTGCTCAACAACTAGGACGTGGCAGGAGCCAGGTTTTAGGGCTGCATATTTGGCGTCACTGTCCCGAAACGTAACCTGAAACAGTAACCACAGACTCCAGGTTGGGAAGGCTGGAGCAAAGGAATGTTCTCTGAACAAAAGAAGGGCGGGGCCGGCGCGGTCGCACCTCCCACCTCCCCAGGCGCCAACCTCCAGTTCTCTTAGGAGAGTGGGGTAGGGGTGGGGCGCCAAGGTCTGGTTTCATTCCGCTGAGTCAGCAGCTCCCAACACCCGGGAGCCTTGGCTCTGGAACAAAAGAGTCCATGGGGCTGAGGGGCGGGGCCCGAGCCGGGGGAGGAGGGGGTGGAGGCCGGGGCGGGGCTCAACTCTGGAGAGAGGGGGCGGGGAGCGGCGGGGTAAAGCGCGGAGTGGGCGGGGCCCGACCTGGGGGAGATGGGCGGGGCTCGGAGGGGCCCGGAGCCGGGGAGACGCGCTCCACGGGGGTGGGGTTGGAGGCGGGGCCCGAGCTTCGGGAGCTGCGGGCCGAGCAGGACAGTAGTGGAGGAAGGCGTGAGGTTGGAGGCGGCGCAGTGGGCGGGGCCCGAGGGCCGGACGCCGAGTCGGAGCGCCTGGTGGGGGGGGGACCCCAGACGTTTCCAGGAAGCAGCTCGCTCCGCAGCTCCACCTGCTGGTCCCGGCCAGATCCGCCCGTCCTGAGAACCAGTAGGTCCGATTCTCTGGTAAGTCCTGGAGCAAGTCCTCCCCCTGCGTGGGTCCTGCTCCTCTTCTGTGCAGTGACCACGACCTGTCTTGTTTCGCAGGGTCGTTGGAGAGTGGGTTGGGAGAATGGAAGTGAAGAAGAAGCCTTGTTGTCAGCCCCTTAACCAACATGCATTTTATATGCTTGCTAGGAAGAATTGTATTAATAGCTGTACTAATACTTCACACAATTTCCATTTTTCCCACACGACAATCCGTAGAATAGGTAATATTATCATCCTGTTTTACACTGAGAAAACTGAGGCTCAGAAGCGTTTATGTGGCATGCCCACGTTAACACAGCTAGTAGGTGGCAGAAGCACTTAAACCTGGGGTCTGACTTAGCATTTTTGGAGTCTTTCTTACCCTAAAGCCCATGCTCTTAACCACCATGTAATTACTGCCTAATTATTTATTCACTGATTCATTCATTTAAAAAATATTTATTGATTACCTACTCTGTGCTTGGTCATATAATGGGTGGAAGGTATGTAGTGAAGAGTTTCTACACAAACAAGGCTTACAGTCTAATTGGAAGACAGTGAAAAATTAATGACAGGAATAATTGCTCAGTTAAAATCGTGATATGTACTTTGGTGGAAAAGTATAGGGAACTATAAAAATGGTGTTTTCTGGGTGATGCATGCCTATTATGTGCCAGGTTCATGCTAAACCTTTTATGATTTCACTTGGGTCTCCTGCCCACTTAAGATCTAGATTAGACTTGTTTGAACATTGTGGTAACCAGGATTCTAGCAGTTGCAAGTGGCAGAAACCTACCACAAATTAAAGCCAAAAAGGGTTGGTGATGGGCAGGGAATAACTGACAAGCTCTACAAGTATACTAGTTTGAGGTATGGCTCCATCTCTCTCATCATCCCTCAATTCTCTTTTCCATGCAGCCAAGCAAGATGATTACAAACAGCCCTAGGCTTTCATTGAGTTTACACCTCTCAGTCCCAGAAGAAGAGAGAGCATACTTCCGCCCAGCTTCAGCATAAGAAAAGAAGTCTTGGGACTGTTTCCCCTAAACTCCCTGAAGTTGTCCTAAAACCTTGCAAAAGCTGACTCCCAAAGCCAGGTCTGTCTGAGCTCATCACTATCTCCTATCTAAGGTTACAGCATTAACTGTTTTTCTCTTATAACAAGTATTGAACTTAATGCCTGTACCATTTGCCTTTAAATTAAGCATTGTTTTGTCACATTCTGGATTACGACCACATTAACAGGTTTTGACTCAGCTCCTCCCCCTTGTGTGTTGGGGGATAGGCACATGGATGTACAATTTATTCATTCAGCAAATATTTGCTGAGCTTTTGTTATGTGCTAGGTAAAAATCATCTGGTGAGGAGAACAGACCCCAGTCTTGCCCTCATGGGAATTTATTGTCTGGTGGCGAGACTGATAACAGACACTAAACACAAATGAGTATATAACTATACTTGTGAGTAGTGCTTGGAAGAAGGGTAGGATGCTCTAAAAGCTTCTAAGCGGGGACACTGGCCTGGTCTGAAAGGTCAGGGAAGACACCCCCCCCCCCACCAGAGGGATGTTTGATGTGACATCTGAAGGATTGACAGGTTAATTAGGCAAAATAGGAGAAAGAGCATTTTAGACAGAGGAACCTGCATGTGCAAAGGTCCTGGAGTAGAAGGGAGCATGGTAATGTCAAGGACTTGAAGGAAGATCAGCGTGGTGCATGCAAACAAGAAAGAGGACTGGCATGAGATGAGGAGGAAGAGGTGGTCAGAGGCTGGTGGATTTTCTCAAAGCTTACAGTCTGAGGAGACAAGGGCTGTGCACAGAGGCTAGTAAGGATAGTGGCTACCATTTTTTTGTGTGTGTGTAAATCAAATGAGGTGATGTGTGAAAAGGTATAACAGTGCCTGGCATTCAGACAATAAATGGTAGCTTCTAATATTGTTCCACTGGACTGTGAATTCCTAGAGGTCAGGGATTGTATCCAATCCATTTCTTCTCTGTGTCTACAGGCCCTCTATGGAGGGAGAAGACTCAGCAAATATTTGTGAACCAAGCTGGAAAGGGTGGCATTTAATCTATGTCTCAGAAAACGAGGTAAAGAAAGAGCACTTGTGGCCAGGGGAGGGTATAGGCCATGGCCTGGAGGCAGGAATAGACTTTATTGGTTTGGGGAAGGGAGAAGAGACTTTGAGGCTGGTGGAAAGCGGAGGGGGTTTGCACCATAATGGTCATTGGTAGATTGCCTCCCAAGCAACCATTCCCTCTGATTTTTTTTTAATATAAATTTATTTATTTTATTGTTTTTGGCTGCGTTGGGTCTTTGTTGCTGCACGTGGTCTTTCTCTAGTTGCGGTGAGCGGGGGCTACTTTTCGATGCGGTGCGCGGGCTTCTCATTGCAGTGGCTTCTCTTTGTTGCGGAGCACGGGCTCTAGGCGCGCAGGCTTCAGTAGCTGTGGCACGTGGGCTCAGTAGTTGTGGCTCGCGGGCTCTAGAGTGCAGGGTCAGTAGTTGTGGTGCTTAGTTGCTAAGTGCAGGTTTAGTTGCTCTGCAGCCTGTGGGATCTTCCCGAACCAGGGCTTGAACCCGTGTCCCCTGCATTGGCAGGCAGATTCTTAACCACTGTGTGACCAGGGAAGTCCCCCTCTGATTTTTCTTTGGAGATCTACCAGTTCCCCTGCACTTAGACAACGTGGTAAGGATGGAGCTACATCCTCAGCATCAGAGCATATGAGGTGGCTTGGCCAATCTTTATATCCATTCTCTTGGCTGTGGTGATTGGCTCATGTGTGGGCACATGACCTACACAGGTCCAATCAGAATGGGTTTCAGGCAATGGCCTGGTGAGGATGGGGGCTGGAGCATCTCCCTACCATGAGGGCCTGTCTGAGAGTTGGGCCAATCCAGAGGCCTTGTCACTGAGAGATGAAGAGGGAGAAACCAGTCTTTGGGGACATCATTCGAGAGCCTGCAGCCAGGCCTATACCTGGGCTGTTCAGCTGTGGGACCAATAACTTTGTGCTTCCCCTGGTGGGCATTAGGCTTTCTGTCACTTGGCTCCTGAGGTTAAAAAGTTGGTGAAACCAGTCTGGGAAGAGCCTGGATGTGGGTCCAACCTGACTTCAATGAGGAGACAAGTCAGCCCCATGCTATGTCTTTTTTGACCCCCAGCACAGGAACATGGTGGAGACAAGAGTTCTCAGTGCAGAGTGAGCAGCAGGAGAGGAGCAGGCAGTGGAGGTGTGTGAGCTGAGACAACTGCCAGAGACCTTGATGATGACAATTTTGTAGAGAATGGCTTGGGTCCTTGAGTAACTGCAAGGAACAGAACTGGCCACCCACCTGGACGATTCACAAACTAATTCATTCTCGCTTGACACAAACTAATTCATTCTCCCTGTTGCCCAGCAAGCTCCTTCTCATCCTTCGAGGCACAGCTCAAATGTCCCCTCCTCCAGGAAGTCTTCTCTGAACTCACCCAGAGGAATAATCAGTTCTCCCTGCTCTGTGTTTCAAGGTTGTGCTCCTAAGTCCTTCCTTCAGGCATCCGTCACCGGCCACATCTGATTCCGATGTGCTCCAGTTTTGTAGAGGGTGCTTCCCCTGTTGGGTTGTGACACACTCCCCCATCAAGGGCAGGAATCGTGAACCCAGATTGTGATGGATCATTTGATTCCTCCGTTCATATACTCTGTGGAGGTCCCTACGCTTGCAAGATGTCTGCAAAATCCTGGAAATGCAGTGTGGGGATGGAGCTAGGAATTTGAGCCCCTGTTCATGCTTAATTAGTTTAGCTCTTGGAAGCATCTCCATCCTGTTCTCCTGTCTCTGGTACTAATTTTTTAAACCAGATCTAGAACTCAGCCTCTTTCTCTGATTCCCACAAATCCCCCTCACACAGGCCTTTGTGTGGGTAGCAAACTACTGAAGTAGTTGTGGCACGCGGGCTCTAGAGCGCAGGCTCAGTAGTTGTGGCACACGAGCTTTGTTGCTCCGCGGCATGTGGAATCTTCCCAGACCAGGGCTCGAACCCATGTCCCCTGCATTGGCAGGTGGATTCTTAACCACTGAGCCACCAGGAAGTCCTGCAATTTGTAATTATTATGTTTTTTTAAAAAATATTTTATTAATTTATTTAGGCTGCATCAGGTCTTTTTTTTAATTAATTAATTAATTTATTTATTTTTGGCTGCCTTGGGTCTTCGTTACTGCACGCAGGCTTTCTCTAGTTGCAGCAAGCGGGGGCTACTCTTCGTTGCAGTGCATGGGCCTCTCCTTGCGGTGGCTTCTCTTGTTGCGGAGCACAGGCTCTAGGCACGCGGGCTTCAGTAGTTGTGGCTCACAGGCTCTAGAGCACAGGCTCAGTAGTTGTGGCGCACGGGCTTAGTTGCTCCACGGCATGTGGGATCTTCCCGGGCCAGGGCTCGAACCCGTGTCTCCTGCACTGGCAGGCAAATTCTTAACCACTGCGCCACCAGGGAAGCCCTGCGTCGGGTCTTAGTTGCGGCACACGGGATCTTTCACTGTGGCACGGGCTCTTTGTTGTGGCACATGGGCTTCTCTCTAGTTGTGGCATGCGTATTTTCTCTCTCTAGTTGAGGCACGCGGGCTTAGTTGCCCTGCAGCATGTGGGATCTTAGTTCCCCGACCAGGGATCAGACCAGCGTCCCCTGCATTGTAAGGTGGACGCTTTACTGCTGGACCACCGGGGAAGTCCTGTAATTACTATGCTTATGTGTCTTTTTACTTTTTGTTTGTTTGTTTGCGTCCTCCACGAGACTGTAAGTAGGGACTGACCTTGCTCATCATCATGTTCTCAGTGCTCAGCACTGGTGGGCAGGAGATAGACATCAGCTGAATGAATGAATGGGAATATTAGACATCTGTCTGAAAAGTTCTTCTTCCATCGGAAGGTTTTCATCCAGCTCACCCCCTGCAGGTTTCCCAGGCCTTTTCCCCTTTCTCCCCTTCTTCCCAGTTTGTTCCACAGGGCCTCCAACTTTCTTCTCTCCCTGTACGTAGAAGATGTTCCATTCTCTCTAGCCCCTACTCCCCTGCAAATCCAGCCCCCTTAGGAATTCAGAAGAAACAAGATGCCTTCCGTACAAGGGAATCTTCACTCCTTAGGACACAGCCGTGGCTTTAAATGTCCCCTCTCCTCCGCCATTACCATTTCATCTTTAGTACCCTGTACATTGGCACAGTCGGAGCTGAGACTACCTATGTTGTATTAAATTCAGGGGGATGGAGAGACTTTAGATGGTGTGACAGATTAAAGGTGACCACAGATTCTTTGCCAACCCTCTTATTAAGAGGTAGGGTCAGGAATTCCCTGGCGGTCCGGTGGTTAGGATGCCGCACTCTCACTGCCGAGAGCCTAGGTTCAATCCCTGGTCGGAGAACTGAGATCCCACCAGTCGCGCGGCACGGCCAAAAAAATAAAAAAGAGGTAGGGTCAGTGGTTCCCTCTCTTGAATCTGGGCTGGCCGGTGGCTGCTTTGACCAATGGACTATGGTGGGAGTGATACTGTGCCAGTTCCAAACCTAGCTTTTCTGAGGACTGGCAGTTGCCACCTTGGTTTCTTGGAGCTCTGCATCACCATGTGAAACTCCAACGATTCTGCTGGGGAGACCACGTGGGAAGACCCTGAGACGACACGGAGAGGGGCCCAGCTGAGCTCAGTCTTATTGCTGTTGCCACCAAGACGCCAGGCATGTGAGGGCAGCCTCGTGGGTGCCTTGGATCCCAAGACCAGACTAACCTAACCACTCACTAAATATTGCCCAGCGGCCTGGGTTGATGCCATGGGGCAGAATAGCCCAGCCGAAACCTTCCCAAGTCCTGACCCCCCAGATTGTGAGATATATTAAAATGTTTTAAGCCACTACATTTTGGGTTGATTTGTTAGGCAGCAATAGATCATTGGAACAGAAGGAGCAAGCCCTTTGGGGAGCCAGACCAAGGATGCTGGCTGGGCCAACACCAGGACTCAGGACGGCAAACGAGTGACACTCTGGTGGGAAGAGGAAAGCAAAGAAGCTTCATTTGCACCCTGATAGGGCTGTGGCTGGAGGCACAGGCAATCACGGGCCACCCCATCTCTCCCTGGCTGGCCTAAGCTGAAAGACTCCTTGGCGGTCCATGGCATTGGCTTCACAATGGAGGTGTTGATGTACCTTGTACTGATGACATGGGACAGAAAAGGCACATGTATATTGAGTTCCTACCGTGTGCCGGGCACAGTGATGCATAGCTCCTTACAAACCCAGTACACCCCAGAGAGAGACAGAGAAAGAGAGAGAGAGAGGTGTGCAAATAACAGGTCTGTATAAGTAAAACAGAGGCTTGCAGAGGGAAAGTGATTTGCCCTGGGGCAGAGCTGGGATTGGAGCCTGTGCTGCCTGTTCCAAAGCTCCAGCTCCGGAACTGTGGCCTGGCCACATCAGAGGGGTCAGAGGGCCTTGAAGACCTCATGGTGGTGGTGGTGGTGACCGCAGATCCCAGTGGGGCCGACCTGTGCATTCACCCTGGAGGAGGGGCTGCTAAGATGACGTCTTTTATATTTTTCCCATGGAGAAGAAGGTAGGGAATGTGGGGGAGTCCAGGTACCCTAAAACCCAGGGAATTAGGTCAGTTGTTCTTACCAAGCCCTCGGAGAGCAGGAAATGCTGCAGGACCCAGGCAAAGAGGCAGAATCCCTACCCAGAGGAGAACAAGGGGTTTAGAGTCGGAGACCAGGAGTCCGGTCACGGCTGCGTGGCCTGGCGAGGGAAAGGGCCCTTTGCCTCACCAAGCCTCAGTTTCCTTATTTGTAAAAGGGAATAACCATACTAGCTGCACTGCTGTCCTTTCACACATTCGTTTAGTCATTCATCCATTCTCTTACTCAACAAACACCTACTGAGCACCGACAGGACCAGGCTGGACACCTAAGGTGCGGCCCCAGCAGCAGCGTGCCCGTGACGTCCAGACCCCCGGCCAGTCCTTGCAGGCATGGAGTGGGGAGACATGATGGTCCCCAGACCTGGAACAGTTTCTTTCCCTTCCAGGGGCTCTGTTTTCACTTCTGGGCAATGGGAGTGCTTACCACAGTGAAGGCTCAGAGACACTTCCTGGGGCCTCTGGACAAAGGCTGCAGGGAGGTGAGCAGGTCATGGGGTGGAGAGAACGCAGAAGGAGATGGTGGCTGGTTCTCAGGGCCAAGGCCTGTGACAGTGAGATGGGTCCTTTGCCCATTGCCATCCCAGGAGGGCAGACTGGGGCTGCAGAGGCAGATGGAGAAAGGCTGCGTCTGGCAGATGGAGGAGGCCTCTGTGAGCCCCACTGGGGGTCAGAGCTGAGACTCGGGTCCCACCAGACTGCTCCAGAGTGTGGTCTGGCAAGGAGGCCTCAGGCCACTCCAAAATATAGTGAGTTCTTTCCCTGTGTACAGCTTTTACAATTTCCAAAGCCCTTACCCTATAGGGCCTGAAGATATAAATTATTAGGGTCATTTTACAGTTGGGAATCTTGAGGCTCAGAACAGCAGCTGACTTGTCTAAAGTGACCCATTAAACTGAGACAAGAACTCACCTTCCTGGTTGCTTCCAGTGCTCTATGTCACCGTGACTCCTCCCATCTCCCCACTGACCTTCTCCCAGTGGGGTCCCATTGACCCCAGCTCCCCATCTACCTTCTCCTTGGGGCCCTGAAACCTCCCTGTCCCCATCCATGGTAATTCATGAGATGTTATCTTTCAGGAAGAGGGGAGATGCCAGGGAAGGGCAGGGATCCGGAGGGCACAGACTGGAGTGGAATCCTACTGCGTCACACTCCCTCCAGGCAGGCAGAGAGGACACCTTCTGTGCCTGGAGGCCAAGGGAAGGGAACTCACACTTCATATTTTACATTCAGTACCACCTGTGATCCTCAGAGAACTCTGCCCAGTGAGGGATTTTACAAGTGACACAATGAGCTCCTGAGAAATGATAAGACTTGGCCAAGATTACCCAGTTAGTAAGTGCCAGAGCCAGGACACAAACCCTGGTCAAACTCCAGGGCCCATGATCTTTCTGAAGCTGAGAACAAGAAAGGAGAGGGAGAAGGAGGATGCTGGCTAGGCCACAGGATGGCCAGGCATTCAGGAGGACATGGACTCAAGGTTGGGCGAGGTGGTCCCCTCCCAGTCCAGATGTCTGGAGGCAGCACAGATGCAGCGCCAGCCAGCAGATGTCGCGGTGACAGCCGTGTTCCCCAGTTTTCTTATGGAAGGTGGCAGAGGGAGATAATGCGAGAGCAAGATTAAGATTGTGAAAACAAGCAAGAGACAGCAAGGGTAAAGCAGGGGCTGTACCTCTGCTGGAGATGGTAGGGAGGATGAACGATATCATTTATGAAGAGTGCCCAGCCAGGCGCTCAACAAACAGGCGTCTTCCCCCTTCACCACCTGTGAAATCTTAATTTCTCTATGCCTCAGTTTCCTCATCCATAAAATGGGAATTACGGCAGCTGCTTCACAGGGTCTCTGTGAGGATTAAGGGAGTTAATGTAAGTCTGGAACGTTGAAAGGACTCTGTGAGTATTTAATATCGATTATTTTCCTCCTGTCAGTAGCATCCTACCCTGTTGGGCCCCAGGCCTTTAGTTCCCACCACCCTCACAAACCCCTCCAGTCACACTGAGGACCCTCCCTAGACACAAAAGCAGGAGGCCAAGGATGTGGACAGAAATGCATATAGGGTGTGTTCACCTGGAGGGTGAGAAAGTTTGGAAGTCAGTGTCCTTGGCAGGTGACATGACATGATACTATATATAGAAAACCCTAAAGACTCCACACAAAAACTACTAGAACTGATAAATGAGTTCAGCAAGGTAGCAGGATAATTGTTGCATTTCTTTACAATAAAAATGAAATATCAAAAAGGGAAAGTAAAAAAAAAATCCCTTTTAAAATCACATTAAAAAACAAAAAAACTTCAGAATAAACCTGACCAAGGAGATGAAAGACTTATATGCTGAGAACTATAGGACATTGATAAAGGAAACTGACAATGATTCAAAGAAAAGGAAAGATATCCCATGTTCTTAAACTGGTAGAATTAATGTTGTTAAAATGGCCATAGTACCCAAAGCAATCTACCAGTTTAATGCAATTCTTATCAGTGTCCTTATCTATGAAATGGCCACGATATCACTGAATGAGGCAGCGGCGCAAGTGAAACCCCAAGCCCCGTGCCTGGCACAGTAGCTGCAGGACTTGGTGTTGGTGCTGGGGGCTTGGGAGCCCCTGCTCTCATATAATCACCAACCGATCTGTGATTCTTAATCTGCTATTCGGGAGTCTCTGGTGACAGAATGGGGTCCTTGTGCTCTCGCGGTATTTCTGAATCCAGAGAACCATCCCATATTGATGTGGGAAGAGGTTGTCAAGCCAACAGGGGAATCTGTTCTGGGCTGGGATCACCGACTCTCCAGGAAGTCATGTGGTGAGTCCTGCCTCACAGAGCTGGGACAGCTGCCTTGGGCAATTGGGAAATAATTATTAATCAATGCTCTCTTTTTAAAAATGGGACCAGGATGAGGATGGTAATTTAAAAAGTTGGGAGCCATTGATCTAGCTTCATTCCTCTCTTCACCCCAGTGCCATTGTGTGGGCAGAGACACCGAGGCCCCAGTTTGGAGCCTAAGGATCACAGTCTCAGATGCAGCCCGTGGTTTGATGAGACTGGGGTCAGGGGTTGTCATTTTTGTCTTACAATGGAAAGGAACTAACATTTTTGGGGGGCCGTCTATGTGTCAAGTGCTTTACAGGTATTCTCATTAGTTATCACAATAACCCTTTCAAATATTGTCCCATTTTACAGATGAGAAAAAGGAGGCTCAAGTTAAGTGTTTTACCCAAAGTCTCACTCACCCCTCCTTGATGACTTAACTCACTTTATTTCCTCTGTAGAGAGGTAATTCTCCACCAGGGGCAATATTGCCCCTCAGAGATATTTGGCAGTGTCCGGAGACACTTTTGGTTGTCACTGCTGAGGGTGGGGTTACATCTTGTGGGCAGGGCACAGGGGTGCTGCTCACCATCCTCCAGCGTGCGGGACAGCTTCCCGCAGCAAGGAATCATATGGCCCCAGATGGGAATAACGCTGAGCTGGAGAAACTCTGATCTAGAGAAATCCATGCCCTTCCCTCTGGGTCACTCCTGGAGGCCCGCCCTGAGTCCCCCGGGAGAGGTTGCCCCTCCTTGTAGCCCCTGCAGCCATCATCTCCCCTAATAGGTGCTGATCATGCTGCCTCGAACCAGAGCTCTTTGGGTAAATGGAATTGGATTGATAATCAGTAAATGCTTGCTGCCTTGACACACAAGGTACTGCCTGTCTTTCTTTTTTTTTTTTTTAATTAATTTATTTAATTTATTTATTTTTGGCTGCGTTGGGTCTTTGCTGCTGCACGTGGGCTTTCTCTAGTTGTGGTGAGCAGGGGCTACTCTTCGTTGTGGTGCGTGGGCTTCTCATTGAGGTGGCTTCTCTTGTTGCAGAGCACGGGCTCTAGGTGCACAGGCTTCAGTAGTTGTGGCATGCGGGCTCAGTAGTTGTGGCTCGCGGGCTCTAGAGCGCAGGCTCAGTTGTTGTGGCGCACGGGCTTAGTTGCTCCGCAGCATGTGGGATCTTCCTGGACGAGGGCTCGAACCCGTGTCCCCTGAGTTGTCAGGTGGATTCTTAACCACTGCGCCACCGGGGAAGCCGGTGCCTGTCTTTCTATTAAGCCCTTGCTTCAATTAGGCTGGTGATTCCTAGCATTTCAGGACTGGAATGAAAGACCTCCACGGCCTCTTTGTCCTGGCCGGAGAGATGGTGAGCTTCCCATCACTCCAAGTGTGCACGTTGAGGCTACGAGACCACTTAACAATGCAGACGTAGTGCAATGCAGAGATTAAAAACACAGGCTTGTATGTCAGAAAGATCCTGATTCAAGTCCCAGCTCTGCAACTTACTCACTGTGCAGCCCTGGCCATGGTACTTAACCTCTCTGAGTCTCGGTTTCCTCATTTATGAACTGGAGATAATCATAATAGGCACCTTATAGGGTTGTTGTGAGGTTCAAATCAGACAATCCGTCCACAGTGCTTAGCACAGTGCCTGGCAGGTGGCAGTCATCTGAGAATGCTGGCTATTACTATTATGAGGAGAGGCAAGCAGTACCGGGGTTTCCGCTAAATAATACCAAGATTCCTTCTAACTCTGAAACTCCCCAAACATGCTAGGTTCTCTCACACCTCTACGTCTTTGAACAAGCTGTTCTTTTGGCCTGAAATGCCATTTCTCTCCACACAAGTCTTCCAAACTCACTCTGCCTCATTCTTCAAGTCTCGGTTCAAAGTGCCACCTCTTCTATGAAGCCTCCCTCGATTGCCCTCTTCTGTGCTTCCACCATGATTCTCCACTGCATCCCCGGATCATACTGCCACTTATAGCATCTATTTTGTTTTTTGTTTTTTGTATTAAATTTTCCCCCTCTCCAGTCTGAGGGCTCCCTCTGGGGACAGGGACTAGGTCAGATCTATCTTTGCACCTTAGCACCAGAACAGACATGTGGAGGCAGTTTATGAACCTGTGGATTCGTATACCCATGGAATGAACCCATATGTCTGATTATAGGAGGTCCTCCAGCAGGTGTCTTCCATAAATATTTATCAAGTGTCTACCATGTCCCAGGCACCATGCACTCTCCACCAATGAATAGATCAGATCCCCTTTTCCCTACTGCTCAAAGTTTTGAGTTTTTGAATCCAGAAGGTCACAGGGAAGAGTGGAGGAAAGGAGACTGACAGCCCATTTCTTCTATGCACCTGTTTGGTTTCTTAAAAATATTGGGTTGGCCAAAAATTCGTTTGGGTTTTCCCATAAGATGTTACGGAAAAACCCAAATGAACTTTTTGGCCAACCCAATAATGTAAGTGTATTATAACAACAATCAGAGTCGCTCTAGGGCTTTTAAAGTATGTCTACAAACTCTTTGACAATCTTTCCCTCAAAAGGTGAAGACTAATTGCTTACTCATTCATGTGGATTGGACTTAGTGAGTCACTTCCAACCAACAGAATGTGGTGGCAGTGATGGTGTGTGACTTCTGAGACTAGGTCTTCCTAGCCTCCTTGCTCTCTCTTTCTCTCAGATCACTTGTTCTGGATCCACTTTTTATGTGGCTCACTTCCTCCATGTGAAAGGGAACTGAAGCCTTCTATCAACAGCCACGTGATTATGCAATCTTGGAGGTGGACCCTCCAGCCCAGCCAAGCCTTCACACATCTGCAGCCCTGACCTAACTCTAAACTGCAAGTTCATGAGAGACCCTGGTCAGCACCACCCAGCTAAGCTGCTCCCAAATTTCTGACCCATAAACTTTAAGACAGTGTTTGTTGACTTAATCTGCTAAGTTCTGGGGTAATTTTCTATACAGCAGTAGAAAGCTAAGAGTATCCTAGAGCAGTGGTTCTCAGCCCTGCCTGGGCACTGGAATTCCCCATGAGGCAGTGTGTGTTCAGTGGTTAGATAATGAGTCAGGGGTCAGAGTGGCTGGATTTAAATGCTGATTCTGCCACTTACTAGCTGTGTAACTTTGAATAGGTGACAATCTCTCCCAGCTTTAGTGACTCCATCTATAAGATGGTGGTAATGGAACTTCTTAGGATTGTTAGGAAGACTAAACAAGAAAATATATGTCAATTCTGCCTAGAAGCTAAGTTGTAAGAGAGAAAGCTAAAGCGTTGTCTGCCTTGTTCATTGCTGTAGCCTCGGTGTCTCGAACAGTGCCTGGAATATAAGAGGTGCTCAGTAAATATTTCTTGACAGAGAGTGAAATCAGTAAACTGAGTGAACTCAAAATGCTAGTTCGTATCAGCTCCCTGGTTTGCCTACCTCAGCCTTCTCTGCTGGTTCCTCCTAATGTTCTCCAGCTCCCAGGACTGTCTTCAACCCTCTTCCCTGTCTACATTCACTCTCTTGGTGATTTTATCTATTGTCATGACTTGAAACACCATCTCAACATCAATGATTCCAAACTTCCTATCTTCAGCCCAGAACTCTCCTCTTTTATACCCAACTGCCTCCTTGACATCTCCACTTGAATGTCTAACAGGCATCTCAAACTTTAGGTGTCCAAAACCAGAACACGGGAGTTTGTCCCCAAACTTTCTCCTCCTGATGTCATCCCATCGCAAGGGCAACTCACTCAGGCTGAAAACCTTGGGGTCCTGTGTGACTCTGCTCTTTCATTCACATCCCACAGCCAACCCCCCAGCAAATCTTCTTGGTCCTACACTCAAAATATATTGGTATCCAGCCATGTCTCACCTCCTCCACTGCTGCCACTCTGACCGAGCACCACCATCCCACACCTGGATTATCTTGATAGTATCTGACCTGGTCTCTGTGTTTCAGCCCTTGACCCCTTACAGTGTGTTCTCCACACAGTATCCAAAGGGATTCTTCCCAGCTCTGTGGTTTCCCATCTCAGATTAAAAACTGAAGCCCTTATGGTGTTCTTCAAGCCAATACAGCATCTGACACTCCCCCCACCCCTTTATCTCTCTGACTTCATCTCTTACCACTCTCCCATTTCCTTGCTTTGAACCACCCTGGCCTCCTTGCTTCCCTCCAGTATTCAGGCTCCGACTCAGACCCTTTGCACTTGCTGTTCCCTTTGTCTTCTTCTTCAGGTATTTTATCAAAACTTTTTCTCAGTGAGACCTTCCTGACTAACTTGATGTCCAATTTAAAACCAGAATCAATCCCTATCCTGTGTTCCCTTCCCTGCCCTCTTTTGCTCCATGACACTTATCTGACACATCATATATTTTACTGGTTTACCTATGTATGTCTCCTCCCATAGATATCCCCCACTAGAGCGGGCATTACGTTCTGTTTTGTTCACTGCTGTATCCTCAGTGCCTGGCACATAGTAAGTTCTTAATAAATATTTGAAGGATGAATTCAGATGCTCTGGGTCCAATGAATTAGAATCTGGTACAGGAGTGGAGCCCAGAAATCTGTATTTTAAAAAGACATCCCAAGTACAGTTAGGATGGAGAAGCCCTGTTCCAGAATGTCAGCAGTAAAGAAGCCCAGGAATATTCTGCAAAGTCCAGCCCTCTCATTTCACTGATGAAGTCACCAAGACCGGAGGTGGGAGGAGTGGCCCCAGGTCCCAGGATGAGAAGGGGGCAGAGGAAGAACTCAAACTTCAGTTCTGAAGTATTTCAGTATTGGATGCCCAGCCCAGGGCTCTCTCTGCAGCCCCAGTCGGCCTGGGCCTGTTCAGTCTGGTTGAATCGCTGAATCCCTGGAAGCAAGGCTCAGGGTGGGGGTGTGGTCCCCAGCACAGGTGGTGGCAGGCAAACTCAGACCTGCCTTTGCTCAAACTAACCGAGTGGTAAAGTTGTCAATGTTTAAGTTCAAGAGTTGATCCTAGACTTTGAAATTATTAACCCATTTTTTAAAAATTTAAGACTGTAACAATCATTAACAAATGCAATTAAACTTGGGGGAGAGAGTCTTAGAGTCGAGTTCTGATATGAGGGAGCTGGCAGGCATAATTTGGTAGGCCTTCCATGACACTGGGGGAGGGGAAGTTTCAAAAATGTTTGAATGCCTCTTTACCTGGGTCTAGGATTTCCCAAACCTGGATCACCTGGGGCACTAGTGAAAAACACAAGTTCCTTCCACTGCCCAGATGTTGGGTTCAGTGTGGCTCAGATCAGGCTCAGGAATTTGGATTTTTAAGGGCTGCTTATGCTCTGCAAGTTTGAGAAACCCTGTCCAGGGCCATGCCTGTGGAGTACTGAATCTTATAAGGCAATAAGGTCTTGGTGTCAGGCCCTCCCTCATGCCTAGTCTGTGTAGAAACAGCAAGACCCAATTCCAACGCATTCAAGCAAACACTAGTCTGTCTACAAATCCCAGGTGACTCTTATGCTTGTCAAATGCACCTTGGGGAATTTGTATTCTAGTGCTTCAAAGAATGGCTTGGGGGGACTTCCCTGGTGGTCCAGTGGTTAAGACTTTGCCTTCCAATGCAGGGGGTGTGGGTTCGATCCCTAGTCAGGAGCTAAGATCCCCACATGCCTCGGGGCCAAAAAAACAAAAACATATAACAGACCAATATTGTAACAAATTCAATAAAGACTTTAAAAATGGTCCACATCAAAAAAAAAAGAATGGCTTGGGCACCGTTATGACCCAGCAGTTATTGGAAGGTATGTCCTACCTGGATTATTCGAATGTGCAGAGGTTGCCGGAGATGGGCCCAGGATGGCAGGAGCTGCACGGGGCTTTGTGGGAAGGCCAGCTTGACTGGTTCCAGAGTGATGAACGGGGACCCAGGGATGTCTGACTCCTGAAGTTCATGCTGATCTTTACCTCCCAAGTTTACACACATACCCCCAAGAACACACATTTACACAGGGAAGTAAGAAACCCTAGGCCTCTTCCAGACAAAACACTGCTTCCTGCTTCCTTCCTCCAACCCACCCTTCCAGCCCTGCCAGTTCTCTCTACAGGACAGTTGTAATTGAGTAGCTTCTGCTCAAAATCCTTCAATAGTTCCCCCTGCCATCACACCAGGCCGATGCACTCTGGTTTGACATTCAGGGCTTCTGGATACGACTCCTTCCCTGGGAAGGCAGAATAATGGCCCCACAAAGAGGTTCACATTCTAATTCCTGGAACCTGTGAATGCATTACATGGCAAAAGGGACTTTGCAGATGGAATTAAGGACTTTGAGAGGAAGAAATTATCCTGGAGTATTCGAGTGGGCCCAATCCAATGACACGAATCCTTATAAGTGGAGAACCTTTCCTGGCTGTGGTTAGAGAGATGTGATGATGCAAAAAGGGTCAGAGATTGGGACTTCCCTAGTGGTCTAATGGTTAAGACTCCACGCTTCCACTGCAAGGGGGCGCGGGTTCGATCCCTGGTCAGGGAACTAGGATCCCACATGCTGCGCGGCCAGGGGCAAAAAAAAAGTCAGAGGGCTGTGATGTTGCTGACTTCCAAGATGGAGGAAGGGGGCCACGAGCCAAGAAATGCACGTAGCCTCTAGAAGCTAGAAAAGGAAATGGATTCTCCCCTAGAGACTCCAGAAAGAAATGCAACCCTCCAGACATCTTGATTTTACCCCAGTGACACCCATGTTGGACTTCTACTGAACTGTAAGATAACAAATGTATACTGCTTTAAGATACTGAAGTTGTGATAACTTATGACAGCGATAGAAAACTAATACATTCCCCACCGAGGCTCCCTCCAGCTAGTTCGTCTCTGGGCATTTTTACCCCAGACACTACGGGTTTTCCTCCCTCCACACCTCTGCTCAGGCTGTTGGTCCATCCAGGATGTTCAGATCACCTCTCTCCCGAGCTCCTATGAACAACCACCTTTCACGCTAAACTGTCCTCAGCATCGACCACCTGCTATTAGCATCAACTTCTGCCTGCTCACCCTGTGGGCTCCCCACTAGACCATAAACTCCTTATTTCCCTCTGACTCCACGACCAGGAGTGGTCCACAGAGGTTTGAATAGTGGACCTGGGCATCCTTATGTAGAACCTCTGGTTCTTGGCCCCTAACTGCATCAAGGTCACCTGGGGATCTTAAAAACCTCAATTCTACCAAATCATTGTGGAAGAACGGGAGGCAGCTCCACATGTGTTACTGAGAGAAGATTTCCAAGATTCAGAGTTAGGTGAAAGAAGCAGGGAGTTGAAGAGTGAGTAAAATATGTTACCATTTGTGTGAAAAAGGAAAAAAAAAAATTTATATAATTAAAAAATTTTTGACTATCTTCGGAAAGATATGAAAAATAAGTAAGAGTACATAGCCCCCTGGAACTTTCTGAATCCTGTACCACATATACTTATTACCTATTCACACACAAAAGTAAAATTTTAAAATTCAAAATACTGATTCTTCTTGTACGGTCAGAAAAGGAGCCAGGATGTCCCAGTTGGGATGCAGGAATCTGTGTCTAAAGCACTGTCTGCCAGCTTATTCCAAGTCAGGAACTGAATTTTTAGGAAGAGGGCAGAGCCAGGATGCAAAGGATATTTGAAAGCATAACCTTAAAATGCACTTAATCAGAAAAATAGAAAGCTCTCCAAGGGATTGCAAAGCCAGGTTTGGGAACCCACTGATTTAATCCCCTCTCTGCATTTTATGGATGAGGAAAGAGAGGGAGTGTGACTTGCCCAAAGCTACACAGCCAGCCAGACGGACAGGCCAGTGCCCCAGGAATGTCTGATAATGACAATGACATAGATTCCCAACCTCTGCCCACCCTCCATGCAAAGACTTCTCCCTTAGAAGACCCTGCCGACTCACAGGGCAGGAGGACAGGAAGATACAGAAGAAAACACCATCTTTTTTTTTTTAAATTAATTAATTAATTAATTTTTTTGGCTGTGTTGGGTCTTCGTTGCTGCGTGCAGGCTTTCTCCAGTTGCGGCAAGCGAGGGCTATTCTTTGTTGCAGTGCATGGGCTTCTCATTGTGGTGGCTTCTTTGTTGCAGAGCACAGGCTCTAGGCACGAGGGCTGCAGTAGTTGTGGCACGCGGGCTCCGTAGTTGTGGCTCACGGGCTCTAGAGTGCAGGCTCAGTAGTTGCAGCACACGGGCTTAGTTGCTCCGTGGCACGTGGGATCTTCCCGGACCAGGGCTTGAACCCGTGTCCCCTGCACTGGCAGGTGGATTCTTAACCACTGCGCCACCAGGGAAGTCAGAAAACACCATCTTTAATCAACCCACCTGCACAGAAACCAGGGCAACACTCCCTGCCTTGCAAGGTCCCAGTGAGAAGAAAACTCAGTCTCCTTGAAAAAACCATCTTATAAAAACAAAAGGCTTCAAAGCACCAGTGGCTCAAGTCGTTGAGTAGAAAGGGGGTTGGGGGTCGGGGGTGAGATGACAGCTGGCTGGGGTGGCTCTGAGAAGAGAGGGCTGGAGGCAGGACTTGGTCCAGGAGCAGAGCAGCAGCCAGGCCTGAAGGGAACTGTTGCCCTCCTGAGCTGTACCCATAGCTAACCAGGCTCACCATTTGGGACCTTGGGCCCTGTAGTGACCAGAAGAACTCCTGGGTTTGGCTCTTTGGCACAGACCTGCAGATGGGATGGTGGGGTGGGGTCCAAGTTCAGGATATTTTGGCCTTAGATGAGAGGGAATGCTAGATCAGAGAGTGGAGAGCAAGGAATGGTCACCATGGATGGGCTCAGGTGTGCAACCGTCTGTATTTCCATCTGGTTCCCCCATGCCTCCCACCCTCCTTCCTAAGCCAGGACCACTCCTATGTCACAAACTGGAAGCTGAGGCCTGATCCTCCTGCCCTCAGATTTACCAGCCAGCGCACAGGACGCAGGGTTCTCAGAGGGGTCTGTGGAGGGAGGTGAGGAGAATGAGCCCTCATCTCTACTTGCTCTTAAGGAAAGGTGCTGGCCCTCCAGACCCCCCACTATGACCCACACCCCCATTCTGCCTCTTCAGAACAACTTCTGGATTTGTTAGAGGTTGCTTCTGGACACCGGCGTGATCATGAACACTGTTGATCTTTGAACACTGTTGACCAGGCAGCACAGATGAGCCCTTTTCCACTCTGGAACCACACGTCTTCCAACTGGTGAGGTGGATGGAGCCATCAGGGGTTGGCAGAGTTGCTGAAGGGGTGCGGGATCATGGGTGCAGCAGGCTCAGGGACATGGAAGGGGGTGGGGCGACTGAGTCGTGTCCCCCTTCTGCTAGAGAGAGATTGAAAGCTTTGCCAAGGGTGGACAGAGGCCGAGTCTAAGAAGGCTTCCCTGTGGGTCAGGCTGAATTCAGGGCTCTGGGATCCGTCCATCCTGTTCCCAACAAGAGAACGAATATATTGCTTTAAGAGAGGAGTTGGCAAGTGGTGGCGGTGGTATGTGAGTGTGGTGTATATCACGTGGGTTCTAGAGTGTCCAAGCTGGAAGGGGGCTTGGAAATGGGTTTTGGAGTCTGAAACTACAGATCATATACTGTGTTCAAGGCCTGCCGCCACCAAAAGCCCAGCTGTGTGGCCTCAAGCAAATTGCTTTACATCTCTGGGCCTCAGTTTCCATATCTGCAAAATGGGGATTACGTAAAATCCCAGTATAGTCCAGGGAATTGAGAGTCAAATGAAAAGGCTAGAAAGAGCTCCATTTACAGAGGGATTATTTTAATTATTTGAGGTGGGAAACTGAGGCCCAGAGAGGGCAAGGGCTTTGCCAGATGTCACACAGAGAGCTAGCGATGGAGCTGTGATTAGAACCCAGAACTCCTGCTTCTAGTTCAGGGTAACTTTCCCCAGGGCTGGTGAATGAGTGTGGTGAGATGGGGGTGAGTCTGTCTGTCCTGTCCTTTCTCTCTGGACAGGGGACAGGATGCTGGGTGAAGAAGGGTGAAAGGGAGAGGCTGGAGAAGGGCGGGAGGTTCCAGCACACGCCAAGGTGGAGATAAAAAAATACAAACCCCGAGAACCCCCTCCCCCGCCCCTCCCCCGCCCCACCCCTTAAGTCCAGGCTGCTAAGCGCCAAGTCCAAGTCCGCTTCGGACCCATATCAAGCCGACCCAGGCTGCAGTCCGGTCAGCGAGCCGCCAGGGGGCACGCCTGCCATCTTGGCCGGAGCTCGTGGCTGCGGCGGTCAGTCTAGCCGCGGGGGTGGTCGTGGGGCAGAAGCTACTACCCCGCCCTGCAGGAAACAAAGGCAGGTTAGGGAAGTGGACCCCTAAGTAGGGTGGCGGAGAGATCCGGCTGCCCTCTCCGCTCCTCCCTCCTCTTCTTTCTCCTACACTAACGGCCCGCGCCTGGGTCCCTCTACCCCACCCTGCTCCACGCCATGACCCACGTGTACAGAGGCTGCAGTTGTAAATGCGACGTCTTCTGGGGCGCCTGGTATCCATAGGAGTCAAAACCGCCGATGAAATCAACTGTGGAAGGGCAGATGGCACGTGGTTAGAGATGGGCCTGTGACGGGGATAAGTTATGGGAGGCTGGGTCCTGAAAGGGAGGAATCTGAGGCCAGACCCTGTACAGGGCCTTAGGGGTTGGGCTTTGCTGCAGTGTCCTGATGGATAGGCCAAGGCCCAAGAGGATAGAGAGCTGGGGGGTGGATGGGGAGGGCGGCCCTTTAAGGGAGAAGGCTGGGGGAAGGCAAGACCTGTTGGGGGTGGGAGTGGGACGAACTGGGAATGGGCGGTGCTTGACAGGAATGGGGCTGTGGAGCCCCTCAGAGCGACAGGAAGGGGCCTAAGAGGGGCAGGTAGGGGGGCAGTGCTGGAGCCTTGGATTGGGCACCTGGACGTCTGGGCCTCAGCCCAGAATGGGCTGGCTATGCAGATCCCCACTCACCCTGCTGCCTCTTCTTCCCCAGCCCCCAGAAGGGCCCCTTAAATCAGGGGTCCCCAACCCCCAGGCCACAGACCGGTACTGGTGTTAGGAACTGGGCCGCACAGCAGGTAAGCGGCAGGCAAGCGAGCGAAGCTTCATCTGTATTTACAGCCGCTCCCCATTGCTCACATTACCGCCTGAGCTCCACCTCCTGTCAGATCAGCAACGGCATTAGATTCTCATAGGAGCAAGAACCCTACTGTGAACTGCGCATGCGAGGGATCTAGGTTGCGCGCTCCTTACGAGAATCTAATGCCTGATGATCCGAGGTGGAGCTGAGGCCATGATGCTAGTGCTGGGGAGCGGCTGCAAATACAGATCATCATTAGCAGAGAGGTCTGACTGCACAGAGACCATAATAAATCAGTGCACTTGAATCATCCCGAAAGCACCCCTCCATCCCCCCATCCATGGAAAACTTGTCTTCCCCGAAACCGGTCCCTGGTGCCAAAAAGGTTGGGGACCGCTGCCTTAAACGACCCAGGGCTCCCTCCTGCTCTGGCCCCTGTCCAGGGTGCTGACTGCGTGGGGTGGCACGCGGCCAGGTTTCCCCAATTCCCTAGGGGCTCCACACTCACAGCTGTCCTCCTCCTCCAGGAATACTTTGCTCACGTAGCAGGCGAACACGAAGCCGAACAGCTGGGGGAGGACACAGCAGGTCAGGGAGGGAGGGAGGGAGGAGAGGGAAGCTCTTCCTTCACCCCCTGCCTGGCCCTGCCCACCCCTGCTGGGGGGGGCCATGTGTGCTAAGAGGAAGGCAAACCCATAACAACTTCAAGTCAAATGACTGCGCCTTAAACTTAATATACCTGGTTCTATTCTCCGTTCTGGGAGTGTGATTTTGGACAATTATCTTACCTCTTTGAGCCTCAGTTTCCCCAGTTGGACCTGGGCAATACCTTACTGGCTTGTTAAGAGGAAAGAGGATTATGTAACTGTGTGTGTAAAGTGCCTAGGGCAGGGCTGGGACAGGCAGGGAGACAGGAGAACTCACAGCCAGGAAGATCTGCAGGGCACTGCTGAGTGCTTCAATGTAGGGATAGTCAAGCAGGCAGCCGGTGACCGAGATGACGTGATGGTCCTCCAGGGCTAGGCGGGAGTTCAGGACAGGTGTCACCAGGCAGCCTGGCCCGTTCTCCATCCACCAGGAGCGGTGCAGGGATGTGTTGAAGGTCATGATGAAGTCCCGGTCCTAGGGGCAGAGGGGCCTAGGATACTGAGCTTGGGCCGGAGGCGGGGTGGGGGTGGGGGGCGGAAATCCTCCCCAGGCTCCAGGAGACTTTTTTTTTTTGGCAGCACCGCACTTCTTGTGGGATCCTAGTTCCCTGACCAGGGATTGAACCCGGGCCCCGGCAGTGAAAGTGCCGAGTCCTAACCACTGGACCGCCAGAGAATTCCCTCCAGAAGACTTTATATAAGGTCTGCTTCACACCTGGGTTGTTGTAACAGCTTCCTTTCCTGGCTTGATTTGTGAAAGGTATGGAGGAAGTCTGTATCTGCAAGTCTACATTTGGCCAGTAGGTGGCGCTTGATGACCATGCAGGCCTCACTGTATCACAGATGGAAGGGGCTGGTTCAAACCCACAGGAGTCTCAGAATTTCAGGGCTGGAAGGGACATTAATGGTGACCGGGTCCAATTATCCAGCTGTTGGTGAAATCCTCAATACAGACCCCTTCACAGCCCATTCAGCCTCTCCACTGCTCCCTGTGTGTGACCCTGGGCAAACCTCTCCTCTTTAGACCTTGGTCTCCCCTTTTGAAATGGAGAAGCGGCTGGCCTACATCAGAAGTTCTTACCCATGTGTGCATCTATGTTTTCCTCAATCCATTCATTCAGGCAGTCCATTAACAAATATTCACTGCATGCTGACTTGGTGCCAAGCACTGAGATGTTCGATCTCCTTTCATCCCCTCAGCAACCACATGAAATTTGGGTTTCTATTAACTATACTTACTAGATGAGGAAACTGAAGCTCAGAGAGGGTAAGCCACCCTCTGGACTGCGAGGGAATTCCCCATCATTTGTTTTCAAGAAGTACGGAGGATGCCAGAAATGAAAACGTAGGGATGGGGGATGGGGAGCACAGATTACTCGAATGTGTAGAGGGCGGTCTCTTCAAGAGATGATGCCCCTGAGACCCACACCACAGGGGCCCTTGGGGCAGGGGATGGGAAAGGTCAGGCTCTGCCCTCTGGCACTGCCAGCCCTGAGGCTTACCTGGGACAGCTGTCCAACCTCCAAGTAGAAGCAGATGATAAACGCATTCCAGCCAACCCAAAGCACCAGCCAGGCTGCATACTGGGGAAAGCAGAGGTGGGATCAGGGTGGGGCCTGGAGGAGTGGGGATGGGGCGGGTCAATGGACTGAGGAGACCTTCGCAGGGGAAACTATGACAATGCCTCACTCAGAGAGCAATATAGTTTACAGATCATTTTACATCCATCCAGTCCTTACGAGAGCCTTGCAGGGAAGGCACTGTCTTTCTCTTTAAAGATAACCAAGTTAAGGCTCAGAGAGGTTTACAGTTTCCAAGATCACACAGCTAGGAAGAGGTAGGGCTGGCATGCAAACCTAAGTCCTCTGGTAGCTAATCCTATCCACTCTGCAGAGAACCACAGACACCAGAGGGCATCCTACCCATGGCAAAGAACTAGAGAGGAGCTGGATATTTCCACCCAAATCCTATGCCTAAGCCAGTGGCAGCCGTCTGGCAGACAGTGCCGTTTACAGTGGTGCCTGGGGCTTTCCTGAGAACTGGAGAGAAGGGTCCTCTTATCTCAGGTGAGGGAGAGCTTTGGAAGGGCCCTGTTCACCTGGCTTCTGGAACTGAGCCTGTGGGAGGTGTGGAGAAGCCCTAGAATGAGCGCGAGTGGGCTCTGGGGGGTGCCTGACATTACATGGCATTGTTACTTTGGGTGTCAAGCATTTATGTAGTAAATCTACCGAAAAGCCTTTTCCCTCAAGAGAGGTGTATAAATGAGTCACTGAGGAAGAGCAAGGGACAAGGGATGAGACTAGGTGAAAACAGGAGTTTGATAATCAAGGACCAGAGCTTGGAAAGAGGAAGTAGGAGGGGGGAGCCGGGGACATAATGCACTCCTGGGATTGGGGCACAGGAGGCATTGGCCTCAAGGCCACACTAGCCACTCTAGATCACATTCTTGATGAACATCAAGGGACAGAGCCAAGCCTTCCTGAAGCAACTTGAGAAACCAAACAAGACAAAGTCCATCCCTCGCACGGGCTTACTAGGGCAGCGTGGTGATGCGGCAGGAGCCTTCGCTCTGGACAGGATGCTCTAACCCCGCCACTTATTAGCTGTGTGACTTTAGGAAGCCTTGCCACCTTTCTGAGCCTCATTTCCTCATCTGGAAAATGGAGATAAGAGATAACTTCGCAGGGCTGTCGTAAAGATAAGTAAAGCAGGTGAAACTCTTAGCACGTGCCTGGCATATGGTAGACACTCACTAAGTGATATACCTTGTTAATATTTGGAATTTTCTGTAGAAAATTCTTTAGGAAAAATACTAATTTTGTCTCCACTGAGCAAAGAAGCATTGGGATTTGGACATCCACATCACCAGCTGGGCTGGAGCCAAGACAGAGGCAGGGGTCTAGGTGCCCAGGGTGGAGAGCAGCTTTGGCTGGAGAACGAGGTGGGGACGGATGGGGATGAGAAGAGGGGCTTGGCTTGGGGAGAGGCTAAGTGAGCCATACCAGAATGAGGTACCGGGAGCGGTACTGCACGGTACCGAAGATGCCCAGGATAACTGCCATGATGTGCAGGAAGTTGGCTAGGATAGGAGCCCACTGGTAGCCCAGGAAGTCAAAGATCTGCCGCTCCAACGCAGCCACCTGTGGGAAAGAGCAGGCTGAGGCCACAGTCACCACCTAAAAAAGGAGGACAGGTACTCCTTTTCAACCCTGTGGAGCAGGTGACACCAGTTACCATGGTGATGAGGAACCATGACCTGATTATACACAAGTCTCAGAGCCATCCCAGCCCCACAGTACCAAAGGGATGCTGGGAGGTGAGGACAGGTTTGTGAGGATGAGCAGGACAGAGCCCTGTTCATCACTTTGGGGTGGGCTAAAGGGAGATGGGAGCCAGGGTTCAGAACGCCTTCCTCCCTGCCAAGAAGCCTCCCCATTCGCACCTATACTTTCCCTGGGGGGCGGGTCTCTGCCCGTGTAGTCAGGATCCAGACTGCCTCCCCCTAGCCCTGGCCTAGGGCTGAGCCAGGGCAGGGCCCTGGAGACCCCAGGGAAGCCCGGGGGCTCGGTCACGTTCTTCCAAGGACCCCTATCTGGAGGTTGCCCTGGCCCATGGGATCCATGGGCTACAGAGAAAAGGGATTTTTTTCACTCCCTGTCCCTGAGGGAGCTGTAGTAGGTTGCACAATTGGCCTCAAATTCTTTCTCTTCCTACTTCCATGCTCTTTAGCAGTGCCCTCCCACACTAATTTTGTGCTTGGTCATGTGACTTGCTTTGTTCAAGGGGACTTTAGCAAAGAGGAAGCAAGTGAAGGCTTGAAAAACGCCGGTGCATTGGAGCTTGCCCACTTGTTATACTTGTAACACAGAGAACACCTTGTGAAAGAGCTCAAGCCGACCTGCTGGAGGAAGAGAGGCCACAGGGAAAAGAACCAAGGCACCCCAGGTGACAGCCAGTCAACCATCAACACACAGGTGTGAGGCCATCCTAGATCATTCAGATGCTAGCCAACCCACCAACTGACCAAAGACAGGTCGCCAGACCAAAAAGTCTCCCAGCTGAGCCACAGAATCGTTAGCTAAATAAAATGGTTGTTTTATTTTTTATTATTATTTTTCTTCAATTTTTGGCTGTGCCATGCGGCTTTCAGGATCTTAGTTCCCTGACCAGGGATCGAACCCAGGCCCATGGCAGTGAAAGTGCTGAGTCCTAACCACTGGACCACCGGGGAATTACCTAAAATGGCTGTTTTAAACCACTACATTTTGTAGGGATTTGTTACGCAGCAAAAGGTAACTGATATAGGACTCAATCAACACTCCCTTTCCAGAAGCCCCTGGTTCAAACTTTCAGCTGATACATTTAGGAACAAAGGTACCAAGGATACCAATTGTTACTGACTGTCCCATATTCTTTCTTCTGTTGACAGAACTTATCTCTTCGTTTTGGAAACTGCCTCCCAGACCCTCAGTCCATGTGGCTTGGGTGGGGCTGAGCCCACTTCTAATTTCTGCGGTGGGCTAGTGACCCAAGTCTAACCAAATAAGCAACACACAGTGATCTGTTCAGGGATGGGCACTCAGCCTGCGCTCTGCTCCTGAGAGTTACCCTGGATATTTGCTGGGGCATCAGGACAGAGATGCCATCTGCCAAGATACCTGGATGGGTGTAGTGTCAGCTGAGAGCTGTTGGTGGCTGTCTTTGCCACCACTTGGGGACAGCCTGCTTGAGGAGGAAGCCAAAGCTAAAGGAAAGAGAGTGAGGGAGGAAGAGTGAACAAGCAAGGGGAGTGTCTGGGAGACATCGTTTTAGGTCTGAGGATCTAGCCATGCCTAAACAAATTCTCCCTCCTTGTACTTTTGATTCTGTCACTTGCACCCAAGAGTCCTGACTACACAGAAGGAGAGAAAAGAGGGTCTGCCTAGGGAGGGAGAAAGAAGATCCTGATAAAGTAAGACGATCCCAGAAGCCTTTTTCCTGGCAGGGAGGCAAGAGGAGATGGAGCTGATGGTACCACACAGATGGCATAGCTTGGGCAGAGACCCAGGAAGCTGCAGGCCCAACCCTGGCACCCACCCACCTGGCACCAGCCTGCCTCTTGCTGGTGACTCCCCTCCCAGAGCTCTGCAGATTGTAAAGAGCTTTCCAAGTTCATCTCTCACTGGATACTCCTTGGCAGAAAGGCACTGCTGAGATCATTAACTCAGAAGAAAGAAACCATGAGGCTCAGAGAGGGGAAGTGACTTGCCCAAGGTCACACAGCAGGTTGGTGGCAGAGCCAGACAGCCATTCTGCCTTTCTCTGCCTCCTGTTCCACCTTGGCACCAACACACCACCTTTCCCAGGTGGCACTGGCTCGAGAGTTAAGACATGTGGTTTCTGGTTGAGAGTCTGACACTGATTCCTGGCTTACTTGGGCAGGCTACCTTCTCTGTGGGTCTTGAGATCCTCTTACACAGAGGCTGCCAGACTAAATGACCTCTAAGGGCCCTTCTGGTTTTGAATCCAGTGGCCTGCCAACCTTGGGGGAGAAACTCCCCAGGCTGCTTCCCCTCCCAAAAGCTCCTACCCCACTTCTCTTCTCCTTTCTACCCTGACTCTGCTAGGCCTTAGGGAGTCCTGGTGGTTTGGGGTCCAGCTGGATGCTCTCGACTCAGCTGGCACAGGGTCCTGGCGAGGAGGGTGAGACAGAGTTGCCCAGGCTCATAGTGTAGTTGGGGGACACACTGCCTGGATACAACTACCTAAACCTGACATCACCCTCACCCCCACTCTGGCCCTAGCCCAAAACCCTTGTGTTCTCAGGGACCTCACTGATAGAATGAGCAGCACTGGAGTCACTAAAACTCAAGTTCAAACTGCAGTCCTGCTGTGTGACTTAGGGCAAATTACTTTCCCTCTCTGAGCCTATTTCTTTAACTATAAATGGGGAAGATAATCCCTCCCCTGAGAAGTTGTTGTGAGGATATGGAGACATCACATAAACTAATAATTAGACTTAACATATGGTGGTTAATTAGTAGGAGACCTAACAGTCAAAGCTTCTTAGTTGGGCTTTGAAGGCTGCTAGGATCTGGCTCAATTCTTTACTCCCAGCCAGTTCTTGCCCCCAAGCAGCTGAAATAACAGTTGAGGATCCACCATCATTTCCCTTTCCTTATATCCAAGTCCTCCTTGGTTTTCAAAACATAGCACAGTTTTCTCCGTTCCTAGGAAGACCTCCTGACTGGCCCAAAGGGATCTCTCTTTCCACTGAATATGGAACACTGGCTCTTCTTGTCACTCTGAGCCATCCTTCCAGCCTCCCTCCAGCCTCCCATCCAACAACTGCCCACTCATTCATCAAAACGCCATCCACATCCATTTACTCATCCATCTGACATCTGACATGCCCTCATCCATCCAGGGTACATCATTTATTTATTCACAGAACGTTCAATCTGTGTCAGGCCCTGTGCTGGCGCTGGGATGCTGAAATGAATACATTGCAGTCCCTGCCCTTTGGGAACTCAGAGCCTAGGAGGGGAGATGGATGGAAAACCACTGTGATCAGCGGGATAACCCAGGCCTGAACGATGCTGCCTCTGCCTCCAACGGTGAGTGCAGAAATCGATGTAAATAAATAAATAGTTTAATTGAGATTCAGTGTCTTATAAATAACCCCGATTCTAAAGCTGTTATCTTTTATTCAAAAACCAAGTCAAATATTCCAGAACTCCTGCTTCTGCAGCAGTGACATGCAGGTAATTAACAAATAAAGATAAGAACAAAAAATAGGAGGAATATCTTCCCCATCTGGTTGCCATGGCTTAGAAACAATAATCTCAGGGCTGCAGTGGTTGTAAATCATAACTGGCCTTGGAGTGTCTCTTTTTCTCTTCTTCCTTTTGGCCGCACTGCTCTGCATGTGGGATCTTACTTCCCCAACCAGGGATCGAACCTGTGCCCCTTGCACTGGAAGTGCGGAGTCTTAACCACTGGACCATCAGGGAAGTGCCTGGAGTGTCTTTTTTACTTTGATGGGAGGACTTGTGTGGAGACAATAGCAACCTACTCCTTTGCAAAAAGTTCAAGTGCACATGCATTGAGAGGAAAAAAGTGACTTCGGGGGGCTTCCCTGGTGGTGCAGTGGTTAAGAATCCGCCTGCCAATGGAGGGGACACGGGTTCGAGCCCTGGTCCGGGAAGATTCCACACGCCGCAGAGCAACTAAGCCCATGCTCCACAACTACTGAGCCTGTGCTCTAGAGCCCGTGAGCCACAACTACTGAAGCCCGCGAGCCTAGAGCCCGTGCTCCCCAACAAGAGAAGCCACCGCAATGAGAAGCCCATGCACCACAACAAAGAGTAGCCCCTGCTTGCCGCAACTAGAGAAAGCCCGCACACAGCAACAAAGACCCAACGCAGCCAAATTAATTAATTTTTTTTTTTTTTTTAAAGTGACTTCAGGGATATTTTTTCCTGGTCAGCCTACAAGTCAGGTGAGGCTGGCTTCTTGAGTCTCTCTCCTAAGTGGGCCAGCACAGAAGCTTCTGTGGGCAACTGCTGTAGCCTCCCGCCTGATCTCCTGGCAGAAGGAGGCTGCCTATCAACCTACCGAGTGCTTTTTCTAAAGCACAAATCTGGTCGAATCACTCTGTCATCAATGCAGCCCAGAGAGCCTGGGGTAATCCCTATGGCCTCTGGGCCAGCCAATCCCCCGGTCACAAGGACCCCAGATAAGCGGGATGAGTCCCCCTGACTGCAGTCCCAGAAAGACAGATGAGATCCAGTCCCCCCAGCCTCACAGCCCTGTCCGGATCTGTCAATGCCCACAGAGTAAATCCCACTTTCCTGCCCATTGGTCCTCTCTGCCCTTGATCTCCACAACGCTCTGTGCCGCTTCCTCTGACCCAGCCCTCCCCTGGCCCCCGGCCCCCTTTTCATGAGCCCTTCCACACCAGCAAGTGTCTCTACGGCCTCGGCGCCTTCCCTAAGGGGTCCCCCCACCCCTTAAACGTTGCACCCAAGGACACTGTTTTCCCTGTAGTCTTCTCAGTGACTCTGTTTCTCTTCTCTCATCCCATGCTCCTCAGGCCCAAAGGTGGGGTCGGTATCCTCTGGGGTCCCCAAACTGCCTGCAGAACTGTGCAACCCAGTGGCTATACCACCCTCATCACTGCTGGACTCATCGTCCACTGGCCTCCGGGTCTTGTCCCTTCCTTGAAAACGATCCCATGACCTCTGCATCATCCTGGTCGACTCTGACATCTGGGGGCCACCCCCTCCAGCACCCTAACCTCTCAAGTCCTCTCCCATGACCTTTGCTTCCATTCTTCCTTGTCCACGGCCACTTCTTGGAATGTGTCATCACTCATAACTGCCCTGCCTCCAAAGTCGCCAATTTGAGAGCCCCTCTCAGACACCCCAGCTTCTTCCCAACACCCTTCACGATGACGGGCCCATCAGCCTGCTGGGATCACATGACCCCTCACTTCACCACCAGCTTTGCCTGTAACCCAAACTGTCATACTCCTCTGCCTTTTCATCACGTCTTTGAGGAAAAGCCCACACCTGGATAAACCCAATTAATAGTTTTCTCAGTTCTCGCAAAGCAGCCAAGCACTTCTGGAGAAAGTCACTCCACGGGGCAGACTGGGGCCACCGGAGATCCGGAATCATCGACTCCGAGAAGCTCCCCGATGCTGTCCCACAACCCAACTAGGCTTCTCTGAGGAACTCACTCCTCCTAATATTTCAGATCTTCTTGCTGTCCTCAACCCTCCTGGGGACAACCCTTCGCCCCTACCCTGGGTAAAGACCTGGTCTCCCCCCACCCCCTATACTTGAGGCTCTGTCCCTCCCTGCACTAAAGGACAATGCCTCCTCCTGCATTCTGAACCCTATCTTCTACCTACTCGGGAGCCCACATCATCCACGATCTCTTCTCTTGTAAACCCAACCTCTTCCCCTGCCCAGAATCCTTCCCACTGGCTCCTAAACATGTTTAAGCCTCTTCTACTTAAAAAAAAAAAAAAAATAGAAAGTCCCCTTTTCCCCCTCCAACTAATGCCTTATCTAGCCCAAT
Organism: Balaenoptera borealis; assembly: GCF_965194805.1. Lineage (NCBI taxonomy): Eukaryota > Metazoa > Chordata > Mammalia > Artiodactyla > Balaenopteridae > Balaenoptera > Balaenoptera borealis. Next base: position 169,555,497 of record NC_138860.1, on the reverse strand, counting down.
GCTCTCACATCCAAAACTGTTTAAAGGTCTCCACGCCCTCCCTGCTACTCACCCCTCCACCCACTTGCTACAATTTGGTCCAGGGATTAGGAGCAGAGCTGGGTTAGAATCCTGGTGCCGCTGGTTTTTCTACAACTCTGGGCAAGTCACTTAACCTCTCTGTGCCTCAGTTTTCTCACCAACAAAATGGGTATGACTCATAGTACTTCCTTCATCTGGTCGTGAGGAGAGTCAGCATTATTTAAAATTATATTCCGCTGCAGAGCTCCCTGCCTCCCCCCTTGCTTTATTTTCTCCACGGCACTTATCATTGACTAACATACTATTCACTCCTTATTTACTGTCTCCTGCATTAGAAGGCAAACTCCACGATAGTGGGGATGTTCACTGCTGCATTTCCAGCGGTGAGAGCCGTGCCTGGCACACGCATTCTCCACCTCCTTGGCCTGATTCCGGTGCAGCCCATCCTCCTGCGCAGTCAGGCCCCTAAGTATCAGAGCACCTCAGGGCCACAGCCCAGCCCCTCTTCACACTCCACGTGTCCTAGCAAATGCACGTCCCCCCCAGCTTCAGTTCCTTCAGCCTCCAGCCCCTTTATAACCAAGTACCCATTGGATGGTTCATCATGAACTTAATACATCCAAACCTGGTCCAATTGCAGTGATGGGGGCCTCAGGATGTGTCCAGCTGCATGAGCTAGAAAGGTAAGCTTTAGGCCCTGGTCTTCCTCCTGCTCACCTGCGTTCCCAGTCTGTCATCAACTGGCTCTCTCATCTTCTGAATCTCTCTCACATCTGGCCACCTTCCTCCCTCTACCTTCTCTCACCTGGCCAACTGCAATACCAGCCCCCAGTCTACTTCAAGCCTAACACACCCCTCTTTCCGGAGTGAAGCTTCCTCGAGGCTTCCCTCCTGCCCCTCCCCCTGCCCTTAGCTCCCCACCCCCATCCCTGATTATTTATTTATTGGGTAGCTGCCAGCTGAGGGGGATGCAGTTGCCATGGGAACTTTCAGCCCCGAGTCAGGGCTGCCTCTGCTCTCAGTAGGATGCTCTTGTCTGTCTAGACGCCAACCCCAGGAGCCCAACACCAGGCGGGGGGTTGGGGGTGGGGAGTGAGAAATGAATAATGCAGATGGGCCCACCCCGGCCCCAGGAAGCTGGCTGGGGGAGAGGGCGGGCAGAGGGCTGGGCTTGGGGCCACAGAACCCATCAGAAGCCTCTTGTGTCCAAGTCCTTGCCAGCCAGTTCTGCAAGTCAACTACTTTCCTGTCCAAAATTGCAGCCATATCACCAGGGGACTTAGATACAGAAGTCAGGCTGTCTGGGGAATGATGAGGAGGGGGCTGCTGAAGTTTCTGGAGAATAGTTTGGTCGCAACTGGTCTCCTTTACTGACTTTAGTTCACAGAGATGCTGAGGTGGGAAGAACCCGCCATTGAGGGTCAGGCACACCTGAGTTCCATTCCCAGCTCAGTCCCTGACTCACTGTGTGACCTCGGGCAAGTTACTCCCCCTTTCTGAGCCAGCCTGTTTCCTCACTGGGAAAACGTCCTGAGGATTTAGACAGCACATGTAAAGCTCTCATCCCGGTACTTGGTACACAGTTGGTGCTCAGGATATGACTACAGCCTTTGCTGCATCCCCAAACTCAAGCCCCCCTTTTCCCAATGGATTTCTGAGGCAGCTGACAAAATTAAACTCGACTCAGCCCCTCATCCGTGAAATGAGGTAGTGGGATTGAAGCTGCAGATGGCAGAACTGGAAGGACCCCTGGAGATCTGTTGGTCCAACCCCCTCATTAGAGAGGTGAGCAAACTGACAGCAGAGAGGGGCAGTGACTCGTCTAAGGAGAGGGTCTTCTCTCTTTCTCTGAGCTCTGTCCCCATCTCCAGGGTCCATCTGGCGTCCATGCCATTTGAGTATGAGTTGAAATAAACACCCAGCAAGAGATTAAAAGGAGTACAGTCATGGAGACCAGGTAGTCTCTGGCAAGGTCAGGGAAGATGGGCCTAAAAGGGACTCAATTCATCGAACAAATATTTCTTGAGCACCTACTATGTGCCAGGCCAGGGTATACAGCAATGAGCAAGCTGGCGTGGTCTCGGCTCCATAGAGTTCTAGTCTAAAGACAGATACCACAGTCCTCCGGGAGCTGATGATGGGGGCTTCTCTGCCTGGTTTCCCACCCACTGTGCATAGTGACCTGTGGGGAGTTCTTTCTACCCCCAACACATGCACACATTCTCTCTCTCTCTCTCTTTCTTTTCCAGGGCTCCCACAGCCCTTCTGCCTCTCTCTGTCCCAGCCTGGATCCTGCTGGAAAATGGCCAAGGCTATCACTGTTAAGTGAAAAAAAAAAAAAAAAAACCAAGCTGCAGAACAATATGATTCCATTTATGTAAAAAAAAAAAAAAGACACATGAAATGTGTGTGATTGTAAATGCAGAATCAAGAGCCTGGGAAACACACAACAAATGGTTATGAGAACTTCTCTCTAGGGAGCGGGAAGGGGGAAACTTTTACTTTTAAATACATACACTTTGGTATTTCTGAGATGTTTTAAAACAAAGCTATAATTTTTAAAAAGTTAAGAGAAAATGTTGTTAAGATGTTGTTGACTCTGTTAGACTGTGTGAAAGAGCACTTGGGTGGCTCAGAGGATCTGAGGTCTCCTTCTGTGATGTGAATGTGCTTTGGGACCCAGGGCAAGACTCCTCTGGGCCTCAGTGTTCTCATCTGTACAATGGGGGCCTCTGCCGCTCCAAGTCGCTATCTAGGCCTGGTGTTGCTGCAGCCCGCCTGCCTTCAGGGGGACTGCCCTTGGGGTCCTGTGACCTCTGCTGAGAGCCTAATGGCTCGTCTTCACCAGAAGGTGGTTCTGCCAGTCTCTGGTACAGCCTGTCTCTAGGTTCTGCCTGGGTCATCAGAGCCTTGCCTCTCCCTGACTACACACAGATCCACCATCACCCCTCCTTCAGGTGCCATCAGCCCTCTCCCCACAGCCCTAGTGTGGCCACCTTGATATGAGGAGGCTCAGCGTGGTCACTTGAGTCTCCTGAAGTCACTCAGACAGGATGTGGCAGAGCTAAGATCTGAGCCCTGTCACTACACCCACTGCTCTTCCCACTCACCAGACATCTCTCCAGAGACAGTCAAGGGCATACGAAGGGACAGAGTGGAGGCAGGGGCAGAACCTGCTCTGCATCAAAGGGCCTCTCATGAGCCACCCAGCCCAGCCTCCCATGGGCAGTGAAGTAACAGCTAATGTTTATTAACCTGTTAGTGCCAGGCACGGTTCTGAGTACTTCACACCTGTTCATTCATTCATTCTACCAACCGTTCTTGAGCGTCTTTTGTAGGCTTAGTGCTGAGAACTCAGTGGTGAATACAGAGGGCCCAGTTCCTGTCCTCACGGGATGACAGTCCTGCCCATAGCCTCCTCAGTGCAGACATCAGAACACCTGCCCCGGGCCAGAGAGCAGGGGAAGTGGGAGAGGGGCAAGAAGAGAGGACGCTCTTTCCCACTAGAAAACTAGGGAATTCCCTGGCAGTCCAGTAGTTAGGACTCCGTGCTTTCACTGCCGAGGGCCTGGGTTCAATCCCTGGTTGAACTAAGATCCTGCAAGCTGTGCAATGCGGCCAAATGACAACAACAACAAAACTAAGCTAACCTCTCCCAATGGGTCTTAGAATTGTAGGGTCATTTATTGAGTACCTACTGTATACTACCCCTCATACTCGGGTCACATTTCTCTTTTTTTTTTTCGGCCCGTGCCGAGTGGCTTGCAGGCCCAGTCCCCCGGCAGTGGAAGCACGGAGTCCTAACCACTGGACCACCAGGGAATTCCTGGGTCACATCTCTTAATCTTCCCCCTACTGATAGATGAGGAAACTGAGGCTCGGGGAAGTCAAGGGGCTCGCCCACGGGCACACGGAAGAGCTGAGTCTGCAGCCGGTCTGCTGGGGCAGAGCCCTTGCTTCCCCAGCACGTGGTTCTCTGAGACTAGGCTACTCTCACCCCCACAGCCCCGCTCCATAGCACCTTCTGCTCTCAAGGGTGACCTTCCTCCCCTCAGTGCTGCGCCCTCCTCCTCAGGACAGCTCCCCAGCCCCCAAGTCCTCAGACTGCCATCTGTCTGTCCTCACACCCTCCCACTATGGCCCAGCCCCCTACCTCAGCTGGGCCTGGGGGAGCCAGGGAGCAGCTGGTCACTACCTTCCACGTAATTAGCCCTCGGAGACCATGCCTGGAGCTGTTAGAGAGGCCCAGGACTGTCTCAGTGGGCTGGTCTGGCCAGCCCTGAACCTGTCAGGAGGCAGTGGCTGGGGCTTGGCCTGTCTCCATGGCAACCCAATCCCCTCATCCCAGTGATTACTGACCCTTGCGCAGCTGGGGGGCTCCTCAGGCCCCCTTCTGGGCAGATCTATCCCACTATACCTCTGAGCTGGCAGCTCCATTAGAACAACAGGTCTGGTAGAGGTCTAATTAGCATACATCTACATTAATTTGCATAACCCCTGGGCCTAGCAGCCCAGGGAGATATCAAGGTCAGTCTAAAATCAAAGGGTCCCTCTAATCTCATGGGGTGCCTAGCTCCTCATCGACCATCTGGTCCAAACTCACAGGCGCCAGACTGGGAGGTGGTGTGGGCAGTGCAGAGAAGGGCCTTCAGGCCAGTGACTCTCTGTGACTCAGTCTCCTGCTCTGTAAAATGGGCACAAGGTGCCTACTTCACAGCGCTGTTGAGAAGATCAACACCGGGACTTCCCTGGTGGTCCGGTGGTTAAGATTCCGAGCTCCCAATACAGGGGGCCCGGGTTCCATCCCTGGTCAGGGAACTAGATCCTGCATGCCGCAACTAAAAGATCCTGCATGCCGCAACTAAGACCTGGCGCAGCCAGATAAATAAATAAATTTTTTTTTTTAAAAAAAGATCAAGGGGTCTTCTAGATTCATTCCCAAGTCCAGGCCTCACCCCACTCCTCCAACCCCCAATCTCCACTCCTGGAGCGCTCTGCTTCCTGCCTGTGGGGCAGGCCCTTCTTATAGGCCCATAAAAGCCTGTAGGAACCTGCTCTCCCCCAGGAGGGTCCTCCCACCAGGCCCTCCCTCAACCTTAATTTCTGGGTCCTGGCTGCAAGTGGATTAGAAGCTGCAGGCTACCAGCTTTGGCCTTTCATCAACACCTCTGGGCTTTGACCTGGTTGGTGCACAGCTGGGAAGCAGGGGAACAGAGAGCATCTGGCCTCGCCCTGGCCCCCAGCACCACCCACTCCAGTGCACCCTTTGGAAAACCATGCGAGGCAGTTTAGGGCACGCTCTGGAGTCACACTGCTTGGGTTTATCTTCCAAATGAGCCTCAGCGTCTCCATCTGTAAAATGGGGATAACAAGCCACACTTCTTGGAGTCATGAAAATTAAATGAGATGTCAAGTGCCTGACATAGTAAGCACTATGTCAAGTGCCTGACATAGTAAGCACTCCATAAATGTTAACTGTTATTACTAAAATAATGACAGTAATAAGAAAGAAACCTGAGACCACCTGGAGGGTCAAAGAAGGGTTTACAGAGGAGGTGATATTTAAATTAGGCCTTGAACTGACTATAAAAAAAAAACAACAACACTGCAAACACTCTGGATGTCCCTCAGAAGGACACACAGTAAATTATGGCATCTCCCTGTGATGAAACCAATACAGCCATTACAATGGTGTGGAAAGAGGACCAACCTGCGTGGTGTGAAAAGGCTGCAGGGCCACTTGAGATGTATGATCTTATTTTTGTGCAGAAGAAAGAAAAAGAATCATCAAACTGTTAACTCTGGAGAGTGGAATTGGAAGGGGTCTTTGAGAGTCAACTAGAGATATTTCTGAAAGGTTGTTACATTGATAGTAATACTTTTATAAGAAAACAAACTAAAGAAGAAATTACTAGGGGATGAATGAGCATGGGCAAAACCCCTGAGGTGTGGGCGGGGTGAGCAACCATCCCGGTTGGCTTGGGGCTGTGGAGTTTCTTGAGGTGCAGCACTTGAGCGGATAAACCCCAAAGTCCCAGGCAAACTGGGACAAGCTGGTCACCCCAGATGTGGAAGGGTATGGACCACTTATGGGCCTGGGGACAGCTCTGGATGGATGAAATGAGGGGTGGCAGGGTGGGAACACCTGCGGCTGGGCCTCAGACCTAGAGCTTTATCCCGCTGGCCCCAGGAGCCAGGGAAGGTTTGAGCAGAGGGACATGGAAGCTGGATGCTTCAAGCACGGGGCTCTCTGGCTGGGGAGGAGGCTGGAGGTGGGCGATCAGGTGGAGATGCAGAGGCCTTCCTTGGACGGCTGAGGGCAGGGCCCAGAATCCCTCTCCATGCTCACGGTCCCACTCTCCTAGGACTCCCACCTTCTTGGAGATGCCCTCTCTACCTCTGCCCCTGTCCCCGTGTCCAAACTGTTGGCACATCCCCAGTGCCAATCCTCCAACAGGCTCCGGAGTGGGCAGTGAAGGCCTGGGAGGAGGGCGCCCTCCAGAGAGAAGCACTTCAGACAGGGTGGAGGGGAAGACAACCCAGACGGAGAAAACCCACCAAAAACCAGGCTCTCCCAGGAGATGCCAGCTGCAGACAAATGGACATTTGGATAAATATAAAGGTGATTAACCAGATCTCCCCATTAAGTATAATGAATGACACCATATAATTAAGTCAAAACCTCATGGCAGAAAGCACCTTAATGGAGCAGGCACTTAGGCAGGGAGAATTCATTAAGGAGGTGTGGAGAATTTCAGGAGTGGCTATGAGGATGGAGGCAGGTGGCAAAGACCAGAAGGTTGACAAAAACAATCGGGAGTTAACATCTGTCCAGAATGGGACTGAGAACAGAGCCCAGGAGTTATCAGCCCAGGCTCTGGAGTCAGGCAGACCTGGGATGGAGTCCCAGCTCTCACTTACAAGCTGCGGGATCTGGGAAAGTCATTTCTTGGAGCCTCAGTTTCCTTATCTGCAAAATGGGAATACTACTACTACTAATACCCACTTCCTGGGGTTGTGAGGATTCAGTGAGGTAATGTGAGTAAAGGACTTTGCATATAGTAAGTGCTCAGTAAATTATCATTAATTGGACAAGTCACTTTCCCTCTTGGGATCTTAATTTCTCACTGACAAAAAGAGGATAATGTCCTATCTTCTTCCCAGAGAAACTGGAGGATGAAATAAGATCACAATCGTAAAAGCAATTGCTATACTATAATATGCTTTTTAAACTGTGAAGTGCTCTATCCACATCTGTCATTATTAGGATAATTATTAAGTCCTTGGTTTCATCCCAAGGCCAGATTCTTGCTGCTTCTTCCCAGAGAAGCTATACAGTGTAGTGGTTAAAAGGGTGGCCCAGAAGCCAGACTGTCTGGGTTTGAATTTGACCTTTAACACTTACTAGCTGTGTGACCATCAGCAAGTCACTTAACCTCTCTGTGCTTTAATGTCTCCATCTGTAAAATGAGGATGATGATAATAGTACCTACCTCATGGGGGTGTTGTGAGGCCTAAATGACGGAAGATGTGTAAAGCATTCAGAGCATTTCCTGGCCGACGGCTATAGGTAAAGCCAGGTTAACTGCGATGATTTTTACCCATCGTGTAGACTCCGGGCCTGAGTCCCCCACAGGTTCAGAGGACTCCTGTTCTGAAGGAGACGAGACCACAGTCGTCCTGGTATGCAGGCCCCTTTGGGGCCAGGTATTACTCTCCCCCCGCCCAAACCCCCACCTCACTCCATCCAGTCCAGCAGCTGCCTGGCCCAGCCTGGCCCCCTGCTCCACCCTTGTTCTTCTCACTCACCCACCGAGCATTCGTGGACACTGACTCTGCGCCAGGCCTGCACTGGCTGCACAGACGACCAGCTCCAAGTGTCTGCGTAGTGAGAGCCCAGAGAAGAGAGCCAGGCCTCCACTCTGGGCACCTGCCCTGTACACGTGGCTTCATGTCCATTTCACTGACTCCTTTCACTCTTGAGAAGTGTCATTTTACACATGTGGAAACTGGAGCAGGGAGTAAAGTCACAGACCCCAGGTCACAGAGCAGGATTCAGACACACAGCTGTGGGCTCCAGAGCCTGCACACTGCCCCACGTTTCCCTATTAGCTCCTCTGGTCCATGCACAGCATCGCCGCCACCGTGGCCTGACCACCTCCACCCCGCCGCCACTGCTGAAACCGGTGCCCTCTCAAAGGATCCGCGACAGCCATGGAGAATGCTGAGATGTGTTCTGTTCAAGCCCATCATTTGGGGACCTCCCTGGTGAGGCAGTGGTTAAGAATCCGCCTGCCAATGCAGGGGACACGGGTTCGAGCCCTGGTCCGCGAAGATCTCACATGCCACGGAGCAACTAAGCCCGTGTGCCACAACTTCTGAGCCCGCGCCTAGAGCCCGTGCTCCGCAACAAGAGAAGCCACTGCAGTGAGAAGCCCATGCACCGCAACCAGGAGTAGCCCCTGCTCGCCACAACTAGAGAAAGCCCGCATGTAGCAATGAAGACCCAACGCGGCCAAAAATAAGTAAATAAATAAATTTATAAAAAAACAAAAAGCCCATCATTTGCGAGCAGTGTGATGATGTCCAGCAAGTCTAAATCTCCTAAGCCTCAGTTTCCTCGTCTATAAACAGGAAAAGAATTAAATCTACCTTTCGGAGTTGACATTAAAGGATGTAAAGCAGGGTACCTGGCACAGAAGGCGCACCCAACAGATTCCATTCTTTGGTCCCTCTGAGTTCAATCCTTCCGCCCACCCCCATCCTCACTTTTGTAGACGGTGTTCTGAAGTTTTCTCATTCCTTCAGTGAAGGTTTCTTTCATTCCTTCTGGAGGCCTTTCTTCCTTGCTAATAAGACAAAGCAGAGCAAGGCCTTCCTGCAGCCATTCTGCTATCACCTCAAGCAGGGCGGCCTGCCTGCCTTCACAGCACCCCTGCAAACCTCCAGTGTTAAGTGTGCTATTCACTGGGCCCCAGGGCTCCCTCAGAAAGCTCCCTTGAAGCTGACCTTGTGCTCCCTCTGAGCCAGCCTGGCTGAGCCAGCCTTTGAGAGCAGTCAGCCCTTGCCTGTAGCAGAGGTGCTCCGACAAACACCGGAAAAGATGCCTCTGTACAAAAACCTCCCGACTTTCCGTGCCTCCTCCCGACTCTGCCTTTTCCTTCCTGGACTCTGGTGTGAGTCTATGACATCCTGTCTGACTCAGAAAATGATGATGCTGAGACCTTGGGCAAATCATTTGACCTTTCAGGGCCTCAGTTTTCTCATCTGTAAAATGGGACTTGTAACCCCTACCCACCCTTCTTGCCTCCCAGGTTGAGGGGTGGATTCAATGGGATAACTGACACCTGGGAACCATCAAGCTCCCCCCCTTGCTGGGGAGACCTCCAGGGCTCGCATTTTCTGTTCCAACTGGGTCAAGAGAAGCAGAGCAGTAAAGCCCAGGCTCCTCCTCCTTCCCACCTGAGCATCCCCAACAGCAGAATTGACCTCCAAGGAGTCTGGGGCAAGAGAGGAATCTCCTGGAAGTCTATTTTATCTTAAAAGAATGTGCACCTAATATTCTGCCCTGACATAGAGCCTTCTCCTTCGATCATTTCCCGCCAGATCAGGATAGAATGGATGCTCTGCAAAGATGCAGATCTTCATCCTGTGGCTCAGCCTCCTCCTGCCCCCAACCAGGCAGGTACAGGAACTGCAATCTAAGAAGCCAGCCAGACCGGGTGCAAATCCTGCCTCCACACTTACCCACAGGCCACACAGCTAGTAAGCCATTTAGCATGGTTGAGGCTGTTTCCTCATCTGAAATGGGGATAACTGATCCCAGAGCCCACATCTGTGGGTCAGGCCAGGGTAAGGCTGAGGGGAATGAGTGAAGAGAAAGGGTCCAAACCTGAGGTCAGGGACATGGAAGCTGAGTCATTGTAGGAAGGGTCTTGAGAAGATTGGGCTCTTTAGGCCATTATGAGACCTTTTCATTCTCCTTTCATTTGCTCAACCATTACATCTTTACTGAATGTCAGTCCCAATACCAGACATTGGAGATACAGTGGTGAACAAAAGCAAAAACAGACACAGCCCCTGACTCAACCAAACACTCAACTAAATGGGAACAGAAGGGAACTTCCTCAGCCTGGTAAAAGGCATCTATGAAAAACCCCACAGCTAATATCATACTTAATGGTGAGAAACTGAACGTGTTTCCCCAAAGATCAGGGACAAGACAAGGATGTCTGTCGACTCTCCTCACTTCTATTCAACATTGTATTGGAGGTTCTAGCCAGGACAATTAGGCAAGAAAAAGAAAGCAGAGGCATCTGGATTGCAAAGAAAGAAGTAAAACTATCTCTATTTCCAGATGGCATGATCTTTTTTTTTTTTAATTGAATGAAAGATTCTTTAAATTCTATAGTGCTTTACAATTTTCAAAAGTTTTACCATAATGGAAAAGAATATGAAGAAGAATATGTAAATATATTTATAACTGAATCACTTTGCTGTACACCAGAAACTAACACAACATTGTAAATCAATTATACTTCAATTTTTAAAAAAGCTTCACACAACTAATTTCATATAATAACCCTTTTTTTCCCATCCCTATATTGCCCCTCCCCCTTCCCTCTCCCTACTGTAACCACTAGTTTGTTCTCTATATCTGTGAGGCAGATGACATGATGTTGTATATAGAAAGCCCTAAAGAATCCACAAAAAACTTAGAGCTACTAAATCAGATCAGCAAAATTGCAAGATCCAAGATCAACATACAAAAATCAGTTGTTTTTCTTTCTTAAAAATTTTTAAAATTTAATTCAATTTATTATTTATTTACTTATTTATTTTTGGCTGTGCCGTGCGGCATGTGGGAGCTTAGTTCCCCAACCAGGGATGGGACCCACGCCCCCTGCAGTGGAAGCACAGAGTCTTAACCACTAGACTGCCAGGGAAGTCCCTCAGTTGTTTTTCTATACACTAGCAATGAACAACCCAAACCTAAAGTAAGAAAATTCCATTTACAATAGTATTGAAAAGAATAAAGTAAATTTAACCAAGGAGGTGCAAGACTCATACACTGAAAACTACAAAATATTACTGAAAGAAATTAAAGAGCTAAATAAATGAGAAGACATCCAGTATTCATAGACTGGAAGACTTAATGTTGTTAAGACTGCAATACTTGCAAATTGATCTACAGATTCGATGCAATCTCTATCAAAATTCCAAGTACTAGTTTTGCAGAAATGGATAAGCTGGTCCTAAAATTCATATGGAAATGCAAGGAACCCAGAATAGCCAAAATAATCTTGAGAAAGAACAAAGTTGGAGGACTTATACACTTGTTGATTTCAAAACTTACCAACACACTACAGTAATCAAGACAGCATGGTAGTGAGATAAGGTTAGACATATAGACCAATGGAATAGAATCGCGAGTCTGAAAATAAACCCATATATTTACGATAAACTGATTTCCAACAAGGGTGCCAAGACTATTGAATGGAGAAAGCATAGTGTTTTCAACAAACGGTGCTGGGACAAATAGATATCCATATGCAAAAGAATGAAGCTGGACTCCTACCTCACACCATATATAAAAACTAACTCAAAATGAATCACAGACCTAAATATAAGAGCTAAAACTATAAAACTCTTAGAAGAAACCACAGGTATCAATCTGAGTGACCTTAGAATAGGCAACAGTTCTTAGATATGACACCAAAAGCACAAGCAGCCATAGGAAAACTAGATAAATTGGGCATCATCAAAATAAAAAACTTTTGAACATCAAAGCACATTATCAAGAAAGTGAAAAGTCAACCCACAGAATAGGAGAAAATATTGGTAAATCATAGATGTGATAAGGGTCTAGAATCCAGAATATACAGAGAACTCTTACCAATCAACAATAAAACGATAAATAACCCAATAAAAAATGGGCAAAGGATTTTTTTTTTTAATTTTTATTTATTTATTTATATTCATTTTTGGCTGTGTTGGGTCTTTGTTTCTGTGTGAGGGCTTTCTCTAGTTGCGGCGAGCGGGGGCCACTCTTCATCGCAGTGCGTGGGCCTCTCTTGTTGCGGAGCACAAGCTCCAGACGCGCAGGCTCAGTAGTTGTGGCTCACGGGCCCAGTTGCTCCGCGGCATGTGGGATCTTCCCAGACCAGGGCTCAAACCCGTGTCCCCTGCATTGGCGGGCAGATTCTCAACCACTGCGCCACCAGGGAAGCCCTGGGCAAAGGATTTGAACAGAAATTTTCCCAAAGAAGATACACAACTGGCCAATAAGCACATGAAAAGATGCTCAACATCATTAGTCATTAATGAAATGCAAATCAAAACCACGATGAGATGCTACTTTACACCCACAGGGACAGCTATAATAAAAAATACAGGTAATAATAAGTGTTGGTGTGGTGAGGATGTAGAGAAACTGGAACCCTCATGCATTGCTAGTGGGAATGTAAAATGGTGCAGCCACTATGGAAAACAGTTTGACCGCTCCTCAAAAAATTATATAGTTATCACATGGCCCAGCAATTCCATGCCAAGGCACATACCTGAAAATTAAAACAAAGTTCACACAAAACTTGTATAGGAATCTTCACAGCAGCATTATTCATAGGAGCCAAAAAATGGAAACAACCCAAATATTCATCAACTGATTAATGGATAAACAAAATGTGATACGTCCATTCAATGGAATATTATTAAGCCATAGAAAGGAATGAAGTACTGACCCATGCCACAACATGTACGAACCTTAAAAATATTACGCTAAGTGAAAGAAGACAGTCACAAAGGACCACGTATTGTATGATCCTATTATACCAAGTATCCAGAATAGGCAAATCCAGAGAGACAGAAAGTAGATTAGTGGTAGGTAGTCAGGGGCCAGAGGGAGGGGGGAATGACTTTGAGGTTTCTTTTTGGGGCAATGAAAAATGTTCTGGAGTTAGATAGTGGCCATGGCTGCAGAACTCTGTGAACATATTAAAAACCACTGAATTGTGAAAATGGTGAATTTTATGGTATGTGAGTTTTATCTCAATAAAAAAAGGAGAAAAAAGAACTCCAGACATTTTTGCCCTCCTTGTCCTTATGGAGGTTCCAGTCAGTGGCGGGTAGTGGGAGAGGGAACCCCCCTACCTCCCTGCACCACACACACACGTGTGCACACAGACAAACTGAAATTACTATTATGCTGAGTGCTCTCAAGAATGACAGTTGGGCTTCCCTGGTGGCGCAGTGGTTGAGAATCTGCCTGCCAATGCAGGGGACACGGGTTCGAGCCCTGGTCTGGGAAGATCCCACATGCCGCGGAGCAACTGGGCCCGTGAGCCACAACTACTGAGCCTGCGCGTCTGGAGCCTGTGAGCCACAACTACTGAGCCTGCGCGTCTGGAGCCCGTGCTCCAGAACGAGAGGCCGCGATAGTGAAAGGCCCGCGCACCGCGTTGAAGAGTGGCCCCCACTGGCCGCAACTAGAGAAAGCCCTCGCACAGAAACGAAGACCCAACACAGCCAAAAATTAAAAAAAAAAAAAAAGAATCCGCCTGCCAATGCAGGGGACACAGGTTCGAGCCCTGGTCCGGCAAGATCCCACATGCTGCAGAGCAACTAAGCCCGTGCGCCACAACTGCTGAGCCCGCGCTCTAGAGACCACGAGCCACAGCTACTGAGCCCACACGCCTAGAGCCTGTGCTCCACAACAAGAGAAGCCACTGCAATGAGAAGCCCGCACACTGCAACGAAGAGTAGCCCCCGCTCACCGCAACTAGAGAAAACCCCTGTGCAGCAACAAAGACCCAACGCGCCAAAAATAAATAAATTTTTTTAAAAAAGAATGACAGCTATGATGGAAGTGGTTGAGGAAGACTTCCGGGAAGGAAGTGATCTAAAGGAAGAGGGATTAGCAACGAGAAGAAGGGAGGGAAGAAGTTTCAGGCAGAGGGAAGTGCAAGGATCCTGTATGGGAGGGAGCTCGGCAAGTAGAAGGGTCCAGAAGAGACCCCTGTGTCTAGAGTAGGGGGAATGAGAGGGAGCAGGGCACCAGTGGAAGGGCTGGGAGGCCCACTGTGGCTGGGGAGGGGCCCCAAGCCCCCTGAGTACTCTTTGGGTCAAGATTCATGGGGCGGGGGCGGGGGCGGGGGGGGGAGGAATATGCACCTACTGCAGGGGTCAAGTGCTCCCAGTCAACATCTGGAATGAGTTGGGAGGTCATTTCTCCCGACTGAGTCACTCTTCATGTGACCTGATGGAAGGAGGAAAAAATCCAATTCCCTGACTTATTTAGTGGCACCTCCTGTACTGATGCTCCCAGGGAGGAAACAGTGATGAAAACGAGCCTCACTGCTATGGCAACAGCAACCACTTCTCACTTTCCATCCTGATGAAAGGCCAGGTGGGAAGTCTGCCTAGCAGCAGTGGTGGGCGACAGAAGCCCCTCCCAGGGGCTTCAGGATCCCCTCCCATCACCGTCCAGGCCTTGCTCGGGTCCCAGCTTCTCCTTCCAATGGAGAATCACGGCAGCTGCCAACATCTGAGTAGCCCTTCCCAGCTCAGAGTGTGATTTATGCCACCACCCTGTAATGTGGGATCGTTGGCCCCACCGGACAGATGCAGACACTGAGGCTGAGAGGTGAAGGGCGCTTCCAGCATCCTTCCCTCTGTGCTGCTTTTACTCCTCCATATGGTAAAGGTCTGTTTATCTGTGCAGGTCTCCTGCTCTGATTCATCTGTGGCATGAAGGAATAAGTGAATGGAGTGAGTGTCACCCCCCCCCCCCACTCTCCTGTCACCCTCTTCCTTTCTTGGTGATCTACGAGTTCCGGGGGGCCCCACCCCCCAGTGTTCTGTTCTGGCCAAGAGAGGACCAGGGGAGAGGGTCATGTGCGGCCTGTGAGAGCCAAGGCGGTAAGGAGGGATGGCAGGAGAGGGCCTGCATGGGAGGGGTTACCCCTCCACCCCCCGCCAGGGGACAGGGCTGAAGTGTTTCCCTTCAAAATGCCTGGATCTGAACTTTGACACGAGCATTAATATCGATGGCTAATATTTAGGGTGCACTTACTGTGCACCAGGCTTTGTGGCAAGTGCTTTGCACGCGCCCTCTCATTTGAGTGAGGGATGGGTTATCACCCGTTCCATGGAGGGGAGCGCAGCCTGAGATCTGAGCTGCAGAGGCGGCAGAGCCGTGGCAAACCAGGTGGTTCTGGAGCCAGAGCCTGGCTCTTAACCAGGTATCTGCAGCCCCGAGGAGACCACCTCGTCCTCACCTCCCCATCCCCCATCCCAGGGGCTGGCTGGGAAGATGAAAAGGGAGGGCAAAGGAGCTGAGGAGTGAGAGTGGAGCAGCCCCCTGCAATCATCTCCTGGCCCCGGGCCAGAAGGCTGCTGGTGGGCCTGTTGCGGAAGAGGTGCGCTGTCTGTGTGGCAGCAAGAGTGGAGGGAGGGCCCCTCCCGAGGACCAGGCCCTGCCTGATCTTCAGGCCTGGTTTACAGGAGGAAGGAAAGGGAACGCACAGTTCTCAAGTGCCTACTATGTGCATATGCTGAGCATCGCCCTTTACAGGTGGCATTTCACTTTACCCCCAGAATGACACTAAGAGAGACTAACAGCTAACGCTTATGATATGTCAAGCATCTCGGACGCTCACCATGCTTCGGTTCATTTAATCCTCACAGAAACATGCCAGGTACAGACACTCTGCACGCGGAAAAACTGAACCATGAAGAAGAAAAGTATCTTGCCCAAGGTCACACGGCTGGTAAAGCTTTGGTCCAGGTTCTCTGGCCCTAGAGTCCATGAGTAACACACTTTGTATCCTGCTAGGGGAGTGTCGTCCCCATTGTCCGCAGTGGGAGAGTGAGGCCCTTTTTTGAGGTCACCAGGTGTCAGAGTGGGGTTTGAGCTCCGTCTCCTGGGAATGTCTGTGGCATTTTGACTTCGTGGCACCTTGCCCCTGCTCCCCACCAACTCCTGCCCAGAAACACTGAGACCACAGGAATGGTTCTAGCTGCAGCCGCTGGCCCACGGCTGCCCAGAACTGAGCAAAGATCAGCCCCCCTCCACCCACTTGGAGAGCTTATTTTTGTTCAGGGTTTCTTTGTCTGGAATCACACATCCAACTGCCATCCTTCCCAGAAATGGCATCAGCTTGCTTCCTGGAACAGTCCACGAAGGGCCCCGATGCCAGGCTCCCTGACTTTCTTTGGGGCGGCAAGGGAAGGAGACAGGGATTAAACCCCTCGGGCCCTACCGCCTCCCCGGGCCTCTGTGGACCCATCCGTACAAAAGGTTGGCACGATGTCTCCGGGGACCTTCAGGCTCCTGCATTCCAGGATTCTCTGCCAGGAGCTTCCCACTCAGCAAACAGTCGTAACTGTGCGCCTTACAGACGCACCACCTCCCAGAGCCTCACTGCCATTCCCATTGGCTGTAATTACAGCAGCTCCCATTTCCTAAGTGTTGACTAAGTGCCAGGTGCTGTGCCGAGTGCCTTTCATGGATTCTCTCGCTGAATCTGCTGGACAGCCCTAAGAGGCAGGTCCAGTGATCTCCACTTTACAGATGAAGAAACGCGGCTCAGGGAGGCTGAGCACGTTGCCGGCGTGCGCGCTCCCAGGCAGCAGCAGAAGCAGGACAGCTCACCGTTGCCTCACGCAGCCGGCACGGGGAGAGCCGATCGCGTATGTCAAGGATTTGGCCACAGGCCTGGATAAACCACGTCCCCACACCCTCCCTCCTGCCCCATCAGGCCTGGGCGCCCACCAGCCCAGCCTGTCACAGCTGACAAGCACAGTGTGATTCCCAGACGGGGTCCCAGACAGCCTCTCACTTCAGTGGAGGGTCCCTGTGTCCCTGGCAGCCTATCATGAGAATGACAGCTAGTGGCAGCTTGGGGACAGCAGCCCACTCAGATGGCTCATGGGGCTGCTGACCGGCAGACAGACAGCGACGGGCTGGAGCAGCTGGCATCGCCGGAGGCAGGTGAGGCACCTGGGAGCCTCTTATGGCACCCACCCCCGAGTCCAGACCCTTCGCTAACATTTGGGGGCCTTCAGGACCGAGGCAAGAGTACCAACAGAGCACCATGTGTCCAAATATTTAAGTTACAAATCAAGCTGAGAAACTCTTAAATAAAATATGTTATATCTTCCCACCCAGACATAATGGTCTGGAAGGCCAGGCTGTGCGCTGAAATTTCTCAGACTCCTCAGAGCTCCGTGCCAGAAGATAGCAGTGCCTTCTGGGTTCCTTCTGTGCAGGGGCCTCATACACAGGTCTGGACACCCTGGGACACACAGGTCTGGACACCCTGGGACACACATGTAGGCAACATCCACACCTGTCCCTCCCCCAGGCAGCCAGCCTTTGTCTGTCCCGGGGGCTCGGGGGGCGCACATACCAGCTGCACAGGCTCCCTCTGGAGATGCCCTGGCAGGTCCTGAAAGTGGGCTTGGGGCTGACCTAACAGGGGACCCTGGGGTCTGTTGTGAGCAAACTGGTAAACCCTCACTTGGAGACACGTTCCGAAGAAAGAGTCTCAGACCACACAGGTGCCTGGACTCTGGGCGGTCCAGGGGGAGCTTAGGATTGAGCATCAGGAAATCCAGGCAGACACCAGCTCTGCCACATGCGTGCTGTGACTTGTGGCCGGTGAATCCCTCTCCTGGGTCCCATTTACTCATCTGTAAAACAGGGACGACAGTTCCTGCCTGGTGGGGCCATAGTCAGGAGTAAATGCAGTCCATGAAAAGGTTCCTGCCTTGCTTGCAGACTGTTCAACTCCACTGAAGACTGTCTCTAAGAAACCCTCCCGTTAACACTGGACTCCTTCACCGTCTGCTTTTCCGTATGTCCCTGGCCACACCGCAACATGATCACTGACAGCATCTGAGCCCACACTGGCCGGGTGCCTCCCACACCACAGAATCCCCGGCACCTAGCACAGGGCCAGACACAGTGTAAGCAGAAGCTTTGTGATTATTCACCTGGCCTTTCCACCTGCTTATGGGGTTCACCCAAGCATCGCCATCACTGAGGGCCTTCTGAGGGCCAGACTCACCACCAGGCTCTGAGGACCAGATGGCTCAGGCACCGCTCCGGGCCCCACGGAGCTCGCAGTCTAGAGAGAGCGATTTGACGTGGAAATGAGAACAGGTGACAACAGAGGGATGCCTGCCGTGACGCAGGCAGTAGGGGCAAGGTGTCCCCAGAGGCCAGAGGAAGACGGGTGCAGGAGTACAGTGACGCTCCAAAGAGGAGATGATGGGTGAGCTGGCCTTAAGGAGATTAAGAGCGGAGGGGACTTCCAGAGACAGGAACAGCAGGTGCAAAGGCACAGAGGTGTGAGGTACAGCTGGTGTGCTTACCTCAACGTGGCCAGAGCTCAAGGACATGGACGTGGTGAGCGTCAGGGTTGGCGGGGCCGCCAGGGCCACCCAGTGTCCCACGAGCTAGCCCAGTAATTCTCAACGTGTGACTAGCAGCATTAGCAGCACCTTGGAACTTGTTAGAAATGCAAATTCTCAGGCCCCACCTCAGACCTACTAAATCGGACACTCAGGGCAGGATGCAGAAATCTGTATCTGAACAAGCTCTCTAGGTGTTTGTGATGCACGCTAAAGTTTGAGAACCATTGGACTTCCTCCTGAAGGCAACAAGGAGCCGTGTTATAAAGCTGCCCACATCTGAAAGTTGGCCTCACGTGAGCCCTCACCTCCAGCGGGACAGCTGTGTGTGGCAGAATAATCTATCTTCACCTGTGATGGAGGGGGCCACTGGGAAGTCAGAGACCCCCGGTGGGCACAGGGCCCGTTACCAGGATGACCACCTGTCACTCGGAGAAAGGGGGCAGCACCCTACAGAGGGTCAACGAAGGGGAGCTTGTTATCACGGCTGCCTCCCCTCAGGTGGGACAGGGTAAGGGAAGAAGGGAGCCTGTGGTCCCAGGTATCCACCCCCATCCCCAGGTGGGAGCATCACAGCCCTGTGCTCCTCCTCTGACTGAATCTAGCCCACCGTCCCCTTCTCTGTCCATTTGGGCCCCAGGTGGCAATTTCCTCCCCTCCCCATCATGAAGCCACACTCTCCTGTCACAGCCTAAGGGCTGTGGGGCTGTCTCCTTGGTTACAGCCTGGGCTCCTTTATCCATGGTGACCCTCTCTCAAGAGGCCCCACACCCTCATCTGCTAGGCCTTCACTTTCCTTTGCCAAGGCTGGTTCTGGGGGCCGTGACCCAGATCAGTAGCAGGGCTCTCCCACTCTCTCTTCAGCTGGCACATAGTGAGAAAAAGAGGAACAAGAGGATTTAACACGTTACCTTGGACAAGGAGACGGACACAGGGGGTGCATCAAATAGCTTTACAAGGTCCAACTTGAAGTTCAAGAGAGAGCAAACTGCACCCTCAAACCTAGTCAAGTGGGCTTCCCTGGTGGTGCAGTGGTTGAGAATCTGCCTGCCAATGCAGGGGACACGGGTTCGAGCCCTGGTCTGGGAAGATCCCACATGCCGCGGAGCAACTAGGCCCGAGAGCCTGCGCGTCTGGAGCCTGTGCTCCGCAACAAGAGAGGCCGCGACAGTGAGAGGCCCGCGCACCGCAATGAAGAGTGGCCCCCGCTTGACGCAACTAGAGAAAGCCCTCGCACAGAAACGAAGACCCAACACAGCCACAAATAAATAAATAAATAAATAAGTAAAATAAATTTAAAAAAAAAGAAAAATAATTAGGAAAAAAAACCCCAACAAACCTAGTCAAGTACAAAGCATGAGAAGGGTTCTAGAGTCCGAAAGGCCTGGGTTTCAGTCTACACCAACCCTGTGTTATCTTGGGCAGGCTTTGTTACTTCCTGAGCCTCAGTTTCCTCACCTGTACACTGGAGATAATATTAATATCTACCCCCTAGGGTCTCTGCAAGATTAAGTAAGAAAATGCATCTGAAGTGAGAAACATAGTGCCTGGCACCTCACTGCATCTTACCTTCCTGTTCCTCAGAGAGGGGGAGGAATGCCTGTTCCCGGGTGACCTCTCTCTGCTGGTGGGACACCTGGTGGGGAAGAGCAGTGGCTCTGGGGTTAGAAACAATCCATAAACATCCACTGCTGGTACTGTTATGATTACTATTAATCATGGGCAATGAATGGAGCCCAGCCTGGTAAATTGCTTCCTCCAGGTAATTTACATTTCCTATTGTCATTGTAGTCTTCATTCAATGCAATCTGATACAGGGATGTTTTCTAGAAAGCAGGGGCCATGTTGTGCTTCTTAGTTATCCTGCAGTGCCTGGCCCCCGGCCCTGGCAGGGAGCACCCAAGCAGCTCAGCGTGGAAGGGACTTGGAAATCACCTACTCTAACTTAGTATGCAAGGCAGAAAGCTCTCCTCCTTGGCTTTATCAAGTGCTTGGATGCCTCCAGGATGAGGTCCTTATTCTCTGCTGAAGATGGACTAGTGCCTGGGACTCCAGGGGGGCTGAGCTCTGCGGGGTGAGCAGGAGCTGAATGGGCAGCTGCAGGAGTTGGGGCGATGGGAACTCCTAGGGCCAACCCTACACCCTAGCAGCCCCCCTTCCTCTCCCGCTGAGAGTTGATAATAGGAATGGTTCTAATTATGCTCTAATTGTTTTCTTCCAGGCAGTTTCTCTGGAGCCAAGGAGTTCAGAGTTCATGAATAAATGAAGAGGGAGGAAGCGGGAGGGGATGTTTATTGATCCACAAATCTCCACGTGCCAATGTCTGCCCCACAAATGCTTGGGCATGCAGCTGTGTGCAGTTTTGCATGCATACATACATACAAACACACAAATATACACACCACAGCCCCCCAGACGCCTCTCTCCAAAGGACTGGTGGGGGGTAAAAGGAAGGTAACAAGAAGTGTCCTAAACTGGCTTTGGGTCCCAGTCTCAACTCTGCCACTGACTTGCATTGTGGTCTTGGGAAAATCCTAGTTTTCCCAGCTGTAGAGTACGGAGGCAGAGTGATGTCTGATACCCTCCTCTCAGAAAACCCAGCCTTTAGGATTTCAATGGGGTATCATCCAGTTAGACAGAACCCTGGGCAGTGCCAGGTGGGCACTGTCACCCTCAGATTGTCCTTTCATCTGGATGCTTCATTCCCTAAGAAGAACTGGCCAAGCAGCCAGGGGCTTCAGGGAAGTGGCAGGAGGAACACACACATCTTCATCCTGGTGGGACAGTTAGTAAAGATGAGTAGGGCCTCTGGACTCGGGGCTGTGGGGGCCCTGGGCAAGGCACTTGAACTTCTTGAACTTCAGTTGCTTTGTCTGTTAAACGGGAATGAGAGACTCTGTGTTAGGAAGGTTCATCCAGGGCATATAGTGGCCTCAGCCGAGTGCCTGGCATACAGTGAGCATCTGGTAAGTGGTAGTTGTTATTGCTAATATTGTCAACACCCTGCAAGGTATAGACTGGTGCCTCATAACAGATGAAGAAACTAAGGCACAGAATGTTCAAGCAACTTGCCCCAGATCATGCATTAAGTGGCAGGATTTTAACCCAAGCCCATCTGACCCTGAAACTTCTGTGTTCCAGTCTTGTTTCTCCACTGTGTCTGATCCATCTGGTCCCCAAGAACTGGCACACAGTAGGTATCCATAATATGCTGAATGACAGAGGAATGTAGAAAAGAAAAAAAAGAGCATAACAATACGCTCTGTTTCCAGTGACCAAGGTGGGGGTAGACAGATGAAAGAAGAACTAGACCAAGATTCCCTCCAAGATCAAATCGAAGTGCTGGGTCTGGGCGGACCCCAGGCCTCCCTGCCTCGTGGCTGGGGCCAGTCCAGGTGGGGATCAAGGGGGTCCTTGGTATGTGCTTGAGGAAGTAAATCTTTTCACTCTTTATGACTTCCACTAAGAAGCCAAAGTTAGCAATCCTGGCTTTTGGCATTAGCCAGAACCTGCTGTGTCACTGCCTTGCTGTGTGACACTGGGCAATCAACTGTAGCTCTCTGAGCCTCAGAGCCCTTATCTAGGAAATGGGGATAACAGTGGTCCAGCCCTGGGGCTGCTGGGAGGGTGATAAGGGACGACACATGTGAGGCCATACGCTAGAGGTTAAGAGTAGGGCCTGGAGTCCGGCTGCCTGGGTTGGTATCCCAGCTCCTCCACTGCCTGATGTAACGGCCTGCAGCCTCAGATTCTGCTTCTGCAAAACGGGGATCATAACTGTCTACCACAAAAGGGTGCAGTGAGGGTGAACGAGCTTCCACAGGTAGAGCGGTTGCGACAGTTGGCAGTGCTTCGAAATGCTCAGTAAATCTTCTTTATTGGACATTTCACATATGGGGAAACCGAGCCCCAGAGCGGGCAAGGACTTGTCCAAAGTCACAGAGCCAGTTCATAGCACAGCCAGTCCTATGTGGGAGCTGGCTGTTTGCAGGGCCCCTTGTCCAGACCACGGCTTGAATGGGTAACCACAGACCTTTCACAGTACCTGGGCCATCCTGCTCCAGCCTTGAGGACTCAGGGGGACTGAACCCACCCCCCTTCCTGTCCTCCCTGGTGCCTCTGAGGCTGGCTCAAACCAGTGGGGTATGTCAGAGGGCAGGGAGGGCTGACCTGCCTTCCTGGCCCACCTGGCCGGCCCCTCCACTCCAGGGCTGGCTGCCGAGGCCTCAGAAACAAGCCAGGGGTCCAGGACCAGAACACTATTTGTCAGCCCTGCATGATAGTGGCAGGCTCATCTCCATGGCAACAGTGCAGTGTGAAGGCATCCTAGCATCATTAGGGAGAGCGCTGAGTAGTATAAACAGAGGCTGCAGTAGATTACACGCCTATTATGAGCAGTCTCAGGCTCTGAGCACTGGTAATTATGCCTAATTGTGCATTTAATTCTGTAATTGAAAGCCCACATCTCTGGTTCAGGCTGGGGTTGCAGAACCTACCCCCCAACCTCAAAAGAAAGAGGCGTAGGAGCCACCCCTACCCTAATAATCCCAGGGCTGCCTCTCCTTCTAGGGCACGGGGTAGCCAGAGTGGGCACGGAAGTAAAGTATCTACAGACTCCCATTTCCCCCACTTCCTGTGCCAGGAGCTCTGCCACGCTCTGTGATTTGGGGTAGGGGGGAGCATGCTTAAGGCAAAGGGTCATGGTAAAAGCACAAAAATGCTCACAATTTTCATTATTCATAATATATACCATTTTGTACTATTGCCACTGTCCTCTCAGGACCCAGAATCAGCCTCTGGTGGTTCCAAGGGATTCGGATCGTCACTAGATCCATTACACATCCAAGTCATCCAACCTACATATAAATTCTTAATCACTGCCAGAGACAGGGAACTCACCACCTGATTGTCAGTCCACCACTGCAGAGCCTCTGTAGATAGTTTGAAAACCGCTGATGGAGTTCAACACTCTCTCCTCCATCCCCTGGTTTCACAGACTGGAGAAAATGAGACCCAGAGAGGGGCAGGGCCAGCTCAAAGTTGCACAGGAAGTGAGTACCAGAACCCTGGGATTCTGACTTGCAGCTCAGGGTATATTTTGTACCCTAAAGTGACTCAGCACCAAGAATTGTGCCCAGCACTTTGTAGGTGCTTCGTAAATATTTGCTGAATGCAACTCAGGGTATGGTTAGTTGATGGCAAAGCCTACTCTCTTACCCAACAATATTTTGTCTTTCTAGGGGTCAGGAAGTTCCCCTGTAGTGGGTCAGGGGTTAATGATGGGTTAGAACCTCCTGCTCTGAACCTCTGGGGTCTGAGACTTGATCTTACAACTAAATATGCCATGTGGGCATTTGGGATGGGGATAGTACCGACACTCATTCAAACAGACAGAGGAAAGAACAGGTCACCTGAGTCCCTGACAGCCTGGCACCCCAGGTGTCAAGCCTCAGGCATGCCATTGGAGGCAGGAGTCTCCTCCTCTCCCCAGAGCCTGATACTCCCATCAGTCATCGCTGCCTGCAGCAAGGTGGGCTGATGTGGCAGCAGCTCTGATCTCCTCCTGGGAAAGGATGGAACTCACTGATGAGTCAGAGCTGGAGGAGTCCTTTGAGATGATGAGTCCAACCTTCTCCCTTTACAGAGGACACAGAGAGCCAAGCTTCCTCTCTGATTTCCTCTGAATGAGCGCTGGACTCTGTGCCCAGAGCTCTCCCTGCCTTATCTCAGGTCACCCTTACTATAGTCCCATGAGGATGTGCGATTATTATTCCCATTTTACAGAAGAGAAGATAGAGGGACAGTAAGGCCAAGGCCACAAACGTTTAGCAGAACCTCTGCTTCAACTTGGGCCTTCAACTGGTTGAAAAAAAGGACATGTCCATTTCCCATCCCACGATATTCATGTTCATAAAACCTGCTGTCTCACTTACGGGGCATTCAAGAATGTGAACCCTCTGTGAGCTCCTACTCAGCATATCTTACCTCCGGGAAGGACACTTCTCTGAGGACGATTACTAGTATCCTGATTTAAAGAAATGCACGTGGAAGCTCAGAGAGGTTAAGTGTCTTGCCCAAGGTCACTCAGCTATAAAGAGGCAGAGATGGAACTCAAACCCCAGCCTGACTGCACAGCTCAAGCTCTTTCCAGTCGAACTCCCTGCCTCTGGATGTACCAGCTGCTCTGAAAGGCAGGGACCAGGAGGCCAGAGTAACCCATTAAAACCTGCAACCACAGTAACCGCTCTTCCAAAACCCTGGTACTTGCTGGCAGGAGCACATGTCCCAGAGAGGCGTGTTTTGCTGCCTGAGGCTCTCCCTCAGTCTCCGAATCACCATCCCTCTCCCTCTCCAGGACTAGCAGGGAGACCAAGAGCATTGGGACTGGGGTTCCCCAGACCAAAGCCAGCTCCATCTGCTGTGGCCAGGAGTTAGCATTCATTCATTTATTTATTTATTTATTTATTTATGGCTGTGTTGGGTCTTCGTTTCTGTGCGAGGGCCTTCTCCAGTTGTGGCAAGCGGGGGCCACTCTTCATCGCGGTGCACGGGCCTCTCACTATCGCGGCCTCTCTTGTTGTGGAGCACAGGCTCCAGATGCGCAAGCTCAGTAATTGTGGCTCACAGGCCCAGCTGCTCCGCGGCATGTGGGATCTTCCCAGACCAGGGCTCGAACCCGTGTCCCCTGCATTGGCAGGCAGATTCTCAACCACTGCACCACCAGGGAAGCCCAGGAGTTAGCTTTTAAAAGCACATCTCTGGTCTCATCTTGCTCTCCTATCACCTACTCCTCCCTGAAACTAGATGAGAAAAGAGACTTCAACCATTAGAGCTGACCATCTCCACTTGGTCTAGATTTTGCAATTGTTCTCAAATCCTTTCCCTGTGATCATTTATGTGAAGCCTAGACTGTATCTTTTGTTTCCTTGGTAACAAGTCACTTCATTCTTCTGACCTCAGTATGCCCATCAGTAAATGGGTATAAAGACCATCCCTATCTCATAGAGTTGTTATGAGGGCTGACAAGTCTTCAATACAGGTTAATTTCTTTCCCGCATAACTTGTTCTTAACCTGCGTCACAGTTCCCTTAAACCCAACACAGGTCTTGGGGTGAGGAGAAATGGGGACGGGGGATGGGGTTAGCATTTGAATAAGCAGCTCAGAAGGTCTGGCGTCTAGTAACAACCCTTTATGGATAAAGAAAGATTTAGATTTCTCCATCGGTTTCCACATCCAGCATCGCCACAATCCTACGGGGGAGCAATAGGGCATGCAAGGTAGAAGCAGTGGAGTCCTGATGCGTGAATGCTCATTCTGTCCCTACTATTTATGTGGCCATGGATAAGCCAGATAGTAACAAAGGATAAGGTATATAGAGCACTTAAGCACAGTGCCTGGTTCATAGCAGACACCAAATAAAAGGAAGTTGTTGTTATTATTTCCCACCGAACCATTCGTTTTCCATATAAAGAAACTAAGACTTGAAGAGTTTATGGGTATGAGTCTGGTCGCTAAAATCTCTAATCCAGGCAGAGATGGGGGCTGAAGTGACTTATCCAAACTGCAAGGCAAATAACAGCCAGCCGCAGGGAGCACTGCCTGGGCCAGTGCTGTCTGGGCACCATCTCAGGGAACCTTCCCAAACTACCATGGGGTAGGAGCTGTTGTCCTGACTACTTTACAGGAAAGAGGCAGAGGCTCAGAGAAGGTAAGGGACTTTCTGGAAGTCACAAAGCAAGGCAGCAATGTCTGCCTGATCCCAGAGGTCCTTCACCCCTCTGTGCCAGATGTCAGAGCAGCTGCCATTTATGGGGTACTTATGTCAAAATCCCCCAGCCACCACCCCTGCAAAGGAGCAGAACCAGGGCCATCCACTGCACCTCCCCGCCGTGTGGGGGGGGCCCTGCTCCATTCCACCTTGCCCACCTCATAAAGGTTTTGAGGGCAGTTTGGCCTCTGTCTGTCCATCTGCAAAAGGGACTTGATCACCCCAGCCCCTACCCTGTCAAAAGGGTATAAAGAACAAAGAGGGTCAGTGGCCTGGACGATTTCGTGCTCTGACTCTGAAGCCCGGCCCAAGGACCTGAAGCACCCAGAGCAGAGCCAGCCCCTCCCCAGGAAGCCATGAGCTTGCAGATGCAGCTGCTTCTGAGCGCAGGCCCCTGCAGAGCCTAGCTCCCTCCGATCTTCATGTCTTCACCATCCGCTGCTGCTAATAACGACATCAATCAGGTTGACCACGTTTCACACCATTACTCGCAGCTCAGCAGGAAGCAACATATTTCCCCCCTCACCCACCATCTTCCAGAAAGCAAAGAGCTTTCCAGAGGGGAAAAGAATGAAACCGATGTGTTTTCTGAGTACCTACTGTGTGCATGGCAGCTGCCTAAGCCCTTTTTCTAACTCTGAGAGGTAAGGATGACTCCTTTTCTTTGACAGGGAAAGACACTGGGGCCCAGAGGAGCGAATGCATGTGTCCAAGGTCACACAGAGCCAGGACAAGAACAGTCATGGCAGTGATGTATCACTGACCACTCATTGGCTCATGGTGCCAGGCATGTGCGTGATCCTATTGAAACAGTATCATTTTCGTTTTCAGATAAGGAGACTGAGGCCTGAAGCAGTGAAGAGACCTGTCTGAGGTCAGGGGCTGCTTAAACGTGAGCAGCAGAGTGACATAGGGCGGAGAGGGTGGCTCTCTGCTCCGGCAAAAGAGCGCGTGAATCTTGGTGCTGTCACTGACTAGCTTAGAGACCTGAGCCTCAGTTTCCTCATCAGAAAAAGGGGCTAACTGCGTACCTAGAACCCAGGCTCCGCAACAAGAGAAGCCACGACAATGAGAAGCCCGCGTACCGCAACGAAGAGCAGCCCCCTCTCGCCACAACTAGAGAAAGCCCATGCGCAGCAACGAAAGACCCAACACAGCCAAAAATAAAAAAACAAACTAATTAATTAATTAATTAAAAAAAAAAGAAAAAGGGGCTAATAAAAACATCTATCCCATTTTGTAGGATAAAAATAAGAAGGATAAAAACCGTAAAATAGCTAACGTTTATCGATCACTGAACATGTACCAGGCAACTTTGCCAAGCACTTTACATATGTAAGCTCACTGGGTTAAATGAGGTTATACATATAAAGTGCTTAGCACAGAACTCCAGAAATGAGAGTAATCATGGTGATGATGAAGAAACTGATGATTCCCTTGGGCAAATCTCCCTGGTTCATCCTCTTACTGGAGGAATAGAGTAGCCTGTAAGCTTTCAGGAAGGAGGTGGACCAGGAAAGAAGGGCAGGGTTTGGACAGGGGAGGGAAAAGGGAAACACATAAAAATTAGGGTGTGAATAGCATTAGTAATGTTAAGATGATATACCAAGTAGGGAGAAAGCAAGGGACCCTAGACGTTCTACAGAGTCGAACTAGACTGAGACACACAGAAACCTCCAGGCCAGTCCAGACATCCTCCCAGGGTCCCAGATGGGCAGAACTGGCAGGACCCTAGAGACACAGATCAGTGGTTCTTCCCATTTTACAGATGGGGAAAAACCAAGGCTTGCAGTAGGGAAAAGACTTGTCCAAGTTCACAGGATGTCAGTGGCAGAAGCAGGCTTGAATCCAGGCCTCCTGACTCTTAGCTCCATGCCCAACTACCTGCTGCTTCCCACAAAGGAAGAGTGCAGGAGGGCACTTGGATATGTCTGGGTCACAATTCCAGGGAAGCATACCAGGGTAGATATCATTAAGATAATAACAATAAAAAACTATAGTTTATTGAATGCTCACTCTGTGCCTGGCACAGTGCTAAGCTCATCTGCATTAAGCTATATGCATTTAATCCTAACAACAACCCTAAGACTTGGGAACTGTTTCTATCATCTCTATTAAACAGATGACAAAACTGACTCAGAGAGGCTAAGCAACTTGCTTAAGATCACACAGCTAGGAAGTGACAGAGCCAGGACTCAAACCCACGTCTGTCCTGTCAAACTCCAGAGCCTTGTCCCCTTTACTTGTCCACCTGAACGGTCCAGCCCCCACCTGCTTCTCCCACCCTCCAGTGCACCCTCACATCATACTCCCTCACCCAAAGCAAGTCTACCCCAACTATAGAACAGTGTTTAGAACTGAGCTGTTTTCTTGTAATCATCAAGCCCCACACAAGAAAGAAAAACGACACAGTTCCTCTTCTAAAGTTTTCAGCTGAGAAACATTTAACAGTCTCTTCCTTCTCTGCCCCTGTCCACTGGATGAGAAAACAGGCTCCCTTCTCCCTGGGATGATGTCAGGCTGGTGAATTCCAGCAGCCGGGAGCACATTACCAAAGCTGTCAGGCAGCGAAGGCTCCTGGGGGTTAGCGACAGCTGAAGGGACCCACTCTGCAATCGGACCAGACAGAACAACAGACCCAAGAGACCCATTTTCAAGTCCCTCCTCAGAGCACCTCCCCAAATTATGTCATGTAACCCTCACAAGCTGCCCAAAGGCACCCAGCCAAGATGTAGAAGGATCAGAATCCCACCCAGGTCTTGTCTAATTCCAGAGCCCCTTGTGCTGGTGAGCCCTCTAAGTGGAAGGGTGGGTTTTGCTGAGCTGGGGAGAGCTATGGAGGCAGGTAAGTGAGAGGCAGGGGTACTGCCTCGCCGCCTTCATCTCTCTATAGAGTAGGAAGCACCTCCCAAGGGACCCCTGACTCATCAGAGCCAGAACTACTTTTACAGTTAAGAAGGCAACAGAGGATGCTGGTCAGCTGTCTGGCCTCACAGCCTGGCCCCTAACTGTAGAACTCTGGGCAAGCTACTTCCTAGGGTTGTTAGGAGGATTAAATGAGTTAATACATGGAAAAGTGCTTACAGGGTACCTAGCACCTAGTAAGTGCTCCCCAAAGCTAACCACTGTTATTATCATCAACAGAGAATGACCGTGGGCCAAACTGTTAATAGTGCTTACCTTTGGGGTATGGGACTGGGCATAGAAGGAAACGTCTTTAACTTCTGCTCTGTTTGGTTATTTATTGATTTAATCATTTTATAATATGTGTGTTACTTTTCTAATTAAAAAAAAAGTCCTAGTTTAAAATTTTAAAATTTACACAGAAAAAATAATTCCTTGGAAAGTTTCAACACTTCTTGGCATTTTATGTTCCTCAAAGGAGATCAAGAGGAACTGGGAGCCTGGAGTTGCCAAATAACTGATTCACTCATTTATTTTACAAATATTAATGGAGTGCCAGGCACTGTTCCAGCTGCTGGGGATTTAGGGGGAACGAGAAAGATAATCTCTGCCCTTCTGGAGTTTCCATTCTACCTGATCTTAATTAATCCCCTCTGCCACACTCAAGGATGAGGAATTTACCGAGAGGCCGACTAAGATGGCCCAGCCAGGGGAAGTCACTTGCCCTGCAGCCCACAGCTGGGAGCAGGGCTACAATCTTCAGGGCCCAGCTGTTTCGCCCGCTGCCCAAGAGGGCAGGTCTGTGGATGCAAGTTTGGGGTTGGGGTCCACAAGAGGAGAGAAAAAAGATGAACGAGGAGGTCTGTATAGCCACACTCAAAGCTTCATTCTGCGTTACTGTACACACCTGTGGTGGAGGAAGGGCAATGGATGCAGGCAAAAGTGGAGACCCGGATCACGGAGTCAGGCATCAGTGAGGCTCAGGTTACCCCAACTCAGACTCAGACCTGAGTTCCGTCCATGGAGGTCCCCATGCACCTCTGCCCCCAAAGCCCCCAGTTGTTGGGCCTCAGCTCTAGGGTAGGCAGGAGATCCTGGCCTCTCCTTAAACACCTTCCCAAATTCACCTGCCCGAGTCTGAACTGAAGGGCAGAGCTGGTCCCCTTCAGCCCCCAAATTCACTCCACTGGCCTCCCTGAGACAAGAACCTGAGTTCCCTGGGCTGGGATTAGGTATAGTGTCCCCAGATGCTCCCATCCTCCCCAGGGCACCCAAGTATCCCACCCCTATCAGTGCCAGCCCAGGCAGAGGAGCCTGCCTCCCCCCCGCCCCCCCCCCAACTCTGGTGGAAATGGTGACTGACAGAATGCCTGTGGCCTCAGCCCAAGCAGGGAGGGCGATCCCGCACCTGGTTGGTCAGACTGGCCCAGGACCTGGTAGCTCCTTGTGACCCTCTCCAGGGAGGGGCTCTCCATTCCCAGGCCTGCCCAGTCAGGAGGATAGAGGGAGGCAGGAAGAGCACAAAGGAGTGAACGGTTCCTGGAGTCTATGATCCCGACACACACAGATGAACATGGACCAGAAATGGTCAGAGATCTAGAGACATACCAAGGAGGAACCAGGAGAGACACACACACAGGAGCAGAGACTTTGTGAGAAACACTGGGGCGGAGACCAGAGGCTGAGACCCACGCAAACGAGTGATCTAGAGGAAAACACACGGCAGTGACCTCAACGGATCCACACACCAGCCTCGGAAACACCCCCAAACCCCGGCGAGCCACAGTCCCACAGCGCATATCCCCAACAGAAGGCCGCTCGTACAGTGCGGGCGAGACGCGCCGAGCCCCAGGCGCGGAGCGGGCCGGGGACTCGCGCACAGGACGCACTCGGGGACCGGGGAGCGCCGGGCGAGAAGTGCACACAAAGAGACAGCCGGGCCAGCCCGAGCAGGCTCCGCCCGTCCGCTTCGTGACTCCAGACCACCCCCCAACCCGGGCGCTCGCCCCAGACCCACAGACAGAGACACACACCCCACCCGCACGCCCCGGGACCCCGCCCCGCCGCGCCCCACCCGGCCCGGCAGCCCGGGCGCGCGGCGCTCACCAGCTGCAGGCAGCAGAAGGCGACCAGCGTGCAGCGCCCGCTGCACTTGCCCATGGCTCCGGGGGCCGCGCGCGCCGTTCGCCGCGGCGCCCCTCTAGCTCGGCGGCCGCCGCCTCCTCCGCGCCGCGCGGGCTCCGCGTTCTCCCAGCTGGGCGCCCCGGGCGGCGGGGCCGGGCGCCTAGGGCCGGGCCCGGGAGCGCCGGGTCCTCAGGGCTGCGGCCGGCCGCTCGCGCTCGGAGTCCATGGTCCGTCCGCCCGCGCGCCGGCTCTGCCGCGCCTCCTTTGTCTGGCCGGCCGGCCGGCCGCCAGGCGCGCCTCCCGCCCCGGGGCGGCTGGCGGGGAGCGCGGAGTGGGGAGCGCAGGCACCGAGCGCGGCGCAGCGCAGAACAGCACTGCCCAGCAGGGGCAGCCGCCCGGGCGCTCGGCGGCCGCGGCTTCCCGGCCCCACCACGTGGCTCCGCCGCCGCCGAGAGGTAGGGAAGGAGGGAAAGAGGGGAGGGAAGAGGAGGGGAGGAGAGGGGCGGGGCGGGGCGGGGCGGGGCGGCCGAGGAAACGGAGGGAGTGGAGAAGGGGGAGGGAAGCGGAGAGCAGGGGCGAGAGGCAGGAGTGAAGTGGGAAGAGTGAAGGCTTGGGGACTGATGGCCCTGGGTCAAACCCAGACTTCACTGCTCACTCGCTGTGTGACCTTGGGCAAATCACGTCACCTCTCTGGGCCTCCGTTTTCCTAACAAAATAGGAATAATAATGACTGCTTCAGTGTTGCCACAAAGATGAAATGCAGTTAGGTGAATAAAGCACTTAGCTCTGTGCCTGGCCTCCCGAGGGTGCTGGAGCATTCCTCTGTCCACCTCGTCCCTAGGGCCCGGCGGCTCCAACCTTGGCCTTCTATTTCCACTCCACTCCCCAGATCTGCTCCCCATCCCAGCTTCCCTCCTGAGTTCTTCCTTCCCTCTTTTCTTCTACTGGCATTTATTGAGCCCCGACTGACTGCATACACACCCCTGGGAGCCCTATGACCCAGAGATGAGCCCAGCAACACTGTTCCAGAACCAATTGAGCTTCCCAGGCCAGGGAACAGGCAACCCCCAGGGGCATAAGCAGGAGATTCCTGATGGCAATGGTCTGCCCAGGGGGCTGTGGCCAGCCCCTCACCCAGGCTGCATTGGAGAGGGAGTCAGGAAGGGCTTGCCAGTAGAAGACTGCCTTCTTCAAGGCACCCCCTCCAAAAGCACTCAAGCTGTCAAACACATCCCCAGTCCACTGAATCATCCCAGCCCCACTCCTAACGTCTTATATAGGGATTAGCATCACTCAGGTGGGAATCCCTGCGGCAATCTCCCGGGCTCCTCTATCCCATCTGACCTGTCAGTACATTCTGTGAACTTACCTTCCAGCTGTTATCTATGAAATACCTACTACCTACCAGGCTCTCCACTGGGGATAAGGGGATGAACCAGTCCTGCACTCACTGAGAGAATAGTCTAGTGAGGAATTGTCATTAAAACCAGAAAACATGCAAATAAATAATGACAAAGTCTGATGAGTACCTTAAAGGATAATAAAAAGTGAAAGAATAAGGGGGCCGTAACTCAGGTCCGGAGACCCCAAAAGGCCTCCTTGAGGACATGGCATTGATACTGAGAAGACAGTAGGAGGGAAGGAGAGGCCAAGGCATGGAGAATAGTGTTCTGGCAGAAGAAACAATGTTTCTTATTCTTATCCTTCTTCTCAGCTCTCACTGGCCCTCTGGACTCAGAAAACAGTATGACATAGATTAAGACCCATGGTTCTGGACCCAAGCAGCTTGGATTCCAGTTCCAGCACTGCCACTTACGCGCTGTTTACAGAGTAAGCACTCGAATGCATGATTTCTCCTAGGACTGGCGACATAATTTGTGGGGGCCAGTGCAAAATGAAAATGCAAGACTCCTTAAGGCTCATTAGGAAGGAAGACACAGCAGACCATAAAACCAAGCACAGGGAGGGCCCTGTGTGACTGCAGAGGACACATGCCTCTGAAGCCAGTCGTGTTTTCTCCCTGGACTGTCAGAATGGTCTCTTCACTGGTCTCCATCCTCCACCCACTTGTCAGCCGCCACTTTTATTTTATTTATTTTATTTTTTGCCACTTAGTTGTGCTTTTTTTTTTTTTTTCTTTAACTGTGTCGTGCGGCATGTGGGATCCTAGTTCCCCGACCAGGGATCAAACCCGTGCCCCCTGCATTTGAAGCTCTGAGTCTTAACCACTGGACCGCCAGGGAAGTCCCAACCACTTGGTATTTTAAAACACACAGAATATTCGTAGAGTTGAAATTATGGGGGGTGGGATGAATTGGGAGATTGGGATTGACATATATACACTACTATGTATAAAATAGATAACTAATGAGAACCTGCTGTATAGCACAGGGACCTCTACTCAGTGCTCTGTGGTAACCTAAGTGGGAAGGAAATCTAAAAAAGAGTGGAGATATATATACGTATAACTGATTCACTTTGCTGCACAGCAGAAACTAACACAACATTGTAAAGCAACTATACTTCAATAAAAATTAATTTAAAAATTAAAAAAAAAGAAATTATATGAGCTGAGGTTTTCACCTGGAATAATAAGCTGAGATAACAGTGGGAACTTTTCTCAGCCATGCTTGGCGAGTAACAGCTGTGTCCAACCAGGTTCCGTGACTAGACAGGCCTCCAGGAGTCTGTGAAGTCCCTGAAATAATATGCAAATCTTCATCTGAGCAGATGTGTCATTTTCTGCGGAAAGGGTCCACAGGTTTCATCAGATTCTCCAAAGAGTATATTTCCCACAAAAGAATAAGAACCAGCCCCGCAAAGTCTCAGCCCAGATGTAACAGTTCTCTAGGAGATCCTCTTTAGGGCCTCTTCCACACAGAGCGTCTGCCAGTTCCCTCTGTGACACTAACAATGCAATTCAATAATAATAACCATCATGGCTCCCATTTATTGAGTGCTTACTCTGAGCCAGGTACTTGGCATACACTATCTCTTTAATCCTAAAAACAGTGGATTCCACTGGGGCTGTGACCTGCCTTTGCCAGGCTCTTGGCTGTACCACATCATGCCTGTGACACCCTGTTCCAGGGCCAGGCTGACTCACTCTTAAGTTTGTCCTATGGGACCAGGGATGATGGCCTGACATCAGCAGAACTAGCCTCTGCCCCTGGGTCATTCCGTTTAGTCGAAGTCTTGCCCACACCAAACACACACACACAGCACGCCATCTCTCACTTCCATGATTTGCATGTGTTGTTCTGTCTAGAATGCATCTCCCATCCAAATTTTCAGCCTGGAGGCCTCCTATTCAAATTTCAAATCTCAGCTCACCTGTCACTTCCCCCACCCATCCCAGACCTTCCTTAACACTCTGTGACCTCAAGGAGGCACCCTCCTTTGGGATCACATGTGGTCTGTGTTATCTCCATGAGAGATTTTACTGGGATTTACTGTCCTTGGCTGATTTTGTTCCCCCATAGACTGAGCTCTATGAAGACAGTGACTGTGTCATAAATTATCTCTATATCCCACAGGACTTGGATCACATCAGGAGTCAACAAGTACGTGGTGAATGAATGATCTTCCTGCCTTGGGCCCTAGCATACCTTGTGCTCTCTTTACCACGGGGAAGTCCAGGATGCTAAGGGGGAAGGCAATCTAACTATAGGAAGAGATAGAAACATCTTCGGCAAGAATTTGGGGGTGTTAGGAGCTGAGGATGATATCAGGAGGGGCTTGTAGTAGTCGACACAAAAGATGACTAACCCTTGGACTAGGGAAAGAATGTGGGGGAAATGAAGCAGGATTTAGAAATAAAGGACAGAGATGATTCAGAACATTCCCACGCTTCCTGAGTAAGAAGGCAGGATCATGGTCAGCCCTAGAGAGAGGCACATTAGGAGCTGCTGAAGTGAGGAAATTTCTGACGTGTTACGTCCTTCCCTTGCCCTAAACCAAGCCTAGTCACCATGTCTGAATCTTCCACCATTAGTCCCTCTCTGGGTTAAAACACTAAAAGCTTCTGAGAAAGTTCACTCATAAGATAGCAGAAATGTTAAACCTATTAATTTCTCCTTCCAAGTTAGAGGACTGAACGTGCTCCCTAATTACAGTTTGTGGGGTGTTTTCTGACACCAACCAATTCTCCAACACCAGCTGGTTGTCCAACAATTCAGTTCAATTCAATGCGGACACTACCCAGAGTTGGCGCAGACCCACAGCTTAAAGGTTCAGTCCCACAAGACTGCCTCTCCTTCAGATGCTAGTTGCAGATCTCCAGCCAGCTCTACTTTTGATCAACCAGCTATAAATCGGGGGTCCCCATGACCTCCTCCTCAGGTTGGATAATTTGTTTGTGAACAGCTCACAGAACTCAGGAAGGTAGTCTACTTACATTTACTGGCTTATCATAAAGGATACAAATGAATAGCCAGACAAAGAGGTCTATAGGGTGAGGTCTGGAAGGGTCCTGGGCACTTCTGTCTCTGTGGAGTAGGGGTGCACAACCCTCCCAGCTGGTTCACCTACCTGGAAGCTGCTCTGGATCTCATTGTTCTAGAGCTGTTAAAGAGCTTGGTCACCAGCTACCACCCCTCCTTCCTGGAGCTCAGTAGGAGGGGCTAAAAGGTTCATCTCTAATCACTTGGTCTTTCTGGTGACCAGTCCCATCCTGCGTCTGTTGAGCGGTCTCGTCCTAAGTCATCTCATTAGAATAAACTCAGGTGTGATCAAAAGGGACTCATGAATAACAAGAGACACGCCTATCACTGAGGACACTCCCAGAGTTTTAGGAGCTCTGTGCCAAGACTAGGGACAAAGACCTCATTATATCACAGTAGCTAACACCTCTTAAGCATTCTGTGCCAGGCACTGTTCTGAGTAACTTGTACGCATTAACGCATTAAACCTCACAGGAGCCCTCTGAGGTGGGTACTATTATCACCACCGGCAGTTTCTAGGAGAGGGAACTGAGGCTCAGAGAGGTTAGATCACGTGCCTGGGGTCATACAACAAGGAAGTGGCAGAATCAGGATTTGAATCCAGGCAGAACTACCTATACCATTCCTACTGCATTCCTTATGGTTTTTGAACTTTAATTTTTTTAGCAGCAAATGCTTCTCTTCAAAAGAAATCATACATTTCTAAAACTGAAAAAATGTTGGACCACTCTGGTTTTGTGGAGGAAGAGGGCTGGGAACCTGCTGTCTCAGTCTGCCCCTGCATCCTGTGAAGTCCCCCAGATCAGCCCCTCAAGCCAAAGTCCCTCAGGAACAAAGTGAAAAAGCCACTGGCCTAGATGATCTGCAAAGTGCCTTTTCTGAAGAGGCGAGAGATCAAGAAAGGGAGAACCTGAATGGCAGAGAGGTTGAGTGAGTTCTGTAATGTCACACAGCACGTTAGGGCAGAGCTGGTTCTCAAGACCTCCGGGTAAGTTCCATTACTGTGTCAGGCACTGAGCTAGGAGCTTTGGAACCAAAGATGAAAAGGATAGGTGCCCCTGACAATCCTTGGGCTAAAAGCCTGAGGCTTAGCATACAGGCCAGCAGCGTGACATCGTCCACTGCTTGTTTCCCTAAACCCAGCAACTTCACCCATTTGCTTTTCCTCTCTGGGCCCTGATGGCATCTGAGTTTGTGACTCTTGGGCCTGTGGGAGAGGCAGACATATAAACAGACAGTTATGAGTGATACACAGAAGGGCATAGTGCCTATGAGGTACAGAAATCAAATGGTGGAAAGAATGGCTAACTCTGCTTGGGAATAGGCAGTGATGGAAAACTTCAGAGAAAGGATGATGCCTGAAATATAGGCTGCCAGACAGAAAAAGAAGTGCAAGAAAAATTAAAAATAAATAAATAAAAGAAAAAAAAGAAGTGCAGACACAGAAGTGTTTAACAGCAAGCTGTGTTCAGGAGCTATGACCCCTTCTCTTTAATTTCTGTGCATACTTTTTACTGCTTGTCACCTCCTTCCTGCCACCACCCCTGTCCAACCAACTTCCTTCAAATCTTAAAAGGAAAAAAATTTCTAAGAAAGAATGGTTGAGGGACTTCCCTGGTGGTCCAGTGGTAAAGAATCCTCCTTACAATGCAGGGGACACGGGTTCGATCCCTGGTCAGGGAACGAAGATTCCACATGCCGTGGGGCAACCAAGCCCACACGCCACAACTACCGAGCTCGCGCGCCTCAACTAGAGAGCCTGAGTGCCGCAAACTACAGAGCCCATGCACCCTGGAGCCAGCACGCCACAACTAGAGAGAAAACCCACACGCCACAACTAGAGAGAAGCCCACACGCCGCAACAAAAGATCCTGTGTGCCTCAACAAAGATCCCACGTGCCGCAACTAAGACCCAATGCAGCCAAAAATAAATAAATAAATAAATAATAAATCTTAAAAAAAAAATGGTTGAGAAAAAAGGAATAGGAAGAACAAGGTGTATATGAATGGGCAGGGTCTAGGTCAGGAAACCCTAAACAGCTCTGATGGCAGGCAGTAAAGCTTGTAGAAAGTTGACTTTCCTTGTCTTGGTCCAGAATCCCTAGCACAGAATCTGCTGACAGCCAAGACAAATCTCCCTTTTCACTAGCCCTTAGCAGCTGCCTGGGCTTTCAGTTAAAGTCTGCCCTCAGGCCAGCTGAGCTGGGGACTTTGAGAGATGGCAGGAGGCCCTCTCCAATCGGGCCCATACTTCGCTGGGCCTTTATTATGCTGCACTGGGCTTGCCCAAGGACCAGCTGGGGATAGGAAGACAGATGGGGTCAGCTCAGGCCTGGCCACTCCAGCAGGTCCCAAATGCCCTGATAGGATTCTTAACCCCCTGCTGGCTCCCCACCCCCTTATCATTTTCCATAAGCCCTGACCCAGACATCCTTTCACAGCCAACAATTCACCGAATCCTAAAATTACCATCTTAGAGTCTGAGGTAAATAGCATGTAAAATCATAGAACAATGGTGTTGGAAAAGACCACAGAGGTCCTCTAATCAAGTGGATCCCAAATATTAGTGTGCAGACCACTTGCATCTGAATCAGGGCCCCACACCAGTTCAACTCCAGCAAAATCTCTGGAGGTGGGACCTGGTTACAGGTATTTTTAAAATATACTCCCCAGGGATTCTGCTGAGCAGCTCTATCTAACCCTCTAAATCAATTATAACACAGGCATTCCTGTCAAATGGTCACCCAGCTTCTGCTTGTACATTCCAGAGAGGAGGAATGACCATTCTGTGTTTGGACAGCTCTGACTCAACTGCTTTCTTTGTTGAGTGTAAGTCTGTCTTCTTATAATCCACTTGTCTTGGCTTTGCACTTTGAGGCTTCCCAGAATAAGAGCGTTTTCTCTTTTCCAAGGTAGTCTTTTGATGTTTGAAGATACTGATCTCATCTATCCCCTGGTTCCTACAACAGTTCCCTATAATGATTTTCTGAGAGGGTACCCAGAATCAAAAGCATCCTCAGGTGTGGTTGAGCTCCTGGGCAGAGTACTGAGAGAACTTTGCTGGCTTCCTTCCCATGGAACAAAGCCCAGAGCTGCCCCACCTGGCTTTTAGACTCTTTGCAATCTGGCTCCAACACTTTCCAAGGTTCCTACTCATCTGTCACTCCTCCAACATGCTGTTACCACCACCATGTGCTGTGTGTCATTTTTGATCGCACCAGGAGTTCTGGTGATCTGTGATGTTGTCCACTATTCAGACTGTACTTACTCCCCTCCCAGGTCCCTCTTCTCCCCAATTGCCAATCTTCCTTTAAGATTCACTTAAAGTGTCATTTCCTCGGTAAAACTTTTTCTAATTTCTCCTGAGGCACTTCCTCTTAGCTTGTAGGTATACCTCCGACAGTATGTATTAGACTGAATTTGAATTGCTTATTCATATCTGTTTCTAAAACAAGGACATGAGAAGACACAGAGCACAGATAAATATGGTACATCTTCCTGGAGTGTCAGTTTTACTTGGTGCTCAGTCATTTAAAACATTTATTAATGTAAAACAAGCACAGCTATATTATGAAGCAGCACACAAAACCACATACATTTAAATAGTCAATTTCACTGGGGAAGAAGGTATGGGGGAATGTTCTAGATTAAGAGAGACTAGAGAGAATACCCCAACGCATAAAACTTGATTCTAGATTGAAAAATTAGCTATAATTTTTAATACTGGGGAAATTTTAATATGATCATTAGATGGTATTATGGAATTGCTGTTAATTTTCTTAGGTGCGGTAATGGTATTGTGGCTACGAAAGAGAATGTTCTTAGGAGATAGATACCTGCTGGAGTATTTAGGAATATTTGGGAGTAAGGAATTATGATGTCTGCATCTTACTTTCAATAGTCATTGAATGTTGTACATATACAATGTGTGTAAGAGAGAGACAGAGGAGAGATTATTTATTGAATCTAGATGGAACATATACAGATATTCGCTATGTTAATCTTTCAATTTTTATGTTTGAAACTTTTCAAAAAGTTGAGAGGGGGGAATCATACATTTTATAGATTCAAGGTGAGATTTCAAAGTTATTAATTTCAGGAGTCCCTCCTGCTCCAGTTCATTCTCCTCTGCCATTAAGGCATTTACGGGGAAAAGTTTGAGAAGCCCTGATTTTTGTTTCCCTCCCCCACTATTCTGCCCTGTGAGCCTTCAAAGATGAGGCTATGACTCAGTCATTTCTGTATTCTCGGAGCACAGCACCAGGGCCCACCACAGAGGCCTGTTGAATTAATGTTTCCTGAATGAGCAAAACCTCTAACTTAATATGCATGTGACCTTGGTTAAACAGTATCTCTCTTCAGTTTCCCCTTCTGTAAAATGAGGTTGGACTAGATGACCTAAGTACCTGTAAGGTCCTTTCTGGCTCTAGTATCTTTGGATGCTATACTTTGAAGGAAGGTCAGAGGTCATTTTTCTGCACAAAGCCCCACAGTCAGTCAGGCAGAGATGACCACAGTAGATCAACCTCTGCTTCCTGGCCAAACTCCTAAGTTTCAGCTCAGCCGTGGGCACTGGGAGAAGTGTTCTTAAGTTCGCACAGACCACATGTCAGAGCAGTGGTTTCCTTGAGATCCAAGGGGTGCCAGGAGAAGTCAACTTGGCTTTATGCTACCCTCCTGTCTATAGTTATAGCCATGGCTAACACTAGTGTCCTCAACTTTAACTGCACATTGCAATCGCCAGAGAAACTTTAAAAAAATACTGGTGTTTACCCTGGAGATTGATTTAATTGGTCTGGGGTATGATCTAAGCATCTGGATTTTTAAAGGCTCCTCAGGTGCTTCTAATGCACATTCAAGGTTAAAAGTCACGAAGGCCTACACTGTGGTGATGGGGTAAGATCTCTAGCTGGGTTTTATGTCCTGGCTTTGCCACTTACTAGCTGGTTGATCTTAGATGTTACATCTCTTTGAACATGTTGCCCCAAATGTGACAAGTGAGATAAAGCATGTAAGCCAAAAAGAACAGTTAAATAGTTAAGGACAACTATCACTGAATAAACAGGAGAAGCCTCTGTGGCTCTCCCAGGAAAGATGAAAACTTTCTGAGTCTATAGAGCAGTGGTTCTCAAACTTGCATCAGAATCACGTGGAGGACTTGTTACACCAGACTGCTGAACACTCTTTCCCCCAAAGTTTCTGATTCAGTAGGTCCCGGGCAGAGCTCTTGAGTTTGCATTTCTAGCATGTTCTCAGGAGATGTTGATGCTGCTGCAGTTCCAGAGACCACACTTTGAGAATCACTGCTCTAGAGCAGAGTTTCTCAACAGCAACACTAACGACATTTTGGAGCACCTACTTCTTTGAGCATCCCTGGCCTCTACTCACTAGATGTGCATAGCATCCCTCGAATTGTGACCATCGAAAATGTCTCCAGACATTGTCAAATGTCCCTTAGGCAGCAAAACTGTGCAGAGCTGAGAACTACTGCTCTAGAGGATATAAATTAAAGAAGAATCTAAGAGTGTAGGTGAGTTGCAGAGGCAAGTGAGGAAAAGAAATTGAAACCTAGAAGAAAGGAGGAATTTGGGATAGCTCAGGGCTTGACGTGGAAAGGGTGGGCGCCCACCCAGGGGTTTTTCGAAGAAGGATCATTATGGGCCTGGGGTATAGAGACAATTGACCAGAGGGCAGAGGGCAGGCTCAGAGGTCAGACTTGGCTTTATTTGGTTCCACAGGAATAGTGGCTGTCTTTTAAGTCTGGCCCCTCCTTCTGTCCTGGGACACAGCTGTCAAGCTCTAAAATCTCTTGGAAGAAATCCTGTCCTAACTCAAATGGCCTTCCCCTAAGGCTCAACTGCCTGCAGCTCCAAATTGCTCAGCGCTCTCTCTCTTACCTCTATTTCCCATCCACACCTTGAGATATTAACAAGCAGCAGACTTCAGGTCTGTCAGGAGAAACAAATAACTCTGTAGTTTTGCTGTGAAGAAGCAACTCTGTTAAGAGCCCTGACCTGTCCAAATCCACCTCCCTGACAATTCAGCTCACAAAACTTAACCACCCAGTGAAAAAAAGATTTGGCTCTTTAAGTGCCAATGGTATTAAGTGCTAGAGACTGGAAGTCATAAAGGGAAATTAACTGAAAACCAGAGATGGCATTACTCATTCGTGAGCAATCTATCTCTCCCAAAGTGAGAATACAATTTACACCCTCTAGGGACGTTTTATACTCAAATCTTTATTCCCCAGGCTAGGGCCTCTATTCCCTACAAATTCTAAGTGGTGTTGCTATTTCCTGCTAATGGGTTCTACCCAGCCTTTGAAGAAGGCACTTGGGAGGAGTGAAGAGGCTGAGGTTAGAGGAAAGCCCTTGCAGCCTCCAGGGCCTTGGTTCTTCCCAATCATTGCCAACTTCTCAACGGATTGGTAGGCTTTTAAAAGTGCAGTGTCAAAGTTCAAGCTTTGTTTTACCCCAAGCCAAGAAAGATGAGGGTATGTGAAGGGGACTAGACTAATTGTGAGGTATGTAGACCGGGTATTTATAAGGGATTAGGGAGTAAACTGTGATCGTGATAGAGGTGTGAAAAGTGGCTTGCAAACTATCTTTGGCCAAGTCTCTTCTGGTTAAAGGAATAACCGTATCTATAATTATTGCTTAGGTCTGAAATCTGAGTCACCATTCCTTTTGAAGCTCTCACTCTACTTAGTAAAGGTTCTAAGCATTCCTGCAGTAAAGGAATGCTATTTCACTTTATTTAACCCAGTCTTTCCTGAACTTATGTGAGCATGGGATCTTTATGCCCAAAGTACCTAAGATACCTGGGAAACAGTGTTCTGTGGAATACACTTTCGGGAACCTCAACCTATAAGATAAATTATAGTACAAGCTCTCCAGCATTTGGCTCCTACTTAATTTGGCCCCATTACTAACCATGCTGAAGTTCTTTTGGTTCATGAAACACACCAAGCTTTCAAGCTTGTGCCCGCTGTTTCTTAGAATGCACATGTTTTTTGCCCACTGGCAAAGTCCTACTCATTCTCTAAGTCCCAATCTAAGCATAATCACTTAATCTGTGAAACTTCCTTAACTCCCAGGGACAATAAAGTGCTTTCCGTTTCCAGTGTGAAGTGAATAAACTTTATACTTTATTCACTGTACTAAAAATAATTGGTTTGACAGGTTTATCACCCTGCTGGTTCCTTCATTAATGAGTTAAATCTTGGACATGTGCTCACTTAAAACTATCCTCTTTCTTTTATAACTTAAGTAGATGATTCAGTTTGTGAGCTAAAAGTATAACACCAAACATGTTCAGGACAGGCTGGAGGTGTGAAGACCCCCGTGCTGAGGCAGGAGCTCCAGAAAAGGCGCGCTGCGCTCCCCAGCGCCGGGTGCTAAGCATCAGTGCTGACCTGTGTGCCGGGCAGTCACCCGTGAGCCCGAGGCAGCACCTGTCGTGGGGGCAGAAGGCAACTAATAGCATTCCTTAATGCCTGTCAGTTTAAGAAAGATAAGCACAATGATAAAAAAAAAAAAGTCTTAGACAATGTCATGGCCCAGCAGCATCAAAACTTTCTCATATTCCTTTTGAGTTGAGTTTGATATAGCATTCCAGCCAATGCTATTGCTACCAGCTGAGAATGCCCCAAATCTGCCCACTTCAGGAAACCGGAGGGTAGGGACTGCTGCTCAGGAAAGTGCTTTTGGCAGGAGGCAGAGCAGACACAGACTATGTTCAGCTTCTCGGAAGTCTAAATGGATTGTTTGTATCCCCCGGCCATATCATGCTCTGCTTAGATTTACAGTGGTCAAGCCTCAAAGAAAAGACAGCAATAAATCCAATCCACATGGCTCTTGTAAAAAGGCATCTATTTGGCTTTTAATACAAAATGAGTCAGAGAAACAAAGAAAGAGAATATCATACAAGTTATTGAATTAAAAAAAAAATCCCCAATGAATAAATTTCGGTCACATTTCCTGTCTTCAGCCTAAATTAGGAAACAGGAGACTATGCACCAACCAATGTGTGTCCCTTTGAAGAAACCTTACTTAAAAAAAAAAAAAAAAAAAAAAAAAGAGGGGAAAAAAAAAAAAATCAATCCCTGAAATCTGGCAGGTGGTTTTAAGAGGCCACTGTAAGGTTGCCTTAATCATCCTGATGAAATAGGATACTGGGATACTTGTGGTTGCTGGAATATGGCCACCTCCTCCTTGTTTCTTGCTAGTAATGATCTTCATCTGAAGGGAGGATGCTGGCTTGGGCATCATTTGATGCCACTTATGCTGTCTGAGGTCTCAGGGTCAAGCAGCCTTGTGGAGTCTTCCACTCCATATCTTCACTGAATCTCTCCCATATATAGTCTCTTGTCACTGGATGCTGAGAGAACTGAGGTGAAAAGAACAGAGAAGATAACTGGAAATAATGAAGGCTCAAGGAGACCTGGTGCTCAAGGGCTCTTATGTTAAGAGGCAATTTTGGTATAAAAGAGCAATTGGATTTAGCTTAAATTCCTCTCCTCTTAAACACCATTCTCAGGAAACTACAGTATAGTCTGACTTTTCAATCCACGTCCTCTCAAAACCATGAGGGTGGACTGTGCTATGGGAAATACACTATCAGGGTCTAAATCCTGATGTCCCTTGTCAGTCAAACCTTAAGAAAAAGACCTTCTCAGTCATTCTAGAAGAGAAGAATCAATGTCTTTGTCAGTCATTTTGTAAACATGCGTCCGCTTGGAGAAAAGTTACATTTTCTCCTTAAATTCAAAGCTCATTATCTAGTTTAGCTAGCCAATAAAATGTTAAGTTGAAATTTATATCTGAACATTAAGGAACATCATTCTTTTATCCAACTACATCACTGAATCATAGACCTGAAGCAAGTAAACTCAAAACAACTAGAAATAAACAGACTAACCAACCCCGCTTTGAGATTGAGAAGAAAATGGATCATTGCTCTTACCCTCACCACTTAGAACGATGGTGAGACTGTCAACGATACCCATAAAGACTGTTTGCATGGAAATTCACATAAAA
The DNA here is from genome assembly GCF_965194805.1 of Balaenoptera borealis. NCBI lineage: Eukaryota > Metazoa > Chordata > Mammalia > Artiodactyla > Balaenopteridae > Balaenoptera > Balaenoptera borealis. The sequence continues at coordinate 169,510,785 of NC_138860.1, read as the reverse complement.
CAGATGTCCACCTCTGCCTCTGTATTCTTAGGGCTCTTTAGGGAGATTCCCTCAGTTTCCCTTTCCCCATAGTCAGGACAGACTTACTGATGGGTTCGTCGGGGTGGAAAGCCACTTCATTGATGGAGCCAGCGTGGCCGGGTAGCTTATACAAAATCCTCCTGCTTGTGGTATCCCACACATACACAAACCTGCAAGGTATCATGAAGAGCAAGGCTAAGGCCTCCCAGAACTGAGGGTAGGGGAGAAGCATGGCTTTTTAAGGGAAACGGAAGCAACCCTTTATTTATTCAATCTGTATTTATTGAACTGTGCTCTGACGTTTAGAAACTAGGAATATAGATTTTAAATAAGGCATGGATCCTGCTCTTGAGCAACTGAGTGGAGAAATAGGAATAGCTAAAAATATCAGCATTGCTGGTATTTTCAAACACAAGCTTCTGAAATAGGAAAGATCATGGAGAAGACAAACGGTTTTTCCTACAGATCCTACACAGAAATCTTCTTTAAAGAGCACCCAATATAATTAGGGTGTAGTTAACTTCATATGCACCTAGGAATGTCTTAAAGGTAACCCAACTCATGGCAGGTTGGGGGACTAGGCTGTAGATCCACCTGAACTTCTTAGTACTGTATTCAAATCACAGAGCCCAGAGACGGACAGGACATTTCTGCTATATAAACAAAACCCAAACATACGCTTGATCCAAATCTTGCGTTGAATGCATGGACAGAAAGAATACTGAATTCTAGCATGGGAAGGGGCCAACAGAAACCAGCTAGTCTAAACTCATTTTACAGAAAAGAAAACTAAGGTACAGTGACTTTTCCAAGGTTACACAGTTCATCAGTGGCTCAGTGGCAGAATTAAAATTAGAACGCTTAATATATTCCAGTATTCTTCTTTCTCTTACCACCCTCAAATATCTTGTGTCCCTTGCCATCCTCCACTCCCCCCCGACCCCTGCCAAAAGAAGTTCCTTTGACCGTCAGCCTTGCTTGGGTCATTTTAAGCTGAAAGTAAAATAAATAGATATTATTTTCATATGACCATGCAAAGACAATCTGTTGGTAAATTTAAAAGGCTGGTGGTTTTCAAACAGGTTATACCAATTATTTACGTATTTGTTTTGTTCAATCAAGACCTAAAAGGGTACACTCATCAGCACTTGATTATAAAATACCTAGTTCTGAACAACATTACACTTTTGGTCTAAAATGCAAATAAACAAGGGCTTCTTAATTACACTGTTTAGCTCACAAGGGCTAGGCTCCATAGGAACTGAATAAAAGTTCCACTCAAGGTGGAAGAGAAGGAACCCCATCTGTCTACAGACTCCTTGGCTCTAATGCTCATATTTTCCTCAGTGTCTTCTTTCTTGCCATGCATAATAACTGTCCTCATTAATCCATCTAAGGCTATGTGGCCTATTGAAAAAGTGTATAAGTTCTGGGTTCAAGTCTCAATGCAACTATTTAATAGTTAAATAAACTTAGACATTCATTTAACTTCTCTGAGCTTCTCTTTCCTTAGTCAAATGATGGAGTAATGATGGAGACAATGTTGATCTCACAGCTCTGTTGAGAGAAATAATGAAATAATGTATGCAAAGTGCCTGGCACACAGAATTAATGATAGCTATTGTTATGATGAATAAATAAATGATCAAAACAGAATCACATGAAATCAACAGGCTGAATATAAATAAATCACTCACAGCAGAGAGACTGACCAGTCTTCTTGCAGTCCTTGATAGGACTGTTGAAGGGTTTCAAATCTGAACATGAGGAGGTAGATGAATTGCAGGTAGGGAGGGGAAATTTGCCAAATTCAGGCCAAGCTGAAAAGCAGTTTTCTGAGAAGGAACAATACATTTTCCAGGCACATAAAAGCCAGCAGAACCCCAGCTCTCCAAGGGTTTACTTTGAGGCCTCACTCTCCATGGCTGCCAATTAGATGCTAAATTTAGAGGGGTTCCTTATCCTCTCCTTACTCTGGCATGGCAACAGTTGGCAGGAACCAGGCTCCTCATGTAACAGAGCTGCTTGTTGACTTGGGGCTAATTGGTGAGGTGGCCTGTGAAATGTGGCCAACCCTCAGCAGGTAGACATACAGGCTCTTCCTAGACCAGAGCCATGCTTCCACATGTAAGGCTTAAAGGAACAGTGGGGAGGGAAAGAGGGAAGAGAGAACATTGAAAGCTAGAAAGAACCAATGTCAGAAACAAACTGCTCAGAAGAAAAGCTAGGCAGATATCATTTAAAAGCTTAATTACATAGGAAAGATACATCTCTGCTGAAAATCATGTAAAAATACTTAGAATGGTTCTTACTCTGTCAGAATGTAAGACATCTTAGGCTGTGGGCCTGTTTTTCGAGGTCTTCTTTAGAAACCTGGCAACGGAAAATCCTTTAGATTCCCTCTTCAGGGCAGCTTGCTAAACCACCAGGACTCAAACCAGCAATGTGACATGGTCTTACCTGGGCCCTTGTCCCCCCATAAAATACTCAAATACTTGTCCATTTTTCCTGGCATTAAACATGCCAGGGAAAAAGAGTGGACTCTGGAATCTTCAGGTATGTTCAGCATTGTTCACAAGTCAGAAAGGGTGGGACAGACCAAAGTGAGGCTTCTTTATGGTTGTGCTAGAGCCCCAAATAGGAGAAAACTCTGGCACATGCTGAAAGCCCAAGCTAGCCTAGGAAAGGCTTCATGCTTATAGGATGGTGCCTGTTTTAGCTGGGTAGCAGGAAAATCTCTAAGGGGGGAGAAAGATGGGGTTAAGCTAAAAAGGGTTAAGACATCTCCCAATGGGAGCTAAACCTAGAGTCTGCCATCAGAGGGCCTCATCATTCTTTACCATTCCACATTTGCGGCCCTGGGCCCTTGAACATTCCTACTCAACCTCTGACTCCCAATTATAGGTCACCACAGACATGTCAAATACAACAGCATCTGACTGAAGAATTCTCTCCCTTCTGTTTCTCATTCATCACCTAATTCCTCAGGCAGTTTAAGTTGATAGTTAAAGCTTCACAGTCTCTTAATTCAGCTCAGGGTTGGAAAATACCTAGCCCACATGCTGCCATACCCCTCACCTAGCAATCCTGACACTTTTCCCATTGAACCCAGACCCAGCTCTGAATCACCCCCAACACAGGCAGCCATTACCAATAGATGAGCTGATATGCAGGGCAAAATTTGACTGCAATCCTTGAGCTAGGAATTTATTCATGTAATATTCACTAGCTTCTTACTCATTCAGAGATGAGTAAGACTCATTCCCTGACCTCTAGGAGCATATAATTTAGTAGGGGTGCCCCACTATGTTTGTCTTACTGTAAGATGTAATAAACGTTAATAAAGGTTAGATGTATACAGTGTGACTACAAGCCAGAACAAAGAGCAATTAGTAATGCCTGAGAGGTAAGGGAGAGAGAGAGCCAGGAAAGTTTATAGATATAACATAGGTCATTACTAGAGAGATACAGGAGTTTGGATAATGGAGAAGAGGAGATATAAGAGAGAAGCCTGGAGGCATAAGGGATGTAAGAACAGGGAAAGTTCCATGTGAGTGAAGCATTGTGGTGATGGTGGGGGAGGAGTACACAATATGTATCTGAATGAACTTAAGCATGGCAGAAGAATCTCATGAGGGAAACTGGAGCCAGATTAGGAGTTTGAATTTTACTTTGATGGCAAAGGGAATCCAATAACCAAAGAAACTGTTTACCCTCCAGGTGTAAAATGTATCCAGAGAGGGCAGAAATGATGTGTTTGTTCACATGATCTTTAAACCCTTCAGACCGCACATGACTTCATCTCTGAGTACAGCTATAACTCTCTGTCTGCTATAGCTCAGTATCTGCACTTAATGTATTAAACATGAGAAGATACCTGCATAGCTACATCATTCTTTACCTCATGCCCAGTAATCCTTACCTGTCGGCTGAGCCAGCTGCTATCTTGCTTCCGTCAGGTGACCAAGAACATCTCAGAAGATTCTATAATGATGAATAAGCAGGAATCCAATGAATATAATAATGTACCAAACCCCTCTTTACTAGACTATAGCATCACTAAGAGACTTTAAATTTCTTGAGTTTTTTTTTGGCCGTGCCACACGGCTTGTGGGATCTTAGTTCCCCGACCAGGAATCGAACCTGTGCCCCCTACAGTGGAGGCATGGAGTCCTAACCACTAGACCGCCAGGGAATTCCCCCTCTTAAATAGTTTTAATTATTCTCCCCAGAATATAATCAATAATTATCTTATATTCTGTGGCCCAAGACAGCCTAATTTGATATATTTCAAACCATATAAAAACCAACTGTAAAAATTGCTTAATTTACAGTAAATTAAGAGTGGACCTGGCAACAAAATTTTACTCTGCCTACAAATGGAGGCTCCCCTTGCTCCTTTATCTTGATCCTCATTAAATTTTTTGTTTATATTATAGGAAAATAAAAATAAAACCAATTCTAACAAAAGATAAAATTTGATTTATAAAGTGAAATTGAATTTTAATGGGTTCTCAAAAGAAAAACATTAGTCTATATTAACAAACTATCTGGAGGAAAAGCTGCTTTGAAGAGCTGACCTGGGATCTGAGAGTTTAGAAAAAATTTCTGTCTCTCAGAACTTGGCCTGTGGTGCTTACTGAGGGAAGGGATGTATTCTCAGGGCTCTAATAGCTGGTCACTGGGAGGGTGAGGGAGGCCACCTGGGTAATAGCCATGGGAATCTGAGTCCCATATGGAACACTGACCTAGGAGGGTCAAAGTTCCCAAGGAATTAAAAAGATAGGAGTGTCTTGCTGAAGTCCGAAGTCCTAAATTTGAGGGGAGCCCCATCACTATCTATCTATGTGATTGTCTTCTTGCCTGTGCTTCTATTAGTTTTATTTCTGGCAAGAAGAGTTTTGATGGAGAACAGTGTTACTAGAATGCAGCCCCTTCTCAGTAGAGCTATTGTTCCTTATCCTTAGCACCATCTTAAATGTTTCTTTGAATCAAATGGACAGTAAGATTCCTCTGCCATGCACAACTCACCTTTTCAAAGTTGTGCACATTTCCTTGAAATATCTTCACACACCTTTCTTTGGGAGCAAATGGCCGGACATCCCAGACCCGCACTGCAAATTCAAACAAACGAAGCAAAACAGCTATCAGCCAGGGGCCTCCTGAGAACCCAGCTGAAATCAGTATCATGTCAATGACAGATGCTGTTTCCTGGGTGGAGAAAGACCAACATGGTACACTGCTACCTGACGAGGCTTTTTTATTTTTCTAATGGGAACGAAATGCATCCACGTTCCATTAACAGGGACTAAGGACACAGAGGAAAACTGAGAAGGTAGGAAGGGAAAATGTCAAACACATTGCTGGGGATCTGCAACAGAAAGTAGTTGGGTGTGATACTGATTTCAACAAAACATTTTGCAAATGATTCCTCTGCCAACCCCAAGAGTCACACCTAGCAAAGTTTCAATATGACAATCTAAATACCACTGACTACTGTGACAGTCAATCTATAAAAATCAAACTCAGGACTAACCTTTTCTAATTTTGCTCATAGGGGAAACTGACAGTTTAATTATGAACAAGGTCAATATTTATATATATATATAAAACACTATACCAAGAATTAGAAAAAGTGAACTTTGATTCCAATTCTAGCTCTGCTGTATATATGGGGGATATCAGGAAAATAGTGAGGTTCTTTGTGTTTTGGTCGCCTTTATAAAACGAGAATACCACTTGCTTTTTTTTTTTAATAAGAATATTTTAAGGGTCAAATAAAATGATACATGTGAAAGGGCTCTAAAAGATTGGCAGCAATAAACAATAAACAAAAAAAATTTGTTATTTTATTGTATAGCTATAACAAGAAATTCTTCTTATTTTTAATAACCATTTAGGGGATCTCATCTTTCCTTACTATGAACAATGCTAGAATTAGACAATGGCAAATCTATTGAAATAGGACATAAACACCCACAGTAAGCAGTGGCCACAGCCATTGTTAACTAAAGCTAAACCTACAGTGGAATTTGAGTGATGTCATTTTATTTGAGTGTGAAAAAAACAACAATCCTTGAAGTCAAACAGGTATAAAAAGGTGAAGCTATGCATGAAAGTTTGCTATTCAGCTGAGAATACAGTCAGAAGGTAAGGATGTTCATTCATTCAACAAGTATTAATTGAGCACCCCTTGAATGCTAGGCACAGTTTTCATTACAAAATGTCAGTGAAAACATTTTAGTATATCAGAGGGGCAGTTCCAAACTCTCCCAATATTAAGCATATAATCCAACAGGTCATCTTTCTTTTTTGCTATAGTAAACTCACCCTCCCATCCAACAATTCAAAAACAAGCAAAGAAAGGACAAGTGTGTGTGTAAATCCAGAATACTGAGGTGTTTTAATGAGGACCTCTTGTCACATCAATGCTTTTGGAGTGGGGAGGGAAGATAGACTGGCAGAAAGAGCACAACTGAGATATCAATAGATATCAATATCAATGATCTATTGATCATCTGAGCTTGGTACTCTTTGAAAATGCTTGAGAACTGCCTTGGATGGATCTCCAGACTCATCTTCCTCAATAAACTAATCACTACGAGTTTTTTGTACTCTGCTTGAATCCATAGCCTTGGATTCATAGCACACCAGAGCTGAAAAGGGCCTTAAAAGTAAAGTCCAGGTCTCTTATATTATCAGTATAGAAACTGATGCCCAGAGAGGACAAATGCTATGTGCAAAGTTGCTCAGGGATTAGATGGCAGATCTGGGACTAGAATCCTGGCTTCTTGACCATCTCTTCTAAAGTTTTTTCTTTTTCTTTTTTTTCTTTTCTTTTTTATGCCCCTGCCTCCTCCCCTCAAAAGTCAATTTTAAAAGGTTACATATTCCAAGGTATTTAAGATATAGTTCCAACAGAAAAACACAAGCTCTGCAACAAGAGTCGTGCTGTCTCAAGATAATCAGGTTTCACAGTTCAGGCAATTCAAAATTAACTCACTATTGCCCCCAAACTGATTAAGAACTGTTCACTGGCAATTTAGAGAATCTAAAGAAGTCATATGGAAACAAAAGCATTTTGTAGGTTTGCATGTACCTCTATCAGTTAGATAATGAAAATGACTCCTGCAAAGTTAAGACAGCCGCACACATAAGGCAGTGGTGGTTGTGACACACAGAACGAGTCGCTTAGTAATGTCAGGGTCGCTTTTTCTTACACTTCTGCTTAAAATATGAGCACCCTCTTGTTCCAAATAATTTTTACTAAAACCTAAAATAAGAATAAACTACATAAGGACTAAAATTCTACTGAGATGACCATGATTTAAACAAAAATCGCTGGAGGTTAATGGGGAAGGCACTAAAGAAAGAACAACTTGGTGCCTGATTCTATTTACCCACTGCCTTTCAGAGCCTTTATATACCACCATGTTAACAAGGAACTGATTTCAAACCAGTCTGTACAGACCAATTTCTATGTAACACTATTTTTAAAAGCTAAAAAATGGTCAACTTCAACTGCTGAAATTCACAGACATCAGTTCATCAGAAATGCCTAAAGCATCCTCTGAACTCCTTTGACCCTGATCACAACAGAAGTAAAAAAGTAAAAGGTTTCCCCTAGGCCCAGATATCACATGTCCCTTAGGATCTATCTCACCAAGCAGGCAGGGAACAAATTTATTTACTTTCTTCCCTATCCACTGACTAAACATTTTAAAAAATTACTTCCCAACTGGTGTCTTATAACGCAGTGTGCTGGAAATGTAAACACTAGCCTTTCTGTTCAGGCTTTTATACTTTGGGAGCAGCAGGTTCACTCCTGATGTCTTTGACATCATTGGTTCTGCCCATCAGATAGAATTCTTTGTTGGGAACAAGACTGACAAAATGAGCAAGGTGGCTGGACATGGCATAAAAAGCTGAAATTGCAGCTATATCCCAGGCATCTTCTTGGTTGAAGACATGCACCTCGAGCTTTTTGAAATGGTCATCTGTTATGTCATCAGCTCGGGAAAATAGCAAGTGCAAATTCCAGCATTGCCTTTTCCCAGGCACGGAGGTCAGACTTTCTCCAGTTCACACAGACCTTGTCAGAGAGCACTGGGTTCTTTGAGAAGACCCTGTACCGGGCACTGTGGACACCCACGCTATAAGAGCACCTGTCGGCCAGGCTGGTTACCACAATGATGAGTTCCTTGTCAGCTTTGCTGAGCTGGCCTGTTTCCTTGTTACATATGGCACTGTAGTAAGCAAAGAAGGCTCTGAATTCCAATGGCTGGTGGGACAACACTTAAATACATTTGGTAAAAATCCTGTCTTCTTTTCTATCTCCTCCACGAGCTCTACAATATCAAAAGGCAGGTCCTCTTTGTAGTGAATGGGGCAACGGCTGATGGGTTTGGACTTCTCTTCCTGCTGAGTCTCATAAAGGTGCAAGTTCAGGGTCACCATAGGCAACTTTTCCCAAAACCTATTTGTCACAGGTGAAGAAGAGACATCTGCCTCACAGCGCCGAGGCGGCAAAGCATCGACATGGCGGCACGTGGCGTGGAGGCCAGGCTGCCTTTCCGCGCACCCAGCCCTCTGGGCCTAAAGTTTTTTCTATTACAACCTGTTTTCCTAATTGTCCTGGTGGACACCTGCAAGCCATCCTGGACTCTTTCCTTGGACCCTCATTTATCCAGCACACATTTCTAGTTCCTAATGCCCACTTTCTTTAGGGTCTACAGTGACTGGGCACTGGGAGAGCTTTCCTTTCCAAAGTTACCTGTATTGTCCATTGCATTGGACAAGAGATAAGAGCCTTCAGAGCTTAAACTCAGGCCAGTCACTGAATCTGCATGGCCTCTCATCGTGTAGGTCAGCTTATTTTGGCGCAGGTCCCAGACCTGCAAAACAAAATAAGGCAGCACTCCCAGAAAATCAAATTGTGAACAGCAAAGAAATAGTTATTAAAGAGTCAACTGCCTGGGAAAATTGGTATCCCTTCTTAATCTGCCTCTGGGCCAAGCATTACTTTACCACAAAATATAGGATTTCTACCAAAGAAGAAAAAACTCTTGCCTTTCTAAAACAGAGTCAAAGTTACTAAGTTTGACTAGAAAAATATGAACTAATGAATGTCAAATATTAAGATAAAGTTTAACAAAAAATAACAGAATTTAAAGAGGTTATTTTCAATTCATAACAAAATATATTAGGAATTAAAAAACGAAGTAGCATTTAAAACACAAACTATGATTCTTAGCAACTAAAAATAAGCTATTAGAACTATATAAAAACAAGTAAACAAGTCATTTGAAAAAGGCATTATGATTGCATGTAAAATGTATATAACAAGGTAATACGCAAAAATACAGAGGCTTAAAATTTTTCATTTAACGTCATAACATGTATACAATGGAAAAGCATATTTATTAAAAGAAAAATAAATTGTAGGTTCATTGTTCCCTGAGTAGGAAAGGTACGAGAAACAGTTCAGCTGAAAATAACCTAATGTCAAACAGAAAAAATAAATTGTTCATTAAGTTATGGCTCATAAACATACTGTAACACTATGAGCTCTCATGCTAGCATTCGAAGAGCAGAGTGGAAAGAGTGAGCATTTAGGGTCAGACCCTACCAGTCTCTGCAACTTAAAAGAGTTATGTATCACTGGGCCACTAACCCTCTCTGAGCCTGCTTCTGGTCTATAAGATGCGGACAACATTTACTTCTTATGGCTGTTGTGAGGATTAGAAATAGAATGCCTAGTACACAGCAGGCCCAATAATAATTGGTAACTATCATTAAGCAACTCCTAAAAATACTCTGAAGATCAAATGTAAAAATGTTTATAAAATAATCTATTATTAAGCAAAGAAGGAAAATACAAAACAGTCTATATTTACATAGACTGAAACTATGTAAAAAATATATTAAAGGCAATAGAAATGGTCTGGAATGCCATATGGAAAAGAACAGCAATTTTGTTAAGGTCATTGCTATTATATAAAATTTCATCTAAATTTGATTCCGTATTGCCACATAGTTTTTCTAAATGAAACAATTTTCTGCTGTCCCTTTAAGCAAGGCACCTTCCTCATCTAGAAATGAGTTTGATGTTGTATGTCAAAGCAATACATAAGGCAGACAACTCCACTTTCCCCATCAATAATTCATGTGTGGATGTATGTACACACTTCATATACAATCATTTTTGTGTCAGGATGTTTGTTGCCTCAATAATTAGGGAGGCTTGAAGTGGCTGACATTTTTTTGTTCAAGCTATTGTTCCTCCTCTTCAGAGAAGCCATTGTTGAAATCTTCAGCTTTTTAGGAGAGAATGTAATTCATCATCCCTCACAACACTTGGGCGCTCTTTCCAGACTTTCCTCTTTGAGGCCTGCACACGTTGTTTTGCAGAGCCAGAATGTATCTGGGATTTGCCAAAGAAGAGTGAGTAGGGCACTAATTTAAGCAAAATATTTTGCAGATGTCCTAATCAGGTGTTCAGTGAATGTTTGGGCATCTGACTCGTGGCAGGCGCTGTTGGAGATAAAAGAGATGTTGTCCCTGTTCTCAAGGAGCTAAAAAAGTGATGAGAGGCCTGGACAAGGGGCAATAGCCAAGACAGCAGAGGGATTAACGTTCCCGTGGTACATGAATGGGAGTGAGAAAGGGAAGGTTTCACAGAGAATGAAGCACTTGAGCAGGATATGGAAAAAGAAGGAGATTTTTGTTTGTTTATTTGTTTGCCGCACCATGCAGCTTGTGGGATCTTAGTTCCCTAATCAGGGTTGGAACCTGGGCGCCTGGCAGTGAGAATGCAGAGTCCTAACCACTGGACCGCCAGGGAATTCCCAAGAGGTTGCTGTTTTTTTTGTTTTTTAAAAAAATTTATTTATTTTATTTATTTTTGGCTGCGTTGGGTCCTTGTTGTTGCGCACGGGCTCGTTCTAGCTGTGGTGAGCAGGGGCCACTCTTCGTTGTGGTGAGCGGGCTTCCCATTGCGGTGGCTTCTCTTGTTGTGGAGCGTGGGCGCTAGAGTGCAGACTCAGTAGTTGTGGTGCACAGGCTTAGGTGCTCCGCGGCATGTGGGATCTTCCTGGACCAGGGCTTGAACCCGTGTCCCCTGCATTGGCAGGCGTATTCCTCAACCACTGCACCACCAGGGAAGCCCATAAGAGGTATTTTTTATTTAGACCAAATAGAAGGGTATTCCCAGGCAAAGATAATGCATGAAAGCAGAGAGGCATGAAAAAATTACTGGGTTGTAGGGAACTGGGCAAAGAGAGGCAGCAGACAATGCTTGAGTGATTGGCAGGCAAAGGGCAGCTCATGAAAGGTTTTGAATGACTGGCTTGGACTTGATCTCCCTCACTGGGGAGCCACAGAAGGGTTCAGAGTAGTGGAATGAGTTGGCCAGATTCCAGAAAGATCCTTCTGGCCCAGATAATCGGAAAGGATGAGAGCAGAGGTCGGAAAATCAATGAGGATCTGTTCTATCTCTTTACCTACTACATTAAAAAAAATCATCAACTAAACTCCCATTCTGACTAGAGCTCAGGATTACAAGCAATGCCAAAGAATTGCCAATCAGATCTTCAAGTCATTAAGAAGAAGCACATTTTCTTCTTTTATTCATTTTCCACTGACTCCACAATCCTATGCCCGGGAAGAAAATCCCAAGAGGCTGGCAGGAACAGTATATTTGCTCACAAACATATAGAGAATTTGCTCACTCCAGATTTTAAAAGGGGCTTCCATTCCCTGTTTGCTCCCCCCTTTCTCAGAATAGGCAGTGCTATCTGAGAGACAGAAGCAAACAGAAACCAGGCTCTTCAGGAGTACTTCCTAATGTAGTAAGGCAGTGTAGGCATTTGTCAAGCAAATGCTCAAGGCTGGTAAGCCCCTGACTGCTTAAAGGGTACTTGTTAATTGACTAAAGGCAATTTGATAGAGGCAATTTGCAGGGGACACGGGTTCGAGCCCGGGCCACAACTACTGAAGCCCGCACTCCGCAATGAGAAGCCACCACAATGAGAAGCCTGCGCACCACAACAAAGAGTAGCCTCCGCTTGCCACAACTAGAGAAAGCCCGCATGGAGCAGCGAAGACCCAACGCAGCCAAAAATAAATAAATAAATAAATAAATAAATAAATAAATATTTTTTAAAAAAAGAGTCTTTCTGGGTCCAAGGGCAGTTACTCACTCCTAAGCATGTCAGAACAGGGTGTTGTTAAATAGGGAGAAGATTGAAATTCTACGGTCTCACATCTCTCAAGCACACCCCTTAGTTATACAAGAGCAAAATGAAGTCAAATAGCTATAGCAACCTGATTTCAAATTATTAACTGCTGTCGCCAAAAAACAATCTGGCAACCTGTATCCAAAATGTGAAACATCCTTATATTTGTTAACACATTAATTTTCATCTAGAAATCTATTCTGAGGAAGTAACTAAATATGGAAAAAGTTTCACACACAAATATGTTGGATACAGCAGCATAATTTGTGATAGTGATATATATGAAACAGACTAAATGTTCAGTATATTGATTGCTGCTTACTAAATTATGGAATATTCTAATAATAAAATATCTAGAATATTCTAATATTCTAGATGATGGCAGCTGACACGTGCTGAACACTTACTATGTAACTGCCATGTTGCTAAGAATATTATATTTTTTTACCTCATTTAATCCATGTAACAACTGTATGAGGTAGGCTGATTATTCCCATTTAGAGATAAGAAATGGAAACTCAGAGAGGTTAAATAACTTTCTTAAGATCACATAGCCAGGAATTAAGTGGCAGAATCAGAAAAATGATCCTAAGTTCTGGGGATGTTATGTACATCATGGTGACTAAAGTTAACAATACTGTATTGTATATTTGAAAGTTGCTAAGAAAATAGATCTTAAAAGTTCTTATCACAAGAAAAAATATTCTAACAATGTGAAGTGATGGATGTTAACTAGACTTCTAAAGTTAATCACTTTGTGTTATATACATGTATCAAGTCATTATGCTGTATACTGAAAACTAATACATTATATGTCAATTATAACTCAATAAAACTAGAGAAAAAAAGAAACAGAAAAATGATCCAAACTACAACGCTAAGAAGAAAATAAGATAAGAGTGATGTGATGGAGAGCAACTAGAAGGAGGGCCTAGTTTCATCTAAGAAATCCTCTCTACAGATATGTCTGAGCTGACATTTGAAGACAAGACTAAGTCAGCCATGGCAATATCTAGTGTCGGGGGTTCCAGACAAAGTAGTAGCTATATGTTACTAAGTGAAAAGAGCATCATATAAAATCTTATCTGAACATTAAGACATTTACATACAAAACACTATGGCACAGAAACAGACTGAGAGGAAATAAACTGAAATATCAAGAGTGACTAAATTTGAATGATGAGACTATGAGTGACTTTTTTTCTATTTTCACTTTTTCTAAACTTTCTTCAGTGAACAAATGATCATTTTTACTACTAAAAACATTTAAATTGTAATAAATAATTTAATCTCAATTTTTAATAATTTTATTCCCAATAAAGTTGATTTATTAACTATACATTTAAATGCAATTTTTACATCTCTGCAAAACTTTTAAGGTAAGTAAGTAGGCAAATCAGGAAAGCCTACCCTGATTTTTAGTTTGGAAAATAAGATATACTGTAAACACTGCACATACACGGAGTTCCCAATGCTGACAAGAGAACGTAATGACCCAGAACAGGTACATGATAAGAATGCCCAAGTTTTTAGAATACTGTGTGCATTTCTAATAAAAAAAAGTCCCTGAAAATGAGCACTGGCAGAAAAACTTGAATGTCTGTGGACAGAATAATGACTTTTTAGTTTAGAAAGATAAAGACTACAAGGCTATGATATGATCCAACAACCCCACTCCTGGGCATACATCACGAGAAAACTCTAATTTGAAAAGATACATGCACCCCAATGTTCACAGCAGCACCATTTACAATAGCCAAGACGTGGAAGCAACCTAAATGTCCATCAACAGATGAATGGATAAAGAAAATGTGGTATATTATATAATGGAATATTACTCAGCCATAAAAAGAATGAAATAATGCCATTTGCAGTAACATGGATGGACCTAAATATTATCATACTAAGTGAAGTAAGTCAGAAAGGGAAAGACAAATACCATATGATATATCACTGATGTGTGGAATCTAAAATATGACACAAATGACCTTATTTACAAAACAGACTCACAGACATAGAAAACAAATTTATGGTTACCAAAGGGGAAAGGGAGTTGGGGAGGGATAAATTAGGAGTTTGGGATTAGCAGACATAAACTACTATATGTAAAATAAACAACAAAGGTCCTACTGTATAGCACAGGGAACTATATTCAATACCCTATAATAAACCATAATGTAAAAGAATATGAGAAAGAATATATATGTATAACTGAATCACTTTGCTGTACACCATAAAGTAGCACAACACTGTAAATCAACTATATTTCAATTAAAAAAAAAGGTTACAAGGCTATGATGTAGAGTTATTAATTGCCATACTCATGGGACTATATTTATATATTACTCATATTTGAGATAAATTTGGATTTCAGAACAAAATTGGTATATATCAACAGACAAAGACTGAGATTAGCTATCTGAAAAAAAGCTGATCCTAAGAGAAGGTTTAACATATAACGTGTGTCTGAGAAGACATGGAAAACCTTCAAAACCTAAAAAGAGACTCAGTCCCTTCAGGACTATAGTACAACTGAATATATTTGTTTATAAAACGCCCTGGAACAGTCTACACAAAGAGCCCGGAATAAGCCACACTACTTGTGGTAAGAAGACATTACTGGCACAAGAGTATTAGGCTAGTCTGTCCCCACAGTACACAGGAAAAGATCAAATTCTCATAGTTTAAATTTAAAAAGCCAGTCTCAAAAGGTTACATATTATATGATTCCATTAATATGAAATTCTAGAATAGGAACTATAGGACAAGGAACATTATCTATGGTTGGTAGGGGTTAGGGATGGGCAGAGGGTTTGACACAGAGGAGCATTATGAAGATTTTTGGAGTGATGGAAATTGTTCTGTACTGTTTGTGGTAGTTACATGAATCTGCACAAGCATTAAAATTCATAGAACTGTACACTAAAAAAAGGTTAATTTCAAAGTATGTAAATTTAATAATAACTTAAAAGTATGAAAATTATCATAGCTAGACGACACTAATCCACTTTTATGTGTATTAGAGCCCTCTAGTCATTCTAATGATAGTGGGCCCCCAAACTTCACTCAGGGAAATAATGCATTAGCTATTAAGATGATCTAATTAAGCCCCCACGTTCTGACTGTACATTCTCCAAATAGTTATAGGGTAGAAAAGGGATGTGAAGTTGAATTTTGGAAATGGTGAATTTTGAAGTACTTATGAGACTTCCAAGTGGGGGATGCTGAGTAGCTGGTTGTACACATGGGCCTGGAGCTGAAGATCTGGGTTGAGAACAGACTCATTTAAACAGAAATGACAATTAAAGTCACAGAATTAGATGAGACTTGTCCAGGGAAAGGTATATATAAGAAGAGCACCTAGGAAAGAACCTGGGGGAATAATGACATTTAAAGAATGCATAGAGAGAATAGCTTGTAGAGGTATCTGAGGAAGGATATGCCTGATGGAAGGGGTAGGAAAGCATATTGTTAGAGCCAGTTTAAAAAAAACAAACAAAAAAAGACTAAAAGGATCTACTGGGTTTAGTAACAGAGATCTCTGGTGACCTTGAAGAGAACAGTGTCAATAAAGCAGTGGAGGCAGAAGCCAGACTGCTGAGGAGTGGTCAGGAGATACGGAACTGAGGAATGAAACGGAGATAAGGCATTAAAGACAGTGAGTGTAGGAAATCTTCAGGGGATTTCTCACAGGTATTAAATAAGAGCAGGACTCTGGAACCAAACTCTGCATTTTGAACTGAGGTTTCATCGCTTATTAGCTGTACAGCCTTGGGTTAAGATGTTGTGCCTCTCTTAGCTCAGTTTCTTCGCTGGTAAAACGGCATTAATAGTACTTATTTCATAGGATTGTTGTGAGGCTTAAATGAATTAATAATGTAAAGCTCCAAGAACAATGTCTGACACAGTTAAGTATTAGAGGATAATGGTAACACTATTATTATCATAACCACTATCACCATCTTTCAAGAAGTTTGGCTGTAAAGGGGATGATTGACAGGGCAATAACAAGACAATGTGTAATTGAAGGAAGACTCCTTACCCCACCAAGAGAAGACCTGAGCATAATGAAATGCTAATGAGAAGCAATACAGTTGTTTAAAAATATAGGATCTGGGGGACTTCCCTGGTGGTCCAGTGGCTAAGACTCTGCGCTCCCAATGCAGGGGGCTCGGGTTTGATCCCTGGTTAGGGAACTAGATCACACATGCCGCAACTAAGAGTCTGCGTGCCGCAACTAAAGATCCCGAGTGCTGCAACTAAGACCCGGCACAGCCAAATAAATAAATAAATATTAAAAAAAAAAAAACTATATATATATAGAGAGAATCTGGGAAAATTGATGGCATGAGGTCCCAGAGACAGGAAAAAAAGGTTGAAATCCTTCCATTTAAGGGACTACCTTTAGACAAAAGGACATCCCATCCATAGTAACAGCAAAGGAGGCAAGAAGAGATGGGAATACAGTACAATTTCTAGGTAGAGACAACATAAGTTGAGTATTTACCCAACAGTTACTACTCTCATGACAAAGCAGAAGGTAAGTCAAAGTCTTTGAAATACCTAAGGAAGCCAATAAGTAAAAGCAGACACAAACTGAGTGGCCTCCCCCCACCTCCACACATTTCATATTTACTGGCACTTGCTATGTCCAAAAACTCTGCGAGGTGCTCTAATGAATTTGGCTCATTCAATCCCCATGACAACCCTATGAGATAGATATTATTATTAGCCCTGGTGCACACATGATAAAACAGAGGCTGAAAGAAGTGAAAGAACTAGTGTGAAGTCACAAAAAACTAGAAAATAGTGGAACTGAGAACAGACCCCAAGTCAATTACTTGAAAGCCTGAGCTACACTGTACTGCCTCTAAACACTGTAGTCTACTGCTTCTTTCTCCAACATCATTACCATCTCACATTCTTAGCTATGGACCCCCCAAAACTTCCTTTCCATAGTCTCAAAAAGAAAGACACACTGAGAGATTAGGGTACAGAATCACAAATTGATTTACTGCTATCTCATGAGGCCAATGCAGGTTAAAAAAAAAAAAGTTTCAAATGCCTCTAGGCAGGGAATGCACTCTTCATTTTTCAGAGTTCCCACACAGGGACTTCCCACTTCACATTAACTGCCTACTCCCTAATGGCATTTATATAAGCTGTAATGCAACCCTGACTCAGGAAGTCAATGAAGATAGGACAGAAAGAAAACAAGTTCTAATTTATCTTCCATTTAGTTGGCATAAAGTGCAAAGCTAAGAAGTTTGGAAAGATTTACCTCTGTGAGTGGAGATAGGTGAAAGGTAAATATAAGACAAACATCTAACATACCTTGATATCGTTGTCTATTCCACCAGAAATAATCTGATCACTTGTGTCATTGAAGGTCACAGCTAACACTTGGTAGGTGTTCTGAAATGTCTGGATCGCTGCTTTCTTACGGATGTCCCAAAGCTGAAAAAGAGGACAAGAGAGCCTATAGTAACAGCAATTGCACAGTGCACCCCTAAATCCAAGGACTGTGGAGATGAAAACATCTATAATGGGGACCCTGTTCAGAAACTTGTCTGAATATCCCATTAATATGGTGAGAAGTGACTATAATTTTGCCAACATATCTGAAGGTTGGTGGAACAAATCACTTTGGTTATATTTTCAGTCTCCTTTGTTAAAGTTTGAATAAACATAGTTAATTATCATGCCCTCAGAATGGAAATCTTCACCTTGCTTATTAGTTCATATGTTCTTAGACACCAAGGATATTAGACCAGTGTTTTCGAACTGTAGATCTTAATTCATTAGTGGGCTACAACTTAAGTTTTAAAAATATATATGGAGAGGAGGTTACATCAGTGAAAATGGCAGAGTAGGAAATGCTCAAAGATTATCCCTCTACAAAAGCAGAGAAATACCCAGCAAAAAAACTGTCAGAACCAACTTTATCAGAACTCTAGAAACTAAAGTTTATAGCAACTAGGTGAATACTTATTGAAGATAAAAACCACCTGGGTCCTAGTAAGAGAGTTTTGCAGCATTTTAACTTATCCTGGCTCCATCCCTACTCAGCAATAGTTTTGAAGACAACAGCCTACATTCCTAGTATAGGTTCCTAAGTACCCAAGGAAGAATGGACCTTATTTCTTATTTTCAAAGAATTGTAGGTTTAAATATTAAAAAAAAAAAAAAAAAAAAATTTTTTTTTTTTTTGGACCTGTTTGGTGGCTCCCTGGTGGCTGAGCTCAAAGGGTTTGACTTTATTTTGCCTAACTTGGAACTCTCCCAGGGCAGAGCCAATTGTCCAAAACATTTAAAGACAAATGCATGAGCCTCTGCTGGATGGGGCAAGGGATAACAGCAAATAGGAAAGGCTGGGTAATGACACAGTTTGGAGAATAAGCTTTGAAAAGCTCTGACATATTTTTGGGACTCTAGAAGGCCACTTGCATGCCCATGGCTGGGCACATGCTTAGGAAAGATCTGAGAAGGCCCTAAGCTCTCACCTCTTGCTGACCACAAGCAGGAAGTGAAGGCTAATACAGAATTGTAAACTGCCTGCTTGAGAGGTGATAGCAGGCCCCAACACACCCACAGAGCCAATCTACAAAGACTGGAAGAGTTCTCCCTGCTCCCCCAGGTGTTCAGGGAAATCTCTGCTGAATCGTCAGAGAACCACTAAGCTGATGAAACAGAGATTTCAGTGTCTACACATGACAAAGAACAGTCTATAAAATTAGTTCAGAAAATTCACTAAATAAACAGCTTCAAAAAGGAGCAACAACAGGGACTTCCCTGGTGGTACAGTGGTTAAGAATCCACCTGCCAATGCAGGGAAATGGGTTCAATCCCTGCCTGGGAAGATCTCACATGCTGCGGAGCAACTAAGCCCATGCGCCACAACTGCTGAAGCCCACGTGCCTAGAGCCTGTGCTCTGCAACAACAGAAGTCACCGCAACGAGAAGCCCGCACACCGCAACGAAGACCCAATGCAGCCAAAAATAAAATAAATAAATTTATTAAAAAAAAAAAAAAAAAAAAAGAAGGAGCAACAACAAACTCTGGAGAGAATCTAATTTCCAGAGTTGCCACACTATAATATTCAAATGTTCAGTTTTCAACAAAAAATTATGAGGCATGAAAAGAAGCAAAAAAGTATGGCCCATACAGAAGAAAAAAAAATAGTCTTTCAACAAATGGTGCTGGGACAAGTGGATAACTACATGCAAAAGAATGAAGCTAGACCCTTACCTCACACATGCAAAAATTAACTTGACATGGATCAAAGACCTAAATGTAAAAGCTAAAATCATAAAATTCTTAGAGGGAAACATAGGGGTAAATCTTCATGACCTTGAATTTGGCAATGAATTATTAGATATGACACCAAAAGCACAAGTGACAAAAGAAAACATATAAATTGGACTTCATAAAAATTAAAGACTTTTGTACATTAAAGGATATTTATCAAGAAAATGAGAAGACAACCAACAGTGGGAGAAAATATTTGCAAAACATATATCTGATAAAGGTCTAGTATCCAGAATAAATAAGTCTTATAATTTATAAGATTTATAAATAAATATAAATAATCTTATAATTTAGCATCAAAACCACAAAGAGCCCAATTAATAAATGGGCAAAAGGACCTGAGTAAACATTTCTCTTTAGAAGATATAAGCACATAGAAAGATGCTCAATATCACAAATTATTTGGGAAATGCAAATCAAAACAATAATTAGGTATCACTTCACACTCACTAGGATGGTTATAATTAAAACACATACACAGAAAATAACAAGTATTGGTGAGGATGTGGAGAAATTAGAACCCTTACACATTGCTGTTGGGAATATAAAATGATGTGGCTGCTATGGAAAAGTCTGGACGTTCCTTATTAAACAAAGAGTTATCATATGACTCAGCAGTCCCACTCCTAGATATATACCCAAGAGAAATGAAAACAGGTGTTCAAACAAAAACCTGTACATGAATGTTGTAGCAGCATTGTTGATGATAGGTAAAAAAGTAGAAACAACTCAATATCCATCAACCGAGGAATGGGTAAGCAAAAGATGGTATAGCTATACAGTGGAATATTATTTAGCCATAAAAAGGAATGAAGTACTGATAATGATACAACATGGATGAACCCTGAAACCATACACTGAGTGAAAGAAACCAGACACAAAAGGCCACATACTGTATGATTCTATTTATATGAAATGTCCAGAATAGGCAAATCCATAGAGACAGAAATAGATTAGTAGTTGCCAGGAGCTGGAAGGCAGAGAAAAAGTAGTGACTTGCTTAATGGGTATGGGGATTCTTTTGGGGGATGATGGAAATGTTCTGGTATGGGATTGTGGTGATGGTCACACAACACTGTGAATGTACTAAAAGCCACTGAATTGTACACTTTTTAAAAAGGTTAAAACAGTGGATTTCATGTGAATTTTACCTCAATTAAAAAAATTATGGGAGATATCAGAGAATGTCACATATAGAATGGGTTGGTTCATTCACATATAAGACATACTGAAGGGAATATATATACTAGATCATAGTATAAAATGTATTCCTTAATGTGGGTTGTGATAAAAATATTTAAAAGTTACTGTGCATAAACTATCTAGATGAAGAAACTAAAGCTCAAAGAAGGAAATGACTTGATGAAGAATACCTAGGAAGTCAACAGCAAAATGAGGACTAGATTTTAGTACCGTTTGATTCTATTACGTTAACATTGCATTAATTTAAAAGTACCAAACGTGTGCTCATTCCTTATAATAACTAAAGTAATATATGCTTGTTTAAAAAAATTAACATTTTTTTTTTAGTTCTGTTTTTTTTTTGGCCATCCCTCGCAGCTTGTGGGATCTTAGTTCCCTGACCAGGGATTGCACCCGAGCCCTCGGCAGTGAGAGCGTGGAGTCCTAACCACTGGACCAGCAGGGAGTTCCCAACACTTACTTTTACTGGCGGCTTGATTCATTAATAATAGAAGAGGAAAAAAGATGAAGATTAGGTATAACAACTCTAGATCCTCATACTCCAACTAACCAATTTTTTTCTATTTTTTTTTAAATAATAAACTTACAATACAACATGGGTCTACATTTTTAAAGCATGGATAGTAGGTCCTAAAGATGGTTCAGTAAATGACTGACGGACTTGAGAAGAACCATGAGGAAATGTCTTAAAAGTATGGGTCATTTCATTCAGAAGAGAAAGACTTTGGGGTGACTACGTTCTAGGTTTTAAAGGGTTGTCATAAAGGAAAGAAATCAGCCATGGAATCATAGTAAAGGCCAGGGGTTTAAATTCAATCCTGTGGTAAACAAGTAGAATATGAGTTGTCTCTGTGCCAAGATACCTTTTCTTTCCAATTCTCATGGTTTAGGATGAAAAGTAGTTTCTACTTCATTGATGGAAACATGAACTAAAAAGGTTTAGTGCTACTCAGATCAATGGTCCAAAAAGAGTGCTTCACTCCTCTTCTAGAGACCCAACAGCCAACCCCTGCCCATCAAACTCTCTGGCTATAGAATGAAGTCCAAACCTCTTAGCTTGGAATTCAAGGTCTTGATAATCTAGCTCCCACATCTTACCAGACTTACTACAATCTTTGTCTTAACAAATATTCCCTACTCAGGTCAAATCAATCTTTGTCTTTATCGTAAAAGCTATGGTAGCCACTTAAAGCTTGATTCAAATATTGCAGAATTTTAGTTCCAGACAACCAAAATTTTTAAAAGATTATTTTATTCTGATATATTCACACTTACCAAAAAAACTGTAAACGAGAACATTTTTTGCCTAAATCATTTGAGTTGCTGACCTAATGCCCTGACACTCCTAAATACTTTAGTATATTTAGTGCGCTTGTCCCACAAGATGTTCTCCTACGTAATCTCAATACAACCATCAGAATCAAGAAACTAACACCCATACATTACTACATCCTCAGATCTCATTCAAGTTTCACCACTTGTCCCAATAGGGTCTTTTATTGCAAAAGGATTCAGTTCAGAATCATATGTTGAATTTATTTATTTATTTATTTGTAAATACTTATGTATTTATTTGGCTGTGCCGGGTCTTAGTTGCGGCACGCGGGATCTTTAGTTGCAGCATGTGAACTCTTAGTTGCAGAATGTGGGATCTAGTTCCCTGACCAGGGATCGAACCCGGGCCCCCTGCATTGGGAGCGCACAGTCTTAGCCACTGGACCACCAGGGAAGTCCCCATATGTTAAATTTAGCTGTCATGTTTCTTTAGTCTCTTTCAGCCTGGAAGAGTTTCTTAGACTTTCCTGGAGTTCCATAACCTTGACACTTCACAAAATTACAGGACAGTAATGTTCCTCAATTTGTGTTTGTCTGATGTTTTCTCATGATTAGATTAAAGTTATTTGGGAGGACTATACTGAAGTGATGTTGCATTTTCATTGTATCCTATCGAGTGGCTCACAATTTTCATTTGTCCCATTACTAAAAACATTCAAAAAAATTTTTTTTCTTTTAAATTTTGGCTGCACCACATGGCTTGCAGTATTTCAGTTCCCCGACCAGGGACTGAACCCAGGCCATGGCAGTGAAAGTGCTGAATCCTAACCACTAAACTACCAGGGAACTCCCATAACATTCAATTTGATCATTTAAGAGATTCCTCTGGCAAGCTTTTTTGCATAAGATGTTCTAGGCCCACCTTGTACTTTCCCTGCCCAGACCTGAAATAAGGAGCCCTTTCAGCGGAAAATGGTATTTAAAGGCCAAGACCTATACAGTAGACATGCTCACTGGTTTTGATGTGTTGTTGTTCCTAGACCCTCTAAGTGGACAGTTAAGCAATATATGCATACACAGGTGCACACACATATATCTACAAACACACATTTACATCTAATTTTTTTTCCTACACTTATCTGTTTATATATTGAATGTCATGAGCTCACACTGATACTCTGAATTAGATACTGACAACACAAGATGCATTTTAGTTTTCTCTTTCTGTATTGGTAAATCCTTTCTCTGACAGTGAGAAATCTGCCCCCCATTATACTTATTATATTTACTTATTTGATCAGGCTTCCTGTATGTAACCAATCTCCTACATCCTCTTCCAGCTGTCTCCTGCATGGATGTCCTCTTTCCCTGTTTGAATATGATTCCCATTCTGGGCTGATTCTATGTGAACCCCCTCCTCACCCCATTTGGGTGACCCCTCTGTTTGAACGCCCTCTTCACTCTGCTCTGGCTCTAACACCACTTTCCAGGCTGCCCTTCCTCAGGGACTCCATCCTTGTCTGAGTCTGCTCAGCCTCAGACTCTCTACCTGAATTGCTCCCACCCTGTGTGGGCACCCTCAACTCAGGCTCTGACACCCACACTGTCTCCCCCATACCAATGTGTAGATGACTCTTTGACCCTGCTACGGCACTGATTCTCCATGCTGGGCTCCTCCCTCCGGTTCTGCACACTGGGCCATCTACCTTGTGCTGTGTGGATGCCCTCCTTACCCTACACAGTTTCCATCTCCCTACACTGGATGCGGATACTCCTGCATCCGGTGTGGATGCTCTCCTTTCATCTCACTTGGGTTCTGACACGCCACTCTGGGACACTTTGGCCTATCCCCACCTCTAACCCAAACACCTTTCCTGCTTCGGTCTATGTAATGGTACCAGGACTTGAATTGTTAGTAAAGGGAATAACATATATGATTTCACTTAATTGCTTCATTAGAAGAAAGAATGGATTGCTGAAAATGGTTTGAAAAGACTGGTATGGACAATGCTGAGGATACCACTTCTAGACTGAAAAATACAAGAGTTACTGAAACCTTTGTTTTCTGTTGAGAACTCTGACAAATAAGAAACATGACATATTCCTTGTTAGATAAGCACAAGTTATTAAACTCCTATACTTATAAACCTAGCAACAGAAAGCAACAATAAAGCATTCCAACTTGGCAAGTAACTAAAAGGCATATGTAAAAGGCTGTTCAATGAAGCAGTAATTATATAAATAATATATTGAAATTAAAAATAAAGAACTGGTTAAAAAAGTCACTTTAAGTAATGTGATATATTGCACATTTAAGAAATACTGCCTTGAAAATAAATACTGCCTTGAGTGTGATTATTTCAAATCATGTTTAATTAAGGGAGAAGAGAAGCAAGAAACTTAAAGAAGGAAAGAGTAGAAAAGAAAAGACATATACAATGGAAGGCAGGAGAAAAAGAAAAAGCTAAGGAGAGATGGAAAGATAAATATGAGCACAGAGACAAAGACAAGATGAAACAGAGTCAGAGAAAAGGTAAAAGAAGAAAACGTGAAACTAAACAAGAATAAGTTCCTAAGGACTTCCCTGGTGGTCCAGTGGTTAAGACTCCACGCTCCCAATGCAGGGGGCCCACGTTTGATCCCTGGTCAGGGAACTGGATCCTGCATGCCGCAACAAAGATCCCACGTGCCGCAACTAAGACCCAGCACAGCCCAAAAAAATAAATAAATAAATAAAAGAATAAGTTCCTAGATGGTTACCATAGCAAGCCCTCAATAAATGTTTGTTAACAAAATTCATTAGGGCACTCTTATCTCTGCCTTTTGAAATGCCAATTAGCAAATCAGCTACTGTTAGGTCTCTCCAACTATAGTATACCTACATTAAGACCTCTGGGAATTTCATGTGAAACTTGTGAAATCTGAACAAGATCGAGGGATCATAGCAATGTCACCTTTTATAGTTATGAGACAAGTTAACATTGCTGGAAACTGGGTGAAGAGTAAATGGGATCTCTGTATTATCTCTTAGAACAGCATGAGAATCTATAATTCTCTCAACAAAAAGGAAAATACACCTATTAAAAAACAAAAACAAAACAAAACAAAAAGACCTCTGGGAATTATTCCTAAGCCACAGACTCTCTTCTTAGCCAAGCATCAAGGGGCCCAAGTGATTGTTTATTACAAAACCATTTAGTAGAAAACATCTCAAAGCAGATAATCCAGTAGGTCAGTGTCACCACCTTTAATTATAAAAAAAAGCAAATTCATTTAAAAAAGCAACAAACAATCACAAGTTCAGTGTGATTTCTCAGATGTACTCCTTTGAAATCCCTCCCTGTTTAATCATAAAAAAAAAAAATCCAGAGTCAAAAACTAGTGCCAAAGAAAGAATAAAATGGTACTACAAAGCAGTGTGTCCTGTGTGCCCCTGAAATAAGTTACATTTCTAGGCCTCATTTTCCTCATTTGTAAAGTGAGGATGCTGGAGGAGATCAGTGGCTCCCAAAATGTCATACCTGCTACATCAAACCACTTGAGGAACACATTTAACATTCTGATTCTTAAAAACACAATACCATTGACATTAGCATCCAAAAAGAGAAATACTTAGGTGTAAATGTAACAAAATCTGTACACCATCTCTATATGGAAAACTTAAAAACTCTAATGAATGAAATCAAAGTAGAACAAAATAAATGGAGTGATATTCCATGTTCATGGGTAGGAAGACTCAGCATTGTCAAGATGTCAGCTCTTCCCAATTTGATCTACAGATCAATCATACTGATCAATGCAATGTCAACCAAAATTCCAGCAAGTTACTTCATGGAAGTCAACAAATTGGAGTTTATCTGGAAAGGCAAAAGACCCTAACTTGCCAATACAATATTGTACAGCAAAGTTGGAGGACTGACACTACCCAACTTCAGGATTTACTGTAAAGCTAGTAATCAAGACAGTGTGATATTGGCAAAAGAACTGACAAATAGATCAATGGAAGAGAATAAAAAGCCTAGAAATAGACCCCCATAAATACAGTCAATTGATCTTTGACAAAGGAGCAAAGGCAATACAATGGAGCAAAGACAGTTTCTTCAACAAATGGTGCTGGAACAACTGTATGTCCACATGTTAAAAAAAAAATGAATATTTTTTTGCACCTTTCACAAAAATTAACTCAAAATGGATCACAAACTTAAATGTAAAATATTAAACTCCTAGAAAGTAACACAGAAGAAAACTTAGGTGATCTAGGGTATGGTGATGACTTTTAGATATAACACCAAAGGCACAATCCATGAAAGAAATCATTGATAAGCTGAACTTCATTAACATTAAAAACTTCTCTGTGAAAGAAAATGTCAAGAAAATTAGAGGACAAGCTACAGACTGTTGAGAAAATACTTGCAAGACACACATCTGTTAAAGGACTATTATCCAAAACACAGTACAAAGAACTCTTAAATTCAACAATAACAAACACGGACTTCTCTGGTGGTGCAGTGGTTAAGAATCCGCCTGCCAACGCAGGGGACACAGGTTCGAGCCCTGGTCTGGGAAGATCCCACATGCCGTGAAGCAACTAAGCCCGTGCGCCACAACTACTGATCCTGCGCTCTAGAGCCCATGAGCCACAACTACTGAGCCTGCATACCACAACTACTGAAGCCTGCATGCCTAGAGCCTGTGCTCTACAACAAGAGAAGCCAATGCAATGAGAAGCCCGCGCACCGCAACGAAGAGTAGCCCCCGCTCGCCGTAACTAGAGAAGGCCCGCACACAGCAATGAAGACCCAATGCAGCCAAAAATAAATAAATAAATAAGTAAATTTATTAAAAAAACAAAACAATAACAAACAACCAGATCAAAAATTGAGCTAAAGAACTTAACAGATACCTCACCAAAGTACACAGATGGCAAATAAGCATACGCAAAGATGCTCAACATTGTGTTACCAGAGGAGGAGGATAGAGGAAGTGGGAATTGGAGGAAGGTGGTCAAAAAGTACAAACTTGGGACTTCCCTGGTGATGCAGTGGTTAAGAATCTGCCTGCCAATGCAGGGGACACGGGTTTGAACCCTGGTCTGGGAAGATCCCACATGCCGCAGAGCAACTAAGCCCGTGTGCCACAACTACTGAGCCTGAGCTCTAGAGCCCTTGAGCCACAACTACTGAGCCTGAGTGCCACAACTGCTGAGCCCGTGTGCAACAACTACTGAAGCCTGAGCGCCTAGAGCCCGTGCTCCGCAGCAAGAGAAGCCACCACAATGAGAAGTCGCACACTGCAACGAAGAGTAGCCCCTGCTCGCCACAACTAGAGAAAGCCAGCGTGCAGCAACGAAGACCCAACACAGCCAAAAATAAATAATAAATAAATTAGAAAAAAAAAGTATAAACTTCTAGTTATAAGATAAATAAGTACTAGGGATGTAATGTACAATATGATGACTATAGCTAACAGTGCTATATGATATACAGAAAAGTTGTTAAGACAGTATATCTTAAGAGTTCTCATCACAAGAAAAAAATTTTTCTTTTTTTTTCCTTTTTGTTGTATCTACATGAGAAGATGGATGTTGGTCAAACCTACTGTGGTAATCATTTCACAATATATGTAAATCGAACCATCTTGCTGCATGCCTTAAATTTGTAGTGATGTATGTCAATTATTCTCAATAAAACCGGAAAAAAGAAGATGTTCTACATCATATATCATTGGGAAAATGCAAAGTAAAATGAACGTAAGATACTACTACACACCTATTAGAAAGGCCAAAATCTGAAACACTGACAACACCAAATGCTGACAAGGATGGGGAACAAAGGAACGCTCATTCATTGCTGGTAGGAAGACAAAATGGTGCAGCCACCTTGGAAGACAGTTTGGCAGTTTCTTACAAAACCTCTACTGCACAATCCAGCAATTGTGCTCCTCAGTATTTACCCAAAGAGTTAAAAACTTAGGTCCACACAAAAACCTACACACAGATGTTTAGAGCAGCTTTATTCATAATTGCCAAAACTTGGAAGCAACCAAGATGTGCTTCAGTAGGTGAATGGATAAATAAACTGTGGTACATCCAACAATGGAATATTATTCAGCACTGGAAAGAAATGAACTATTAAGCCATGAAAAAACATGGATGAATCTTAAATGCATATTACTAGGTGAAAGAAGCCAATCTGAAAAGGTTATACACTTTATGATTCTACCTATATGACATTCTGGAAAAGGCAAAACTAAGGAGACAGCAAAAAGATCAGTGGTTCCCTGGGGTTGAGAGGAATGAATAGGTGGAACATAAAGGATTTTTAGGGCAGTTGAAATACTCTGTATGATACCATAGTGCCAGATACATGTCATTACACATCTGTCCAAACCCACAGAATGTACACCACTAAAAGCGAACCCTAATGTAAACTATGGACTTTGAGTGATAATGACATGTCAATGTAGGTTCATCAGTTGTAACAAAGGTACCACTCTGGTGGGGGAAGCTATCCATGGTGGGGGCAGTGGTTATACGGGAAATCTCTGTACCTTCCCCTCAGTTTTGCAGTGAACCTAAAACTGCTCTAAAAAAATAAAGTCTTGGGACTTCCCTGGTGGCGCAGTGGTTAAGAATCTGCCTGCCAATGCAGGGGACACGGGTTTGAGCCCTGGTCCGGGAGGATCCCACATGCCGTGGAGCAACTAAGCCCATGCACCACAACTACTGAGGCTGAGCTCTAGAGCCCATAAACCACAACTACTGAGCCCGCATGCCACAACTACTGAAGCCCACACACCTAGAACCCGTGCTTCGCAACAAGAGAAGCCACCGCAATGAGAAGCCCGCGCACTGCAATGAAGAGTAGCCCCTGCTACCCGCAACTAGAGAAAGCCCACCCGCAGCAACAAATACCCAATAATAATATTAAAAAAAAATCCCCTTCCAGACCTACTAAACCAGAATCTGGGTATTTTTAGCAGGTTCTTCACGTAATTCTGATATGCATACAGGTCGGAAATCATTGGACTAAATGACTTTTATTTAATACCCCATCCTGTTATTAAAACCACATACTGTATAGTCAGTATGTAAAACCTTTTTATTATACTGACTATAATTACAGAACAGTATTGTAAGACACGTATATTATTGTCAGTGTTCTAAAGATTGATAAGCTGAGGGTCAGAAAAGTGAACTGCCTATGGTCACACAATTAAGTAAACAGCTAGGTCAAGAATCCAATTATTCTTGGATGGTGGTCCATTTTATTCCAAGTCACAATGGTTCAACACGGTTGTAATATTATTCTGTAGGATACCTAAAAAAAGAAAAAAACCCTCAACTGCTTATTATTTTAAACGTATTTTAAATAATGTGTTTTGGGAAATGTCTGATGAAACTAAGTCGTGGAGAGGAGGGTAAAGCACAGGTGGGAAGACAAGTTAAGGTTCACATTATGTCACCTCAGAAACCCTCAACACACAGACAGACAACACCCACCTTAACTGTACCGTCGTCACTGCCAGTGCAGACAAGCTGGGGACCCCTCCTGGCCGGATAACAGGAATTCACAAAGGAAGTGTGCCCCTTCAGTCTTTTAACCCTCTCGCCTGTTTCACTATCCCACACTGCCACAGTTTTATCTGTGGATGCTGAGAAGAGCATACTAGAAGGTAAGAGAGGAAGAACAAAAAAATAAGTGAAGACAAGGAATAGCAATCTATCTTCCCCACTTGCCAAAACGTGCCAAAGTCTTCAAGATCACTAACATGTTGTGCTCTGACAGCTTGGCACCTGATGCTGGAATGCCTCACCTTCCATAACAAAATCCTAATCATGCTCTAGACCCAGTTGTAAGGTCTACCCTACGAAATGTAAAAAAAAATTTCCCTCTGTCAGTCCCCACGTTATACATCTAATACAGCAGTCTTCTCAATCTTTCCTTCCTTTTTGATATACAACACTTTACACATCCTTCCACTTGGAAATGTTTAATCCCTCCCTGCTGCAGAGGTGAGACAACTGTAGCAATTCCTGACCCAATGGCTTGGTAACTCTCTTTCTCTAAAACTCAAAGCTTTTGTCTCTGAGGATGATTTCTAGGTTATGATTGAATTTATAATGCTTTCTTTACTCAAATAGGAAAAATGTATACAAGGCTATGCACCCAGTTGTTCAGGGAACCCTAAAATTTTTAGAGGTCAGAGCTGTAAAACAATAAATGTTTACTGAAATACCGAATGGGATTAACTTTGTATAACCACATTTTTATATTATCTGTAGTTATTCTAAAGTTATGCAATTGTTAAAATATTTTCAATAAATAGTATGTTATAGTAAACAGATATGACAGGTGAATAACGTTAAGGGTAAAAAGCAGCAGACAAGATTGTACAAGTAGTTCTTTTTTTTTAAATTTGGCTGTGCTGCATGGCTTGTGGGATCTTAGTTTCCCGACCAGGACTGAACCCAGGCCATGGCAGTGAAAGCACTGAGTCCTAACCACTGGACCGCCAGGGAACTCCCACAAGTAGTTCTAATATATACATAAAAACAAACTGTTTTGAATAGGAAAAAGGCTTGAGAAAAACATATCATAATATTAACAGTGATTATCTTTGGAGTGGTAAAAACGTGGGCTATTTGGTCATTTTCCTGCTTTTTTTCGGAGTTTTCTTGAAATAGATTATTTTATTATTACTTTTATAATAAAAATCGCTAATTTCTATATATATAAATTACATTTTATGTCTTAAAATTTTTTTTTTCTGGGATGTTGATATGTTAGATAGAGGTGATGTGTTTACAAATGCATACATGGAACAATAAACACCTTACTTGGGTTACAGCGATAGGATAATAAAGTGGTTGTCCAAAACGCAGTTTCTTGTTTAAACATCTTTATTGGAGTATAATTCCTTTACAATGGTGTGTTAGTTTCTGCTGTATAACAAAGTGAATAAGCTATACATAAACATATATCCCCATATCTCCTCCCTCTTGCGTCTCCCTCCCACCCTCCCTATCCCACTCCTCTAGGTGGTCACAGAGCACCCAGCTGATCTCCCTGTGCTATGCGGCTGCTTCCCACTAGCTATCTATTTTACATTTGGTAGCGTATATACGTCCATGCCACTCTCTCACTTCGTCCCAGCTTACCCTTCCTCTTCCCCGTGTCTTCAAGTCCATAAAATGAAGTAGTTTTTGACAGCACAGTCTCCTGAGACAAAACTCAGGGATGAAATGTGAAAGGATGCCAAGAAGAATTACTATAAGAAGCAGCTGTCACCCACTATGCAGAATACTCACCTGCCGTCTGTGTTATAATGCAGTTCCATCACTGCTCCACTGTGTCCCTTCAATGTAGCATAGTTATCGCAGTCACCATAGACATTCCACAACACTGTTAGGGGGACAGGGGTTCTGTGAGCATTACTAGGCAAAAGAAAACTCATTATTGGCCATGGAAAGGGTACTTATGAATTCACTAGAACAACAGTTTTGAAATTATACTCCTTTGGAACACTATTAGTTCTATTAGCTAGATCAATTTTCTTTACATTAAAACAAAAATAATGCAATATTTTCACATTTCATAAAATAAAAACATTTTAGTTAATGGCTATAATTTTTTAAATCTTAAGTGTTTCTCCTGTACTTTTAAAAAGTTGGCACTCACAGCTACTGTCTGCTATGAGTAGAAGCAGACTGCAAAATGATGGTACTTACAGAAAACTTTGGAAGCTGCAACTGACTTGAAGGTCCCAGGAGAATGACTTTATACTACATTCACTCATTGCAAATGTACTAAATACCTGTGCCAGGTGCTGGGGTAAAATAAGGTAAATGAATAGACACAGTTCCAATCCTTAGGGAGCTTGGTCCAGCACAGAGTGAAGTTCGATGAGTGTTATTAAGGAACACTCTATACATAATGAGGTATTTAGAGTTATTTTCCTGCTGATAAAACTGTTTCTAGTTTGTTCAATGAAATTAAGCAAATCAGTAGCTCAAGCACATTCTGCAAAGATCATTAAGCCTTCCAAAGACTTGGCCACTAATAAATTTAAGGAACACAGAACTAGAACACCAAAATCAAAACAGACATCATCCACCCTGAGGCACAGTTATAAGCAAGGAGCCAAAAGACTCTTCTTGACTAGTAGCTGAGAATCGGGTAGCAGATCCTATTGATGGACAGGTAGATTATCCAAGTGAGTTGCCACGTCAGGATTCCCTCCTTCCTTTCCAAGTGCTAAGATTCTGAGGGAATGGATCAAGAGGAGAGCCTCAATATCTTTGGGAAAAAGTTATCTCTCTCCTCTTTACTCCCATTAGCCTGTTAAGCCTAGATCTCCAGTCTTGCTAAATCAGACCGAGATTTGCCTCCATGAGGACGATGTTCTCAAACTAGAGCGACTCACTTTCCAACTGGTAACATAATTCCTTCTGTATTTACCACATGGACCCTGAGTTCTACACCCCACATCATTCAGCATTTTCATGACCCTATTTTAGCATATTAGCCACATAGTTTGTTATGTGACCAACTTAGACTTATACTCTCTATGGCACTGAAGGTTTTAAAAAGTAATCACTATTTGGCAGAGAGCAATTACTCCAGATTCAAAAACTATGCCTTACATATCAGTCGGTCAAATCCTGCAGATGCTAAGGTGGATCCATTGGGGTGAAACTTGCAGCAATACACTTCCCCTTCATGTCCTGAGAGAAGCATGATTGGGGCTTGAAGGGAGGAACATCTTGGAGGCCCCTAAACAAGAGAGAAGGACAGAGTAGTCACTACATATAGGCAAAGGAGACTGAAAGGTCGGGGAATGGGGAGTATAAGGAAAAGACAAGGGAAACTGATTGAGTGTATTTCTCCTGATTTAGAGAATGGTAACTCTTCTCACATAACTTATGTCTCCAATTTGATACTCTCCTGCTGAAGTTTCCAGTGTCTATCTGTTATACAAACTCTCTTCCTCCCTCA
Organism: Balaenoptera borealis; assembly: GCF_965194805.1. Classification (NCBI taxonomy): domain Eukaryota; kingdom Metazoa; phylum Chordata; class Mammalia; order Artiodactyla; family Balaenopteridae; genus Balaenoptera; species Balaenoptera borealis. The sequence continues at coordinate 169,477,744 of NC_138860.1, read as the reverse complement.
CTGTGCTCCCATCCCATACCCAACATTTATTTATTTATTTATTTATAAAATTCAAGCGCTCACTTGCCTGCTTGCCTCCTTTCAAGTTTGACCTCATTTCTTAGGCTGAGTGCCCATATTTTTGTCTTATTGTCCGACATCATTTTTTAAAAATTAATTATTTATTTTTGGCAGTGTTGGGACTTCGTTGCTGTGCGCGGGCTTTCTCTAGTTGCGGTGAGTGGGGGCTACTTTTCGTTGTGGTGAGCGGCTTCTCATTGCAGTGGCTTCTCTTGTTGGGGAGCATGGGCTCTAGGCACGCGGGCTCAGTAGTTGTGGCTTGTGGGCTCTAGAGCGCAGGCTCAGCAGTTGTGGCGCGTACGCTTAGTTGCTCCGCAGCAGGTGGGATCTTCCCAGACCAGGGCTCAAACCCGTGTCCCCTGCATTGGCAGGCAGATTCTCAACCACTGCACCACCAGGGAAGTCTATACCCAACTTTTAACTGCTCAAACACATTAAACTAATTTCTGCCTCAGGATCCTTTACACTTGTTGTTGCCCCTGACAGGAACCCCCTTCCCCTAGATCTTCCTATGTGTGGCTCCTTTCAAATGTTTCCTCTTCAGAAAATCTTTCCCGGAACACTCAAGCTCAAGCAGCACCCTATCTCCCTTCTGCATTCTATCAACCCTACTGTATTCTCTCACAGCACCTATCACTATCTGAAATTACCTTCCTTATGTGTTTGTTTACATTTTGTTTCCCCTGCCCTGCCACTAGAAAAGCTCTGTGAGTGCAGGAACCCTACCAGTGTAATTCTACACTGTTTTCCCAGTTTCTAGTTTGATGAATGAATGATTGAACTAAGTTTTCCCAAAACCCTGCAGGGTACAGTTATTAAGCAAAGTAGTTTTGATTATGGTCTTGGACATTAAGCCTAGGCTTGGGCAATTCAAAGAAAACTGGGCTGATATTCTTACTTGTCAGACAGAAGAACAAGTACACTATTAATAATCCCCAAATCTCTTCAGTTTTCCAGCTTACTCATTTGCTCAAAAAATACTATGTGCCAGGCACTGTTCTACGCACTGAGAAAACAGTACTGAACAAAATAAACAATGGAGCTTGTGTTCTAGTGGGAAGGAGGGACAGAAAGGAGGGAGGGAAGGCAGAAACAAGTAAAACATATAGATGGTGGTATGTGCTATGGAGAAAAACAAAGCAGCAATGTGGGTTAGTGAGCACAGGGTATTGCAATTTAAAATAGGCTGGTCAGGAAAGCCTTCACGGAAAAAGTGATACTTGAGCAGAGATTGGGAGGAGTTGAGTGTGTAAACCATGTGGACATTTGGAAGAAGAGTAAATCCTTAGGGGGAGCAGCAAATGCAAAGGCTTTGTGGCAGGACCATGGAAGCCAGTGTGCCTAGAGCAGGGTGAGCAATGGAAAATTGGTAGTTCAGAGAGGTCAAGGGAAAGAGGGCAAAAGATTGTCAGGATTTTAGTTTTACTCTGAGTGAAGTGAAAAGCCATGGAAAGTTTTCAGCAGGGGATAACACGATCTGATGTTTAGAAGGATTCCTCTGGCTGCTGGATTGAGAACAGACTGAGCATCCGTGAACAGAAACAGGAATATACCATTAGGACCCTACAGCAATAATGCCAGATGAGATAATGATGGTTTAGACCAAGAGCTAGTGATGGACCTGGCAGAAGTAGTAGCAAGTCTGGATATATTTTGAGGACAGTGCCAGCAGGATTTACTGACCAGATGGTTGAGGAGTTGGGGAGGGGGGTACATATATTTCTTCAGCTGAGCCTAACAGGACCGAGGGAGAGGTGTGATCACCACCTCTATCGTACAAGAAATGTAGTTAAGAGCATGGATTCTGAATTTAAAATCTGTTCCTATCAGTTACTAGATAAGTTTGTTTCCCCATCTACAAAATAGGATAATAACAATTCCTAACTCTCAGGCAGTTACCAAGATTAATGGAGTTTTCATATACAAAGAAAGCACTTAGTACAAGAGCTCAATGGATGGTAACTATTCCACGGTTGTTACTAATACTAGTGCGGAGAAACAGAGAGAAAAGCAAGTTGCCGCAAGTCCCAAAGCGAGCCAGTATCCTTCATTTCCTTCCTTCCTTCCCGCATTCATTCATCCATCCACTCTTCCAACTTCCCTGAACGTTTATTCTATGCCGGATCCATGGAACATTTAAGATTCCAAAGCCCCGGTCCCGGTTTTGAGCTCAAGGTCCTTAAGCCTAATTCTAACGCCTCCTCACAGAGCGGTCGAGATGCCGCAAACGGGCGTCAAACGGGGAAACATATGGAGCATCGCAGAGTGTCGGCCGCTCTTACAGTGCTTTTCTGCTTCAACTCCAGGGTGACAGAGTCCCGTTCCGTCCCCGCAGTGTGGGGAAAGGGCCGGTGCGGGATCACCAGGTGCAGCCCTGAGGAGAGAGGAAGAGCTGAGGGCCGAAGGCCGCCTGCTCCCTTACTCACCGCTTGCAGCAAAGCTCCCGGCGCCGCCTGCTGCTGCCCGGCTCCGGGGCCCGACCCCGCCGCTCCCAATAGCAATTCATGCCGCGGCCGCTTGACTGGGACCAGCGGCAACTCTGGGCCCTTTCGCTTCTGCTGTTCTATCATGGCGGCAGCCACTCTCCTTAAGCCGCCACTGACCGCGCGGACACCCTCAGGCACCACACGATTGGCTCCAACTTAGTCTTCCCCCGGAACTTCCGGCTTGGAGAAACCAATCAGCTTCCAATACTCCCCTCTGCACCGCCCCCTGGGGACTCTCCTGTTATTGGTCAGTTCTTTCTGCCCTTACGAGAGTACTATTCCAGGATTGGTGAATGGAGCTGGAGTCCCACCTAGGCGCGCTGTGTCCTGTGGGTGGAAGCTCGCTGACTGGGTTTCGGTGTTTCGCGCAATGCTGCGGTGTGGAGACCGGACGCTGACACCGAGTAAGTGTAAGGAAGATTGGGGGTGGGGGCAGTGGAATCTGGAGGCGGCGCCTCCGTTATGTCTGAGACTGGCCCTTCTCCGCTGCAGGTTTGATTGCAAGGGGCAGAGGGGGGCCCCGAGTTCCTAGCTCTGGTGTGTAGTAGCCTGGGTTCCCTTTCTAGGGCTGGAGCAGAGCTTTGGGGTCTCTGCGCCTGCCTGGGGCCCTCGACGACTGACTTCTTCAACAAGAGCCTTCCGTGTCGAGCCCTGTGCCAGGCGCTCCCAGGGAGAAGAGGCCTGTCTCCCAGCTTCCACTAGGGTCCTCTCTGACTGAGGAGGCCGACTTGTTTCTGCCATGATTCTGCAGCCTTTTTTTTAGCGCCTGCTCAGTGCTCCTGAGAGAGACGGAGATGAAGGAAATGTCCGACTCTCGGCTTCCACAGCACAGTCGTGTTGAGAAATTCGGATTCATACTTGTGAACTAGGCCTTCTCCTTAATCGTGCAACTGATATTTATTGTGCAAAGCACTGGGGAGACATTGTGAACCAAACATGGTCCCTGACTTCAGGGCTGTTAGTCCGGTGGGGAAAACAGATGCTCACCAATGATCTCACTAAGAAATGCAAAGTAAGTGCTGCCTACGAGAGGAAGCTGGTGTTATGAGTGCCTGGAATAAGCAGGAAGGCTTCTCTAAGGAAAAGGTGCCTGAACTGATACCTGAAGGAACAGTTCTAATTAGTTGGGTGAAGAGAGGAAGGCAGCATATTCCATACAGAACAGCATGTGCAGAGGTCCTGTGGCAAATGTGAAGAAAGTGACTAACAGGCACAAAGAGGCCAGTGTGACCAGGACAAAGAGAACGGAGGGGTGTGTGGTACAAGATGAAGCTGGAGGCGGGCAGAGGCCAGACTTTGTAGCTTTTGCTTTAAGACTGATGGGAAATCACTGAGGGTTTTTTTTTTGCAGGTGGTGGGGTGGGGGAGGCAGCTTGATCCCTCAGGCCTTAGTAGTGTGAACAGATTGGAGGGGAGATAGATGCAGATAGACCACTTTGGTGAGAGTTGTTGGCAGTGAAGACTGGGGTATTGGAGGAACTGAGAGCTAGATATTTCCTAGACTCCTCTGCACCTAAGATGAGAATTGAATTTGGAAGTGAGAGGAGGAGGAGGGTGAGAGGCATAACGTTTTGCTGGCAAATACCATAGCAGAGGCAGTGAGTTTCTTAGTCGTCAGCTTTTTGGTTTCGTGACTTTCTGCAATGATAGCCATGACTTTCTTGATCATGGCAAAGACTGTTGTTTTGTGGGTCAGGAGGTGTTCCTGGGAAGTTCTACCAGTACTTCCTATAGCCCTTGCAGTAATTTTGTAAGTCACATAATACCTGGCAATAAATCCCTTTCTGTTTAACCTAGCTAGAATGTGTTCCAATATCTGCAACTGTACTCCATCAGGGTAGGGGTACTGCCAGTTAGGTGAGCTATAAAGACAGAGTTAAAGGGAAGTTAAGTTATTGTTTGAATGATGGACTATGGAATCTAAGCTGGATAGAGAGGAAAGTGAAGAAAAAAAGAGGGCTGATAGATTGGAAGAAAATAGAGGTCAGTAGATCAGGATTCTGATGAGGTCAATGAACAGTATTCTCTGCTAGAGGACTTCTGTTTATCCTTAAAGGCCTACACAGTTGTCACCTTTTAAACTTCCTTGCTTCCCTCAGGCCCTTCTTCTCTTTCTTGTTTTCTTAATACTTTGAACCTAATCACTAGCACTGATCATACTGTATTGTAATTGGTCACCATTATCCTTACACGACTAGGAAGCCTTTGATGACAGGGACTGTGTTGAAAAGAATGGTTTAGTGGCAAGTGTGTGTGGCTCTTGGAACGGCCTAAGATTTATCTCTTTCTAGCTGTGAATTTTCGACAAGTTACTTCATTCCTTTAAAACAGAGATACCTGTTTTGTAGAGTTGTTTTAAGGATTGAAAGGAGGTTTACGGGGACTTCCCTGGTGGTCCAGCGGTTAAGACTCCGTGCTGCCAATGCAGGGGGCCTGGGTTCAATTCCTCGTCAGGGAACTAGATCTCGCATGCTGCAACTAAGAGCCCTCATCCTGCAACGAAAATGCCGTGTGCTGCAACTAAGACCCGGCACAGCCAAATAAATAAATAAATAAATATTTAAAAAAAAAAAAAAAAAGAAAGAAAGGAGGTTTATGAAGTGCCTAGCACAGAGCCTGACATATAAATATCAATAAAGGTGCTGAACTGATAAATTAACTAACAATTTAAAATAGAGTAAAATTAAGTACTTCAGTATTTCAGTAGACAGTTACAAATTTCTGTGTGCTCTATACTGTGGTAAGCACTGGAGATTTGAAGGATATGATGGAGTGCAAGACAAGGGCACGCTTGGAACAATTTCACAATCCATAAAGGAAAGAAAAAATATTCGTAAATAGGATTTGAATCCCATCTCCATCATTCATAGTTTTGTAATCTTGAACAAGGTAACTTAGCTTCTCCTGTGTCTTAGTTTCTTCATCTGTAAAATACCTTAACAAACAAAATGATAATTGCCTATCTTGTAGGGAGGTCAAAAAGGGAATTAACTTAGTTAAGACAAGTAAAGCTTCTAGGTTAAAGGCAAATAGGAAGCACTCAAGTATTAGCTATTATTATTAGAAGACTTGGAAGGGACCTTAGGGATTGTTGACTGAACAATCAATCAATTGTTGACTGGTCCTGGGGTCCAGTACCAAAATGGCTAACTGTGAGCAGCCCTTGTCAAGACATTTGACCTCTGTTAGCCTCATTTTCAATTAAATAAGAGTAATGGACTGAATGACCTTAATAATTGCTTTCAGCTTTCACTTTTTAGGAGTCCATTTTTGTTTTTCCTTGCTTCTTGCTATTTTTCCTCTTTCCTGCCTTCGACCATTTTGTCAACAGATCCATGACCAGAGTGCAAAATGGAAAAAGCATCTGTCTAAGATAGTTACTCTAGAAATTTGATGGGAAGGAGGAGGATTGGGCACCAGTTTGATATTTGAAAGTCTCCCATCTTCTGACTTACCCAGCGAATTGTGTGGAACTCAGTTCCTTCTCCTACATTCTTTAGACCAGAATGCTTTCTTCCTTCTTTCTCTACCTGTGTTTCCCACATAGTAAGGCTCTATTCACTCATTCAAGAAAACTTTGAGTACCTACTGTATACAGGCACTGGGAAGACAAAATCAAATGAGAAATGGTCCTTGGTTACATGTTTGAATGAATAAATCCAGACCCTGCTCATCCTACCCTCCAGGAATAATGCCCTTCTAATTACTCCTTATTGGAATCTCTAATTTGGGACCTGATTAGTGTTAGAACTATATACTACTCTTCAGGGACTTCCCTGGTGGTCCAGTGGTTAAGACTCCTCACTCCCAATGCAGGGGGTCCAAGTTCGATCCCTGGTCAGGGAACTAGATCCTGCATGCCGCAACTAAAGATCCTGCATGCTGCAACGAAGATCCTGTGTGCCGCAACTAAGACCCGGTGCAGCCAAATAAATTAAAAAAAAAAAAAAGAACTACATACTCTTCAAAATTTAGATGTGGACTGTGAATTCTTTTTGAGGCAGTGTGGAATAGTGTTTGAGAATGAAGACTCTGTCATTATTCTGTCTTTGATGTGTCCCAGTATTTTGACTTATCGGTTGATTCGCCTCAATTCTTATACATAACTTAAAAATAAATTAAAATCACTTTAACTCTCAGAGGTCTATCTAATTGGTACTGTTAAGTAACAACAGTAAATCTAAATCTTAAACTTAAAAACAACAACAAAAATCTTGGCCAGATCAGTGAGGTGACACATGAAATGAAGTTTCAAAGGGGCTACATATTATCTTTCCAATTTAATATTATTCTATGAATTGCTCATTGCTTGAGGGGAAGGAGGAGAGGACGTGGTTATTTTTTTTCCTAATTGCAGGCACATTAAAAAAAATCTGAAAAATCACAAAATTACGGAGGTACAGTACAAATAACACTTCGTAATGAATCATTTGAGAGTTAAGTTGCCGACTTGATGCCCCATCACCCATGAATACTTTCGTTTTCCTATAATCATGGACATTCTTCTATATAACCATAATATAACTTCTAAAATCAGGAAATTAACATTGCATAATTACCTCTAATCCTCAGGCCCCGCTCTTCCATGTTTGGGCACTGACTCCCCATTCTGGATTGCCCCAGTGTGTGGACACCCTTATAACCCTGCTTCTCCCCACACTGGGTTGCTCTTTGTGGATTTCCTCCTCGCCCAGCATAAGCTCTGACCTCACTCTCGGCTACCATTCCCCTGCTGCAGCTCCCATTCCCGTTCCCATGCTATACTTTCCTTGCTCTGCCCTTTGTTTTGGGTTGGGAAGGAGGTGGCTAATAAATAACTGGGTCCTTATTGCTTCCCTCCGTATCACAATTGTTTAAAACATTCAAGTAAAATGAAACGCGTAGGGAATTTTTTGTTTCTAGAACTATTGCAAGGCAACTTCAAATGGTGTGCCTCAATTCTTGTCAATTTACTTGCTCTTTTAAGTCTACAGATGTGGTCCTATTGAACTACACTATATATGTCTCAATGTTTTATAAACTTTTTGAAAGCAGCAGAACTATTTTTTCCAAATGAAATGTTACATAGAAGCTTAATAGCTAAACCAGATCAAAGCAGAATATGCTGTTAAAAGTAGGCCTTCCTCACGTAACACCTCCCTTCCCGCTTGCTACCATGACCCACCCCAAAGCTGGGAGGGCAAGTGGGAATCAGCAATAATCAACCTCTGCCTAATTACTGAGGAGAGGCTCCTAGTTTCGCAACTGCTCTGTGTGGGACCTCCCATAACTCAGATTTCTTTGGGGTTGTTCTCCCCCACCTTTGGTATGGAGGCTGTCCTCTGGTTGGTTGACCTAGGGCCCTTCTTCTTTGGCCTTCCTGATCCTGTTGTCCCTACATATTTCAGAACTGACTTTTTAAAATAAACTTGAGTTAACTGAGAAGCTTCTGGATAACCAGAAGCTTCTGGAAGAAACCTTAGGTTTTTTCCTAGGTATTTTATTATTTTTGATGCGATTGTAAATGGAATTGTTTCCTTAATTTCCCTTTCTGATAGTCCGTTGTTAGTGTATGGAAATGCAACAGATTTTTGTATATTATTTTGTATTTATATTAATTTTGTATCCTTCAACTTTACCAAATTCATTGATGAGCTCTAGCAGTTTTTTGGTGGCATATTTAGGATTTTCTATGTATAGTATCATATGATCTGCAAATAGAGACAGTTCTACTTCTTCCTTTCCAATTGGGATTCCTTTTGAATAACCACCATACAACAACCCTAGGTTTCTACAGAATATAATTCAAAAAAATTTAAAAATACCATTTGGGAAGGAGGTGGCTAATAAATAACTGTGTCCCTGGCAACCCTTTACAATTCTGAAATCGTAAGCCTTCTGCTGTTGTATAACAGGATTTCTCTCAAAAATGCATGCCAATTTCCTGCTTGAAGAATTGCATAGGGTTTCTCAGGCTACTGTTCTACAAAAGGAGCAAATAGGGGAGCTTTAAACTTAGCTGTTCATACTCTTATCACAGCAAAAATCTGTACAAAATAACTTAAGATTGTATTGCTCTTTCTGTGACCTTTGTTTAAAGAAGAACGGTTGATAGACTAAGTTGTTTGAGCTTAATTTAGAAGTCCTAGCTGCTGATGCCTCTGTGGATTCTGTACCTCACTAGTGCTCCAAGAATTGGAGGGATAATTAAGGTTTCTTGATAGAGTCATTGGCCTCAGGTTAATAACCTTTGTTCTAGGATATGAGGTGAGGATGCTGGGCAGAGGGAAGGGAAGGACTAGAGATGAGACTGCATAGCTGGGAAGTGGAAGAGGCAGGATCCAACCAGGCTGTGATACTTGGATTTAAGCTGTTTGTCAGCCATTTCTCAAGAACTGACAAATCAGCCTTCATTCTATCTGTGTGCTTTTAATAAACTAATAAAACTCAATTCTGGCTGACGTAAACAGAAAAGGGCAAGTTTATTATACGAATACAGGTTGTCTTATGGAACTCAAGGACAGGGATGTTCCTGGGCTTTGGAATGATATAGAACTAGGGTTTGGAACCTGACAGAATTTTCTTTCATTTCTGTTTTAAGTGAGGCAGTTCAGTTAATGGATGGTTATTGTAAATCAGGAAGACTTTCCAAAAGTAAGACCTAAAGTAATCATCTGAAAGTGTAGGGGTGTGCTCAGGATTGAGGAGAGAAGGAGGTATTTGCACACGAAAACTCAAGGAAAATTGAGTTTCAGGTCTTATTGATGTCAAGTAATTAGGAGGAAAAAGAGAACTGAGGACTGTACCATTAACTTTATCTTTATGTAGCAGTGATTTATGCAGCAAGTAAAGGAGCATGGTTAAGAGCCACTAGATTGCTGGTTTCCTCGCTGTTTAAAACCGGAAGGCTGAGCAAGAGTACCTCTAAGATCCCTTCCAACTTCAAAGCTCTAAGACGTGGTACTCTGGCAGCATCAGCATCACTTGGGAGCTTGTTAGAAATGCCCACGGAATTCCCTAGTGGTCCAGTGGTTAAGAATCTGCCTTCTAATGCAGGGGACTCGGGTTCGATCCCTGGTAGGGGAACTAAGATCCCACATGCCTTGGGACAACTAAGCCCATCTGCCAGAACTACTGAGCCCACACACCACAACTACAGAGAAGCCTGCTTGCCTCAATGAAAGATCCCACGTGCTAAAATAAATAAATAAGTTAATTAAAATAAATAAATAAATAAATTTCAGGAAAAAAAAAGGAAAGAAATGCCCAATCTCAGGCACCACCCTAGACCTACTGAGTTGCAATCTGCATTTTAATATGATTCATAAATAGTTAAATAAATTTGATGCATCCAACAATGGATTGTTACATAGGCATTAAAAAAAGTGTGTGTGTTTGTGTATGAATTGCTAAAAAATAATATAAAATGGCTATTAATATTAATTAATGGTTTCATGATTCCATTAAAAAACCTACTTGTACATGTAAAAAGGTCTGAAAGGATATAAACCAAATTGAATTATAGATGATTTTCTTTTCTTCAAATTAATGTGTTATCTGAACTTTTAAAATGAGCATGTGTGTTTTTAATTTCATTGGAGAAAAAAGTAAGCTGTGCTTTCTGCTTTTTTTGGCTGCGCCATGCACGGCTTGTGGGATTTAGTTCCCTGAACAGGGATCAAACCTGCGCCCTTGGCCGTGAGAGTGCAGAATCCTAACCACCAGACCGCCAGGGAATTCTCTATGCTCTCTTTTTGAAGTCACTTCAGATTTAACACCTAGAATAGTGGTTAAAAGTGTGGACTCTGATGTCAGCCAGAGTTTGACTCTACCATTTTCTGGCTTTTTGACATAGGCCTAATAAGTTGGCCTCTGAAAGTCTTGGTTTTCTCATCTACATAATATAATTAATAGAACCTACATCTTGAGAGTTTTGAGGATTAAATGAGATATTGGATGTCCAGTGCTTAGCACAGTGCCTGGACATAGTAACTGCTTGATAAATGTTAGCTCTTATTACTATTATTATTCCTTTTTTACAGATCCGTTCACACCCCTCCCCCCCCCACCAAAAGCCTTCCCTTGGCAAAAGAATAGCAATAATAACAATAAAAACAAAACAGTAAGCTAATGGCCTTGGTAAAGTATCAAATTGAAAAGAAATAAGATCAAGGTTTCCAAAACTTCCCACAGTTATAGTGGACAAAGGAGGTTTGGATAAAAGTACATGGTGGGGACTTCCCTGGTGGCGCAGTGGTTAAGAATAATCCACCTGCCAATGCAGGGGACACGGGTTCGAGCCCTGGTCTGGGAAGATCCCACATGCTGCGGAGCAACTAAGCCCGCACGCCACACATACTGAGCCCGTGTGCCACAACTACTGAAGCCCGTGCGCCTAGAGCCTATGCTCCACAACAAGAGAAGCTACTGCAATGAGAAGCCCCTGCACTGGAAGGAAGAGTAGCCCCTGCTCGCTGCAACTAGAGAAAGCCCGCACACAGCAACGAAGACCCAACGCAGCCAAAAATAAATAAGTAAATTTAGAAGTACATGGTATTAAATCTAATGGTATTATCCTGTAGGGACAACCTGTGGATCGGCAGCACATTTTTTTTTTATTGCCAATGTCTCTCTGATTGTTACCTGTTCTGTTTCTTTGTGACAGGACACTTGAATTAGCTTTAGCAGAAGAGAAATGGAGGAACCATAGAACATTAAGGATGAATTCAGGAAGACCCGAGACCATGGAGAACTTGCCTGCTCTCTACACTATTTTCCAAGGAGAGGTATATTCTTTTGGCTTTGAAAACTTCCCATTTATATTAAGCGTAGATTGAAGGTGAAAAGCACCTGGGTTTGGAGCTTCTGTCCGCTTGAGAATGTCTTGAACATTACAGTTTAAACGGGAAGGGCTAGCAGAACATCTGGCTCCCACATGTACCTCCTCTGAGCTCCAGACTTCTAACTACATACTTGGCATCTTCATTTGGATACCTCACAGCATCTCTAATTTATGCTTTTTTCTTTTTTTTCGGCTGTGCTGCATGGCTTGCGGGAATCTCAGTTCCTCGACCAGGGATTGAAACTGGGCCACAGTAGTGAAAGCCCATAATCCTAACCACAAGGCCATCAGGGAACTCCCTTTAATTTATGTTTTAAACTGTATTTTTGGTTTTCTCACCAAATCTGTTCTTCCGGTCTTTCCCATCTCAGCAAACGAACCCATTATTCATTCAGGTACCCATGCTAGAAATCTGGGCATCATCTTTAATTTCTCCCCTTGATTTGATCTTGTTTCCCTCCCTCTCCAGTCCATTATCAGGTACTATCTTTCTGCCTCCCAAATATGTCTCTGGTGTCTATACTTCTTTATCCCTTTGGCACCCCATTAGTTTAAGTTTTCATCTCTTGCCTGGCCCTCCTGGGCTCCCTACTTCTTTTGTAGTCCACTTCCAATCTGTTTTTCCACATTGCAGCCAGAATAACGATTGATTGATTGATTGATTGATTGATTTGGCTCGCTGCACAGCTTATGGGATCTTAGTTCTCTGACCAGGGATTGAACCCAGGCCCTTGGCAGTGAAAGCTGAGAGTTCTAACCAGTGGACCGCCAGGGAATTCCCCAGAATAACATTTTAAAAACAGATTGGACCAAGTTGCTTTCTTGAAGTTCTCCTAGGCTTCTCATTATACTTGAATGTATCCAAACTTGTTTTCATGACCCTTACCTGACTTGGCTTCTGCTTACTCTGGCAATGTTGTTTAGTTCCACTCTACTCATGCTGTAGCCACTCTGGCCTTATAGCTCCAAACATCTAAGCCTGCTTCCTTCTCAGGACTTTTACACATGCTGTTGTTTCTAACTGTCCCATTTTCTCAGCAACTTCTTTTCATCTTTTAGGTCTCAGCCCTAATGTCATCTCCTCAGATCTTTTTCCCACCATAAATAAATAGGCTCATGTTATATTTATTTTGTACTTGTTTAAAGTCTTTCTTTCTCAGAGGACACTAAGTTCCATGAAGACAGAGCCCTGTCTGTTTTGTTTACTGTTGTATATCTCAGTCCCAGGTAGGTGGGTAGAAAATAGTAAGTGCTCAGTACACCTTCATAACTGAGTGAATGATCAATCTTTGAGGGAGGAGACATTGTATTTGTTTAGAGAGCAGAGGCTTTGGAACCAGGCAAAACCTGGATTCCGTCCTAGCTCTTTTACTTACTAACTGTGTGATCCTTGAGATCGTCACTTAATTTCTTTGAGCCTCAGTTTTCTCATTTGTTAGATGGAGATAAAAACAACTTTCATAGGATTGTGATGATGGTTAAATAAGCTATCATCTATAAAAACACAATGCCTGAGACGTAGTAGGAATTCATTAATGTTATCGCCCTTTTTTAAAAAAATTATTTATTTATTTATTTTTGGCTGTGTTGGGTCTTCGTTGCTGCGTGCAGGCTTTCTCTAGTTGCGGCCAGCGGGGGCTACTCTTCGTTGCGGTGCACAGGCTTCTCATTGTGGTGGCTTCTCTTGTTGCGGAGCACGGGCTCTAAGCGCGCGGGCTTCAGTAGTTGTGGCACTCGGGCTCAGTAGTTGTGGCTTGCGGGCTCTGGAGCGCAGGCTCAGTAGTTGTGGCGCACGGGTTTAGTTGCTCCATGGCATGTGGGATCTTCTGAGACCAGGGATCGAACTCGTGTCCCCTGCATTGGCAGGCGGATTCTTAACCACTGTGCCACCAGGGAAGTCCCCAGTCGCCCTTCTCTTGAAGCAAAAGTAAAGCCAAAAAATTGTTTTCAGTGTCTTGTGAGTGCCTGTAGTATTTTAACTATATCATTCTTATGGCATTCATAGTTGCTTTACGGTTGACAAAAGTTTTACCACCTAATAACATGAGGCCTTTGAAGACAGACTTTGTGACTGTTGGTTGGTTATAGATAAATGTGGCTCTAGACTTCTGTTAAGTGGATCCCAACTTGTAATGTAAGAGACAAGATACAAAGGATGATAACATTCTAACAAATAGCAAACAACTCTGCTCTTCAGAGCCTCTGTCCTCATTCTTTAGGGCCCATGGTATCCCCAGAGATCAGTGAGGTACCAGGGCTTAGAAAAAGGAAATGGTAGCTCTGGAGATGAAATTGATTTTTCTGATCATGAAACCCTCACTTGTCAGGTATTGCACAAAAGAAAGAGGAGCTCTCTGCCCTCCACAAACTGACTCAGATTTCTAGTAAAGTGGCTCCTGATCTATGTCTTTTTCTTACATGAGATGGGGCTTGAATTAGTGTAGGTTTTATATTTTACTGTCAAGGATGGATGGGCTAGGGTAATGTTCAGAAAGAAGTTTATAGTTCTAATACTAGAACTATAGTTTTACTATTTCAGGAACACATTTTGAAAAATGCCTAGGAGTGACTGGAATTAGGGAAAGAGAAATTTCATGGTAAATTGGAAACAGGAAACTATTTTTCAGAATATTCATCCAACAAACATTGAGTGCCTAATATTTAAAAAGAAGAATTTACATTAAAATTCAAAATAAATTTTGTTAAGCCTAATGTATGTTAGCACTTTCACACGTTACGTGTCATTGACTTTCTCCAAAGAAATTGTTAACCCCATTTTATGGATAAGGAAACTTTTTAGAAGTTAAGTAATTGCCCAAATGATTAATAAATGGCAAGTTCTAAATCAGGTTCTCCAGGTCTGCAGCTGGGGTTGTTCAACTGTTCATAAATGCATGGAGGAACCAAAAGACCCATAAGAGAACTCTTTTGACTGAATTGGGGTAGTATAGGAGGAAGGTAGATGGTAAATCTGGTTGTTCCACAGTCATTTGTTTGTACCTCTATCATGACATTTATAGTCTGTCTTGTACTATTGTTACTTGTATATGTGTCTGTCTCCTCCATTAGATTGGGTGTTACTAGGGAGCAGAGGCCATGTTTATCTCATGTATCTTGGTAACTAATTCAAATTCATTTAAAAACAGACTGGGCATCTCTCTCTTTTTTTTTGTTTTTTGTTTTTTGTTTTGGCTGCACCGAGTGGCATGCAGGATCTTAGTTCCCCGACCAGGGGTTGAACCCGTGCCCCCTGCAGTGGAAGCATGCAGTCTTAACCACTGGACCGTCAGGGGAATCCCTGGGCATCTCTTTTTTTTTTTTTTTTTTTTAATATTTATTTATTTATTTATGGCTGTGTTGGGTCTTCGTTTCTGTGCGAGGGCTTTCCCTAGTTGTGGCAAGCGGGGGCCACTCTTCATCGCGGTGCGCGGGCCTCTCACTATCGCGGCCTCTCTTGTTGCGGAGCACAGGCTCCAGACGCGCAGGCTCAGCCATTGTGGCTCACGGGCCCAGCTGCTCCGCAGCATGTGGGATCTTCCCAGACCAGGGCTCGAACCCGTGTCCCCTGCGTTGGCAGGCAGATTCTCAACCACTGCGCCACCAGGGAAGCCCTGGGCATCTCTTTTTATATGTTGTTTCTATTTCACAGTGCCTGACATGGTATCTTGCATGCAGGTGCTCAGTAAATGTTTGAATTAAATTGAATCCAAGCCTCTTAGGACCAGTTGCCTTTGAAGAAACTGGTGGTGCAGCCCATATCCTAGCAGCTCTTCTCTTAGCAGGCTCAGCAGGGTTGGAGGGCCCAGTAACAGAATAGCCGAGAAGCTAGTATTCATCCTTCTCTTGTTCTCTGAGAGACATCTTGGTGCTGGAGTCCATTAAGCATGGTAGGGAGCACAAGCATAGCATTGAGATTTGGGATTTGGCTTAGCCCAGATAGCCAAAGAAATGCTGCGGCAAGATTGGTGTTGGTAAGTTGGAAATAGCATTGGACTAGAAGTCAGAAAACTTCTTTTCTGTACTTGGTCTTGATACTTTCCAACTTTGTGACTTTAGACAAGTAACTTATATCTCTGAGCCTCAAATTCCTCATTTACATTATGGGGATAACAAGTTTCAAGGCCAGTGCAACCTCTAATCTGAAGATGGTAAATTCATTTTACCCAAGCCCTGAGTTCAGTTGAGATAATTACTGAATTTTCTCCCCTGAGCTATTTGATTAATTGTTCTTGGGACACCAGGCAGACTGTGTGATCATCTAAGGCAGGTGCCATTCTGTTAATTTCGTCTGACTGCACCTTAGGAGACACAGTGATAGAAACACCTGCTGCTGAAAATAGGCAAGAATGTGTTTTCTCAACTGAACAGTTGAGTGCATTAACCTTTCGTTTGGGAAGAAGCCAAATTAAGGTCTGTTATGATATTTCCTCAAAAGATAATAATGTGACACTGGAGCTTCAGTATTGAAAAGTGAGATTGTTTCAATTTATAGCAGCAAGGTGATTTGGGCTCCAACTTCCAGATGCTGCTTTTAAGTTGTTTAGATAATTATGCCCTTAAATAGTGTTAGACAGTATGAAGCATTTCAGCCCTCTTTCTAGATCCCTGGAGCAAAAGCCAAAGTGCCTTTAGTTGGTCCAGAAAGAAGGGATTTTCTTTTATTGCAGTTAAAAATATTAAGTCTTATCTTCTTTATCCATGCGGCCCTGTTTTACAGAGAACAACTCACTTTGTGAACTTGGATAAGTACTTCATCTCTCTGGTCTTCACTTTCCTCATTTGAAAAATGACAGGATTGGATCAGTTAATCTCTAAAGTCCACCTTGCCTTGATTTTAAGTACTAGTATCTGCCTGGCTGTACTGTTTCTTTGGGAATATCTGGTCCCTAACCCTAATATTCATTGTAAAACAGGAGTTTAGAAATTTTGGTTCTTAACCCATTCTTTTTTTTTAAAATAAATTTATTTATTTATTTATTTTTGGCTGTGTTGGGTCTTCATTGCTGCGCACGGGCTTTCTCTAGTTGTGGCGAGTGGGGGCTACTCTTCGTTGTGGTACACGGGCTTCTCATTGCGGTGGCTTCTCTTGTTGCAGAGCACGGGCTCTAGGTGCACAGGCTTCAGTAGTTGTGGCACGTGGGCTCAGTAGTTGTGGCTCATGGGCTCTAGAGCGCAGGCTCAGTAGTTGTGGCACACGGGCTTAATTGCTCCACGGCATGTGGGATCTTCCTGGACTAGGGCTCAAAGCCGTGTCCCCTGCATTGGCAGGCAGATTCTTAACCACTGCACCACCAGGGAAGTCCCCCCTTCTTCTTCTTCCTTCCCCTTGTTTTAGTTATGTTTAAGCCAAAACAGTGATTGCCCAATATGAGATAACTAATTTTAAAGTCACTGGAAAGAACAAAGTTTATATGTGTAAGAACGTATTGAATATTTTATAAATAATTATGAATTTAGTGATAAATATAGTGTGTAGTGACAACTTTAATCCCAATCCACAGTTGAGGGGTGGGGTGGGCTGGAGGATAGACAAGAGGAGAGCAATAGAGGTAGAGGCTGGGATAATGATTTATCTGGCAAGGCTTTTGGGCCTTTTGTTTCTATTACATATTGCATATTACATAGATCCATCAAGCCTCTAACTTCTCCATTTTAGGTCAACTCTGCAAAAGACAACTCTTTCTCTCTCTGATTACATCTTTTCAGGTTCTGTCAGATGTCTGTGTGTTGGCTTTTTCTCTAATTGTCTTGATAAAACCCAAGACTCTGGTTTGGAGTGAAGTGGAGCAAGCTGTATGGTCTGGTTGGTTTGAAGTTTAGGAAAAAGAGATGTCCTACATGATCCATTTCAAATTATTAAACTTCTCCATTTGGATTGGAGGCCTCAGTTCCAGATAATATAAAGTGTAACTTTATTACCTAATTTTCTGCTGTTTGTTCCTATATCTTTTTGAGGGATTTCAGTACATGTGGGATTTGGGCATTCCTAAGTACTGTCATTCCATCTGACAAACACACCAATCTCACCAATGTTTTTAATATGATCACACATACCTGTCAGTCTAAACTTCAAAAAACCAAAAAAAAAAAAGCATTGCAGTACTATTTACAATAGCCAGGTCATGGAAGCAACCTAAATGTCCATCAACAGAGGAATGGATAAAGAAGATGTGTTACATATATACAATGGAATATTACTCGGCCATAAAAAAGAATGAAATAATGCCATTTGCAGCAATATGGATGGACCTAGAGATTGTCATACTGAGTGAAGTAAGTCAAAGAAAGACAAATACCATATGATATCACTTACATGTGGAATCTAAAAAAAAGCTACAAGTGAACTTATCTACAAAACAGAAATAGAGTTACAGATATAGAAAATAAACTTACGGGGCTTCCCTGGTGGCGCAGTGGTTGAGAATTTGCCTGCTAATGCGGGGCACACGGGTTCGAGCCCTGGTCTGGGAAGATCCCACATGCCGCGGAGCAACTGGGCCCGTGAGCCACAATTGCTGAGCCTGCGCGTCTGGGGCCTGTGCTCCGCAGCAGGAGAGGCCACGATAGTGAGAGGCCCGCGCACCGCAATGAAGAGTGGCCCCCACTTGCTGCAGCTGGAGGAAGCCCTCGCACAGAGACGAAGACCCAACACAAAACAAAAAATAAATAAATAAATAAATAATAATTAAAGGTGCTAATAATTTAAAAAAAAAAAAAAAAAAAAAAAGAAAATAAACTTACAGTTACCGGGGAGAGGGGGGTAAATTGGAAGATTGGGACTGATGCATACATACTATATATAAAGTAGATAATAAGGACTTACTGTATAGCACAGGGAACTCTACTCAATACTCTGTAATGGCCTATATGGGAAAAGAATCTAAACAAGAGTGGATATATGTATATGTATAACAGATTCACTTTGCTGTACACCTGAAACTGACACAACATTGTAAATCAACTATACCACAATAAAAATTAAAAAAAAAAAATTGGGGAATTCCCTGACAGTCCAGTGGTTAGGACTCTGCAATCTTACTGCTGAGGGCCCAGATGCAATCCCTGGTCAGGAAACTAAGATCCCACAAGCTGTGCGGTGCGACCAAAAAAAAAAAAACTTCAAAAAGAACATAATGTTTGACAGAACATCACTTTTAGGCAGTTTTGCAGCAGATAGAGGCAGTCAGTACCAAGTAGAAATTCAGGGAGACAAGGTTAAATGCTATGGGAGAGAGATTCTTATTTGTGTGACGAAGATTCTTTTTTTTTTTGTCTTTATAGGTTGCTATGGTGACAGACTATGGAGCCTTTATCAAAATCCCAGGCTGTCGGAAGCAAGGTGGGAACCTATAACTTGAAATTCAGCACTCTCATTTCACTCTCTCTACTGTCACCCCCACCACAGTTTAATTATAGGCTCTACTTTTTTCAGAGAGTAGTTTGTGTTTTTAGTGTAAAGATACGAATACGGACAGTTGATGACAGTTCATTTTTAGCAAGTCTTAACTCAGAAGAATGACTTGTGGGGAGGGCTGGGGCATAACCACTTGTGTTCACTTCTAGAACTGACTCTTCCCTAAATTTCACCTGTGATCCTAGGGCGAGTCACTTGACCTCTTTTGGCTTAGGGTTTGGGGGAGGGCAAGCTACTTATTCTCTGAGGCCAACATTGTGAGTTTTCTGGTATATGGCATGCGGAAAGGAAATAGTATTGTAACCAATACAAATATATATAATGCTTTAATTTTCTTCATAATTGATAGGTATCTATTGAACATTTTTGGAGAATCGTTTTCACATCTGTAATCTTACTTGTTTCTCAAAACAATTGTGTTAAGTAGAAAAGGTAGGTTCCACAGACTGGTGGCCTGCTCAGAATGATTGAGCTAGGTCGTGGCATGGGCAGGACTAGAACCCAGGCCTCCTGATGCCTAGCCCAGTGGGCTTTCTGCTCTGTTACACTGCTAGTGAATCAAAAGACTCAACTTGCTGATTCCTTGTGCTAAAATAAATGAAAGATTTATTAAAGATTTTAATGTAAAAGATGTAACCGTAAGTGTTTTATTAGAAGAAAATAAAGAAGAATATTTGACTATATAAAAGTCAGTATAGGGCTTCCCTGGTGGCGCAGTGGTTAAGAATCTGCCTGCCAATGCAGGAGACATGGGTTCGAGCCCTGGTCCGGGAAGATGCCACATGCTGTGGAGCAACTAAGCCTGTGCGCCACAACTACTGAGCCTGTGCTTTAGAGCCTTCGAGCCACAGCTATTGAAGCCCGCGCACCTAGAGCCCGTGCTTCGCAACAAGAGAAGCCACCGCAATGAGAAGCCCACGCACAGCAATGAAGACCCAACGCAGCCAAAAATAAATAAATTAAAAAAAAAAGTCAATATAGAAGTATATTTGACTACATAAAAGTCAAAAACAATTGCAAAAATCATCATAAGCAAAGTTAAGTTAGGAAAAAGAATTTTCAGTCCATATCACACAGGACTAATAAAAAAGAATAAAGTAGGAAAAGGGGCCAAGGATATGAAAGGATAATTCATAGGAGAAAAAATAGCAGTTGAGCAGTAAATATCTTAAAAGATGCTCATTCTCAATATTGATTAAAAGTATAATATAAATATAAACTGTGATATATCCATACAATGGAATACTGCTCGGCAGTACAAAGGAATGAGAATGAAGTATTGATACATGCGACAACCTGGATCCGTTTCCAGAAAATTTTGCTGAGTGAAAAAAGCTAATCCCAAAAGTTTACATATGTTATGATTCCATTTATGTAACATTTTTTAACAGCTTTTTTGAGACATAATTCACATACCTACATTTCATCCAAAGTGTACAATTCAGTAGTTTCTAATATATTCTAACATATTCACAGAATTTTGCAACCATCACCACAGTTTGAGAATATTTTCGTCATAAAAGAGAAACTCTGTACCTATTAGCAGTCACTCCAAATTCCCTGTCTCCCTCTCCCCTCTGCCCCCAGCCTTAGACAACCAGCTGTCTACTTTTTGTCTTTATGTATTTGCTTATTCTGGACATTTCTTATAAATGGAATCATACAACATGTGGTCTTCTGTGACGGGCGTCTTTCATTCACTTAGCATGTTTTCAAGGTTTACCTGTTTTGTAGCATGTATCAATACTTCATTCCTTTTATTGCCATTCCAAAATGTGTGGAATCAACAGCCAGTTCTCCAGTTCTCTGATTCTTTGATATCAAGTAGGCGTCCAACAATTCAGTTAATTCTGATACTAACTACCGAGAGGTGCTGTCAGACTCTACAGGTTTAAGGTCTCAGTCTCACAAGACTGCCCTCACTTCGGACAGCACTTGCAAGTATCCTGACCCTGTGTTACGCACACTTCTGTCTGACCTGGCTATGAATTTGAAGGTTCCCACACCACCTTCCCAAGATTGGATAACTAGTTAGAACAACTCAGAGAACTCAGGAAAATGCCATACTTAACAGTTACAGTTTATTATAAAAGACACAAATGAACAGCCAGGTGAGGAGGTACATAGGGTAGGGTCCAAAAGGACCCTGAGTGCAAGAACCTCTGTCTCTGTACAGTTGAGGTTCATCACCTTCATGGTGTGTGGATATGCTTGCCAACTCAGAAGCTCTCCAAACCTTATCATTTAAGGGTTTTTGTGGAGACCCCATTACATGGCCATAATCGATTAAATCATTGGCCACTGATGATTTAACTCCATCTCCAGCCCCTCTTCCCTCCCTGGAAGTTGGAATGGGGCTGAAACTTCCAACCTTCTAATCACACAGTGATTCCTCTGGTCATTACCATCTCCCATCTTTTTTTTTTTTTTTTTTAATAAATTTATTTATTTATTTATTTATGGCTGTGTTGGGTCTTCGTTTCCGTGCGAGACCTTTCTCTAGTTGCGGCAAGCGGGGGCCACTCTTCATCACGGTGCGCGGGCCTCTCA
Organism: Balaenoptera borealis; assembly: GCF_965194805.1. NCBI lineage: Eukaryota > Metazoa > Chordata > Mammalia > Artiodactyla > Balaenopteridae > Balaenoptera > Balaenoptera borealis. The sequence continues at coordinate 169,456,413 of NC_138860.1, read as the reverse complement.
CTCTCGCGGCCTCTCTTGTTGCGGAGCACAGGCTCCAGACGCGCAGGCTCAGTAGTTGTGGCTCACAGGCCTAGTTGCTCCGCGGCATGTGGGATCCTCCCAGACCAGGGCTCGAACCCGTGTCCCCTGCATTGGCAGGCAGACTCTCAACCACTGCGCCACCAGGGAAGCCCTACCATCTCCCATCTTGAAGCTCCCTAGGGGCCAACCAATAGTCACCTCATTAGCATAAACTTGGGTAAGATTGGAAGGGTCTTGTTATAAATCACTAGATGCTCCTATCACTCAGGAAATTCCGAGAGTTTAGGAGCTCTGTGCCAGGAACCAGGGACAAAGACCAAATACATATTTCTTATTATACCACAGTATCAGTGCTGATATCCTAGTTGTGATAGTTTTGTGATATCCTAGTTTTGCCAAATGTTACCATTGGAGGAAACTGGGTAAAGGGTTCATGAGCCCTTTCTGTATTATTTCTTTCAACTACATGTGAATCTAATTTTTAAAATATTTTTTAAAGTGTTGGGTATTTCCAACAATAGTTTCATTTACTTTTTTTTAAATATTTATTTATTTATTTATGGCTGTGTTGGGTCTTCGTTTCTTTTTTTTAAAATTTTATTTATTTATTTCTTTTTGGCTGTGTTGGGTCTTCGTTTCTGTGCGAGGGCTTTCTCCAGTTGTGGCAAGCGGGGGCCACTCTTCATCGCGGTGCGCGGGCCTCTCACTATCGTGGCCTCTCTTGTTGCGGAGCACAGGCTCCAGACGCGCAGGCTCAGTAGTTGTGGCTCACGGGCCTAGTTGCTCCGTGGCATGTGGGATCTTCCCAGACCAGGGCTCAAACCCGTGTCCCCTGCATTAGCAGGCAGATTCTCAACCACTGTGCCACCAGGGAAGCCCCCATTTACTATTGAGAACGTAAATTGTTACATACTTTGGTAATACTTGTTAATGTTTTTATTTTTTTTATTTTTTATTTATTTTTTAAAATTCATTAAAAAAAATTTATTTATTTGTTTGTTTATTTGTTTGTTTATTTCGGCTGCATTGGGTCTTCATTGCTGCGTGAGGGCTTTCTCTAGTTGCAGCGAGCAGGGGTTACTCTTCGTTGCGGTGTGCGGGCTCTAGGCACACGGGCTTCAGTAGTTGCAGCGTGTGGGCTCAGTAGTTGTGGCTCGTGGGCTTAGTTGCTCCGCGGCATGTGGGATCTTCCCGGACCAGGGCTCAAACCCGTGTCCCCTGCATTGGCAGGCGGATTCTTAACCACTGCGCCACCAGGGAAGTCCCCTGTTAATGTTTTTAATGTGCTTACTCTTTTGATCCAGCAGTTCTTTAGGGAATATAGTTTGCAGTATGGAATTAGATAAATTATGTACATCTATGCAGTGAACTATGCAGATGATAAAAAGAATGATAACTGTATTTCTAAGATACTTTGGTGCTGGTACTGTCTTCCTTTTACCATAAGGGTCAGTGGAAAGTTTTTATACACTTCCACCACACTGATACCTGACTGATAGCAGTTGTAAGACACCATTGGTTATAAGAAGCATTCCAATTTCAGAGATGTTAAAGTGAGGGGGAAAAGTGCATCAGTAAAACAGGGTAAGTCAATTTACTGAAATGGAAAGGTGTCTAAGCTAACAAAATGAAAAAAGCATGTTGCACAAGAATTTGTATAGCATGACCCTTCCCCCTTTTAAAGCATGTTTACATATGCCTAGTATTTTAAACATTATTGCGTATATTTAGAAGAAAGTCTGGAAGAATAGGCAACACATTATTAACAGTGGTCACCTCTGGGGAGCTTGGTTTGCTAAGGGAGAGATGTACATGGAAAAGGGACTTTCACTATTTGCAATTTTTTAAAACAAAATTTTTCTTTTACGGAAGTCCAACAGCTGATTTTGCTAATAAAGCCATACCTCTAGCCTTGGAGACTGTACTCTGCTGCAAATTGCATCTTGGCGAATTAGAAATGGCTCACCAGTAGTTTCCAAGCTCGCAAAAAGCAATCTGTAATAAAGTTTCTCGTTTTATGTTCACTGGGATGTAATGAGGTGTAACTCATCCTCATCCCTATAGGGTATGCACCTCTTTTGATCCGAGGACAGCTTTTCTTGTCAGTGTACTTGCCATAGCTGCCAGTACCTGAAAGTCTCATCCTTACTTGAGTATTTATGTGACACTTTGGGGACTGTGTGGCAATTAAAGGCCTGCCATCTTCCAGCAGTTAGTCTAAAACTCGTGTCCATAGCCTGTCAGGTGATGCCTCTGATTGTGACTGCCAGTTTACAAGTCAATCTGTCAGTCTGACAGCTGTGCTGAGACAAGCCTTGGATGGGGAGCTCAGGGAGCCAAATAATTAGGTGGAAACTCTGTGAGTTCTAATCCTGGGCACTTCTGTAGGTTCATTGGGTAACTGGAGCAGTTACAGTGTATTTTAGCTTCTCCACCCTTGAATGGAGGAAGATTATTAAGTCCCACCCTGAAAGGACTGAGTTATGAAATAACTGGTCTCTAGATTTTAACATCTCTCATTCAGGAAGGTAGACTCTAATTTGAGTCATCTTCCTCAGATTTCTATTTTCAGAATTTTTTAATCACTACTGAGTTAAAGACCCCTTCCTAGTATTGAGGTCTAAACTAGATTTTCCTTCCCCTCTCATGGTGTTGTCCAATAGAACTTTCTACAGTGATGGAAATGTTCTATATTTGTTCTGATGTGTTTTCTAACACCAACTAGTTCTCCAGTTCTCCGCGCACCAACGGGGTGTCTAACAATTCAATTTTGACACTACCGGGAGTTAGTGTCAGGTCCCATAAGTTAATGGGGCTCATGCCCACAAGAATGCCCCACTTGAGATGCTAGTCGCAAGTCCTGAGCCACCCTTATTTCTAGCTGACCCACTATGAATCAGGAGTTCCATTGACCCCCTCCACAAATTTGATAATTTGCTAAAATGGCTCACAGAACTCAGGAAAACACTTTCTTTTTGTTTGCTGGTTTATTATAAAGGATACAAACAGGAACAGCCAAACGGAAGAGATGTATAGGTTAAGATATGGGAGGAGGGGTACACAGAGCTTCCATGTCCTCTGGCATACCACCCTCCAGCAAGCTAAGGTGTTCACCAACCCAGAAGCTCTCTGACTCTCATTGTTCAGGAGTTTTTATAGAGCTCCATCTCCAGCCCCTCCCCCCGGAGGTCAGTGGAGCTGAAAGTTCCAATCCTTTAATCACTTGATCTTTCTGGTGACAGCTCCATCCAGAAACTATCAAGGGGCCCCACAACTAAGTCACCTCATTAGCATAAACTCTAGTATGATCAAAAGGGGCTTACTATGAATTACAAAGACACCCCTATCACTGGGGAAATTCCAAGAGTTTTAAGAGTTCTGTGCAGGGACCAGGGACAAAGACCGAATATATTTTTGTATTATACTACATCTGTGCTTTCTAATACAGTAGCCCACCAACTTTTAAATTTTGTTTATTTTGATTAAACTTCAGTGTAAAACATCTGTAGCTAGTGACTATCATAGTGGACAATGCAGCCCTATATATTTATGATGTTCTTTTTTTCTCTACTATCCTCTGCCCACCAGCACTAAACTATGAAATTTTGAGAGTAGAGATTGTTCAGTGTTAACCACTTTTAAAGTGCCTTGCTTGTGGTAGTAGCACAAATATTTTTAGCAAAGAATTCAGGTTTAACAAATAATTATTGAGTTCTGTTTTCTGGTCAGTGTGTTATGTGGGAACACAGAGATAAGAAAACATAGTCCCTGCTGCTCTCAAATTGTTCACAGTCTAGGGTTGTAAACAAATTACAATGTAGTGTAATAAGTGAAGTTGCCATTAATCCACTGAACTGTGGAATAGTTAGGCTGTTGGGATGAGTCAGGGCCTACTACAGTGCCTGAGATATAGTGGGTGTTCATTGAATTTTATTAAATGAATACATGAATCCTAGTCCCAGCTCCCCCAGTTGCTAGCTTCTTGACTACAGCAGGTTGCTTAGTCCTTGAGCCTTAGTTTCCTTATCTGTGAAATGGGATGATGTGTATACTTTAGTTTCTTGACCAGCAGGATCATGTCTTACTCATCCTTGGATCCATTTTTGCTTATAATATAGTGGATATTTAGTAAATATTTGAACGAATCCATAATCTCAACAAGATAAAGGATGTGCAAGCACTTTAATTTATGTGCTTACATTATTGTCATATACTGCTGATTGGAGATAACTTATTTGACAAGTCTAGAGAGGGAATTCAGATGCCCCAAAGATAAAGGAGACCTTTTATGTTGACATTTTTGGGCTGCAGCTGTCCCCTAATAGTTTGTAAGTTTTAACCTCTTTCCTTTATTGTCAATGGAATTTGTGAAATTAATGGTGAACCTAACACAGTTGGGAGAATATTTTTAAGAGAACTATAATAGGCTAAGTCTGTTTTTCTCATATGGCGATTTAGATGCTAGCTCTTTCCAAGTTGTCAGAATTTTTTTTTCTTTCTTTTACCAGCATACACTCAGATGGGACTCATTCTGTTTAAGTGTTATGTTAGGTTTACTGAATGATGATGGATTTGATATGCCCTTTGGGCGTTTATGGCTTAATGTCAGACATCCAGACACACACTCTCCCCTTCCATGTGACATGATGAGCAAAGCATTTTTGTTGGTTTCTGTTCTGGAGCATTTGCTAGAACAGAATTAGATGTGTTCCTACTGTTGTAGATGAGATCTTTCTCTTTTTAATTGAAAAGATAACAGATCGATAACAAAGAAAAAAATGGAGAAATATCTGCTGTGTTGTAGAAGACCTGACAGACTCATATTTGAATTGCAGTTCTTTCTTTATCAGCTTTGTGACCTTGGACAATTTACTTAACTTCTAGACTATTTCCTCATGTGAACCTATGTCACAGGGCTGATGTAAGGTTTAAATGAATGCGTGGATGTTCTGTTATCTAGTGAGATACCCAGTACCAAGGAGGGAGCCTCATGTTTTATTTGGTGCCTTCTACTATATACACTTAATCCAACTGTTGGTGGTGTATGTGGGTAACAATGAAGTACCTCCCAAGAATTCAGGCTGTCTTCTGAGAATGAAACTAATGATGAATCCTACACAGAGTATAGGATTAGCCATAGACAGAAATATACCAGGTAATTGCCTATAAATCTGTGACTGAGGAGTTGGGAGCATTCAAGACTTCAACAAGATAATCTGGGTTTAATTCTAGGGAAAAAGGGATTGGAATGAAATTGCAGTTTAGTAGGCTGAAGTCTAATTGATTGTATCATTCTACTAGGGAGAGATTATATGAGCAGATATCAATCTCTGGAACATAGTAAAAGAAAGCCTGAGAGCCTGAAGATGGCAGTGTTTATTTTGCCTTAATAAGGAAAAAATGAATCTGATGGTAGGAACTAGAGAGATGGATTCTTTTATGAGGGGGTCCGTTAAACCTTCATGGACTGGAAACATCTCTCAAAACGTTTGTCTGCCTTTTGTTCTGATTCCGTGTTGAAGCAATTTTTGATCACTAATCTAATTTTTAGGTATTTGATACTGGGGTCAGTGGGTAGTTTACCTAGATAAGGACTTGGAACCTTCCAAGTATAAGAAAAGTATATCCTCTGTTGTAAATTAATAAATTGGTGAATTGTGTCTATCACCGAATCAATCACTAAATTGACAGTCTGATTAATGTATTTTGGCATGTAAGCATCTGCATGCTGAAGGCTCCTACATTTGTATCTTCAGTTTATACCCCTTCTCTGAGCTACAGACTTACATATCCAACTGCCTACCTGACATTTGCATTCAAGACTGTGGGCTAGACCATTTCTCTTGTTTAATTCACCCAATAAACTAAGGAGATAAGCCATTAATGTTTCAACTATAAAAATCCTACACCCCAGCATAACAATTTTTATGTTCCCTTTTCGTCTGTGTGCATATGAGACATAATTTTACATAATTTCAATCATAGTGTACATATTATTTTTACATTTTGCTTATATATATATATATGTTTTTATGGTTAAAATTTTTGTGGTTAAAACTATTGGATGCTTATAGAAAAATAAGAGAAAAAACTACCAAAGCAAATGATCGTTGTGTGATATTACTACCACACAGAGATAGGCACTGTTAACATTTCGGTGTATTTCTTTATAGTCACATATGTGCATAAAAATTAACATATTGAGATTAAGATTATATTCTATATATACATTTTGCAGCTTTTACACTTAATGAATGTTAAACATTTCTCTTTTAAAATACCTTTTGTAAACATTTAAATGCATTATTCTATCATTCAGATGTACCACATAATCATTTTAAGTTGTTTGTAGCTTTTCATTATTAATGCTTTACAAAAGTGCCATATTTAACTAAGAGGGATGACTGGGCCAGAAAATATCCTGCTTTGGGATCACGTGGGAGAAGGACAAATGGTTAACTCATTCTTTCTTTGTGGTACTCCAATAAATAGACCTGTTTGAGGAAAAAAGAAAAAATGTTCTCTCAACTATATTAGGTTCAACAGTAATTTCTTTCCCAACTTCCATTAGCAGTTCAGGAAAGAAGTGAATTTTAGAATTAGAGGACAGTTACAGCGGAAAAATGTCAAAATGAAACGTTTCCCATTCCTTTAGGGCATCTGAATTTCCTCTCCGGATTTTCCGTTTAGGTTACTCTGCTCATTACATGATCATGAAAAAGAAAAAAGCCCAGCTCCATGAATTTTATCCAATTTAGAGATTATGTGATAGTCTAAAATTTTAAACATGGGTTATATAATGTATATAGAATATTTTGGTTCCTGGGGTATTGAATGATAGGCTATCAACCTCCAGAATCAGCTGAAGTAGGTCTGAGAGACCCAATAACCATGATCAGAGAAAGCAGTGGCTTCCCACAGGAGCTGCAGACACAGAGGGTAGATATTTTGAGTTACAGGCATGTGCTGACAACTTTGCGTATGCATGTGTGTGAGAGAGAGACTGAGAATAAAGGTTAGTAATTCTCTCAGGAAACTTCAGGTAGGGCAGGTTTTTTGGACATAAATCTTTGACTTGTCAAGTTTTTTCTTTAGATTCCTGGTTTATTTTCATTCAAAATAATTGTTTATTATATTCATTTCCCTCAGAATATAGTTTTCTCTATTATTGAAACATCTGAAAATAAAACATTAACCTGCGCTCCATAGCAGTTTAGATTATTTCTTTCTAATTTTTAGAATCTGCGTTAAGCATTTTTATTATTTAAATGAGAAAATGCTAGTTGCCTACAATGCTTGGCACATAGTAGGCACTCAATAAATATTTGCAAAAGAATGCATTATTGATGTATTTTTACATAATCTTTTGAACATTGTTTTTAATGGGCCAAGTAGCTGTACCGTAGTTGACTTAACCATTACCCTATTGCTAGATATTAGGTTGTTTCTAATTTGTTTCTGTCTTAAAAATACATTGAGGGCTTCCCTGGTGGTGCAGTGGTTGAGAATCTGCCTGCCAATGCAGGGGACACGGGTTCGAGCCCTGGTCTGGGAAGATCCCACATGCCGTGGAGCAACTAGGCCCGTGAGCCACAACTACTGAGCCTGCGCGACTGGAGCCTGTGCTCCACACAAGAGAGGCCGCGATAGTGAGAGGCCCGCGCACCATGATGAAGAGCGGCCCCCGCTTGCCACAACTAGAGAAAGCCCTTGCACAGAAACGAAGACCCAACGCAGCCAAAAATAAATAAATAAATAAAATTAAAAAAAAAAAAACCATTGAATATTTTGATATAGATCACTTTTCTAGGTGCATATAGATTTTTCTGTGTTTAAGATTATTTTCTTAGACTCAGAGTGATTATGGGTCAAATTAATTATTAGAACTCTTGGTCGCAAGGGACAAAAATACAGGAGAAACGTTTTGGCTAATTTAGCTGGGGAGTAAATTTAGCTTCCACCAGGGCTGGATCAGGTGCTCAGTTTATGCCTTCAGGGCTTTGGTCGCTTGTTTATGCAGGCTCTTCTTTTGCTTCCCTCTGGCTTACTCTTGCCGCCTGGCGGTAAAGATGAGCATTGGTAACTTTTTGTAGTTTATAATCCTGACAAAAGGCTTGAGAAAGTTGATTTGATTTAGCTAGCATCTTGTGTCTGTCCCTGAACCAGTCAATTGTTGTGGCCCAGGGAATGAAGTAACTTGATTGACTATGCCTGTGTCATGTGCCCACAGCTGGGGGTCAGATCAGCTCCAACCAAATTACAAGGACTGACCAGATTATTTTAGAATGTAAGGAAGGTGGTTCTCCCAGAAAAGGACCTTGGACAGACAAGGAAAAGGATTTAATTTTATTAAATGTTTTTATCACTCTTGATAGCCATTGCTAAATGATTTCTAAAGATTTCTATTAGCCTCAGAAATATTTCTTATTTTACTATACTCATATCAACATTGGATATTATCTTCTAAATATTTTGCTAATTTAATAGATTAAAAATGCCACCTTGTTTATATTTACTTTTTTCACTTATAATTATTTTCTGTAACTGTAATTTAAATTTATTTATTTATTTATATTTCTTTTTGGCTGTGTTGGGTCTTCGTTTCTGTGCGAGGGCTTTCTCCAGTTGTGGCAAGCGGGGGCCACTCTTCATCGCGGTGCGCGGGCCTCTCGCGGTGCGCGGGCCTCTCACTGTCGCGGCCTCTCCCGTTGCGGAGCACAGGCTCCAGACGCGCAGGCTCAGTAGTTGTGGCTCACGGGCCTAGCCGCTGCGTGGCATGTGGGATCTTCCCGGACCGGGGCACGAACCCGTGTCCCCTGCATTGGCAGGCGGATTCCTAACCACTGCGCCACCAGGGAAGCCCTGTAACTGTAATTTAAATGGCTGCTTACTCTTTTCTTCTTTGGCTGTGTTGGGTCTTCGTTGCTGCGTGCAGGCTTTCTCTAGTTGGGGCGAGCAGGGGCTACTCTTTGTTGCGGTGCGTGGGCTTCTCATTGCGGTGGCTTCTCTTGTTGCAGAGCACAGGCTCTAGGCGCGCGGGCTTCAGTAGTTGTGGCTCACGGGCTCTAGAGCACAGGCTCAGTAGTTGTGGCACACGGGCTTAGTTGCTCTGCGGCATGTGGGAGCTTCCCGGACCAGGGCTCGAACCCATGTCCTCTGCATTGGCAGGCGGATTCTTAACCACTGCGCCACCAGGGAAGTCCCTGTTTACTCTTTTTTGAAAGATTTATCATAATTTACCAAGCTGTTTTCCAATTATTCGTCGTTTAGATTGTTTCGTAATTTTTATTTTTAACCTTGGTAGGTAATAATGCTGCAAGTATTTTTATATGCCATAGATTTTTGCCTCTATCGAGTTTTTCTTTTGGAAAAATTCCAATGGTGATATTCTTGCATCAAAGGTATAAACATCTCTATGCCCTTTGTTTTCAAAGAATTTTACCAACTTGTATTTTTACCAGTATTATATAAATGTAGTTGTTGTATTACATCTCTACTAACATTAAACACTATTTTAAAGAATATTTGTTAGTTGATTAGGTATAAAAAGTGATCTCAAATTGTTTTTTTGTTTTTTGTTTTTTTTTAATAAATAAATTTATTTATTTATTTATTTATTTTTGGCTGTGTTGGGTCTTCGTTGCTGCACATGGGCTTTCTCTAGTTACGGCGAACAGGGGCTATTCTTGTTGCGGAGCCTGGGCTCTAGGCGCGCGGGCTTCAGTAGTTGTGACACACGGGCTTAGTTGCTCCGTGGCATGTGGGATCTTCCCGGACTGGGGATCGAAACCGTGTTCGATCACTGCAGTGGCAGGCGGATTCTTAACCACTGCGCCACCAGGGAAGTCCTCAAATTGTTTTAATTTGCAGTTTTAAATTAATGAAACCTTTTTCAGTGAATCTCCAACTCTTCTCCTTACTGTGTTATTTAGAGTATGAATACCAGACTTGCCCTGTGCCTTATTTTATTTCTTCTTCTTGTGCTCAGGTCTGGTCCATCGAACTCACATGTCATCCTGTCGCGTGGATAAGCCCTCTGAGATAGTAGATGTCGGAGACAAAGTGTGGGTGAAGCTTATTGGACGAGAGGTAAAGTTCTGTGCAACTTTAACTCATTAGAAAGGATTAGGAAAAGCTGGGATTTTCTTAGTATTTCATGATGATATTTCATGAGTGTGTATGCATTGTTAACCGTGGCTGATAATCTTATTTTTGAATCCTGCCACTATAATCTGACTTGAATTTAAACCTTTGGGCTGTCTGTCATGCAGACTCAGAAGGAATGGTGTGAACTGTATGTAATAAGTGTGGTGCAATAAGTACATGTTTATAAAACTTCCTTCCCTGAAGTTCACCCACGTGGTGGGTGCGGAGAAAATACCAAAAAAGTAAAGAACCAAAAAGAGAGAAGAAAACTTAATCTGTGAGACTATCTTTTAGTAGAAATCTTCCATATGCACTTCAATTTGGACCAAAGCAAAAAGGGGCATAGAGTTTACAGTCATTTTTTCCTCATACCTGGCACCATGCAATGTGAGGCAAATGAGAAAGCACTGGAGGATCCTGTTAACAGCAACTCACTTGAGGGTCTGTGGGTGTGGACAGACCACAGGAGAGATGTGCAGATACACCGAGACCTGCTCTTTTACCATAGAATGGCAGGGGAGACAGGCTGAAAGAGATATTATTCAACAGTATTTGAGTGCTTATTATGTACTAGGTCTGAGGGATATAAGAATCAGATGTAAATGACTCCAGTGGTTATGGAACTTATATAGATTATAACTGGAGGAGACAAATAAAAAGTAAGCAAGCTAAAGTAATTAAAAATAATTACAAGTTACAGTAAGTGCTATAATAGGTTCAAACAATGTGGAGGTAGATTTAGGTAAAGGGGTCAGGAACGGGCTTTCTGCGGGGGTGGTATATGAGCTGAGACCCAAAGGAAAAGGAACTAGTCATGTGAAATGTTAGGAAAAGAATATTCCAGGCAAAGAGAATAGCTGATACAAAGACCCCAAAGTGAAGAGGGCCTTCAAGTGCTGGAGGAAGCAAAAGAAGACCAATGTGGCTAACAACTGTCTTCACATTTAAAGATGCTCTTAATTGTTTTCATGTTTACGAAGCTTTTAGGTGAAGTCCAAAAGGAGATCTAGTCCACCGGAATGTTCTGAAACCTATTCTGTGCTCATGGATCTCTGAACAGATTATTATGCTGAACTATCTAAAAGAAACAGCTTTTATTTTCTGCCTGGTTACTTCCACAGGCCCCAGATTTCTGAGCAACCATTTTTGTCTTTCCCCCCAGGAGGGTCAAGAATGATAAGAAAACCATTTCCTAAAATGCTTTTGCCATAATATCTGCCTGTTATGCTTATTAGTACCCACAGTGTTCCTAGCACAAGACCTTGGCCATAAGAGGAACTCAGTGTTTGTTACATGATAAAAACTTCAATTCTTAGATAATTTTAGACCAGCAGTCTAAATGATGTACTTTGAGCTTTTGCTGACTTTGCTTTTGTTTTTTTCAGATGAAAAATGATAGGATAAAAGTATCCCTCTCCATGAAAGTTGTCAACCAAGGGACTGGGAAGGACCTTGACCCCAACAACGTTATCATTGAGTAGGTACAATGTTTGGAAAGGCTAAAATCCTTCTACTTCTCAAACCACAGAATGCTGTAGTGAATCAGGCCCACCTGGGAACTCTACTATTTGTAGACTATGAAACTGATGAGTTATGTGACCTTTGTGAGCTTTGGTTTTTGGAGGTATAAAGTGTTATAGATAACACATTACTGCATAGAGTTCCAAGATGAAATGCTAACATGCACCTCCTAGCATAGAAGTGCAATGGTTCAATGTCAATGGTTTCATTTCCTTCCCCTTATTCTTTTTCTGCTTCTGCCCTTTAACCAGTTAGCCAACAAGCATTCATCATGAGATATTTGTTATTTGCCTTTCTCCTAGCTCTGGGACTGAAAAAAGGCAGAGACCATGTAGGAGGAATAACTCCAATGGGGTTTTAGACTCCTGCATCTTGGGATATGCTGTGTTCTGAACACAACACCTTACTTTCACTGGCTCTTCTGACCTTTCATTTATGAATGGAAAATTTTCTCTGTAGGATACTGTCTGGTGATACAGGGAATTTGCTGTCTCAAAATCTTTCTTGAATACAGGCATACTTTGGAGATACTGTGGGTTCGGTTCTGGACCACCACAATAAAGCAAATATCTTAATAAAGTGAATCACATGAATTTTTTGGTTTCCCAGTGCGTATAAAAGTAATGTTTACACTATATTGTAGTCTATTAAGTGTGCAGTAGCATAATGTCTAAAAAACAGTGTATGTACCTTAATTGAAAAATACTTTATTGCTTAAAAAATGCTGAAACAATGACAATAGTAACATCAAAGATCACTGATCAGAGATCACCATAACAAATATAATAATAATAATAATGAAAAAGTGTGAAATATTGCAAAATTACCAAATTTGATACAGATACAGAGAGTGAGCAAATACTGTTGGAAAAATAGCGCCAGTAGACTTGCTCAACTCAGGGTTGCCACAGACCTTCAAATTGTAGAAAACACAATATCTGTGAAGCTCAATAAAACGAGGGTATACCTGTATATGCCAGTGGTTTCTAACCAGGGGTTCCTAGGTCGCTAATATCCCTTGAAGAAGTCTTGGGGGTTTATGAACTGTTTCAAGTATTTCAGAAAGCCAACTAAAAAATCATACATTTATCCTCAGGTTAACCATGACATTATTTCACTGCTTCTGATGATAAAATATCACATTCTTTATCTCATGCTAATTGGGTGCTCTTAGTGGCCATCATGTTATTGATTATTTTTTTAAAAACAAGAAAAAAATAATAAATGTTGTTTGAGTGGGATCTTGGCGGCACAATGTTTGGAAACCCTTAGGTTTATAGTTCTGAGCAAAATCATTTTGGATATGAAGGAAATTTACCTAAAAGGAAGGGAAATGATGTTTATTGAATACATACTATGTGCCAGGCATTATGCCAGGTGGTTTGTGTACCTCAATGCATCTAATTCTCATAACAACCTGCAAAGTGGGTGTTATCTCCATTTTACTTTATTTTCTTAGTTTTAGCTTGATGCTTGGTGATAACTTGCCTGTGGTTATATAACACTTTACATTAGAAATCTTTTATAACTCTGAGCTCAGAAATGTTATTTAAGTCTGGCATTTACTGATTGCATTGTAATAAATTACTTCTGCTCCAAAGAATCCTGTCTATACAGACTCATTAAAAGCAGTGAAATTTCCCAAAGCCACCCTTATAAGGATGAAATATAAAACAAGTAAGGTAAAAGAGCTACTTCTCTTTCTCACAACAAGGGAGGGGAAGGGAAAGGACCCCCTGCTTTTATGATGAATGTGTCTTTATGTATGGACTACTTCTAGTAATGACTAAGTGACCGAACAGTAACTTTTGTTGTAAACTATTTCTAGACTGCATCTAGGAAAGAAGCATGGCATAGTGGAGTGATGACAGGTTTTAGAGTTAGACTTGAATCAGAAAGAGTCCTAGTTCTGCCACAAGCTAGTATACCGCCCTGAGCAGATTAGCTAGCCTCTTTGAGGTTAGATTAGCTAACCTCAGCTTCTTCAAAATGGAGGTAATGACACCTACATCTTAGAAATGGTGGTATGATTTAAATAAAATCTTGTTTATAAAGAGCCTAATTGTCTAATCTATAGTAGAAACTTAACATATAGCAGCTACTTGTAGTTATTGTTTTAAAATGTTTCTTTGTTTTTCCTCTAATATCTGAGATTATCATACCCTTTCTTTTGAAAGAATATATAAAACCTGTGAGGCAGAGGCCACATCTTAATCTCCCATAGTGCCTAATGTATAGTAGTTGTTTAGTTAGTGCATCCATTTACTCATTATTCAACAAATATTTACTGGGCTCATATTCTATTTGAGGTATAATGGCAATACCAAGGTTTCTGCCTAAGGACCTTACTGCCTAGTGTAATGAGATAATTATGCAAATAACTTTAATTTTAAGGCAACATGTAATAAATGTTAAAAGAGTGTTTTAAAGGAAGGATTCTAGGAGTTACCTTGAAGAGGAAGAGTTGATATCAGGCCCTGATGGTCAGAGAAGAGGTGACAGTTGAGCTAGGTCTTGAAGAATGGATAAGATTTTGTCAGGCAGCAGGGGAAAGAATAGTATTCCAGGCAGAAGAAATAGTTTGAGGAAAGGCATGAAGCAGGAAAGCACATGGCAATTCAGGAGTCTTGTTTAAGGAAAGAAGAGGGTATGGTCAGGTACTAGGATGTAGGGCTTGAAAGATACGTTGGGGTCAGATTGTGAACAGCTTTGAATAGCAGTCAAAGAATATGAATGTTTTTTAAAGCCTTTGAGTGGGAGAGACTCCTGAGCAGATTATTCTCTCCAGGTACCCCATTCTCTGGCCTCAACCTGTTAGGCTCAGTATCTTCATGCTGTCTGCAGCTACACACAGTTTGTCAACTACCTTTCATTTTTCATCAAAATCTAGCTGTCTTGTATTTCATTCCCTCAGGCCCCAAAGTATTAACAAGGTCATCTAATAAGTGAATCTGCAAATGGAAAGGGGTTAAATGCAGTTTCCAGTTAGGTTTAGCCGGCATAGTATAGTCTTTAGAAAGAGCATTTATGTATCGCCACACTGTAATTATCCATTTATTTATCTCTTTCCACTGGTAGACTATCTACCATGTCCTATCATTTTAATGTACTTACTCATATCACTGTACTAGCACTGGTGCTTGCCACTTATTAAACTTAAAAAAAAAAAGAAAGATTAATGCAACTATGTGTGCTGGATGGATTAGAGGCAGGGAGACCAGTAAATGAATTATTACTGTTTAGGTGAAATGTAATGAAGCCTAAACTAGCATGATGGCAATAAGGACAGAAAGGGAGACAGGTGGTGAGTGACACATTTGTTGAATTGGGCGTTAGGTGGGAGGTATGATTCGGCTTAGGGTATGTTTGAATCTGCAGTGTATTGGAATTGATTATAATGAGGGTTTGATTAAGCTGCAACTTATAGTCACTTGAAATTCAGCTCTACAAATAAGGACATCCGAAAGCAATGGAGTTTTCGTGACTGTTCAAGTTATGTCCCCAAGATCCTGCCTTGGTGGGGTTTTCTGTTTGTTTGTTTGTTTGTTTAATTTTCTTTTATTGTGGTGAGAACATTTAACATGAGATCTACCCTCTTAAGAAATATTTAAGTGTATAATAGTATTGTTGACTATACATACAATGTTGTACATTAGATCTCCAGAACTCACTCATCTTCCTTACCTAAACCTTTATGCCTGTTGATAAGTAACTCACTCACATTTACTTCTCCACTCTCCTCGCCTTGGTTTTTGTTATTCAAGCTTCACCCTTTGAACTGACCCTCTTGCATGACCTATACCAGACAGTAGACCTCCTATCGTTTGACTAAGATTCTTCTAGGGCAAAAGCTAGGGATTTGAACAGACATTTTCAGAACTTAAACCATATGCTTTTCTGGTCTGTCCCAACCGGGAAGCCACTAGTCACATAGGCTATTTAAATGTAAAGTAATTAAAAGTAAATAAAATTTGGGGGCTTCCCTGGTGGCGCAGTGGTTAAGAATCTGCCTTTCAATGACAATGACAGGGGCAGACAAAATAAATAAAATAAATTAATTTTTTAAAAAAAGTAAATAAAATTTGGTATCCAATTCCTCAATCACTAACCACATTTGAAATGCTCATTAACCATAGACATAAATAGTCAGCAGTACAGACATAAATTTATAGAACTGTCCATCTTTGCATTCTTTTGGACAACAGTATGCTAGATGGTGTGCTCTCTGCTCAGATATAGAGAAGAACATGACATAGACTTTACTATTCAAGTCCTGGTTGTGGTACAGAGGGTGAGGCAAAATGTAAACAAATCAGTAAAATAAAGTGAGTATTTAACTCTGCCTGTGGTAGAGTTTATAGAAGATATGATATTTGAGCTGAACTTTAAAGAATGAATGGGACAGAATATGGAGTATCTTTATCCTCTCTGTTTTCTCTCTTGACCCCACATATCCCATGAAACTGTTGGCTGAAATTTGTGAAGTGAGTAGCTCTGTTTTGCTTTGATATTGTTATCCTGCATTTCTCTGGGTAATGTGGCTCTTTTGGCAGAATATTTCTCTGTTTTTGCTGGACTCTACAGAGACCTGGTTGGAAAATCTTAGGTGAAGTCAGAGGTCAAAGTTAAAGATGTTCAGGTAAAGAAAAATATTTTGGATGAAGAACAAAGAAATTTCAACAAGGTTTTTTTTTTTTAATTTTTAAAAATATATTTATTTATTTTTGGCTACGTTGGGTCTTTGTTGCTGCGCGTGGGCTTTCTCTAGTTGCGGCGAGCGGGGGCTACTCTTCGTCGCGGTGCTTGGGCTTCTCATTGTCATGGCTTCTCTTGTTGCGGAGCATGGGCTCTAGGCACGCGGGCTTCAGTAGTTGTTGCTCATGGGCTCTAGAGCGCAGGCTCAGTAGTTGTGGTGCTCGGGCTTAGCTGCTCTGTGGCATGTGGGATCTTCCCAGACCAGGGATCGAACCCGTGTCCCCAGAATTGGCAGGCAGATTCTTAACCACTGCGCCACCAGGGAAGCCCCAACAAGCATTTATTGATGCTGTTGCTTGCCAAGCCTTGGGCTGAGGTGCCAGGGAAATAAACACAAGTAAGATATTTTTTAAACGGGCCCATGATCTAGAGAAGAAACATAACTCTGTGATGTGATATGTGTTAGGATTAACATGTGTATAGGATACAGTTAGAGTTTGAAAGAAAGAATGATCAGGAGTGATACTCTTCAATTAAACATTTTCTAAGAGTACTCTGCAGGTACTGTGTGTTATAGTAAAGGTAAAAAATAAGAGCTATGACAACTAGGGTACTTTGGCTCTTCTGGTAGGAGTGTAATTGGTAAACACACTGTCTGGCAGTGTCTACTAAGGCAGATGCCCTACAACCCAGTAGTTTCCCTCCTACGTGGAACTAGGCATTTCCCAAAGGAATGCATGTACATATAAATGTTCACCAAAAGACGTGTGCTAGAAAGTTCACAGAAGCACTTTCATAATAGAAATTACTCAAATACCCATCAACAGCAAAATACTTTGCAGCAATGAGAATAATTGATCCATAACTACATACAACAGTTGGATGGATCTCACAAAGTAGCGAAAGGAGCCAGACACAGAAGGGCCCATTCTCTGATTCTGTTGATATAATTTACAAAAATAGGTAAAACTACTCTATGCTGTTAGAAACTAGAATAGTCGTTACCCTTGGGGGAAGCACAGTGACTAGAGGGGCTTCGGAGGTGCTGGTGATATTCTGCTCCTTTATCTGAGTACTGGTTACTGGGATATTTCAAATTGTAAAAATCAGTGAAGCTGTATACTTGTGAACACTTTTCTGTATGTATTTTATACTTTGGTCAAATGTTTAGAATTTTTAAAAAGTGTTATGGGAATGTGAACAAAGAGATTAATTCTGGCTGAGGGGCTCAGGGAAGATAACTGGTTAGAAGGAGGGGCAGTAACTGAGCTGAGCCTTGAAATGTTTGGGTGTAGTTAGGTGGTGAAGTGGGAGTAAAGAGGGAAAGCAGAGCATTTCAGAAAGAGGGAGCTGCCTGAGCAAAAGCAGTGAACCATCTGGGGAAGGTAAAATAGTCTGGTTTGCCTTGAGCATATTGTGCAAGATGAGTCTGGGAAAGTAAGTTAGAGACAGACTCTGAAAGGCCTGGAATACCAAGGAGCTTAGACTTGATTTTCTAAGAAGTTTTTGAAGGTCTTTTAAACCCAGGAGTGACCTTGTAAAGGTTGCAGGGGGCTTAGCAAGGTGAGTAATTATATCTTCATCCCCTGTGCGTCAGTGAGATGAAATCTAGTCTCATTCATAATGATTAATTCAGAGCCTTGTCCTGAATGAAAAAAATTGTCATTTCATGTCGTTTCTTTCACTGCCTGTTTTCTTATGCCCAGTGCTTTTCCTTTCTCCCTTCTTCCTGACAAAACAAAACAGAAAAACAACATAGAGTATTAACTTGTAGTATCTCTGGCCACATCTCTTAAGAGGGCCAACAGTCAGTATCATTTCATTACAGGCAAGAAGAGAGGCGGAGGCGGTCCTTCCAGGATTACACTGGGCAGAAGATCACCCTCGAGGCTGTCCTGAACACTACCTGCAAGAAGTGTGGCTGTAAAGGTAAGGCGAAGTCTCTACCATTTCAGTTTTTCTCTCTTTGTGGATGACCCTTTACGGGATGAGGGAGGTCCCCTGGTGTGAGTTAGCTCACTGTGGTTTTTAGCCAAATGCTGGCCTCACCTGCTCATCTGCTGTTCCTACTAGACTCACATCAGAGTTCATGGCTTGTTGCTTTTTCTGTTTCCTTTTCTGAATGCTGGCCCTGCCAGATACTACACCACCACCACTACTCCCCTCTCTCTACGGGTGATGCCCTCCCTGGGCAAGGTCCCCATGTACTATGCCAGGAGGGGTAAGAGTGTTGGATTATGATTAACACTCTAAGTTTTTATCTCTAAGGATGATTATTGTTCTGCTGCAAAAATTAAGTGACTTGGAAATATATTCCTTAAGGATCCAAGTCAAGCTCTTTCTTGCTTATTACCTTTATCTCTATAACTTCAGAGTTCTGAATACAGTATCTTTTTAGTAATAAAGAATACAGGCTAGTCACTTCCTTTTAGCTTTGTTTCTTCAAGTTTCCTGCAGTCCTACTCAAATATTAAAGAGCTCTTTCAGCCTGACTTCCCTTGTTGGAGCTATAATGAGAGGTATTGCCAGCTTCTCATTTTCAGAGTGACCTCAATTTGTCACCCCTTCTCCCTAGCCTTTCACCTACCCAGCTCTCTTGATTTTTCTACAATGAGTGGTAGCAGATTTGTGCCCTGGTTGAGGTCGTGGGGTTTAAGCCCCAATTTATCATTAATGTAGAGGGAGGAAGGGAAAAATAAAATAGAAAGAATACTTCCTCATGAGTATTGTGGGACCATTTCCAGCATAGATATTTGGAAAACTCTATGCTGTATTCTCCTTCCAGGCACCATCCCGCTTCTGGACTCCGAGTTGCAAAGTAGTTTACACATAGCTTTTTGATGACTTCATCAAATTCTTTGTGCCCCTGAGAGAGGGTCTACAAAAAGCTCAGACAAAACCAGCCGTGTAGCATCTGTTAAATGGCCCCTTAATAGCAGTGTAGGCTCAGGGAAGGTAGGGTTCTCTTACCTTCAACTTGTGTCCACCAGGTGTTACATGAGGCAGAGAAGAATAATGAGAGATGGAATTCGGCCCAGGCAGGCCAAAGGTGGTTGGTTTTGGTGCAGCAGAAAGAGCACAGGGCAGGGAGGTATGAGACCTGGGGTAAGTTTTAGCTCTGCTGCTGTCTGTGTGACCTTGAGGTACTTCTCTACTCTGGGCCTTCATGTCCTCTGCAAATGCAGTGTTGGATTTGATGATCTCTCAGGCCCTTGCCAGACCTGACAGTCTGTGAATGTTGAGTGCCCCTAGGTGACTGCTGTCTTTCTGTGTGTTAGCTTGAATCTGAGTGCTGCCTTCCTGCTTGCTGCCTAAGAGCTGTCTTCCTTTAGGGCTTGGCCTGCCACTCGGCTCCCTCTGCTAAGTATTCTGCTCTCTGGAGCAGCCTTTCATTGTCAGGAATAGTTCCAAATAGACCTTTAAAAATTCCTGAGCCCAGTTGCTAATGGAAGGCAGCACAAGCCTGTATCCTCATGTCCTATGCCATTCCAAAGCAGTGCCAGTGTTTCCCACAGCTCTAGGACCAGATGCTTGTCTGGCTCTGGTTAAGTGAGCAGTGCCATCTTGAGGTGACAAAATCTGCTCTGAAGGCAACAGCTGCTCTGAATGAACTCATTAGTACCTCCTGAACGAGCCAGCCCTTCAGGAACTTCTAGGGAAGATCCAGCTGCTAAGGTGAGAGACTGCCTCTTGCCTCCCTACCTTTCCTACTTCTCTTCTGCAGGCCACTTTGCAAAGGATTGTTTCATGCAACCAGGTGGGACCAAGTACTCTCTGATACCTGATGAGGAAGAGGAGAAGGAAGAGGCAAAGTCAGCAGAGTTTGAAAAGCCTGACCCCACGAGAAATTCTTCTAGAAAAAGAAAGAAGGTGAGTGCTGTCTTTATCTTATTTATCATATTTTTTTGAGTTTTAAAATAAAAATATACTTTCTGCAGAAATTTTAGAAATACTGAAAAACATAAAGAACATTAGGATCTCTTGTAATCTTTCCACCCAGCGAGACTCTTATAGTAGTTTTGGTATATTCTAATATTTTTTCTAGGTAAATATATACATACATATAATATAAATATATACATAATTTTCTAGGGAAGTGTATATATAATTTTCATATATGTATATGTTTACATATAAACACACAATCATGGTCATACTAGGTATAGTTTATATCCTACTTTTTTCATTATATTTATCAAAAGCGGGGCTTCCCTGGTAGCACAGTGGTTAAGAATCCGCCTGCCAATGCAGGGGACACGGGTTTGAGCCCTGGCCTGGGAAGATCCCACATGCTGCAGAGCAACTAAGCCTGTGCGCCACAACTACTGAGCCCGCGTGCCGCAACTACTGAAGCCCGTGCACCTAGAGCCTGTGCTCCGCAACAAGAGAAGCCACTGCAATGAGAAGCCCGCGCACCGCAACGAAGAGTAGCCCCCACTCACCGCAACTGGAGAAAACCTGTGTGCAGCAACGAAGACCCAACGCAGCCAAAAGAATAAAATAAATAAAATATGTAAATTTATATTTATCAAAAGCATTTTCTAGTATCCTTAAGTGTTCTTCAAAAACTTGATTTAAGAGCACCATATGATATTCTACCCTATGGTTATATGATGGTTTATTTAATAATTTTTCTATTGTGGGATATTTTTGATTACTTCCAACCTAAATCTTTGGCCATATCTCTTATTGCTTTCTTTGGATAAATTCCTAAGTAAGATTACTGAGTTAGGGCTTTAAGACTCTTGATACATCTTATCAAATTGTCTTTCCAGAAAGTACTTATTTTACACCCAGCAGAGGATAAGAGTGCCTGTCTCGCTGAGTTGTATCTTCCATCTACTACTTCTAGCAAAACAATTCATAAAACAGACATTATTGTGGTGCAGGAAAAAAACAGTGCATTTGTAGCATACAACATAGAGAGGAAATGAAAAAAAACTATGCTATAGTTTGGTCAGAAATAGTTGTTCTCATGTAGTGTAGTGTTTTTCTTTTTTTTTCTTTTTTTTTTTTTGGCCACACACCGCAGCATGTGGAACCTTAGTTCCCCGACCAGGGATCGAACCTGCGCACCCTGCATTGGAAGGCAGAGTCTTAACCACTGGACCGCTGGGGAAGTCCCTAGTGTAGCGGTTTTCTAATTGTGGCTGGTTATTAACTTTTGGGTTTTTTTTGGTTTTGTTTTGTTTTTTCAAAGTTTTGGCAAACTTTTATTGAGTGGTCATTTTATTCCAGGCATTGCAAACCTAGGAATATAAAAACTGTGATAAGGTCCTTGCCCTCAGTGGGCATTATCTACAAATTCAGTATTATCTTCATTTTAGATGAGGAGGAAGGCCCATTGTACCATTATTAAGAATTACCCCAAGTATATGGATAATAATATATCGATCTGTATATTCTTTCCCTGGGTGATCACATCGGTCCTAAGACTTCAGCTGCCCTGACCACTTTCACATCACTAAGTAATATCCCACTGGTACTTCAGACTTTGGCTTGGAGTCAATCAGACGTAGGTTGAGGCCCTTCTGTGCTACTTACCAGCTATATAACTTTGGGCTCTCTAACTTCAGTTCCTTAACTGACAAAGTAGGATCATTGTGCTCCTTGAACAACCAAAACCCTTGTTTCTATCCTTCTACCTTGTATTACTAGTTTTAATGACAGCAGTAACCTCCCAGTCTCCCAAGAAAGAAACAATATGTAATTAATTTTCTTCTCCTTACTATCCCACGCCTAGTCAGTCACCAAGTCCTGTCCATGGTACCTTATAATATCCCAATTCTGTTCCTTCCTCCCACTCCCACTACTACTGTGCATTTCACCTGCTTCCCTCACTCACTTATATTCAGACTATTGAACTAGCCTAGGGAGATTTTAAAACTACATATTTGCCTTCTACCTCTTGAGTACCAAGTTCACAGGGCCTGGGTCTGGGCATCTGATTTTTTTGAAAAAGCACCTTCTTTATCTCACTGCTCGATTCCCTTCATTAATATGATTTTTTGCCCTCTGCTTTAATTCTGAATGGACTGCTCGAGGCTGTGGCTGTATTTATTACTCCCTTCTCTTCTCTAACTACCTTCTCCCTAAGTGATCTCATCCTGTCCAGTGGTTTTGAATACCATTTATATGCTAATAATCCCCCAATTAAGTATATGTATCCTTTTTAAAATCCAAGTCTGTAATTCTCCAAGTCCGTAATTCTATCTCTAACTTTTTCTCTGGAACTTCAAATTTAGATATTCAACTGCCTATTTGACATCTCCATCTGATTGTCGAGTTGACATCAAGCTTAGCACACTCCAAAACTCTTCAGTGTTCCTCCTACCCAAGGCTGCTCCCTTCATATTCCTCCCTCTCTCAATGAATGGGTCACCAGTTGCTGAAACCAAAATCTGCAGCCTTTGGGTATAGTGTTGTTGTTCTAATTGTAGTAAAAGATATGTAACATAAATTTTACTGTCTTAATCTTTTTTTTTTTTCCTTTGGCGGGAGGCCGCGCTGCACAGCTTGTGGATTTTAGTTCACCAACCAGGGATTGAACTTGCCCCCTCGGCAGTGAGAGTGCGGAGTCCTAACCACTGGACCACCAGGGAATTCCCCCGTCTTAACCGTTTTTAAGTGTACAGTTCTTTGGCATTAAGTAAATTCATATTATTGTGCAATCATCACCACCATCCATCTCTAATACTCTTTTCCTTTTTTTTTTTTTTTTTTTTGGCCGCGTTGGGTGTTCGTTGTGGTGCGCGGGCTTCTCGTTGCGGTGGCTTCTCTTGTTGGGGAGCATGAGCTCTAGGTGCACGGGCTTCAGTAGTTGTGGTGCACAGGCTTTGTTGCTCCGCAGCATGTGGGATCTTCCCAGACCAGGGATCGAACCCTTGTCTCCTGCATTGGCAGGCGGATTCTTAACTACTGTGTCACCAGGGAAGTCCCTCTAGTACCCTTTTCATTTTGTAAAACTGAAACTCTATACCCATTAAACAATAACTCCTCATTCTCCTTTCCTCCCAGCACCTGATAACCACCATTCTACTTTCTGTCTGTATGATTTAGACTACTCTAGGTATCTTATAAAGTGGAATTATATAGTATTTGTTTTTTTGTGACTGGCTTACTTGAGTTAGCATAATATCCTCAAGGTTCATCCATGTTATAGCATGTGTCAGAATTTCCTTCCTTTTTAAGACTGAAAATATTCCATTGTATGCATATACCATATTTTGCTTATTCATTCATTCGTTGTTGATACTAGGATTGTTTCCACCTTTTGGCTTTTGTGAATAATGCTGCTGTGAACATAGTTGTACAAATATTTCTTTGAGATCTTGCTTTCAATTTTGGGGGGTATATACCCAGAAGTGGAGCTGCTGAATCATATGGTAATTCTTTTTTTTTTTTTAATTTATTCATTTATTTTATTTATTTATTTTTTGGCTGCGTTGGGTCTTCATTGCTGTGCACGGGCTTTCTCTAGTTGCGGCAAGTGGGGGCTGACTACTCTTCGTTGTAGTGTGCGGGCTTCTCATGGCAGTGGCTTCTCTTGTTGCAAAGCACGGGCTCTAGGTGCGCGGGCTCAGTAGTTGTGGCTCGCAGGCTGTAGAGTGCAGGCTCAGTAGTTGTGGTGCACGGGCTTAGTTGCTCTGCGGCATGTGGTATCTTCCCAGACCAGGGCTCAAACCTGTGTCCCCTGCATTGGCAGGCGGATTCTTTAACCACTGCGCCACAGGGAAGTCCCATATGGTAATTCTATTTTAATTTTTTTTGTGGAACCACCATACTGTTTTTCACAGCAGCTGCACCATTTCGCATTCCTACCAACAGTGCCCAAGGGTTCCAATAGAGCATAGTGTTTTATTATTGTCAGTTAGGTAAAAGTGGATGATGTTGTTGTTCAGTTGTTAAATTCTTGTCTTTTCTCATTTTTTCTTTTTTTTAAAAATTTCTTTTTAATTCCCAGGAAAGTGTTGTTAACATATCCAATCAGAACATGTCTCCTCCTGTTTAAAATCCTTCAGTGATTTCCCATTGTACTTTAAAAAAAATCCAGACTGCCTCCTGTGAAAACAAACTGTCTAACCCTAGTCCTCTTCAAGTACTGCCTTTAGCAGGCAGTAAATTATATCTAGCTAAAACATTGTTGTGTCTCTTTTTTAAAATTAATTAATTAATTTATTTGGTTGCGCCGGGTCTTAGTTGTGGCAGGCGGGCTCCTTAGTTGTGGCATGCGAACTCTTAATTGCGGCATGCATGTGGGATCTAGTTCCCCGACCAGGGATCAAACCCGGTCCCCCTGCATTGGGAGCGCGGAGTGTTAACTGCTGCACCACCAGGGAAGTCCCTGGTGTGTCTTTTTTATGTATTTATTTTTACAGTTATCTTCTGCTTAAGACAAGGGCTGCAAGTTTTCTATTTACAGTGCTGTTATAAAGTTTCCCTTTTAAGTAGGACTTTTTAAAGCAAAAATTCAGATATTAAGAAAAAGTTTAAGTAAAAAAATAGCAGTTTATAAACATACGGAATAAAAATTGTGGCACTATTATATGAATGAATGGCACTTGGAAGACACTGATTTAGAGCAGTGGGGATATTATTTTAATTTGGTACTGTTCTCCTGTGAACCAAAGAAATAGAAATTAACAAAGGCCCCTACTTCAAGCGCTGCCCTCCAGAAGCCTTCTGCAAACCTTCAGCATTGCCGTGTTTAGCCTAACTCCCTCACAGAGGCAACTGTCCCCAACCCTGCAAGCAGTATTGCTTTTTTTAAAAAAATTTTTTTAATTGAAGCATAGTTGATATACAATATTATATAAATTACAGGTGTGCAATATAGTAATTTACAATTTTTAAAGGTTATATTCCATTTATAGTTACTATAAAATATTGGCTCTCTTCCTCATGTTGTACAGCAGGGGTCCCCAACCATACTCCCCACCCGCCCCTCGGGGCCGCACAGCAGGAAGTGAGTGAGTGAAGCTTCATCTGCCGCTCCCCATCACTCGCATTACCAACTGAACCATCCCCCCCACCCCGCCATGGAAAAATTGTCTTCCACAAAACCGGTCCCTGGTGCCAAAAAGGTTGGGGGACCGCTGTGGTACAGTGTATCATTGTAGCTTATTTTATACATAATAGTTTGAGTATTGCTTATTTTTGAACACAGGGTTTGGCTTTACATATCTTTATTCTTGATGCTAGCCTTCCTCATAGAGGTCTGAGGACTTGATTTAAAGAGGGAAATGGGAAGCTTCCACCATATTACCTCATTATTTAAATATAAAGCAAAAGAAGGGCAACCCATAATCTTAATACTTTACCAGAATCTATATTATTGTGGCACATATTTTCTTCTAGCTGTTTTCAAATGCATGTTTTACCTAGATGTAATTAAAATGTATGTATAATTTTGTTTCCTGTTTTTTACTTTGTCATAGCATCTTTACATTTTTGACACAGTCTTTTTTTTTTTTTAATAAATTTATTTATTTATTTATTATTTTTGGCTGTGTTGGGTCTTCATTGCTGCACACAGGCTTTCTCTAGTTGCGGCAAGCGGGGGCTACTCTTTGTTGTGGTGCGCGGGCTTCTCATTGTGGTGGCTTTTCTTGTTGCGGAGCACGGGCTCTAGGCGTGCGGGCTTCAGTAGTTGTGGCGTGCAGGCTCTAGAGTGCAGGCTCGGTAATTGTGGCGCACGGGCTTAGTTGCTCTGCGGCATGTGGGATCTTCCTGGACCAGGGCTCGAACCCATGTCCCCTGCATTGGCAGGAGGATTCTTAACCACTGTGCCACCAGGGAAGCCCACCACATAGTCTTAATAATGCTCATTTGCAGTGGCTATGCAATATTACATCAGGTGGATGCTGAGGAATTGCTTTTCTGAAGGCAGTAGAGGATGTACTTAAGAACCTGGGCTGTGGAGACAGACTGCCCGGGTTCTAATCTCAGTTGGGTCACCTCCTCACTGTGGAACTTAGGCTAATTACTAAACTTCTCTGAATCTGTTTCCTTTATAAAATGGGAACAATAAACATCTACTTCATAAGGTTGTTAGGATGAGGAGATGCACATAAAACTCTGAGCACAGTGCCTGCATACAGCAAAGCCCAGTGCGTGTCAGCTACTAGTAGCTGTTGCTTAAAAACAGAGGCTTTATTATCACTGTGCAAGAGGTGCACAGTGCACCTCTTGCACTGTTGGTGGGAATGTAAATTGATACAGACACTATGGAGAACAACAGTATGGAGGTTCCTTAAAAAACTAAAAATAGAACTACCATAGGACCCAGCAATCCCACTACTGGACATATACCCTGAGAAAACCATAATTCAAAAAGTCATGTACCACAATGTTCATTGCAGCTCTATTTACGATAGCCAGGACATGGAAGCAACTAAGTGTCCATCAACAGATTAATGGATAAAGAAGATGTGGCACGTATATACAATGGAATATTACTCAGCCATAAAAAGAAACGAAATTGAGTTATTTGTAGCGAGATGGATGTACCTAGAGACTGTCATACAGAGTGAAGTAAGTCAGAAAGAGAAAAACAAATACCATATGCTAACACATATATATGGAATCTAAAAAAAAAAAGCTTCTGAAGAACCTAGGGGCAGGACAGGAATAAAGACGCAGACATAGAGAATGGACTTGAGGACATGGGGAGGGGGAAGGGTAAGCTGGGACGAAGTGAGAGAGTGGCATGGACATATATATACACTACCAAATATAAAATAGCTAGTGGGAAGCAGCTGCATAGCACAGGGAGATCAGCTCGGTGCTTTGTGACCACCTAGAGGGGTGGGATAGGGAGGATGGGAGGGAGACGCAAGAGGGAGGAGATATGGGGATATATGTATATGTATAGCTGACTCACTTTGTTATAAAGCAGAAACTAACACACCATTGTAAAGCAATTATACTCCAGTAAAGATGTTAAAAAAAGAAAAAAGAAAAGAAAGAGGCTTTGTGGTCAGAGACTGGGTTTAAGTACAGACACTGGGTTCAAAAAATTCTTTATATATTCTAGATATCAATCTCTTATCAGATATATGACTTGCAAATATTTTCTCCCATTCTTTGGATTGCCTTTTCACTCTGTTGGTAGTGTTCTATTTTTATTTTTCAGATTTACATTAAAAAAATTGTGGTGAACAAACACATGAAACTTACTGTCTTAACCATCTTTAAGTACAGTTCAGGAGTGTTAAGTATGTTCACATACTAAGTATATGATAGTGTCTTTTAATGTACAAACATCTTCCATCATGATGAAGTCCAACTTCTGTATTTTTTTCTTTTGTTTCCTGTACTTTTGGTGTTATGTTCAAGAAATCGTTGCCAAATCTAACGTCATGAAGCTTTTTCCTTCTGTTTTCTTCTAAAAGTTTTATAGTTTTAACTCTTACATTTAGATCTTTGATCCATTTTTTGAGGGTTTTTTGTTGTTGCTGTTTGTTTGTTTTAACATGGTGTAAAATAAGGTTCCAACCTCATATTTTTGCATGTGGATATCCAGTATCCCCAGCACCATTTGTTGAAAAGACTGTCCTTTCCCCATTGAATGGTCTTGGCATCCTTTTCAAAAGCCATTTGACTGTACACATGAGGGTTTATTCCTGACTCTTCTTCATTCCATTCCATTGGTCCATTTGTCTGTCTTTTTGCTAGAGCCACACTGTTTTAAATGCTCTAACTTCATAGTAAGTTTTGAAATCAAGAAATGTGAGTCATCCAACATTGTTCTTTTTCAAGTTATTTTGGCTCTTTGGGGGTCCCTTGAGATTCCATATGAATTTTAGGATGAAATTTTCTATTTTTGCAAGAAATGTCATTGGGATTTTGGAAGGGTTGCATCAAATCTGTAGATTACTTTGTGTAGTATTGACATCTTAACCATATTAAGTCTCCCAATCCATGAACATTGATGTTTTCCCATATATTTGTGTTGTCTTTAATTTCTTTCAGCATTGTTTTGTAGTTTTCAGTGTACAAGTATTTTTGCCTCCTTGGTTAAGTTTATTCCTAAATATTTTATTCTCTTTGATGCTATGGAATTGTTTTGATGCTATGGAATTGTTTTGATGCTATGGAATTGTTTTGATGCTATGGAATTGTTTTCTTAATTTTCTTTTCGGATTGCTAATTGTCAGTATATAGAAATGCAACTGATTCTTGTGTGTTGATTTTGTATCCTGCAACTTTTCTGAATTCACTGGTTAGTTCTAACAGTTTTTTTGTGGAATCTTTAAGATTTTCTACCTACAAGATCATGTCTACAAACAGGCAATTTTACTTGTTTAGTAGAGCTAGATTTTTAACTGTGATTCTGTTTGTATGTTCCAGGGGTTTTTCATTCTCTTTTAACCTTTTAGGGGTTAAATGGTATTTGTCAGATTCCTGAAGTGGTTCTGTGGATATCTCACTTCTGTGGGTCTTTGGTTGTTTTTGTATTGCTTGATACACCTGGTGCAATTAGTTATTGCTTTGCTTCTAAAGCTGCTTTGAGATGTGTATTTCAGTTCGCCAAAATAATTATTAAGGATCTGCTAGGCATGAGGTGCGTTATGACCTGCTTAGTCAACCCATTATCCTACCCTCTGTCGCTCTTCACTTAGTAGAGAAATGGTCTGATGAACAATGGCAGTAATAATCATCAACCTTATTATTTTTAAAGTACCTTTGTGTATATGAACTTCTAACTCATGAGTCCTCTTTGATTAAAAAGTGCTCCAGGGAGCTGAAACTGTAAAAACTTCCCCCTTGATGCCCATTGTTTCTACCAAGATATCATCTAGCGTCATTGTCTTTTCACCTTGTCGTTAATCCCTTTATTATCTTTTATGCCTTATATTTGTTTAGTACTTACAGTTCATAAAATATCTTCTTTTTTTTTTTCTTTTTTTTTTTGGCCACGCTGCACAACATGCAGGATCTTAGTTCCCCGACCAGGGATCGAACCCATGCCCCCTGCAGTGGAAGCGTGGAGTCTTAACCACTGGACCTCCAGGGAAGCCTCAAAATATCTTCATTTTTTATTTTGTTTTATCCTTACACAATCCTGTGTGGTAGCCAGAGTAGGCATTATTATCCCACCATTTTACACCTTAGGAAAATGGAGATTAATAGAAATTGTCTCACCTAAAGTCACACAACTATAAGAGATAGTGCTGAAATAAGAACCCAGTTCTTCAGATTACTAACCCGATATTCTTTTCTATACCACACTTCTACCATTAATTCATTTAGCTCTTCAATTATTTATTTACTCAACAACTATGTATTGAGTGCCTCATACTTTTCTATTGTGCATTGTGTTAGGTGATTGACTTATCAGGTCTTATAAGGTCACTTTTGGGCCAGTTTTTGCTCTGTTACCAGCTACCCTTAGTAATCATCTGATGTTATCTATTGATTTTTTAAATTTTCAAATGTGTTTCATTTATTTGTTTTACGTGAATTTGTATTCCTTAAATGTATTTCACCGAGCTGATAAAGTAAAGTGCTCTAGGAATATGCTCTCTATTGATCTGTTTTTGTTCACAACCGTAAATCAAGTTTCCAGGCCTCCTGTTTCTTCCCCCATCTAAATCTTTGATTCCAGCAGGAGGTTGGCTTTCCTTATCAGTAAAAACTTCTACCTGAGATGGATATTTTGGAGTGTGCGAGAGTGGCAGATTTGGACACCTGTTCCAGCACTAGTTGGCTCTGGGCCATCCAGAATTAGAACCAGAAAGTGAAAAACAAGTCTACTGGGTTCTCATCTCTGCTTCTTTACAAGACTGCTTCATTGTCCCACTTCTTTCTGCAGTCTGGTAGAAGAGAATGTCTAATGTAAAGTCTCTAAGACAGGAGAAGGTGCTAGGCATGTTGGGAAATCAGGAAATGGCCAGGATAAAGAAAGGGTGTCACCTGTTTCAAATAGTGCCTGGCACATATAGGCATGCACTTTTGAATTGATAGAGTCCATCATATGTGACATGTGTAACTCCTCCGGTTCCTTCACTCAGTGAGGCCTGCCCTCAGTTTGGAGAGTAATAGGGACTGACTCCTACTGCTGCTGGTGAGTAGGGGCAGGAGTAAGAGATCTTTCTAGCCCTGAGCCCCCACCTCTTTTTATCAAACATACATGAATTGAGTGCATGTCCTTGTCCAAAAATCTAGTACGTATTGGTTTAATTCTATGCAATACCTATTCAGTACCATGACGGTTTTCATCCCAGTGTCTGAAAATTATAAGTCATTTTTGTTGGACATAATTAGAACCAGGAGGAAGCTGTGTGTTGCAAATGGAAATGGGCTATGAAGAGGTTGATAAAATAGGAATAAAGGTTTTTGTAGTGAAGCCCTGGATAATCTTTCATGAACCTGTGGTATGTGCTTTGCTAGCCTCTTTCACTTATCATATGCCATCATGGGTCTTTCTGAATCAGGCTATATTATGAGGAAGCATCTGCTTTGGGGATCAGGCTGCTGACTTACTGTAATGAAGTTTAGCTATATTTGATCCAGAATATAATTTTCTTCTTTTCATGTGGCTACTATAATTACTCTCTGCTGTACTATATTTAGAAGAACAGAAATAGGAATATCATCCCCTTGGCTGCAGTGCTGGCTCTGTTCTGTTCTCCAGACAACTTCTGGTGCCTATCTGAGAGAGAGGTTGCCAGTCCTGGGCCTCTTCTGCTGGAGCACAGAGAGTCGTCCAGTGTAGTCTGCTCGAAAGCCTTCTGGATTCTCCTTCTTCTATGGAATAAAGTCTGAGTTCCTTTAAGACTCTTCACAATCTGTCCAACATCCCAGCATCATCTCTCACCAGTCCCTTCCCTCACACACTGTACTCCAACCTCATTCATTAAAAGAATTTCTATTGTGTGCCAAGTTCTGTTCTAGTCATTGCAGCAACAATAGTGAACAAATCAGGAGAATCCTAGTCTTCATGGCACTTACTTTCTAATGGGAGTCACAGACAATGAACTAGTAAATAAATATAAAATAATACTAATATTTCAAGTACTGAAAAGTGCTATGGAGAAAAATCAATTTGGTAATGAGAGCTAGGGAGTACTAGAATAGGGGTAAGGGGATAGCTGACTTGCCATTCTAGATAGGATGGTAAGGGCAGACCTTTCTCATAAAGCATCATTAGAGTGGATCTTTGAAGGAAGTGAGAAAGCAAGCTACTCAGGTAAGTGGTGAGAGAACATTTCAACAAGTACAATAGTTGGATATTGGGAATGAGCTTGGCATGTTTAAGGAACAGTAAGGAGGCCAGTGTAGCTGGAGGAAGTGAATGAGTTAGAGGAAACCAGGGCCTTACAGGAGAATCTGAGGACTTCAGCTTTCACTTAGACTGAGATGGATGTCATTAGGCATTTTACTAGAGGGATGACATGATCTGACTTATCTTTTAAGATAATTATTCTGGCTACTGTATGGAAATTAGATGGTTAGAAGGGAAAAGTGGAAGTAGCAAGCTAGTTAATAGATAGTATTAGTAATCCACATGATCAAGTAAATGAGGCCTAAGAACTGACCATAAATTTGGCCATGTGGAGATCATTGGTAACTTTGACAAGAGCTGTTTCAGTAGAGTGGTAGGTTGACAACCTGGTTAAAATTGTTTAGGAGGGTTGTTTTTTTTCAAAATGGGAACTATTATAGCACATTTGTTTATTTTGGGGAATGAGCCATTAAAGAAGGACAAGTTGATGCAGGAGAGAGGGGACAATTCCTGGACCGATGTCTTTGAGTAGGAAAGAAGGGATGGGATCCAGTACAAGGTAAGTATGCCACACAGGATCTTCCAAGCATTTGCTTCATTCTGTCTTCCATCTGGCTGGAAGGCCCTCAGTTCCCTTCTTCCGTCAGCACTACTACCACTACTCCACCTGCCAAAGTCATATTCATCCTTCAAAAGCACAACACATTACATATCCTTCATGAGGCCATTCTCAAATTCCTCAGACATAATTGATTTCTTTCCCTTGTGTGTCCATGGCATGTTGTTTGTACTTTTCTTACATCACTTCCATGGACTGCCTAGTATCTTAATTAATCTTTCTCCTTGATTAGTGTATCCCTTGAAGGCTTCTGTTCCCTGATTTCTAATGTCATTCAAGTACTATAAGAGACAAATTAGTTAATAGATATTCCTGGCTCATAGAAGGTACTCAACAAATATTTGTTGAATGAATGTACTGTATGGTTATTGGGAGTTATTCTTTCCCTTGTTTGATGAGGTTGGCTCAGGTTTGGAGGAATGGTGCCAGTCACCACTCCTGAGCTACTGAATGTGTTTACTTTGCATGCAACTATAGCTTTGCACTAGTAGGTACTCTGTATTTGTCTGAATTCTATTAAAAATGTGTTCTTATCTCCTAAGCAACACTGTATGTAACTATGGCCCTCTAAAATGCTTTATAGGTAGTAAAGTTCAGTAAATATTTGTGAGTTGATTAATAACCTTCTCCCTCTGGTCTTACCCTTTCCAAGCTATGATAAACTGGTGCTTATAGGCAAATTCTAACCAGGAATCACCCTCTATCCTACTTTATAAAAATTAACCCTAGAGAATCAGTTTGAGAATCAAATTATCTCTTGAGAATCAATCATTTCTCAAGAATAAGAGAATAAATAACCAGTGCCTTCTCAAGAATAATTCTTAAGAATAAATAAAACAGAATAAATGCTTGCTTGCTTGATTTCTGGCTAGATCAGTGCCTTTGGGCTAGAAAAAGCTAAGTTAGGTGCTGGCTTTAACACACAGAGCTAAAAAGAACATCTAATTTGGGGCCCAGCCTGAGTCAAATCCAGGTTCTACCATTTGGGCAAGTTACTTTATCTCAGTAAACCTCTCTGAAGTTATAATTTTCTTTCCTGAAAATACAGAGATTATTATGCCCACTTAATAGATTTGTTTTGAAGGTCATGGGGTATGTGTGCAAAGTGCCCAGCCCAGCATCTAGAAAATTAGGTACTCAGTAAGTGTTAACTGCTGTTACTCCCCTTTCTCAGTTTTTGTTTTTGTCTCACGCTGGGCCGCTGCTAACCTTTTTTTAGAACTATAGAGAAAGTGGATGGGCTAGCTGCTGTAGCACAGGATATGTGCTTCTCAGAGAGAGGTTTTGAGCAATGGCTTCTTTCCCCTGCCCCTCCGGCCTGTCTACCATGAGCTCACACTTCTGGGTCATTACCCTTTACCTTATGCTCCTCTTCCCCAGAATGTAGTCAAGGGACCAGAAGCTAGCTTCACCTCTGACTTTCCAGCTTCACCTCTACTCCAACTCCCAGCTTTCCTCTTGAACTACAACATATGAAGTAATTTTTGTTCTCTAGCTCAAGGTTAGAGACAAAATGAAAATGATGCCACCTGCTGGAGAACTAGATTTCCTTTATTCGGGTTGCAAAAGAGCTTTTACATCAAGATTGAGGTCTAGAAAGCCATCTTCCCGAGTCGTCCTTGCTACCTAGAGTCAACGTTCTAGCTTGCCAGGGTTCTCTAGTGATTTGCTTTTCTCTTTCCTCCTTCTGAGCCTGTATCATTGAGAAAGTGGAAATAACACCAAATTCTGAGTTAGAAAGTGTAACATTCTTGTCTTGTCTTTGGTCACTTCTTTGAGTTGCAGTTTTCACCTCTGTAAAATAGCAATAATAATTCCTGACTTCTGACCTTACCAGATTATTATTACAAGATACGAGATGCAGGAAGTTTGAGAAACTAAAGTGCTATTTGTTTGTAAGGAAGTATTATTACTTTCCTTTCTCATTTATGTATCCAGGCTGGGCCAGTCTTGGGGGAATTGGTGCCAGACTCTGCATCTGCTTGTTTACTTTCCCAGGACTCTGTCCTACCTAAGGGGCAGAGACGGGTGAGGCTGCCAAGCCCGTGTAGCCTGTGATTGACTTCCATTATCTTCCCATCTAGGAAACTGCAACACCATAAGCCAAACCATGGATTTGCCGACTCTCAACTTCTCCCAGCCATGGTTCCTACAGCTTGATAACTTGGGCCTGGGAAGCTTTCCCTCTCTCTACTCCACTGGAGACTCCAAGAAAGAATTTTGGTTTAATCTCCTCTCAGAACTTTGACTCATCTGCTGTAGATACTTGGCCAGATTGTCAGAACATTCTGGGAGTTCTCTGAAATAAGAGAATAATACAATACTTCTAGCTACCACTGAGTTCCTACCATGTATCAGGCACTATAGTTAGTACTTACCATGTTTAGTCCTCATAGCATCCTTTGAAGTAGGTATTTATTATTTGTAATTTACTGAAAAGAAAACTGAGGTTCAAAAAAGTCTTGGGACTTCCCTGGCGGTCCAGTGGTTAAGACTCTGTGCTTCCAATGCAGGGGGTGCCGGTTTGATCCCTGGTTGGGCAAGTAAGATCCCACATGCCACCCGGCGCGGGCCAAAAAAGAAAAAAAAAAAGTTAGGTCTTTTGTTCTAAGTCACATAGTTAGTAAGTGGCAGAGTTGGAATTTGAACTTAATTCTTTTTTTTTTTTTTTTTTAATTTTTTAAATTTATTTTTGGCTGTGTTGGGTCTTCGTTGCTGCATGTGGGCTTTCTCTAGTTGCGGCGAGCGGGGGCTACTCTTCATTGCGGTGCATGGTCTACTCATTGGGGTGGCTTCTCTTGTTGCTGAGCACGGGCTCTAGGCACGCAGGCTTCAGTAGTTGTGGCGCATGGGCTCAGTAGTTGTGGCTCGCGGGCTCTAGAGCACAGGCTCAATAGTTGTGGCGCACGGGCTTAGCTGCTCCGCAGCCTGTGGGATCTTCCTGGACCAGGGATCAAACCCGTGTCCCCTGCATTGGCAGGCAGATTCTTAACCACTGTGCCACCAGGGAAGTCCCTGAACTTAATTCTATCTTATTCCAAAACTGTTGTTCTGACCACCATATACCATGAGGCCTCCCATCACTATACAGGAAGAGGGGCCACGTGCAATCAAGGAAAACTCAGGAGATTTCCAGTCGTCTGATCTACATGCAGATCCCAACCCTGCCTGTGTGATCTGGGGCAAGTGGTTTTCAACTTCTCCAGCCACAGATACTGTCTCTTCACCACCATGTGACATAGGTGCTATTCTTATCTCTGTTTTACATTTGAGGAGACTAGGCCTCAGTGAGGTGAAATGACTTGCCCAGGGTTACAGAAGAGTAATAGTAAGTGGCAGAGCCAGAACTCAAGTCTGGGTCTAACACCTGGTTCTGTGTTTTGTCCACCATTTCTCACAGCCAGCTGCCAAGACCTAGTGTGTCAGGCAGACGTACAGCTCTCAGGGTGTTGGATGGGAGCCTAGTAGGAGGGGCAGAAGCCTTGCCCTCTTCTACTCTCACTTCCGCCTCCCATGATCTCTCCTTCTTAGAAACCTTACTGAGGCAATATACACATTTGCAATTCAGTGAAAAGGTTTATTCAGTGCTTACAAACTGCTCCAAGTACCCTACGGAAGCCTGGGGATCAGGGTCTCAGCCTTTGTGTGCGTTTGTGCTGTTAATTTGGTGGCGTAAGGTGGTGGGAATAGTGTTGAGAAAGTTCTTTCTGAGCTTTCTTCTTTATCAGTATACTCTTGTAAGGTTGGTTGCGAAAGTTAGAGATGGTAAATATTCAAGGGCAGCAGGTGGGGCCTTATTAATTGATGGCGGTTATTTTCCCTGGCAGCAGGGTCTAATGGAAACCAGACTGGGAGTCAGGAGTCTTAAATGCATTACTCTCATATTCTTGGGCATGTGAAGTACTGTCTCTAGTCAGACTAGGTGATCTCTAAGGACTCCTTTCAGCTTTAATATCCTGTGCGTTTTAAAAATGAAAGTAATAGGGAATTCTCTGGCGGTCCAGTGGTTAGGACTCAACGCTTTCACTGCCACGGCCCGGGTTCAATCCCTGGTCGGGGAACTAAGATCCCGCAATCCGCGTGGCACGGCTGAAAAAAGAGAAAGAAAGAAAGTCATAAATGCTTGTTTAAAAAAAAAATGAAAAAGGACAGCGGAAGACCTCAGCTTCCCTGTATGCAGTTCATTCCTGAGGTAACACTTGTGACTGTTTGTGTCCTTTCCATTGTTTTCTGTGTATTTTAAATATATACAGGTATGTTAAATATACATATTATATTATGATTTAATGTACTAAATATTATAATTTATATATGTAAATATATATAATACATATGATATGCATGTATATGTGTGTGTATGTGTATAAACATACACACATATATTATGTTACATACCCTGGAACCTAGAATACATACTGCGTTATGACTTGATCCTTTTTCGCTTATTTTGAGCACTTTTTCTTGTTAGTACTTAAAGATGTAATTTGTTTTTTTAATTACAATGTTTTTTAATCTATTAAGTTATCCCCTAATGATTACAGGCCATGATTTTTTAAAGCAAATATACACATACAATGTTGAGTTTTTATTTTATTCATTTATTTTTTTTTAGGAAAAAAAGAAAAAGAAACATAGAGACAGGAAGTCATCTGACTCTGACAGCTCAGACTCTGAGAGTGATACAGGCAAGAGGGCAAGGCACACGTCAAAAGACAGCAAGGCAGCAAAGAAGAAGAAAAAGAAGAAGAAGCACAAGAAGAAGCACAAGGAGTGAGAGTGGAAAGAGTGGAGGGGGTGGTGGAGAGAAGGAACCAGGAGCCTTGTGCTTTGAAGCGCTGGCTCCTGGAAAGACTCAGTAGTGAGAATATGGCCTTCCACCCCATTGACTTCTCTCCCATGGGAGATGGCTTCCCCTCCTGCCACAGGCAGGTTTGGGAGATATCAAAAGTATCTGCCTGAATGAGTTGTCTTCTTCATTCCAGTCCCTTTGCAAGTGACCCCTGCAGCTGACCCATTCATTCACCCAACATCCTTCATTCAGCAGGAGGTCCTATTACCCTCTTCCAGCTGCCACTGCCAGAGCCAGACTCCTATACAGGAGTCCAGGCTAGAGCCACAGGCACTGCTGTGGAGGTGAGTCTGGCTGTAGTTGGAGGACGGAGTGATTGGCCCCTCCCTGTTGGCCTGCCTTGGGCTGATTGGCGGGTGATCTCTGCTGCATCCAACACAGGGGCAGAGGGAGACTGGCAGTACTAGGGAGAACATGGTAAGAAGTGGTGCTCACTTTTTCCATTCCCCCTAACATGATTCTACTATGTTAGAAGTGACAGCCAGTGGTCACAGCCAGAAAACCATTGTTTGCAGTGACTGAGCTTTGTGTGTGATGTTCCGCCCGATCACTGAACCAGACAGCTCAAGCCAAGATCATTGCTTTACTTTGTATTTACTACAATGTGAATCAGTTGGTTCCATTTCAGGTCTCTGCTTAAATTCCTGGCCCTAAATGGAAGTGTGCTTGGTTTTAAACTTACTGAGAGTCCTTATTGGTATAATCCCTCTTCCTGTAACTTACAGACTTAAAAGTCACTGAGGCTGCATTAGGTGACAGAAAAACATTTAACATGTTACCTTAGACCTTGGAGAGCAGCCCAGCTAAGGTACAGTGCCAGAGGCACTAGCAAGTCACAGCCTTCTTAGATCACTTATAAGCCCTCACTTCTGTAATGATTAGATGACCTCTCCCCCAGGGCTGATTAGAGAACCAGTAAGAATTTGAACCATGAGTAATGGCCTAGCACATAGGCAGACGCTCAGCCGTCATCTTCGCCAGTGGGCATTTTCTCCCACTGCCACTGGCACAAGCCTGGATCCTGTGTCCTAAGCCTGTGTTCTGGAAAGAGAGAGACCACAGCATTCCACAGAGAAGAGCAACTGTCCAGACCCAAAGGCATTCAGTGCAGGATGGACCTGAGGTGACAGTTCAGAAGCCCCGCCACTGAGTGATTATTCCAGGTTGGACTAGCTCATTTGGCCATAGGGAGGGGGCAGTGTAAAGGGAAGTTGTAGGTACAGCTGTTTTATTTTTTGTACGTGTAAGGTGATCAGCTATCACTGTCCCTGAGACTGTCCATTTCAGTCTCTCATCCAGTGGTTCTTCCTGAGTGGCAGTCATTTCTGCCTACTCTCTGACACACACAGAAACTGAGACTCCCAGAATCATGTCACCAAAAGCAAAAAGGCAACTGGGTGGCCTAGGTGCTGCTTTATTGACCTCAGAGCACCCTTTGGGTGCAGTTAAAAAAGCAAACATACACAATGAGAACAGAACTGGATCCAGGCTGGTGCCACCTGACCCCAGGAGAATTTCCCCAATCAAGGTGGATTTATACAAAATGCCAGAGGAAAAAAATGAGTCAATCTGGTGCTGAGTCCAGGAGTAGCCAACTGGCAGAGGAGCAGTTGTTGAGGGAGTGGGCAGGTCATGCCCCTTTCTCATAAGTGCGAGTGCAAACTGCACTGCAGTGGGTGAGTGTCTGGAAGAAAAGACAGAGTCAGGTTAGGGCAGGGGTGTGGACACAGAAGGTATTGGGAATACTCTCCACTCTGATGGGGAGAGCCCTCTACCTTCATGCTAAAAATTTTCATTTACTGCCTACCTACTATGTGCCAGGTACTTTACATGTATTTTTTCCTAATGCTTACACCAAGTCTTCTTTTTTTTTTTTTGGCCATGTCACACGGTTTGCGGGATCTTAGTTCCCCAACCAGGGATTGAACCCGGGCCACAGCAGTGAAAGTACCAAGTCCTAACCACCGCACCACCAGGAAGTTCCCCCAAGTCTTTAAGTTAGGCATTGTAATTCCTCCTGTAGAGATTTGGGGAAATGAGCTTTCAGGGAGGAAGTAACTTGGTCAAGATCCCAGAGTGTTTCTCTTTCCCTTGTACCACTCCTCTCCCTTCATCTTCAGTGCCTAAGATGGTGCCTGGCACATAGTAGACAAACAGGTGAATAAAAATGTCCAGAGGCTCTTGGGAAAGGACTTTACTAGGCCACCAACTCTCCATTCTTTCCCTAACTTAGGGTAGTGCCAGGGCCAGAGGCCTGAACCCCCAACATCCTGCCTGGTATCACAGAGCCAGGCCCATGGTTTCACCGTAGCTCAATTGCCCAGTGAGTATTTGGTACTGTATATCACATTCCCACCAGAGCTAGGTAACTCATTATTAACTCTGCAGGGCCCCCTGCCCCGTGTAAGTGCAAGAATGCAGTGAGCAGGTTACACTGACCCAAGAAGGTCTGCAGTGAAGATGCTGAGGCGAAAACCTGAGGCCCTACAGAGTAAGGAGGCAGAGATCACGGGTGGCTGCTGTCTCCACCCCTGGGGGTGTTCAGTCAAGGCTACATTCTTCAAGTGAAGTCCCCAAGTTTGTCCCTAAACAGACAGATCTGCCAGCTTGTTTGTCATTTCCAACCCAGGCCTTAGGTACTTGTAGTAGGCCAGGCATGGAAAGCTCTGAGAGGAGGTGAGCCTGGAATGAAGTAGAAATGACTGTGCTGTCAGTTGGGGCCCCACCCATCACCAGCCTGTCCCTGCCCAAAGGCTTGGGAGATGGGAGCCTCTCCTATGGGCCTGGAATCAGATTTGGCCATGCTTTCTACCTCTCCCTGGGGCAAGGCAATGTGGCAATGCAGAGGATGAAACTAAGGCCATGGAGTGTGCCTACTGTAGTGGTCCCACACCAGTGATGCTTTGTGCTCTACATCCACTGTCTCCTTCAGACCTCCCAGCAGCCCTGCAAGGTTGGTGTTATTAACACCCACTTTACAGTTGGACTTGGAGAAGGTGACTTGTCCAAAGTCATGCACCCTATAAGCTGCGATTTAAACCAAGGCTTGTGCAAGTCCAAAGCCACTACATAGAAAATTCCTCCCTAATACCACCCAGGCCTGCCTCCACCCTCCATTGTTCCAGCTTCCATTGGTCCCACTGATGACCCTGGCTTTTCACAATAGGCTTGGCTGAAGGGGCAGTAGAAACCAATTGGGTGAGGCTCCAGAGTTATCCATCTTACCAGGATGAGTTTCCCAGCAACTACTTCCCGCACAAGTGTTGTCTCTTGTCCGTTCCACTTCTGCGTGTGGACGAGTTTGCCTCCATCCAGCGTCACAACGGACTGTGGAAAGAGGGTAGAGGCCTGAGCTGAGATCTGAGCTAGGATTGAGGGGCAGGAAGGGGTCTGGTCACTGGGGCCACAAAGGACCCAGCCTCTAACCCAAACTACTGACGGTGCTAGGATCAGAGATCAGGCAGCCCACCTCCAACCTAGCCCCATAGGACGTCTAGTTCACCACTGCTGCTTGGCCGGGGGAGGGGCCTTCAGCTGTTGGGCGAGTAGGGAGAGGAACAGCCTGGCTCTGAGAAGTGCCACCAGCCTTCAGGATGGGCACTTATCCCATACTCTAGGTGATGCCCACAGCCCAGTCCCACTAAGATACAGAGGGGGGTACCAGCCTAATCCCTGGGAAAGACTGGTGAGGAGGAGTAATCCTGAGACTCTCTGGCCAAGTGGTGATCACACATAATGTCTAAAAGACCCTTGGGGATGGGAGGTATTGGAAAATTGGACCCTGCCCCGTATTCCTACTCCTCTTGGTCCATATCAAGTGACCCCCTTTGGCTGACAAGTGGGCAGCAACTGCCAGGTCCTGGGACTGCGGGCCCTTGGAGTGTTCCACAGCCCTGGTCAAATGTCCACTTAATCTTCTGGGTGCTGCCAGCCTGCATCAGCTGGCTCTCATTTGGCAACTCTCCCAGGTCTCTCTTTAGAAATTTGGGGGCTCTAAGCCAGGCTAGGGTACCCTGACTGACCAGGGTTCAGCAGAAGAGTCTGCAAAGGCTGTGTGTATGTGCTTGGGGCCAGTGGGTCGGTGGGTGTGCACCCTTACCACCACCTTCCTCCTCATTCTCATTCCCCTAGTTTTTTGTCCATTCAGAGCAGGTTATGTTTAGCCTAGGCATCCCAGAGAACTACTGTTGTGTTTAACTGGGATTCTTGTCCTTCAAGAAGGTAGGCTAGTTCAAGGAGGTAAAGGCATGTGGTAGGGCAGGCACCTCTCTCCAAGGTAGGCTGCCATCTTTGGGTACCATCCCATCTCTGCTGCCAGCTTCCTGTATGATCCTGGGCTGGGCTCCAGCTTCCTCCACAGGGAGGAGATTAGACCCTCTCCTATCCTTGGGAGCAGCTGTGAGGAAGAATAAACAGCTGAGGAGCTGAATGGAAAGGTCTGGTGGAAAGGTACTGCTATAGGTACACCCTGTTGAAGGCAAAACCCCTTAGTTCTCTCTCTTCCATGCCTGGCTCAGTGGCTGGGAGGCCTGAGGCAAGCTGCCAAGACAGCCACCACCGGGTGACAAGTCCTGAGACTGGGGGCAGATGTACTCGCCCTCCCCAGAAGGAGAGGGGCTAAGGCTTGGTGAGAAGACACTACAAACACACCAAAGACAACGCTCCATCCAGAATATAGCTTTTCCTGCCTGTAGGCTGGCAGCATTGGAAATGGTTTCTCAGGGTCACTGGCCAAGCCCTGGAGGTGGAGGCTGGAGAAGAGGAAGCATCTGAGTAGGCCTCAACCTCTCGTCCCCAGCTGTCTCCTTGGCTCCTGAAGGCCAGGATGACCCTTCAGTGGAGGACCTTGACTTCTGGGCATTGTTCCTAAAGCACCTGAGGTCACAGCCATGTCCACATAACTCCCCCCATCTATGGAAGGGGAAAGAAAGCCAGAGCTGTTGCATGCCATGCACA
This sequence comes from Balaenoptera borealis, assembly GCF_965194805.1. Lineage (NCBI taxonomy): Eukaryota > Metazoa > Chordata > Mammalia > Artiodactyla > Balaenopteridae > Balaenoptera > Balaenoptera borealis. The sequence goes on along the minus strand of NC_138860.1, from coordinate 169,414,377 downwards.
AGGTCACCCAGCTGGCGCTGGCATAGACAGTGAGGTCAGACTATCCTGGCTCTGTGCTGCCCACTCCCAGAGGCAACAGGTAGATGCTTCCCAAGATGGGAGGGAGGAGAACAAGATAGGACTAACATGCATTTAGCACTTGGGACATCCCAGCACTGCACAGGCGTTATGGACCTCATTTGCCACTTCAATCCCCATGATAGCCTACCCCTCAAGGTGCAATAATAGGGCGCCACCCTATTCCCCTTCAGGGCCTTCCATTCCCCATGGACCCTTCCTCGACTCACCTTGACCTTCCTGTCATCTGCTGTTGTCTCATCGAACTCCACTCCTAGCTTGAAGCTGATCTCCGTGTTCTTAAAGGTGCTTTGTGTTTTTATGGTGATTGTGTCCCCGTTCACTTCGATGATTGTGGTAGGCTTGGTCATGTTGGCCACCTGCCTGTTAGCAAAACCCACACCTGAGGGCAGAGGGAAGGGTATGAGTATGAGCTGGAGCGAGAGGCAGGGTACAAGGAGCTCAATGACCAACTCTTAGGCCTGGATGTGGGGAAGGGGGAAAAGAAGGGAGAGAACTTTCAAAGACTTTGCATGGCTGTTTGTTAATTGTCTTCCCGTTAGCTCTGTGTGGTGAAGAGACATTACTGATCCCATTAGACAGATGAGAAACTTAATGGACAGGCATGTCTCACAGCAAGTCAGTGGCAGAGCTGAGATTAGAATAAGCTACTATTAAGTGCTTTCTGTATGGTAAAAACTACACGTGTCATCTCATTCAGTCCTTCCAGTCTCCCCGAAGGATTGATGCTATTATCTCTATTTTACAGATGCAAAAACAGAATGAGTTGAAGCCCAGGGTCAAAAATCTGGAATTCAAATCCAGAATGTTCAACTGCACAGCTCACTGTGCTGCTCATCTATAAAGGCTGGAGCACAAGGCTCCCTTCCAGGGCACCTGAGCAGCTTTCAAGGCACAGGCTGAGGGAGAAAGAAGTAAATGTGGACTTTGCCTTCCAGAGCCTATGGACAAGAATTTTCCACCTTTGTCAAAGTTTTTACCCTGAGATGCACTGGTGCTCTTGTCCCCCAAGTATGGTAACAAAGACATTTTCAAAGCCTCTTAACCATGATCTAGGAGGTAGGCAAAAGGGAGTGTTTGTCTATGTGTGCAGATTTAGGAGAGGCCTAAAGTGGTAGGCAGTCAGGACTCCAATCCAGGTCTCCTGGTCTAAGGCTCTGTGGGAACTCCCCTCCTGACCCAAGCATGGCTTCCCTGAGTGCTGCAAGAGAGTGTGGAAGAAAGAGCCCTGCAGGTTGTGGCTTTCCTGAGATCTGTCCTTTTGCCTCCAACCTCCCCCTCTGCTCCCAGCAGCCTCTGCTGAGCTGTCCTCCAAGGGCAGAGGCTGCGGTGAGGTGGTGGGTGGAAAGTCTCCAGATGTGCCTGGCTATATGGATTGTTTTACTTAATGTTTATTACAGCCCTGAATGGTGGGTTTTATTATCCCCAATTTACAAATAAGGCTTGGAGAGTGAAGTGACTTTTGCCCAAAGTCAAAGGGTAAGTGGTTGACTTTAGGCTCTAAAACTGTTCACTCTTCCTCCTGGGCCGTCCTGCCTCCCAGCATGTACTTCATCTGTGCCCTACGGCCACCAAGTGTGCCTGAGATCACTGGTACTAACTAGGCTGGGCCTCTTTGTCCTCTGAGAACTCTTGGTTTAAAACAAGAGGGGCACAGGCAGCTGTGCTGCTGCTGGCCCACCCTGCCTGGCTACTGAGGGACTTGGTCTTGCCCCCTGTTATCAGAGTGAGTCAGGTCAATCCCACTTCCCAGCACAGAGCAGGGCCTTGTCACTGCACAAGGAGCTCTGTTTACTTAGGACCTACCCAGAGGTGTGGAGCGTTTGAGGAAGGAAGGCATTGTGGAGTGGGTGAGAGACTCAGCTAAGAGAAAGTTACAGAATTAGGAGTCTCATGAAGAGATGGGTTCTACTTAGAAACGAAGCTGAAGCTATTTACTGAGAGCTAAGGAAGGTCTTTCCCCCCCGCATGGGTATCTCATTTTTTCCATGTGTACAACAAGCAGGCTAGTTGGATTCTCAGCCCCCTAACCCAGGTTGGGGCAAAATAAGGGAGCAAGGGTGGTAAGGATGGCACGACTCACTTCAGGGACCCAGGTCTTCAGTTCTAATGTCTGCTGGGAGACACTTGGGAGAGGAACTAGCTCTGGGCATTCCACCTTCCCCAACAGCTGCCCAGGGTCCCCTACTTCTCCAAGAATTACTACCTTCCTGGAATCATTGGGCATAATGCTCAGCATAGAGTAGAGGCAGTTGAGCACTTTGGCCTTAAAAGCCAACACTTGTGGTCCTTATTTCAGGGGTCAGGAACAGGTGGGAGGTGCCTGGAGTGGACCCCCCACCCCTTCTTTGGGTAATCCAGCCCCCCTTCCCTGGGAGGAAGGCATGGAACCTAGCTCAATCATGAACAACATTCCAGTTTTCCCTATCCTAGCCTGGGAGACTAGGATAATCTCATAGCTGGGGATTCCAGAGAAAGGATATCACCCTCATTGTCTAGCCCATATTAGAAGGGGAAGGGCTGAGGTCAATGCTTAGTTAAGCAGTTCTTACCACTCCCACCCCCGGGGTCCATAATGGGAACTGCTCTGGGTTGCCGATCTAGAAATCTAGGTTTTCATATCAGCTCTGCTGTGGAATTGATTTGACAAGTTTCTACTCTGTCTGGGTCTTGGCTTCTTCATCTGTTGAACCAAGGCACAGGGACCTCCAAAGTCCTCCTCTGCAGGATTCTTTGAATCTTCATTCTCCCCCATCCCAGCACCACAGCCTCCTAGACCAAAGACCCTCCCTGCCTTTACCAGGTCTTGGCTTTGCTCCAGGCCCCTTTGCTGTACCCCTCCACCAGACACCTCCCCAATGAGCAGTTATCCTTGGGTTGCAGCTGGTGATGGGGCCTCTTGCCCTACCCTACCACTAGGCTGGTTGGTGAGAAAGAGGGCACCCTCCAGCGACAATCCTTTACCCTAACTAACCCAACGTAAAGGGGCAGGGGTTGTTGCTAACTGTGCAGGCCCCTGTCTCAGCTCCTCATATCCTGTTCAGGGCTGTTCCCCCTTCCATCTTCTTTCTCCTGGGGATTCCCTACTTTAGGCCATAGGACACTTCCCATCAATCTGCTCCCTTTCACTGTTCAGTCTCCAGTTCCTAAACCACCCATGCTCCTCTTCTTTTCCTCCCTCCCCTCCCGTTTTATCCAAACCCGCCCCCTACCTCCAGATCAGAAGCCTTTCTTCCCCGAAAGCGCCTCCCTGCCCCCACATCGACCGACACAGCTGCCTCCTTGAGCCTCCTTGCCTGGGAATCCCTCTTGCCAAGTTCAGAACATGAAAGCCCCCTCCCCGGAATTCCCTGGCGGTCCAGTGGTTAGGACTCTGCGCTTCCACTGCAGGCGGCAGGGGTTCCATCCCTGGTCGGGGAACCAAGATCCCGCATGCCCCGTGCCGTGTGGCGGGCGCGGAACTGGGAGAGACCCCCTCCCAACAGGCCTCGCATGCCGTAGCGCAGGCTGCCACCTTCTCCGCATCCCCGGGTTCCCCAACTTTTACCAGGAGGGATGCAGCAGGCGTGCAGGGTAGTAGCCACAGCTGGAGCGCTGCTCCGACCCGGCACGCGGCCAGCCCATCCCCAGCCCAGCATCCCGAGCGGCCCTCACCGATTGACCTCATGTAGTCATCGAAATTCTTGCTGTCCGCTAACTTCCAGGTGCCCACGAAGGCGTCCACCATGGTGAGGCTGGGCTAGGCTGAGAAAGAGACGACAGAGCACGCGTGCAACGGGACCTGCGACTCCCAGCCCGCGCTGCCGCTTTAAAAGGCCCTTGCATCACGTGACGGAGCGTGGCCCACACCCCGCTCCCGAAATAGGAAGCCCCAGGCTGGCGCTAGCTAGCCTGGGGCTGGCCGCCCATCCCCCAACCCGCCAGGGGGAGGGGGAAGGGGCACCCGGTGGCTCCCGGCTCGCCTACGTCAGCGCGGGTCCTGGGGGTCCGAGTCCCTGCCCCGGGCTGGTAGGACCTACTCCCTTCCCTGGCCTCAAGGCGCTCTTCGGAATCTAAAAAGAAACGAGTTGAGGGCACGGTGCCCGTGAGCTGGGGCGCACGCCAGGGACATCTTCCCTCCCCTGGTCCCTCCCCGAGCTTGAGGTCAGAACAGAGATGAGAGTCTAGAGGGAAAGGAAACTTTTGGGCTGATGCCCACGCCGGGAAAGCTCTGGCCGACTCTTCGCGGCGCAAGCATCTCGGTCTTCATTTTACAGGTGAGGGGTCCAGGGCTCAGAGGGGGACTGACAAGGTCGCAGGAAATAAGGAGTGAGTTGGAGTCCATATGGCGAGCCTGGTCTAGCCGGCCCCAGACCCTGCGCTCTGCCGCCACTCCCCACTGCCCGGTGGAGGGGAGAGTCACCGGGGGCAGCGAGTGCCCTCCGCCTGCTCCGGGCAAAAGCGTGACCCTTCCCGTCGCCACGCGCCTGCTCCTTACGTGCTCGCCCCTGCCTGCGGAATGTCTCCTGCGCGAGCCTTTCCGCCCTGCGGTCCAACTACCCCTCCACCGTGCCAGTACACCAGGCTTTTCTGACCTCTACGCACAGCTCCGAGCTTTTGCTCCGGTCGGCCGTTCCCTCCTCACCCGCCTTCAGAAATTCTGTCCTTCCAGCCAGCTCTTCCAGGCTCAAGGACAGCTCCCCGTTCTGCCTGCCTGCTGCGGCCCCCACCTGCCGCCCTTCTCTGACCTCTGCACACTGGCAGGCAGCCGGCACTTTCAGAGACCGGCAGTCACCTACCTTGTTTGACACTACAGTTTCCAAAGCACTTTTAATAACAATTAAGATCCACCTTGTATTGCTGTTTATTGCATGCTGAGGGCTTTCAGTGCATTGTCTTATTGAACTTTTAAAACAAAGTCCCTGAAGTAGGTGTTATTATTATCCTTTTCACAGATGAGCATACTTGAAGCTTAGAGGAACCCATTCATTTCTTAATCCAGCAGTTATTGAAGCACCTACTTTGTGCCAGGCCCTGGGCTAGGCTCTGGAGAGACAACCACGAACAAGACACACGCTCCCGAAGGAAGACACAAAACATAAGCGAGTGGTGCCCAGCTGAACTCGGGCCCGCAGAGGTCCTCACAGAGGGGCCCAGGAGGGGCCCGCCAGCTCTGCCACATATGTATCAATACAGAGTGGTGGGCTGCCTCCCTGTACCTCTGTTTCTCCATGTGGAAGTAGAGAACATCTGCTCCCTTCCCCTAACTTTCTGGGAAGAAGGCCAGGGAGGAAGAGCCCTCTCTCCCCCAAGGTCTTGGTTCTTTTGGACAGGTCCACTTGCCAGAAGACCAAGGTGGATTATTTCTGCCAAAGCTGCAGGACAGGCCTCAGGGCTGGGCATGGAGCCCTAGTGACCTCACTGCCGGAGCAGGTACAGGGGGAGGAGGAGGATGGGATAGTTTCTAACTCAAGGGCACAACCTTTAGACACAGGGCCTCTTCCTCTCTCAGACACTGAGTGGCTGGAGAGCCAGGGACCAGAGCTCTCTCCCTACATGGTCTTTATAAAGCAGTGCTGGAGAGCTGGGGCTGGGCTAACAGCTGCTGGCAGATAGATGTGGGTTCCAGTTCTGATTCCAGTGGGTACGAGCCGTGGCTGTGGGCAGTTCACTTAAGCCACTCTGCGTCTCAGTTTCATCTCGAAAATGGAGGAAATGACAGCATTTACCGTATAGAGGTGTTGGGAGATCAAATGAGATAATGCATTTAAAATGCTGTACGGTGGTTAAGAATCCGCCTGCCAATGCAGGAGACACAATGTTCGAGCCATGGTCCAGGAAGATCCCACATGCGGCGGGGCAACTAAGCCCATGCGCCACACTGCTGAGCCTGCGCTCTAGAGCCTGCAAGCCACAACTACTGAGTCCGCATGCTACAACTACTGAAGCCCCTGCACCTAGAGCCCATGCTCCGCAACAAGAGAAGCCATCGCAATGAGAAGCCCGTGCACCGTGACAAAGAGAGTAGCCTCTGCTCACCGCAACTAGAGAAAGCCCGCGCGCAGCAATGAAGACCCAATGCAGCCCAAAATAAATGCAATAAATAAATTAAAAAAAAATTTTTTTTAAATGCTGAGCAAGGTAGATTGAATAAATGTTTGCTTGCTGCTGCTGCTGTTATTATCTCCACGGATAGTGCAGGACCCCTAAGACCTGGTATTAGCTCTGCCCCTCACCTGCTGTGCCACCCAAGGCAGATTGCTTTGCTTCTCTAATCAGCTTTCTTATTTCGAAGACAGGATTAGAAACTGCTGTGGCTGTGAGGAAGGGGCTATAGAGATCTTCAGGGTGGGCTGAGGGGGGCACTGCCAGAAAGTCCTTTTGCTTCCTCTCTTGGGCCCTGCCTAAGCTGAGCAGCATGGTGCTTTGAGGAACTCTAGACAAACCCCACACCCACTATTCTCGCTGCCCTAACCCCATCTCCCCACCACGCTCAGACCTGGCTCACCAAAGTTGACGCCTAGCCGCACCCTATCTCCTTTCCACATGACTTTTATCCTTATCCCTTCTAGGTATTTGCAACCTTTCCCTCATCCCTCTGATTACCTGCACCCTCCCTGCCCTTTTATGCTCACTACATTTGGGGAAAGAGGGGCAAGGGGAAGGAATATGAGCCCTGTCCCTTTTCCTGCCCCCCTTTTTTGCTCTTGATAGATCCAGATGTGGATTTAACATCTAGCAAGCAGCAAGACCAGTCCCTGCCAAGAGCAGTATCACCCCAGCCCTCACCCTATAGTGATGTCACTGTACTATGTTTCCACGGCAACCACAGGCTGGAAAGATAGAGAAGAGGAGAGACAGTAACCAGGAGAGAGCCAATGAGATGGGCTGGCAGCACCGGATGATCTGTGGGGCCATGGGGAGGCAGGGAGAGGGAGGCCTACTCAGCATCTTCAGCTGTTCCCTGGACCTCCCTGCCATCTGGACGCCTCCACTAGGAGATGTGCTGCTGGAGCATGGAAGGTATGAGAGGTAGAGGCCAAAGAAACTGAGCTTGGAGGTCAGCCGACCCAGGGACTTGGAAACCTCCCTTTACCCCTTCAGGGCCTAAACCTCTGGATGCTGACCACCCTCACCCCACTCCCAATACCTGCAACTGGGAGTTTTTCTCTTTGGTTAGTTATGGTGGTGGGGCTCTCTGTCTCTGCCTGCCATGGAATCAAGTCTTAGACAGCCCTTCTCACCACACCACCCCCCCTCCCTTGGTGCATGTTCTATTCAGAAGCAGTATCTTCGCAAAGAGGCCTGGTTCTAAATCCCAAGCCAGACTTCCCTGGTGGCCAGTGGTTAAGAATCCACCTTCCAATGCAGGGGACGCAGGTTCCATCCCTGGCTGGGGAACTAGGATCCCACATGCGGTGGGGTAACTAAGCCCACGCCCAGCAACTAGAGAGCCCACACGCTCTGAAGCTCACGCGCCACAACTAGAGAGAAGCCTGCGCGCCACAGTGAAGAGCCCGCGTGCCTCAACGAAGATCCTGCATGCCGTAACTGAGACCCGACACAGCCAAAAATCAATCAATCAATCAATCAATCAATCCCAAGCCTGCCACTTACTAGCTAGAGACCCAGAGCAAGTGCCTTCCCCCTTCTGAGTCTCCTTTCCTCCCAAATGGAGGTAGGCCATCTAGTTCTCCGAATTGTCATGAGGATTGAAAGAGATAACATATGGAAAGCCTAACACACACTAACACTCAATGAATGGTGACCCCTTTCTCCCTTCTGGGTCCCCTCCCCAGGGCAGTTGACCCAGCAGTGCCCAAGAATGAGCCAAGGCCCTTTGAGACCCTGAACCAATAGAAGAGGATCCAAATATATCTCCTCCTCACTGACATCACTGAGTGCCTTCAGATGCTGCAGAGAAGTTTCCTCATCTCTCCCTTTCTCTTCAAATAAATTGAGCATTCCTATGCCCAGCACTGTGCTGGGCTCAGTGGGGACCCACTGAGAGAACAGGAGAGACGCAGCCCTGCGCCCCCTGAGCTCACAGTGTGCGGGGATTGCAGCCACAGTGGGTGGAATGGAGTGTTCTTTCTGTCACTAGGAAATCGCTTCCTCGTTCCCCCAGAGTTCTAGTTACTGTGGGTCTGAGAGAACAAATGATGGCAAAAGATAGAGGCTTACTCAACACCCATTTGCTTCTGCGAAACGGCTGCCTGTGGCAGAGTGCTCCCTGGAAGGAGAACGGTGGCTCTCCTTGCGGGGAGGCGTGTGGGGTGGGGTGGGTGAGGGCAGCTCCTAGTGAAGGGCAGTCACCCCTCCTTCCCAGAAACTGGCCGTGCGCCCTGTTGCTGACGGAATCAAGCCCAAACTCTTTAGCCTTGTCTCATCTGTTTTGTTAGACTAATTTATTACTGAAAGCCTGCTCCAGGAAGAGTGCCTGGCAGATAGTAGGCATGAATGAATGACTACTGAATACTGAAGGAGTGAATGAGCATATTGAATGTACGAATGAATGAGTGAGTGAGTGAATCTATCTACCTCCCCAGCTTTAGGGGCTCTGGAGTGAGACTCACTTGGGTTCCAGTCCTGCCCCCGTTACTTACCTCCTAGCTGTGTGACCTCAGGCAAATCATGATCTCTCTGGGGCTCCATTTCTCCATCTGCAAAAAACACCACACAGTCCCCACCCAGCCGACCTCCCAAGGACTCTGGGAAGATAAAGAAGCAGGGTAAATTTGGGAATGCAGCACAAAGGTTAATTGTCTCTCTTCTCAGCCTACTTCCCTGGCTGCCCCTGGCCCTCAGCGCAAGACCCACACCCCTTTCGTCACAGCCTCACGGCCCCCGTGCTCTGGCTCCCACCTGCCTCTCCAAGCTCCCTACGCTGCAGCCACTCTGCCCTTTTTGTGCCTTGAAGGGGTGCCGTGTTTCCCGCTTGCTGTCTGCCTAGAATATTCTTCCTTCCCCGGCCCTACTCTTTTAATTAACTCCTGTTCACTTTTCAGCTTTCAAGCTTAACTCTCCCTTCCAACAGGAAGCCCTGACTCTCCCTGTCATAGCACTTATCCTGCTTTCAGGGGGTCCATTAGTTTCAGAGTCTGTCTTCCTATTACACCAGAAACCCTGTGAGGGCTCCCCGCTGTGCCCACAGGGCCTGGTGCAGGGCTGGGCATGGATTTGTAGAGGGGACAAATAGTTTCTTTCGAGCAAAGAAAGCCACTTGTCCTCATCAGTGTTCTCTCTGTTTGAAAAGTACCCTCCCCCACCCCTGCCCTTGTCTACTGCTCTCAACTTTCTTCCTGCCAAAGTATCCCATCTCCTGTTCTCTTTCTCATTCCATCCCTGAGGGCCATTTCCGGTGTAGAGTGGGAATCCAAGTACTCTCAGGGGAGAATTGCCCTTCTGGGCACGTAGGTGTAGCCTGAGTCTCTTTGGGGACAGGGTAGTTCCCAGGAAATAATCAGACCAGATCCCAGACTTGGGGCTGCCCCTGGCTCCTTCACCAAACTACTCCTATATCAAATGAAAAATTTGCCTCTGAAAAATTACAGATGATATTGGATTAAGTAAGGTATAATTAGAAAGGTAAACCTGTGCTTACGAAACAGCACCTCATACCACCCTGAGTTCTGGGTCATGTTCATGTGCCATGTGACCTGGCACCAAACAGATGGTTCAATGAGCACTCCCTCGAGTACACTTCATTCAGGACTAGCTTGCCCAAGATTCTGGAAAGTTTCAGGTAGCTCCAGGAGGCCCGATGAACCTTGTTGGTGTGGACACGTGACCGATTGTGTATCCTTAGGTGAGGAGAGCTGGCAAACCATGGCAGGGGGCCTGGCAGGGAGCTGGTGTTGGCCTGAAGAGTCTGGGGCCAGGCATGTTCCAGGAAGCAGACACAGAGCCAAGGCTGTCAGCCTGGCTTGGGCTTTTTTAGGGGCCTGGGATCTTGGGGTTGGCTGGGTGTCAGTGGGGGGTAGCATCCCCAGGCTCTGTAGTAAACAGAGACACTGGATAGGAAAAGGAAAGAGTCATTTGCAGGAAGGACTGGGTTGGCTGGGGGACAACCAGGACTGGAGTCCCTGGTGAGAGATTTCCCCTTCTAGGCTTCAGTGGTGGCAAGACCAAGAATTAGAAGGCTGGGATCAGACAGAATCAGCAGGGATGTCGGATGAGCAAGGTTGTCTTCCCCGCAATGTGGTCGTCCAGTGCAGGGGTAAGACGAGCCCAGGGTGGCATCAGGAGCCAAGGGCTGGCTCTCCATGTCACCTTCTCCGTTTGATGAACCAGTGTATGAGCTGTCGGGGGCAGGGGGCTTGATATGGAAAGACCACTGGCAGGCAGTTGAGAGATACGATACCAGCTGTGTGAACTTGGCCAGTCAATCTCTGTTCCGGGGTTGTTGGAAGGGACAAACAAGATTGTGGGTGTTGAGAAGCTTTGTATGCCATAAAGTGTGGTGCAGAAAATGATCGCTAAGATCGATGCAGCCCTTACCAAGTGCCACGTGCTGGACTTAACAGCTTTCTGTCTTTCAACTCTTATAATCCTAACAATAACCCAGTGATATAGGTACTACTGTCCCCATCACCCGTTTACACGTGAGAGTGAAGACTCGGACCCAGGCAGACTGGCTCTAGAGTTTGTATGGCTTAACCACTATTCTACATTGCCTTTCCCCGTGACCATCTTCGCCCTGTCTTGTTCTGTGACCTTGGGCCAGTCTCTTCCCTTCAATGTCCCCAACTCCATGTTGGGGGTTGGGCCAGATGAGCTCTTTAATCCTTCAAGATTTGGCAGTCGGTGGTTCTGGAAGGGAACTTCCAAGAGCGAGGAGAGGACAAATTTTTCCAGCATCTCTGCCCCAACCCTGCCCCTCCTTAGTGGGTAGACTGGCAGGCTCCCCTTTGCCCTACAATTATGGGGCCAAGGGAGCAGGTGATGCTTAGCCCCAGCCTGAAATACCCACTGGTCACTGGGGGTCACTGAAATCTGCGTGCCAGGACGCCTGACAACAGGCGGGCAGGGCCCAGAGGGCAGCAGGGCCACAGCCTGCTGGAGCCACACCTCTTCGTTCCTACCCACCCACCCTGGGCTCCCATCTCCTCACTCAGGGTCAGTTTTTCTGGGCACCAGGCCTGCTCTGGGGCCTGGGATAGGGCTATTTCTAGATGTCCTCCTTGTCTCCTTTGCCTGGGCCTTCGGCCAGCTCAGGTCACCCACATAGACCCCACACACACACGTGCGCGCACACACACACACACAGTGTCCTCTTCTCTCTCTCACTCACCGCCACTGACTTGGTGCCTGGCCCTGTGCAGGGTACTGACAACCAACAGATATCTCACACTTGACTCTCACTCTTTTGAGAGATGGGAGAAGTGGATGCATCTACAGAGGATGACAATACAGAACAGCTATCACTATCCCAGGGGGCTGTACACAGACCGTGGGAGACCAGAGGAGGGAGCTGCTCATTCTGCCGGGAGGGTCAGGGAAGGCTTCACATAGAAGATACCCTTTGGGCAGAGTCTTGAAGAATACATCAGAGTCTGCTGTGTGTGGGGAGAGGAATTGGGAAGGCAGAGGAAGAGGGGATAATTAAGCAAGGATGAGATTTTCCTGCTGATTGATCTGGGAGGACGGCAGAGGATAGAAGTGACAAGTGATGAGACTGGGAGAATAGTTTAGGGCCAGACATGAAAAGACCTTGTCCATCATGGAGGAGGTGGCCTTTCTTCTGAAGGAATGGGGAGCCATGGAAGGTTTGGGGCAGGGCAGCACCATGATGTGACTTGTATTAAGGGAAGAGTTTTCTGGCTCTCGTGGAGGCTGGACCGGAGACTGGTTAGGAGGCTGTGGCAGCTGTCCCAGTCTGCTCACCCACGCCTGCAGCCAGCAGGAAGGGGAAAAGGGGAGGGGACACACCTCTCCTAATGAAAGGCATGACCTGGCAGGTGCACACGTCTCCTCTCTCGGCCAGAAATTAGCCATACATCCACATGCAAGCGAGTCTGGGAAACATGGTCATTATTCTGGACTGCCTGTTGGTCTAGAAAAAGGAGAGAATGGATATCAGGGGATCAGAGGTCTCTGACACAGTGGTTAAAAGTCTCTCTCTGAAATCAGACTTCCTGAGTTTAAGTCCTGCCTTACCACTTACCAGCCATGTGGGCAGGTTACTTGCCCTCTCTGTGCCTCATTCACCTCACCTGAGGGTACAGTGAGCTAACACACCACGTCTTAGAGTGGAGCCTGGTACATAGCGAGGCCCAGAGCTGTCTTTGGCTTCTGAGAGAAGGGGTTGTTTTGGGGACACGCGCTGCCTGAGTCCCCTGCCAGAGCTGAGGCACCCATGGGGGCTGATGTATGGCTAGGGCACCCAGGATTATTTAGCCCCTTCCCTTAAACCCCATGGTTTAGCTGAGGCAGAGAATGCTGGGAGTAAGGGCATGGGGGTTCTGGGCAAAGAAAGGTCAATTTTGGAGGGAATTCGAGAATACGTGGCCCAAGGCAAAATACCCCTGGACCCAGGAGCTTTGGAGGCAGCCCAGCCCGGAGCCCCTTCCACTCTCAGGAGAGCAGATCTCCCAGGACCAGGAGGAGGTGGTTAGTTTTGAGTCAGGGGCACTTGAAGCAGGGCTCAAGGGCTCAGACTCATAGCTGCTGTGTGACCCCAGGCCTCCAACCATCATTGCCCCTCTCCTGACCTGGGTCTTCCCATTTGGAAGCTGGGGATCACTTATTCCTGCCTTCCTGCCATGTGACTGTGAAGATTAGAAGTCAGTCCTGGCTCTGGAATTGGTTGCACCTGCAAGGCTGAGCACCTGGAGGGATGGGTTGCTGCAGACGACAGTGCGCCCCCTCCTGGGAAGGCAAAGCCTTGCAGTTCCGTCCTGCTGTGCCACCGATCTTCTCCCTCGTTTGGCTTGTGCTCCCTTTCCCAGGCTACTGGCTGTGAAACAGGGTGAGATAAGTGCTGATGTGGGAGGGAGAGGAGAAGAGCCTAGAAGGATTGGGGTGGGAGGGAGGACTGGGGAGAAGATATAGCAACTGCAGGAAAAAGGCAGAGTGGTAAGATTGAGGGCTTGTGGGCAGGGACGAGAAGCTTAGCGTGAGTGGAGAGGTGTTTAGAGTTAGCTTTGGAGGGACCCGTTCTCCCCATATTCAGGCCCAGATGTGGAGCTTTCTTAGGGCAGGCACTGTGCCTTATTCATCCTTCTATCCCCTTCCAGGACACCACGTAGGCCCCCACCAAAAACAGGTCAGCTATCAGAGTTCGTTGGTTCACTCATGCCCCACCCCAAGCCTTCATGAAGCCCCCTTCCCCCCAACCAGACTCTGCTTAGGGGAAGATCTGAAAGGCAGCCCTGGGAGGAAAGAGATGCCCTGGGAGACAGGAGACTGGGTCTCAGGCAAGGAGTCCTTGTTGCCTTGTTCTGTGACCTGGGACAAACCACATATCCTCTGGACCAGTCTCCCCATCTGAATAGCACGAGGGGGCACTGCGGTTTGAGAGCCATTGTACACCAGAGAATCCTGTCTTCACACGAATTCTTAGGTGGAAGTCCAGGAGATGAAACAAGCAAAAGGGAGCTGCACTGCTGAAGCCAGGAAGGGGTCTTGAATTTACTTGTGTGCTCCAGGGGGCCAGCAAGGCCAGTGTAAAGAGTGCCAGGATGGACACTTGGATCTCTGGGCCTGGCAGTCCTGCCTGTTCTTTCTGCAGCCTGGGGGTGGGGACGGGGATGGTGGTGGGCAGATGGGTATCTAAGCAGCTTTGGCGAAGAGCAGGCAGAGCCCCTCCCCAGGTTGCCCTTCTATCCCTGCGAACCGGCCCTGCCCACAGTGGTCCCCTCTGGGGTCCCTGGGCTGGAGGGAGGGACCCCAGAGAGAGCCCTCAGATTCCAGGGCCTCTGGATGCTTAACAGGGTTTGGAGTCCTGAGTAGGAGGATGAGGAGAGGGGAAATGAAGGGGAACCACAGGATTTGGTGTCAGGAGGCTCCTGGTGCCAGCAGGTTAAGAGGTCTGGAGCAGCCACTGCCCCTCTCTGGGTCTCAGTTTCCCTGTCTGTACAATGAGGGATGAATGCAGTGATATCTTCAAACCCTTTGTCACTTGTGACTGGAGGAAAGATGGGGGTGGGGTTGGAGATTGTGCTGTCATGCTGAGTTTCCCAAGAGAGATGGAATCCTGCTTGGAATTCAGAGGCAGTGATGGTGGGCGTGGCATCAGAGGCATGGAGGGGGTGAGGTGGGCTGGCAGGAAGACTGACTTTGAGCCTGGGCTCTGTCACTAAGTTGGTGTGTGTTGTCCCCTCTCAGGGCCACACTTTCCCCATCTGTCTAAGGGGACCAGGTGCTCCCAGATCCAGGATTCAGTGACTTTCTGGAGTCAGACTGGGACAGGGGTCTGGAGCAGGCCCAGGGCCAGGGTCCCATTTTGCAGAGCTGGGAGTGGCTGTCATCAGCCATGGGAACCTGAGAGTCAGGTAGGACGCAAGTGCTGAAAGGAACTTAGGGGTCATAACATCCAACAGAAGGGTAGCCAGTTGCCCAAGGTCCCAGAATGGGTTGGGGGCAGAGCCAGGCCCAGAACCAGGACTCCTGACTGCCCGTTTCCTCTTCTCCTCACAAGAAGCCCTGATTGTGAGGTGCAGGAGCAATCTGGGAAGGGGGGGAGACTGACCCCCTCCCTGATCCCTGGGGGGCAGGGAGGACAGAGGGGACACGTGTGGAGCTTGTGGTGCCCAGTGTTAAGCCCAGCTAGCATAGCTTCCTCTCCTCTCTCCCTGGGACTGGTGACCTGGGAGGTTTCCATTGCCCTTCCTATCCTCCTGCAGGGCGAGGGGTGCAGTGGGGCATCGGGATTTTGCAGAGACAGAGGGGTCCTGACTAGGGGGGAGGTGAGGCTGGGCTGGGGGGGTGCAGGGAGGAACTGAAGACAGAGGCTATTCCCTGTGTCTGGGGTGGGGTGGAGTACTGCCTTGTAATTTCTGGAATTCCCACAAAGACCAGCATTCTAGTCCCCAAGTCCAGAGGAAGAGACATCCCAGACATGCATATGCTGGGACCTGGGACCTGGGACCCTTTGCTGCAGCGCTTGCACTTGTGCAAATGTCTCCTGGAGCAACAAAATACAAAGAAACAAATAACTGTGTACATGCTGGCAGTTGGGGCAAATTATGAACAACAAGATACAAAAAGACCAAAAACTCAGCTGCTACTTCTGAGGTGTCAGGAGCAAAAGCAGGGCTCTGTGCATGATCCCTGCACACAGCACCACCAAGGGGGTGGGGAGACCACCCAAGCACCCCTCTGGCATGACCCATGAACCACCCCCTACCCTCACCCCACTTAAAGGACCAGCTCCTTCCCCCCGCAACCCCACACCCCCCGCCCCCAGGGAGCGAGCAAGGGAACATGTTACTTGTTTTCTCTCTCTCTTTTTTTTTTTTTTAATTAATTAATTAATTAATTTTTGGCTGCCTTGGGTGTTTGTTGTGGTGCGCGGGCTTCTCACTGAGGTGGCTTCTCTTGTGTGGAGCACGGGCTCTAGGCACGTGGGCTTCAATAATTGTGGCTTGCAGGCTCTAGGGCGCAGGCTCAGTAGTTGTGGCTCACGGGCTTAGTTGCTCCGCGGCATGTGGGATCTTCCCGGACCAGGGCTCGAACCCGTGTCCCCTGCGTTGGCAGGTGGATCCTGAACCACTGCGCCACCAGGGAAGTCCCTTTGCTCCCTCTTGCTGCAGCATGAGTCCCAATAAAGCCTTGCCTGAATTTCTCTTATCTCTGGCCTCTTATCAATTTCTATTGATGAAACAGTCCAGGAACCTGGGTCAGTAACACAACCGCATGTGACCTCACATACACACCCTACTAGACGCCTACTCACATATCCCCAGCCCTTGACTGGTGACATAATTGGTGGGGCCCAGTGCAAAGTGGGCCCCTTGTTTAAAAAGTATTAAGAATTTCAAGGTGATGACAGCAAGCATTAAACCACGAGTGAGGCCCTTGTGAGTGCAGGGCTCTGTTCGACTGCATAGGTCTGACACCCATGAAGCTGACCGCACCCCTAGACCCACCACCACTGAGGCACACGGTCCCTTCCCTCCAGAAACACACAACTACACCAGCCCCTGGGTTGCTGGAGCCTCACACTGAGCCAGAGCCCCTCCCAGCTGGGCAGGTCCAGCTGCCCCTCATCTGGGCTGCACGATCTCTCCCTCTTACTAAACACAACTGCCTCCTTACACACACCACCCTTCCTGCTGGCGTGGGGGTGAATGATAGAGGAGAGGGTGATGCCAACTCCTCCACCCATTATGTGTGCCAGCCTGCAGGGACGCAGCTGACAGTGAAATGCCAATAATAATATACCTAACACTTGTTGAACATTTACCATGTGCTAGGCACTTCTAACACTTTATAAATATTAACTCATTTAATCCTCACAACTTTACGAGAGGTATTGTAAGTTATTGCCACTTTACAGATAAGGAACCTGAGGCACAGAAAAGTTGAGTCACCTGTCAGATCACACAGCTAGTAAGGGAACTGGGATTTGAACCCAGGCTGTCTGCTCTAGAGAGCCTTCTCTGTCGGTTGTTGCCATGGTGTTGGACCAGGAATGTATCAGGCACTGTGGACCCAGATCTCTCAGGGCCTCTTGTGAAATGAAGAAAAAAGATGATTATGATGCAGCATCACCTCGACTGGGATCCATGGACAACCCTGGGAGCCGCAGCATGGTTACCAGACGGCAGAAACACAGATGACTGTCTTTATTACAGTCTCAATATTTAGAAGATGTATGAGCTAGAGACATATTCGTTTTTTATCTTTTCACAAACAAAAATGTCATATATGTAATGAAGGCATTTTCACTGACAACTGTGTACATGGTTGGATCATGGACAGTCCACATGGTGGTCAGTTCTCTAGAAGACTTTCTCACGAACTGGAATGAAGGGAAACCTGCCCGGCCAGCAAGTCCTGTTCATCCAACTGGTCTCCTTTAATATCATAGACCAGACTTCCCTGGTGGCGCAGTGGTTAAGAATCTGCCTGCCACTGCAGGGGACATGGGTTCGATCCCTGGTCCGGGAAGATCCCACATGCTGTGGAGCAACTAAGCCTGTGCGCCACAACTACTGAAGCCCGCCTGCCACAACTATGGAGACTGCATGCCACAACTACTGAAGCCCGCGCACCTAGAGCCTGTGCTCCACAACAAGAGAAGACTCCGCAATGAGAAGCCCACGTACCGCAATGAAGACCCAATGCAGCCAAAAATAAATAAATAAATTCATTAATTTTAAAAAGTGTTAAAAAAAAAATCTTAGACCTTCGGGAGAGTCTGCCCAGCCCATGCCCACCCTCCTTCTCTCAGAGTTGCCCCTCCCCACTCAATGTGATCCTTGAGGCCCCGTCTGAATCCTTGGCCCCGCTCCTGCACACCCCTGGCCGTGACTGATTGGTCCAGGAATGCCTATCTGCTCCAAGCCGGCCAATCAGATCTTTTGTCTGGGGATGGTGGCTCTGCCTGTCAACCCACTCTGGCTGGTCTCTGACCTAAGAGCAGGTAAACTTGTTGATTGTAAACCAGCTGCCTTCACCTTCACTGCTGTTTGCACAAAAGAAAAGAAGAAGGAAGCTGTGTACAGGGGAAGAGAAGAATGAAGTAGTGACGAAGGGATATGGGGGGGGAGAGGGGAGCTGGCCCTCCCGCTGATGGCCACAATTGCTCTTCCTCCCCGGCATGCATCCCTAGGATAACTCCTGCTGTCATGTCAGTTAGCCTGAGAAATTGCTGTTCCTTGCGGTCCAATAACCTTATTTAAGTTTAAACTGGAAAACGGCAAAGAAAAGTACCACAAAGCCCCTGAATGTGTTGGTTTTATTGTCATTGTTGAAAATGACAGATCCCAAAGCCACAGAGCTATCTGTGTCCTGGGAGTGTCCCCAATGGAAGCACGAGGTCATCTGTCTCTTTGTTTGGAAAATGCTTCCCACAGTGGAGAGGGCTTCCCCAAGAAGAAATGAAACCGAGTTCCCTTACCAAGTTTATGATTAATCTCTCTATCCGAAACTTTATTCCCTTTCTCGTCCCCTCTGACCTCAATCCTGTGCTAACTGAACACTCATCAACCAGAGTCAGATGACTAAAATTGCTGTTGTCAATAACATCATTAATGTACTAAAATTGCTATTGTAAGATATCATCATCAATGTACAAATTCAGGTTGTTTCTCCAGAAACACCTGGTTTCTCCAGAAACATCTGGTTGTTAGCCAGATGAGCTAACAGACCCCCACCCCAAGCCCACCCCAGCCGCGGACTACCTGGCCAGATAATCGTAAACCAGAGACATCCTGATTTCTGAAACTATAATTGATTAAGAGATGCCACAGCACCGTCACTAGGCGATGATTAATCCCAGCCTCTTTGTTCTTCCCCTTTAAAAAAAGCCCCTAACTCAAAGACCAAGTTGGGGTGGATCTGAGGCTTATCTCCCACTCTCTTGCTTGACATCCTGCAATAAACCCTTACTTTGCTGCCAACTCGTGCTGTCAGAGTTTATCTTTCTGCACTGCTGGCACACGAGCCCTTTGCCTGGTTTCAGAAATGTGCTTTGCAAAGGACTTTATCAAACTTGGGCTGTCCAATGGTGTGCCAGCACATATTTGACAACTGGTGCCTCAGAAATCCAAATGTATACATTATATACATATGTACATATATATTTATTATAAATTTTACTGATAAAGTGGATGCGTAGAACACAATTTACAAATAACTGCACAATGTAGGAACTCTTGATTGTAGATTCCTTATAGTCAGTTGATTCTCCAGAAGGCTTTTGTTAATTTTTGCTGAACTGTTGTATGTCTAGTCAACCTATGGTTGCAATTCAATCCAAATTTGAAATGGAGTTGCATTCCAGTCTGCTGTACTAACTCTTTTCCCCATAAATTTATTGTCATTAAATCTGATATGTGATCTACTGTTACACTACTCCCTCTCCTATAAATATATTCATTAAACTGAGACCTCTTTCAGCTTCAGCACTTTAGTTTGCACTGTTAATATTTCATCCATCACTTTCCTTAACCTAGAAAGTCAACAAAACAGCAAATCAAGGCCCGATTTGTGACTTTTGCCAATTCCCACCTTGGCCGACTTCAAGTTACCAATGTGATATCACAAAGCAGAGTTGGGAAGAGGTGTGTGGAAGCACATCATTCATTATGCCAAAGTTCTCCTATTCAGTTACAATAGATGCAGATAACCTCAAGAGAATAGAGAATAGTAAAATGTAGTAAAATCAGTAGGAAGTCGTGAGTTTTGAGTATTATCTTTATTTTAATATTTCCGTTTTTAATTGAAGTATAGTTGATTTACAAAGTTGTGTTAATTTCTGCTGTACAGCAAAGTGATTCAGTTATACGTATATATACATTAGTTTTCACATTCTTTTCCATTATGATTTATACCAGGATATTGAATATAGTTCCCCATGCTATACAGTAGGACCTTGTTGTTTATCCATGATTTAATATCTCTTAATTGTAAATTTATACAATTTAATTTTTAATAATGACCCTTCAACAACCTGAAATCGCAAAATTCCCCAAACTTTAGCAACTGGCTCCTGAAAGCTGGTGTGAGCCAGCTCTGGCGCACTGCTGGATTTGTCTCCATCCAAACGCACCCTATGGGACATTGTCAACAGAAGAGGCCCCATGACTGGAGAGTCTGGTGAAGCTGTTTGCCCTGGGAAAGTTTGAGCTGGTTTGTGCCTTGGAGCAGAGGAAGAAACTTGCAGCAATGACTCTGTCAAATTCAAGGACACATCGACGCAGCCAGTTTGGCAGGGCCATTTTGATTCCTTCATATCAAAACATGAGATTTCTTTTTTTATTATTAAGTGCTCAACAGACATCCTTGACCCTTGACCTCAGCCCCTCTCTGCACCCCACTCTGTGTCTGAGACTCACCCCACTTATCACAGTCTGTAGGTGCCTGTTTTCAACCCAGGCACCCAGAGGAGAAGCCTTTTTGTTTGTTAGATTTTTCAGTCTCCATCACAACTTGCTTGTCCCTCTTTCCCAGGGAAAAGCGGAACTTTCACTAAGATTGCTATCTTTGCGCAGCCAATGTGACAGGAAAAATTGTTTAATTTTAGAAGAATTCAGTACCTGTTTTACTCATCCTCACCTTTCAAAACCCTACTCACGTCACCTCCCTTCTGATATTTCATTTTCCAACATTGCTATGGCTATGACTTGTCCATAATCCAATTGTACTTGTTCAGAGAAGAGTGTGAATGTTTGTTTACTAATCAGTGCCCTTGACTAGGCTGTGAATTTTTCCTCAAGGGCAAGGGTTGTGTCTGTCTTGTATGCGATTGTGTGGCCAGTGGCCAGTACAGGATCTGGCACTGAGGATTTTCTCACTAAATATGTCAAATTAAAACACCTGAATATATATTCAATGCCATGGGGCCTCCTATAAGCCCTGGGAGATGATTTTGAGCTAGTCCTTCCTTTAAGGAAGCTCTCCTTGAGGCCCCTTGCACCTCCTCTTAATCTCCCTAAACACGTATTTCCCACTTGGACCCCTAAATGTCAGAGCCAGAGGGGTCCTGAGGCCATTTGGTCCCATCAACTTGTTGTGCAGATGGGGAAACTGAGGCCCAGGGAAGGGCAGGGACTTGCCTGAGCTCACATAGCTCATTAATAGGGTGGAAACCAAGGCTACGCCTCCTGGATCAGGCTTCATCCTATAACTCCCTTCTTAGAGACAGGGGAGCAGGCCTAGAGAGTGGAAGGTGAGGCCAAGCTCACACAGCAATTGAGGGGCAGAACCAGGGCCCGGCAATTCTCCTGCCCCACCCAGATCTCCTCGGGACCTTTCGCTTCCTTTGAGGCCTGGCAATGAGACTTGTGGGTGCCGCCTCCACGTACTCAGGGCTGAGGAGGGGCGATTCCGTGGCTCCTCATCTGGGAGTGGATGGAGGCATGCACCAGTTTGTCCACTAGGGGGCACTAGAGAGTCCAGCTAGAGAGCGGTCAGTTCACTGAGCCTCCAGCCTTGGTTCATGTGTACCTGGGCCAGATGGGAAAACCGAGACCCTGGGAGGAGAGGGACTTGCAGAGTCACCCTGAGAGCCAGAGGGAGAGCTGGCACTTGGCCCGGGCTTCTTGAGACCAGTCAGGTGCATTCCCTGGGTGGCTGACCCTGGCCTGGGGGCGGGGCTTCTCTGCCCTTTTGCTGTCCACTCAGGCCAGGCTGCAGAGCCACACCCCGCGTGCATGACGTTGCACCTCTCCCTGGTACACACTAGCCAGTGCTGAGTCACACCTTGCTTCATCCCTGCTCTGTCTGAGGCCCCCCACCCCACTGCTGCCTCCTGGCATCAGCACAGGTCTTTGTGGTTTAGGAAACATTGTCACTCTCTGCTTACCTGCTTTGTCTGCGTGGAGAAGAGGGTGGGCCTCGGGTTAGGCTAGGGAGGTGGATTCCAGTCAGACCAGCCCCTCAACCTCAGACCAGGTTGGTTACACATCTCTTTGGGCCTCAGTTTCCTTATCTGTAAAGCAGAGATGATAGTAGCTCTTATCTCTCAGGGGTTTTGAGAGGGTTAAATGAGATAGCACATCAAGTCCTTGGGAGCTTTTTATCAAGACTGAAACCTGCGTAGCATCTGGGAGAGATGTGAAACTGCCTTCACCTTACAGATGACAGACTGAGGCTCAGAGAGGTCAGTGAGCAATAATGCAACTTCCTAGTCGAGGGCCAGGTATGATTGCCAGGCCATGACTCAAGGGTGTGAGAAGTAGCACGTTCTTTTCTTTTTTTTTTTTTTTTATAAATTTATTTATTTTATTTATTTTTGGCTGCGTTGGGTCTTTGTTGCTGCGCATGGGCTTTCTTTAGCTGTGGCGAGCAGGGGCTGCTCTTCATTGTGTGCGCGGGCTTCTCACTGCAGTGGCTTCTCTTGTTGCGGAGCACAGACTCTAGGCATGCGGGCTCAGTAGTTGTGGCTCACGGGCTCTAGAGCGCAGGCTCAGTAGTTGTGGCTCACGGGCTTAGTTGCTCTGCGGCATCTGGGATCTTCCCAGACCAGGGCTCGAACCCGTGTCCCCTGCACTGGCAGGCGGATTCTTAACCACTGCGCCACCAGGGAAGCCCGCACTTTCTTTTCTTTAGCCCAGGGTTGTGTCTCAGTTGGGGTGGGAGAGGAATGTATGTAAAGCTAAGGCTTGGGTAGGCCCATGTGTTTCCCAGCCATGTATCTGCATGGGTCGCCTTGGTGACACCATTGCCCTTTTTGCTTTTTTTTTTTTTTTAATGTTGATTCATTCATTTATTCGTTTCTCTTCTGTGCCAGGTGAGCAAAATGGGCATCCTCCCTGTCTCATTAGGAGCGTCTTGTCTCATGAGGTTCCATCAAGAAAGCATTTCTTTTTTGGTCTTAAGACTCATGCAAGATACCGTCTATGCCCTGGTTCTGGGTCAGTGATTAGAACTGCACCTTCCCTCCATCAGCTCTGCCAACTGGTCAACTATGTTAATCCTTCAGATCTCAGGGTTTGGTTTTTTTTTTGGTCCTTTTTGCTTTAAATGGCCCTTCCGGGGCCAACATCTCTCTCCACTTCTTCTGGGTCATACTGGAGGACATAAGACTAGTTCTGCTGAGCTGGGGGGTCACACTGTGGTTTGGGGGGGTCATTCTGGTAGGTCTCCCTTTGGGGTCTGGCTGCAATGTGCAGGGCCCTCTCAGGGCCCGTGATGTCTCTGCTCTCACCACTGTCTCCATCCTTCCTCCTGTTCCAGCCTGGGGAGGCCTTTAGTCTGCTTAACAGTTTCTCTTGCATGGGAAGCAGGAGAGTAGGAAAAGGGCAAAATATTAGGAGAAAAACAAACAGATCAATTATATCAATACATATTTCTGGAGTGGCTTTTTTGTACCAAGCACTGTTCTAGGCCCTGGGGTTGCAGCTATGAGCAAGCAGACAGTTTCTTCTCTCAAGGGGAGCTGGGGCGGGCAGACAGTGATGGTCACAATGGCTACCCTTTATGGAGCCTTACTATGTGCCTGTGTCATCTCATTTACTCCTTCCAACAACATAATGACATGTGTTACTATTATCCCCATTTTATAGGTGAGGAAATAGAGGCACAGAGAGGTTCAGTAACTTGCACCAGCTAGTAGATAATAGAGGTAGGATTCTGAGCCAGGCAGTCTGAAAATTAAAGAAGGTCATGGGGTAGAGAAGGGCTGGCCGTGCATCCAGCTGGGGAGGGCACTTCTAGCGTTCCTGAGTGAGGAGGTGGGGTTTGAGCTGAGGGCCGCCTGATGGTAAGAGGCAGACATGCCTGGATCTGGGGAATGAACATTCCAGGCAGAGAGAAGAGCAAGTGCAAAGGCTCTGAGGTGAGAATGAACTTGACTTATCAAGGTCTGGAAGGAAAGCCACTGTGGCTGGGAGGTCAGGAGTAAAGGAGAGAAAGTAGCAGGAGGTGAGGGGCGGAGTAGACGGACCCAGGTTGGCAACATTGAACTCCGTGGGGCAGGGAGGTTGCAGACATCTGGGCTGCTTCCCTTGTGCTGGGCAGGGCCAAACCCTATGCCCATAAACCCCAAGAGGTCATTATCTCCTGCCCCTGGAGGCAGCTGGGGCACCCATGGCTGGGGCCTATTCTAACCTCTCATTGGTCCTGGGACCCTGAGGACTATCCAGGTGCCAAGGGGAAGGGGGCCAAGGGTGGGCTAGGGTGGAGGGCCTGGGCCCCAGAGAAGCCTTATTTCTGATGCGGCACCAGGCAGGAGGTGCTGACCCCTGGGTCAGAGACCTGAGGTCTGTCCCAGTGGTGGCAAAGGCATTTTGATTGGAGTCATTAAGATCACTCAGCCTTGATGGCCTGGACTTGAGCCAAGCTGTCCTCATTGGCTCCCCTTGACTTCCTGGCCTGACCTCTCCCACCACCCAATGACAGGAGAGGCCCCTCTGGAGGCACTAATTAGCACTCCCTCTTCTGGATTCCAGGGCTTTCTCCCTGCCCCCAGTCAGGGAAAGAGCTCCTTTCGGAGACCAGCCATTGCCTCTGCCCCCCACACGCACCTTCCCCCACATCCTGGGGTTTCAGCTGAGGCCAGTGCAACCACATTTCCCAGGGCCTCCTGGTCCTTCCTGCCCACGGGGAATTTTCACCCATGTCCCCTCTACTGGGAATGTTCTTTCAACTTTTGTTTACACTGAAAATTCCTCCTATCTTATTCCTCAAGATAGAACAGGTGAATTTCTTCCTTCCTTCCTTCCTTCCTTCCTGTGTTCCTTTCCTCCCTCCCTCCTTCTTTCCTTCCTTCCTTCCTTTCTTTCTTTTCCTCCCTCCCTCCCTCCCTTCCTTACCATCATTCATTCATTTTATTTTTTATTTTTTTAATAAATTTATTTTACTTTATTTATTTATTTTTGGCTGCATTGGGTCTTTGTTGCTGCCCACGGGCTTTCTCTAGTTGCGGCGAGCAGGGGCTACTCTTCATTGTGGTGCACAGGCTTCTCACTGCGGTGGTTTCCCTTGTTGTGGAGCATGGGCTCTAGGCGCACGGGTTTCAGTAGTTGCAGCATGCAGGCTCAGTAGTTGTGGCTTGTGGGCTTAGTTGCTCTGCGGCATGTGGGATCTTCCCGGACCAGGGATCTGAACCCGTGTCCCCTGCATTAGCAGGCAGATTCTCAAACACTGCACCACCAGGGAAGCCCTCATTCATTCATTTTAGTCATACATTTTGGGCATTCATTTATTCAGCTTCCACCAGGCACTGGGGGCACAGAGGGCGTAGGACAGATTCTGAGGTCAAGGAGTGTATTAACCTGTGTGAGAGGCAGACGGTAAAGAAGCAGGACAGGCTACATACGTAATGGACGGGTCCCAGTGCAGAATAAAAATGTGAGACCCCTTGTTAAAAAATCATTAAGAATTTCAAAACGGTGACAGCAGAGCATTAAACCAATCGAAGGGTGCTTCCTAACTAGGGAGCCCTTCTGCAGAGTTCGTGTCCCCAGAAAGCTGGTCCCGTGAACGAACGATTCCATCAGACATGTGGTGGCGAGCCTGGGAGTCATCCAGGGGGAGGGGATGTCCACAAATGGCCAAAAGCAGAAGGAGAGAGATGGAAGGACTCATTTTGGAAACTGCACGTTGTCCGGACGTGAAAAGGGGCCAGAGGAGCAGGCAGGGTCCAATGTAAGGGAGCGGGTCTTTACTCCATGGGCAGTGCAGAGACACCTAAAGTTCTAAACAAGGGTGTGATCAGATTCTTCTTCTGAAAAGATTATTCTGGGACCAAATAAGAAATACAAATAAAAATATATGAAAAATATAAATAATAATACATATAAATGTGAAAAAATTTCCACTTCACTAGTAATCAAACAAATCAAAAGTAATGTTTTTAACTTTTTTTTTTTTTTTATTGCCACGCTGTGTAGCATGCGGGATCTTAGCTCCCTGACCAGGGATCAAACCCATGCCCCCTGCAGTGGGAGTGCAGAGTCTTAACCACTGGACCACCAGGGAAGTCCCAAAAGTAAATTTTTTTAATTATCAAAAAGTGTTGTTTACAATATCAAAACTTTGGAAATGACTTTAACCCACACAGATCAGGCTGGTGTCCTTGTCCTCACAGCTCCTGAGAGATCTGTTGGGGTTCTCCGGGGCACATGGTTGACATGGGAGACATTCCAAGGAGGTTGACTTTATTTGATGATAAGTAATTTCAAACCTAATTTTTGTGTTCAAACAAACATGACAATCACACCACATGGCCACAATAAAAAATATAGACAATGACAAGTGTTGACAAGGATGTGAAGCAATTGGAACCCTCACCCATTGCTGATAGGAATGTAAAAGGGTGCAGCAACTTTGGAAGACAGTTTGGCAGTTTTCAAAATGCTAAACAGAGTTACCATATGACCCAGCAATTCAACTCCTAGGTATGTACTCAAGAGAAATAAAAACATACGTCCACACAAAAACTTGTTTATCAATGTTCATAGCAGCATTATTCGTAATAGCCCCAAAGTGGAAGCAATATAAATGTCTGTCAGCTGATGAACAAATAGAATTTTTTTAAATGCTTTATTCGTATAATGTAATGTTATTTGGCGATAAAAAAGAATGAAGTGCTGATACATGTTATGATATGGATGAACCTTAAAAACATTATGTTAAGTGAAAGAAGACTTACAAAAGGCCACATAATTACATTATTTGAAATGTCCAGAACAGATAAATTTATAGAGACAGAAAGTAGATTAGTAGTTGTCAGGGGCTGTGGGGAGAGGGGAATGGGGAGTGACTGCTTAACGGGTACAATATTTCTTTTTGGGGTGCTGAAAATGTTCTGGAATTAGATAGTGGTGGTGATCACACAACCTTGTGATTGCTCTAAAACCCACTGAAATGTACACTTTAAAACAAGTGGATTTTATGGTATGTAGAATATATTTCAATAAAGCAGTTTTTTTTTTTTTGAAAAGAAATCATGAATACAGTAGAGCAAAGAATTAGGGTGACAAGCTGTCCCAGTTTGCCCAAGACTGAAGGTTTTCCGGGGACATGAGACTTTCAGTGTTAAAATCAGAAAAGTCCCAGGCAAAACAGGACAAGTTGGTCACTCTGCATCGAATGCAAACTTTACATTTATTTGAATGATCAAATGTGAGAATTTAAAGAAATTTCCTGGTTATATGAGAGGTAAAGCAGGGGGAAAGCTTAAGGAGCACTGACCTAAATGTCCAACAACAGGAGGTAGTTAAATTCATTCATTCATTCATTCCCCACTAGAATGTAAGCTCCACAGGGCCAAGGGTTTTTGTCTGTTTTATTCACTGCTGTACTCTGAGGGCCTAGGACTCTGCCTGGCACACAGTCCATGAATGTTTGGTGAGGAGAGCTGTATGCTAGGTGCCAGTGGTGCATTAGTTCCTCCTGTCCTAGGGCTTAAACTGCCTCATGGCTAGTTTAATAAGCAGACAAACAAGACACTAGTGGACAGATGAGGGAATAATATAATTTCAGATAGTGATATATGTCATGAAGAAAATAAAGTGATCGAGTGGATCCCTTTAGGCTGAGTGGTCCCAGGAGCCTTGCTAAGAAGGTGACTTCTGAGGGGGGGGGACACCCACTGACAGAGCCATTCTCAATGGTGTTAAGAAAACATCTTTTTTTCCTTATTTTAAAACAATGAATCAACTTCTTATTTCACTGACCGGTACTTCTGATTCTCTATCTGATGCTGCATTTAAAATCTTCAGAGTCCCCCAAAACAGCATTCAGTCTTCTTATATCCAGAGACAGGGGCCCAGAGGCAAAAAAGCTCAGGCCCCAGGCTGTTTTCAGGTGGGACAATGGCAGACATTCCTATGCAAGCCTGTGTCAGTTTTTAACTGAAATGCCATTAAGCTCTCCATCCTGAAACTTTTTTCTATGGCATCTGTGGCAGAAATACACTCATCTCTCATTCACATAACTCCATGGGGGTGTGGGGTGGGCATTACACAGGTGCCAGCCAAACTTCTTATTCAGCCAGAAACTGGACTTCTGGCTCAGTTTAATAGCAAGGAGATGAGCAAAACTGTGGTGAGTGTGCTGGCTCTTCCTCAAGGTGAACTGGGCTGGATGTGAATGGAAGCACATGATAAAGGTGAATTAAGCTCTACAAAAAAATTAAGTTGCTCCTATCTCTATGAGCGGTCTATGACCTGCTTCCAAGAATCCAGGGATGCCCACATCCCATACCTCATCCAGACAAGGCCAATTCCTCACGCACAGCTACATGGGAAGCATAAAAACCTTTTGTTGGGACTTCCCTGGTGGCCCAGTGGTTGAGACTCCTCGCTTCCAATGCAGGGGTCGTGGGTTTGATCCCTGGACAGGGAACTAAGATCTCACATGCTGCAGGGCGTGGCCAAAAAACCCCAAAAAACAAAACAAAACAAAACAAAGTCTCTCAAATAACGTCTTGCTTTAAAAAAAGTCTTCCGTGCAGATGAACCAGTTTGCAAGGCAGAAATAGAGACACAGATGTAGAGAACAAATGTATGGACACCAAGGGGGGAAACCGGGGTGGTGGGGTGGAGTGGTGATGGTAGTGGTGGTGGTGGGATGAACTGGGAGATTGGGATTGACGTATATACACTAATATGCATAAAATAGAGAACTAATAAGAACCTGCTGTATTAAAAAAAAATAAATTTCGAAAAAAAAAGGAAAAAACCTTTCTCTTTAAAAAAAAAATCTTTTATTAACTTTAGGGGGTGGGGATTGGGTCTTGGGAAAGATGTGGGATGGCTTTTTTATTCCCCTTGCCAGCAACAGCTATGTATCTATACACACACTCAGACACACATACATATCCATGTTCAAGGAAGTTTTTCTTCCTTGACTACAGGACCCCAGAATCCAGCCTGCCCCAGGCTGAGAGACAGTGCCTATTAACTGCACAGATCTGACGTATCAACATACTGTATAAGGCTCCTGTGTTGTCTCACAAACTGAGACGGCAGGGGCAAAGGGAGTGGATACTCACGGGGGATTTGCTTTTTGTCTGAAATCCAACCTACTCGGCAACACTCTTAGGTCCAGGCTCTGGGAGAGGTTCTGTGGGCACGATATGGTGGGTGACCTGACGGTCCCAGCCCACTGGGGTAAGAAGGGAGTGATTTAGCAGGGACAGAGTAGTATCTCTCACAGTCTCTGTGGGCTCGGCTTCTACACCCCTCGGCAATGCCTGAGTCCAGCACAGAAAGTGAGCCGTATTCACTGACAGAGGCCAGGAAGGGAGCACTGTGTGGGGAGAACACCAGCCCAGTGACACACTGGGAGTGCACAGCTGAGCTGAGGGCACAGCTTGCACTCTTTGTGCCCACAAGGGAGACAGTCCATTCTCATCACCAAAGACAAAGACTTTACTCCGCTGAGGATGCCAAGGCTGGGAGGTAGGAAGGTAGCCAGAGGCACTGCGGCCCATCTGTGATGCTGGCTTGGGGCAGTGGATATCCCACAGTGAAATTCTACTGTCCTCACTGCATGAAAGAAACACGGAGTCTTTGTGCAGAGAGGCAGCAACACAGGTGACCTGCCCAGAGTGAGCTCGGTATGAATTCAGAATCATCTACTGAGCAAGGTCCCAAACCTTGATGCAGAAGTCTTTGCTACCACCAACCGCTTGTGTGCCAGAGCTTGGGACACTGCAGACACAATGTCATCGTGCTCATACTTGCAGAACTTGCTGTCAATGAGTGTCTCATTCTCATCCACCTCCCACAATTCAACAGCACCTGAACTGGAAGCCATTAGGATACCTCTGTCCCCTACCCAAGTGAGGTCAGCCACTCCAGCCTCCGTCTGGACTCCAGCAGAGCAGAAATCTTCCTTGCGGACAGCACAATGGTCCCTAAAAAGCTAGAGGGAGCCAGCCCAGCAGAGGCCACTCAAGCTGGAAACCGTTAGCAGGAATGCCCCGATAGCACACCGCCTCCAACTGATGCTCCATATAGGCAGGTGCATTAGGGGGATGGTTCCACTCCCTGCTGCCAGGGGCACAAGTTGGGGGCGGGGTTTCCTTCCAAATCTCCATGGTTCCAACTCCAACCTGGCCCCAAACTGGACATCCGCCAGAGATTCAGCTCTGCCAGCCCCCACGTGGTCCCTCCTCAGGAAAACATCTTAATGGCCAGGAAAATGTTCATGGTGAAATGGTACCCTTATGTTCATAGCAGCACTATTCACAGTAGCCAAGACATGGAAACAACCTAAATGTCCATCAACAGATGAATGAATAAAGAAGATGTGGTACATCTATACAATGGAATACTACTCAGCCATAAAAAGTATGAAATAATGCCATTTGCAGCAACATCGATTCAACTAGAGATTATCATACCAAGCAAAGGAGGTCAGAAAGAGAAAGACAAATACCATATGTTATCACTTATATGTGGAATCTAAAATATGACACAAATGAACCTATCTATGAAACAGAAACAGACTCACGACATAGAGAACAGACTTGTGGTTGCCAAGGGGGAGGAGGGTGGGGGAGGGATGGATTAGGAGTTTGGGATTAGCAGATGCAAACTATTATATATAGAATAGATACACAACAAGGTTCTACTGTATAGCACAGGGAACTATATTCAATATCCTTTGATAAACTATAATGGAAAAGAATATGAAAAAGAGTGTATATATATGTATAACTGAATCACTGCTGTATAGCAGAAATTAACACATTGTAAATCAACTATAATTCAATAAAATAAATTTTAAAAAAAGAATAAGATATATTAAAGCGGGACTTCTCTGGTGGCGCAGTGGTTAAGAATCTGCCTGCCAATGCAGGGGACACGGGTTCGATACCTGGTCCGGGAAGATCTCACATGCCGCGGAGCAACTAAGCCTGTGCACCACAACTACTGAGCCTGCGCTCTAGAGCCCACGAGCCACAACTACTGAGCCCGTGTGCCACAACTACTGAAGCCCGTGCACCTAGAGCCTGCGCTCCACAACAAGAGAAGCCACCGCAATGAGAAGCCCGTGCACCACAACGAAGAGTAGCCCCCACTCGCCGCAACTAGAGAAAGCCTGCACACAGCAACGAAGACCCAATGCAGCCAAAAATAAATAAATAAATAAATTTCTTAAAAAAAAAAAAAAAAAAAATATATATATTAAAGCACGTTGAGGGTGGGAAGTCACGGGTGATTTCTTTTTACTTTTTTAAAGCATTCTTGTATTTCCCCAATGCCCTGTCTGACGCAAAAATCTGGGGGATTGGATCCTGGGGTGAACCAGACAAATGAGGTCCCTGCTCTCATGGAACAGGTATATTTTATAACTGGGAGAACAAAACCCAGAGTAAAGGAGTAACGTTATTTTTTAAAAAGATTGAAGAAATTGCACTGGTAGGTGTGCCAAAGAGCCAGCTGGAAGCTGGAGTCCGGGTTAGGAGTTGGATGCAGCAGCTGTGCAGCCCGGGGTGAGAGCGGGGCTCGCTGGGGAAGGAACAGAAAGTCAGGGAGCACCTCTCAACACTCACCCATTGTGTGCATGGGTGTAAGTCCTTTCCCCTGTCTCAGCCTCAGTTTCCCCATCTGTTAAATAAGAGGAGACACTAGATGTGTTTCTTGCTTTTTAAAAATGTATTTATTTATTTATTTTTGGCTGCGTTGGGTCTTTGTTGCTGCACGCGGGCTTTCTTTTTAGTTGCAGTGAGCAGGAGCTACACTTCGTTGGGGTGCACAGGCTTCTCATTGCTGTGGCTTCTCTTGTTGCGGAGCTCTAGGCACGCGGGCTTCTGTAGTTGTGGCACACGGGCTCAGTAGTTGTGGCTCGTGGGCCCTAGAGCACGGGCTCAGTAGTTGTGGCGCACGGGCTTAGTTGCTCCGCAGCACGTGGGATCTTCCTGGATCAGGGCTCAAACCCCTGTCCCCTGCATTGAAAGGCAGACTCTTAACCACTGCACCACCAGGGAAGTCCCTCCTTCCCTTTTAAGACTGAATAATATTCCACTGTATGTATATACGTTACGAAGTTTTGAGTTTCCTTCAGCTCCAACATTGCAGGATTCTCAATTCCAAGTGGCTGTCCACCCTGGGGCTGATTGCTGCCTGATGGGTTGGGGACCCTGGCTTCAAGTTGACTTTCCCTCCTGCTTGTGTCACCAGGCAGCCAGGGGAGGACCCCGGGGAATGAAAGGCTTTGGCTAAATACCTGCCGCCTTCTCTCTGGAGCTTCAGGAGCCAGGTCAGGGCCTGGCGCAGGGCAGGGGACGGGAGCTAATGATGGCCTGCCAGAGGCTTTGTCATCCAGATGAAGCTGACCCTGCTCCCGGGCCCCTGCTCCCCGGCCGGCCTGATTACAGAGAGCCCTATTCTTCCCCTCCCCGGGGCCAGGCCTGTCCTCGAAGCAGCCTCTGCATGCCCAGCTGCTCTGGAGCAGCTGCAGAGGTAGGCCAGCTGAGGAATCTGGGGTAGCAGCTGCCAAAATGCACTGGCTTTGGGGCCAGAACAACAGATACAACGCACGGTGAAGCCAGCAGGCTTATGCAGTGGTTCTCATCTGGGGGTGACTAGTAATAACAGCCACTGTTGCCTGAAGTTTTAATATGTTCATCATGTTCCAAGCACTGGACATGAATTATTTCATTTAATCTCACACAGCCCTAGGAGGTTGGTACTGTTAACCCCATTTTACAGAGGAGCAAGCTGAGGCTTGGGGAGCGTAACACAGCTGGTAAGCAGCCCAGCCTTGTTCTGTGATGAAGCCTGATCTCTTATCCCCTGGTTCTGCGACTGGGTGGAAATTTCTTTGGCGAGTTCCTTGGTGGAGGGCAGATGAGGGGGCTGAGTGGATGGAGATCTATTTGCCTTCCCTGCACCGACAAGGGCAGCAACTCTTGTAGCTGCTCGGGTTTCTGCTTCCAAACATGTGAAAGCCACTGCTGTAGTTCACCTCATTTATTTTACAGGTGGAGAAACTGAGGCCCTGGGAGGGACAGGGAACTGTCCAGGTGCACTTCAACAGGGTCTATGGCAGAGCTGGGATTAGAACCCGAGTCCAGCCTCCCAGCCATGCTCTGTTTTTGGTGCCCACATGGCCTGCTGGATCTTGTATGTGACCCACACAGGCAGGAGGGCACTCTGGGGCCTCACCTGTTGGGTCTGCTGGGCCTGGACCCCCACCCTTCCTTACAGAAGGAAGGAGATGCAGAGGTGGCCGGCAGTGGTTCAGAGAATAGCAGGCAGGCTGGAGTTCAGTTCTGACCCTGCTGCTACCTTGCTGTGTGGCCTGGGTAGCTCTGCTCTCTGCAGGCCTCAGTTTCCCCTTCTGTACAATGGGGGTTGCTGATAGTTTGAACCAACAGGCACTGGGCAGGGGAGGAAGAGTGGTTAGACAGGAGGAGAGGAAGGGAGTGTATGGAGAGGAAGGGAGGGGCCACGGGGCCGCAGGACACCCTGCCTTGCCCCGCTGTCCTGGGGAAACACCCCAGGTTCCGCCTCCCACACTCCACTGCTGGCCAGGGGATGCCGCTTGGCATGAGAGTGTCCAAGCCTTGGATGAGACAGCTCTTGGTCCCCAAGACTGCCATCGGGCTGGTGGCTTCCCTTCCTCAGCCCCAAGACATTCCCTCGCCCTGAGAACGGTGCTGGCCTCATGGGGACCTAGAGGAGGCTGAGCTCCTGGGTGGGCACTCCCATGGGCGTCAGCCTCACCCAGCCACGTGTGCTTGCATCCCTACAGTGTGTGTATGTGCAAACCCACACGCATGCCTTACACAGCAGGGACTCTCACAGGCCACGAGAGCCCCAAACCAGTTCGTATTTTTGAGGTTCCCAGTAAGTTAAAAATGAAGACATGCCGAAACAGTCTGGCCACAACTGTGGTGTGTTTTACATACTTTTATTTAATAAATTAACATCTTTAACATGCACACACACAAACTCACAAATCCAATGCAATTGAGAGATTCATAAGATCATTGCAGAAATTATAAATGATATGAGTTCACAGTGCTGTGTGGGCCGGTGATGGGATATAGTTTAAAATTGTATGATGAGCGTCCTGTTCTTTCCATCCTGCACGTGGTTCCCTGGGACTAGACATCCAGCCTCCTTTGAGTGTACATTGTTTTCTAACATTTTATTATGAAAAATGTCAAGCATCCAGAAAGGTTGAAACAACTGTACACTGAACACCCATATCCTTATCATCTGGAATCTACAAGGAACATCTTGCGATATTTGCTTTATCGCATATCCATCCCTTTTTCCATTCATCCATCCAAATCCATCCTTTCATCTCTCTATTCCTCCACCCGTCCATCTGTTTTTTGATGCATTTTTGAGGCTCATGAATGTGAGGGCTCGGTCAAATGACACTCTTTTCCCTCCTCCTTCTCCCTGACAGTAACAGGCCTTGCTGCACTCAAACTCACACCCACACACACACCCCTACATGTAAAACCCTCATAGGCACACACCTCACATGATTCACCCATGTTCTCCAATTCATGCATGTCCTCTCCTTACACATATTGACATGAATTCACATATGCAAACATCACACATAATCATCTGTGCACACACACACATAAAGACACACACACATGCACACACAGTGCCCACATGTGCATTTGTGGCAGACTTTTTTTTTTTAAATATATGTCCCCTGGGTGCCAAACACTATTTTTTTTTTTAAACGCTTATTTTTTAAATTAATTAATTAATTAATTAATTAGTTAATTTTTGGCTGCGTTGGGTCTTCGTTTCTGTGCAAGGGCTTTCTCTAGTTGCGGCAAGCGGGGGCCACTCTCCATCGCGGTGCGCGGGCCTCTTACCATCGCTTCCTCTCTTGTTGCGGAGCACAGGCTCCAGACACGCAGGCTCAGTAGTTGTGGCTCACGGGCCCAGTTGCTCCGCGGCATGTGCGATCTTCCCAGACCAGGGCTCGAACCCGTGTCCCCTGCATCGGCCGGCAGATTCTCAACCACTGTGCCACCAGGGAAGCCCTGTGGCAGACTTTTGATATCTGTAAAGGGAGCATCCAGAGACCTAGAATCCTCAGACCTGTGACCCTCGGGTAGTCCATGCCAGGCCCTGGTTTACTCCTCCAGCCCTCGCTTCTGGCAAGTGTCAGGGGCTCCCCTGCAGCTCCCCGCCCCACATGTCTCACCTTTTCCACTTTTCCCACAGTCTTCTCCCTCACCTCCCAGCCACATCCCACAGAGAAAACCTCCCACAAAAGTTCCTTCTGGAGTGTTACCACATCTGGGTACAGAGCCCACCAGACTGCCGCTCCGGGAGGGCAGGGACAGTGTTGGCCTGTTCACACCACATCCCCGGCACATGGCACCCAGCAGGCCCTGTGGCTGGTTGAAAAAGGAACAAAAGCGGCAGAGCATTGCATCCCCTGGGCAGCCTCAGGGGCATACGCGTCACACATGCTCACCGCCATGCACACACAACACATTCTGCATTCAACCGTGCTCACATGTACATCGTGTGTGTGTCTGCGCTCATGCACACACCTGTCTGCCTGTCTCCATATTCTCCAGATGGAGTCAATTCCAGGATCTGAGTCCTTTCCTAAAGCCTTGGTCGCCTAAGACCACTGTGAGCACATCTGCTGGAGTGTGAGGTCCAGATGTGGCCCCCTGACCATGTGCTCCTGAGCTTGGCCCTGTGCATCTGCATGGCAGAGGTTAAGAGTACCAGCTCTGGGCTTCCCCGGTGGCGCAGTGGTTGAGAATCCACCTGCCAATGCAGGGGACACGGGTTCGATCCCTGGTCCAGGAGGGTCCCACATGCCGCGGAGCAACTGAGTCCGTGCGCCACAATTACTGAGCCTGTGCTCTAGATCCAGCGAGCCACAACTACTGAGCCTGCGAGCCACAACTACTGAGCCCGCATGACACAACTGCTTAAGCCCACATGCCTAGAGCCCATGCTCTGCAACAGGAGAAGCCACCGCAATGAGAAGCCCACTTACCGCAACAAAGACCCAACGCAACCAAAAATAAATAAATAAAATAAATTTTAAAAAAATAAAAAATAATTAAAAAAAAAAAGAAAGAGCACCAGCTCTGAGAATTCCCTGGTGGTCCAGTGGTTGGGACTCCACACTTCTACTGCCGGGGCCCTGGTTCAATCCCTGGTCGGGAAACTAAGATCCTGCAAGCCGCATGGCGCGGCCAGAAACAAAAAAAAGAGTACCAGCCCTGGAGTCCGACAAAACCTGGGTTCCACCCTTGCTCTACTTGTAATCACTTTACATGTTTCACGTATGACTTACGTGAGTGCTACTTCTTGGAGCATGGATTTCCTTATCTGTTAAATGGGAAAATAGTTCCCATCTTAAAAGCATCTTACAGGAGGTGTTCTTAGCAGGGTGCCTGGTGTGTTGTAAGCACTTAAAATTGGTTGCTGTGGATATTATTATTGTTGTTACTTCAGGCCTTTGCCTCAAACTCCCATGCACGCTTTGGGAGGGAGGGCAGCCTTGGTGGGGGGCTGTGTATGGGAAGAGTGGGTGGATGGTGTCTCGTGAATGCCTCTCCCCGGAAGCTCCCCCAATCCCAAGCCCTTATTATCCCACATGAATATTCATAAGGGATAGCTTCAGCCCTGCTTTGTAAATGGGTCAGAAGCAGGAAGTGGAGGCCAGGGCAGAGAGCTAGGCCCAGGGGACAGGAGGCTCAAAGCCAGAGTGCATCTGAGTCCTCACACACGGGAGGATGGTAAGAGAGATGGGCAAGGATGGGTGGGGGATACTGGGGGCCATGGGGGAGTTTGAGCAGGGGATTGTCACCATATTGCAGATTCGAAAACTGAGGCCCAATGAGATCAGATTAGAGAACCCTTGGGCTGAGTGGCCCAAGAAGCCAGGTCCTGCTTCCTTTGGGATCTGGAGAGTTGAGCATCTGTCTGGGCTGGGTGATGGGCACAGGGGGATGGACCAATTGACCCCTGCAGGTTTCTCTCAATGGGTGTAGTTTACATGGCATTACATGGTTGGAAGAGCTGTGGTGATCATGAATCCCAACCCTCCACTGAGGCTCCAAGAGGCTGGGTGACTTGCTAGGATCACACAGCTGCTGACAGTAATCTTGCCTTTGGAGGTGTGAGAGATAGAATGATTCTGGTCCCTTGCAAGAGATTCAAGACTGGGAGAAAAGTGGGTGGGCTTGTCAGGATACCAAGGAATGAAGCTTCTTTATCCATCTCCTCATTTCATCTCCTCACTAGTCCCGTGAGACAGCTGGAGCAAAAACGATTATCTCCATTTTACAGATGAGAAGCATGAGGCTGAAAGAGGAGGAAGCACCAGGAGAAGGCTACAGAGTGAATTGTCTGTAGGGTGGGTCTGCCCCTCTGTGCAGGGCGATGTGGGGATGTGAGAGTCCAGCTCGCCTCCATCTTGGGCGGGGTGAGGCCAGGACAAGGCAGCACATCACCCTGCTCTGGAAAACTTCAATCTGAAAAATCAGAGGGGGGGGGCGGCGCTTCCTTGGTGGCGCAGTGGTTAAGAATCCGCCTGCCAAGGCAGGGCACACGGGTTCGAGCCCTGATCTGGGAAGATCCCACATGCTGCGGAGCAACTAAGCCCGTGTGCCAAAACTACTGAGCCCACGTGCCGCAACTATTGAAGCCTGTGCACCTAGAGTCCATGCTCTGCAACAAGAGAAGCCGCCGTGGTGAGAAGCCCACGCACCGCAACAAAGAGTAGCCCCCGCTCTCTGCAACTAGAGAAAAGCCCACGCGCAGCAGGAAGAACCAACACAGCCAATAAATAAATAAATACATTAAAAATAAAAATCAGAGGGGGCTGTTTCTCTACACTTGCAGGTATGTTAATCCCTCCCTCCTTTCAGATAATTGCCTGTTTCTTAGAATGCTTTCTGGATGCCTGTAACTGCTCTGTGAGGTTAAGTAAGATAACCACTCCCATTTCAGGGTAAGGGGTGGAAGCAAGAGAGGAGAAGTGATCTCCAGGGTGGCAGAGGGTGTGAGAGGCAGTGAGAGAACAAGAGTCTCAGCGAAGTCGTGGGTGTTTTCTACTGGACCAGTTCATGGAAAGGGACGGGTTGAGGGATGGAAAATTCGGCTCTTGGGGCAGCAGTGTCAAGAGGAGCTGACCCTGGGGTGGGTGGCCGTGAGAAAGGCTCACTTCAGACTGCTGGGTGGCAGAATGAGGACACTGGTCTTGTGGTACATGTTCAGGCATTCATTCATTCAGGAAGCATTCACTGCCTTAGTGTGCCAGGCCCTGTGCTGTGCCCAGGGCAGGGGAGGGACCGGCCAGAGATGAATCAGACAGTCCTTGGGGGGCTCAAAGTCTCCTGAGGGTCTCTGACTAGGACTGAAGACATTATTGGACAGAAAAAGAGGCTGACTGGGTATTGTCACCTCTGCTTTCAAATAGAGGCAGTGGGATGTCGGGGACAGGCCTTGGGTTCTGAGATCAGGGCCAGATTGGGTGGTCTTCTAGCTCTGCCCTTCTGAGCTGTGTGGCTTTGAGCAGCAATAATAACTAACCACAATAGTCATAGCTGATGTTTATTCAGTGCTCAGTTTACATCTAGCACGTTACTTTACTTCTTTGAACCTGTTTCCTCATCTGTAAAATGGAATGGAGTAGGAGTTAATCTACTTCTCAGGGTTACTATAGGGCTTGAATGGGACCATGTAGGTGAAAGAGTTTGGTATAAGCTTGAGATGTGTGGTAACTTTAGTTATTTGTGGGGCTGTAAAGGGGTCCCGTGTTGTAGAAACACAGGGAAGCAGGAGGATATTTATTTCTAATGGGGCCAGGTAGTGGTTTTGGGGGAAGGGTGGTTCTCTTCACCAAAAAGATATGAGATTGTGAGCAAGGCTTTGAAGGGTAGAGAGGGGGATAAAGAGAAGGACTTTCCAGGGGGAGGGTATCCTGTGTGCAAAAGTGTGGAGGAGGGAAAGTGTAGGGTATGTTTGTGGAACAGTCCTGGCACAATGAATGGCTAAGCCTGGCGCCCCATGAATCACCAAGGATGCAGTCAGGTAGGATCTTTGGCTGCGGGGGTCAGCTTTTTTTTTTTTTTAAAACATCTTTATTGCAGTATAATTGCTTTACAATGGCGTGTTAGTTTCTGCTTTATAACAAAGTGAATCAGTTATACATATACATATGTTCCCATATCTCTTCCCTCTTGCATCTCCCTCCCTCCCACCCTCCCTATTCCACCCCTCTAGGTGGTCACAAAGCACCGAGCTGATCTCCCTGTGCTATGCGGCTGCTTCCCACTAGCTATCTATTTTACATTTGGTAGTGTATATATGTCCATACATGCAGATTTCCTTCCCTAACATTATCCCATCTACGGCTGAGTGAGGAGTGGGCTGGAGGGTGAACCGAGAGTGATTACAGAGCCCTACTTCTGGGTCTCTCCCACCTACCTCTGGGGGACGGTCTGGCAGGAATGTGACCCACCCACCCCTTCTGACCTCCTTAGCTGGGGGCCAGGTTCGGGCATCCCTGGGGAGCGATGAGCCGGGTGGCTCTAGGGAGCATGTGGCCCAAGACAGGAGTCAGTAGAGCTTAAAGAACAGGTGGATGGAGGAGAGGACAGATGAAAGAGTGCGAGGCGGGGTCTTAGAAGTAACAGGCACAGGGAGCTCACACTTGGCAAGCATCTCCTATGTGTTGTAACAGCCCTTTGAGGTAGGTATCCTCACTTTACAGATGGGAAAACTGAGGCTCAGAGAGGTGAAGTGACTTGCCCATTCCTTTGTCCAGTCATTCATCATTCAACGCTTACGTATTGGGCAGAGGCTCCGTGCCAAGCGCCGAGGAGTCAGGGGTGACCATCTCTTGGCTTCTGTCCCCTGCGGTGGGGGTCCGGGGGAAGTGCTGTGAGGTCGCATCGCGGCCTCGTCGGCACTCGAACCCAGGTCTCACTATTTCCAAACCATCACTTTGGACCCGGACACCAGCCCAGTTGCGCGGCTCGCGCGGCCGCTGGAATCCCCAGTACCTCCACTTTCCCTAAGGTCCCACCTGCCGCACCTGGCCCAGGTGAGTCCCGGGAGGCCCCGAGCGCCGCCGGAAGGCGGCGAGCGGTTCCGCCAGGTAGGGCGGGGCGGGGCCGGGGCTGGGCGGGGCTGAGGGCGGGGCCAGCCCGCGGCGCCAGGAGCCCGACAGGATCCAGCGCCCCTCTGCCCGCGCCCTGCGCCCCGCGCCGCCGCCGCCATGGGGGCCTGTCTGGGCGCCTGCTCCCTGCTCAGCTGCGTGAGTCCCGCCCCCGGCGCCCGCCCCCGCCGTCTGCCCCTTCTTCGGCCTCGCACTTTTGTCCTTTCTTCCTCCAAATAGTTTCTTCTTTTTCCTTCCTCCAAACTTGTCTTTCTGGGCCCGCACCCCGCCTCCTCGCCCCTCGGGTCCCCCCTCTCACCGACTTCCCCCGCCCCCATCCCGGGCCCGCGGGCGCCGGGGACAGCTGGTGTCCGGGGATCGGGTTACCGCGGGGGAGGGGGTGGGGCGCGCTCGGGCGGGGGAGGGGGTGTCCTGGGCGGGCGCCCCTCCAGGGAACTGGGGCGACTGAGGCCCAGAGCCCGGGGCGGGGGTGGGCGCTGCGGCCCCAGCTGGCTCAGCTTGGAGTCGTCCTGGCAGTGCTCCTCTGGTTTCCCTCCCGGACGCTCTCTTTGTGTGGCCTGCCGGTCCCTGTCCCTCTCTGCCGTGTGTCCTTCTCTGTTTCTCTGGCAATCTGTCAGTTGGTCTTTCTGTCCCTACCCGTCTGCCTCAGTTTGTCCATTTGTGTGTGTCTGATATCTGTCCGTTCGTTTGTCCGACTGTCTTTGTCTGTCCGAAGCCTCTCCATCTGTCATTGTCTGTCTAGACGGTTCCCTGTCTGTCCGCCGGGGTCTGTCTGCCCGTCCGGTCTATCAGTCTCTCTGTGTCTTGTCTCTGCTTCGTTCAGTCTGGCTCAGGCTAATTCCTGGGCACTTCCCCAATGAACCCCAGACCCTTGCCCTCTGGGCCCCAGAGCCGAAGTTGGGGGTGGGGAGGAGGCCTCCTTTGCCTTTCTAAGCCGGTCTTGAGTGAGGGGTGCGGGTTACCACCGCCATCGGCCCAACTCTGGGTGGGAAAACCCAGGAACTGAGGGAGGTTGGGGTGTGTGTGTGGGAGGGATTACCTGGTCGTCTGCTCGGGGACCTGGGGAGCAGCCAGCAGAGGGGAGGAGCGTCCGCCAGACCCCGGCTGGGAGGCCCCTTCTCTTTTCTCCTTTCCCAGCCCCCTCTCCCTTCCCTCTTCCCTTCACTAAATCTGAGGTTCATTCAGGCAGCCCCCTCCCCCTCTGCCCCACACAAAGATGAGCGGAGAGGAAGGAGGGGGAGTCTGGTGGCCGCTGAATCCCAGACTTAGTTTCCTTTGTCCCTGATTTGTGTGAGTGTGTTAGGATGGGGGTGTAGGGGCGGACAGCTGGGGGATCTAGAGATTTACTTTACAGCCATTTTTGGAGAATGATATCTGCACAGAGAGGCTACATAGTGGGTTCCTGGACTCTTGTCCTCCCTGGGCCTCTATTTCCCCATCTGTGAAGGGTGTGTGTGTGTGTGTGTGTGTGTGTGTGTGTGTGTGTGTGCATACCCGCTGGAGGGGGAATCAAGAGCTGGTCCCTGAGATCCCTCCCTGCCCAGTGAAACCAAGGTTTGGGCTGGGGCTCTGGCCAGAAAGGGTTTGCTTCCTGATGGGGGAGGGAGAGTTTCCTTGGAGTTGACCAGAATTTCATCAGGCTGGGCTATCCTGGGGGTGGGGGGAGTGTTGAAGGGAGACCTGCCATTTCTCTGTGTCTCTGTCTCCCTGTCTACCTCCCTCATAATGATACTGGGAAGATTTAAAAGTGCCCCGCCCTGTTCCTGGCATAGAGTAAGTGCTCCAAATAGGAGCTATTGTTATTATCATCTTAAAAAGGTGGGTGGAGAATTCCCTCTGGAGCCAGTTGCTGGTCTCTGAGTCAGACTCCTACAGTGCTGAGTCAGAAGGCACCTGACAGGCCTGCTCCAACCCCCAGTTTACAGATGAGGAAGCTGCAGCCCAGAGAGGTTAGCCGACTTGCCTAAGGTTGCACAGTGAAAGGAGGAGGAACTGCACAGTCAGGGTTAAAATCTGATTCCTGGTCTAGGCTTCTGCCCACACCTTCCCTCCCTTCACATCCTGGATGCTGAGGGATAGGGTTGGCACAGAGTGGAATCAGGAGGTTCGCTTAGGGAGTATCTGCAAGGGACCTGCCCCTCGGGTCAGCGGCCTCCCCTTGGCGTTCTGACCTCTGACATTTACTGAGTACTTACTGCATGCCAGGTGCTGTGCTGAGCCCTTCACCCCTGCCATCTCATTACCCACCCCACCCGCCAACCCCATGACATAGTTATCCTATTTTACAGGTCATGATACTGACAATAGCTGCCGTTTACTGAGTGCTTACTGTAGGCCCAGAGCTCACAGCCCAGAGCTGTCCAGTGGTAGCCCAGGCCCAGCAGTGTAGTGAGTGCTTCGTATATACCCTTTCATTTAATCTTCACAACGACCCCAATGAAGCAGTGAATATTATCCCCATTTCACAGCTGAGGAAGCTGGATCAGAGAGGGAAGATGATTTCCCCACAGCCACACAGTATTAAGTGGTACAGTTGGGCACTACTGGATACCAATAACAACCTGTTTCAATGGACATTGCCCCACAGGAGTGAAGTTCTAATGGGGGGTTGCCAGGCATCTTTAGAGGGAACATTTTGGCATAC
The DNA here is from genome assembly GCF_965194805.1 of Balaenoptera borealis. Lineage (NCBI taxonomy): Eukaryota > Metazoa > Chordata > Mammalia > Artiodactyla > Balaenopteridae > Balaenoptera > Balaenoptera borealis. The sequence goes on along the minus strand of NC_138860.1, from coordinate 169,371,965 downwards.
ATGGGTCGGTGGGGAAGACTTTTGTTCCTCCTGCTGTGACGCATTTGCATCTGCCTCTTGGTCAGGGCAGGAAGGGGACAAAAGTCGCTCTCTTGGTCAGCATTTGGACTGGGCTGAAGGTGAGTCCTGGCCAGGAGGAGATAAGATGGGCCCACTAGGGATGGGAGTCACCAGCCAAGCCAGCACATGGTGAGTTGGACGGTCAGCAGATATTTAAGGAGGACCTTCTACAGTCGAGGGAGTGTGAAAGGCCTTTGGCTCAGACCGATTGGTCTTGGTCCTGGCTTGGCCTCTTCTCAGCAGCATGACTGAGGACCTCTCTCCTTGTCTGTAAAGTGGAGAGAACAACAGCACCTGCCTCTCAGCATGTCAGGAGGGATCAGTGGGACTTAGATAGCATGAAGCTGGCGTGCAGCGGCTGCTCTGTAAGCTCCCGCCGGTGGTAAAGTGCTGGAGACCACATTCGAGGAATGGAGAAGCTGGTGAAACCCAGGGCTGTCTGATGGGCTCCAAGCCACCTCACTGCCCTGCCCAGAGGCCCATTTTATGGCTGAGGAAACTGAGTCCCACTTGTCTAAGGTCATACTGCCAGCTGGTGGCAGAGTCAAGACAGGGCCCTCTCCTCTTCACACTGCATGGGGGAAGGAAGTATGCTTTGAGTAGTCGTGGGCTGACCTCTTCTCTCCTGTGTTTGGTCTAGTGCTAGGGTGGCTCAGCCAGTTATGGGGTGCCACGGAAACTTGCAGCTTAAAGACTCTCAGACCCAGGGCTCCTGAGTTCTGAGTTCTCCATTCTGAGAACATGGCTGGTGCTAAGATTCCACCGCTCTTATTTCTGGCGCTTTTCCATTGCTGCCTTTCCCCTGAGTGCATTTGTGGAGGGGGTGTTGTAATCTGAGTGCGGGAACTTTGTTTGTAGCTTGCCTTGGCCCTTCACATTGCATCACAAGCATAGCCTGTGCTGCTGTCAGTCTAGTGGCTTTCATCTTTCCTGCCTCTGTAACATTCCATGGAGTCAGTGGGCCACCACTGTCCCCTGGTGTTGGGCAATGGGGTCATTTGCAGTTTCCTGATAGTCTAATAAGCTCATACAACCTAAAGCTTCGTGCCTGTTTTAGTTTTTTTCTTAATTTAAATTTTTTTTTTTTGATAATGAAAATCAACTTTACTGGGGTATAATTTATATTTAACTATATTTAGTTGTATATACCCATTTAAGTGTTACCAACACATCTGCTCCATTCAGCAGAGAGATCTCTCTTAGGGATCACGATGTGCCATGATGTACCACGATGTAATGATGGATATTTAGTTATTTTCAGCTTTCCCCTATTATTTTCCTCGTGTGAACAGTGTCACAATGGACTTCCCTGTGTACGTGTGTGCGCACGTGTCTGCCTTTACTCCCGTGGGCTGGTATTTCTATAGGAAGAGGTTGTGGTAGGAGTGATCCCCAAAGGTGGAGTGGGGATCGGAATGTATGAACAACTCCAAGGAAGCTCCAGAAGCAGCGGGGGGATCCAGGATGGCAGAGCCTGTGTCTTTCTTGCCCTCCAGACTCTTAAATACCTGAATGAGGAGTCAGGGCTGTTTGGGGGAAGAGAAACAGTGAACCAGATGTATCTGGATGTGGGCCCACTTCCTCCAAGTCTGGGCTGTAGAACTGGCTCCCAAGGGATGAGTCTACAGCTACGAAAGGTGTGGCATCACCAGCCCCTAAGTGATTTCAGCCAGCCCTAGGGAGGGAGGGTCTGACAGAGGGCAGAGGAGCTGGAGACAGAAAGGGTTGGACGCCTCTGCTGTCCCAAACTGGTGCAGCCCCAGAGCGGGAAGTCACAGCCACTCATATTCTTCATTCCATTCATTCAACAGATGTTGATTTATCAGCACTTGCTGTTTTTTGAGGTCTTAACATACGTCTGGTACGATGCCAGACACTTTACATTTGTTCGGCAGATAGTCACTGAGCTCCCGATGATGTGCCAGGCACAGTTCCCACCTCTGGGAATACCATGGTGAACAAAACAGACAAAACCCCTTGCCCTGGTGGAGCTTGCATGCTAGCAATGAGAGGCAGGCAACACGAGTAAACTATGAAGCCAATCAGGTGGTAGTAAGTCCTACAGAGAAAAATAAAGCAGGGAAGGGAGAAAGGGAGCCTGAGTGAGTTACAATTTTTTTTGGTCGTGCTGCGAGGCTTGTGGGATTTTAGTTCCCCGACCAGGGATTGAACCCGGGCCCTCGGCAGTGAAAGCACGGAGTCCTAACCACTGGACTGCCAGGGAATTACCAGGGAGTTACAATTTAAAATCCCTACTGGACTTCCCTGGCGGTCCAGTGGTTAAGACTCTGCACTTCCACTGCAGGGGGTGAGGGTTAGATCCCTGGTCGGGAACTAAGATCCTGCGTGCTGCGCAGCGCAGCCAAAAAATTAAAAATTAAAAAATAAAATAAAATCCCTACAGTATTTCATTCTTAGAACTGCTATGTGAGAAGCAGGTACTGTTACGATTCCCATTTTATGGAAGAGGAAACTGAGGTCCAGAGAGCTTGAGTGAGCTGTATAAGGTCACATAGCTAATCAGTGAAAGAGCTGGCCTTCTGGATTTTTTTTTTCCACTCTGCCTCCTCCTAAGTAAGAAGCACTGTGACCCCAGCTCTCTCTCCGAAGCCACAGTAACACCTGAGATAGATCCAGGTTTGAATCTGGGTTCTGTTGCTTACTGGCTGTGTGTCCTTGTGGGACCCAGCCTCTCCCAGCCTTGGTTTCCTTGGCCTCTCCCTTGGGCTTGAAAGTTAGATGGGGTGACATCGGGGGAAGAGGCGTCCCTTCGTGGTGTGGCACAGGCAGTCTCTGCGTAGGTTTGGAGATACTGAACAGGCAGCGGGCAGTGGGTGGATGCTGCGTGCTTGGGCGGGGAAGGGGAGAGGAGACCAGAGAGTAAGGCGCCATCCTGGCCTCCCCGCAGGCGTCCTGCCTCTGCGGCTCTGCCCCCTGCATCCTGTGCAGCTGCTGCCCCTGCAGCCACAGCTCCACACTGAGCCGCCTCATCTTCACGGCCTTCCTCTTCCTGGGGGTGCTGGTGTCCGTCATCATGCTGAGTCCCGGTGTGGAGGGCCAGCTCTACAAGGTGAGCCACCTGCGGGACCTGGCCTCTGGCAAAGGCTCAGCTACCAGGGGGCCCAGGCTTGGGGGCCCAGCTGATCAAGAGGTGGGCAGGAGTGCCAGCGCACCGATGATCCAAGCTTGAGGATGGAGGGTCGTTTCTTCATGTTAGGAGGAGGGTTTGAGCCTTATTGTTTCTCATAAGCCTTGGTCCCCTCGGGAAGTCTCATGAATCATTATCGCCATCCCCGCCAGACACTGGCCCAGGGTAAGCTCTCCCCGCTTTAATGCATAAGCCCAGTTTGAGGGTCCTAAGTCTTCCCTTCCTCTCAGTGTTTCATAGCCAGTGGGATAGTTAGGCCAGAGGTTCTGATATACTAGTGTATACAGAGCATGAATTCCCTGGGAAGTGTGCTCGTCATGCAGAATCTCAGACCCTGCCTTAGAGACTCTAGTTCTGTAGGAGAGGGGAACCTCCGGGGATTCTGATGTAGCTGGTGGGTGGAGAGCACTTTGGGAAATCCTGCCCTGGACCGTGCCATGCCTTCCGTTTGTCCCTGGGGGGCTCACTCATAGGGCTTCAGCCGCAGAGGTGGGTGGGAATGGAGATGGGCCATGGGTGGAGGTGGGAGGCTCGGGTGGCCCTGCTGGGAGAGCCTCCTGCCTGGCGGCCTGGGCAGAGTCAGCCCGGGTTCTGGGTGGGGTGGGGTCTTCCAGCTGTTCCGTCTGTCTCCACAGCTGCCCTGGGTGTGTGAGGAGGCGGCCAGGTCCCCCGTCGTCCTGCAGGGCCACATCGACTGTGGCTCCCTGCTCGGCCACCGTGCCGTCTACCGTATGTGCTTTGCTATGGCGGCCTTCTTCTTCCTTTTCACCCTGCTCATGACCTGTGTGCGCAGCAGCCGGGACCCCAGGGCTGCCATCCAGAACGGGTGAGGAGGGGTCCCACCTGCACCCTGGGCCCCTCCCGCTGTGGTTTTCCCCATCCTCTGCCTGTCTCCAGCAATCTCCAGACCCTAATCCTCAGACTCAGGAGCCGCTGAAGCCAGGAGGGCACGGCACAGCCCTCAGAGGTCAGCTCATTTAGTAGTTCCCGTTTCTCAGATGAGGAAATAAAGCTCAGAAAAGGCAACAGCATCCCTCAGGCCACGCACCAATTTAGTGACACAGTTGGGGTTAGAACCCGGGTGACCATCCTCACCCATCACTGGTCCTTCCCTCTGCCCCTCGGGGCTTTTTCTAGGGCCAGGACAGACTTTCTGTGCCTGTCAGACCATCAGGAAATCTCTCTCACCTCTCCCAGTACCTGCTCTTCAGGGGTGGGGTTCTGGGGGTCCAGGCTTTTTCTCTCCCCCTACTCAGCTTTCTTGTCTGTCCTACCCCTTTCCCCACCATAGGTTTTGGTTCTTTAAATTCCTGGTTTTCGTGGGCATCACCGTGGGCGCCTTCTACATCCCTGACGGCTCCTTCTCCGACAGTAGGTGGCCCTGGCGGGGAGGGACGGGGGCTACCAAGAAGGATGAGCGTGCTGGGGGCTCCTTTGCACACAGATCCCAGACTGCTGGCTGGGTCATTGCCTCCCACCCAGGAGACAGGACTCTGGTGCTTGGCCACATGGCCTTTGGGCAACTCGGGGTTGGAGGGAACCCCCCTTGACCCCGACCTACACCCTGACACAAGGCATCTCTGTGCGTGGCCAGGGGCTCCTGAGGGCAGGGACTTTGCTGCTTCTCAGTGTCCCCAGTGCAGGGTGTGGCACAAATGACTGTTGAATGTATAAAAGTGAGCGTGAGAAGAGACCCAGACCCAGGGGCTGCTGCGCCACGGCTGGACCCCCTTGCCTCCCTCCCCTCTGCCTGCCTAGTCTGGTTCTACTTTGGTGTCGCGGGCTCCTTCGTCTTCCTCCTCGTCCAGCTGTTGCTGCTTATCGACTTTGCGCACTCCTGGAACCAGCGGTGGCTGAACAAGGCTGAGAAGAGCGACTCCCGCGCCTGGTATGCAGGTCAGTGCCACCCAACGGCCTCACGAGGGGGCTGGGCTACCTGAGGAGTCGGGGGAGGGGGTGGTGGTGTTCCCTGAAGCTGGACGACGGCCTGGAGGGCATCTCGAGCTGCCTCCTAAGGCAGGAGGCAGCCTTAGGGCAGGAACTGAGCTTCTGTGTCACGTGGAGGGAAGGGTGTGTGGCAGGGGCCGCCAACCCGGGGTGGCTGAGGGCTGAGGTGGGGTCAGATGAGAGCTGCACTGGAGAGTTCACAGGGATCTGGTTGAGCGACCCCTGCAGGGCGAGCCACGAATGACACCTGGTCATTGAAACCCCAGTGGCAGAACGGGTCCCTTTTCAGTTCTTCTGAATTGATCAAGAAGAAAGGTGCTCTTCAAGGTTGATTTGATTTTCACACCTCCCTGATCACCAGGCGTCTAGTTCACTTTTTGAAAGACTGTTCTCTATTCACTGTCTTTTTTTTTGGCTGCATTGGGTCTTTGTTGCTGTGCGCGGGCTTTCTCTAGTTGCGGCGAGGGGGGGCTACTCTTCTTCGTTGCCGCGTGCAGGCTTCTCATTGCGGTGGCTTCTCTTGTTGCGGAGCACAGGCTCTAGGCACGCGGGCTTCAGTAGTTGTGGCGCACGGACTTAGTTGCTCCACAGCATGTGGGATCTTCCCGGACTAGGGCTCGAACCCGTGTCCCCTGCATTGGCAGGCGGATTCTTAACCACTGCACCACCAGGGAAGTCCCCTCTATTCATTGTCTTTATTTTTATGGTGACCTTTTTTGCGGCAAGTGAATCATTTTAGTTCAGGGTGGGGCAGGAGCTCACAAACCCTGGGCGAGGGATGGAAGTTTTTTTGTTTTTAATAAATTTATTTATTTTAATTCTTTTTGGCTGCGTTGGGTCTTCGTTGCTGTGCGCGGGCTTTGTCTTCATTGCGGTGTGCGGGCTTCTCATTGCGGTGACTTCTCTTGTTGCAGAGCACGGGCTCTAGGCACATGGGCTTCAGTAGTTGTGGTGCACGGGCTCAGTAGTTGTGTCTCACGGACTCTAGAGCGCAGGCTCGTAGTTGTGGCGCACGGGCTTAGTTGCATGTGGGATCTTCCCAGACCAGGGCTCGGACCGTGTCCCCTGCATTAGCAGGCGGATTCTTAACCACTGCGCCACCAGGGAAGCCCCCAGGGACCGAAGTTTAGTAGACACTCCTTGGAGGAGGAAGTTGGGGCCTGAGACCCAGTGCACTGCTCGACAAGGGATGGGGGTCCTTGCACCTCCTGACCCACCTGCCGCTGCCCCTCCCTCCCAGGCCTCTTCTTCTTCACCCTCCTCTTCTACGCACTGTCAATCGTGGCCGTGGCACTGCTGTTCATCTACTACACCCAGCCCGGCGCCTGCTACGAGGGCAAGGTCTTTATCAGCCTCAACCTCATTTTCTGTTTCTGCGTATCCATAGTCGCTGTCCTGCCCAAGGTCCAGGTGAGCCTGCCTGTCTCTGCCCAGCCTGAAACCAGGCTCCTCGGTGTGTGGGACCTTGGGGAACCTTGGAGTCCTGGGGCCAGGGCTGTCAGTCACAGAGGCTTGGGCCAAGAGTGTGGGCTCCCAAGTCAGCCTCCCTGGGTTAGAGTCTTGACTCTCGCGTTTATATGCTGGCTGTCTTTGGGAAAGTGCCTTAACCGCTCTGTGCCTCTTTCGTCTCAAATGTAAAATGGGAATAATAACACTGTTTGGAGTTATTCTCAAGATTGAGACCATGTTTATGAACACTTAGAACAGTGCCTGGCATACAGATATTAGAACAATGAACACTTAGAACAGTGCCTGGCATATCCATCAGACATTGGCTATTGTTATCATTATTTTGATTTCATCATTGTTTTCATGCAAATCAGGAGAACATTAGGAAGGGTCACCGAGTGATGATTCCTAGACACCTCAAGAAGTGGTGTTAGAAGGTGCAATTTCACAGTTTCCAGCCCCAGACTATCTGGGATGATGGGTGGGAGCTCCTAAGGTAATCACTTGTTCTTCAGAAGGGAAGCCTTCTGAGTCCAGTGGTATTTCACAGTTTGGGATATCAGCCCACCAGGTGTTTCAAAGGTAGCTTAGATAGTCTTTGGGGGTCCTTAGCAGAAAGGTTGGGAATCTCCCTTCTGGCCAGAGCTTCCATTTCCCAGTAAGAAAACGGAAGCCCAGAGAGGGTGATGCCTCTGTTCCAGGTCACACAGCAATCAGTATTCATTCAGCAAATACCTCTTGAGCATCCACTGTGTACCAGGCACTCTTCTAGATGTTGGGGATACAGCTGTGAGGAAGAGGAGGAATAATAATAGCTAACAGTTAATGACATCTGTCATGTTATTTAGTCCTTGCACCATCATCATCCCCGCTTTCCAGATGAGGAAACAGAGGCTTAAAGGAGTAAAGAGACTTGCCTAAGGTCACACGGCTAGTAAGGGGTGGAGCTGGGATTTGAACCCAGGCAGACTGGCTCCAGAGACTGTGCTCCTAATCATAGAGTTCAGATTCATATTTTCAAGTGTGTCTGTGTGGTGAGGAGTGGGAAAGAACAACCGATAGGAGACGAGGCCAGGTGAAGTAATTTTGGAGAATAAGTGCTATGTGGAAAATAAAAGAGGGTATGGGCTGAAAGGGAGGTGGGCAGGCAGGGCCGGGGTCTGCTGCAGTCAGGGTTTTCAGAGCCTTTTGAGGGGTCCTGTTTGAGCTGAAGCCTGAATATAAAGACACTGCTGGTGCAGAGATATGGGGGAGGAAGATGTCAGGGAGAGGGCAGGGCGAGTGCAAAGACCCTGAGGTTGGAGAGGATTTGGCAGGTTCTAGAGAGGTGGCCACCACGTTTGGGGAGTAGTCAGCAGGGAGGGCTGTCGGATGAAGATGCAGATGGGGTAAACGAAGGAGGGCTTTAATTCAGAGTGTGAAGAAGTGCTGCCTTTGAAGGATTCTCAGCTGGGGAACAAGTCGGGTAACCTGTTAAGAGAAAAAATTAGGACTCTACCTTTGGGTGGGCGAGGTGGCAGTGGGTGGCCCGGGTGGTATGTTTTCCCGAAGGGTGTGGGGTGGGATGGCCCTAGGGTGGTGGGGGTTTCTGAGGTCCCCCGGTTGGGCGTGGCTGGGCTGGGTGGGGGTGGGGTGTACCCAGGTTTGGCAGGAGTCACACTGTGGAATGCTCTTGCCAGGATGCCCAGCCCAGCTCGGGTCTGCTGCAGGCCTCGGTCATCACGCTCTACACCATGTTTGTCACCTGGTTGGCCTTATCCAATGTCCCCGGTGAGTAGAGGCCTGGGTTCCAGGTGGCCTGGTCTTCCTCCTGGGCTGGGGACCCTCAAAGATGACGGGGACATTCCCAGCCCATTCCAAGAGTTAGTCCTTCAGGGAGGTGGGAGGACCCCATCTGTTCCTGGAGCTGTCACTGTTGTTTTGTCTGCTGAGTGCTGTCGCTGGGACTTGAGTGGTTGGTTGTGTGTCTGTCTGTCCCTTGGCTGTCCATCTGAGCCCATCCTCTGGGCTCCCTGGCTACAGACCTGGCCTGCGTGGGCTGAGGGTGACCATGCTCCCATCCCCAGACCGGAAATGCAACCCCAACCTGCTGACCCACTTTGGCAATGGGACGGTCCTGGCAGGCCCCGAGGGCTACGAGACCCAGTGGTGGGATGCACCGAGCATCGTGGGCCTCATCGTCTTCATCCTGTGCACCCTCTTCATCAGGTAGGGTGGGGGGCTGGTTTCTGGGAAGGAATCATGATTGGGAGCCCTGAGGCACAAGTGACGGGGGGATGTGGGAGCCGGGACACCAAGCTGGAAGGTGCACTCAGCAGGCAGCACATCCAGCCCCTGCACTGTGCTGGTGGGGAAACTGAGCCCCTCAGAGGGCACAGAGTGACTGGGCAGCGGAGGCGGGGCTGAACCCTGCCTCCTGGCCCAAGGCCTTTCCTGACCCCGGGCTGCCATGTGCCCAGCTCAGCCGGGTGCAGGCAGCTGTGGTGCCAGGGCAGGAGCCTGGACTGGGGCCAGCGGGTCCAGGCTCTATCACTCACACCTGTGTGTGGCCGCTTCACCTTTCCAAGCTTCAGCTTCCTTTTCAGTTAAAGGATGATAACCTCTAATGCCCAGGGTGGCTTGTGACCCCACAGTGTCCCTTGAGAAAGAGCAGCTCATTCTTAAGATCACATGTGCTCTTAAGAGCACATTCTTTAAGGGGGTGTCTTAGCAAGTGCTTATCAGTGTGGACTTGAGCCAGATTGCCTGCAGTTGAGCCTGGCACCTTGGGCAAGTCTCTCAACCTTTCTGTGCTTCAGTTTCCTTATCTGTAAAATAGGAATAAAAATACTACTTACTTCATTGGATTGTTGAAGAGTTATGATGAGTTAATATGTACAAGGCACTTAGAAAAGAACTTGGCAAGTAGTAGGTGCCAAATAAGTGTTTGCTATTATTGCAAAGAACTATTAATATTTGCACAGCTGGATGGCTGTGAGTGGCTGTTTTGTGTCACCAGATGGTGATATCAAGTATACTTATTGTTGACACTGGCAGACTCAGGTATTGCCTCCCTGCGGCCTGGCATCTCTCCAGGTGCCACTTTGTGTGTCTGCACCTCTGCCCTGATCTCCTTTTCTCCCCCAGTCACCCTTCCTGGGCAGTGCCCGTTTGCCTGTAAGCAGCACACCTGCTTCTAGGCTCCTGGGCTAGAACATTTTGAGGCTGTTTCACATTTCGTTTTGTTTTCACCTTTTTCAAAACATTTTCTCCCAGTTGAGTTGGGGCAGTTCACAAACATCTCTCTTCTTTGTCCTCTCCTTTGATTTCTTTTCCAATCTGGAAGGGCCCATGTCACCTCCATCTTACAGATGAGGAGACTGAGACTTGGTGAGGAGCAGCCACTTGTCCGAGGCCATGAGTGCACAGTGGCCATGGTGCTTGAGCTCACTTCCCTTCCCCCGAGCTCTGTCCCTCCCCATCCGCAACGTGGGCACAGAGCTGTGCTTCCTGATGCTTCTCATACTCACACCTCCCTGACCTTCAGTCACTGGGCTGCACCTCGGAGAGCCCACAGATCCCATCTGTTCTTAGCACAGTTCTTAAAACCCAGGAAGCAACGAAGCATAAACAGCCACGAGGGCAGGGACCACTGATGATGGCTCTTGCCCCCAGCTAGATGGCCCAGATCTAGGCTCATGTGCACTAGATATCAGCACAGTATTTGGTGATTGGGGTCAACTGAAGCTCAGCAAGGGGTGATTTTTCAGTTTGACGGAATGGGCTGGAATCCAGGCCTTTGTTCACTTTTTTCAGGATACAAGTTGGATCTTCAAAATTGTATATGTCTCAAACTATTAAATGTAGTCAAAAACATCAAGACCTCATTGTAGAAAAGCAAGGACAAAAATCATTACTATTATTCTCTCTTTATTATAAACATAGAGAAAGGGGAGGCAGTGGGTAATACTACTTAGGTAAAATGAATAAAAGGTAAACAAATGTACCAGCAAATGAGCATTATTATGAACATTTTTAATGAATGTAGTACCTGGTATGATCCTTTGCAGTACTAAGTTCTCAACACGTGTTTGTGGAAATGGCAAATAAACAACCAGAATAACAGGGGCCGTTTATTTGGTTTCTGCTCTGTGCCAGGCACAGTGCTAGGGGCTTCAAACACCATTACTCCATTTAATCCTCCCAGCAACCCTGTAAGGGAGGTACTATTATCTCTGAATTTACAGACAAGGAATCAGAGGCTCAGAGAGGTTAAGCGTCTTGCCCCAGGTCACACAGGGAGCAGGGGTAGAGTTGAGAGTCAAGGCAGTTTGTTAACTCCAGGGCCCAGGGCCTAACCTCCAGGCCACCGGCTCCCGAGGCTCTGGGACCCCAGTGCCCATGGTCATCATGGCCAATGCCGTGGTGCGTGAGGCCCCCTGGCGCTGCCCACCCACCCACCTCAGTGGTGACGGCCTGACAGCCACACGCACATCCTGCCCCCGCCTCCCCCAGTCTGCGCTCCTCGGACCACCGGCAGGTAAACAGCCTGATGCAGACGGAGGAGTGCCCGCCTGTGCTGGAAGCCACGCAGCAGCAGCCGGTGGCGGTCTGCGAGGGCCGGGCCTTCGACAACGAGCAGGACAGCGTCACCTACAGCTACTCCTTCTTCCACTTCTGCCTGGTGCTCGCCTCTCTGCATGTCATGATGACGCTCACCAACTGGTACAGGTGCGTGGATGGAGCCGCAGTGTCCGCAGTGCGTGTGCCACTTCCCTTCCCCTCCAGCCCTGCGCTGGGGTTTAAGACTTGGGCATGGAGGTGTCTCTCTAGGACCCTCCAGGGAGCCTGCCTCATCTGTGCCCCAGTTTCCCTGCCAGTGCCTGGTCCACTCAGTAGCTGGTACCTTCGCTAAGTGCTGAGAAGTGGGGATCACGGGAGGTGAGGCTGGACCTGTGCAGGGCAGACCGGGTTTACAGATCAGGGGTGGTGATTTGGGTTATGGGGTCGGATTTGGGATTCATGGTTTGAGGGTTAAGAGTAGGGTATGGGGTCAGAATCAAAGTCACAGGGTCAAGAACAGGAGTCATGAAGTCGAGAGTTGGGATTGGGGCCATATAAAGTAACAAATTTGGCCATTTGGTTAAAATTGGGGTTACAAGTCCAGAAAGCCAGGATTGAAGTGACCAGGTCAAGGAGCTAAGATCAGAGTAACTAGGTTAGCGGCCAGAACTGGGGTCACAGGGCCAAGGGTCAAAATTGAGGTCAGAAATATCAGAACTGTGGTCATAAGATCAGGGATGGGGTTATGGGATTGAAGGTCAGAGTCAACATTAGAGGTCAGGACTAAAGTCAGGAGCTTCCGGGTCCCAAAGTCAGGGACCAGGAGTGCAGCCACAGAATTAGGATCATAAGGTTAGCAACCAGAATCAGGTCACAATATTATGCCTAGGACTGGGGTCAAGGTTAGAACTGAGGTCAGGGTCAGGTCTATGGTACAAGGCCATGAGCTCTATGTAGGGTCTTAAGGCCAAGTGTCAAAAATATCAGAGACGGGGCTAGAGTTTACAGGATAAGAGCCAGGGGTGAAGTCAGGGGTTGCAACTGGATCCTAAGGTCGGGGCCAGGACTGAGGTCACAGCATCAGGGGCCAGGCTCACTGGGATGATGGTGTGTTCCAGACCCAGTGAGACCCGGAAGATGATCAGCACGTGGACCGCCGTGTGGGTGAAGATCTGTGCCAGCTGGGCAGGGCTGCTTCTCTACCTGTGGACCCTGGTAGCCCCCCTCCTCCTGCCCAACCGTGATTTCAGCTGAGGCAGCCCCCTGCAGCCAGCCCACCTGGTGCTTCGGGGCTCAGTGACCGCAGGCTGAGCGCCCGCTCCACCTCCGGGACTTGCCCCTGAGCTGGGCCCCTCTGTTCTTAGTGCCTTCAGGGAGGAGGAGCGTCAGGCCCCTCCCTCCCACTGCCCCCCCACCCCGACCATGGAGCTGCCTCCTCCTTCCCCTCACCCCCATTCGCCCACACTTGCCCTCTTGGGAAAAAAGGGCCCGTTGTTCTAAGGCTCCCCAGGAGAGGGTCCTGAAGGAGAGGAACACTGAGAGCTGCTCAGAGAGCAGGAGTGCTCGCCGCGGTGGGGTGCCCAGCACTGGGGCCTGGGTATTCCTGACCATGTACTCCAGGACACCCCGTCCCCTTCCTGGGCTCCGTGCCTTACTGAGTCTCTAAGACTCTGCCAATAAAGAAGCCGGTGTGTGTGCCTCCCTTGTCTGTGCCCCTCCCCCTCGGCACGGGCCCCATCCCATCTGGGCCCAGTGCAGGGGCTGGGAACAGAATGTCAGGGCAGAGGGGGCTGAAGGGCCAGACCATGAGGGGCCTTGAAGGTCAGACAGAGTGGTCCTGGCTCTGTCCTCTGGGTCGTGGAAAGCCTGCAGGCTGGGGCTATAGAGGAAGGAGGGGCTTTGGAAAAAGGGAGCCTGGGGGTCAGAAAAGGGGGCCCTGGAGCAGTGTCCATATGACGGGTGATGAGGCCAGAGTCAGGGTGGAGAGGGGGCTCACGTGGGGTGGCTGAGAGGCTGGTCTTTGGGCCATCTTACCAGTGCCCATCCTGAGGTCCTGCCCACCTCTGACCTGCCTCTAGGGTCCTCCTGAGGAACTAGTCACCACCTTCCACTTCTCCCTGCTGTAGACATTGGCCGCTGCTCTGGGCCCCGGGGTGTGGTGGGGAAGAGCGTGTGCTCTAATGTCGGCCAAGCTGCCTGGATCCGCTGAACTGCAAGAGCCGTGGGGCTCCGGGCAAGGCCTCCCCTCTGGGCCCTGGCTCCTCATTCAGCAGATGGAAAAACGCCACCTGTACCCAGGCTGCTGTGGGGCTCAGATGAAACAGGTTACCCACTTCTGAAGGCGCACAGCGATGTGCGGGGGATGGACAGGCTCCTGGCTGGGGCCTCCTGAGCCTGGTCTTGACGTTGTGATGTCCATCCCCCAGGTCATAACAGAAATTGAGGTGACTGGGGTTTGTTGGGGGCCGGGATGCAGTGGCCAGGGACGCAGCCCACTTCTAAGGAGCTTTAGGGTCATGGGGGCAGCACAGGTGCACGGGTGCGCCAAGGAGGTGCCTGCCGCAGCCCCTGCCAGGACAGTGGGAGTCGGCCAGATCAGGGGGAGCGAAAACGCCCAAGGGACAGGACGCGGCATGTGAGCAAGAGAAGGAGAGCGGGGTGTTTGAGGACCAATGAGAAACGTAGGGTGGTTGCAGGGCAGAGAGCATGTGGGGGTCGGAGGTGGTGAGCTTGGGAGAGATGGGCTGGGCCTGAGTCACACAGGCCCTTGAGGGCCATGGTGTGGAGATCAGATACTATCCTCAGGGTAGACGGGAGCCATGGGGGGTTTCTGAGCAGGGGAGAGGCCGTGAAGTTGTGAGCTGACCATGGGGTGGTCCTGGAGGGTTTAGAGCAGAGTAGTGACGTGGTCAGATGGTTATTTTGGAAAAATCTTCCTGGATGAAGTGGAGGGTGCAGCAGCTAGAGGCGGGTACCAGGGCCCAGGGCGGAGTGGGTGGGGGCCTGGAGTCGGGCAGGGGCCGAGGAAGCCTTCTCTCACCCTGAGACAGATCCTGTGGATGCTTTGGTCCCCTGGTAGCTTTCAGCTGAAGGAGACCTCTCCACGGAGCAGCCTGAGCTTCCTCCCCGCAACACATGAGATTTCATTTCTTTCCTTATTTCACTTTAGGGAGAAAAAGCCCACTTTGTGCTCCCGATAACCTTTTTCAAAGGTTTGTAGAAGTGGGCACTTTTATCCTGCTTTTGTATCCTTGTTGCTCTGCAGTTTTTCAATTATTCATTCAACAAACATGTACCGAGCATGATTTGTGCCAGGGTCTGGGCTGGGGCAGGCCTGGCAGGGAAGGAGGCTGGAACCAGACTGAAGAGCCTGAATGCTGGCTAAGGAGTTTCAGGTCCCAGTTTGGCTCTGAGAAGCCACCTCTTATCCCCCAGGCAGGGAGCTCTCCCTCCGTGTTTCCTCAGCCCCTGTTCTCTCTGGCGAGACAGTGGTCACGCTCCTGTACCTGGTGGTCGATGGGGGTGTCAGGTGTGAGGCCTGACCCACTGCCCACTCAGGGGCTAGGAAGCCCACTCGGCCTGTTTGCTGTAACCCCCTCATCCCCTGCTGCCCAGCGTCATGGCTTCCACGCATCCTCCCTCCCCCATCTTTCCTCCATCACCTCCTTTCTCATTTCCTTCCTCTTTTCCTTCATATCCTCTTCTCTATCCCCTCTCTTCTCTCTCACTCTCCTTTGTCACCTCCCTTCCTTTGCCAGTCTGTGGGACAGGCTGTAGGAACCCAGCTTTTTCTGTCTGCCAGCGCTGACAGGCTGGGCTTCCCTGCTGGACTGCTAATGGGGAAGCGGCTGCCCTCATCCCCGAAGACCTGTGCTCTGTCCCTGGACACCTGTTGCCCGACACCTGCTTCCCAGCACCTGGGCTGTGGTCCCTGCATAGATACCACCAGCAGCCTCAGCCCAGCCTGCCCTGGAGCAACTTTGGACAAAGTTGTAGAACAAATATCTGGGCAGAGTGGGTGCAAGACCTGCAGATCATGTGGGGAAACAGGCAGTGTGGTGCGCTGGAAAGGGCTCTGGGCTCAGCTCCAGTTCTGTTTCCATGGCTATCTCACCACTATCTCGTCACCTGAAGTTAGGCAACTCAGTTGCTCTCTCTGGGCCTCAATTGCAGCTTCCGTAAAATGGCAATAGTAGCTGTTTTGTAAACCATAAAACATGGTGCTTTCATGAGACAAACACTGTGGTTAACCAGCAGACATTCCCAAGCCCCTTCTCCCTTTCCTGCCTCTGTCACAAAGGTGGGAAAAGTCAACTGTCACTTTGCAGCTTCCCTGAGAGTTAGAAGTGGGTACCTGAAAACATTCTAGCTAAGTAGACCCAAGTGGGGATGCTAAGGAGCAATTCTAGAAAAGTTTCTGATTTTCTTTTACAAGGCACTACTCATTCCCCCTTTTCCTATTTTAACACAAATACGATGCCTGGAGCCACAGCAGCTATCTTGGGACAATGAGGCAACGAGCCTGAGGATGAGAAACCAACATGGTGAGGATTGTGGTACAAAAAAATGGAAGGAGTCTAAGTCCTTGATGCACTTTTGAGCTGCTGCATCAACCCTACTGTACCTGACTCCAGACTTCTGTTATGTGAGGAAAATAAACACCAATAGATTTAAGCCCCTATTAGTTGGGCATTAAGTTCCTTGCAGCTGAATGCATTTCTAAATGATATAACATGTGAGATGTTTAGTGATAATAAAAATAATAAACAGGAGAAACTTACCTCCATTCCTCAGGACTATGGGCTAGCAATAGTATAGCACCCCCCATATATATGTGTATATTTATAAATAACTGTATATTGTATATGTTTATACATACATACATATATGTTTAGTAGCAGGAGATATTGTGACCAGACAGTTTTGTTGTTTTTTTTCCTGCCCCTGCCCTGGACTTCAGCCCTGCTCCCATGATCTGACTAACTTGGCACCTCTGCTTTACTCTCCCTCTTTCCCATGGACACTATTATACTTTGTGATATTGTGATCAAATATATATCTGGTCTTTGCCCGTTTCTGGCACAGAGCTCCTAAAACCCTTGGAATTTCCTTAGTGATAAGAGTGAAAAAGTGGACAAGACAGTTTTATGAGATATTAAATTTTCTCTCCTCTGCGAAACACATGGGAGAAGAAGGTTCTGGACTTCCTTGTCTTAGGGGAAGTCTGAGGAAGAGTGGGAAGCAGGAGAGAGAGGTTACCTGCAAAATATACTTCCCCTCCTGCCTTTGGTATCCAAAAGTCCAAGTTTGTTGAGCAGCTTCTGGGCAGTGGGGGAGTGGGTGGTGATGGGGGCAGCAGAGGCGCCTCCTGGACGGAGAGGAGAGAGCCCCAAAGGAACTTGATTAGGGATGGGGGTGGTTCTTCCCAGACCCCAAAGAAGTTCTCCATGACTGGAAGAGGAGGCTGAGGGCTGTGAGTTCTATGAGCAAAGATGGGGGCACCAGTTCCTGCTGAGCTGGGGGAGCCAGGCAGAGCCCGGGGAGCAGGTGAGACCTCAAAGGGTGGAAGCACAGTTCCCTGCCCTGCCCGAGCTGCCCACCACCTCTCCCCCACCCCATACCAGATCTTTCTTGCTCTGCCCACTGCCTTGCTGCTACATGCAACCCCAGGACTTTTGCACTATCCAGGAGGGGTCGTGTGTGTTGGGGAGGAAAATGAAAAATGGCTGAGGTTGAATTTCCCACCAGCCTGGCTGGATGGGGCTTTGCACAGAAAGAAAGTTGATACAGGGGGCTTCCCTGGTGGCGCAGTGGTTGAGAGTCTGCCTGCCAATGCAGGGGACACGGGTTCGAGCCCTGGTCTGGGAAGATCCCACATGCCGCGGAGCAACTGGGCCCATGAGCCACAACTACTGAGCCTGCGCGTCTGGAGCCTGTGCTCCGCAACAAGAGAGGCCGCGACAGTGAGAGGCCCGCGCACCGCGATGAAGAGTGGCCCCTGCTCGCCGCAACTAGAGAAAGCCCTTGCACAGAAACGAAGATGCAACACAGCCAAACATAAAGAAAAAAAAAAAGTTGATATAAAACAAATGAACAGGGCTTCCCTGGTGGTGCGGTGGTTAAGAATCCGCCTGCCAGTGCAGGGGACCTGGGTTTGATCCCTGGTCCGGGAGGATCCCACATGCCACGGAGCAACTCAGCCCGTGCGCCCCAATGATTGAGCCTACGCTCTAGAGCCCGTGAGCCACAACTACTGAGCCTGCGAGCCACAACTACTGAGCCTGTGTGCCACAACTACTGAAGCCCACGCACCTAGAGCCTGTGCTCCGTAACAAGAGAAGCCACCGCAATGAGAAGCCTGTGCACCGCAACGAAGAGTAGCTCCCGCTCACTGCAACTAGAGAAAGCCCACGTGCAGCAAAGAAGACCCAACGCAGCCAAAAAATAAAAAATATAAAAATAAAAATAAAACAGATATTCTGTTTCTTGCACACCTGTGAATTGAGCTTGATACCCCCTTTAAAATAACTGTAGATATAGGCTGATTTATGACAACCCCCTCCCCCCAAAAAACAGTACAGGAGTGTGAAAAGCACTCATCTTTTTCATTTTTTCAAGCAGCAGCACAGGATTCTATTGAGTGAATATTCTATCATTAATTTAACTAATCCTCAGTTAACGGGCATCCACATTGTTTTTAGTGGTTTTTTGTTTGTTTGCTTTTGTCCTTCCTACTACCAGCCGCTGTGTTTATTCTGGCAGCTTGCTGAGCTGCAGGAAGAACGTGGACTCCAGAGCCAAGATCCTCTAGGTTCTTATCTCAGCTTTGCCCATGAGCTGCCCTCGCCTCTCTGGGTCTCAGTTTCCCCATCTGCAGAATGGGGATTGTACTAGCACCCACCCCATGGGATGTTGCCATGGTCAGTGAAAGCACATCTGTAAAGGGCCTGGCACCATGCTCGGCTCACCGTAGGAGACAAAGAAAGGGTGCCTCCTTCCTTTTTCTGGCTATCAGTCCTCGGGGACTGAGACAAAAGTCTAGGCCATTGAAAGAAATTAAAGATGATACCAACAGATGGAGAGATATACCATGTTCTTGGATTGGAAGAATTAATATTGTGAAAATGACTATACTACCCAAAGCAATCTACAGATTCAATGCAATCCCTATCAAATTACCAATGGCATTTTTTACGGAACTAGAACAAATCATCTTAAAATTTGTATGGAGACACAAAAGACCCCAAATAGCCAAAGCAGTCTTGAGGGAAAAAAATGGAGCTGGAGGAATCAGACTCCCTGACTTCAGACTATACTACAAAGCTACAATAATCAAGACAATATGGTACTGGCACAAAAACAGAAACATAGATCAATGGAACAGGGTAGAAAGCCCAGAGATAAACCCACGCACCTATGGTCAACTAATCTATGACAAAGGAGGCAAAGATATACAATGGAGAAAAGACAGCCTCTTCAATAAGTGGTGCTGGGAAAACTGGACAGCTACATGTAAAAGAATGAAATTAGAACACTCCCTAACACCATACACAAAAATAAACTCAAAATGGATTCGAGACCTAAATGTAAGACCAGACACTATAAAACTCTTAGAGGAAAACATAGGAAGAACACTGACATAAATCACAGCAAGATCTTTTTTGATCCACCTCCTAGAGTAATGGAAATAAAAACAAAAATAAACAAATGGGAGCTAATGAAACTTAAAAGCTTTTGCACAGCAAAGGAAACCATAAACAAGATGAAAAGACAACTCTCAGAATGGGAGAAAATATTTGCAAATGAATCAACGGACAAAGGATTAATCTCCAAAATATATAAACAGCTCATTCAGCTCAATATTAAAGAAACAAACAACCCAATCCAAAAATGGGCGGAAGACCTAAATAGACATTTCTCCAAAGAAGACATACAGATGGCCAAGAAGCACATGAAAAGATGCTCAACATCACTAATTATTAGAGAAATGCAAATCAAAACTACAATGAGGTATCACCTCACACCAGTTAGAATGGGCATCATCAGAAAATCTACAAACAACAAATGCTGGAGAGGGTGTGGAGAAAAGGGAACCCTCTAGGGCTTCCCTGGTGGCGCAGTGGTTGAGAATCTGCCTGCCAATGCAGGGGACATGGGTTCGAGCCCTGGTCTGGGAAGATCCCACATGCCGCGGAGCGACTAGGCCTGTGAGCCACAATTGCTGAGCCTGCGTGTCTGGAGCCTGTGCTCCGCAACAAGAGAGGCCGCGATAGTGAGAGGCCCGCGCACCGCGATGAAGAGTGGCCCCCGCTCACTGCAACTAGGGAAAGCCCTCGCACAGAAACGAAGACCCAACACAGCCATAAATAAATAAATAAATAAAATTTAAAAAAAAAAGGGAACCCTCTTGCACTGTTGGTGGGAATGTAAATTGATACAGCCACTATGGAGAACAGTATGGAGGTTGCTTTAAAAACTAAAAATAGATTTACCATATGATCCAGCAATCCCACTACTGGGCGTATACCCAGAGAAAACCATAATTCAAAAAGACACATGCACCCCAATGTTCATTGCAGCACTATTTATAATAGCCAGGTCATGGAAGCAACCTAAATGCCCATCGACAGAGGAATGGATAAAGAAGTTGTGGTACATATATACAATGGAATATTACTCAGCCATAAAAAGGAACGAAACGGAATCATTTGTTGAGACGTGGATGGATCTAGAGACTGTCATATAGAGTGAAGTAAGTCAGAAAGAGAAAAACAAATATCATGAACCTAGAAAAATGGTACAGATGAGCCGGTTTGCAGGGCAAAAGTTGAGACACAGATGTAGAGAACAGACATATGGACACCAGGGGTGGAAACTGCGGTGGGGTGGGGATGGTGGTGTGCTGAATTGGGCGATTGGGATTGATATGTATACACTGATGTGTATAAAATTGATGACTAATAAGAATCTGCAGTATAAACAAACAAACAAACAAAACAACTAATACTAAACTTTCATTGGGTTATTTGTATGGAAATATGTTAATATAAATGTTTCAGACATTACATGAAATTTCTAAAGATCTTATATGTTCTGGTATAATGTTATAAGTCATAATTCTAGTTATTACTTTAAAATGTATATCTCAGAAATAACTAAATTTCCTTGTCAATTGCATTATTATGAACTTTCATCAAATCTTTAACCATGGTCATTTTTAAGTCTTCTGTCATTTACAGACAGTTCTGGGTGTACTCTGATGCTTTTGCAAATATGTTCCTATAAAAGGGTTTCATCTTCAAGGAATTCATGGAAAAGACTCTGACAAGTACAGGTTTCTGGTAACTGATTGTACTGCTGAACTGAATGAATAAGCATTTTCAGAACTCTAATGAAAAACTGATGAACTCATAAAAGTGCTAACAAAAGATCAAGATGAAAAACAAAATTAATTACATGGGACTAAGTGAACTGATGAGGATGATTATAATTTTTGTGACTTTCTGTTTGAATTAAAAAAAAAATCCCACAAGGACTCAGAGGCAAAGAATATACAAATCAATTTTCACTGCAAAGTAAAGGAGCTGTTACAGTGGAGGATTACTGGACTGAATGTCAATATTATGACATAGTATGAGTGTGTTTCGTGTTTGGTAATTGCAATCATTGTTGCTTTTGTTGTGGTCATCCATTTACAATGCTTGGTGTCAGTCTATTTATCTCTTGTAAAAATAAAATACAGTGTGTGTGTGTGAAAAAAAAAGAAAAAAGTCTAGGCCAAAAGATGCGGTCACCTTAGCCTTCCCTCTACCTCCAGGGACACCTGTCCTTTGCCTCTCTGGAGGAGGATGTGAGTGACAGGTGGCAGGAGGTAGGGAGAAAAATTATAACAGGAGCCAACATTTATTGGACAGTTCCTGTGTACCGAGCCTGGAGCAAGGAACTTCAACGCCAATAGCAAGTCTATTAGTGTACAGAGAAAGAAATTCATAAGAGAAAAAGAAGATGGAGACCTTGACTCCCCAATCTGCCGTGATCCCCAGTCTAAATTAGCCTTCCCATTTCTCTTAGTTTTCTTAAAAACTCTACACTTCTCTGCATACATAGCCTTTATTACGGTGTGTGATTATGTATCTATTTGTGTGATGATCACTGTACTGTCTGACTTCCCCTAAGGTCAATGAGGGTGAGAACCTACTCTCGTTGTTTATCATTTCCCTGGTGCCTAGAACAGAGCCTGATAAACAGAAAATGCTCAATAAGAGAAAGGTTAGTTGAATGACTGATCATCTGAATGAGTATTAGTTGATTCTGGAGTAGCCATGAGAAAGCCTAGGGGACAGAGAGTTTATAGCAGAGTAGGAAGGGCCAGAGCCCTGGGCTGGGGTCAAGAGGCCTGGGTTCTGGCACTGAATGTGCAGGGTCAGAGGAAAATTCCGAGGAATGGCTTTGAAGCTGAGACCAGCAAAATAGGTGGGAATTGGGTGGTTCAAAGAGCATAGGAAGACGGACCAGGGCAGAGGACTGCATGGCAGTGGCTCTGCAGTAAGAGGACAGGACCATCCAGGAGATGAGGAGCTCGAGCATCACGGTGAGGGGTCAAGTGGCGGAGGTGGGGAGGTTCAGGCTATGGAGTTCAGAGGTCGCAGACTGCTGACCGGAATGCATGTCTGGTTTGGCCCTTGTTATATGTTTAAAACAACAAGAACCTCAACGAAGATTATGGTGCCTCGCTCTGGAGCACACCTTCCGTCTACCTCAGCTCCCCCTGCTCCTGCTCAGCATCCCCCTGCTGCTTCATCTTTTAAGTGACCTGCCTGACCATGAAGACATCTGAGTTGCAGCTTGATGCAGGGCCACGTAGGCTGTGGACAGGGCACTGGGAAGGCCTGAGACCTGCCCACCCTCTTCTGAAATGCCTCTGGGGCTGCAGGCTTGGTCTATCTTAGCCCTTCTCTGTTCTGTTTCCCAAAGGGTCCTTTGCTGGTGAGGTCCTGGCTTGTGAGGGTGGAAGGGCCCTTGTGGGGGGGTGGGTACCACCCTATGGTGGTCAGATCCTGAGCTGGAGTCCAGAAGGTTTGGTTCCCATCCTGACCCCTCCACTTGCTTCACCTCTCTGAGCCTCAGCTTCCTTGCCTGTGACAGTGGTGATAAGAGTCCCTACCCCAGAGGCTTAGGGTAGTTGTTTGACTTTGACTATGAGCAATTCAGGACAACCCACTCGCTTATTCATTTGTTCAACACGCCAGGGTGTGAGAGTTTAGTCAACCGTACAGTTTAAAGACAACACAGGCCACAAGACCACCGTCACTTCTGACACCAATTGCAGGTTCAGGGGTTTCCAAAACTGCCCTTAAGTTTGATCGTTCACTAGAAGAACTCACAGAACTCAGTGAAAGCTATTCTACTCACAGTTACAGTTTATTACAGGGAAATGACAGAGTAAAACCAGCCAAGAGAAGACAGGAATAGAGTGGAGTCCGGGGACACGTCAGCTGCTGAGCTTCCACTGTCCTGTCCACGTGAAGTCAGGGTGTGTTCATTTCCCTGCATCCATGAGCGACAATATGCACAGAGCACTGCCAACCAGGGCAGCTCACCTGAGCCTCTGGCATTCAGAGTTTTGATTGGGCCTCCACTGGGTAGGCATGATTGATTGATTTATTGATTGATGACTGATTGGTCAATGGATACTGTGTGACCCAAAACCCGCATCCTAAGTCATGCGGTTGGTCTTTCTGGTATGGCCAGCCCCCATCCTAAATCACATTGTTACTGAGCAGAGTGGTGTGAAGGAGCTGGGCAGGAGCACACGGCCAAGCCCCCGCACAGGATGACAGCCCTCGGTAGCGTGCAGAGTGATGCAAAGTGTTTGTTTGAAGAGCTGACCCCGGGACTTCCCTGGTGGCGCAGTGGTTAAGAGTCCGCCTGCCAATGCAGGGGACACGGGTTCGAGCCCTGGTCTGGGAAGATCCCACATGCCGTGGAGCAACTAAGCCCGTGTGCCACTACTGAGCCTGCACTCTAGAGCCCACGAGCCACAACTACTGAGCCCACGTGCCACAACTACTGAAGCCCGTGCACCTGGAGCCTGTGCTCCGCAACAAGAGAAGCCACCGCAATGAGAATTTCGCACACCACCACGAAGAATAGCCCCGGCTCACAGCAACTGGAGAAAGCCCGCATGCAGCAATGAAGACCCAACACAGCCAAAAATAAATAAACAAATAAAAATTAAAAAAAAAAAAAAAAAAAGAGCTTACCCCTTCCCACCCCTCTCCTCAGGCATGAGGCTCTGCAAAGGGAAGTCAGCAACCTGGCAGGACCACTGCCCTGTGGGTGAGCTTCCTTTAGTGGACGTATCCCACCAGCTCGCCTCATCTCCCGACTGGACGGTCCTCGCAGGCTTTGCCTGCAAGCCCAGAGGCTGCTGGCCCAAAGGAGGCCCCACCGGTCCTTCTCTGAATCCTTCATCCGGGCCCTCATCATCTTGTGTGCCCCTCTGTCTGTGGTCCTCTCCTCCATCTCCATCTGGGATGACCACTGGCTCCTGGCCGACAACTGCCTCTTCCGGCTGTGGCGCTTCTGCACCACCTCCAACCAGACTGGGCTGCACTGTCTCCAAGACCTGAGTCAGGCCCACGTGCCCAGGCTGGCCTCAGGCATGGCCGTGGCCCACAGCGTGGCCACCTTGGCCGTGGGGGTTGCCATCTTGGTCCTGGAGCTCCTCATGGTGTCCCAGGTGTGAGGACCCCCATTCATGGCGCGAGTGGGCCATGGGCTCCGCCCTCTTCCTTGTCTCGTTCATCCTCTCCTTCGGGGGCCTCCTGAGCTTCCTGATCCTTCTCAGGAACCAGGTCACGCTCATCGGCCTCACCCTGATGTTCTGGGGCAAGTTCACGGCCTCCTTCCTCTTTTTCCTGAACGCCATCAACCGCATCACCCACTTCAACAGCATCACCCATCTGTGGGGCTTGTCTACAGAATTTTAGGCCTCCCTCTGAGAATATCGAATGCTGCCAGAAAGTGTGGCCAAGATGGCACTTTTCCAACGTGTGACATTAAAACTGCCACCTCTTAGCCTTTGGCTGATTGGGCCAGTGGCCCTGGGGCCTTTGCAGCTGGTCCCACAACCCTGGGGTGCAGCTGGCTCGGTGCCACCAGCTGCACCGGCTTAGCCAAGTTATTAGGATGTAGATTTTACAAGAAGAAACATATTTTTAAGAAAAATCACATTGTTGCTATCTGGCTAGTCCCAGACCCCCCCAGGCAAACAAAGATTACCATCCAGAAGGTGAGAGCAAAGCTCAGACCTCTTTTTGGCAAGGTTAAGTTTTATTTTATTTTTCCAGCCTCACTGAGATATAATTGACACATACCATTGTGTCGGTTCAAGGTGTATGTGTCAATTTGATACATTTATAAATTGTAAAATGATTACCACCATAGTATTAGCTACCACCTGCATCCCATCACATAGTTACCATTTCTTTTTTATGGGGAGAACACTTAAGATCTACTCCCTTAGTAACATTCAAGGATATGATACAGTATTATTAGCTACAATTACCAAGCTGTGTATTAGATCCCCAAACTTGTTAATCTTATAACTGGGAGTTTGTACCCTTTGACCAATACCTCCCCACCCCCAGCCCCTGGTAACCATTAAATTCTTTATTACATACAAGGTCAGCCTGGAAAAGAGACGTGACTTCTGCATCTTAGAAGATTCAAGAAGAGCCACCTTGCCTCTACGCACACTTATAGTCTGAGCAGCCTGGAGCCGGTAGGTTGACTTAGAATAAACAGAGCTACCACTTATTGAAGATTTCCTATGTGCACGGGCTCAACCGTTTCCGTGCATTATCTCACCTAACCTTCCCACCTTTTCCACAAGGAAGAAATATGCATGGCCTCATTTTATCTATGAGAAAACCAAGGCAAGGAGAGGTTTATCACTCACCCACCACACACAGCTGGTAAGGGGCTGAGTCTAGGATTTGGACACAGGTCTAGGTGACATCTAAGTCCACACTCTCTGCTACCTGCCTCTTATATTCTAAAATCACGGGGTTCGATTCAATTGTGAAAATTAATGAAAGAAGGGAAACCTCACTAAAATGGAGTTGGAAGCCAAAACGGGGAGCTCTCATAAGGGTACCTCTCCATCAATACCGATTCCCAATGGGAAGAGACATACCTTGCATCTCCAGCAGGAAATGAACTACTTTACTACCTGCAGCAGGAGGAAGAAAGATTTTCTCCTCCACTGAAAACAGCTGGGCCAATGAGAGACTGACACAACTCAGCCAATGAAAAGCCACTATTCTTTGAACTCCCAGTTTCCTCCAATGGACTTTTTGTTTATAACAGCCCCTCCCAACTTCCCCTTCTCTATAAAAGTTTCCTCTCCTTCCCTTTACCTGACTTGCCCATGGTTTACCATAGTTGCAATTCTTTGCTGCTTCCCAATAAACCCATTTTGCTGGTAAAGTAACTGACTGTTTTGTTGTTTCAGATTAACCAAATATATTGAGTTCAAATTCTGGGCTCAGCCACTTACGGGCTGTGTGACCTTGGTCAGGTCAGGGATCCTCTCTGAGTCTCAGTTTCCTTATTGACAGCAGTTAGGATGCCCCCTCAGTGCCCCCTCCCTCCCTTTGGCCTCCTGACTCTGTCGAGATTATTCACCTGACTCGCCCACAAGGCTAGGGACTGCTGGAGGGAAGAATCGCGACCTATGTGTTCATCCAGCTCCCACCGCCACCTGCCACGCTGCCTGGCTCAGAGGAGGCGTCTGTAAATGCTTGCTGTTATTGAAGTACATTGGCGCGTGCCCCGGAAAGACCAGGCACGAATCCTGCTGAGCAGGGGGAGGGCTGTGCAGCCAGGCATCCTCGTGGCTGGGTGCCCAGGGCTGGAGGGTCCCTCAGGTGACCCTCCCTGGGGACCTGGTCGCACCTCAAGTGGAAAACACAGACCGTAACCCCCAGGGACCTGGCTGGGTTTAGGCCAATGTCTCGACTTGCAGTGTGGCCTTAGGCAAGGACATAACTCCTTTGGCTTTGCTTTTCCCATTAGTAAAATAAGGAAGTAGGACTAAACCATTGGACAGTTAAAGCCTGTTCTCCTATCTCGGCTGAAAGGCCCTCAGGACCTGTGGTCCGGGTCCTCACAGAGGAAATGTCTGTGATGGTCTTTTTGAGAATGCCTCCTTCTCTCTGGTCTTGATGGCCTGTTCCTCCTCCTACTGTGCCCCGTCACACACATGCACGCATGCATGCATGCATACGAGGCACACACATGCATACACACGGTGATGCATACAATGGACTGTCACTCAATATCCAGCCACCCCTCCTCTCTGGACCTGCCTTAGTGCAGGAACTAGAAAGCTGAAAACACCTCTCAGACGCCCTTTCACTTAGAGCTAGAGTTCTGCATGTGACTTAGCTTCAGACAATTGGAGACACTTACATGACCTTTGGAAGGTGGAAGTGAGTTTCCGCAGACAAGCATTGTCTGCAGATGTTTGTTTTTTTTCCTGTGGCCATTTCCAGCGTGTGGGCACCAGGTTCAGGTGGGGTGAGAGGTGGGGCTGAGCTGTGCAGATGCTGGTGGTGAGTCTGCTGGGAGTACCCATCCACTGTGACAGGCAGTGGTGGCAGCTCGGGCTCCCTGATCCTGGTGGCTTCAGCACGGGTGGTGAGGGTCTGGAGCCAGGGGCAGCTCTCTTGAAATACTCAGGTCTCCTGATTGTTTATAATACATAACACTCTGTAATGGATTCCTTTCTGTTTAGCTAGAATACTTACTTTCTGTTCTCTGCACCTAAATCCTTCAAGTCTTAGCTCAGCTGTCCTGACCCCCAAGCTAGACCGAGTCCTCTGTTAGGTGCTTCCCATTCTCCAGTTACACCTGATATTCGACCAATGTCTATTCTCTCAGAGCCTGGACGAATTCACATCCTCTCATCAGATATTTAATGGGCATGTGTAGGCTCTGTTCTTGGTGCTGGAGATAACAGCCCTTCATAGTGTGAAAATTAATAAAGGAAATCTCACTGCAATGAAGTCCGGAGGCCAGAAGAGGAAGCTCTCAAAGTACCACTCCAGGTCAATTACAGACCCCAACAGAATGATATTCAACAGGGAAGAATCATCAATTACAAGCCCCAACAGGAAAAGATGTACCTTGCATCTCCTACAAGAAATCAACTACCCTAGCAACTCAGTCAATGAGAAACCATCATCACCCTGAACTCTCACTTTTATCCAATGGACTTTGGTTCAAAACAACCCCTTCCAACTTCCTCCTTTATCTCTATAAGATAAAGTTCCTTTCCTTTGTTTGTTGGACTTGCCTGTGGTTTTTGCTGTGGCTTGCTTGTCTGGACTTGCAATGCTCTGCTCTTCCCAAATAAACCCACTTTTGCTGGTAAAATAGCTGACTGTTTTATTTTTAAAGTCAACAATGTGACAGCACAAAGTAGGGGCTCAGTAAATATTAAGGAAACACACAAACAGATCAGCTAGTTAATAAATCAGGTAATTTCAGATAATGAAAAGCATTATGAAAATAGAACAGAGTAAAGGAATGGATGGATAGTTGGAAAGTTATCTTTCCAACTGTCTATACATTTCCTGAGCCAGGGTTAGGAAGGAGCTAGGGGAAGCCTCTTTGAGGGGGTGACATTTGAGTTGAGAACTGAAGGAGAAGAAGCCAGGCGTAGGAGGGTCTAGGGAAGAGAATTCCAAGCAAGTGTAGAGGTCCTGAGGTTAGAAGGAGCTTGGAGTGTTTGAGGAACAGCCGTCAGGACAGTGTGGCTGGAGCAGAGTGATTTGGGGCGGTGGTGGGGCGGGGAGGGAAAACATAGGCTGAGTCACATCAGTTAGGGCCTTGGAGGCCATGCTAAGGAGTCGAATTTTATTCTTAGTACAATGAGAGGCTGTCAGAGGCCCTGAAGCAGGGACATGATGTGACTGGTTTATGTTTTATTATTTTTTTTAGATTTTGGTTTTCTTAAAGGAACTAATTTTTTTAATTTTAAATTTATTTATTTTTGGCTGTGTTGGGTCTCCGTTGCTGTGCATGGGCTTTCTCTCTAGTTGCAGTGAGCGGGGGCTACTCTTCGTTGTGGTGTGTGGGCTTCTCATTGCGGTGGCTTCTCTTGTTGCAGAGCACGGGCTCTAAGAGGCGCATGGGCTTCAGTAGTTGTGGCATGCGGGCTCAGTAGTTGTGGCTCGCGTGCTCTAGAGCGCAGGCTCAGTAGTTGTGGCGCACGGGCTCAGTTGCTCCGTGGCATGTGGGATCTTCCGGACCAGGGCTCAAACCCATGTCTCCTGCATTGGCAGGTGAATTCTTATTTATTTATTTATTTGTTTGTTTGTTTGTTTGTTTCTACCTCTTAATTTTACACTTTATTTATTTATTTATTTATTTTTGGCTGTGTCGGGTCTTCGTTTCTGTGCGTGGGCTTTCTCTAGTTGCGGCGAGTGGGGGCCACTCATCATCGCGGTACGCGGGCCTCTCACCGTCGCGGCCTCTCTTGTTGCGGAGCACAGGCTCCAGACACACAGGCTCAGTACTTGTGGCTCACGGGCCTAGTTGCTCCGCTGCAAGTGGGATCTTCCCAGACCAGGGCTCGAACCCGTGTCCCCTGCATTGGCCGGCAGATTCTCAACCACTGCGCCACCAGGGAAGCCCTGGCAGGTGGATTCTTAACCACTGTGCCACCAGGGAAGTCCCTGGTTTATGTTTTAAAAGACAGTATGATGTCAGGGGGTAGGAGAAGGTCAGAGTGGGATCAGGGTGACCATTTGGGAGGTGACCATAGTAGACAGGGAAGGAGGTGACTGACTAGTGTGACAGCCCAGGAGATGGTGCAATGTGAGCTGAGCTGGGAAATTTTTTGGAGGTAAAACCAGTAAAATTTGCTGATGGGTTAGACATGGGGGTGTGAATAAAAGAGAAGAATCAAGGATGAGCCCTGGCTTTTGGCCTGAGCAACTGGGTGAATGTTATCTATCGCAATGCGGACAACTGGAGTTGGATTCGGAGAGGAGAGGTCATCAGATTTCTGTTTGGGATGTTAGAACATCCAAGGGGAGCTACTGAAAGCCTGCATAGTTCAGGGGTTGAGAGCAAGGGCTCTGGAGCCAGACTGGCTGGGCTGGCTTTCTGGCCTTTTAGTAACCGTATGGCCAAGTTACTTTAATCTACTTTAAACCAATGCCTTAATTTTATCATCCGTAAAATGAGAATAATTATGGTACTCATTTCATAGGATTAATGAGGACGAAACGAGTGAATTTATGTACAGTGCTTGGGACAAGTATGGATTATATGTGCTGTTGTTATGATTATGATGAGGCCAAGCCAGCAGTTACATATAAGAGTCTCGAGCTTAGGAGAGACGCCAGGGCTGAAGCCATTGACTTATAAAAGATACATGTACAATTACTAGACTGGATGATTCTTCCTGGGGGAGGATACAGAAAACTACATGGACATGCATGTTGTTGTATTCACCACTGTATCCCCAGTACCTCACACAGTCTGCATATAATAGGTGCTCAATGAACGTGTGTTGAGTGGGTACGTTTCCCTTGGCAGAAGGGTCCTCTAATGGCCAGACTGACCATGTCTGGCCATGTCTGTCTCCCAGATGGAGTCCCCACCACCCTTGGGCCCTTTCACTGCTATATTCCCAGGGCTCAGCACGGGGCCTGGCACAATAAGCCCTCAATAAGTACTAGTAGTAGTTGGAAGAATAAAAGGCTACCTACAGGTGTGCCTAGCTCAGGGGTGAACACAGAGTAGGCCTGACCTTGGAACCTGTGCATGAACGTGACTGTTGGCACTTGGCAGCCATGCCGGCCCATTCTGTGTTCTCACTGGGTTCCTGGGCTCTGAGCTCAGGAAGTAGATGTTCCAGACTCTTTTACGGGCAAGATTATGGGTACAGTTCAGAGTGTCCTGAAGAAACGTGCTCACATGACATTTAGAAGGTGGAAGAGGGTAGAATCCATCTTTCCTTCTTTGGCAGCCATGATAGATGTGTGGGCTTCTGCAGATGTAAGTTTTTACGGCACCTGGATGATTCCATCCCCCATCCCCCATCCGCCTGCCCGTCTCCGGCCTCAGGACTGCACGACAGCACTGACTGCAGTGTGGGCCAGGATTTCCTATAGTTTCTCGACTCCAGGTGGCAGCAACAGCATTCTAACTCTTCATATCTAGCTACACTGTGACTCTTGACCCTAGAAGCTGGTGGCATCTCCTGACTTTACTCCTGATACCTTCTTTGCAAACACCTAATTCCCTGTGTTAAATTCCTTCCTGCTTGAAATTCCTAGAGTGGCTTTTGTTTTCTTGATGGAACTCTGGTTGATACAGCAACCTTCAGGGAGGGACAGGCTTGTGTTGCAGAAAGAGCTGGGACTCTGGAGCCAGGCAAGACTGGATTTTCATCCAGCCTTGTCCACTTTTTTAGCTGTGTAAGCTTGGGCAAGTCACTTTGTCATCCTTTGCCTCAGTTTCTCCTTCTCTAAAATGGATATAAAATTAAGTGGTTAATAATCATCATTTATTAAGTATATAACATGAAATAAGCACTTTTCTAAAGGCTTTGAATATATTAACTCATTGCATGTTCCTTAATAATCCCATGGTCAGATTTTAGATATTTAAGACAAAATTTTAAAATTGAGGTAAATTAACAGGAAATTAACAATTTTAAGGTGTACCCTCCAGTGTCATTTCATACATTCACAACGTTGTTCAAGCATCACCTTTACCTAGTTCCAGAATACTTTCATTTCCCCAAAAGGAAACCCCGTACCCACTAAGCAGTCACTCCTCATTCCCTCCTCCCCTCAGCCCTTGGCCACCACTAATCTGCTCTTTGTCTCTATGAATTTACCTATTCTGGACATTGCGTATAAATGGAATATGCGACCTTTTGTGTCTGGCTTCTTTCACTTAGCATAATGTTGTTGAGGTTCATCCATGTTGTAGCAGGTGTCAGTACTTCATTCCTTTTTACAGCTGAATGATATTCCAGCGTATGGATACACCACATTTTGTTTACGAATATTTGGGTCGTTTCCACTTTTTAACTATTATGAGTAATATTGCTATGAGCATTCACGTACAAGTGTTTGTTTGAATACCTGTTTTCATATCTCTTGGGTATATACACACATAGAAGCAGGTGCTAAAATTATGTGTTTGTGAATGTGTGGATGTCCCACCCTGATATGAGGCTACACCATGCCACTGGCTGCTCAGAGAGAGAGGGCAGAACACCATGGCCTCCTGTACCAACTCTCCTCTGGGCAGTAAGCCAGAATGTGCACTGGGTAAGTCTCTTCTCTGAGTTGAATCCCAAGATCTTAACTAGTGCCTGGAGACAGGCCAGCCTGAGCCATGACCTCATCTGATTGTACTGTTTATGCTTTTCTCAGAACTCTTAAGATCACTCACCACAGTCTGAGTAAGATGCCTCCACCCAGCTAAGAGTCTTTAGAACATTCAGTAACCAAGGCAGGACAACTGATCCACTCCCTAGTCGGTGCATAATGACTACAGGTGAATAAGGTGACTTTGGACACATTTCTTGAAGAAATGGAGACTCAGTTTCCTCTCCTGTAAAATGGCAATAATAATGCCTTCTTCCTTCCTTCACTCACTCACTCTGTTCATTCATTCATTCACCTACTATGTATTGTGCACCTATCCTGTGCCTGGCCTTGTTCCAGGCACTGAGGACACAATGGTCAGCAGCAGACATCGTGCCTACCATCCCGGGGCTGATAGTCCAGTGGAGGAGATGGACATAAACCCAATAGTCGCACAAACACATGTGAAGTTGTAAATGTGTCAAGAGCTATGATGGAAAGGTAGCCAGAGCTATGAGCTTCCATAGCAAGAAGATTCAACCTGCCTGGAAAGGGATGGATGGCTTTACCGAGGAAGTGCTACTTGAGCTGATGTCTGAAGCAGGAGTGTAGTGGTATCACGCGATCTTTTTTTTTTTGGCCGCACCACGCGGCATGCGGGATCTTAGTTCCTCGACCAGGGATCGAACCTGGGCCCCCTGCAGTGGAAGCTCAGAGTCCTAACCACTGGACCGCCAGGGAAGTCCCAGTATCACATGTTCTTAATTTACATTTCCCTGATGACCAGTGATGTTGGGCACTGTTTTATATGCTTACTGGACAGTTGAATACCCTTTTGTGTGTGTGCGTGTGCATGTGTGTGTGAAGTGCTTATTTAACTTATTTCCCCCAGCTTTATTGAGGTATGATTGGCAAATGAAATTGTAATGTATTTAAAGTATACATCTGATAAAGTGATGGTTGATGTACATATGGTACATTTGGTAATATATATCAGTACATTTGGTGAAGTGGTGATCTGATATACCTATACACTGTAAAACTATTCCCTCAATTAAGTTTTTGAACCCATTCATCACCTCATAGAGTTCCTTTTGGCGGGGGAGGGGGGGATGAGAATGCTTAAGAGCTGCTCTCTTAGCAAATTTCAAGTATATAAGACAGTATTATTAACCATAGTCACCATGCCATACATGCCATACATTAGTGTACATTAGAGCCTCAGAACTTATTCATCTTATAACTGAAAGTTTGTTCTTTTTGACCAGTCATTCCTGATTTCTCCTATCCCCCAACCCCTAACAATCACCACTGTACTCTGTTTTTATGAGTTTGACATTTTTTTTTTTAGATGTTATAGGTCAGTAATACCATACCACACAATATTTGTCTTTTTCTGTCTGGCTTATTATACTTAACACAGTGACATCCAATTTTATTCATGTTGTTACAGATGGCAAGATTTCCTTCTTTTTAAAGGCTGAATAATATTCCATTGCCCATTTTTCAATTGGGTCATCTTGTAGACGCTTCTTGAGAAGTGCGTCCTTTTATTGACATACGTTTTGCAAATATATTTTGCAAATATCTTCACCAATCTCTGTCTTATCTTTTCACTCCCTTACTGTTGTCTTCTGATGAACAGTAGTTCTTAATTTTAATAGAATCTGATTTATTATTTTTTTCTTTTATGATGCTTATTTTGCCCTGCTTATGAAACTTTTGCCTCCCCCAAGGTCAGAAATATATTCTTTAATTTTTTCTTCTGGAAACTTTGTTGTGCTACTTTTCATAGTTAGGTCTATCCTCAAACTCATATGACCACTGCTATTATTTGTCTTATCAACCCTTACTCTTCCTTCAGAATCTAGTTCCATCACTGGCTTTTCTTTGGAACACTGTGACCGCTCTAGACTTATTTAAAATGCAGTTATATCACTGAACACATTGTGATTCAATCAGGATTCAGTTGCATGCTGGCTAGTCTAAGCAGGAAGGAATTTTTCAAGGTGTTAAGTGGCTCACAGAATGATTGGGTGAGCTGAAGAAACAGGCTCCAGTTCGAATTTTCAAGAACAACTCCCAGAACTCGACAATCAAGAGCACGGCTCTAATTAGAAAGACTAGGCTCCAGAATCACATCACTGCCACAGCTAAGAAGCTACTACTAATGTACCAAGTCATGCCTGCCACAATCCTTGGTAGCAGAATGAATGAGTGTCCAGTCTTATTCTTAATGTCTACTAAGCAAGGGAAACCACATCGTTACTAACTGTGCTTCAGAAAAACCAAATGTCTCCACAATTGTGTTGCTAGCAGAACTGGCAAAAGCAACGGGAAGATGGCCTCCATCTGGCTTCCATTTTCCTAAATCTGGTGTGAGTGAATCTGATTGCCCTTTACATAAATTCCCTGAGTCCTGGCTGCCAGGGGCCCTGGGAGAGCACACTGGAAGGAGGGTGCTGACCCAGTGTATCCGTCACACACAGTATTGTGGTATGTGTGCTCTTTTCTGTCTTTCTTACTGGAAGGAATGTGTTCCAGGAGGGCAGGGTTCTATTAACCTTTGTGTATGTCCAGTGACTAGGTATAGTGTAGGGGCTGGTTAAATGTTTGTTGTATGAATTAATTAAATGTGTTTCTGCTTATTGCCTGTATGTCATTTAGGATACTTTTAGTTATAGCCAACTGAACAGCCAATTCAAATTTGTTTAAAAAAAATAAAGAGAGTCTATTTGTTCATGTAACTAAGAAAGTCAGAAGTAGAGCTGGCAGCAGGTGAGGCTTGATCAAGCTGCCCAACAATGTCACCAAAGGTCTAATTTCTTGTCATCTCACTGATCTGATTTCTTTCTCCAATGTTGGTTTCATTTTTTTCTGTCCTCGTGGGTTTTATTTTCTAGTGAAGATGAACAGATAATTTTATTTTATTTTTATTTTTTAAAAGATGTATTTATTTATTTTTGGCAGCATCAGGTCTTAGTTGCGGTGCACGGACTTCTCTCTAGTTGTGGCATGTGGGTTTTTTCTCTCTAGTTGTGGAGTGCAGGCTCCAGGGCACGTGGGCTCTGTAGTTGAGGCGCGCAGGTTCCAGAGCATGTGGGCTCTGTAGTTTGCAGCATGCGGGCTCTCTAGTTGAGGAGCTCGAGCTCAGTAGTTGTGGCGCGCGGGCTTAGTTGCCCCACAGCATGTGGAATCTTAGTTCCCTGACCAGGGATTGAGCCGGCACCCCCTGCATTGCAAGGTGGATTCTTTACCGCTGGACCACCAGGGAAGTCCCAGATGATTTTAAAATATGGACTATATAGTGTATTAAAAGCTGAGACATGCTCTGAATAATAAATAAAAGAGGAATAAAATAATAAATAATGAATTAAACTTAAAAAAAACAGGATTGGAGGGTGGGCCAGCCAGTGGTTCTTAACCTCTTCTGTGCCATGGGCCTCTGACAGTCTGGTGAAGCTTAAGGACTCCTTCTCAGAATGTTTTAAATGCACAAAATAAAATATATAAGACTACAAAGGTAACCAATTATATTAAAATAATGAATAAGCAAACTTATGATGGGGTAATATATGTATTTTTATAGATACTTAATATAATAAGATATTTTAAATACCAACAAGTCAAAGCTTTAATTTTATTTTAAAATGACACATCAACATGTGACAGTTGTTACCCAGTTTTAATAAGAACATTAAACAGTGAGGTGAACTTTGACTTACCTCCTTCCACTTGTTGATCAACAAACTATGTAGGGAAAGGAGCTTGGAAAGCAATTAACATACCTGGGTCACTGGTATGAGACCATGAGACATAACTGTTTGGTGACTGAACATCTACTAGGCACAGAGTTGCCTGATATTGGCTGGCAATGTTGCAGAAGCATCGGATGAGAACATTTTGATCACATGTATTCAGCAGCAAATTTAATAATTACTCTAGTTTAGAAGTAATAATGAACATAAATGATATTTTGAGAGGTTTGCAACACTGCAATGTGATATGAATATCTGTGATTTCCACTGGTGACAAAGACACAGGTACTGATCATGTGACTGTGGTTTGCTACCTATATTTATAATGAAAGAAAATGATAAATTTCAGTGGGAGGCTGGTGAAAATAAAGATATAAGTACTTTCCTATATGGGTTCACGGACCTCCTGAGTTCTATCTGTGGCCCCCAGGTCAAGCAGGTAAGTCATTCATTGCCACCCCACCCAGAGGTGAGATTAGTATTACCCAACTTCTAATGGTTGGAAAATTCTGATATGATAAGGAAGGTGGGGAATGGGTGCTGGGGAGGTCACAAACGAGTGCCCACTGCATCTCTGTGGATCTTTCATGAATGTGTTATATTCAGTCCTGGTTTCCACATCCTGGGAATCCCTCCTCAGTCTTAGACAAACCAGTAAGGCTAATTTCTCTACTCATCCAGCTTTCTCTGTAATCTCTGTGCTTCCATGAGTTCATGAATTTGGCTTCATTTACCTGAACTTCGACTTAACCCAGGAGCCGTTCTGCATGGGAGAGTGGGTTAGTATCCAGAAAACTGTCTTCACGCTCTGTTTCAGTCCATTTGGGTTTTATTCTCTGGGTTTTATTCTCAGGGACTTGTAAGATCATTTCATCTGACCACACACAACTCTCAGGTAGGTCATGAAGGAGTGAGAAGGTCCTCTCTTCCTTATAGAATATAAAACCAGGACAGCCCTGAGCTGTCAGAGAGCAGATGCAGATGCTTCCTTGCACACTTCAGTGTTAGCAGAGGACCTGTCCATGCTGGGACCAAATCTCTGAGGCAAAGACCTCAGTTTCCTGATCTGAGAAATGGAATGATTGGGGGAGATCAGATATTCTTAGCCTGCAAAAGATCTTGATAAGAGAAGAAAGGAATAATAACTTTCACTTGATTCTCAAAATGGTCTATGATCAAGAAAAGTTTAGATCCCTTGGATTAGATGGTTTCTAAAAGGCCTCCTGGACATTCCATCATCACCATTGCCATCACTAAGGTGACCAGCTGTCCTGATTTGCCTGGGTCTGAGAGATTTCCTGGGATTCAGGACTTTTGGTGCTGAAACCAGAACAGTCCTGGGCAAACTAGGGGATGGTTGGTTAACCTAAGCATCATCACCGTCACCGCCACCATCATCAATAGCATCCCCATTAGTACCCCACCGCCACCATCATCATTACCATCCTCATCACAATCACCCCCACTATTACCATCTCCACCATTACCACCGCCATCATCCCCATCACCACCGTCGCTATCATCACCATCACAGTCATTCTCATCTGTAATTTACTGGACTCTTACTGTGTGTGCGAAATGCTTTACATGCATGGTCTCATAAGTTCATTACAAAGCAGTAAGGTAAGGACTAAGTCTTAAGAATTCAGGCTTAGGAATGTGGTAGTAATGAGCTCAAATCCCAGTTCTGTCACTTACCAGCAGCAAAACTTTGCAAGTCATTTACCCTCTTTGAGCATCATTTTTTTCCCCATTCCTATTACTTTCCCCTCTCTCCTTGTTGTATATCTCTGTCTCTAGCACTGGATTTCAGGAAGCTTGAGGGAAAGCAGTTTGTTTTATTCATTTTCTCTGTCATTCCACCTCACCCAAGAGACTGATATAGAATAAACATCTGTAAATAACAATAATTGTTATAATGGTAGCAATACATATATTTTTTTGAGCACTTACTTCGTGCTGGGCTCTTTTCTAAGCACTTTACATGTATTAACTCATTTCCAATTTGGTTTATTACATTATATATAAACAAAAAAAATCAAAGAAAAATGGTGGGAAATGGAAATGCAAAATAATATGGTATGTTTTATTGTATAGAAATTAAATCTCCATAAAGCCAAATGAGAAACAAAAATATAAGATAGTAGAAATAAATACATGTTTGTCATTAATCACAATAAATGCAAATGAATTTAATTAACCAGAGTTCTCTGATAAGATTTTTTTATAAAGATACATCTATATACTATTTGCAAGGGTCACACCTAAAACACAGTGACACAAAAGAAGAAAGTACAGGCATATCTCAGAGATATTGCAGGTTTGGTTCCACCTACTGCAATAAAGTGAATATGCAGTAAAAAAGAGTTACACAAATTTTTGGTTTCCCAGTGCATTTGAAAGTTATGTTTATATTATACTGTAGTCTACTGTGTGCAATAGCATTATGTCTAAAAAACAGTGTTCATACCTTAATTTAAAATACTTTATTGCTAAAAAATGCTAACCATCAGTGACCAAATGCTGTTGGAAAATGGTGCCAATAGACTTGCTTGACTCGGGGTTGCCACAGACCTTCAATTTGTGAAAAAAATGCAATATCTGTGAAGCACAATAAAGCAAAGCAAAATAAAATGAGGTATGCCTGTAAATTGGTGGAAAAGACATAATAGGCAGACACTAACCTAAAGAAAGCTGGTGTGTCAATATCGATACAAACAAGATAGATTTTAAGGCAAAAGTCTTTGTTAGGTATATAAGAGAATCATCATTTAATGATAAACAACTCACCAGGAAGTTATAATCAACCTAAAGCTCTATGGACCCAATAATATAGCCTCAAATTATACTAAAGCAAAAATTAACAGACTAGGAGAAATCTACAAATCTACAATTAAAATGGGATTTTTAGACATGCTTTTCCAATAAATGATGTATGAGACAGTAAAAAAGTAAAAATAGAGAAATTGGAATAATAAATTCAACAACTAGTGGGGATAGAGGTTGGGAAATAGATTCCTTAAAAATTAGTCTTTAAGGCTAATGACATTTGTGTTGGTAAGATGTGGAGAAACAGGAACTCACATATTTCCAGCAAGAGTGTATATTGGAGCCATTATTTTGGAGGTAAATGTGGCAATATTGGGCAAGCTTGAAGATGAGAACAATGATTGAGCAATTCCATCAATAGATGTTTGCCCTAGAGAAACCTCACCCACATGCACAGGGAGACATGTACAAGGATGTTCATTGCAGCTCTGTCCATAACAGTAAAAAGTGCAAAAAATCTAATCAGCACTCTGTTAAGGATGGGTAAATAACCTGAGGTTTGTTCAGATAATGGACTACCCTATAGTATTTGAAATAACTTAAGTAGAGCTACATAAACCAATAAGGATAACATAAAAACACACTGAAGGGGCTTCCCTGGTGGTGCACTGGTTGAGAATCTGCCTGCTAATACAGGGGACACGGGTTCGAGCCCTGGTCTGGGAAGATCCCACATGCCACGGAGCAACTAGGCCCGTGAGCCACAGCTACTGAGCCTGCGCTCCGCAACAAGAGAGGCCACGATAGTGAGAGGCCCGCGCACCACGATGAAGAGTGGCCCCCGCTTGCCACAACTAGAGAAAGCCCTAGCACAGAAACGAAGACCCAACATAGCAATCAATCAATCAATAAATAAATCTTAAAAAAAAAAAACACACACACACTGAAGACTGAAAAAAATCAAGTTGCAAAATGATATGGTATGACACAATTTATGTTAGGTTTTTTGAAATGCACAAAATAATACCCTATATTGTTTGTGGATATATGCATATGCAGTAGAAGTACAAAAACATGCATGGTATTTTTTTTTAATTTATTACTTATTTATTTATTTTTGGCTGCGTTGGGTCTTCGTTGCTGTGTGTGGGCTTTCTCTAGCTGTGGCGAGCAGGGGCTACTCTTCGTTGTGGTGCATGGGCCTCTCATTGCAGTGGCTTCTCGTTGCAGAGCAAGGGCTCTAGGCGTGTGGGCTTCAGTAGTTGTGGCACGCAGGCTCCGTAGTTGTGGCGCAGAGGCTTAGTTGCTCCGAGGCATGTGGGATCTTCCCGGACTAGGGATCGAACCCGTGTCCCCTGCATTGGCAGGCAGATTCTTAACCACTGCTCCATCAATTTCAAGATTTCCCTGTGAGGAATAAGGAAGAGGAATGGGGTTCTGGCCACGGGACCACTAACCCTGGCTCTAACTCTAACCAGGACTGGGTCTCGAGCCTGGTGGGGGTCGGGGGAATCCCTCCTCATCCTTGTTGTGTATTAGTTAGACTCCAAGATGACCCTTGCTCTGCTGTCCGTCACATGGGAATTTGGGCTTGTGATCTTGAGCAATTCCCAGGATCTCTCTGGACCTCGATTTTCTCATCTGTGAAATGAACTAAAGGTATTTTCCCTAGAGGTGGACTCAATCTTGACCTTCACATTGTCAGAGGCTTGTCATGGGGAAGAGAATTTAGACTGATTTGTACTGTGTGGTTTCAAAGAACAGAGCTAAAGCAAGAAGTGGGAGGTCGAAATAAACTGCTATCAGTCAGAGTTGCTGTTCAAGAACTGAAAGGAAGTGAGCTCTCTGTCTTCAGGAGTGTGCAAATAAAGTCAGCTAGATGAACATGTGGAAACGAAGTTGGAGAGGGAATTCCTGGTCTGGGAGGAGAGGCTGATGTCCCAGGGACTGCTCCCGCCCCTCCAAGGTCCTTGCTGGCTGAAAGCTTCCGTGATTCTAAGTTTCGATGATTATAAGCACCTGCCTACCTGACACGTAACTTTTATTTACCC
This sequence comes from Balaenoptera borealis, assembly GCF_965194805.1. NCBI lineage: Eukaryota > Metazoa > Chordata > Mammalia > Artiodactyla > Balaenopteridae > Balaenoptera > Balaenoptera borealis. The sequence goes on along the minus strand of NC_138860.1, from coordinate 169,331,839 downwards.
CTCTTTTGCAGATGGGGAAACTGAAGCTGAGAGAACACAAGTAACTGTTACAGGAAAGCCCCTACATGTGGCTTAAGATCCCCTGTCACTGTCACTGTCAAGTGACAATTTTCCCTCTGCAGGGGAAGCACATGGAATTAAAAGATTGTGAGTGGCTACTGCTGTTATGCATCTTTTGAAAGGGCTGCTGCACCTCTTCTGTGAAGTCAGTTGAAGATCTATGATGGGGAGAATTATGTGGTCTCAAGGCCCTTTGCTGGAGATATCTTTCTGCTGGATAAGTATGTGGTGGTGAAACATTCGCCCTCAACTCCCTCTGGTTTAGTCATCATGCTGGCTAAGTGCTCTGTTAGTGTCCCCGCTGCCTTCCAAGAGCTTGCACATCAGTGTCCCAGTTCAGGGACACGGGGGATCTGCGATGTCACCACAGGCCTGAACTACTCTAAGTGAAACAGTGAAAGGGAGGTGGCCCTGTTCCCCCTCCCCCACCCAGTCACCTGGTTGCTGCAGCAGGGGTTTGGCTCTGAGTGGTGGGTAAGAACCTTTGTTGGCTTCTATGGCCACGTGGCCTACACCAGCTCTGGGGGTTGGATGCTATCAGGTGACTGAAGACCCCCACCTTCAGACAAGAATAAGAAAATGTGGGTAGCAGTTTGCATTGTAATTAACCAGGACTAAAGTGTTTCTTGTAGCTCATGATTTTGGGTTCACTGGAACCAAAAACAAAGTATAGTCCGCTACCGAGGGGGAGTTAGTCCCTATTTGGCTGACCCTAAAACATTTGGAATTGCATTTGCTGAATCTGGGATCCCAACAGATCTTGAACCATTGGGTGGGAAATCACCAAGCTCAGATTCTTGTTGGATGGACTTGATCAGTGGGGAATGGGGCTCCCTCGCCCCTTCCTGCTGCCACCAGTAGCTGAAGCTGGTGGTGGGGAGTAAGAGCCCAGGAGTCAGTCTGAGGCAGGAGGATAGAGGTAGCATGAGAAGCTGCCCTCAGTAAGATCTTCTCTCTGCCCAGTGGCCCCAAATGGACCAGAGTTCTAGGTTTTTTTTTAATTGTGGTAAAATATGTATAACATAAAATTTACCACTTTAACCCTTGAGTGTACAATTCAATGTTATTAAGTACACTCACATTGTTGTGCAACCATCAACCCATCCACCTCCAGAACTTTTCTGTCATCCCAAACTGAAACTCTGTGCTGGTTAAACCATCATTCCCCATTCTCCAGTCCCTTTCATGCTGTCCCCGTCTAGCCCTTGGTAACCACTATTTTACTTGCTGTCTCTATGAACTTGACTAATCTAGGTACTTCCTATAAATTGAATCGTACAATATTTGTCCTTTTGTGTCTGGCTTATTTCACTGAGCAGAATGTCTTCAAGGTTCATCCATGTGTCAGTGCTTTATTCCTTTTTACAGGTGAATAATATTCCACTGCACGGATTATACCACATTTTGTTTATCCATTCATTTGTTGATGGACATATGCATTGATGGACTTTTGGCTATTGTGAATAATGCTGCTATGAGCATAGGTATACAAATATCTGAGTCCTGCTTTCAATTTTGTTTTGGATGTATACTTAGGAATTGCCAAATCATATGGTAATTCTGTGTTTAATTTTTTTTAGGAACTGCCATAATTTTTTTACACAGTGGCTGCCCCATTTTACATCCCTGCCAGCAGTTGACAAGGGTTTCAGTTTCTCCACGTCCTCGCCAACACTTGTTATTTTTTGTTTTTTTGGTAATAGCCATCCTAATGCGTGTGAAGTGGTATCTCTTTGAATGGACCAGGTATTTAAACTATGAACAGGTACTTACCTTCCTTGAAAGTGCAGTAAACTTGGCTGTGGCCAGAGGACAATTGCCATGGGCACCTGGATGGGGAGTAAGGAGACCGGCGTAGTGAAACCCCTATCCTGGTTTTGGCCACCTGTCCAGTGGGTGGTTGATCATGGAGGGATGGAAAACCAACTCTGCACCTTGAAATCCCCTGATTGGTCAAACTATTTGTTATTGAACACAAGTTCATGTGCCTGATGCACAGCAAGGCCAAACAATACGGAAACAATGAAGTTTGGAGCAGAGAAAGGTTTATTGCAGGGCCATGCAGAGAGAACGGGTGGCTCTTGCCCCCCAAAAACCCAAACTCCTTAAAGGGTTTCAGCAAAGCATTTTTAAAGGCCAGGTGAGGGAGGGGCATCCCAGGGTATGTGATCAGCTCATGCTCTGATTGGTTGATGGTGACCAATCCTTAGGTGCCAGAAGGTCTGGGAACTATGTGCTCATGATCATCAAGTAGTTAATTTCTTCCATTTGGTGGTGGTTTTAGCATCTGAAAAACTCAGGAAATATGCATGAAATACTCTCTGGGTACTTCAGAGAGGAGCTACAGCAGAGGATATGGGGGAGGGGTCCATCCCAGAAAGGCCCCATAGGGTCCTGCTCAGTTACGTATTTACAGAGAGTCCTCCACAAGCCAGTGCAAAAAGATGTTGGGTCTAAAATGAAGTGGGGTTTTTTTGTTTGTTTTTGTTTATTTGTTTTTTAGGTCTTGATTTGTCAAGAGAATTTTGAAAAATGCTGAAGATCTGGTCCATATCGTCCCTCATGTTACTATTCCCTATATATCTAGTGCATGGAGACTATTTGTGACACTAGGTGCCCTTGTCCTCCACCTTCTCTGGGGTTCCCCATAGCTCTCCCTCTCCTGTTCTGAACAGTTCAGCTCCCCCCCACACTTGCATCTACAGAGCAAAAGCCCTGCCATTACCCATGTTCAAGCATGCTTACCACTCCCATAAGTGACTTATCAATGCATCTTTTCCAACTACTCCAATGTGAGTTCCATGAAGGAGGAGACGTTGGTTTGTTCACTGCTGTATCCTCAGTGCCTACACTGTCCCAGGCCCATAGTAAGTGCTTGATAAATATTTATTGAATGAATTGATTAATATATGAATGAATGAACAACGCATTGTACGTTCCTGAATAGTAATTCTGTAAATACCATGTTTTTAACCTTGTCACATTTCCGGTGGTATTTTAGTCCCCCTTAAAAATCAGCAGCTTCCTGACTGGTCAATCCCTGTGCAGTTCTGAGCACCTCCCACTGTCCTCTGTCAGCAAAGTGAAGTCTTCCAAAAGAGGTGTGTATTGAGCTGGACAGTCTAGCTTAGGCTGCAGTAACAAACAACCTTCAAACCTCAGTACTTAAACAATAAGGTTGTTATTTCCTCAAACTATATATCCAGGAAGGGTTGGCTGGGGGCTCTGCTCTACACTGTCCTCACTCTGGGACCCAGGCTGGTGGAGTAGCCACCATCTACTGATTGCTCATATGGCAGAAAAGACGGCGATTCACGCTGGCTCTTAAAGCTCCCTACTGGAAGTAAGGTATTGCTTTAGCTCACACTTCATTAGCCGAAGCAAGTCACATGGCCATACCTAACTTCAAGGAATGGGAGGCTGTGATAGACTGTATTATTGCCAAAATGTTTGCTGTCTCTCCCTGTAATCCTCTCCCCGCTGACATCAGGCTTAGCCATGAGACTTGTTTTAGCTACTGATTTTTAGTAGAAATGTGCCATGAGGGTCTGCTCCTTCAGCCTGAATCCTGGAATGATGGAACAGAGCCAGAGCTGACCCACAATGGGAGCATAAGTTGAGTGAGAAACAAATCTTTATAGTTATGAACTTGTATGATTTGGGCATGCTTTGTTATTGTGGCATAACTTAGCTTAAATGGATTGATTCAGTGGGGAAGTGTAATTTTACCAATTACAAGAGAATTGCGAATAGCCGATGGACAGCTCTAATGACTACCACCCAGAGCCATTTGAGTTGGACATTGGAGATGAACAGTAGCTTAGCAGGCTGGAGGGAAAGGGTTTCAGGCAGAAGGAAACTTCTGCAAAGATTTGGAACAGAGAGGGATGTGATAAATGGGCTGGGTGGGACTGGGGAGTCTTCTGAGGTTGGTTGTGTGGGAAGGGGGAGACTGGCAAGGACAGAAGGCCATTTTATTCCCCCAAGACTGGCTGTTTGCCCTGGTCTCCATCAGACCCAGATGTGAGGTCATCCTTCGAGATGACTTCTGTGAGTTCTGGAAGCTGTTTTGTTGGATGAGGTCCTGCTTCTCTCTGACCTTCAGGTTTCCATCTGTAAAACCAACATAATAATATTCACTTTGCAATGTTGTTGTGACTATTCAGTGACTATTTTAACTAGTAGTGGAAAAAGCCTGGGATCTGGAATCATACAAGACCCATGTTTGAATCCAGCTCTGCCACTTACTGAGAACCTCAGGAATTTTTTGTTGTTGTTTTTTAAAAAAATTTTTAGGAATTTTTTTTAAACATCTGTGAGCCTCTGATTTCTCATCTGTAAAACAGAGATACACAACAGTGTAAATCAACTATACTCCAATAAAAATTAACTTTAAAAAATAGAGATGGTAATTAGTGCTTCATGGGGCTGTCATGAGGACTATAAGAAATAGTGAAACTATGCAATGCATAGTAGGAGTTCCATAAATATTCATTAACCCAACTGCAGGGCTCATAGAAATGTTGGGTCTCACTTACCTTTCTTTGAGTCTAGACTTGCTACAAACCAGATGGTTTTTGATGTATTTAAGGCAAGAGAATGTGGGCTTCATGAAGCTTCATGACCTATAACAGCACAGTTAAAGAAAATCTGAGGTATCTTGGCATTTAACCACATGGCCATCCCAGGGTCTAACAGGACCTAACCCCAGTTATTCACCAAGGTCACACCCTGCATTTCAATCCCATTCCGAGTCCATAGGATCAAACTGTGAATGTTCCAGAAGAAATGTGCATATGATCAGGCAGGCTGTGCTGAGAGTCATGTACTCACCTGACCTCTGCACGAGCAAGTCCCAGCTCTCAGAGAAAAGTAGGGCTGTCAGAGCCATCTGTGGAGCACCTGCTTATACTAAACTGTGTACCAGCCTTTAGAGGCCAGGTTATGGCACAGAAACAGTCCTCAAATCCCAGTAACTTAAACCAACAGGGTTTAAGCTAAGATCTTGATTTGGTTGTCTCATACAATCCTCAAAATAGCCCTAGTGTCCTAACCTAATACTGTTTCCATTTTTTAGATGAGGACATAAAGGATCAAAAAGGTAAAATAATTTGACCAGAGATGGAATTCAGATGAAGACCTTAAATTGTCTCATTATACTGCTTCTTGGGTTTTACGGTTGAGAGACTCAAGACCTGAGAGGGCAGACTTACTCAAGTCACACAGCCCTGTTAGCTGATCTCCATGTCAGCACCACGTCACATGTCTCCTGATTCCTAGAAAGAATGAGTTCTGAGTTTATGAATGTACATAATTTATAAATCAGGTGCCATCAAATCTGAATGTTTACACTATGATCTCTTTGGTCACATCCAAGCTTAAAACATCATCCCCCCTCCCAAAGATATGATACATAATTGACTATATTTTAATGTATTTTATGGATTGTTTAAAAGCATATATTTGATGCTTTAAATCATTTCATGTTTATATCAGTTAGAAGTGAGATTCTAAATACATTTTATTTTCCAAATTGCTCACCTACTGTCCGAACACCATTTGTTGTATACAATTTTTTTTTTGTTTTTTTTGATGATTGGTGATTTTTTTTTTAAGAATTTAAAAAAAAATTTTATTTATTTTTGGCTGCTTTGGGTCTTCGTTGCTGCACATGGGCTTTCTCTAGTTGCAGTGAGTGGGTGCTACTCTTCGTTGCAGTGCGTGGGCTTCTCATTGCGGTGGCTCCTCTTGTTGTGGAGCATGGGCTCCAGTAGTTGCAGCACACGGGCTCAGTAGTTTTGGCACGAGGGCCCTAGAGCGGGCAGGCTTCAGTAGTTGTGGCACGCGGGCTCTGTAGTTGTGGTGCACAGGCTTAGTTGCTCTGTGGCATGTGGGACCTTCCTGGACCAGGGCTCAAACCCATGTCCCCTGCATTGGCAGGCGGATTCTTAACCACTGCACCACCAGGGAAGTCCCTGGTGATGTGTTAAATTCTTTTGTTCTGAGCTTTGTTTCTGGCCTGTCAGTTCTGTCCCATTGATTTTTATCTTCTTGATCCTGAACAGGTTGTAGAAGCAGACAGACTTTGATCTATATCCTAGATCTTAAGTGTCTTAGCTGTGACATCCTATATTTACTTATTCTACAAATATTCACTGAAGCAAATTCTGTGCCAAATCTTATACTAGGGTGCATCACTGGAGACCCAGAAATGCAGAAGATGTGGTCCCTGTCTTCAAGCCATCATAATCTGGTGGGGGCAATTCATAGGGACAGAAACGCAAGCACAAATACCAACAGTAATAGTGAAGCACTTCATGTACATTATCTCACTTAATCCTCATCACTGCCACTTGAGGTCACTGCCCCTCATTTTTCAGAGGAGGGAACTGAGGCTCAGAGCTGTCAGGTAATTTGCCCACAACCCCACAGTTAGTGAGTAGTAAACCAGGGTGATTTCAAGTCCAGGAGATTAACACCTCTGCTATACCAGGTCACTTGGCAAACAGGAGGAAAGGAAGAATACTGTCCAAGTCACACAGCAGGTTATTTTCTGGGTGGAGACCCACTTCTTTGCCACCCAGACATAAGAGACTTGCCATCTCTGCCCTCCTTGGGTCCTCCCCACCCTCCTGTCCAGGCAGGGCTGGCAGAAGAGAAGAGTCAGGGCAGGAGCCGGCTCCTTGATGAACTGCCTTCCTGGAACAGCAAGGAGGCTCTAGTCACAGCACAGAGGTGGGGAGTAAGCCTGCAGGAAGTGTCAGCTGACAGTCCCGGGGCAAGGCAGCCCCAAAGTGGTGGCTTCATCCTGAAAGGGCCAGCAGGTCACAGAGATCTCAGCAGCTCACATGGAGAGGGAGGGTGCGGCCAGGGAGGAGGGACGTGACTGGACACTGAGTGACACAGATAGGCTCATTTTTCCATCTATCAGGGTGACTAAGACACTCTTTTTGCAACTCAACAACCTCTTCCATCAAGGGCTAAGCTCCCCCAAGAAAGTCAGAAGGAGTTGCAGCCTCTTTCTGCCTTGGCCACATACCTCCCCCGAGGGCATAAATTACAGAAATAGCCACTGGCATCAATGAGTAGGAGAGAAGAAGGGAAAAAAAATAGATCATATCTCAAAACAGACTGATGTACAGGTCTCAGCTGAAGCCATTCATTCTTGGAATTGAGTCTCAACTGTGCTGCTTCCCAACGGTGAGAACTTGGGTGAGGTACACCTGCCCTCGGAGCCTCAGTGGCCACATCTGCGAAATGGGAATAATTTATACAGTACTTCTGCCCACACTACCCCCCGCCCCCGGCACAGTGCCTGGCACATGGTAGTTGCTTAACGAGCACATGTTGCATGAGTTCATACTTGTCTCCCTCTGGTTCAGTTGAGTAGGAGCTTCACAGGGTAGGGATTTTGGTTTGGAATGTTCACTGCTGTTTCCCCAGCACCCAAGCTAGAGCCTGGCACAGAGTAGGTGCTGGAGAAATCTTTGTTGAATGATTATAGAATAAGTAACCTAGAGCCTTCCCTGGCCCAACAGACTTCTCCTTCCTACTGAGAAGAGGGGCGTAAGTCGAAGGGAGTAGCGATAAGTGGTTAAAAGCAAAGCTTCCTGGACTTGGGAGACCTGGGCTCAGATTCTGTCTTTGTCATGTACTTGCTGTGTGACCTTGAGCCAGTGACTTCCTCTTTCTTATTTTTATTTTTATTTTTAAAATTTTATTTATTTTTAGCTGCGGTGGGTCTTCGTTGCTGCGCGCGGGCTTTCTCTAGTTGCGGCGAGTGGGGGGGCTACTCTTTGTTGGGGTGCGCGGGCTTCTCATTGCTGTGGCTTCTCTTGTTGCGGAGCACAGGCTCTAGGCACACGGGCTCGGTAGTTGTGGCGCACGGGCTTAGTCGCTCCGCGGCATGTGGGATCTTCCTGGACCAGAGATGGAACCTGTGTCCCCTGCACTGGTAGGCGGATTCTTAACCACTGCGCCACCAGGGAAGTCCCTGACTTCCTCTTTCTGAGCCTTCATTTCTCTATCTTTAAGATGGGACTTAAGAGTTATTGTGAGGATTAGCTGAGATAACCCACTTTCCAGGCTTCCCTCCCTCTTTCCCTGTCCTGGCAGGACTGCCGAGACCCCTTCACGGTGGCCGACCTGGGCGTGATGGCCAGCTGCCAGGCCCTGCCGCGGGTCTCACCCTTCTTTGAGGTGAAGTGCAACAGTAGCCCCTGGGTGCTGCGTGTCCCGGCCACCCTGGGCACCAGCTTTGACTGTGCCAGCCAGGTGGGTCTGGGCCTGCTAAGGGTCAGACTGGATCAGCCAGGTAGGGGTTGAATCCCACTGAGCTGCAGGTCATTCATAAGCTTCCCCTTGTCCTGTTGAGCACTTTATGTGCCAAGCGCTGTGTGAAGGGCCTCACACGGATTTCTGTCCTTGATCCTCCCAACAGCTCTACAAGGTGGCCAGGGGTATCCCCCTTCATTTAAGGAGGAAACGGACTTAGGTGGATGACTGAGGCTCATCCAAAGGCCGTGCTCTTTCCTTACACTGGGGAGTAGAACATTCTGGAGATTTCTTAGCAGAAGGGGATTCACGGTGTTGAGGCAGGTTGGAGCAGGAGCTCAACTGGTGGGAATGATATCCCTGGAGATGGGGATATTTTACTAAGCCTCCCTCCTTCCCTTTCTGAGGATCCCTCAGCTAAGCAGGATTAAATGCACCAGCTGCCTACAGGCAGCCCCCCTGATTTCTTCTCCCATGGGACCAGAGTTTATTGGAAAGGGGTTGGTTCTGAGCTAGAACTATCAGCATCTGGAACAGTGCCTGGCACATTGCAGGGACTCAGTCACGGGCACCTCATGGTCCCATCCAGGGCTCTTGCCTGAAAGTGGGAGCAAAGGAGTGGGTCACCAGTTGGGCTCTTGGCCATGCCAGGTGGAGCTGGAGCAGGTGCTGGGCCTGGGCATGGCCCCCTCGTGCATCATCTACGCCTACCCCTGCAAGGCTGTCCCCCACATCGAGTGGCCGCTTGCCATGTGGTGAAGCTCCTGGTCTCTGACATTGAGAAGAAACTCACTGAGGTGGCCCAGGACCACCCAGGGCCAGGTGTGACTGGCAGGGGTGTGCAGGCAGCTGGGGTGAGGGTCAGGGGGCTGGGGACAAAGGCAATGTGTAATGAGTAAATTACCCAACACAGTACTTACCCAACAAACATTGGTCTAAGACAAATGAAGAGGAGGACCTGCAAGTCCCAGCTTGGTTTAAGGGGGTCTGGCAGCTGGTGGTATCTGGGAGCTCTATTGCATTTGGACTGAGACAGCCCGGGTTCAAATCCCAGCTCGGGCACTTACCTGATATATGTACTGGGCAAGTCTCTGAACATTTCTAACACTTGGCTCCTTCATTTTCAAAATGGAGGCGTGTTTCCTGGCACACAGTAGGTGTACTGTATCAACGTTGTATCTGTTTTCTACACTCCCTTCCCTGGGTGTAACTGAGGAAGAGGTAAATGTATACACATGTGTGCTCTTGGGCTGGTGATGGATGTGGTGACTCGGTGGTATTGGACACCCTACCAGATCTGGGGGTCTGCTGGGCCTGGAAAGAGGGTGGGAAGCAGTGGTCTAGCCCCCCTGGCATCTCGGCTGAGTGCTCTTTCCTTGCCTTCCCCATTCACTGTGTCCCTTGCCCAGGCTGGTCCTCCAGCTGCAGACCAAAGACAACCAGACCACCACCCCCCGAGCGCCAAGTCTGGGGCCAGCCTGGAGGTGTGTGGGCACCTGCCCATGTCTGCCAGAGACCTGGGGTTGGCGGTGGCGGGAGTTGGGTGAGGGAGGCTGAAGACTCCAGAGCTGGGGGCGGGAGCCCTGGGGTCTAGTCCTTCCCTTGGCAAGCTGCAGCCTCTCTCTGGGCTTGTGGGACCCCATCTGTCAAAAGAGGAAGGATGGGATATGAAGGTTACTTAGGCCCTCCTGCTCCAAGGCCCTGGGGTTTGGGGTCTGGTCATGAAATGTCCCTGAGGGGAAGAGGAAACCAGCTGGCTGTGCCGCCGCTGGGGTGTGTGTGCGGGTGTGTGTCATGTGGACCCCCGGGTCTGGAGGTGAGTGTCCCCCATGGTGCCTTCATCCGTAGGTCAGCCCGAGTGTGCAGGTGTCTGTGAGCTCACAGCTGGGCCGGCACAGTCAGGTGTGTTTCCAGGTGTTGGTTTCTGCATTTGGTCCCGGTGGCTCTGTGTCTTATACATGCCAGTGCATCTCTCTCTGTGATTATCCACGGTCTTTGTGGCTTTATGGTTCAGAATGTATGAGGCCATAGGTTTCTGCACACATTTCTCCCGAGTCACATGCACAGACCGTGCTCAGCTTCCACGTGGGATCCGACTGCCAGACACCCCAGAGCTACATGCAGGCCGACGCTGACTGCCGGCACATGTTCAGGATGGGCTGCAGGGCTGGGCAAGACATGAGCCTCCTGGCTATCAAAGGGAGCTTCCCAGAGTGAAGGGTTTGGGGCCCAAGTTTGAGGAGGTGAGCTGGCGAGGGCCCTGGGGCTGGTACCTGTGCACAGGGAGATCACAGGGTGTGCCCGGGCACGTGCATGAGTATGGGTGTCTGTGTACACGTACATGTGTTTGTGTGTCCACCTCTCTTTGTGCCTCTGCGTGTACCAGGTGTGCATGTGTGCACATGCATGTCTTGGTTTGGTTCCGCCCAAAAGCAGACCCTGAGACAAAAACTTGGGTGCTGGTAGTTTCTTTGGGAGGCACCAATGAGGAAATCAGGAGAGTGAGATGGAAGGGAGGAAAGTCAAAAAAAGAAATGGTCAAGCTGGTTACTACTGTGGGCATCTGGACCAGCCCCGCTGGGGATCATCTGTGGAACCAGAATCATCCACCAGAGGATGGGGAGCTGGAGCCTTTGTCCGTCAACTCCCGTCCCTCTTTGGTTGAAGTTGTGGGCAAGGGATGGTAATTCCCCCACACCCAAGCTGGTTTCTGGTGATGCTGGAGAAAATCTTTGGGGAGAGAAGAAGGTGTAGGTATGTGTATATGTCTGTTTGTGTGTGTACATGTTTCCCTGTGTCCGTGTGTAGAAATGTGTATGTCTATTAAATAACTATTCTCAGTCTGTCCCATGATCCAGCAACCAGAACCATAATACCTGACCCAGTGGGGCCTCCGGGACCCTCCTGCAGGTGAAGGTAGTTGTCCCTCCAAATAGGCTGATGCTCAGGCCATATTGTTTGTAAATATGTTGACTTACACTCCCAGCCCATGAACGTCTTAGTGTGTGCACCAATTTGCTTGTGTATATATGTGTGTCTGCATGGGTGTGTATGTAAGTGTTTCTGGGTGTCTCTGGACATGTGTCTTCGTGTGTGTATTTGCCCCTCCTCCCATCAAGCTCGCATGCTGGAAACAGAGGTGCTCTAAGAGCAGAGGTTACAAACAAGAGACCCCTGGGCTTGTAATAGTTACAAATTTTAGTTGCCAATATATTTTTTAAAAAATAGACGCATTTCACAAATGCCTGAATTCCTCCGGCCCTCTCAAAAATTTGAGAGAGCTGATGATATAGAAGTACAGTCCATCTTGGCAACAAATAAATCAAATTTATAGCGCATGGCCAGTATCTGACGGATCTGTGGGACTGGGAGAGTAGCTGCCCTCTTTGCAGAGGCATTGACTCTCCAGTTTGCTATAAGACTTAACTGGCCCATTTTCTCATTTATGTTACCTGCTCGGCCCCTTAGGTAACTGAGTTTTCAACCTCTGCTTTATAGCAATAATCGGAGCCAACAGCCTCATACTTTACTGATGAGGAACTGAGGTCTCAGGTGTGGGCAGGTCTGACTCTGTCAGGCTGGGCAGTGGAGGGATAAGTCCCAGCCAGTGCACACACCCGTGCCCCTCCGAGTGCTCCGATGGCTTCTGGGTGAGCCAATGAAGGGGAACAGGCCAGACCTCGGTCTTTTCTGTCTTCCGTCCCTTTTTTCCCTTCCCCTGTGTCCCTGCAGGAGCTCTGCCCCGAGCTGCCCCTCTTCCCCTGCACCCTCTACAGAAATCTCCCCTAGACATATGGGGAGCAAAGGGTGGATTGGGGTAACGGGTGCCACCCAGAGAAGCTAGACCCCACTCAAACAAGGTTATCTCACGGACGCATCGCAGAACATCAAATTCCCCATCTGCAAAGTATCTTGGTTCTGCCCAGTCAGACACTCAGGGGTATAAGTAGGCTCTGGGAAAATGTAAGTTAGATCAAGATGGAAGACATTTCCATGAGTTTTCTTTGCTTGGGGAGGATGGGCAGGTCTGAGTATATGACTCATGGGTCTCCAGGCCTAATCAGCCTGTAACAGACCCTTAAAAAGAAAACCTTTGCTTTTTATTCCATAGTAAGAAGTCTCCATCACTTGAATCATGGGAAATTCTTTAAAAACAAAAAACACTAGATTTTCATCCTCAAGAAAATACTGAAAATCCAGGAGAAGTGCTCATATGTCCCACAAAGCCATCCCGTGCTCCCTCTCCTGTGACATAATAAGAAATAGATATTTGGTCTCTCTCCCTAGTTTTCTAGCACAGCTCCTAAAACCCCTGGAATCTCTGAAGAGATGTGTCTTCTTGTATGCTAACGCAGTGGCCTCAGGATTTAATCAATCATGCCTACATAACGAAGCCTCCAAAATCCCCTAACTGAAGGGGTTCAGAGAGCTTCCATAGGTGAACATGTGGAGGTGCTGGGAGGGTGGTGCGCCTGGACGGGGCATAGGAGCTCTGTGCCCCTTTCCGCATACCTTGCCCTATGCACCTCTTCCTTCTGGCTGTTCCTGAGTTATACTCTTGTATAACAAACTGGTAATCTAGTAAATAAACTGTTTTCTTGAGTTCTGTGTGTTGTTAGCAAAATATCAAACCCAAGGAGGGAGTTGTGGGAACCTCTGATTTGTGGCCAGTGCGTCAGAAGCACAGGTGACAACCTGGATTTTTTTTTTTTTTAATAAATTTATTTATTTTATTTATTTATTTTTGACTGTGTTGGGTCTTCATTGCTGCTCACGGGCTTTCTCTAGTTGCGGTGAACGGGGGCTACTCTTCGTTGCGGCAGGCAGGTTTCTCATTGCAGTGGCTTCTCTTGTTGCGGAGCACGGGCTCTAGGCGCGTGGTCTTCAGTAGTTGTGGCACGTGGGCTCAGTAGTTGTGGCTCGTAGGCTCTAGAGCGTGGGCTCAGTAGTTGTGGTGCACGGGCTTAGTTGCTCCGTGGCATGTGGGATCTTCCCAGACCAGGGCTTGAACCTGTGTCCCCTGCATTGGCAGGCAGATTCTTAGCCACTGCGCCACCAGGGAAGTCCCACAACCTGGACTTCTGATTGGCATCTGCAGTGGAGAGGACAGTCTTGTGGGACTGAGCCCTTAACCTGTGGGATCTGACGCTTTCTCCAGGTAGATCGTGTCAGAATTGAGTTAGATTGTAGGACAGCCAGTTGGTGTCTGCAGAGAATTAGAAAATTGCTTGGTGTTGATGCTGAAAGCTCAGCCTCTGTGCACCAAATTGAATCTTGGAGACAGAGTTTTGGGTGAAGTAGAAAAGAACAGCTTTATTGCTTTGCCAGGCAAAGAGGGACACAGTGGGCTTGTGCCTCTTAAAATTGTGTGTCCCAACCTGGGAGGATATGGAGTTTTATAGCAGTAGTTCAAGGGTGGGGTTGCTGACAAGATTAGGGTGTGTGCAGGGCCTGCACTCCTTTATTTATTTATTTTTACTTAATTCTAATTGGAGTATAGTTGCTTTACAGTGTTGTGTTGTTTCTACCGTACAGCAAAATGAATCACTTATACATATACACATATCCCCTATTTTGGGATTTCCTTCCCATTTATGTCACCATAGTGCGTTAAGTAGAGTTCCCTGTACTATACAGTATGCTCTCATTAGTTACCTATTTTATACATAGTATCAATAGTGTATATATGTAAATCCCAATCTCCCTATTCCTCCCACCTTTCCCCCTTGCCCCCTTGGTATCCATACATTTGTTCTCTACATCTGTGTCTCTATTGCTGTTTTGCAAATAAGATCAATTAATCTCATCTCAGGTGGTGGGTCTCCTAATCGTGATGGGCTTCTCTGGTCCCTTTAATCTGGCCTCAGGTGGTTTCTTGGCTGCGCCTCCTTTTATTAGCAACTGTTCAGAATCTGCCCTTTGGAACTCAGGGAAGGTCATGGAGGCTGGAGTCTTGCCTTCATATAAGAAATGGAGGACAAAAAGGCTTCCGTGCCCAGGAGCCCCACGGGGTCCTGCTCGGTTTCAGTGTGGAACACCCCCCATATATCTGGTTACGGAAGTGTTCTGTGAGTGTAGAGAGAAAAAGAGCGTGGCTTTGCGTGGCTTTCTTTCATCACCCCTCTTCAACTGGACCCCTGCAGCTCTGGGCTCAACAGGAGCACCCCTGAACCCACTTCTCTAACTGCCTCTTCCAGGCTGCTCCAGGCTGTTCTGGTTTCCTGCCTTCAGTCACTCCGAGCCTCCCCCCGCACCATCCCAGAGTGCAGCTCAGATCACAGCATGGTGCTTTACAGACCTTTTCTGAAAGTTTGATGATGAATGGAATTACTGTGTGGAGAAGAAAACTTATATTAGGTTTCTAGGCAAGGGGCTTGGTTTTTCTGGGCCTTAGTTTCCTCATCTATGAAATGAAGATAATGACAGTGCTTTCCTTATCAGATGGACATGAGGAATGAATGAAAACATGCACATAAAGCATGGTGAGCTGGGACTTCCCTTGGTGGTGCAGTGGTTAAGAATCTGCCTGCCAGTGCAGGCGACATGGGTTCGAGCCCTGGTCCGGGAAGATCCCACAGGCTGCGGAGCAACTAAGCCTGTGTGCCACAATTACTGAGTCCGTGTGCCACAACTACTGAGCCCACATGCCGCAACTACTGAAGCCCATGTGCCTAGAGCCCGTGTTCCGCAACAAGAGAAGCCACCGCAATGAGAAGCCAGCACACCGCAACAGAGTAGTCCCCGCTCACCGCAACTAGAGAAAGCCCTCACGCAGCAATGAAGACCCAACACAACCATAAATAAATAAATAAATGAATTTATTGTTAAAAAAAGCATGGTGAGCAGTCAATAAAATCACCTCATTACACGTGTATGTCATTGACAAGTACTTATTAAGCATCTATTGTGTGCTGGGTCTTGCTGAGTGATAAGACAGAGCAGTGACTAAGGCTCCCCTTTTCAAATTTATAGTCCATTTGAGAAGTGCATCAGTTGGGATCTTACAGGAAAACAGAAAGGACCCCAGGTATTTCAAACAGAGAGGGATTTAATTGAGGAAATTAGCTGAGAGAAGGTTGGAAGTGCAAAAAAAGGAAGATGTGTTACCCAGTGTCTTAATTCCCCCAGGAGCTGACCCAGGGACAAGGATTTGAGTGCATACAGTTAATTTGGGAGCTGCAGGGGACACTAGCAGTGGGGTGGGGAAGTGAGATAGGGAAAGGAAGGCAGCCAATAGGGGGCAAAACACATGGCTATCACAATGGGTGATTAGTGTTCAATTCCACAGGCAACTCTGGGGTATAAAATACATGCCTCAGAGCCATCCCACGTGAGGAGCGAGGGAGCTGGACTATTTAACCCCAATCCCCAAGAATCATTGTTTGAGGGCTCCTGGGAGAAGAGGTTAATTCTCCTGTCATTTCTGGCCTGCCTTGAGTGCAGGTCATGTATCTGCCCCCAGGAACAGGGATGGCAGACACTGGCTGTTGAAGTGGGCAGGTACACTCTGAAATAGTAGTGACATGGAGCAGGACCCTGTGGGCCCCACCCAGGTAAAATCCTTTTCGTGTCCCCCCCCCACCCCCGTTTCTATTTGCAGGAAATAGGCTTCATTCAACTTCCTTGACCTTCCCTGAGTTCCAAAGGCCAGATTCAAACAGTTTTTTATCATGGAAGGGAGGGAATTCAGAAACAAAAGAGGAAGGTCAAGAAACAATAGTGCAGCCAAGAGGCAGGGTCCTAGTTACTCCTCAAGGAATATACATAAACAATACCTTTGAGTTCTCCTGCAGGAACTAAGGCGCCCACCCAGGTGGAGGATGGTAACTTCAGGCTGATCCCAAGATTCCTGGAACACCCCCCTGTTACCTTACCATCAGCCAATCAGAAGAAAGTGGAAGACTCTGACCCCCTCCCCAAATGATTCTCCCTTGAAAAACTTTCATGATGGAGCAGAGTCTTTGGAGTTGGTTTTTGGACACGGGTCCACCTTCTCCCCAGGTTGCTGGCCTCCTGAATAAAGCAACTTTTCTTTTTCCAACCAATATTTGTCTCTCAAGTATTGGCTTTTGAGTGGTGAGCAGCCGAACCTGGGTTTGATAACAGTAGAGTCTCAGGGCAATGGGTAAAACCCTGCAAGCTCTGAAGAGATGAGGAACCACAGAAAGCCCCTACTGTCTGTGTAGGAGTCAGTGCTCATCTGAGCCCACAGTCCGATATTCTGCACTATTATGCGGCTGTTCCTAAGGCCACCACCCAGTAGAAAGCTGCACTTTCCTACCACTGCCACTTCCTGTCACTACAGGAAGTACTGCCAAGAACAAAATGGCTTCTACCTTCTTCCGGCTTTCTTCTCTGGCAGGAGTGCCTCCCATTGGCAGAATGCAGCTGAAACCGTGCTGGCAAGGGAATCTAGGAAATGCAGTCTGCAGGCTTCCAGGTGGCACAGAGAATACCAAAAGGCCCAGAAGGGCAAGTGTGGGGCTGAGTGTCAATGGACAGTGTGTGGTTTCTGTACAACGACAGAGAAGATCACCTGAAAACTCTTTCACACAAAACACCTGGATTTGCTGGACAATATGCAGTCAACTTCCTTTTAGATGCATAGCTAAGCTCATGAGAAAGAGAAATCCTCAGGGGCCAAAAAGAAGGAGGAAACTAGACTCAGATCAGTAAGTGTGGAGCTGGTCTTGGGGCTGTCCTGGTGGTGACCGAGTGCCTTGGCTTTTAAAAGCCATCTGGGGATAAAATAGGAGAGGCCTGGGAAGAAGGAGATAGGTATTTGGATCTGAGACTTCCCACAGGAATCAAAAACCCTTGTAAAGCCACACTGTCAGTAAGAGGGTGGGCAAGACAAAAACCCAGCCTCAGCCCCTCACTGGCTTAGAAAGCTAACTTTGTTCACCTTGACTTTTGCTCTGAATTGGAAAAGAAAATAATTCTCCCTTGAGAATTCCCAACCACAGGCCAGACATCCCAGGGTTTAGGATTTGAACTCACGTTTTCTTTGTGGTCTGAGAAACCCCAAAGCTGAGAAATTAATCTCCAAAGTGATCTGTGGCTGGTAATATCCCGGGGATGCCTGGTAGAAGCAAGTAAAAGCTTCTCTGGACAGTCACACCCTCAACCCACAGAGAGAGATGAGCTCACAATCCCCGATTACAAAATGCACCACAAACGATACCAAAACAGAAGGATCAACCCCACATAAATCATTAGAAAATAAAATTGGTAGAAATAAATCATTACATCTGAGCTGAAGGAGAAGCATGAAAAGTACAGGGTGTGATGGGAATAGACAAAAGTCTAGGGCCAGATGGCTTCACAGGTGAATTCTATCAAACATTTAGAGAAGAGTTAACACCTCTCCTTCTGAAACTATTCCAAAAAATTGCAGAGGAAGGAATACTGCCAAACTCATTCTATGAGGCCATCAACACCCTGATACCAAAATCAGACAAAGATACCACAAAAAAAGAAAATTACAGGCCAATATCACTGATGAACATAGATCCAAAAATTCTCAACAAAATACTAGCAATTCGAATTCAACAATACATTAAAAGTATCATACACCATGATCAAGTGGGATTTATTCCAGGGATGAAATTTCAATGTCTGCAGATCAATCAGTGTGATACACCACATCAGCAAATTGAAGAATAAAAACCATACGATAATCACAATAGTTGCAGAAAAAGCTTTTGACAAGTTCAACATCCATTTATAATAAAAACTCTTCGGAAAGTGGCCACAGAGGGAACATACCTCAATATAATAAAGGCCATATATGACAAACCTACAGCTAACATCATACTCAATGGTGAAAAGCTGAAGGCATTTCCTCTGAGATCAGGAACAAGACAAGGATGTCCACTCTTGCCACTTTTATTCAACATAGTTTTGGAAGTCCTAGCCACGGCAATCAGAGAAGAAAAAGAAATAAAAGGAATCCAAATTGGAAAAGAAGAAGTAAAACTGTCACTGTTTGCAGATGACATGGTACTATACATAGAAAATCCCAAAGATGCCGCCAGAAAACTACTAGAGCTCACCAATGAATTTGGGAAAGTAGCAGGATACGAAATTAATGCACAGAAATCTGTTGCATTTCTATACACTAACAATGAAAGATCAGAAAGAGAAATTAAAGAAACAATCCCATTTACTGCCACATGAAAAAGAATAAAATACCTAGGAATACACCTAAGGAGACAAAAGACTTGCGCTCCGAAAACTATAAGATGCTGATGAAAGAAATCCAAGACGACACAAACAGATGGAAAGATATACTATGTTCTTGGACTGGAAGAATAAATATTGTTAAAATGACTATACTACCCAAGGCAATCTACAGTTTCAATGTAATCCCTATCAAATTACCAATGGCATTTTTCACAGAACTAGATCAAAAAAGTCTTAAAATTTGTATGGAGACACAAAAGATCCCAAATAGCCAAAGCAATCTTGAGAAAGAAAAACGGAGCTGGAGGAATCATGCTCCCTGACCATGCTACAGTCATCAAAACAGTATGATACTGGCACAATAACAGAAATATAGATCAATGGAACAGGATAGAAAGCCCAGAAATAAACCCACGCACCTATGGTCAATTAATCTACCACAAAGGAGGCAAGACTATAAAATGGAGAAAAGACAGTCTCTTCAATAAATGGTGCTGGAAAAACTAACAGCTACATGTAAGAAAATGAAACTAGAACATTCTTTAACACAATACACAAAAATAAACTCAAAATGGATTAAAGACTTAAACGTAAGACTGGATACTATAAAACTCTTAGAGGAAAACATAGGCAGAACACTCTTCGACATAAATCGCAGCAATATTCTTTTCTATCCATCTCCCAGAGTAATGGAAATAAAAACAAAAATAAACAAATGAGACCTAAGTAAACTCAAAACTTTTGCACAGCCAAGGAAATCACAAACAAAACAAAAAGACAACCCACAGAATGGGAGAAAATACAAACGATATGACCAACAAGGTCTCCAAAATTTACAAACAGCTCATGCGGCTCAATATCCAAAAAACAAACCACCCAATAGAAAAAAATGGGCAAAATAAACATTTATCCAAAGAAGACATACAGATGGTCAAGAGGCACATGAAAAGATACTCAACATCACTAATTATTAGAGAAATGTAAATCAAAACTACAATGAGATATCACCTCACACCAGTCAGAATGGCCATCATCAAAAAATCTACAAACGGTAAATGCTGGAGAGGGTGTGGAGAAAAGGGAACCTTCCTACACTGTTGGTGGGAATGTAAATTGGTACAGCCACTGTGGAGAACAGTATGGAGGTTCCTTAAGAAACTAAAAATACAGCTACCATATGATCCAGCAATCCCACTCCTGGGCATATATCCACAGAAAAACATGGTTCAAAAGGATACATGCACCCCAATGTTCATCGCAGCACTGTTTACAATAGCCAAGACACGGAAGCAACCTAAATGTCCAGCAACAGATGAATGGATAAAGAAGATGTGGTACATATATTCAGTGGAATATTACTCAGCCATAAAAAAGAATGAAATAATGCCATTTACAGCAACATGGATGGACCTGGAAAATATCGTATTCAATACTAAGTGAAGTAAGCCAGACAGAGAAAGACAAATATCGTATGATATCCCTTATATGCGAAATCTAAAAAAAAATGATACAAATGAACTCATTTACAAAACAGAAACAGACTCACAGACTTTGAGAATGAACTTATGGTTACCAGGGGGGAAGGGTCGGAGGAGGGATAGATGCGGAGGTTGGGATTGACATGTATACACTGCTATATTTAAAACAGATAACCAACAAGGACCTACTGTAAAAAAGTAAATAAATAAAATAAATTAATTAAAAAAAACCCAAATGATACAAAAACAGAAGTATCAACCCCACATAAATCATTAGAAAATAAAATTGGTAGAAATAAATCATTACATTTGAGCTGAAGGAGAAGTGTGAGAAGTACAGGGTGTGATGGGAGGTATAGGTAAAAACCAGGCTTAGTCAGCATGCTGAGAGAAGGCGTTGCTCGGATGCTGGTGAGAGATGAGGGTCACCTGGGTCAGGGTGGTGGCGAGGGATGGGATGTGTGTCAGAATAGCATGGTGAGCAGAGTGGAAGAAGAACGTCTGGTACGCCCTGTGGGGAGAGTCCTGTAGATTCAAGTTCTCACCACCCTCCTTCCCCACCCCAGGTTGTCCTTCGGCCTTTGCAGCCTCCAAGCCCTCCTTCCATGCCCCTCCCCATTCAGTTATCTGAACAGTATCAGTTCAGTTATCATATGTTTACAATCATCATCTCCCTGGTACATCACAACGATCCTATAAATATTATTATATTTTAAATAAATAAATTAATTTATTTATTTATTTTGGCTACGTTGGGTCCTCGTTGCTGCGTGCAGGCTTTCTCTAGTTGCGGAGAGCAGGGGCTACTCTTGGTTGTGGTGCGCGGGCTTCTCATTGCGGTGGCTTCTCTTGCTGTGGCACAGGGGCTCTAGGCTCACAGGCTTCAGTAGTTGTGGCATGTGAGCTCAGTAGTTGTGGCGCATGGGCTTAGTTGCTCCGCGGCATGTGGGATCTTCCCAGAGCAGGGCTCGAACCCGTGTCCCCTGCATTGGCAGGCGGATTCTCAACCACTGTGCCACCAGGGAAGTCCCCTATAAATATTATTAATCTCCATGTATTAGAAGAGGAAACTGAGGCTCAAGAAGTTGGTGTCACTGCCCAAGATTTTTTTGAGAAGATGATATTTGAGCTGAGACCTGAAAGATGAGAAGCTACTCATGGGAAGGGCTGGAAAAAACACTCGAGACAGAGGAGAGCCACTGCAAAGGCCCTGAGGTGTGGAGCAGTTTAGAATATTCTAGAAATAGGAAGGAAGTCTGTGAGGCTGGAGCTCACTACTCAGACCAGGGCTACCTGGCGTCTGACTCCCTCTTCAGGAATCGCCTCTCTGCTGGTGACTCTGACTTCTCTCTCCAGCTCTGGCCACACACTTGGTGACAGTCTGCACTCAGTCTCTCTGCAAGGGCCATCTCACATTTCCCTGGCCTCCCTCAGACCTGGGGACCAGCGCTCTCACTGTGGAGCTTGAGGCTCCCGCCCCAATCCCTGGACTGGCCTCAAGGGGGCAGCGGTGTACAGAGAATGCCCAGGGTGAGGCTGCCAGCCCAGCCAAGGCCTTCTTCCTCAAGGGCTCTGCTTCCCGCTGCTTCCAGACCAGAAGCAGATTTATCACAAAGTAAATGAAACTTAAATCTCAAAGTCCTTCACTCTGTTAAGCCACTTTCAAGGCCCAGGAATGGGCTCACAGCAATTTTGTACTAATAATTTTGCTTTTTTCCCCTTAAATCTTACAGAGGATCCCAATCTGTATAGCTTCAGATCCCACCAAACCTCTCAGGGCTCCAGGGGATTCAGGAGGAAAGTAAGGTCACTGGTCAACTGCAGTTGAGCCAGTGAGGGCCTGAGGGCTTCCTGGTGGGTTAGGACACTGGTCACAGCCAGTGCCTACCAGCCAACATCAGCCTTCGACCTCTAGGCCCCCACCCTGAGGGTCCCTCACAACCCTGATGTGGCTCTGCTCCCAGGGGGCTCTTGGTTCTTAGCAAGCCACTTTCCTGCCTGGGCCTTGGTTTCCACTTCAAAGTACAGCCAGAATGAAGACATGAATGAGAGAGGTGGCCACCTCAGCTCCTGACGGCTTCTCAGTTCCTGGTTCTGCCTTTCCTGGGGTCTCTGAGATGCCTCAATTTCCTGCTAAGAAATCCCCTTTGAGTGACTGAGTGTGAAGGTGGTTTTCTTGTAACCCAAAGAACTAAGAAGGAGCAAAAGGTCTGCTGTATCTTTTAGCAGATTTTTGCTGCTGCAGAATGCACTGAACAGAGCCGAAGTGGGTTAGGCTGACCAGCACGCAGACGCTGGGAACATGCTGATTGCTCAGTGGGTGGCTCCTCTGAAACCAAGAGGAGGTTTGTCGACTGAAAAAAAAAAAGGCCCAACCTAAAAGTTGAGGGTTAGGTTTTATTTGGTGGACATTCCGAGGACTTCAGGTCCCAGACACAGCATCTCAGATAGCTCTGAGAAACTGTTCCGAAGAGGCAAGGCAGGGAGCCAGGATATATAGGAGTTTTTGCTACAAAGACCAGGTAGTCGGAGCATCAAAATATTACTGTTTTTTTCTTTTTTTATAAATTTATTTATTTATTTATTTTTATTTTTGGCTGTGTTGGGTCTTTGGTTCTGTGTGAGGGCTTTCTCTAGTTGCGGTGAGCGGGGGCCACTCTTCATCGCGGTGCGCGGGCCTCTCACTATCGTGGCCTCTCTTGTTGCGGAGCGCAGGCTCAGTAGTTGTGGCTCACGGGCTTAGGTGCTCCGCGGCATGTGGGATCTTCCTAGACCAGGGCTCGAACCCGTGTGCCCTGCATTGGCAGGCGGATTCTCAACCACTGCACCACCAGGGAAGCCCAAAATATTACTGTTAATAAAAGAAAATCAGACATCTCAGGTTAAGAAATTTAGAGCTTGTCTACATATGGGAAGAGACAAGAGTTTGGGCTCACTGAAGTCATTTGATATGCACCTCAGGTATCTGGGGCCAGCATCCTGTGCTTTCTCATCCCAAGTCTCCTCTGGGTACACCGTTGGGGGTGGCTGCAGTAGTTGACTACTAGATGGCGGGCATTCTTTGTTTCCATCCTGAGTTCCCTCAGGGCTCACCATCGGGGCAGGTGTAATGTGATGGCTGGGTGGCTGCAACATCCTTTGTTTACTGATATGGCAGGCAATATTTTAGTTCACAGGCTGAAGAAAGTTGGAATGGTTGAAAGGATTTGCAAGCTTGGACTAATTTATTCCATTTTGATTTGGTTTGGGCCAGTCTGAGCTGGTTTTATCTGGTTAGACCCCAATTATTACAGGTTCATCCGGCAGAGGTGAGTCTTGGCTGGTTTGGACTAATTTTCGCCATTTGAGCCGACTTAGGCTGGTTTGATCCAGCTGCTCATCCATCACATTGGCAAAAAATGTTCAAACTAAGAACCTTGGGGAAGGATACAGTTTGGCAACATCTATTTGCCAAAGCAATTTGGTAATAGTTATTAAAATTAAAACCACAGACAGTTTTTGGTCTAGCAATACTACTCCTAGCATCTGTATCACAGAAATGAGAATGCAAGCATGGAAGGGTTTATGTACAAAACATTTTTGTTGGCAACATTGTTCATGATAACAAAACTGGAAACAAAATGTTCATCTAGGGAGGAAGAGTTAATAGCTAAATAAATTGTAGTACCTCCTTACCATGGAATAGAATGCAGCCATTAAAAACAATGAGTTAGAGCTATATCTGTTGATTTGGAAGGATTTTCATGCTGTTTTGTGAGAATAGTAAGACACAGATAAATGTATATTTTTAATATAATTTTTATTTTTATTAGACAAAAGGCCAAAACTGTATATATATGATTATATGAGCCTAAAAATACTGTGGAAGGATACATACCACTTGGTTAAAGTAAATTACCTGGGGGGGTGGGAGAGGAAGAAAGGAATGAGAAGAGGAGAGAGGGAGGGGGGAGGGGAACAAAAAGGCTGATTTTAAAAAGATGTTCATGATACAGAGTACACACTGTTACTGGGATATTAAGTATACGGGTTTGTTAGACTCATAAACAGATGCATGTAAGGCTGGTCTGAAAACATTAAGGGTTTTCATTGGGGAAATGGACTTTCAAGTGGTTTTTACTTGCTTTCCTTTAACTTTCTGTATTATTTAAGTTGATCACCATAAGCAGGTACTATTTACATAAGCCAAAAAATAAAGAGCTATTTTTATTGTGGAAGAAAAAGGAAAAGAGATACCATAGTCTTCAAAGACTCTCTGCAAGGCTTTTTTAATCTCTGTTCCACAGCTGGGTGAGCAAAAGTTTGGAGGTCCAAGATCACACAACTGAAAGAGGTGGGGGGACTCAAGCCCTGGGTCCAACACTGAAGTCCAGGCCACACCCACTCTCTGCCTTCTGCCTCCCAGCAATGTAAGTTCTGGAATCACACAAACCAGTGCCATTCGCAGCTGTCACAGCAGGCCAGCCATCGCTGTCTCTGAGCGAGGACCTGCCTCACATAATTTTTCCCAGTGAATTAATAGAACCACTGTGTCTCTCCATGGTCTGGATTCATGGCTGTGTCATTAAAATATTCCTCCTTCCTGACCCTGGGCCCCGCCTGTCTGTGACCTGAGCCCTGTCAAGCCAAGTGGCCCTCGTGTGGAAGGTGTCTCCACAAACTGTTTCAGCCGGTTTCAGTCCAAACTGTTTCAAGACAGAGTGGTCTGGGGTTTATATCCTGTCTCCTCTGTGCTCACAGAGCTGATTTCATCTTGCTGTGTACAGGCAGATCGTGCAGGGGTCAGGCATCTGCTCTGTTCTTTCCAGAGTGTAAGCCAGGGATCCCTCCTGCTTCCTGATTTCTGAGGCAGCTCACGTTGTCTCTGAACACTCATTTCAGAGGCATCCGTTGACCTTTCCAAACAGGGAGTGAGTGACAGGGAGAAGGCAGCACAGCCAGGCCCGGCCCTTGGTCCTCTATGTGCGTTGGCTCAACAGCCCTGAGAAGTGACATCTGTTAGTATCCACATTTGACAGAAGGAACAGAGGCACAGGAAGGTCAAGTACTTACCCAGAGCAGCTCCAGAGCCGGCTCAAACCTTGGGGGTCTGGCTGTAGGGTCCATGACCTTCACTACTACCGCTCTCCATAATAGCTGTGGGACCATGGACAACTCATCTGAATTGTTGACCTTCAGTTTCCTCATCTATAAAGTAGAGATGAATACCCTGCCCTCCGCTGCCCAGTGAGTGTGCACATCCTTGACTCAGCACATAGACTTGGGTCTCCTTGACCCAGTCCTCTTCGTTCCTCTCCACCTGAACCTGCACCCCAGGGCCTGGCTCAGAGTTGGAATATCTCGTGTTTGCTGATATTGCAGTATGCAGAAACACACCCCAGAAAGGCAAGGGCACAGAGGCACTAGCAACGGGCCTGGCTCCAAATGTGCATTGTATCCCCGGTGTGTCTTGAATAAGTCATTTATTCACTTAACCTCAATTTCTTCATCTATGAAATGGGGCATTAACCTCCCCTCTGCCACATTGGCTGTGTTCATGAAAGTACAGTAAGTCCCCTACATATGAACGAGTTACGTTCCGAGAGCGCATTTGTAAGCCCAATTTGTTTGTAAGTCAAACAAAGTTAGTCTAACTACCCAACTAACACACTTGGCTATATAGTACTGTATTGTAATAGGTTTATAATACTTCTCACACAAATAATACATAAAAAACAAACACAAAAAATAAACATTTTGGGACTTCCCTGGTGGCGCAGTTGTTAAGAATCTGCCTGCCAATGTAGGGGACACAGGTTCAATCCCTGGTCCAGGAAGATCCCACATGCCACAGAGCAACTAAGCCCACGCGCCACAACTACTGAGCCCGTGCACCACAACTACTGATGCCCGCGCACCTAGAGCCCATGCTCCACAACAAGAGAAGCCACCGCAATGAGAAGTCCGAGCACCGCAACAAAGAGTAGCCCCCTCTCGCCGCAACTAGAGAAAGCCCGCGCACAGCAACGAAGACCCAACACAGCCAAAAATAAGTAAGTAAATTAATTAATTAAAAAAAAAAGCATTTTTAATCTTACAGTACAGTACCTTGAAAAGTACAGTGGCACAGTACAACAGCTGGCATACAGAGGCTGGCATTGAGTGAACAGGCAAGAAGAGTTACTGACAGGAGGAGGGAGAGGAGGAGGGGGAGATGGTAGAGCTGAAGGATCGTCAGCAATAGGAGACGGAAGGCAAGCTGCAATTTCACTCGTGCCTGACGTCGATGGCACAGGTTCTGGTTCCTAGCTGGATTCAATTCTATTTACCCTCTTGAAAAACGATCCAGTGATGTCTGGGTAGTAGCTTTTTTTTTCTCGTCATAGATGACACGGTAGCACTGGATTGCATTCTGAACGGCTGCTGCAACCTTTGTGTACCATTCTACTTTCAGGTTCTGTGCCTCAAAAACTAACAGTGCCTCCTCAAATAAAGAAAATCCCCTTGCCATTTCCTGCATGGTGAATCTCTTTGGTTCTTCAGTTACATCTTCTTCCTCTTGTTTCTCTTCATCCTTTCTCTGGGCCTCCAATTCCATCAGGTCTTCATTAGTAAGCTCCTTGAGTTGCACAGCAACAGTACTGTACAGTAAAGTATACAAAAGCACAACCACTTGTAGAGGATGCACGCACGTGACAATGTACACCAGACACATGAACTAACTTATGTGATTGGACATGTGAAAGCATGTTCGAATCTTTGAAAGTTCGAAACTTGAAGGTTCGTATGCAGGAGATTTATTGTACCTGTTTGCTGCTTATTGACATATGTAGGAACATGCCCCAGAAAAGCCAGATCAGAAGTCCTGCTTCAGGTGGGGCTGGGCGGGCAGTCTCTGCTCCCATGGGGCATCCTCAGGCAGGAGTCAGTGTGGGATGATTCCTCAGGGATGACTTTCCATCCAGCCTACCTGCAGAGTCACCCGGGGAACTGAGTCACGGCACCAGGGAACTCAAGGGTCCTGCCCTGAGAGGTTCCTATTCTGCTGTCTGTCAAAGGAGCCCCAAATGTCACTCTGGACTGTGACACCTACTCTCTTTGTGACCTTGAGCAGGTTACATAACCTCCCAGGGAGGAAGGAAGAGGCCAGACCAATGGGAACTGGGGGCGTTTGGCCTAGGGAAGAGCTACCTTGGGTGACATGAGCCCTGTCTGCCGATGGCTGAAGGGCTGAGAGGGGGAAGGGGTTTGTGAGGAGAATGTAGCTCTTCAGGACATTTATTTTTTTTCAGAACTTTAACTTTTCAAAAATTTCAAGTCTAAATGATGCCTGGCACAAACTCCCGAGCACACCTCCCCTCTCTCTGGTTTTGCCCCCAGAGGCCATCACTTTGAACACTGTCAGGCATTTCTTCTGCTATTGACCTCAGTATTTCCAGATAACAAGCTTATGATGCTATTTCATGATTTAATGCGTTAAATATCATATACTTATTTTTTCATGAGGTTCTTCTACATCTCCTCACTTCTCTTCAGTCTTCCCAATATATTTTATCACAATTTTATTTAAATCAGTTACCAACACTTACTTTATTCTGGCTATACAAAATATTGTTTATCATTTTATTGACTATTATTTTTAAAACTATTGGGTAGGGCTTCCCTGGTGGCGCAGTGGTTGAGAATCTGCCTGCTGGTACAGGGGACGCGGGTTCGAGCCCTGGTCTGGGAAGATCCCACATGCCGCGGAGCAGCTGGGCCCGTGAGCCGCAATTGCTGAGCCTGCGCGTCTGAAGCTTGTGCTCTGCAACAAGAGAGGCCGCGATAGTGAGAGGCCCGCGCACCACGATGAAGAGTGGCCCCCTCTTGCCACAACTGGAGAAAGCCCTCGCACAGAAACGAAGACCCAACACAGCCAAAAAAATATAAATAAATAAATAAATAAATAAGACCGGGCACAACAAAATAAATAAATAAATAATTAAAAAGTAGAGGTGGAATTAGGTAAATTTAAAAAAAACAAAAAACAAAAAACTATTGGGTATACCTAGAGTTTCTTTTTGGGTTAAACAGATCAAATGGGATTTGCTCAGGGTCATACAGTAGTCTGAACTGAAATCTCAGTAGTCTGAACACCTACTTTTGTCCTGCAGAGCCCACGGTCAACTGACCACACCAAAGACCCCGGCAGACCTAACCATTCTGATCCCACTGGGGCCCTGCTGTCCACGATGGTAACCATGTTGCCTCTGCGGCCAAGTGCTGTTACTTGACCTGTACTATCCTCCAGGACCTCATCTCATCTTTCCCTTTGAAATAAGAAAGTCCATTTCAATGGCAGAATTTCCATCCTTTATCTCTGGCTTAGAGAGTGATTTTCAAAGAAACTACTACTCCTTTTGCTGATGTGATTCTCAATGCATTTCTCAGTCCTTGGAGAAGGCATGTTCTCCTGAACCTCTACAGGAAACGTAGTTAAGTCGTGGACGAGCTGCTTGGATGCTCTCCTTAAATCTCTGGATTCCTTCCTCTGTATGAAACCAGGGAATTTATGGCACTCAACCTCACTTACCACAGGCCACCGTAGAGTTCAGGTTTAGCTAATCAACCAAGCAGACCACTCCCGGAGGTTTGAGCGAGCACCTAGATGGTGACTGCAGGTAAGTGAACCGTATGGATAAGCTGGTCTGATCTAAAGTTATGTTCCTCCCTTCTGGGTCTAACACCCTCAGCGTCCATTCCCACACAGATTCTACAGGTTTTTTTTGTTAATGTAAGTGGATTAAACCTTTAGATTACTTTGGTATGGCTGTGTTCCCCTCTAGGGTTTGACATTACTGGGGTGCCCTTGGGGTGTGCTGTTAAAGAAGTTGAAGCAATGAGGGGTGGGAGGGTGCATGAAGAGATTACTGTCACTTACAACCCTCCCGCAAGGTCATAACAGGGACCTTTAGAGAGTCAGAAACAGCTTCGTCAGTGCCAGGAAAAGGGTTAACTGTGCTGACGAGGGAGGCTTGATGTATTCTGTGGGTTTGAAGCACTTTGAGACATCGAAAGCTCCACATACGTCTTTATTATAATTCTTAGGATGCATGCTTTCTAAGTCAATCCTTCAACTTTCATATGTCACCAGAGGCCTGATATAGCTATGAAAATTTGAATCTTAAGTGTACAGCTGAATGAATGTATATACACACTATATACATGAATATATATGTATGTGTATATGCATCTATAAAAAGGTGAATATACATGCCGATGATCCCCAGCTTGTGAGGGTTCGACTTACAATTTTTTGACTTTATGGTGGTGTGAAAGTGGTACACATTCAGTAGAAACCATATTTCGGATTTTGAATTTTGATCTTTTCCTGGACCAGCATATTTGGTTCCATACTCTCTTGTGATGCTGAGCGTGGCAGCAACTGCAGCGACCGCAGCTGCCTCCCACGAGGTCACCAGGATAAACAGCTGATACATTTACAACCATTCTGTACCCACACAACCATTCTGTTTTTCACTTTCAGTGCAGTTTTCAATACATTACATGAGGTATTCAACACTTTATTATAAAATAGGCTTTGTGCTAGATAATTTTGCCCAACTGTAGGCTAATGTCAGTGTTCTGAGCATGTTTAAGGTAGGCTGGGCTAAGCTATGATGTTCAGTAGGTGAGTGTATTAGATGCGTTTTCAACTTAAGATATTTTCAACTTGTAATGGGTTTATTGGGACATAACCCCATTGTTAGTAGGGGAGGATCTGTAAGTATATTCTATATTACCACTGGTAGAACAAGATATAAGATATAGGACATTTCCAGGAACCCAGAAGGCTCCCTCACACTCCCTCCCTGCCAGTAGCCTCCTACCCAGAGGTAATGACTCTTCTGACTACTGTCAGAGTAGATTAATTTTACTTGTTTTTGAACTTCATATAAATAAAATCATGAAGTATGTATGTATTGTTATTTTGGGTCTGCCTTTTTTTTTTTTCTCTACTTATGTCTGTGAGAGTCACTCATGGTTTTACAATTAGGATTAGTTTGTTCTTTTTCATTGCTGTGTAGTATTCCATGAGATATATATGAATTTATTTGTCAGTTCTATGATTGATTGACTTTTAGATTGTTGCCAGTTTGGCGATATTATAAACTTGCTATGACTTTGTACATGTCTTTTGGTGGACATACTTCTGTTGAGTATTTCTTATTTCTTTTGAGTGTATACTCAGAAATGGAATTGCTGAGTCACAGGATGGGTGTATGTTTAACTTTAGTAGATGTGTGTGTGTGTGCGTGCATGTGCCCACGTGAGGTAAGGCTATAAATTTAACTGATGTTGTGATATGGCAACTTGCATTCTCAAACTTTTATTTCCGTTATTGGCTCATTCATCTCTTCAGCAGCAAGAGATGAGAGATTCTTTACAGTTTAGTCATAGAAAGTTCCTGATTCTCTGGCCATGTCTTGTGCCAATAAATTATGCCTCTGAGCTTGCCATATTATTTCCCTAAATTCTCTAGGACAGGCAGAAGTTACTCTACCCCCAATACTGGTATTCCTTCTGCCTTTTGTGCCATTTTATGGCACTAGACATGTGGTCCCTAAAGCCTTACTTTCAACGGGAACTTCATTCCAATTGACAACAGGCAACAATTTAATTAACCACTGCTTCACCACCACACACCATGGCGGTGGCTAGAGTCACTTTTGTAATACTAGCCAGTCCTCATTGCCTTCAGATCAACCTGATAGAGCCCAGGTCATGTTTTCACACATCCTGGCAAAGTTGGCTTCTTGCTTCCACATTGGAGAGACGGGACGTCCAGGAAGGGTGTTCAGAGATGCCGGGCATCCACAAGACACGACAAATATCCACTGTAGGGTCCATATTTAATTTTTAAGACAAAAGATTTAAGGTCTCTGGTTTAGATGATCTCTAAGGCCCTTATCTTGCCAACATTTTTATCATTATCGTTAACTACAGTTTAAGCACTTAACCAGTGTCATGAAGGCACTAAACTATGGGCTTTCCATGCATTACCTCATTTATTCTCCATGGTCCTATTAGGTAGATTTTATTATTATCCTGCCTCTCCCTGCCTTGGTTTCATCACCTATAAAATGCGGATAATAACTGTAACTACATCCGTAAGATTTTGTGAGTATTGAATGAGTTGATACCTGGCAGGGCGTGTGGTAGTAAGCACTCGATAAATAATTATACTATCTTCACCTCCCCCATCATCATCCTCTCCATTGGGCACATTAAATTCTATGTGTTTAATCACTGAGTTATGCTGCCTTTTCATTCCTGGGAACAGAGGCTCTGAGGTCAACAGAACTGGGTTCAAATTCCTGCTCTGTCTTACCAGCTGTATGACCCTGGGCAAATCTCTTCATCTTTTAGTCTAAATACAATGGGAATACGAAGTCCTCCTCTCTGGTCTCTGGTTGTCTACATATCCATCGTTCCCACAAAACTGGGGATAACTTGTGAAAAGAGAGTCTGTTTCCCCATCTTTCTGTTCTTCCCGAGACTGGCGTAATTGTTGGATGTTGGTGAGTCATTCCAGCCATGCTTCAAAGAGACTCAGGACACAAGCCCGACCAGGCAGGCTGAGTGAGGTGGAGGCTCAGCTTGGAGAGGGGTCCTTGGTGCTGGGTGCCGTGTTAGTCATGATGTCTCTCTGATCAATCCTGCACTCATCCCCAAGCTAGGAGCCAACATATGGAACTTAGTCAAAGCCCCAGGGAAGACCTAGTGCTGACACGTTCTACTGTCTATCATAGCAGCTCTGGGTAGATGGGCTGGTCCCCCAACTCACAATGTGATCTCTCAGCCTCTGTGTTACCTGTGGTGAATCTCTCTGGAACTTTGATTCTGCACTGGGAAAACCACGGAGTTATACTAGATGGAAATCAGAGAAGGAGTTTTTGACCCAGAAAAGGACAGACTCAGTGACATAGTGATACAAATTTCAGGTCACTGAAGGGGTTCTGTGGGGGCCTGAAAGGGAGGAGGCAGGACCTATAAGAGTCAACCAGGGGCTTCCCTGGTGGTGCAGTGGTTAAGAATCTGCCTGCCAATGCAGGGGACACGGGTTCGAGCCCTGGTCTGGGAAGATCCCACATGCCACGGAACAGCTAAGCCTGTGTGCCACAACTACTGAGCCTGTGCTCTAGAGCCTGCGAGCCACAACTACTGAGCCTGTGTGCTGCAACTACTGAAGCCTGCGCGCCTAGAGCCCATGCTCCACAACAAGAGAAGCCACTGCAATGAGGAGCCCACACACCACAACGAAGAGTAGCCCCTGCTCATTGCAACTAGAGAAAGCCTGCGTGCAGCAACGAAGACCCAGCACAGCCAAAAATAAAAAATAAAATAAAATAAAAAAGAGTCAACCAGGAAGAGACAGAGTTTAAAGAAAGACCTCGTCATCAATCAGAGCTGTTCAAGAATAGGGCTGGCTGCCTCAGGAAGTGGGGTGAGCTCCCTGTCCTGGGGGGTATGCGAGCAACCTAGTGGGATGATGACCTATTTAGGAAGTTGAAAAGAGGATTTATATACCGAGAGACAGGGAGGTTCCACCACATATCTTTTCAGGT
This sequence comes from Balaenoptera borealis, assembly GCF_965194805.1. Taxonomy (NCBI): domain Eukaryota; kingdom Metazoa; phylum Chordata; class Mammalia; order Artiodactyla; family Balaenopteridae; genus Balaenoptera; species Balaenoptera borealis. The sequence continues at coordinate 169,299,255 of NC_138860.1, read as the reverse complement.
CTAAGATGTTTGGTTCAGAGATTCTGACAATCTAAGAGTGTGTGCATTTAAGAATCTACCTTGTAGGTGCTTCTTCTCATACCCTTTCCATGGGTGAGAATCCTGATGCTTAGAGTAGATAAATCGCTTTCTAGGTTTCTGGATTTGATTCAAACTCAGACTGGCAGGTTTGCAAGATCTATGTTCTGTCTGTTTCACCCAGGGCTGGACTGAGAGCCACTTTGTAGGTTAGTAATATTGTGGTGTCTCTTTAAGTGAATATTCTTTTTCTTTTTTTAATGGTGCTAATATCTGATTTTTCTTACTTTTTTAAAAAAAATAGATCTTTATTGGAGTATAATTGCTTCACAATACTGTATTAGTTTCTGTTGTACAACAAAGTGAATCAGCCATATGCATACATATATCCCCATATCCCCTCCCTCTTGATCCTCCGTCCCACCCCCCCATCCCACCCCTCTAGGTCATCGCAAAGCTCTGAGCTGATATCCCTGTGCTATGCTGCTGCTTCCCACCAGCCAACTATTCTACATTTGGTAGTGTAGATGTCGATGCTACTCTCACTTCGCCCCAGCTTCTCCCTCCCCACCCCGTGTCCTCAAGTCCATTCTCTATGTCTACGTCTTTATTCCTGCCCTGCCACTAGGTTCATCAGTACCATTTTTTTTTAGATTCCATATATATGTGTTAGCATACAGTATTTGTTTTTCTCTTTCTGACTTACTTCTTTCTTACTTCTTTCTGACTTACTTCACTCTGTATGACAGACCCTAGGTCCATCCACCTCATTACAAATAACTCAATTTCGTTTCTTTTTATGGCTGAGTAATATTCCATTGTATATATGTGCCACATCTTCTTTATCCATTCATCTGTCGATGGACATTTAGGTTGGTTCCATGTCCTGGCTATTGTAAATAGTGCTGCAATGAACATTGTGGTACATGTCTCTTTTTGAATTATGGTTTTCTCAGGGTATATGCCCAGTAGTGGGATTGCTGGGTCATATGGTAATTCTATTTTTAGTTTTTAAGGAACCTCCATACTGTTCTCCATAGTGGTTGTATCAATTTACATTCCCACCAACAGTGCAGGAGGGTTCCTTTTTCACCACACCCTTTCCAGCATTTATTGTTTCTAGGTTTTTTAATAATGGCCATTCTGACGAGTGTGAGGTGATACCTCATTGTAGTTTTGATTTGCATTTCTCTAATAATTAGTGATGTTGAGCATCTTTTCATGTGCCTCTTGGCCATCTGTATATCTTCTTTGGTGAAATGTCTATTTAGGTCTTCTGCCGATTTTTTAATTGAATTGTTTGTTTTTTTGATATTGAGCTCCATGAGCTGTTCATATATTTTGGAGATTAATCCTTTGTCTGTTGCTTCATTTGCGAATATTTTCTCCCATTCTGAGGGTTGTCTTTTCATCTTGTTTATGGTTTCCTTTGCTGTGCAAAAGCTTTGAAGTTTAATTAGGTCCTGCTTGTTTATTTTTGTTTTTGTTTCCATTACTCTAGGAGGTGGGTCAAAAAAGATCTTGCTGTGGTTTATGTCAAAGAGTGTTTTTCCTGTGTTTTCCTCTAAGAGTTTTATAGTGTCTGGTCTTACATTTAGGTCTTTAATCCATTCGGAGTTTATCTTTGTGTATGGTGTTAGGGAGTGTTCTAATTTCATTCTTTTACGTGTAGCTGTCCAGTTTTCCCAGCACCACTTATTGAAGAGGCTATCTTTTCTCCATTGTATGTTCTTGCCTCCTTTGTCAAAGATAAGGTGACCATATGTACATGGGTTTATCTCTGGGCTTTCTATCCTGTACCATTGATCTATATTTCTGTTTTTGTGCCAGTACCATACTATCTTGATTACTGTAGCTTTGTAGTATAGTTTGAAGTCAGGGAGCCTGATTCCTCCAGCTCCGTTTTTCTTTCTCAAGATTGCTTTGGCTATTCAGGGTCTTCTGTGTTTCCATACAAATTGTATAATTTTTTGTTCTAATTCTGTGAAGAATGCCATTGGTAGTTTGATAGGGATTACATTGAATCTGTAGATTGCTTTGGGTAGTATAGTCATTTTCACAATATTGATTCTTCCAATCAAAGAACATGGTATGAATATTCTTTTTTAAAATATATTTTGAGATATTCACATACCACACATTTCACCCATTTAAAGTGTACAGTTCTCTGTTTTTTTTTTTTTGTATCTTCACGGTGTTGTGCAACCATTGCCACAGTCTAATGTTTAAATGTTTTTGTCACCCCCGTAAGAAATCCTGTATACATTAACAGTCTCTCCCCATATCTAAGAAACCATTGACTAATCCAAGGTCATGAATATACTCCTATCTTGTCTTCTAAGAGTTTTATAGTTTTAGCTCTTATATTTGGGTCTTTCATCCATTTTGAGTTAACATTTATGTATGGTATGAAGTAGCAGTCCACTTCATTCTTTTACATGTGGATACCCTGTGGTTCCAGCATTAAATAAATGTTCCTTAAATATCTGTTTAGCATTCATTCAGAGGAAGTTGTACAGAGAGAGAGTAGAAGTATGGGCCTGCTGGTAATAGGAGGCCCTGCTGGTGACCCCACCTCTCCCTTCTGTCTTAAGCAATTCAGCTCTGCCCAAACTAGCAGCCTTTCTTGCAAAGCAAAAGCCCTGCAGTTTACCACACCCACCTGCTCCTGAAGCCAGGGTGATTATGAGAAGTGATTACATGAGCGTCATCTCACCCCGTGTGACCTACGGAAGTTTGACTTCCAATCTCTTACTGAGTTTTGGTGACACTTAGTTTTCTTCTCTGGCTTTTCTTCTCTCCCTTCATTTCCTGGGTGTTTTGGTGCCTCAGCAACTGAGCTGACCCACTCTTGAATTTAACCCTGAACAAATGATTCCTGTAAGCAAAAGAAAGCATGATTTGAACATGTGATGGAAGAGTGTTCCCAGCAAAGGGAACACACAAGCCAAGAAAGCAAGTGCTGAAGCTTTGGAGAGAGAGCGCATACATCACCAGGGTGGTGTATATAGCTGGCGAGGCTGGGAAATGGACAAGGCGCATCCCTCGGGGTTGTACATTTAGGAGGAAAGGGGAAGCTGGTACAGAACTGAAAGCCTCTCCATCTGCAAGTGTCTAGCTCGCCCGAGATCAGGTCTGGATTTGAGATCATCTTATTAGAAGGGTTCTTTGTATGCTGGATGCCACATTTTGCCCCCCTCACTCCCCATTTTCACATCTGTAATATCAGGCTAATACTTGACTTGTATTACACATCGACTTTGAAGCCCAGCAAATTCCCACCTCCTTTCTTGCACCACTACATTCCTTTCTACTCCTGGGGCCCAAGCTTGTTCCCACCTCTGAGCCTTTGCACCAGCAGTTACCTGGAATGGTCTGCCCAGTGTTGGCCTGGCTGGCACCTTCTCACCCTCGAGGGCTCAGGTAAATGTCTCTACCTCTAAGAAGCCCCCAACCACCTGTGATCATCCTGGGTCTGCTTGCCCCCTCCCCATCCATCCTCTGTCCCTCCCTGACTCTGTCCCATCTTCCAGGGGGGCTGGCTTCCAGCAGGGCTCAGCCACTGGGGGGCACTTGCATGAGGCTGGGAGGCCACAGGAGAAACCAGGCTGTGTCTCCTCCGCCTCTCTGTCCCAGGTAGATTCCTAGGCAGTGGCTGTGTCTCCGTGGTTCCAACTTCCACGAAGTGACCTCCGACTCCGGTTTGGGGAACCTCACTTTTCCCTTTGCCCCTCCAGTCCAGGCACGGGAGTAACTTCCTGCCAGGATCCAGGTTGCTTCACTGTTCCGTTTGGCCCTCAGCTGCTCCGTCACCTGTGGAAACAATCCTCTGCATTAAATTGTCTCTGTTGTGAATAGCTGAAGTGGCTTTATTTTCCTGCTTAGACACTAACTGATCTCCCTCCAAGCTAAATTGTGTCCCCAACTGTCTTCTTGAATTCAAGGGACACAGGGCCTTCCTCCTCAAGCTGCTCCAGGGGTAGGACTGAGGGCCCAGGTTCTGTATCCCTGAGATCCTCAGTACCTCCGCCACCCAGGTCTGGGCTGAGCAGCAGTCAAGAGAGGCCCAGGGACCACACAGGTGGGTCCAGCCTGAAGGAGGAGGGGCTGCCTGGGTTGGCGGAGGCAGCTGGGAGAGACAAGCAGGTGACAGAGTGAGCCCTGGCAGCCTGCATGGGAAGGCAGAGAGACAAGGAGACGAGGGGCCCAGGTCGGGGGTGGGAAGGGCGTGGGAGGAGGGGCATGTGGCCCAGCCCCATGGCCTGATGGGGTGCGACTGACTTTCCCATTTAGAGAGATTTTCAAAGAAATACTTAAACCCACAGAGAAAGGCAAGAATCTGCACATAAGGAGAGGCCAATATATCCTCCAGGGCAGTGGACCCGGAATCAGAACCCACCCAGGATCTGCAGTGTGCGGAGATGGACTGAAGACCAAGTCCACCACCAACTCGCCAGGGGAGTTCTGGCCCTTTTCTCCTTCTGGCCTCTAAGCTTTCCCATGTATAGGATGGGAGAAGAGGTTGAGAAGGAGCCTAGGTCCCTTCTGGTTCTGACGGGGCTCTGATGGTCACACATTAGCAGGAGTCTGAGCTTCACCCATGTACCTGTCACTGTGGGCAGACCAGGGGTAGGAGAGCTACCATGGCTTGGGGGGGAACAGTTTCCGGTTGGGCTCCTCTGCTTCGCGGGGATCTGGTCGGGGCCAGCTCTATCCATATGGATTTGCCTAGAGCCAAGAAGTTGGGGTCAGGCACATGGCCTCACAGGTCTCAGTGCAGGGCAAGGTGGCAGCTGTCCTCACCCCAGGCTGGCGACACCCCGCACGTTGGGTAGGCAACTCACCAGGAGCGTCTTGTCCACATTAATCCAGGTACTGAGCTCGTCCTGGTGCTGAGGTTGCAATCCCATGGGGGTCACCCATCCGACACAGATTCGCTTTGTCCAGGGTCCCACAAACGTGTAGCTGGCTCTGGGTGGAATTTGCCTCATAAGCTGCTATGAAGACTCCATGACTGACCCACATAAAGTACTCAGCGTAATGTCTGACACTTATTTAGGGCTTAGTAATATTGGCCATTCTTGTTGCTATTATCATGATTACTGGTATATGCTGGCACTTGGCTAAACTCTTTTCATCTCATTTAATCCTCACGACCACCTGCTGGTTTATCCCCATCTTGAGGCCCCCAGAGGTGAGGTCATCTGCCTAAGAACTTACAGCATCTAAGAAGCAGAGCTAGAAGTCAGTTCCAGCTGAAGCAGTCTGGGGTGAGAGTAGGTGGGGGTCTCTGTAAAAGCCTGGACTTTACTATCTTGTTTGGAATCACAGATGGGATTAATGAGGCTCTAGAAGTTAAGGGATTTGTCCTGGTCCTGCAGCAAGTTCCTCCCTCCAATCCAGGCTCTACCTGTTGCCCCTTCCTAGATGTTTAAGCTCCCAGAGCCTAAGGGGGATGGGAGGCAGGGGGCATTGACCCCTGGTGGGAGGGAAAAGGGTTGGAGGCCGCAAGAGAGCAGAAGACCAGGCAGGGCTGGCAGAAAAGAAGAGTCAGGGCAGGAGCTGGCTCCTTGCTGAACTGCCTTCCTGGAACAGCAAGGAGGCTCTGGTCACAGCACAGAGGTGGGGTGTGAGCCTGCAGGAAGTGACGGCTGACATCCTAGAGGGTGGGCGGCCCCAAGGTGATGGCTTCAGCCTGGGAGGGACAAGAGGTCACAGAGACCTCAGCAGCCCACATGGAGAGGGAGGGTGGGACCAGGGAGGAGGGACGTGACTGGACACTGAGTGATGCAGATAGGCTCACTTTTCCGTTTGGAAATACTTCCAGCGAGGTATTTAAATCTGCCGTGGAGGGCAGAGACGCAGCACCAGGAGAGCCCAGCTCTTGCTCTGAGGCAGTGGAACCGGCCCGTGATTAGAGTCTGAGGTCCTGATTCTACCCCCTCCAGGTCTGCTGAGTCTTCCGGAGACCTCTGGGCCCCTCGGTGTTTCCATCTGTGAAGTGGTAAGGGTGGACGCCGGTTCCCAAGGTCCCTCTACTCTGATTGTCTCGGATGTTCACTTATAACCGGAGTCTGACTTCACCTGTGATCCTATCGTGTGGGTGACAAAGTAGGGTTAGTTCTTGGGGCCTGGGAGGTCTGGGCTGAGCAGGCAGGGCTGGCCGAGGTTTGGAGGGACAGCCTGGGGTGGTATTTGCCCTGGCCCCTGAGATCTGGGCTGAGTTCTGCTCTTCCCGTGGGATTTACCCGAAGCCCAGTTGCCACAGATCCTGGCCCCCTGGGTTGTGGCTGGGGAAGCAGGTCACAATAGGCACCAGGTGAGTCTGCGTGTGGCATGGGGGGCATGCGTGCAGTCCCAGCTGCGGAAGCAGAAGGCCTCTGGCTGCCCGCCACCCTCACTTCGGTCTCAGGGAAGTGTGGCCAGCAGCAGGTCCAGTGGCTGCTCTACGGAGCGCAGGTGCCAGGCCCAGCTCTGCCACTGACCATTTGGTGACCTCGATCAAGTCCCTTCGTCTCTCTGGGCCTCTCATCCCTGTGCGTAGAATGGGGAACTTGGACCTAGATCATCTCCTGGGCCCTGGCTCTGAGCCCTACAATCTGAAGATCCTGGATTCTGCACTTATCTTTTCTGGCCTCAGTTTTCTCATCTGTGAATGGGAACGCGTGTGTGGAGGAGCCCGGAAGAGGATGCCAACCCTCTATTCTGTGTGCACAACCTGTGTATCTGGCTTGGTCCCCCACCAGTTCTCTGAAGCAGGCTGGGCCGGGCCAGTGGCCCATTTTACAGATGGGAAAATTCACGAGGGCTCTGTGGAGCTCTTGTGGCTGAAGGGGAGGGCTGAGAAATAATGGCCTAGGAACTCTGGCTCCGGGGCCCTCAGGGAGCTGGGAGGAGGGAAGAGGCCCCATCCTCAGTGCAAGCCCTTTCCAGGATGTCGGAACTGCGCCTGGCTGAGGGCTTGGTTGGAGTGTCAGGGATGAGCACCCCCGTCGGGAACTCAAAGGAGAGTGAAGAAAGCCCTGGAAGCATGTGGCCAAAGGATCTCATCAATCTGGAGGCTGGGGAACTGCCTGGCAGGTGGTGCTGAAGAAGATCAGGGAGCTCTCCGATTTGGTAGGGAGGGAGGGGGAAGGGAGGAAAGAGGAGGGAAGGGAAGGGGGTGAGTAGGGAGGGAAGAGGGTGTCTCAGTCTCTACTTGGTGGGCAAGAAATAAGACTTTCTGTTTTACAGTCTTCTTATGTCAGTCTCCTAGGTCTTATTCCAAGGCTCTGTTCTGCTGGGGGTGATGGAATATTTCTGTCCACTTCTAGCTCCCTCCCCACCCCACCACTTGGAGTTTTACCCAGTGCCAAGCTGTCTGGTTGAGGGTTGGAGCTGTCTTTCCCCTCCTTTGATCTACAAAGATTGTTGCCCTCTTGTCCCCCTATTTTAAGAGTTAGAAGGCCCGGCGTCAAGTCCTATCTTTGCCATGTATTTGCTCTGTGACCTTGAGCCAGTGACTTCCTCTTTCTGAGCCTTTGTTTCCCCATCTCTGAAATGGCAACAGCAATAGTACGTACTGCATAGAGTTGTTTTGAGGATTAGATGAGACAACCCACTAGCCAGCCTTCTCTTCCTCTTTCCCTGTGCTGGCAGGACCGCCGAGACCCCTTCACGGTGGCTGACCTGGGCGTGCTGGCCAGCGCCATCAGGTCTTCCGCCAGGCCCTGCCTCGGGTCTTACCCTTCTATGTGGTGAAGTGCAACAGCAGCCCCTGGGTGCTGCATGTCCTGGCCACCCTGGGCACCGGCTTCGACTGTGCCAGCCAGGTGAGCCTGGGCCCAAGGCCAATTGTCTCATTCACGGGCCTGACACTTCCTGGGAAAAAAAGGCCAGTTGCCAGGGGTCCTGGAGTGGGGACTGCAGCACCTTGAACAGGGGATGACACTCACAATCCTCAATTGTTTGGGAAGGAATAAATGAATGAACTATGGGTGTGGTCAACCTCCCACTGGTCCACGTGACTAAGGCAGACAGCCTGAGCGAGTTGAGTGGAAGCACAAGCTTGAAGCCACAGACCCCGTTCCTGTCCTGGCACAGCCATTTCACCTGAGCCTCAGTTCCTTCCTCTTGAAAATGGGGCCAACTATACTTTCCTTAGAAGAGTCTAGAAGCTTAAAGAGCACAATTTGTGCTCAGCGCACTGCATAGTATGGGTTCAGTCAAGGGCAGCCCCTTTTACTCATGCCCAGGTTTCCTGTCCCCAAAGAGTAAAGGGCAGTGAGGCAGCCCCCTACTCTGGCTGTTACCCATGCCAGGTGGAGCTGGAACAGGCGCTGGGCTGGGGCGTGGCCCCCTCTCATATCATCTATGCCAACACCTGCAAGCCTGTCTCGCACATTTAGTATGCTGCCCACCATGGGGTGCGGTTCCTGACCTTCAACAGTTAGGAGGAGCTAATCAAGGTGGCCCAGCACCACCCCGGGGCCAGGTGAGACCAGTGGAGGAGGGGTGGTGCAAACAGGTAGAGACAGGTGGAGCAAGGGACCTCAAGCCTGGGACCCCAGCAGATGGAGTTGGGCTGCAGGAACCAGATGAAGGTGGTCCCATACGGTGACCGGCACAGGCCCAAGCAGCAAAGTACAAGAATTTGGGTCAGTGGCCCGATGCCTTCCCTGGTGCACACTGGTGCTAAATAAACATTGCCTGTGTCTGCATAGATACTAGGCAGAGCCTAGCATTAGGCGGTCTGGCATTAGGCAACATCATGGAAAAGGCACTTGTATTGGAGTCGGGGAGACCAGGGCTCACATTTCAGTTTCATTTGTCACATGCTGTGTGATCTTGGGAAAGTTTTTAACATCTCTGATCCTGTAACGTGGAGACCTATGGAAGGTGTATTTATAATTTTATCCTTTTCCTGCTTTTTCTTGCCTGGGCAGAAGTCTATAAGTAGTGAGTGTGTTCACTCCTTGGGACTCCATGGCTGGACAGTCCAGAGGAACTAGGCAGGGGTGGGTGGGAAGCTGGAGGGAGGTTGGGTCGGGGGCTTCGGGGCTCACGTGCCTAAGAACCCCTGGCATCCTTTGCACCCCTCTCCCAGGCTGGTCCTCCGGCTGTGGACCCAGGACAGTGAGAGCATCTTGCCCCTGAGCGCCAAGTTTGGGGCCAGCCTGGAGGTGTGTGAACATACGCTGAAGTCTGCCAGAGACCTGGCGTTGGCGGTGGTTGGAACCAGGTGAGCGCACTGGCTTTCCCTGCCTGGGAGGCAGGAGTCTGGGTTTCCACTGTCGATCTCCAGCCTTTGGCTTATTGGACACCCTCCGGTCAGCTGAGGCCCCTCTGGACCTCGTGATGCTCCATCTGTCCTCAGCAAAGAACCTGGATCTTATCTGGGATTAGGGTGGGGCAAAGGAGGCACAGGCCCTGGGTGCAAAATTTAAGGGGATGTTAAAACACTTAGTACTCTAGATAAATAACATTTTAATACAATATTTGAAAAAATTTAAAAAATGCAAAAAAGATTCATAGTGAGGAAAATATCAAAATTTTAACTAAAGACAGGATTGACATTTCTGATTTTTCCTTTTGCTTCAGCGTTCAATTACTATTACCAATCTTGTCTTTATTTACATTATTTATTTATTTAATATTTATTTATTCATTTAATATTTATGTATGTATGTATGTATGTATTTATTTTGGCTGCACCGGGTCTTTGTTGTGTCATGTGGGATCTTCGTTGCAGCATGCAGATCTTTAGCTGCAGCATGTGGGTTTCTTAGTTGCAGCATGCATGCAGGATCTAGTTCCCTGACCAGGCATCAAACCCAGGCCCCCTGCTTTGGGAGCACCAAGTCTTACCCACTGGACCACCAGGGAAGTCCCTATTTACATTTTTAATGTTTTATTCATTAGCGATGTTTCTGAATCAATGTTGCTCTTTACAACGATCGCATTAAATGTTCTTTATCTTGATTCCTTAGTGTTGTGGCACCCCCTGGACTTTTGCACTGGCCTCACCCGGCCCTGCCCTGATTGGTTCCTCAGCCCGCCCTGCCCTCTGGCATGGGGATTCGGGGTTCTGAGCACACTCCTTCCAAGGTGGAAGAGAAAGGGAGCCCCTGCAATGAGGCACTGGGAGGGGCCTGCTAAGAGAGGTGACCACCACCCAGCCGTGAGTGCCCCAACTCAAGGATGACCATGTGTCGGTGTTTCTGACCCTGTCTCTCTTCCTACTGACTCTTGCTTTTTCACATGTGTTTCTCTACATGTCACTCGACATGTGTTCAGCTTCCACGTGGGCTCAAGATGCCAGGCACCCCATAGCTTCACGCAGGCCATCACCAACTGCCGGCGCGTGTTCGAGATGGGCTGTGGGGTCAGGCGTGACATGAGTCTCCTGGACATCGGAGGGGGCTTCCCTGGAGAGGAGGGCTCTGACTCCAAGTTTGAGGAGGTGAGAGGGGAGGATGAGAGGGAGCCAGGTGTCCCAGCCTGGGTTTAGGGGACAGAGTGTGTGTGTTTGTGTATGGGGAGCTCGTGGAACTGTGAGTCGTATGCACGTATGTAGCTGGGATTTGTCTGACTATACTTACACAGCCTGTGTGCATATATGAGCACGTGCATATCTGGCTCCGTGTCTTTCTTTAGACATGTTAGTTGCTATTCCCGGTTAAGCTACAGTCGGGTAGAAGTTTGCTATCCCTGAGACCCAGGGAACATTTCATCTTCACTGACTGTGTATTAATTTAAATGATTCCAAATTCAGACATCTCAGGGTGCTATGTGCTATGTGCCCTTGGACAAGTTACATCCCCACTCTGGGCCACAGTTTCTACCTGTTTCCTCCCTAGTAAAATGGCGCACAGCTCCCACACAGCTGTCATGGGAATGAAGGGAGACGATGCAGGTAAAGCTCCCACAGAGGGACTGGCCACATTAGGCTCTGGGTCTACCCCTGCAGACGGTGGGAGTGATCAACACCGCCCTGGCCCAGGACTTTCCCTAGGGGAGAGGCGTCGAGGTCATCGCAGAATCTGGCCTCTTCCACGCAGCATCTGTCTGCCTGATCGCTGTCAACATCATTGCCAGGAAGGCTGTGCTGGAGCCTGGTGGGTGGGCAGGGCACTATGCAGGTGTTCCCCGGCCCTCAGGGGAGAGGATGGGCAGGGAGTCTGGGCTCCGACCCTGGGCGGCTAATTAGCAGGAAACAAGCTTCAAATTGGGTCTAGGAATGAACCTGTTAGTATCACTGTTTTGTTGTTCTGAAATAGACTGGGAGGTGAGAACAAAGACAAAGGGTCTTCGCTATTCCTAAGTAGCCAATGGATTTATATTGTGTTTATGGGGGTAAAGTTACAAAATACAGCCCATGAGGTTCACAGACACCATCGTGCTGGTGTGCACCTTAAATTCATCCAGCAGGCATTTTCTAACATGTGCAAATTCTTATACCAAAAATATAGTGAGTAAATACAAATTCTTACAACAAATATAAGAAGGCACTCTCAGTTGTTGTCATGGCCTGAAGGTTAAGGGTGACATCTATAGGGTAATGGTAAACCTTTGGCAGTTGAGGTCAACCACCACAGGAGAGTTTTTTGATTGTTATTTTTGCAGCAGGAGTGGGGTGGGTTTGCTTTTCTCACAGTGAGCTAACCAGAAACTCCATTTCATGATGAGATGGAGAATATGAATAGATGTCTCCTGCTGGCTTAGTGCTTTTATTCTCTGTGGCTTTATGATAACTGACATGTAAATATTTATAACCTGCTTTAATCTCCTCCCTTATCCTTTTTGACAAATGATTGGCCCACAGCTTTGTAATCCCAAAGGCACTTGTGTCAGCTGATTGCCATTTCTTCACAAAATGTCTCATTAAAGATTATTGTGATAGGAAGCATGATTTCAAGCCATCATTTAACAAAAGTCTAAGTATTAGGGGCTTATTATTATTATTTTTAAAATTTATATCTTTATTATGGTAAGGGGTAATGTGTGTGTGTGTGTGTGTGTGTGTGTGTTTTGGCCCACCCACGCAGCATGCGGGATCTTAGTTACCGGATCAGGGATTGAACCCATGCCCCCTGCAGTGGAAGCGGGAGTCTTAACCGCTGATCCGCCAGGGAAGTCCCTAGGGGCCTGTTATTTTTATTTCCACAATAACAAGAGATGCCAATTATTAAGTATCTATTATGTGTGAAATACATATTTTCTCTCATTTCTGCTCCACAACCCTGTGAAGTAATTTGGGGGCATTCCCATTTTACAGGTAGAGATAGTGAGGCTCAGAGAGAGGAAGAAACTTGTCTGAGGCAGCACAGCTAGCTAGTGGTGCAGCTGGACCTGGGTCTGTCTGATTCAAATACTGGTGCACTTGGATTTGTACTACATGCCAAGCGGAGTTGGGCTCTTGACCTTAGGGATGTCTTGACTACTTCTCGTGACCAACTAGTTTAGGGACAATTGGGGCTGTGGCTACAGGACATGGGATGAGTGACAGCAGCTAAGAAAGCAGGGAGGGGATGGTGGGAAATACACGGGGGAGGGGGCAGAAAAACCAATATTCAGAAGATCTGGGCGTATAAATGCCCAAATGTTATGAAATGCTCCAAATGTTAAAAGAAATCAGTGCAAAATCCTGAGTTTAGATTCAAGAAAGCAATGTCCTAAGAACAGATGAAGAGTGGTTGTGAAGAAACCGGCTTGGTAGTAGGTCCTGTCCAAAGGATCTGGGGGTCATAGGTGACCACCAGCTAAATATGCATCAGGAGTATGATGGAGCTGGAAAGAAAGCTGCCACACGCTTACTTCGGTAACATCAATAGAGGCAGAATGTTTAGATGGAGGGAGGTGACAACTGTGCTGTACCCTGTGCTTGTCAGAGTTGGGCACTGTTTTTGTTCTAATCAGGTTATGTAAGACATGGAAATAACTGTCATGAAGGAGAAGTTATTACTCACAAGTTTCCTCTGGAGAAACCAGAGGCATGGCAGGCCACACAGGGCCACAAGGGGAAGGACCGGAGTGGTTCAGCAGGCAGAAGGACAAAGGGGAAAGCCAGGCCAGAGCCTCTACCGTGGTTTTCAAGGATAGGAGTGGGTGAGGCAGGGTGAGCTGGATCGGCAGGTGTGGGACTGGCTAGTTTGAGCAATTTCAGTGGGTGGTGGGGGTAAGGACTGCCCTGGGGCCACTAGGCCAGAGGTAGCGCCTCAAGTTCAGGGAGCTCCGTCTAGGAGGTGGTTTGCGGTATGGACGCTGGATTGGTTGCCTTGCACAGGAAAGGCGCTCTTGTAAGGCAGTCGTTTGCTATCTCTAGTAATTAACCAGCCCGGGGAGGAGCAGTCTCTCCATGGTCAGCAAGGCCCCAGATGCCAGAGCATCAAGAAAATGGGGGGCTTCCCTGGTGGCGCAGTGGTTGAGAATCTGCCTGCCAATGCAGGGGACACGGGTTTGAGCCCTGGTCTGGGAGGATCCCACATGCCGCGGAGCGACTAGGCCCGTGAGCCACAATTACTAAGCCTGCGCGTCTGGAGCCTGTGCTCCGCAACGAGAGAGGCCGCGATAATGAGAGGCCCGCGCACCGCGATGAAGAGTGGCCCCCGCTTGCCACAACTAGAGAAAGCCCTCGCACAGAAACGAAGACCCAACACAGCCAAAAATAAATAAATAAATAAATAAATAAATAAAAAGAAAATGTGGTTTCTACAGGCACCCCTTTGAGGAAGGAAATTGACAAATTAGCACATCACTGCGGAGCAACCATGATGGAATTATGTCAGGAAGAGGCCGTTTGCCCCCAGTTTTGACTCATGCAGCAGGGGCTCAGGGAACCTGGTCTAAGGTGAGGGCAGAGTACCTGAGACCTGCGACCTGGGGACAAATCCCAGACCTGCCACAATCTCCTGTGTGACTTCTGACGAGACTCAGTTTTCTCAACTGTAAACCAGGGCTCATTGTACCTACTCAGAGTGTAGTTACAAGTTAAATAGCTTAATACATGTAGAGAGCTTAGAACAATGCCTGGGCTATACATCATGGTATGTTAGTTAGATTATTCTTATGAGGAGAGGAGGAGGAGGGGCAGCACTCTGATGCGGGGAGCAGAGGGGCATGGGACAGCAGAGGACAGGCCCCAACCATGCATGGGTTCAGAGAAGACTCCTGGAGCAGGGAACAGGGGTTATCCAGCACCGGTCAGAGGGTCAGGCCTCCCCCAAGGGTGCTGGGCTCGGGTGTTGAGGATCAGCAGTGAGACCTGGCTGAGCACAGCTCGGTCCTGCCATCTGCCCACTCTCAGGAGGCTACTGGAAGCTGCTGTTCTATCTCAGCAACGGCCACTACGGCACATCTGCATTTTCCCAGGGAGCCTGAACCCAGGATGCCCATTGTGGTGAAGGTAAGGAGAACTTTCTGTCGCTCTGGCACCTCCCAGACCCTGAGACCCCCTAGTCCAGCCCTCTTTGGGCAGGGCTCCCTGCTGCCAGGGGGAAAGGCGAAAGATCTCAGGTTATCGGTGGCTTGACAGATTGTCACACCTCGTGCATGTACCAGGATGTGTACGTGTGTCTATGTGTATTGGCAGGTGCACTTCTGCGTGTGTGCCTTTCTCTGTGTGGGCCTGTCGATTTACACCTGCGCAGGAAGGTGGGTGTCCAGGTCCATGGGTCTGTGGAGGGGTGTGTGTGCAGCTGTTTGGCTGTTTGTGTTTCCCTGTGCATTTCTCTGTGTCGCTATGTTTGTGGTTCCAGAGTCCTTGAATCTTGGAGATGCAGGAGACTTAGGAAGTAGAGATTCTCAAACTTTGCTTCACGTTAGAGTCATCTGGGAAACTTTAAAACGCCCCTATGCCCAGACCATGCCACAGACCATTGATATCGGAACTTCTCATTGGTTGGGACCCTGACACGATCCTTTGTTAAAACTCCTCAGGCGTTTGCAGTGCAGCCAGGTTTGAGGCCCGGTATTTTGAGTGATTATTAAATAAAATCTTCCCACTTTATAAATGGGAATACTGAGGTCCCATCTGTGTCTGCACTTGTGAATTGGCAGGGCAGGAGTATGTCTCTAGAGCATAAGCTCCATGAAGGCAGGGTCAAGAACAGTGCCTGGCACACAGGGACCACTCAGGAATTGGTCAGAGTGGGTGAATGACAGAGTCCTTGCTGATATCTTCCCTCTGGTGCCCTGGGGGCATGCCCTGCAGCTGGGGAGCGAAGGGGGGTGCATCTTCCTTCTCTGATTCCACCCCCCCCACCATGTCCCTGCAGGACCTCCGCCCCAAGCTGCCCCTCTTCTCTTGCACCCTCTACAGCCCCATGTGCAATGCCTTTGACAAGCTCTTCTTGAAGGAGGTGTAGCTGCCCGAGCTGGACGTGGGCGACCGGCTGGTCTTCCCCTCCATGGGCGCCTACACGTCCGCCATGAGCTCCACCTTCAATGTCTTCCCTCTCCCCTCCATCTGCTGCGCTGTGGGACCCGAGCTCAGGTGTCTGGGGGAGGTGGAAAGGGGCTGGGCAGTGAGGGGCTCTCACCAGGATCTGAATTTGGCAAGGGGAGCTGGTGGCTGAGCTCTGGGGTCCCAGGCCCTGGAAATACCCTACTCCCCCAACTGGCCCCAGCAAAGCCCAAGATGTCTGGCTGACCTTTGACACTGGCCTCTGCCTGTGGGGTTGACCCTGTTACAGCCTCTCCACAGGTAAGTCCAAGGTAGACCACCTGGGCAGTTCTGACAGCCCTGATGCGTAGATGCCTTTGTGGGCAGAATCAGGCAGCCCTGTGTCCCCAGATGACCCTCAGCCCCATGGCTGAGGTCCCCCCACCCCGCTCGGCTCTGACCGTCTGCAGCTGCCCCCTGGGTTCCCTCCTCAGGTGTCCCTTCCCCACCAGCTCCAGGCTCCCTCACAGCCCCACCCAAGGATCCCCTCTGGGCCCAACCTAGGGCTTGCCTCCTTAGGTAGTAGAGGGGGCCCTAGAACACCCCTTTACTGGCACATTCCTTCCACAGGAGCCTGCAGGAGACCGCACTGTAGGCTGAGACAAGGCCAGAATGGAGGGGCTTCAGACACCTCGGTGCGCCCACGTGGGGATGCTTGGGGGCAGGGATCTGGGGGGAGGAGTAGTGTGGAGGAAACAGAGGTTTGGGTGCCTCTGAAATGATGCGGCAACCTAAGGTTCAAAACTGTCTTCTCCCTAAGTGGGCCTGAAGCCTAGGTTAGCTCTTCCGGGAGGCTGATCCTGCCCTCCCTGCTCCTAAGCCCCTAGACCCTGGGGTGGGGCAGGGAGAGGAACCTGCGCTATTACAGGAGTGCCCCCTGGAGGCCATGCCCTGGAATGTGAGGCAACCTGCATTGACCAGCACCTTGCGACGCTTTGGTCCTTCCTCTCCTCCAGTTAGTGACCCCTGCGTTGTTCCAGAAAGGTTTACATGAACCATAGGCACCCACCCTAGTGGAGAGAGCAGGGGCATTGGAGTCAGACAGGTCTGGAGGGAATCCAGGCTCCACCACATCCTGGCAGTGTGGTCAGAGCCTCAGTTTCCCCATCTGTGAAGTGAGGGTGAGATTAGCATTCCCCTTGCAGGGCTGTTGAGAGGATTAAGCCAGATAATGCAAATCCTCATTCAAGGTCAGTTCATGTTCACCTGCCTCTGGCTGCCCTGATCCTGGCCCTGGCCTGCTCAGAGACCACCCCTGCCCCCATGGTCTGGCCACCCTCAGGGAGCATGCACACAGCATCTGGCCACGCAGCTAATGGGCCATGTGGGTGCCTCAGACCTGACCTTGGCCTGAAGAAACGCCCAGGTTGGGAGGTTGGATGGACAAGGTGTGGATACAGCCAACTCCGAAACAGGGCAGATGCTACTACACGTCCCCTGGGCACACTAAAACTTTAAAAACAACAACATTTGGGGAGTTGTGAGCTCAAAAAGACAATGTATCCTACAGGGAAGGATGATGACAGAGGTAGGGGTCGGGACACATCGGGATGACCAGTCACCTCGCTGCAGCGAGGGAAGGGGAGAGAGGGCCCCAGAGGCCAAAGTCACCCACCTCCTGTGTCCTGTGTCCTTTTTTAAGCTTCGCCTGATAAGACAAGACATTCTCTGATCTCCAGCTTCTGCAAAGGATCCTCCGCATCCACCAGAATCAGCCTTACCAACCTTGCTGCTGCCTCCCCAGCCCAGCCAAGACCAGAGGAATCTTCCGGTATCCTTGGGCTACAGAGATTTCTCCTCCAGACATCTGAGGAGAAGGGAAGGGTATCTGCACATGCCACCCAAGGAAGCCGGAGGGTTCAGACAGCCTTTGGATTATGTGTTATCCATTTGTCTCCTCCAAGAGCCTGAAAATTGGGAGTGGAAACGTCTACCCTTACCTCCCCAGAGATGTCTGGAAGTACAAATATGAGTGCGCTTTAGGGAAAAAATAAAGTTGTATTCAGATGCAAGAGATGTTGGTGTGTTTTGTGTTTTGCCCTCTGGGTGCTGTACTGTGTCATTGTGGATATTCATCCATCCATCCACCCATCTGTCCATCAATCCACCCATCTATCCAGCCATCCATCTATCCGTCCACCCATCCATTCACCACTGATCCATCAATTGATGCATCCATCCATCCGTCCATCCATAAAATAAAATGCGAGGGCCTAGACTGTGTCTGGCACAGGTGACCCATGATGAACAAGATGGACAAAAATCCAAGCTCATGGAGCTAAACTTCCAGCTGGAAAAAGAGCATAAGCAAACACATAAATCAATGATAAAATGAAGTGGAAGCAATAGGTGCTGTGAAGAAAAATAAAACAAGCAAGGGGCCAGTGAGTGATAGAAGACAGTGCTATTTTAGGTAGAGGGGGGCCTGGGAGGCCTCTCTGAGGATGTAGCAAGCAGGTGAGCAGAGACCTGAAGGGACCGTGTGGTTAGCTGAGTCAGAGAGTTCCAGGCACTGGAAGCAGCAAGTCCAAAGCCAGGGATGGAGAGTGTTTCCCCAAAGGCAAGAAGCCCTGTGTGGGTGAGCAGAGTGAGTGAGGGGAGGTGTTGGGAAAAGAGGCAGGAGGAGGGTCAGGGGCTGATCTTGTCAAGCCTCAGATAAGTCAGGGATTTGACTTTGTTCTGAGGCAGGGGAAGGCGGGGAAGGGGGAGGGGAGGCCCTGGCTGGTTTGAGCAGGTAAATGCGGTAAGAGGATGCAGAGAGAACTTGAGGGGCTCCTGCTGGTCCTGGGAAATGATGGTGGTCACAGTACGGGTGGTGAGAGGCGCCAGGTTCAGCACAGGCTGCAAAGGTCAAGTCGAGAGAATTTTCTGAGGGGTCAGATGTGGGGTAAGAGGCAAAGAAAAGAGTCAAGGACAACTCCAGGGCTTTGGGCTGGAGCTGCCCGTACACAAAGGGAGATGCAGGGGAGGAGAAACAGGTTAGGAGGGGTTAAAATGGAGAGTTCAGTTTTGGAAAGGTCAGGTTTGAGAAGCCTATTCAACCTCCAAATGGAGTCAGGTACAAGCATTGGATTTCAGGGCAGAGGTCAGGATGGCAGATATGAACGTGGATGGGGCATGGTCCACACTGGATGGACTTTGCATTCCTGGGGCCGCCCAGCCCAGCCAGGAAGTGAGCATAGAGAGAGGACACAAGGCACGGGAACTGAGAGGAGAAACATTCCAAGAAGGTGGGAGCCCTCAGCTGTGTCAAATACTGCCCAGAGGTGGGTGAGGTGAGGGCTGAGAACGGCATTGGGAAAACGGAGGTCATTGGTGATTTTAACCAGCGGGTTTCAAAGCCAAGGAAGGTTGGTGGGAGTGGAGTCCAGAGAGGACGGTGGAGAGGGCGGGGCGTGGTCACCTCTTCCGGGGACTTAGTTGTGCTGTAAGGGGAACAGGAAATGGGAGGGTAGCTGGAAGAGGCGCCCCATAGAGTCAAGGAGGGTTTGTTTTAAGATGAGAGGTATTATGGCTTGTTTGTAGGCTCACAGGGATGACCGACAGAGGGGAAGATAAGATGCAGAAGAGAGAAGCGACAGCGGCAGAGCAAAATCCTTGGGTGGGTGGAAGGGGCTGGCGTCCTGGGGGCGGGGCTGGGGGAAGGTGCGCCCAGATGGGAGCTGGTGCCGCACCTCCGCGGGGACAGGCAGGTCGCTGGGAGAACGCAGAGCTCTCTACTGATTGTTTCTTTCTTAGCGGAGTAAGAAGCAAAATCACGGTGGAGAGCAAGGAGGCAGGAGAGGGTCCTGGTGTTTTTAGGAGAGGGCCGAGTGTGAGGGCGTCACAACACGCGTGGAAGGGTGAATGGACCAATGAAATGGGTGGGATTGCCAGCACAGGTGCCCACTCGAGGTTTGTGGGGATCCATTTAGAATGAAGCCTGTCATCCGGTGTGTTTTGTCTTCAACCACGTGGGCACCTGTGCTACCGGTGCGGGTGCAGAATGGGGGGTGGGGTGGGGAAGGGGAGGGGGAGACAGCTTGGAGAATGAGGTGCTCCTGGGGGTCTCTGCAGGTCCAGGCTCCACACGCAGTCCTCAGAGCCTTTTCCTGAGCGCACATGCTGTCCTTCCACAGCCTTTACCTGCTGGAGACTCATAATGACCCAGTGAGCTTATAATGCCCCCACGTTAGAGAAGCAAACCCTGCGGTCGCCTCGCCAGTAAGTGGCAGAGCTGGGATTTGACTTCAAACGTAGTTCAGTCTTCTCCCTTTAGGGCAGCAGGGGTATGCACACTGTGTTTAAGAAAGTCTTGCTTTCAGAGGCACATGAAAAGCTGCTCAACATCACTGTTAGAGAAATGCAAATCAAAACTACAATGAGGTATCACCTCACACCGGTTAGAATGGGCATCATCAGAAAATCTACAAACAATAAGTGCTGGAGAGGGTGTGGAGAAAAGGGAACCCTCTTGCCCTGTTGGTGGGAATGTAAATTGATACAGCCACTATGGAGAACAGTATGGAGGTTCCTTAAATCTAAAAATAGTGTTAACATATGATCCAGCAATCCCACTACTGGGCATACACCCAGAGAAAACCATAATTCAAAAAGATACATGCACCCCAATGTTCATTGCAGCACTATTTACAATAGCCAGGTTATGGAAGCAACCTAAATGTCCACTGACAGACGAGTGGATAAAGAAGTTGTGGTACATATATACAATGGAGTATTACTCAGCCTTAAAAAGGAACGAAATTGGGTCATTAGTAGAGACATGGATGGACCTAGAGACTGTCATACAGAGTGAAGTAAGTCAGAAAGAGAAAAACAAATATCGTATATTAACACATATATGTGGAGTCTAGAAAAAGGGTACAGAAATAAAGACCCAGATGTAGAGAACAAACGTATGGACACCAAGGGGGGAAAGTGGTGGTGGGGGAATGAATTGGGAGTTTGGGATTGACATGTATACACTAATATGTATAAAATGGATGACTAATAAGAGCCTGCTGTTTAAAAAAAAAAAAGAGAGAGAGAGAAGGAAAGTCTTGCTTTCACCCAGATGGTGAAAAAAACCAAGCTTGGCTGTTGGGAGGTTGAACTTCAGGTGTTCCGTGCAGTGGCCCAGGCTTTGTCATGGTTCAACCATAGTGACTTGCTGCCACCCATTGGCCACTATCAGTATTGCATCCAAGCAGAACCTGCGTCGCATTTGCTCAGCTAAGGATTGATTCAGTGTCTGGGTCCAAAAATGCCTTGTTGAAAAGGGCTGCAGAGGAGTTCTCTTCCCCCTTTGACAAATGAGGAGAGAGAAGTCCAGAGAGATGACTTTAAAAAGCCATCTGCACCCGCCTACTCCATCCACTCAGTTGCTCATTCATTCAATAAATATTCATTGAACACCTCTGTGCCAGACACTGTTCTAGGCACTGGGATTCGGCAGAGATCATTGCTGTTGTAGAGCTGACATTCCATGGGGGTGGGGGGGGGCGGGGAGGACAGGTACCAATCAGGTAAATAAACCAGATAATGCTAGATTGTGATGGGTGATGTGAAGGAATTAGAGTGACTGGAATTAGGGTGGTGGGAGGTGACATTTAGAGGAGAGACCAGATGACTGGGAGGGTTTGGGAAAGATGCTCCAGGAAGAGGGAACAGCACTGCAAAGGTTCTGAGGCTGTGAAAGGTGTGAACGGGTGGAGCCCACCAACACCCCAGCCCACAGCTGTCTCTGTAGAACGAGTAGAAGTGGGAGCAGAACTTTCTAGAAGGAGGGTCATGCCATTGACCTTCACTCAATCAGTCCACAGCCTTGATCAGCACCCATCTCACTCACACAGCTGACCACTGTCTCCTGGAAACTCTCTCTTCTCTTGGTTTGTATACCAACCTCTGGTGGTAGGAAAAGCTATGATTATTCTCCTGTGAAAATTAAAGCTTAACAATCAACATAGAGAAGTTTCCGGTTTGAAGGAAGCCACTGACATGACAAAAGCTAGAGCAGGAAATACTGGCATGTGGAGTCAAAGGTCAAGGTTGACATTTCTGGGCTCTGGGACAGGAGCATGTAGAGGAGAATTGGTGGAGATGTAATCAGTCTTGCTCGTAGCTGTTGCCGTGTTATAAGTGTGTGTTTGTGGACCTGTTTGCTGCTAATTTGTGAGCCATTCTTGCAAAGAAAATGAATATTTATAAGTTTATATATGTAATATGAGTAAGCTTTATTCAAATCCTATGAGTGGTGTTCCAAGAAATAATACGTTTTGGAAGCAAAACAAGTCCCTAATTTGGTAATTTCACCATGTTACTCGAATACTACCCAATTATGTTAGCTGGTATTTTCCAGTGTTTGAATGTTTGCTCTAGGCTATAGTTCTCTGTAAAGCAAAATTGTTCATTACTAAAAAGAGGAAAGTTGTATGAAGTAACATGTACCTAATACCCAACTTGAAGATGTTTGAACACACTCAATTCCACCAGCATCAGTGCAAAATGAAATCAGTTCCTCCACACCAGAAATATTTATCATAAAAACAGAAGATCAAGGGCAATTAATACTTTGTGTTTTAAATTTTCATTTTAAGACTCTTTTAAGTAGTAAACATTTATGATATCACTCAATTTTTAAAATGAGTTTTATTTGGCATTTACGTTAAGTTAATGTTTCCCCTTTTTAATTTTTAAAAATATTTTATTTATTTTTGGCTGCATTGGGTCTTCGTTGCTGTGCGTGGGCTTTCTCTAGTTGCAGTGAGCAGGGGCTACTCTTCGTTGTGGTGCGCGGGCTTCTCATTGCGGTGGCTTCTCTTGTTGAGGAGCACGGGCTCTAGGCATGCGAGATCAGTAGTTGCAGCATGCAGGCCCTAAAGTGCGCAGGCTTCAGTAGTTGTGGTACGCAGACTCAGTAGTTGTAGCGCAGGGGCTTAGTTGCTCCGCGGCATGTGGGATCTTCCTGGACCAGGGATCGAACCCGTGCTCCCTGCACTGGCAGGCGGATTCTTAACCACTGCGCCACCATGGAAGTCCCTAATTTTTTTTAATGATCAAGTGTCTATACGAGGTAGAGGTCATTGTTACATGTTACTGAAATACAGTAGTCCCCCCTTATCCAAGGGCGATATGTTCCTAGACCCCCAGTGGATGCCTGAAATTGCGGAGAGTACTGAGCCCTGTATGTACTATGTTTTTCCCTATCCTTACATACCTATGATAAAGTTTAATTTATAAAGTAGGCACAGTAGATTAACACCAACTAAATAGAACAATTATAATAACATACTGTAATGAAAGTTATGTGAATGTGGTCTCTTTCTCAAAATATCTTATTGCTCAAATTTCATACCTTTTCCATCTTAACTAAGCACTTATCTTGCACTGTGGCCATAACTTTGGCACTTTGAGGTGTGACATCCAAACTAGCATGAATTTCTTTTTTCTTCTTCACAATTTCAGGGATAGAAAATTTATTCTTACCATAGATCTTAGCAACCTCAGCATTTTTTCGTTCCCTATAAGTTTAGGACTTCACTTAAAGGAAGGACTTTACGGCTTCTGTTTGGCATATCTGAATTGCCAGCATCTGTACTCTTGGGCTTTGTGGCCCTTATTAAGTAAAAATAAGGGTTATTTGAACACAAGCACCAAGATACCACTATAGTCAATCTGATAACTGATGGATACTGAATGACTCATGGGCAGGATTATACTGACAAAGGGATGATTCACGTTTCCTGTGGGATGGAGTGGGACAGCTAGAGATTTCATCATGCTACTCAGAATGGCGCTCAATTTAAAACTTATGAATTGTTTCTGGAATTTTCCATTTAATATTTTTGGACCATGGTTGACTGTGGGTAACTGAAACTGTGGAAAGCAAAACCATGGATATGTGGGGGGGGGGGGATTACTATATACCATCCTGTCATATAATGGCTCATAATAATAATAAACCATGCATCTATAATCCTGATTTTTTAAACAGAAAAACTCTGAAATGTTTAGTATAACCCTCTTACAGAAAAGTTTTCACTGGTTTATTATTATGGTCAATTATTATTTTTCCAAAACCCATAAAGTGTTGGGGAAAATACAGAATAATGTATGATTTCAGGAATTCCTGAGAATTTCCTGGGATTCTGACATACCCAAATCCCAAAGAATATCTGTTGGGAATTTGGAAATGCTCTTTGAAATTTTACCTCTGTAACATCTCTCGACTCTGCATCCCATCCCATCCCCAAGGCCACTGCTCTGATCGCCAGACCTTTGTCATCTCTTCCGACCTTGTGAGTCAGACTCCAGACTCCTCCAGCCCATCCTCCACGCTGCACAGGGATCTTTCTAAGGCAAAAACTCAGCCTGTCATTTGGCTGCGAAATCCATCCCTGGCCCCCCAATTCCTTCACCAATGTTTTTCAAAATGCATCTTGGGACAGTGGTTACATAAAAACATCTGGCAGTTTCTAATAAGTGGTGGTTTAGCTTCATTCAGAGATTTAGAATCTCTGGGAGTTGAAGCCTAAAAATCTGCATCCACATCTTCTGAAAGATTTCTTTAAATCCTTTTTATGGTGAAATACAACATGAATACAGAAGCCACATAAAACAAAGGTACAGATTAGTGAACCATAATTAGGCAAACTCCCCTATAACCACCACCCCTGTCTGAAGGCAAATCCTTGCCCCCCACCCCAGAAACTCTCTGGATGCCCCCCTCCCTAATAACCGTTTCCCACCTCCACCCCCA
Organism: Balaenoptera borealis; assembly: GCF_965194805.1. Taxonomy (NCBI): domain Eukaryota; kingdom Metazoa; phylum Chordata; class Mammalia; order Artiodactyla; family Balaenopteridae; genus Balaenoptera; species Balaenoptera borealis. The sequence goes on along the minus strand of NC_138860.1, from coordinate 169,275,079 downwards.
AGAGCAACCAGCAGCCTGACTTTCACTTTGCCTGTTTTTTGCTTATTTTAATGTAATTAAATTTTGTTTAATCCTTGGTTCTCTTTCCATCTTTTTTTTTTCCTTCTTGTGATTCATTTGCTAATGAAACCAGATCATTTGTCTTACAGAGTTTCCCACAGTCATTGCTAATTGCATCCCCATGGTGAAGGTAGCATATTCCTCTCTTCTCTGAATTTCCTGTTAATTGGTAATTGGATCCAGAGACTTAATCAGATTCATATTTCTTTTTCTTTTTCTGACAAGCCTACTTTTATAGGTGATGTGTTCATCATCAGGGGCTCATGACTATGTTTTCACTTTCTCATCTTGTACATTTCCCACCCCAGATCTGAAATCAGCCCCGATATCTGGGGTAAATACCTAGGAGTAGAATTGCTAGTTTGTAAGGCAGAAAAATGTTTAACTTTCTAAGAAGCTGTTAGTCTTCTCAGATGGTGTACTTATTTACACTCATATCAGCAATGTATGAAAGCTCTAGTTGCTCTAAATCCTCACCAGGATTTAGTATGTGAATCTTATTTTAGCCATTCTAGTGGTATGAAATGTTATTTCACTGTGGATTCAGTTTGGAGTTTCCTAACAACCAATGCTGTCGAGCACCTTTTCATGTGCTTATTGGCCATTTGTAGATCTTCTTTTGTGAAACGTGTTCTGCGTATATATTCTATATGTGTCAATTGAGTCAAACTGGTTAACTACTTTGTCTGAATCATCTATATACCTTTACTGATTTTTTTTGTTTGATTGAGTTTCTGAAAAAAGTGTGTTAAAATCTCCAGCTGTGGTGGTATGTTTGTCTATTTCTCTTTTAGTCTCAACAACTTTTGCTTTATGTATTTTTAAGCTGTGCTACTTGGTGCATACAAGTTTAGAATTATAACATCTTCCCATTGAATTGGACTTTTATTGTTATAAAACATCTGTCTTTATTTCTAGTAATAAATTCTGTCTTAAGCTTATTTTATCTGGTATTATTATAGTGACACTAGCTTTTTTTAAAGTAGTTTGAATGGTATACCTTTTTTCATCCTTTTGTTTCTGTTTTTTTTTTTTTAATTTTTTTAAGATCCTTCTTTTTTTTTTTTAATTTATTTATGGCTGTGTTGGGTCTTTGTTTCTGTGCGAGGGCTTTCTCTAGTTGTGGCGAGCGGGGGCCACTCCTCATCGCGGTGTTTTTATATTTTTAAAGTGTTTCTTATAAATGAATATAATTGGGCTTTAAAAAAATCCATTTTAATGATATCTGTCTTTTAGTCAGTTTGTTTAAACCATGTATATTTAATAGAATTACTGATAGAGTTGGATTTAGGTCTACCATTTGCTATTTGTTTTTCTGTCTCATCTGCTCTTTGTTCATTTATTCACCCACTGTTTTCTTCTTTTGGATAATCAAGTTGTTTTTATTATTTCATTTTTTTCCTTTATTAGGTTCTAGTTATACATTTTTATAAAATTCTTTCAGTAGTTACTATAGAGATTTAAATATGCATCTTAGACCTATTACTGTATGTCTTAGTTAAGCTGCTATAACAAAATACCATAAACTGATTGGCTTAAACAACAGAAATTTATTTCTCACAGTTTGGGTGGCTGGAAAGTCCAAAATCAGGGCACCAGCATGATTGGGTTCTGGTGAGAGTCCTCTTCCTGGTTTGCAGACAGCTGTCTTCTTGCTGTGCCCTAGCATGGCAGAGAGAGGAAGCAAGCTCTCTTGCCCCTCTTTTTTTTCTTTTTTTAAATTAATTAATTAATTTTATTTATTTATTTTTGGCTGCGTTAGGTCTTTGTTGCTGCACGCAGGCTTTCTCTAGTTGCAGTGAGCAGGGGCTACTCTTCGTTGCAGTGCGTAGGCTTCTCATTGCAGTGGCTTCTCTTGTTGCGGAGCATGGGCTCTAGGCACGCAGGCTTCAGTAGTTGTGACTCGTGGGCTCTAGAGTGCAGGCTCAGTAGTTTTGGTGCACAGGCTTCATTGCTCCGTGGCATGTGGGAACTTCCCAGACCAGGGCTCGAACCCGTGTCCCCTGCATTGGCAGGCGGATTCTTAACCACTGCACCACCAGGGAAGCCTGCCCCTCTTCTTATAAGGGCACTAATCCCATGAGGACTCTATCCTCATAACCTAAGTAATTCCTAAAGGTCCCATCTCCAAATACCATCACACTGGAGATTAGAGTTTCAGTGTATGAATGGGGGGGGGGGTGGGGAGGGAGAGACACAAACATTCAGTCCATATCACAGTATTACAGACTCATTGTAGTATTAATATGTTTACCACTGTTTTAACAATGTAAGAACCTTACAACAGTTCAGCTCCTTTCACTCCCTTCCACCTTTTGTGCTATTATACTTTATTTCTTTATTATATTTTACTTCTATATATGTTATAAACCCTACAAGACATTTCTGTTATTGTTTTACTTGTCAATTTTTAATGTTTACCCACACATTTGTCCTTGCCAGTGCCCTGTATTACTTTCTGAAGGTCTGTGCTTTCATCTGGGATCATTTTACTTCAGGCTGAAGAATTTCCTTTAATGTTTCTTGTGGTATAGGTTGGCCAGCAATAGATTTTCTCAACTTTTCTTTGTACAAAAATGTCTTTGTTTCACCTTAATTCTTAAAAGATTGTCCCTCCTCTGTATAGAATTCTAGATTAGCAGGGTTGGGTTTTTTTGTTTTTTGGTTTTTGTTTTCATTTCTGACCTTTTAAAATGTCATTCCATTTTCTTCTGGATTTATAGTTTCTGTTGAAATGTAGGCATCAGTCTTATTACTGTTGCTTTAAAGATAATGTGTCTTCCTTTATCTAGCTGCTTTTAAGATTTTCTCTGTCTCAGTTTTCAGCTGTTGACAATGATATGTCTAAGTGTGGTTTTCTTTAGTGAAACCTGTTTGGGTTTTACTAAGCTTCTTGCATTTGTGGGTTGATATCTTTCAACAGTTTTGGAAAATTATAAATCATCTGAAGTAATCCTCAAATATTGCTTCTGTCCCAAATCTCTTTTCTCCCCTTCTGGGATTCTAATTACACAAATGTTAGAACTCGTTATGCTCTGTTCCTGCTATATTTTTCTCTGTTTCAGCTTGGATATTTTCTGTTGAACTGTCTTCAAGTTTGCTAATCCTGTCTTTTGTCTTTCTGCTGTACCCTTTTGTTGTTATTGTCATTGTTGTTAAATATATCCAATAAGTCCTGGGACTTCCCTGGTGGCGCAGTGGTTAAGAATCCACCTGTCAGTGCAGGAGACATGGGTTTGATCCCTGGTCCAGGAAGATCCCGCATGCCATGGAGCAACTAAGCCCTTGAGCCACAACTACTGAGCCCACTCACCACAACTACGGAAGCCCATGCACCTAGAGCCCATGCCCCGCAACAAGAGAAGCCACTGCAATGAGAAGCCCGTGCACCACAATGAAGAGCAGCCCCCGCTCACCACCACTAGAGAAAGCCCACGCACAGCAACAAAGACCCAACACAGCCAAAAATAAATTAAAAAATAAAAATAAAGTTTCCAATCCCATAGCATTAAAAGAGAGATATATATATATATATATATATATATATATAATATATATCTCCAATAAGTTCTTAATTTCAGGTGTTGTATTTGCCAGTTTTAGAATATTTGATTATTTTAAAAAATTTATTCCACTTCTCTTTTGACAATCTCTATTTTATATCCACTTTGTCAATCTTTTTTTCTTCTATGTTCTTTAACATATTATCAGAGTTATTTTAAAGTTCTTGTCTGCTAACTCCAGCATGTGGATCATTGTGGTTCTGACACTATCTTCTATTTTTTTCTCTTGACTACCAGTCATGATTTCCTGCCTCTTTGCATGTCTAGTAATCTCCAATACATGATATTGTTCAAATTGTAAATTATCCCAATATGATAAGTGTGTAGTAGCATCTTATTGTGGTCTTAATTTGCATTTTTCTGATTATATGTAAGGTTGAGCACTTTTTCATATGTTTATCAATCATTTGGTTTTCCTCTTTTATGGAGGGCCTGTTCAACTTATTATTTATTATTTATATAGTGGTTCCCTCTATTCCTAATAGTACTTCTTTTTTATTGAAGTATAGTTGATTTACGATGTTGTGTTAGTTTCAGGTGTACATCACAGTGATTCAGATATATTCTTTTATATTCAGATATATTCTTTTTCAGATTCTTTCCCCTTATTTGTTATTAAAAATATTGAGTATAGTTCCCTGTGCTATACAGTAGGTCTTTGTTGCTTATCTATTTTATATATAATAGTGTGTATATGTTAATCCCAACCTCCTAATTTATCCCTCCCCCACTTTCTCCTTTGGTAACCATAAGCTTGTTTTCTATGTCTGTAGGTCTATTTCTGTCTTGTAAATAAGTTCATTTGTATTTTTTTTAGATTCATATATAAGCTATATCATATGATATTTGTCTTTCTCTGCCTGGCTTACTTCACTTAGTATGATAATCTCTAGGTCCATCCATGTTGCTGTAAATGGCATTATTTCATTCTTTTTTATGGCTGAGTAATATTCCTTTGTATATATATACCACATCTTCTTTATCCATTCATCTGTCAATGGGCATTTATGTTGCTTCCATGTCTTGGCTATTGTAAATAGTGCTGCAATGAACATTGGATGCATGTATCTTTTCAAATTATAGTTTTCTCTGGATATATGCCCAGGAGTGGAATTGCAAGATCATACTCTATTTTTAGTTTTGTAAGGAACTTCCATAGTGCTCTCCATAGTGACTGTACCAATTTACATTCCCACCAATAGTGTAGGAGGGTTCCTTTTTCTCCACATCCTCTCCAGCATTTATTATTTGTAGACTTTTTGTTGATGGCCATTCTGACTGGTATGAGGTGATACCTCATTATAGTTTTGATTTGCATTTCTCTAATAATTAGCAATGTTGAGCATCTTTTCATGTGCCTGTTGACCATCTGGATGTCTTCTTTGGAGAAATGTCTGTTTAGGTCTTCTGCCCATTTTTTGATTGGGTTTTTTGTTTTTTTCATATTGAGTTGTATCCTAATAGTATTCTTGCCTTAAAGCCCACTCTGTCTGATGTTAATATGCATAGGTATTTGTTTAGTAACCTCACCCAGAGGGGACTTCTACTTCCTTTAACTGACTTGGGAATTATACTGTTTTTATTGTGTTAATGTTTATCCTAGAGGTTATCATCTACACACTTAACTTCTTCAAATGTAGAGTTAATCAACCCTCCCTCCAAAGAAGATTTTCACTTGCTTTTTCCAGGAGGCTGGAGGCACACAGTCTGGGGGCACGTCAATCTAAGTTCAAGACTTGAGTTTACAGACCATCCAACAGATATAAGCTGGGGCTGCAAGTCCATACTAGGGCTGGCTTCCTTCTGGGAGCATGGCTTTTGGGATTCCTGGCTTATTGTGGGGAAGGTTTTCTATACGATCATTCACTATGGACTCTAACTTTATCTGTGCCCCTTGCGCAGGGGAGTCAGCAAAACAACAGTTCCAATTGGCCAGAATCAGAAAAAATGACTTTCTTGCTTGGTTTGGCTGTCAAGGTTTCTGTTTTCCTTCCATTTTGTTCTGGTAATTCTGTACCCTCTGGTTACACCAGTTTACCAGCGTTTTTAGTTGTTTTCAATGGGAGAATTGATCTGAGTAACTTAGCCTGGCATTACCAGAAAAGAGAAGTCTACCAGACCCCAGACTCCATTTGACAGAGATGGAAATTGTGGATCAGTGGGGGGTGAGGCCACTTTCCCAGGGTCTCAGAACCAGTAAGAAGTGGCACCAGTCTGCAGACTGAGGACTGTCCTACACCAAGTCTGGTGATCTCTCCACTCATTCCCTGGCAGTACCCTCTTTGAGACTTGGTTTCTCCATATGTAATGAAGAAGTCAGACCAGACGGTCTTTGAGGGCCCACTGGACTCAGAACAGAATTTCATAGTTTTTCAATCCTCTGAGACCCACTCAGCCTCCTCCCCAACCTTCAGTTCTGGATTGGCTCTTCTTAGATCCGACCCCTGAGGTTAGTCACAGATAATTCCCAGATCAGCCACAAGGGGGCAGTGGTGTGCAGAGATCGCCCAGGTTCTGAGATGATGGCTGAGCCAAGGGCGTATTGGAGGTCTTTGCTTCTCACTGTCAGAGTAAAAGGGAAAATGATTTTACCTGGGATCCAAAGCCCCCTGTCCCTTCTGCTTCATTTCATTTGACAACCTCTGGCTGGTGCACAGAGATAATTCATCCCCTGCCTCTACCCTTGAGGACTTCATGGTCCACTAAATCCTTCTCTCCAGGCTAGATTTCAGGCTGATTTTTCCACCTCCCTGTTTTTGCTCCTGCCGTTCTCCTTCCCCCATCGCTGCCATTTCTCCTCATTCTTAATGCTCAGCTCAGATGCCAACTCCTCCCTGGAGCCTCCTAAACACTCCCATCAGAATCCCCCTCTCCCTTCCCTGTGCTCACAGCCCTGGCTCTGTATTTCGAATCCTGGTCTGGCCATGTGCTTGTCTCATTCCTCAGGCAGGGCAGTGTCCCCCTCAACTCTGGGCCCCCTGTGCCAGCCCAGGACAGCATGAGTGCTGGAGGGAAGGAGGTGGTAGGTCTGCTGGATGGGATTTCTGGCGGAGCTGCAGTGGATTGGAGCCCAGCACTGAGAGGGCTCCACCGTGGAGGCTCATTTCTCTACCCCAAACCCCAAGCCTTTTCGGGATCCAGCTTTGCACTCACTGCTGAGGAAATGACAAGAAAAGCTTCTAGTTCCAAGAACCAGTGAATACATAATGAAACCATAAAAACAGCAGAAGAAAACATAGAAGGGTTTCTGATTAACTTTGGAGTTAGAAAGACCTTTCTATGACTCAAAACCAGAAGCCATTAACAAAGAAGAAATATAAATGGCTTTTAAACTTTTGAAGAAATCCTCAGCCTTATTTGTAAGAAGATAACCACAGATTAAAAATACATTGAGGGCTTCCCTGGTGGTGCAGTGGTTAAGAATCTGCCTGCCAGGACAGGAATAAAGATGCAGACGTAGAGAATGGACTTGAGGACATGGGAAGGGGGAAGGGTAAGCTGGGACAAAGTGAGAGAGTGGCATGGACATGTATACACTACCAAATGTAAAATAGATAGCTAGTGGGAAGCAGCCACATAGCACAGGGAGATCAGCTTAGTGCTTTGTGTCCACCTAGAGGGGTGGGATAGGGAGGGTGGGAGGGAGAAAAAAAAAAAAAAAATCTGCCTGCCAATGCAGGCGACATGGGTTCGAGCCCTGGTCCAGGAAGATCCCACATGCCGCAGAGCAACTAAGCCCGTGCACCACAACTACTAAGCCTGCGCTCTAGAGCTCACGAGCCACAACTACTGAGCCGTGTGCCACAACTACTGAAGCCCAGGCGCCTAGAGCCCATGCTCTAGAACAAGAGAAGCCACCGCAATGAGAAGCCCACACACCGCAACGAAGAGTAGCCCCTGCTCGCCGCAACTAGAGAAAGCCCGCGCACAGCAACGAAGATACAACGCAGCCAAAATAAATAGACAAAATAAAATAAATTTTAAAAAATTATTAAAAAAAGAGCAATGTACTTAAAAAAAAATACATTGAGATTCCATTTTCACCTATCAGATTGGCAGAAATCCAGAAGTTTGATATCGTTCTTTAGGTGACACTGTGGAAAAGCAGGCATGCTCATCGTTGCTGGGGGAGGGGAGATCCCATGGGGGACCAGATGGCAATATCTATCCAATTTACAAATGCCCCTGTGTTAGACTGGATTGTAAGGTGACCCTCCTTGGCTTTCAACTTTGTGTGATCCTTTGCATGTGGGCAGAATCGGTAAATATGATGAAAATATGGACTCAATGATTATGTTCCATTATATGGCAAAAGAGATTTTGCAGATGTAAGTAAGGTCCCACCCAAATCAGTGGATTTTTTTTTTAACTTTTTAAATTAATTATTTATTTATTTTGGCTGTGCTGGGTCTATCGTTTCTGTGCGAGGGCTCTCTCCAGTTGCGGCGAGCGGGGGCCACTCCTCATCGCGGTGCGCGGGCCTCTCACCATCGCGGCCTCTCTTGTTGTGGAGCACAGGCTCCAGACGCGCAGGCTCAGTAATTGTGGCGCACGGGCCTAGCCGCTCCGTGGCACGTGGGATCTTCCCAGACCAGGGCTCGAACCCGTGGCCCCTGCACTGGCAGGCAGATTGCCAACCACTGCACCACCAGGGAAGCCCCAAATCACTGGATTTTAAGGAAGAGAGATTACCCTGAGGGGGCTGGACCTGATCAGCTGAGTCCATTAAATGCAGAGAATTTTCTCCAGCTGGTCTCAGGAGAAGTCAGAGATTTGAAGCATGAGGAGATTTCATTGTGCCATTTGGAGGAAGCCACGTGGTAGAGTATGTAGGTGTCCTCCAGAAGCTGAGGGAAGCCCTCAGCTGATCGCCAGCAAGAAACCAGAGACCACAAGGAAGCCAGCTCTACCAACGACAGGAGTGAGCTTGGAAATCGATTTTCCCCCTGAGGCTCCAGATGAGGACTAAGCCTCACCAACACCTTGATTCCATCCTGAGCAGAGAACCCAGCTACACCATGCAGGACTGACGTATAGACTCTCAGGGTGTTATTTTAAGCTGCTGAGTTTGTGATACTGTTATGCAGCCACAGAAAACAAATACAGTACCTTCAACCCAGCCATCCACTGCTGGGAATTAATTCTGCGAGTATACCTTTAACATGTATTAAACAAAGTATGTATGTGATTATTTATTGCAGCATTATCGTAATACCAAAAAGAAAAAGAAAAACTAGAAAGGACTCAAATGTCCATCAATAGGGAATTGGTTAAATGAATTATTTCAATCTACAATAGAATATTAGGCAGTGATATAAAAGAACAAGAAGCTCTATTGGCTGATTAAAATCTCTAAGACGTGTGGCTAGTGGGAAAAGGTACAGCACAGTATATATAGTTTGTTACGTTTTATGTAAAAAGGGCGTTATGAACATTTATTCATTTTTGTACGTGCATAAAACAACTCTGCAAGAAAACCTCAGATACTAATAAAAACTGGTGACCTGTAAGGGGTGGGGACAAGGAGTCAGAATAGGGCAAATGAGGCACATGCATCCGAGTGAGACTTTCTATTGTATGCTTTTTATACATTTTTTTGGAACAATGAGAATGTATTAATTAATGAAAAATCAAATTAAACTAATTGTTAAAAAAAAAAAAAAAAAAATGAGTCAATGGGGGAATTCCCTGGCTGCCCAGTGCTTAGGACTCCACACTCTCACTGCCGAGGGCCCAGGTTCAATCCCTGGTTGGGGAACTAAGATCCCACAAGCTGTGTGATGCGGCCAAAAAAAATAAAAATAAAGATAAAAATAAAATGAGTCAATGGGCGCTACTCCCCTAGCTTCTTTCTGGGCCTGAGCCTGCTCCCTTGTTTTTCCACCAAAAGTTGATTCTGGGGCATGTCCTCCACGGCACCCTTGACCTCTGGCATTCCATCCTCATTCTCCCTTCTGCCCTAGGGGAACTAGAGACACGGATTCAAATAGCTGTGTCTGAGCGCGTCATGTCTCTGGCACTCAGTTTTCCCATCTGTGAAATCGGGATGATAATACCTCCGAGGATTGTTGGGGGGTTAAATGAGATAATCCATGTCAAGTGACCCACCTGTAGAAGGTGCTCCTGGCATTTGTGCTGGCTGGGATGGAGGAAAGGGCAGTCCTCGTGGAGGGAGTTTATCGAGCACATAGTAGGTGGACCACAAATGACAGTTCCCTCCATTTCCCTCTCACTCACTATGTGACCATGGCCCAACTCCTCCCTCTGTCTAGTCTCCATTCCTTCAGTTGCAAATGAGAAGTTTGGACTGAATGAGCTCTCGTCTTGCGTATGAGTTTGGGGCCCTCGGTGACCATGGAGAGCTCTCTCTCATTTCAGATATGGGTTAGTGAGGCCCAGACGGAGCGACGACTTGTTCAATGTCACACAGCATGTCAGAGGCAGAGCCAGGACAGGGACTGAAGGGCCCTGACTCCCACCCAGGCCCTTGACCTCTCTCTGCCCAAGCTCATCTGTGCCCGAGCAGCCACGTCATCACGTAGAGACTCTCCCCTGGGCCTCTCCTTATCTCCCCAGCTTCTGGTTGTTACTACAGAAGGGCTGCTGCCCACCCAGCCTTGAGTTTAGAGGCTCCAGCTCCCCTGCAGGCCCTAAGCCCCAGCCAGGTGTCTCCCCCAGCCCCCCCCCAGCACCTGCCCCCTCCAGCAGGAGACACAGAGTGCCACGAGTGCCCTGGAGAGAGCACCCCTGGGGGGGCATGGAGCCAGTGAAGGGCCAGGGGAGCGCCTGTGACCACCGGAGTGAGCTGCCCCACAAAGGCCTCTAACTTTTGATCTCTCACCTGAGACTCCCAACCTCCCGAGGGTCTCCCTCCCCTCATCCTGCTGCTTACAGAGCTACTGGCCTCGAGGGAGCTACCTCCCCTCCCTGGGCCAAAGAGAGAGTGGCCTTGGGTTCTGACAACCTTCTAGATCTCCATGGATTCTGACTATATTTTTTGCCCCTGAGTTTCAGGAGATTCTTAGGGATCCTGGGTCAAGATATCCCATCTTCTGTCTAATTAACGTGAGGTTGGTTCCGAACATTTGAGGCTTGACCTAGGATAAGTAATTTGAGTGTTTCTTTCAGCAGATGTTGGTTGTGCTTCCGACAGGGAAATACGTCCTGGTCTCTCTTAGATGTGGACTTACTTCCATGGCCTCTGCCTATGCATCACTCGCACCCCTGGGAGGTGTGTGGGGCTGTTTGTTACCGTCCAAACTGACACACACAGAGAACAGAGACCCTTCGCATGTGCAAACGCATGTACAGATTCCAGACCTGCTCTAATCCTATTTGACTGCTTTAATCTGGTTTTTGTACGGGTTGACCCAAGAGGTTTGAGCAGGTTTACATTAGTTTCAGCTAGTTTTAACTGGTTTGACTCACTACATGTAGGTGTAAGCACATTTGCATCTATTTGACTATTCTGAGCTCATTTGTGGCTGTTTTGATTTGGGTTATTTTAATAATAGCAGACACTCATATTGCACCTGTGATATGTCGGCACAGTCAATTCCAAGGGCTTTACGTTAAGTCCTATAATTCTTACAACTACTCTGCAGGTGGGGACGGCTATTAGTGTCTTCATTTTACATGTGGATAAACTGAGGCACAGAGAGCTTCAGAAAACTGCCCCAGGTTTCCTGGTCCCTGAGAAGTGGAGCCGGGATTTGAACCTACGCCATCTGGCTGCTAAGTCTGTGCTCTGAACCTTGATGTTAGGCTGTATCACTGCCGATGAGTCTTTGACCACTTCTTGATAAGTCAATTCTGTCTGAGCCCGTTTGTTCTGCTTTTGCCAGTACGAGCTGCTTGGTGCTGGTTCCGTCCGCAAACAGACTTGAATTTGGCCCATTCTGATTGACCCACAGATCTCAGGTCTCACAGAGCCTAGAAAGGGAAGACCACTATATTAGTTTCTTGGGGCTGCTGGAACAAACTGCCACAGATTTGACTGCTTAAAATGGAAATGTATTTTCTCATGGTCTGGAGGCCAGAAGTTCAAAATCAAGGTGTCAGCAGGGCCATTCTCTCTCTGGAGGCTCAAGGGGAGAATCTGCTTCTTGCCTCCTCCAGCTTTTGGTGGCTCCACGTGTTCCTTGGCTTGTGGCCGCATCACTCCAATCTCTGCATCCATAGTCACATGGCTTCGGCTTCCTCCTCTTCCTCTGTGTGTCTCTCATAAGGACATTTGTCAGTAGATTTAGCACACACCTCCAACTGCCCCCTCCCCAAGATATTCAGGATGATCTCATCTCAAGATCTTTATCTGCAGACTCTGTTTCCAAATAAGGTTACAGCCACAGGTTTTAGGAATTAAGACTTGGACATATCTTTTGGGGGGGGCTCCATTCAACCTATTACAACCACTAGGGTCACATCACAGCATTTCCCCCTGAGAACCTAGCTCTTAAAAGTGACTCTTTCTATCAGATTGGGTTTTTACCCAACCTTTAGGGCTTTATTACTTTCTGCTTAGGGATTAAAAGGCAAAAGTGTTCAATGTGCTTGCAGCCACGGAAGAGCCTCTTGTACTTTTCAAGACCCATTTATTAATATTCCTGGCCGGGAAAATCAGGAATTCCTGGAAACACCAAGCAAGGTGTGGAAATGTTTCTGTAAATAGGCACCGGAAGACAGAACCCACTTTCTAAGATGTTTGCTGATGATAACACCAAACTTACTGTTCCCTGGGGAGCTCTCTTTAGTGAAAGTAATGCTGAATTGAAGGAGGGCAGATAATTAAGAGATGAGGGGGAGCCGTTAATCCCCCCAAAAATCTCCGCACTCCTGGTCGAGGGTTGAAAGAAGCTAGTCATTTAGATAAAGATAGAGATGAAGAAATGGTGTTGTTACTCAGCAAATAGACTTTGCAAGGAAGCAGCACTCGGGGCGCTTTGTACTCAACTGGCCCCAGCACCAATATACAGAAATATAACAGAAAGAGGAAAGCTCTGTTTCTCTTTTCTGCATTTCCCCACTTGCACCCATAGCTGACGACCATGAACACTACCGGCTGTGAGAGTCAGCTTAGTCCTTGGATAGTTTTAGCATCTGCAGAGGCTTCAGGGATTGGGCTCAAGGTCCTGCTCTGCCCCTATCAGCTGTGTGACCTTGGGCAAGCCAGAAAGTCTTTCTGAGTCTTGACTTTCCCATCTGCCAATTGATTTAATAGGATTACCTGGGAAAAGGCCCGCGTTTGGCACTTGCCGTGTATGGCAGAAAACACACTAGCAAACAGACTGGCCGGCCAGGGTCATTACAAATTCATGGTCAGCAACTTCGAATGGTCACTCCGTACTGCCGGAAATCCTACTCTGTTTCTTTAGTGGGCTTGATTCTGATAACTATTTCACATTTAATCCTTGATCCTCCGTCCCCTCTTCTTTTCCTGTCTCACTTTGGCTGCAACTTGCTTCCACTCCATTGGCAAAATAGAAACCATCAGAGGAGGTTCCCTCAGCTTTGCGTGGCTGATTCTACAAATCCACCTCCTCTTCTTCTGCCTCTCAGACGATTGTCCCTGCTCCTATCAAAGGCCAGCTCTCTCCTCCTGTGCTCCGGGTCCCCTCCCTCTTACTTTAGCAAGGACTTTGATCCTGAGAAATCCCCTCTCTCTGTGTCATCAGTTCCTCCCCAGCTCCTTGCCATCAGCATAGAGATACGATGTTATAGTATCCATATTTGGACAAAACTGTCCCTTCACCCTCCTTATTTCCTTCCAGCCAAAGCCCCATTTCTCAGCTTCCCTTTGCATTAAAATGTTCTAAAAAGTTGCCAGTGGTTGTTCTCTCTGGTTCATTGGCTCCTAATTGCAGTTCCACCCCTGCCAATCAGCTTCCATCCTGATTCTTCCACTGAGACTGCTCCGTCAAGGTTGCCCCGAGGTCCTTGCTGCCACATCTAGTGGACACGTCTCTGTCCTCAGCTTACTCGACCTTTCAGCAGCATTCCACATGGGCAGCTCCTCCTCCTAGGTCTTGAAGCACTCTCTTCCCTTGGCTTCCCGACAGCTCTCTCACCTGGACTCCCCTTTCCTCCCTGACCGCTCCTGCTCAGCCTACTGTACCCTCTCCTCCTCTCTGCCCAGCTCCTGATATAGGAGTGTCCCCAGGCTCTGTCCTCCCGCTTTTCCAGTCTGAGCTGGAAACCAGCCTAGGTCACACAGTCTCTGTGGGTCCAAGTGGTCCCCAAGCCTCCCCAGGCTCCAGGAAGGGGAACAGCAGAGAATTTGGGACCATCCTCAACCCATCAGGTAGAAACCCGGAAGTCCTCCTCAATTCCTCCCCTCTCTCACCCATCACCTCTGACCCTCCAGCAAGTCCACAATAGGTCCCCAACAAGCCTGCTTCTCATGATCCTCACGGCCCCCAGCCTCGTTCAGGCCTCAGCATTTCTAGCCTGGGTCACATCATCGCCTCCTACCTGGGCCCCCTGATTCCACTCTTACCTTGTAGTCATCTGTTCTCTACAGAGCAGGCAGAGTGGGTTTTTGCACATGTGAATCAGATAATTTCACTGCCATGTTGAAATCTCTTTAGTGCTCAGAAGACAATTCAAGCTCCTAACTACAGCCCACGCAGCCCACCTCCCAGCCTCATGTTGCTCCTCTGCCCCCCTCGTTCACTGTAGAGTGGCCACTCTGGGCTTCCTTCTGTGTCTCAAACAGACCAACTTGTGCCCGGCCTCAGGGCTGTTGCTCATGCTGGCCCGGCTTCCTGGAACACCCTCTAGGAAGGGCTGCCTCCTTCTCATCCTTCAGCCTCAGCTCAAATGCCATCTCCTCTCTGAGACCCCCTTGACCATCACATGACTGCAGGTTCCCACGCCATGTGCACGGCTTCATAACACTCAGCATCTAGCACAGAGCCTGGCACATAGTAAATGCTCAATAAATACTTGTGGAATGAATGAGAAAAATCAAACAGGAAAGCATTCCACGGCTCAGTACAACAGACTTCCACATGGCCCCGAATCTCATCTCCCACAAGCTCCAGCATGCTACGGCAGCGCAACACTTTGCCACACAGCCCTGCGGGCAGTGCTTTGATAACACAGTCCAACAGGCCCCAGGAAGCCCGACATGTCACGACAGGGCCCAACACGGACAACATTAGGCCTGGCCTGGATCTCAGACTCAGCTCCAGGTATCACTGCTCCAAGCTCTGGATGTGTCCAGCTGACCACAGGGGCCCACAAGGGACCCCCAGCCCTAGCTGTGGTGCCATTTGGGACCCAAACATCTGAGCCCCCATGCCTCAGGTGGTGGGTAGTCGGCCGCAGACCTGGGTTGAGCAGAGTACAATGGGTCTTTGTCTTCCCAGGAGGCCCTGCTCAGCCTCCAGAGGAGAATGGCCCATTCTGAGCACCCAGAGCAGCTGGGGAAGGGGGAGGTGGAGGAGGGGTAGCATCTGAGTATAGAAGGGAAACCAAGGCCCAGAGAGAGGCAGTGTCTGCCCAGGGTCACAAGTGAGGGAGGTCAGAGTCACTGCGGAGCCCCAGGCCACCTGCCTCCCAGGAATCCAAAGGGCTCAGAGGGTAAGGCCTGCTGCTATCTCCTCACCTGTTGCTCCGCCCTAGGCCCTCGGACAAGAATAAAGACAGAGAATGAGTCACCAGGAAGGAGAGGGGCCATGGAAAAGGAAAGTGGGTTTCCAGCCCCTCCCCCAGAGCCCTGCCCTTTTCCTTTCCTCTTTGGCCAAGGAACCCAGTGAGTCACAAGATTCCACTGGGGCGGGCTCAGTGCCAAGCTCAGTAATGACGAGGGACCTTGGAGCCATGCTTTTGGCTCTGCTCTCTTTCCCTGCTCTGTGTTCCTGTCTCCTATGCATGGACAGACAGGCAGGCAAGGACAGGCAGATAACTAAAACCCGTGAACAGACACAAACAGACACCTACACAGACACACAGACTCCTAGCAAGACAGGCACCTAGTAGCTAGGCAGACACAGACAGGGACAGTCACACAGCTATACACAGCGACACACAAGCCAACAAGCACACAAATACAGGCAAACAGTACACTGATGGACAAGACAGACAAACCCATGACCACACAGAGGCAACATCCAGACAAATAGGCAGGCACATAACAGACAGGTAACAGAGAGACAAGCAGACTCACACACTCAAGCAGAAACACCTCACAGACTCAGATACACGTACAACACTGACAACATGGGTGGCCTACAGGGGGTGATTTGGCGCAAAGAACAGGCCAGACGCCCCTGGGCCAGGCCCGAGCCCCAGAACCACACTGAAACTGACTCATAAAAGTGGGTTCTCTGGGCATGAACTCTTCTGAAGGCAGCCTCCATCTCCTTCCCAATACGAGGGGCCCACCTTGCAGTAAGATGAATGGAGGTTAGACATGGAAAGGGACTTCCCGACCAGGAGGGTGTTGAGACCTGCAGTGGGTGACTAAGGGTGACGGGGGAAAGGAGTGGAGTGGTGGTAGGTAGGGAGCCTGCATTCTGGCTGTGTGCCCTTGGGCAACTCTGTCCTTCTGAGCCTCAAGTGTCTCATCTAGGTTCTGTCCTCCGGGGTCCCTGCACGGAGCAGATGGCCAGCGCCTGTGAGTGTTCCCACCAACGCTGGGGCTCCAGGACATTACTCCTCCATCCTCCGCATGCGCACCCAGGGCAGGATTCCCTCGTTGACTCCCTGCCCAGTACCCCCTGGCAGGGGGTAACCCAGTCAACCCAGTCACAGATGCCCGTTGTCCTGGTCCCTCCCCTCCCCCTGGGGCTGGCCAGCTGAGGATGCCCCAAGGCTGGGGGAGGGGTGCAGGGAGGTCAGAGAGAGGGCAAAGGGAATCCCCGATACTTGAAGCTTCCCTCATCTAGGGGCGGCTGAGAGACTCAGGCCAGGGATGGGGGGATCTGTCCAGGTGGAGTCTCTTTCATCCTCCCGCTGTTAGAATCCTCTGGCCCGGACCCAAACTGTTGGAAGAGAGGGGATTGAGCAGTGGGGAGGTAAAAGGTGATGGGCAGGCCTGGCGGGACAGAAGCCCCATTGTTTGGGGCCCAGGCCAGCCTGGGCAAAGGCAGGCTTTATAACCAGGGCAGGAAGCGGGGGGCTCTGCAGGGGGCGCCAGCTGGCAGGGCTCATCCTTTGGACCCTGGACGGGGGACAGGTGCCGAGCAGGATGCCCCCTGGAGGGGTTGATAGAGGGAGCAGTGTTTGGCGAGGTGCCGGAACTGAGTGGGGAGGGCGGACCCAAAGAGGGGTCTCAGGGCAGGGAGGCAGCTCCCACACCACACCCACCCCACCCCCTCGGGAGGATGAGCAGCCCAAGGGTCCTAAAACCTCCTCCTCCAGATTCCAGTCATTCCTGGGAACGGAGGCGGCTTGGGGCGGCTCCAAGCCTGGGGGGGGGGGCACTGTGAAGAGGGGTGTGCATGGCTGTATTTATTACTGAGGGGTCACGGGGGGCTTAGAGATTTTTGCCGCCCACACTCTCCCCATCATTTCCCAAACTTAGGTCCCAAACTCGGAGCTCCGCTGGCCCCTATCTTCCCTTGTCCGCGCGAGCCCCTCAGCCCCAAGGCGAAGCCCACTGGGCAGTCCTTACCAGTGTCACACCACAGTTGTTTCTGCTTCGGTTGGAGTTCCGCCCCTAAGGGAACGGCTTCCACCGGAGACCCAGCAAGGTCAGTCACGTGCTCACGGTCCCTCTCACTAGTCCCAATTTCGGAGTTACGGCGGGGCTCTTCCAGGTGCAAAAGAGCCGGGGCCCCTCCCTCCCGCCGCCGGGGCGGGGACGGCGCGCAGGGCGGGGCGGTACAAAAAGCGATCCCGCCCCGCGTTCCTCACTTGACTTTGAGTGTCCGGCGGTCGCGGGAGCGGGAAGGCGGAGGCGAGTAGGGCAGCCGGGCTCAGCCCACACACCTCACCAGGTAGGGACGCTCCCCTGCTCAGAGGGGAGACGGTGTAGACAGAAGGAACAGAGAGCATGAGGGGCCAGGTGGAGGGACGAAGACAGGTGGCAGAGAGGGAGAGTGGAGGGGGGCAGAGGGGCACAGAGAGAGGGACACATGAGGGCACAAAGCCAGGGACCCCCATCAAGGACGGAGGCTGAGGGAAGCACAGGGATCCAGAACAGGAGGGGACCCCGGGTGCGAAGCATGGGTGTTGAGTGGGGAGCACCAAGAATAACACCATCCCCACCTCCTGTCCTTGAAGGTCCCCCGGCAGGTCAGGGAGGGGCTCTATTTCTTGCCTAAGCCCCTTCCCCCTGTAAGCCAGGGCACATAAACTGTGGCTCCTCGCCCCTGTCCTGCCTGGGGACACAGGAATCAGGGTCCCTGATGGAACCCCTTGGACTCACAGCCCCAGGAAGCTGGGAGATCAGTCCCTGGGGTGCCAGGGAATCTCTGTTGCCCACCACTTCTGACCCCTGAACTCTGCCCTCCCTGGGCCCAGGAGGCATCATGTGGCGATGTCCACTGGGGCTGCTGCTGTTGCTGCTGCCGGCTGGCGAGTTGGCCCTGGGTGCCCAGCGGGGTCGTGGGCGCCGGGAGCTAGCACCGGCTCTGCACCTGCGGGGCATCCGGGATGCGGGTGGCCGGTACTGCCAGGAGCAGGACCTGTGCTGCCGCGGCCGCGCCGATGACTGCGCCCTGCCCTACCTGGGTGCTACCTGTTACTGTGATCTCTTCTGCAACCGCACCGTCTCCGACTGCTGCCCTGACTTCTGGGACTTCTGCCTCGGCGTGCCACCCCCCTTTCCCCCCATCCAAGGTGGGCACCAGACGGCCAGGGGTGGGTCGCTTTGTCAAGCCCAAACTCAGCAAGGCTCAGCAGCAAGGCTGATGCATTGACATTTCCAGGGGGAGGCTTTGTAGAATCTGGGAAAGAGACCCCGCCTCTCTCTGCGCTTCTGGGAAGTCCCCACTCTGGTCTAACTTGAATCTCTCCAGTAAGATGGAAAAAGAAGAGCCTCGGTCTGTGGGATTTTAAGTTGGCCCAGGAGGAGGGCAGCCTCCTGCCCTTTCTCCCAGTCCTGCCTGTCTCCATATTCTGGACTTCGAAGGTGCTGGCCCCACCTGCTGACTCACCCTCAGACTGATAAAGCACACAGGGGTTGGTCAGCATCATCTTAACAATTCCTCTGCCTTTGCTCAGGATTCTCTACCCCTGAGATGGCTGGTCACACCTGGGAGGTGGGTTAAGTCTGTTCCTGCTCTCAGCTCTCACCACCATCCACTCGCCCTTATGCAAGAGGAGAGTCACTTGAATTCTTTCCCACAATTCCATGGGGCTGCGGGTGTGAGACTGCATACCTGGGCTGTCACTCCAAAGTGCTGTGTCATCTTAGGGGTGTCACTTACCTTCTCTGGGCTTTGGCTTCCCCATACTCCTCCCACTCCCCATCTCCAAACCCCAATTCATTTAAATGGCATAGGATCTAAGGAATGTTGTGGCTGGCATCCAAGCAAAGCGAGAGGGATCCGGGCTGGAGTCGCTGAAGAACTTCCCAAGTAGCAGTTGGTGTGTGACCCTGTAGGAGATGTCTTCAGTTATAGCTTGGCTTTAGTTTCAGTGAGGGCTGGTGTGTGTGAGTGTGTGTGTTTGGGAGGATTCGGGACATCTGACCTCTGAGGACCTGGCCATCTCAACCCATCGTCTCTGGTCTTGGCTCCACTTCTCTTTCTGACTTTCCTCCCACCAGGATGTATGCACAGGGGTCGCATCTATCCAGTCTTGGGAACCTACTGGGACAACTGTAACCGTTGGTGAGTGTTGGGGGCTTGCCTTGTGGGCTTTGTGGAACAGACTTGGTTCAAATCCTATCCCTGTCACTCCCTTGCTGGGGGCAAGGTCTTTCCCTTTTCTGAGCCTCAGTTTCCTCATCTGTAACGTGGGAATTTTTACACGGACCGTGTCAACTTCTATACCAGCATTCCACCAGCAGTCCCCAGGAGCAGTCAACCATGGATGCCCAGCTCCAGGTGCAGCCCCTCCTGCCTGGGGCTAGGCTACTGCGCCTCCCAACCTCTCTCCCTGTCACGGGCGAGTCCAAGAAGGGGGCGCCAGGAAGGAAACCTCTGACTGCAGCATCCGTTGCCCTGGACCGGATGAGGGTCAGGGATGGCTGAGCTGGCAGCCAGCCAGACTGCAGCAGGGCCTTCCCTGGAATGTGGCCCCTCCTCCTCCCCCAACCCTCCCCACCATTCCCAGTAGGAGAATGAAGGGGTTGGGGTGCCCCTCTACCTTAATCTGAGGCCTGAGATGGGAGGTGCGAAGCCTTGAATGCCTTAATGGAAACAAGGGGGACCCTAAGACTTAGAGGAGGAGGCCCTGCACCCACTCCACCCCGTGCCCTGGGACTGAGAGGGCCCCAGGGAGGAGGAAACTTTTTGGAATGCATTACGCATAAGCTGTTTCCATTGCCTCACTGGCGTGAGGGGTGCCTGGGTCACAGTGAGAGTGGGGACTCGTGCATTTTAGCGTGTGTCTGGGTGAGAGAGCGTGTGTGTGTGTGCACGCTTTGAGTGTGTGTGACCTGTGTGTGTGTTTCAAAAGATGGAGCGTGCTTGCATGATTCTGCTGCTACTGATAGGATGCCTCTGGACATGGAGGGGTTAACACTCTCTCTCGGTCCCTTCCCTAGGGCCTGGCCACCCAGGCCCCCTCTGGAATGCTGGGACCTGCTGCCACCAGTCCTGCCTAGACCTGCTTGGACAGCCCTGGGGGGCAAAGGGGGAGGTGGCAGGAAAGGACTGACCAAGCCACTGCCCTCCCAGGCCAGTTCTGGCTGTGTTCCCTGCACTTGACACCTGAGGGAGGGTGTGGGACAGTGTCTGTGGGCCTCCCAGGCTCTGTGAGCCCTCGAGGATGCTTTCCAGAGTCAGAGGGGGAAGGGAAGGATGAAAGCCTCCCTGAAAGTGCCCCCACAGCTCCTGGGGCTGGAGATCCCAGCCATACTGGGTCTTCGTCCCCTTGAGGCTCCTTAAAAGGCAACAAGGGAGGCGGGAGCCTTGGGCAGGCTTGAAAGGATGCAGTTTAGCATCTTGTCATAGCAGAGTTATGAGCTTGTAAAAGCACTGTAAAATTCATAGAATTCAACTTTTCAGTCGACACCTATTAGAGACCTACTATGTGCCAGGTGCTGTGCTGGGCCAAGGAGATGCAGCCAGAATGCAGCAGACAGTCCTTGTCCCTGCACTGGAGCCTCTAGTCTAATGGTGACACAAATAACAAACCTGTCATTACAACCTTACAGGTGTGATGGGGGGAAAAGAGGTTAATGGGGGACCCTAGTTTAGAGTGGGGTGGGGGCGAGGGAAGGCTACTCAGGAAGGGATATTTATGCAGATACCAGGGAGATGAGAGCATGAGTGGCCCAGGCCCAGGAGGAGGGAACATGGGGGAAAATGGCTTGTGGAACGGCCAGGAGGTGGGACCGAGCTCATTGCAGCTGGAGCTGTGAAATGGGGAGAGAGGCCCCGAGGAGGGGCAGGCCACGTCCCATGGGTCTCATAAGCTGCGCCAAGGATTTTGCATTTTGCTCAAAGTGTCGTGCGCAGCCACTTAGGGAGCACACAGTCTGATTTGTGTTGTTCAAAGATCTCTCTGGCTTTAAGAGAGGGGTGTGTGTATTGGGCGGAGGGAATCACAACGAAGCAGGGAGCCTGGTTAGGAAGCCACTGCTGGGGTCCAGGTGAGAGGGGATAAGGGACCAGTGTAGGGTGATGGTGGTGGAGGGGTGAGAGACAGGTGGATTCGGAGTCTTTCATGACCAGCTGATAGGGCAGGCTGGTGATAGGTGGGTATGGGTGAGGGGCAGGCGGTAGGGGAGACACCACGGACCACACGGAGTTCTGGCTTGAACAACTGGGTAGATAAGGGGCCGTTTTCTGAGTTGAGGATGTTAAGGGAGGAACAGGTTTGGGGGAAGATAGTTTGGCCATTCTGAGATGCCTTTCACACACCCAGAGGAGCTGTCAGGAGGCCAGCTGGATATGAGTCTGAAACTCAGGGGGGTGGGGAGTTGGGGTTCCTGTAATGAGAACAATAATGGAAGATAACAATTCTTGAGCACATCACATGGGCCAGGCCCTGGGCTGAGTACTTTGCAAGCTTGCCTTTTAATCCCTGGAAGGTGGTACTATTATTATCCTCATTTTACAGACAACATTGAGGGAGAGTTTAAAATAACTTACCTAAGGTCACATGACTAGTCAGCCAGACTCTGAACCCTGGATTCAATTCAGAATCCATGCTCTTAATCACTTCACTGTACTGCCCCATTCATTCATTCATTCATTCATTCCACAAATATCTATTGTGTGGCTATGATGTGCTAGGTTTTGTTTTTAGGCACTGAAGGTATCAAACAATACCTGCCCTCAAGGACCTTAGATTCTGTGAGGAAACAGGTATAGACAATATAAATAACTAAAGATATAATACGTCAGATAGTGATGACAGGCTGAGGAGAAAAGAAAACAGGGAAGCAGGGTAGGAAGGGTGGAGGACGCTGAGATAAGGTGGCCAGGGCAGGCCGCCCTGAGAAGGTAACATTTGAATAAGGACTTAGAAGAAGTGAGTGAGAGGGGCCATGAGGATGTTGGAGGAAGAACAGCGCAAAGGCCCTGGGGCAGGAGCACGGCTGGTGTCAACAGTCGGGACCAGCCTGGCTGGGACCTCAGGCACCAGGAGGGGACAGGAGGACAGATCGTGCAGGGCCTTGTTGGCACTGGAAGGACTTTGGCTCTTATTCTTGATGTGAAGCCAGTGGCAGGTTTTGGGCAGGGGAATGGCATGATATGATTTGGGTTTAACAGGATCGCTCGGGCAGCTGTGTTAAAAATATACCGAAGCGGGGGAGGGGGGCACAGGGCAGAATCGGAGAGAACAGTGAGGAGGCTACAGCATAATCCAAGTGAAAGGTGATTGGACCATGGTGGCTGCAGAAAAGAATGAGACGTGGTTTGGATTCTGGATGTGTTTTTAAGGTAGAGTCAACACGATTTGCCAGTGAATCGGGTTAGCATGTGAGAGAGAGTCAAGGGTGCCTCCCAGGCTTTTGGCCTACGCTCCAGGAGAGGAATGGAGTGCCGTTTTCAAGGACTGTGGCAGGCGCAGCCCTGGGAGTAGGGGAGAAAAGGAATTTGGTTTGGGATGTGGTGAGTGTGACCTGTTAGACACCCAGGAGGTGATGTGGTGTAGCAGTAAGATCCTTGAATCTGGAGTTTAGGGAGAGATCTGAGAAGCAGATGTAAACTTGAGAATCATAAATTTGAAATTGACATTTAAAGCCACCAGGCTGGATGGGATCATCTGGCGGTCCTCTCATAGGTGCTGATGCAGAATTTCAGGCCCGTGTTGACCTCTGAGGCCTCCTCCCTTCCGACGATGCCCAGCACCACCTCACCTCTTCCTTCCCTCCTGTTCTTCCAGCACCTGCCAGGAGAAAGGGCAGTGGGAGTGTGACCAGGAGCCATGCCTGGTGGACGAAAACATGATCAAGGCCATCAACCAAGGCAACTATGGGTGAGAGGCCCTAAAAATGCCCCGAGTGGGCACACATGCACGTGCACACACATATACACATATGTTCTGCCCGAGATGCATGTCCTGCCAGGTGCACCCACACTCAGATCTTATTCATGTGTACATTTAGCTGGTAGGCATTCTCTCCCACCCACATGCGCATACCTCCAGGACCCCCAGCCTTGGCCGGTCTGTGAGCTCCATCCCCTCTCTTTCAGGTGGCGGGCTGGGAACCACAGTGCCTTCTGGGGCATGACCCTGGATGAGGGCATTCGCTACCGCCTGGGCACCATCCGCCCGTCTTCCTCCGTCACCAATATGAATGAGATTCATGTAAGTCCATCCCTGCCCACAATCCTGCCATCTCCTCTTGGCCTACGACCGCAGGGACCCTGGCATCCTGTGCCCTGCTTCTCCAAGGGCCTAGGCCTGTCCCCCACCAATAGGCTGTGTATCCCTGGACAAGGGACTCCCCTTCTCTGGGCCTTAGGTTTCTGCCTATAACAAGATACGCTGCACTGCAAGAACTGATGCTCAGATTCTGAGTTTTGTGGTCCCAGCATCTGACCCTCCCTAGCTTCTCCGGCCTCTCCGGCTTGGGAAAAATGTCATTGGTCCCAGTATGGCTGGGTTAGGGCCCTAAGGGCCAGGAGGTCACCTTGGTATTTTGGGAAGGGAGGGACAGACACTCCTCCAGCTTTGGCCAGAGAGCAGCAATTCTCGGAAACAAACACCATCTCAGCAGAACCCCCAGGGAGGAGGGGGTTTCTCCCTTCCCACCAGTGGGACCCTCCAGAGGAAGAAATGAGAACCAGACCCAGAACAGTCAAAGGGTGAGGAAGGGGAGCTTCAGCGGGACAGGGCTGGGTCACATGCCAGAGGCTCCTTCCATCAGTGGCCGGCAGGGAGGAGGCGGTGACTGGCCAGAGCGGCCCTCCCTGCAGAGGGAGCTCAGCTCAAGGCTGAGGTGACCAGACCCTGCCCCTGCCCTTACTCCCCTGGGCCTCCGGCTATTTTCTGCCTCCTGCTGTTTGCCTTGGCAGCCTGCCCAGTCACGGGACCTTACTGCTTCTTCCCTCCCCTGCCCTTTGGGGCCTGAAGCCCAAGGTCCTGGTGGGAAGAAGGATGTAGCAGATCAGAAGGTGCAGAGGAGGAAAGAGGCAGGGGTTGAGGATGGAAAGTGGCCCGACCACTTCCCTATTCCTGGCTTCAATTGCCTCACCTGTAAAACAGGACTAGTCACCCCCCACCTGACACTAGAGAGGCACTAAATGGTGCCGGGGTCTTCCTCTGGGTCACCGTGGAGGTTGCTGGACTCTCTCAGCAACAGAGGGCTCAAAATCAAACTGCAGAAGGCCCTGGACTCTTTTTTTTTTTTTTAAACATCTTTATTGGAGTATAATTGCTTTACAGTGGTGTGTTAGTTTCCACTGTATAACAAAGTGAATCAGCTATGCATATACATATATCCCCATATCTCTCCCCTGTTGCGTCTCCCTCCCACCCTCCCTATCCCACCCCTCTAGGTGGTCACAAAGCACCGAGGCCCTGGACTCTTGGGAGACCTCCAATGCCTAGGGCCCCTGAGGGGCAGTCTGGGGCAGAGGCAGGAGGCAGACAGAGTGACCTTTTCCTTGCAGACAGTGCTGAGCCCAGGGGAGGTGCTGCCCAGAGCCTTCGAGGCCTCTGAGAAGTGGCCCAACCTGATCCACGACCCTCTCGACCAGGGCAACTGTGCAGGCTCCTGGGCCTTCTCCACGGCAGGTACGTTCAAGGGCAGGGGCTGGCCAGGTGGGAAAGGAGGGCAAAGGCCTGACCCCCTGACAGCCCCTCTACCTCCCCTCCCACCAGCCGTGGCATCTGATCGAGTCTCAATCCATTCTCTGGGGCACATGGCACCTGTCCTGTCGCCCCAGAACCTGCTGTCTTGTGACACGCACAACCAGCAGGGTTGCCGCGGTGGGCGGCTTGACGGTGCCTGGTGGTTCCTGCGCCGTCGAGGGTGAGCAGCAAGGGGGTAGGGAAGAGGGCATGAGGCGGGGGTCTTAGGAAGGGAAAGCCTGCAGGAAGGGCCTGGGCCAGGCTGCCCCGTGCCCACTCTGTCCCCGCTCCCTCCTGCTGCCCCTGCAGGGTTGTGTCTGACCACTGCTACCCGTTCTCGGGCCATGGGTGGGACGAGGCTGGCTCCGCTCCCCGCTGCATGATGCACAGTCGGGCCATGGGTCGGGGCAAACGGCAGGCCACCGCCCGCTGCCCCAATAGCTATGTCCATGCCAATGACATCTACCAGGTCACTCCTGCCTACCGCCTCGGCTCCAACGTAAGTCTGCACTTGGGTGAGGGGGCAAAGGCAGGAGAGCTGGAAGGTTGGCCAAAGGCTTGAGGCTTGCGCCTGATGGATACTCTTCTCCCCACCCCCTCACCCTTCAGGAGAAGGAGATCATGAAGGAGCTGATGGAGAATGGCCCTGTCCAAGGTAAATGCCCCTCATCCTGCCCCCTGATTCCAGAAGCTTGTGCCTGCTTGAGACTGGGCACAGAGGCACAGGTGGTCCATACAGCATTGAGCAGCAAGTCCACTGGGGCCAGGAGCGGGGGGACCATGTCCCTTCCCCAGGAGCAGCACCTGGAGGGGGCACTTAGAGTCTTGGTACCAGAGGCCCCGGGGCCTGGGCATGCATCTCCAGGCTTGGGTATCAGTGCCTGTGCTGATGGGCTGAGCCAGCCCCATTTTGACCTCTGCCCACAGCCCTCATGGAGGTGCACGAGGACTTCTTCCTGTACCAGAGCGGCATCTACAGCCATACACCAGTGAGCCTTGGGAGGCCGGAGCAATACCGCCATCATGGGACCCATTCGGTCAAGATCACAGGGTGAGGGGCTTGGTGGGCAGGGGGGTTGGGGGCAGCAGGGCTTGCACTGGGGCCTCTGAGTCTGCCTTGAATCCTTACCACCTCTCTGCAAAGCTCCATTTCATAGGGGAGGAAACCGAGACTCAAAAAGAGGAGGTACTTGCCCTGGGTCACACCAAGAGTTAGGGGCCTTTTAAGGTGTTTTAGAACTCTTCCTTCCTTACACACTGGGAAAACTAACTCCAAATGAAATACAGACAAGGATTCAAGAGTTGCTCAACCTCTCCCCAGCTCAGCACCTGTCCCAGCTCTGCCTGACTCACTCCCCCAGCCCTCAGTTTCCCCAGCTGATATAAGAGGTAATGCTAGAGTCACTGATTTCAATAGTCCAACCAATGAAATTTACTTTGCACACACACCCCGCCCCCGTTCCCCATCCCCCGCCAGGTGAGGAGGGAGGGCAGGCAGATGTGTGAGGTCCCAGAGAGCTGGTCGCTGGGATGTGGATCCCTGGAGGGGGGAGGCCCAGTTTCCCTCCTTTTCTGCTTCCCCCTCCAGTTGTCCCTTTGGGACCGTCCCCACACCGGGCACAGGTGCACAGAATTAGAGATGTGGAGACTGAGGGAGATGCAGAGAGGGACAGAGAGCTGCCCAAGTCCTGAGGGTGCACCCAAGTCACCAAAGGCAACAGGGGCCTGGGCAGGGAAGGCCGCGGGCGGGAGCTCGGGAGCTCCTGAAAGCAGGTGAATCAGCGCCCTTCCCCCTCCGGCTCTGCCCCGCAGGTGGGGGGAGGAGACGCTGCCCGACGGAAGGACGCTCAAGTACTGGGTGAGTCCCTGCGCCGCGTGCCCTGCGGCCGCTGTCACCTTCCCCCGGGCCTCCTGTCCTCCTCCCCCACTCCGATTCCCCTCCTCACGGCTCCTCCTCATTCCCAGACGGCGGCCAACTCGTGGGGCCCAGCCTGGGGAGAGAGGGGCCACTTCCGCATCGTGCGCGGCGCCAACGAGTGCGACATCGAGAGCTTCGTGCTGGGCGTCTGGGGCCGCGTGGGAATGGAGGACATGGGTCACCACTGAGGCCGCGGGCACCACGCCGGGAAGAGCCTCCTGTGGGGCAGCAGCCCCCGCCCCGCCCGCCCGACGGAGCTCCGGGCCCCAGGGGCCTAATCCTCGCGCGGGTTCCGCTGACGCAGCGCCCGGCTTCGGAGCCGCGGGCCGGCGAGGCTGGCGGAGCCCCCAGACCTCCCAGCGGGGGCTGGGCAGGGCCTGGCCGGGGAGGAGCAAGACCACCGAAGCCAGGACACCCCCTTCTCCGGCCCCACCACTCCACCCCACCCTTGTACTCTTATTCCTCAAAGATATTTATTTTTCTTTTCACTGTTTTAAAATAAAAACAAAGTATTAATAACTATGTATCGGGGCTTCCCTGGTGGCCCAGTGGTTAAGAATCCGCCTGCCAATGCAGGGGACACGGGTTTGAGCCCTGGCCCTGGACGGGGAAGATCCCACATGCCGCAGAGCAACAAAGCCCATGAGCCACAACTATTGAGCCTGTGCTCCAGAGTCCGTGAACCACAACTACTGAAGCCTGCGTGCCTAGAGCCCGTGCTCCACAACAAGAGAAGCCACCACAATGAGAAGCTGGTGCACCGCAACTAAGAGTAACCCCCGCTCGCCGCAACTAGAGAAAGCCCGCGCGCAGCAACAAAGACCCAACGCAGGCAAAAATAAATAAATAAATTAAAAAACAAAAAAACAAAAAAAAACTATGTATCTTGGAACTTCTGGGCATGGAAAACCAGGCCAGAGTTTGGGTGGCATATGGTTAGACAGCAGAAAGGACTGCCTGAGGTGGTGGGTTGGGGGGAGGTGGACCAGAAATCTTAGCCTCCATTCAGCCCTAATTGTCAGTGGCCCTGGACACTGACCCACTTGGAGGTGGGGCATGGATGGCATGGCCTTTGGCCTCTAGAGAGTCGTGGGCCCGTGGGAACCACCTCTCAGACGCTGAGTCAGCATCGCCTGAGGCGGGGGAATCCAACCCACCAATCAGCAGAACTGGCGCCAGTGCCCAGCAGGCAAGGGGGGCACAGCCCCACAGAAGCTGGAGCCTCTGTCTCTGCAGATCAGCCTCTCCAAGCCACCCAGGCAAAGGGACCCCCCCTGCTTCCCCTACCCCTAGGCCAGGCTGGGCCTGCCTCTCTGAGCCCTCTCCCTCCCCCACCTCCCCATGCTCCCAGTGCCAGGAGAATTAAGTCCAGGCCTCGGCCTGGCATTCAAGGCCATCAGGACCCACCCCACCAGCCTCCTCACCAGCTTCTTCACCCAGTGCCCAGGCGACTCCAGAGTCCTCACTGCTCGCTAATGTCCAGTACACACACAGACCACTGGGCATTTGTACATGCTGCTCTCGGTCCAGATGCCCTTCCGTTCCACCCACCCCTGTCCCACTGCTGTTTCAAAGCCAACTCCAGGGTTTCTTCAATCAGACAGTACTGGTGGAGAGTAACTGATGTGCCAGGTGCTGTGCAAGGGACCCATGAGCCCCCAAACCACCCCAACGCCACTTAGCATGGCTTAGACACCCCCTCCCTGAGCTCATCTGCATCTTGCCCTTTCACCAGTATTTCATGTATCCTCCTTATGCTGGAAGTTCCTTGAGGGCAGTGAGTGGGTCTGGTTCATTGATGAGTCCTGGTACCCACACCTGTACACTGGATAAGGTGGTGTTACAGTTTGTGGAATGGTTGAATGAATATAACCCATTCTTTCCCCCCCATTCCCTTCTCAAGACTCCCTCCCCAGCCCACCCCTCTAGGCACCATGGTCAGTGTGAAGTCCTGCCTTTCCAGGAGCTCAGGGAGGCTGTGCCTGGTGATGGGGCCTCCCATGGCAGGAATCCTCCTTGCCCCCACCCCCAGCTGACCGGGAAGGCAGGGGAGCCAGAGTCGCTGAGCAGAGGCAGCAGGGAGGTCTGTCCCCTGGCAGGCAGCCCCTCAGGGCCAGCCTTGTCCCCCAGGCCGCTTGGGCATCACCTGAAAGGAATGCGGGGTGACCGATAAGCCGCTGCCTTTGTTTCATTTCCTGTTTGCTAGGACGTCCCGAGCCGGCTCCCCTGGCCGGCCCGCCTGTCCCCAAGGAGCCAAGGCTGGCCGGGGGCCCTGGGGACAACGAAGGGAGGGGAGTCCTGAGCAGGGGTGACGGGGGCTGCCCAGTTACTACCCCCTCTGCGCCTTTGGCTGCCAGACGCGCCCACTGCTCCCATCCCGCTGGAAAAATCCCGGTCCAGGGGCGCGGCTGGAATTTTCTACAAGGACCTTTGGCGGAAGCAATGGGGGTTGGGAAAGGGAGGGGAACAGGGGCGCGGCCGGGTCTCCAGGCTCTTAGCTCTGCCAGCCCTGCTGGGAGGCCTGACCCTCTGGACCCAAGTGGGGTCGGCCCAGCTCTGTTCCTGGGCCAGGGGCCCCAGGCCCGCAAGGTCCGCCGTGGAGCGGGAGAGCGTGTGAATGGGGCTGGGGCGGGCTTAGTGGGTGCCTCGTCAGCCACCTCTGGTTCTCTCAGTGAGAACCAACACTCAATGAACATGTTGTTGTAAAGGGAGAGGCAGACCAAGGACCTCCAACCAGATTACTGCCCTTGAGTGGGTCCAGAAAGAAATCCTGGCACCCCAGCACCCTGCTCTGTGTCCTGAGGCTAGTCCCTCGCTCTCTCTGGGCCAAGGGCGTCCTTAGACAAACCTGAGTTTGAACCCCTACTCTGCTTGTTCCGCACTGGCTATGTAATCTTGACCTCTCAGAGCCTCTGTTTTTCTATCTTTAATGGGGATAATAGTACTCACCTCCTGGAGTTATTGGGAAGATTAAAAGAGACAAAGCATGCTAAGCATTTAGCACCATGCTTGGAACTTATTAAGGGCTCAATAAATGGTAACAGCTTCAATCTTCTAAAGGTGGGGGTGGACTTGATAATGTAAATGTTTTTCATAATGAGCTAAACATTTATTTAGTGCTTAGCCACAGCCTTCTGACAGCACGTTGTTCTGAGTGTTTTACATATATTATCTCATTTAATACTAAAAATCAGCCCCTATTTCCTTATTTTGCAGATAAGGAACAGAAGCATAGAAGAATCTGAAGGTTGGTTGAGGCAGGATTAAACCCAGGCTGTCTGACTTCTCATATTAATCAACTTTGTACTAATAGTGGTTGTTTGGTAGTGATAGTCCAATGTCTTTTTCCAAGTCCTTTCCCTGTTTGACAAACTCTTATTCATCCTTCAAAACCCAGCTCAAATGTCTCTCCTCTGGAAAGCCTTTCCTGGTGTCCATCTTCTAGACCTCCAGGGATTCCAGCATACATCCCTGGCACAGACAACTTTTCCTCCCACAAAAGCTTGGGGCAGGAGTTTTTTTCTTAGTCCCGTCCTTTCTTATGCACCAAATGTTCCGCTTGGGCATTCATTCTGGTCTCCCATGGAGCTCTGCAGGGTCCCGAGGCACCTGACTTTCGTTTCCCGAGAGCTGCTGAGTTACATCACTTCACTAGTGCTGATGTTTCACATCTTCCTGGTATCTTGCCAAACCCCATCCTTGCCAGGTGCCCATTAAGGGAAAGGAATCCATGCCTACTGAGTCTGCAGTGGGCCAGGCCTTGGGCTGAGCGCTTCACACACTTTAGCTCATTTGATCCTACAAACAACCCTGTGAAAAAGTATATCTTTAGAAACCAATGCCAACAAGTGAGGTGACCCTGGGAATCTAAGGGAGGGGTGAACTTCCAGATTGTGAGCAGGGCTAGTGGGCCCAGGCACAGCCAGAACTAGGGATCCAAATCCTGCCAGGACTCACTCACATACTCTGTCTCTCTCTGCCCTGCCTCTCCCTCTCTAGACTAACTCTGCCATGAGGTAGGACATTTGACCAATGACAACTCCTGAGCCTCTCACATTTTCACAGCCATCTTCTCAGTTTTGACTCAAAACAAAACAGAACAGGGAAGGCTTCCGATTGGCCCAGCTCTAATCAGGTGTCCACCTGTGGGCCAACCATCTATAGCCAAGGGACAGGATCATAGATGCCATGACTGCCCTGGCTGAACCAGTGTTTGGAGGAGAAGATCCTAAAGAAGGGGAAGACTGCTGTTCCAGGGGAAAGGAGGGATGCTGAACAGATGATGGAAACAGTCCATAATGGCTAGGGACTACTGTTACCACCATTGGACAGGTAAGGAGATAGAGGCTCAGGGAAGCCTGGGATTGGTCAGGTCACTTAGCTGATAAGTGGTGCAGCTGGATACAGCCCACACTGCCTACCACTGAATTTGTAGATCAACCCAGAAAGATGACTTCGTGGGTCAGAGAATGAGACGTTCCTCCCCCAGCTTCTCCCTGATGACTCATTCCTGAACCCTGGGAGATAACTTTTCTAGAATCCCACCCATTTTGTGAAAATTCTGTGGCTCTGACACTAACACCCGAGGCAGTCTTCCCAAAGTAAAGCAAAGCTCAGTCTGAGCAGGCCTTCCAGGAGAGCATCCTTCTTCCTGCTCCAAGGGGAATAGCGCGGTCCCCACCGTGGGATGTGATGAGATGGTTTAACAGGAGCTGTTTGTTTTGAGAGCAGAGGTATGAGTGAATGAATGGGTGCACACAGGCAGGGCCCAGAAGCACGGTCAACGTTGGCAGCAGGGCCCCCTGCTGGCTGAATCTGCACCTCACCCACCACAGCCCAGAGAAGCGAAGAGCAGGGACCTGGGAGACACCTGGAACTGAGCAGCTACCGGCATGCACATTTCTCAGACTCCCTGGGTGAGTCCTCATTACTGCTCCATGAAGCCTGGAGACCAGCAAGGAGACAAACAGAAAGGGGCAGAACTGGGAATGCATCTCATTCTGTTGGACTCCAGGGCCCCCCACTCTGCACCTCTCACCCAGATGTTGTGCCCCAGCCTGGCCAGGAGAGGGCTTTGAGGTTCCTGTGGCTCTGTCACCTGTGGCTCTGTCCTCCACTCAGGCTCCCCTGTCTCCCCCCAGCACACACAACCTCCCTAGGAAAGCCTCTAATTCAGAGCCAGACAGACCCAGGCTCAAAGCCAGGCCCCACTGGGCTCCCCGAAGCTCACTTTCCACGCTGAACCTCAGTTTCCTAGTCTGTAAAATGGGAACAGTTATCTCTGCCATCTCTGTGTGGGAGCTGACCAAGATTGAACATTTCCCTAAGAATGAGGAAATGAGGGAAACAAGCTGGGCCCACGGAGAGTCAGACTGAAGAAACTGGTACCTAATGAATCAGAGCAGAGACGTGCAAAGTCACCTTAAAGGGCCAGGCTGACTCTGGGTCCTGTAGAAGCTGACAGTCCTAGGTGAAAGTACTGACCCATCTAAAGTAATAAAGTACCCTCAGACAAAGGTGAGTCCCCGTGATCCTGAGATACTGAGTTTGTCCAGGGAGAGGCTGCTCTGGCCATCAGACCAGTGGCCAAGCTGAGTCTGTGTTACGATGGACAAGGTGGGTGTTATTGATGGGCTTTGAGTAGTTCCTTCCCCCGAGGCAGGGTAGTGCTCTGGAGACCTGGACGTGGGGGCTTAGACTGGGGCCATTAACCCAGGGTCTCAGCCTCAAATGTCTTTGGGACTAGGCAGATACAAGGTGAGCCAGGAGTGTCGGAATAGGGAATAGTGGGGCCTGCGTCCAGCATGTATTGGAGAGTGCACACTTGCCTAAAGGCATTCAGAATCAATGACTTTTAAACACATGATGCCAGCCTGCATCACTCAGGGTCCCAACAGGAAATGGCGTGTTCTAATGAAAAGAACTTGGGCAGAGTTTATTTTCAAAAGGACTAATGACAAAGTAGGGCATAGGGGAGTCGCAAGAGCTCTGAGGCTAGCAATAGCATAGCTTTCATTCCCCTAGGCCACAGGGTCAAAGGGAGGGAGCGGTGACCAGGCTCTGATGGAGAGTTATGTAGAGCAGAGGTGACCTCACGGTGAAGGGGCAGGGGAATAAATACCTCAACCTCACTCTTTCCCCTCCCTCTCCTCTCCTGCTGGCTCCTCATTTACCAAACCCCACAGGAGCCGTGGCTGTGGACTTTCACATGGACAAGAAATAAAGTTCTATCTTACTTAAACCACTGTTTTTTAGGGTCTTTTGAAACAGCAATCTAGCCCTAACCAACACACACATAAAAGGAAACATCTGCCAAGAAGATATAATAATCATGAACTTATATGGATCATAAACTTATATTTATTTTGGTGAAACATATCAAGCAAATCTGTCAGAACCACAAGGAGAAAGGCAGGAATCTATAAACAAAGTGGGAATTTTTTTTTTCAAAGTGGGAAATTCTAATTAAGCTTTCTTAAAACCAGTGGATCAAATAGCAAAACATTAGTAAGGACACAGAAGTTAGGACAATGTAATTAAGAACTTCATCTGCTAGATAAACATAAACTTTACACCTCCTTACACACAGAATACCCATTGTTTTCAAGTTCACATGGAACACTTTTAAAACTACCACATATATGGCCATAAAGGAAGTCTAAGTTTTTTTAAAGAATCAGTTTCATTGGGGCTTCCCTGGTGGCTCAGTGGTTAAGAATCTGCCTGCCAATGCAGGGGACACGTGTTCGAGCCCTGGTCCGGGAAGATCCCACATGCCGCGGAGCAACTAAGCCCACGTGCCACAACTACTGAGCCTGTGCTCTGGAGCCTGTGAGCCACAACTACTGAAGCCCACGCACCACAACGAAGAGTAGCCCCCGCTCACCGCAGC
Organism: Balaenoptera borealis; assembly: GCF_965194805.1. Lineage (NCBI taxonomy): Eukaryota > Metazoa > Chordata > Mammalia > Artiodactyla > Balaenopteridae > Balaenoptera > Balaenoptera borealis. The sequence continues at coordinate 169,241,283 of NC_138860.1, read as the reverse complement.
TAGAGAAAGCCCACACGCAGCAATGAAGACCCAACACAGCCAAAAAAAAAAAAAAGAATCAATATCATTCATCTCTAGCCCCAATATGATAAAATTAGAAACCAACAATAAAAAGTTGGCCAAGGAAATCCAATATGTTAAGTTAAAAACTCGTTTCTAAAAAAAAACTCGTTTTAAATAATAACCTCTGTATGAGACAAGGAGAACATTATAATGAAAATTACAAGATATTTGAAACTGAATAACAAGTTAAAGTGGAACTTGGAGGAAAAATTTTATAGCCTTAAATGCATTTATTAAAAACAGGAAAGATTGGGACTTCCCTGGTGGTGCAGTGGATTAGACTCCATGCTCCCAATGCAGGGGGCCTGGGTTCGATCCCTGGTCAGGGAAGTAGATCCCACATGCATGCTGCAACTAAGAGTTTGTATGCCACAACTAAGGCGCACGTGAGCCGCAACTAAGGAGCTGGTGAGCCACAACTAAGGAGCCAGCAAGCCGCAACTAAGGAGGCCGGGAGCTGCAACTAAGGAGCCCACATGCTGCAACTAAGGAGCCCGCCTGCCACAACTAAGACCTGGTGCAACCAAATAAATAAATAAATATATTTTTTAAAAAAACAGGAAAGATTGGCAACAAATGAATTCAGCATCCAACTCAAGATTTTAGGAAGAGACAGTCAGAAAAGCCAAAGAGAGTAGAAGAAAGGAAATAATAAAGGAGAAAATAATGATATGTAAAATAACAAAAAGTTGAACTAATTCTTTAAAAGTCAATAAAATAAATTATTAGCACAAAATACACAATATTGGGAACAAAAAGAAAGCTATGACCAGAGATGCAACCAAGGTTTTAAAAAAATCACTAAAAAACACCATGAGGACCTAGTGTTCTGGCAAGATATCAGATTAAGAAAATATGAAAAACTCAGGAAGTAAACCCAAAAGGATGGAATAGGTTACAAGAAGTGGGAGCAAAAAACCAAAAAAGATTAAATGTGGGAAATTCAAACAAGCATGGACTTTATAAAAATAATTTTAAAGGCTGACTTGGGGGATAAAATAAACAAGGTAGACTAAAAACTGGAAAACAATCAAATTATAGGCAGGAAGCTATGATCAGAGTTCAAAAGCATTCTAAGGTCCTTGATTGTTCTAGAAGAATTGATTAACTTTAGACTTTGTTAACTGAAGTATGCACGTTAAAATTTTAAGGATGACTAATGAAAGAACAGAAATAGAATGTATTCTAAACCAGCAGAGAGGAAACAAAGGGAATGCAGACGGTCCAATCAGTTCACCCCCAGGCAGGAAATGACAAATGGAAGAAGCAAAGGTAGTCAGTTTCCAAGATGGCCCCAGTGATCACTGCCTCCTGGGACCCATACCCTCATGTTATCCCCTCCCATAATGTGTAGGCTGGACTTAGTGACTAGTTTCTGTTCAATAGAATGTGGTAGAAGTGATGGTATGTCACTTCCAAGCAGGGCTGGCTTTCTGGGAGTACAGCCTGTGCTCTCACACAGGGTAACCTCCTCAGAAGGGCTTCATGCTCTGTTTAATGCTCTGCTCTCACTGACTTGAAATTCCTAACAATTTTTAAATAAGGGGCCTCCCAAATTTTGTAGCCAGTTTTGCTTCCAAGATCAGATTATAAAAAGGGTTACCAGATGTTATTCAGGAAGCCCAGTCAAATCTGAATTTTGAATAAGCATTTTGGTTGCTCTCTCTCTGAGCTATCTCTCTCACCTTTCTCACATCACTCACCCTGGGGAAGACATGTATAAGTTACCCTACGGAGAAGCCCATGTGGTGAGGAACTGAAGACTCCAGCCTCCAGCCATGTGAGTGAACTTGGAAGCTGATCCTCAACAGACCCTTCTGGTGGCTGCATGCCTGGCTGACAGCTTGACTGCAACCTCTCAGAGAGCCTGAGGCAGAATCATCTAGCTACGTGGCTCCCAGACTCCTGACCCCAAGAAACTGTGTGAGATAGTAAACGTTTGTTGTTTTGAGCTGCTCAGTTTTGGGGTAATTTGTTACAGAGCAATCGATAACAATTGATAATACTCATGGTAAATGGGAAACACAAAATAAGATATAGAAATAAAATTTTAAATGCTGACGATCACACTAAATGTAAATGAACTGATTTCATCATTGAGTAGGTTATCAGTGTGAATGAAAACACACAATTCAGCTACATGCTGTTCATGAGAGATACACTTAAAACAAAAATATGGAAATATTGAAAGCAAAGATATGAAAAAATATACCCCAGGTGTAACAGACACAGTCTATTTTCTGACCAACAGCATGCCCCAGATCTTTTGCTCTTTGCTGTACAATCCTGATTTTTTTTTAAGGCAGCAGTCAGAGATCTCTTGGTCCAGGAGGAGTGCCTTTACCCCAGGCCCAGTTTATTTCTTTTTTTTTTTTTCTTTTTAAAAATTGAAGTAGGACTTCCCTGGTGGCACAGTGGTTAAGAATCCGCCTGCCAATGCAGGGGACATGGGTTTGAGCCCTGGTCCAGGAAGATCCCACATGCCGTGGAGCAACTAAGCCCGTGCGCCACAACTACTGAGCCTGTGCTCTAGAACCCGCGAGCCACAAGTACTGAGCCCGTGCACCACAGCTTCTGAAACCCGTGCGCCTAGAGCTGGTGCTCTGCAACAAGAGAAGCCACCGTAATGAGAAGTCCGCGCACCACAACGAAGAGCAGCCCCCGCTCGCCACAACTAGAGAAAGCCTGCTCACAGCAACGAAGACCCAACGCAGCCAAAAATAAATAAATAAATAAATTTATTTTAAAAAATTGAAGTATAGTTGATTTACAATGTCATGTTAGTTTCAGGTGTACAGCACAGTGATTCAGATAAATATATATGTATGTATATACATATATATACACACACACATATATATATATATTCTTTCTCAGATTCTTTTCCTTTATAGGTTATTACAAAATATTGAGTATATTTCCCTGTGCTATACAGTACCCAGCTTATTTCTTGTAGTGTAAAAGTACCAGCTCCAAAAGATGAATCATGATTTGGTCTAAGCCAATCGTGGAATCTCATTTCTCTTGGTCAATGATTAGGGAAAATGTGCTCATGTGACCCAGTTCTGGGAAATGAGATGTATAAGGGAAATCTTCCGGGAAATGTTTCCTTCCTTTTCACTTTCTCCTGCCTGGTACATGGACACAATGTCTGAATGAGTAGCAGTCTTTTTGCCGTCTTGACATAACACATGTGAGCACAAAGGCTCACAAGCTAATGCTGATGAAGAAGAAATGCAGAGCCAGCCTGGGTACCTGATGGCATCACAGAGCAGCTAAAATAATGCCAACAAGAGTCTAACTCTGGAATTTTTGTTGTTTAAAGGAAATATACCCCAATTTGTTTCAGCCTTTGTAGTTGAGGTTTGTTATTTGCAGCTAAATGCATTCCTAACAGGCACATCAGCTGAATAATAAGCCAAAGGAAACTGGTGTAGCTTTAGAAATATCAGATGAAATGCACTTTAAGTCAAAAGGCATGATTTTGAGGATGAGAGGATCATTACATAATGGTCAACAAAATGGTAAAATGTTACCAGGGAGATATAATTCTGAACTTCTTTGAATCTAACAGCATGGCCCTCAGATTATATTTTTCCTATAAAAGGACAGATAGTAAATATTTTAGACTTTTCAGGTAATACAGTCTCTATCTCAACTTATCTTTGCAATAGTAATAAGAAAACAACCATAGATAACACATAAGCAAAACAACATGGCTGTGCTCCAATAAAACCTTATTTATAAGAACAAGGAGTGGGCCAAATTTGGCCCACATACCATAGTTTGATACAAAACAAAACTTGAGACAATTTTGAAGAAAGATGGATGGATTCACAACCCTCCCAAGGATTTTATCTTTCCTTTCTCCATAGTTACTAAATCAAGCAGCCATAAGATTAATAGATATGCAGAAAATTTGAATAGCATAATTACGAAGCTTGTTCAATCAGAAAATTGACATTCTTCTCATACAATAAGGGAAATTTTATAACAATTGATCACATACTAAATCATGAAGCAAGTCTGCCCATAGAGGGAAGAACTGATATTGTATAGGCCATCTTCTATGATTACAATAAAATGAAATGAGAAAACCATCACAAAAAGATAACCCTAAGTTTGAAAATTACAATCATACCTCCAAATATTTAATAGGACAAAGAAAAAATACAAAATTAGGAATTGGCTGACAATGAAAGCATTACATTTTGAAATTTGAATGCAGCTAAATCAGTCCTTGAGAGGTATGCATATTCTTAAATACATTTATTAAGGACTGCACATTAGTAAAGATTTCATATTAATGAGCTGAGCATCCAACATAGGAAACTGGAAAAAAACCATAATAACATCCTTCTCAAATAGCAGAAAATAGTGACAGACTCTGGGAGGGCTCATGCCAAGGAGTACTTCCCAGAACTTCTGCTGCCAGTGTCCTTGTCCCCACGGTGAGCCACAGTCCCCACCCCCACCTCTGCAGGAGACCCTCCAACACTAGCAGACATTAGGTAATCATTGGTCTCTGATTGTGACACACATACTTCATGCATTTGTCACTGGTCTCTGGCATTTGAGGATGATGCTGCTGAGAATGGTTACCACCTACATGTGCAGTTGCAGCTACAAATTCTGAGCAGGGAGAGAAAAACCTCCAGGGGAATATTATTGAGAATTTTACATGATGGCAATCTATCAGGAAAGGCCAGTCCACGTTAAAGAGAATGAAAACTGAGAAGAATTGTTGGAAGTCACTTCACAAAGGTAAATTGCCGTGCACAGAGGAGAGAATTTGAAACCAAGAGCTCCTAGAAAGAAGAACATTCTAAATATACGCACAGCCATCTCACCCTCAGGAGTCAATAGTGAGTTTGAAGTGATTGAAGAATTAGCCTTTATGAATAGCCTGCATGGAATAACCACAGATTCTCCAGAGGGCAGACAGCAGAAGCAAGAAGAACTACAATCCTGCAGCCTGTGGAACAAAAACCACATTCACAGAAAGATAGACAAGATGAAAAGGCAGAGGGCTATATACCAGATGAAGGAACAAGATAAACCCCCAGAAAAACAACTAAATGAAGTGGAGATAGGCAACCTTCCAGAAAAAGAATTCAGAATAATGATAGTGAAGATGATCCAGGACCTCGGAAAAAGAATGGAGGCAAAGATCGAGAAGATGCAAGAAATGCTTAACAAAGACCTAGAAGAATTAAAGAACAAACAAACAGAGATGAGCAATACAATAACTGAAATGAAAACTACACTAGAAGGAATCAATAGCAGAATAACTGAGGCAGAAGAACGGATAAGTGACCTGGAAGACAGAATGGTGGAATTCACTGCTGCAGAACAGAATAAAGAAAAAAGAATGAAAGGAAATGAAGACAGCCTAAGAGACCTCTGGGACAACATTAAACACAACATTCGCATTATAGGGGTCCCAGAAGGAGAAGAGAGAGAGAAAGGACCAGAGAAAATATTTGAAGAGATTATAGTCGAAAACTTCCCTAACATGAGAAAGGAAATAACCACCCAAGTCCAGGAAACGCAGCAAGTCCCATACAGGATAAACCCAAGGAGAAACATGCTGAGACACATAGTAGTCAATTTGGCAAAAATTAAAGGCAAAGAAAAATTATTGAAAGCAGCAAGGGAAAAAATGACAAATAACATACAAGGGAACTCCCATAAGGTTAACAGCTGACTTCTCAGCAGAAACTCTACAAGCCAGAAGGGAGTGGCATGATATACTTAAAGTGATGAAAGGGAAGAACCTATAACCAAGATTACTCTAACCAGCAAGGATCTCATTCAGATTCGATGGAGAAATCAAAAGCTTTACAGGCAAGCAAAAGCTACGAGAATTCAGCACCACCAAACCAGCTCTACAACAAATGCTAAAGGAACTTCTCTAAGTGGGAAACACAAGAGAAGAAAAGGACCTACAAAAACAAACCCAAAACAATTAAGAAAATGGTCAGAGGACTATACATATCGATAATTACCTTAAACGTGAATGGATTAAATGCTCCAACCAAAAGACACAGGCTTGCTGAATGGATACAAAAACAAGACCCATATATATGCTGTCTACAAGAGACCCACTTCAGACCTAGGGACACATACAGACTGAAAGTGAGGGGATGGAAAAAGATATTCCTTGGAAATGGAAATCAAAAGAAAGCTGGAGTAGCTATACTCATATCAGATAAAATAGACTTTAAAATAAGGAATGTTACAAGAGACAAGGAAGGACACTACATAATGATCAAGGGATCAATCCAAGAAAATAGAACAATTATAAATATATATGCACCCAACATAGGAGCACCTCAATACATAAGGCAACTGCTAACAGCTATAAAAGAGGAAATCGACAGTAACACAATAATAGTGGGGGACTTTAACACCTCACTTACACCAATGGACAGATCATCCAAAATGAAAATAAATAAGGAAACAGAAGCTTTAAATGACACAATAGACCAGATAGATTTAATTGATATTTATAGAACATTCCATCCAAAACCAGCAGATTACACTTTCTTCTCAAGTGCGCACGGAACATCCTCCAGGATAGATCACATCTTGGGTCACAAATCAAGCCTCAGTAAATTTAAGAAAATTGAAATCATATCAAGCATCTTTTCTGACCACAACACTATGAGATTAGAAATGAATTACAGGGAAAAAAACGTAAAAAACACAAACACATGGAGGCTAAACAATATGTTACTAAATAACCAAGAGATCACTGAAAAAATCAAAGAGGAAATCAAAAAATACCTAGAGACAAACGACAATGAAAACACGACGATCCAAAACCTATGGGATGCAGCAAAAGCAGTTCTAAGAGGGAAGTTTATAGCTATACAAGCCTACCTCAAGAAACAAGAAAAATCTCAAATAAACAATCTAACCTTACACCTAAAGGAACTAGAGAAAGAAGAACAAACAAAACCCAAAGTTAGCAAAAGGAAAGAAATCATAAAGATCAGAGCAGAAATAAATGAAATAGAAACAAAGAAAACAATAGCAAAGATCAATAAAACTAAAAGCTGGTTCTTTGAGAAGATAAACAAAATTGATAAACCATTAGCCAGACTCATCAAGAAAAAGAGGGAGAGGACTCAAATCAATAAAATCAGAAATGAAAAAGGAGAAGTTACAACAGACACCGCAGAAATACAAAGCATCCTAAGAGACTACTACAAGCAACTCTATGCCAATAAAATGGACAACCTGGAAGAAATGGACAAATTCTTAGAAAGGTATAACCTTCCAAGACTGAATCAGGAAGAAACAGAAAATATGAACAGACCAATCACAAGTAATGAAATTGAAACTGTGATTAAAAATCTTCCAACAAGGGCTTCCCTGGTGGCGCAGTGGTTGGGAGTCTGCCTGCCAATGCGGAGGACACGGGTTCGTGCCCCGGTCTGGGAAGATCCCACATGCCACGGAGTGGCTGGGCCCGTGAGCCACAATTGCTGAGCCTGCGCGTCTGGAGCCTGTGCTCTGCAACAAGAGAGGCCGCGATAGTGAGAGGCCCGTGCACCGCGATGAAGAGTGGCCCCCACTTGCCACAACTAGAGAAAGCCCTTGCACAGAAATCAAGACCCAACACAACCAAAATAAATAAAATAAATTAATAAAAAAAAAAAAATCTTCCAACAAACAGAAGTCCAGGACCAGATGGCTTCACAGGTGAATTCTATCAAACATTTAGAGAAGAGCTAACACCCATCCTCCTCAAACTCTTCCAAAAAATTGCAGAGGAAAGGACACTCCCAAACTCATTCTATGAGGCCACCATCACCCTGATACCAAAACCAGACAAAGATACTACAAAAAAAGAAAATTACAGACCAATATCACTGATGAATATAGATGCAAAAATCCTTGACAAAATACTAGCAAACAGAATCCAACAACACATTAAAAGGATCATACACCACGATCAAGTGGGATTTATTCCAGGGATGCAAGGATTCTTCAATATATGCAAATCAATCAATGTGATACACCATATTAACAAACTGAAGAAGAAAAACCATATGATCATCTCAACAGATGCAGAAAAAGCTTTTGACAAAATTCAACAGCTATTTATGATAAAAACTCTCCAGAAAGTGGGCAGAGAGGGAACCTACCTCAACATAGTAAAGGCCATATATGACAAACCCACAGCAAACATCATTCTCAATGGTGAAAAACAGAAAGCATTTCCTCTAAGAACAGGAACAAGACAAGGATGTCCACTCTCACCACTATTATTCAACATAGTTTTGGAAGTCCTAACCACGGCAATCAGAGAAGAAAAAGAAATAAAAGGAATACAAATTGGAAAAGAAGTAAAACTGTCACTGTTTGCAGATGACATGATACTATACATAGAGAATCCTAAAAATGCCACCAGAAAACTACTAGAGCTAATCAATGAATTTGGTAAAGTTGCAGGATACAAAATTAATGCACAGAAATCTCTTGCATTCCTATACACTAATGTTGAAAAATCTGAAAGAGAAATTATGGAAACACTCCCATTTACTATTGCAACAAAAAGAATAAAATATCTAGGAATAAACCTACCTAGGGAGACAAAAGACCTGTATGCAGAAAACTATAAGACACTGATGAAAGAAATTAAACATGATACCAACAGATGGAGAGATATACCATGTTCTTGGACTGGAAGAATCAATATTGTGAAAATGACCATACTATCCAAAGCAATCTACAGATTCAATGCAATCCCTATCAAATTATCAATGGCATTTTTTACGGAACTAGAACAAATTATCTTAAAATTTGTATGGAGACACAAAAGACCCTGAATAGCCAAAGCAGTCTTGAAGGAAAAAAACGGAGCTGGAGGAATCAGACTCCCTGACTTCAGACTATACTACAAAGCTACAGTAATCAAGACAATATGGCACAAAAACAGAAACATAGATCAATGGAACAAGATAGAAAGCCCAGAGATAAACCCACGCACCTATGGTCAACTAATCTATGACAAAGGAGGCAAAGATATACAATGGAGAAAAGACAGTCTCTTCAATAAGTGGTGCTGGGAAAACTGGACAGCTACATGTAAAAGAATGAAATTAGAACACTCCCTAACACCATACACAAAAATAAACTCAAAGTGGATTCGAGACCTAAATGTAAGACTGGACACTATAAAACTCTTAGAGGAAAACATAGGAAGAACACTCTTTGACATAAATCACAGCAAGGTCTTTTTTGATCCACCTCCTAGAGTAATGGAAATAAAAACAAAAATTAACAAATAGGGTCTAATGAAACTTCAAAGCTTTTGCACAGCAGAGGAAACCATAAACAAGACGAAAAGACAACTCTCAGAATGGGAGAAAATATTTGCAAACGAATCAACGGACAAAGGATTAATCTCCAAAATATATAAACAGCTCATGCAGCTCAATATTAAAGAAACAAACAACCCAATCCAAAAATGGGCAGAAGACCTAAATAGACATTTCTCCAAAGAAGACATACAGATGGCCAAGAAGCACATGAAAAGAAGCTCAACATCACCAATTATTAGAGAAATGCAAATCAAAACTACAATGAGGTATCACCTCACACCAGTTAGAATGGGCATCATCAGAAAATCTACAAACAACAAATGCTGGAGAGGGTGCGGAGAAAAGGGAACCCTCTTGCACTGTTGGTGGGAATGTAAATTGATACAGCCACTATGGAGAACAGTATGGAGGTTCCCTAAAAAACTAAAAATAAAATTACCATATGATCCAGCAATCCCACTACTGGGCATATACCCAGAGAAAACCATAATTCAAAAAGACACATGCACCCCAATGTTCATTGCAGCACTATTTACAATAGCCAGGTCATGGAAGCAACCTAAATGCCCATCGACAGACAAATGGATAAAGATGTTGTGGTACATATATACAATGGAATATTACTCAGCCATAAAAAGGAACGATATTGAGTCATTTGTTGAGACGTGGATAGATCTAGAGACTGTCATACAGAGTGAAGTAAGTCAGAAAGAGAAAAACAAATATCGTATATTAACGCATGTATGTGGAACCTAGAAAAATGGTACAGATGAACCAGTTTGCGGGGCAGAAGTTGAGACACAGATGTAGAGAACAAACATATGGACACCAAGGGGGGAAAACCGCGGTGGGGTGGGGATGGTGGTGTGCTGAATTGGGCGATTGGGATTGACATTTATACACTGATGTGTATAAAATTGATGACTAATAAGAACCTGCTGTATAAAAAAACAAACAAACGAACAAAAAACAACTAATGCTAAACTTTCTTTGGGTTATTTGTATGGAAGTATGTTAATATAAATGTTTCAGACATTACATGAAATTTCTAAAACTCTTATATGTTCTGGTGTAATGTTATAAGTCATAATTCTAGTTATTACTTTAAAATGTATATCTCAGAAATAACTAAAGTTCGTTGTCAATTGCATTATTATGAACTTTCATCAAATCTTTAACCGTGGTCATTTTTAAGTCTTTTGTCATTTACAGACAGTTCTGGGTGTATTCTGATGCTTTTACAAATATGTTCCTATAAAAGGGTTTCATCTTCAAGGAATTCATGGAAAAGACTGACAAGTACAGGTTTCTGGTAATTGACTATACTGCTGAACTGAATGAATAAGCATTTTCAGAACTCTAATGGAAAACTGATGAATTCATAAAAGTGCTAACAAAAGATCAAGATAAAAACAAATTAATTACATGGGACTGAGTGAACTGATGAGGATGATTATAATTTTTGTGACTTTCTGTTTGAATAAAAAAAAAATCCCACAAGGACTCAGGGGCAAAAAATATACAAATCAATTTTCACTGCAAAGTAAAGGAGCTGTTACAGTGGAGGATTACTGGACTGAATGTCAATATTATGACATAGTATGAGTGTGTTTCGAGTTTGGTAATTGCAATCATTGTTGCTTTTGTTGTGGTCATCCATTTACAATGCTTGGTGTCAGTTTATCTCTTATAAAAATAAATTACAGTGTGTGTGTGTGAAAAAAAAAGTGATGTAAAAAAACTAATATAGCGTTATATGTCAATTATATCTCAATAAAAGAGCAAAGTAATAGTTATTAAAAAAATAGCAGAAAATAGTAAAGATAAGAGAAAAATTGATAAAAAGAACAGAAACAAAGAAACAATACAGATCAATAAAACAAGAGTCTAATAAAATAGATTTCTAGCAAGACTGATTAAGAAAAAAGAGAGAAGGCCCAAATAAATAATGAAAAGATGGAATTAACTAGAGAAAGATTTTTTAAACCATAAGAAACAATTTTATGCAAATAAATTTGAAAATGTACATGTAATAGATGTGCCTGTAAAATATAACATCAAAACTGACTTAAGAAGGGGAAATGAGAAATAAATGACAACATTAAAGAAATAGTTGTTTAGATTGTTCTGTTTTTCATCTTTTAAATCTCCCCTGGGTGTGTAGTTATCATATCTTTTTCATTCTTTTTTTTTTAGTTTATTTTTAATTTTTTAAATTTTTATTTGAGTATAGTTGCTTTACAATGTTGTGTTAGTTTCTGCTGCACAGCAAAGTGAATCAGCTATACATATACATATATCCCCTCTGTTTTGGATTTCCTTCCTACTTAGGTTAGGGTATTTACTCTTTCTGACTTCTTTCACTCAACATTCTGTGAGGTTCATCCATGTTGTTGCCTGTTACAACTGTGGTTTGTGTGTGATTTATTTGGGGGTGTAGCATCCCGTTGTATGAATATACTACAACTTATTTATCCATTCATCTGTTGATGAACATTTGGGTTGTTTCCAGCAATGTGTTTTTAAATTTCCAAACATGTGGGAATTGTTTACTGTTATCAATTCTTAACTTAATTGCATTTTGGTCAGAGAATATGGTGTGTATGACTGATTCTTGACAGTAAGACTTGCTTTACGGCTTGGTATGTGGTCAGTGTTTGTAAATGTTTCATGCATGCTTGGGAAGAATAAGTGCTGGGTGTTGGAGCTGCTTTGTGTCAATAAATCAAGCTTGTTACTTGTGTTGTTTAGATATTCCATATCCTTATTAAATTTTTTCCAGTTAGAAATATCAGTCAATAATGGAGAAAGGTGTTTTGAACTATCCCACTTCAAACTGTGTATTGTTGACTTACTATTATTACTAATGTATTTGACTTGTCCCCACCATTTTACCATTTGCTTTCTATTTGTCCCACTTTTGATCTGTTTTTTTGTTCTCCATTCTTATTTTTTCAAGAGTAGACTGAATTTCTGTTTTCTGCATCTTTACTCCCATTTAATGTTTTTGACACCATAGTTTACATCTTTTTATTTCGCATATCCCTTAACTACTTATTGTGGATATAGATGGTTTTACTACTTTTGTCTGTTAACCTTCCTACTAGCTTTATTTTTTATTTGTTTTATTTTATTTTATTTTTTATTTTTGGCTGCATTGGGTCTTTGTTGCTGTGTGCAGGCTTTCTATAGTTACAGCGAGCAGGGGCTACTCTTCCTTGCAGTGTGCGGGCTTCTCATGCGGTGACTTCTCTTGTTGTGGAGCACGGGCTCTAGGCGTGTGGGCTTCAGTAGTTGTGGTGTGGAGGCTCTAGAGCGCAGGCTCAGTAGTTGTGGCGCACGGGCTTAGTTGCTCTGCGGCATGTGGATCTTCCTGGACCAGGGATTGAACCCGTGTCCCCTCCTTTGGTAGGCAGATTCTTAGCCACTGCGCCACCAGGGAAGTCCCCCTACTAGCTTCAAAAATGGTTGGTCTACTACCTTTACTGTGTTTGCCTTTACCAATGAGATTTTTCCTTTTGTAATTTTCATATTTCTAATTGTGGTCTTTTCTTTTCCACTTAGAGAAGTCCCTTTAACATTTCTTGTAAAGCTGATTTCATGGTGCTGAACTCTTTTAGCTTTTGCTTGTCTATAAAACTCTTTAACTGTCTTTCAAATCTGAATGAAAGACTTTCTGGGTAGAATATTCTTGCTGTAGGTTTTTTCCTTTCATCACTTTAAATATATCACACCAGTCTCTCTGGCTGGCAAAGTTTCACTAAAAAGTCATCTGATAGCCTTATGGGTGTTCCTTGTACATAACTCGTTGCTTTCCCCTTGCTGCTTTTGAGATTCTTTCTTTATCTTTAATTTTTGCCATTTTAATTACAATGTCTCTTGGTGTGGACCTCTTTAGGTTCATCTTGTTTGTGACTCTCTGTGCTTCCTGGACTTGGATGTCTGTTTCCTTTCCCAAGTTAGGGAAGCTTTCAGCTATTATTTCTTCAGATAAATTATCTGCCCCTTTCTCTCTCTCTTCTCTTTCTGGGACCCTTATAATGCGAATGTTAGTATGCTTGATGTTGTCCCAGAGTTCTCTTAAACTATCCTCATTTTTAGAAAATTTTTTTCCTTTTCTCCATTCAGTTTGGGTGATTCCCACTACTTTGTCTTCCAGTTTGCTGATCTGTTCCTCTGTATCATCTAATCTACTATTGATTCCTTCTAGTGTATTTTTCATTTCAGTTATTGTATTCTTCAGCTCTGCTTGGTTCTTCTTTATATTTTCTAGCTCTTTGTAAAACTTCTCACAATGTTCATCCATTCTTCTCCCGAATTCATTGAGCATCTCTATGATCATTACCTTGAACCCTCTTTTGGGTAGATTGCTTATCTCCCCTTTGCTTAGCTCTTCTGGTGATTTATCTTGTTCCTTCATTTGTAGCATATTCTTCTGTTGCCTCATTTTTGCCTAATTCTCTATTTTTCTTTCTTTCTTTTCTTTTCCTCTTTTTTTTTTCTTTCTTCTTTTCTTTTTTTTTTTTTTTTTTTTGGCCATGCTGTGCGGCATGTAGGATCTTAGTTCCAGGGATGGAACCCGTGCCCCCTGCAGTGGAAGCGCAGGGTCTTAACCACTGGACCACCAGGGAAGTCCCTCTGTTTTTATTTCTATGTATTGGGTAGGTCAATTACGTTTCCTGATCTTGGAGAAATGCCTTCATGTGGGAGACATCTTATGTTACTCAGCAGCACACCCGCCTCCGGTCACTCGAGCTATGTGCTCTAGTGGTGTCCCCTACGAGGGCTACATGGGCCCTTCTGTTGTGGTGGGACTGACTACTGTAGGCACCCTGGTAGGTGAGGCTGGACCCTGGACCAGCTGGCTGTCAGGCTCTGCCTTGTGTGGAGGCTGCTGGCCCACTGGTGGGCAGGACTGGGTCCTGGTGCTAATGAGCTAGAGAGAGGATTCCAAAATGGTGCTTGCCAGCACCAGTGTCCTGGTGGTAAAACAAGCTCCCCACAACGACTGCTGCCAGTGTCTGTGTCCTCAGGGGGAGTCCCAGCTGCCTCCTGTCTCTCCAGGAGGCTCTCCAAGATCAGCAAGTGGGTCTGATCCAGGCTCCTTTCAAATTCCTGCCTCTGTGCTGGGTCTTGAGCCTGTGAGATTTTGTGTGCACCCTTTAAGGGTGAAATCTCTGTTTCCTATAGCCCTCCAGCTCTCCTGGACACAAGCCCTACTGGCCTTTAAAGCCAGATGTTCTGGGGGCTCGTCTTCCCCGTGGGAGCCCTGGTCAAGGGGGCCTGATCTGGGGCTTGGACCCCTTGCTCCTTGGGGAGAACCTTTGCAATTATGATTATCCTCCTGTTTGTGGGTCGCCTAACTGGGAGGTGTGGGTCTTGACTGTACCTCATGTCCACCCCTCCTACAAGTCTCTCTGTGGTTCCTTATTTATATCTTTAGTTGTGGAAAATCTTTTCTGCTAGTCTTCAGGTTGTTCTCATCGACAGTTGCTCTGTACATAGTTGTAATTTTGGTGTGCCTGTGGCAGGAAGTGAGCTCAGGGTCTTTCTACTCCACCGTCTTGGCCACACCCTGAGTTTCTGTTTCCTTACTCTACTTTTCCTGTCTACTGGCTTGAAAATTAACTCTTATTCCTTTGAAATCATTGACTCTATTCTTAGAGTGCTTATTTTTAAAATTTTACATTGCACACTTAACAAAGCCTGAATTTAATATTCCAGCTCACTTTCCAAACAATACAAGAACCTTGGCATACTCTAACTGCAATGGCTGTCCCCTTCTACCTTGCAAGCAAGTTTCATTTCAGTCTGTCCTTTTTTTTTCAGCCCACAAATTTGCCATCATGCTCGTTATATTATAAAACATTTGTTTAGATTATCTACATGTTTATCATTTTCTTTTCTCAACAATCCTCCTTGTATTTCAGGTTTGTCTTCTTCCATCATTTTTCTTCTTTCTAAAGTATATACTTAGGGAATTCCCTGGTTGTCCAGCGGTTAGGGCTTGGCACTTTCACTGTCGTGCACCCGGGTTCAATCTCTGGTCAGGGAACTAAGATCCCACAAGCCATGCGGCAACCCCCCAGAAAAGTACACACTTAGACATTCTTTTAATGTAGGCCTGTTGGTGGCGATTTTTTTAATATTTATTTTGAGATAATTGTATCTGGGAACTAGGGAGAGCTGCTGACCTGAAATCACTTTAACACACTTCCAGGGTCCCTGTTCAAGCTGGAATCTCAGACTCAGGTCTCCCCACTTGCTACTGGCCCCATCTGTGCTCCTGACTGTGGTGCTGAATAGGCATTCACCTTTACATATCACCCCTCCCTAAATGTGTACCCCTCATAGATGTGCGTTCAGGTCACAATTTTGTTTTGTTTCATCTCCTTAGGGATTTCACTTGCTGGGTTATAAAATAACAAGTTATTGGGGTTTGTTTGTTTGTTTATTTGCAGCATCTGGTTCTTTTGGAGTAGGAAGGCCTTTCAGAGTACCTAGTCCACCATACTGCCAGAAGTAGATGTCCTATTTTTTTTTTTGGAAGTATAATTACTTTACAAATGTTGTGTTAGTCTCTGCTGTACAACAAAGTGAATCAGCCATATGTATATATCTATCCCCTCCCTCTTGGACCTCCCTCCCATTCCCCCCATCCCTCCCTCTAGGTCATAACAGAGCACCAAGCTGAGCTCCCTGTGCTAAACCGCAGGTTCCCACTAGCTGTCTATTTTACACATGGTAGTATATTTATGTCAAAGCTAATCTCCCAATTCATCCCACCCTCCCCTTCTCCCCCTGTCCACACTTCTGTTCTCTACATCTGCATCTTTATTCCTGCCCTGGAAATAGGTTCGTCTGTACTATTTTTCTAGATTCCACATATATGCATTAATATACGATATTTGTTTTTCTCTTTCTGACTTACTTCACTCTGTATGACAGACTCTAGGTCCAACCACATCTTTACAAATGACCCAATTTCATTCCTTTTTATGGCTGAGTAATACCCCATTGTATATATACACCACGTCTTCTTTATCCATTCATATGTCAATGGACATTTAGGTTGTTTCCATGACCTGGCTATTGTAAATAGTGCTCCAATGAACATTGGGGTACATATGTCTTTTTGAATTATGGTTTTCTCAGGGTATATGCCCAGTAGTGGGATTGCTGGGTCGTATGGTAGTTCTATTTTTAGTTTTTAAAGGAACCTCCATACTGTTCTCCACAGTGGCTATATCAATTTACATTCCCCCAGGGCTTCCCTGGTGGCGCAGCGGTTGAGAATCTGCCTGCCAGTGCAGGGGACGCGGGTTCAAGCCCTGGTCCGGGAAGATCCCACATGCCGCGGAGCAACTAGGCCCGTGAGCCACAATTGCTGAGCCTGCGCGTCTGGAGCCTGTGCTCCGCAACAGGAGAGGCCGCGATAGTGAGAGGCCCGCGCACTGCGATGAAGAGTGGCCCCCGCTTGCCGCAACTGGAGAAAGCCCTCGCACAGAAACGAAGACCCAACACAGCCATAAGTAAATAAATAAATAAATAAAATAAAATAAAATAAAATAAAATAAATAGGAATCTACCTTTAAAAAAAAAAAAAAAAAATTTACATTCCCCCAACAGTGCAAGAGGGTTCCCTTTTCTCCACACCCTCTCCAGCATTTATTGTTTGTAGATTTTTTGATGATGGCCATTCTGATCAGTGTGAGGTGATACCTCATTGTAGTTTTTATTTGCCTTTCTCTAATAATTAGTGATGTTGAGCACTTTTTCATGTGCCACTTGGCCATTTATATGTCTTCTTTGGAAAAGCGTCTATTTAGGTCTTCTGCCCATTTTTTGATTGGATTGTTTGTTTTTTCAATATTGAGCAGCATGAGCTGTTCATATATTTTGGAGATTAATCCTTTGTCCGTTACTTCATTTACGAATATTTTCTCCCATTCTGAGGGTTGTCTTTTCATCTTGTTTATGGTTTCCTTTGCTGTGCAAAAGCTTTTAAGTTTAATTAGGTCCCGCTTGTTTATTTTTGTTTTTATTTTCATTACTCTAGGGGGTGGGTCAAAAAAGATCTTGCTGTGATTTATGTCAAAGAGTGTTCTTCCTATGTTTTCCTCTAAGAGTTTTATAGTGTCTGGTCTTACATTTAGGTCTTTAACCCATTTTGAGTTTATTTCTGTGTATGGTGTCAGGTAGTGTTCTGATTTCATTCTTATACATGTAGCTGTCCAGTTTTCCCAGCACCACTTATCGAAGAGGCTAAATCTCCTGCATTCCTATACACTAACAGCAAAAGATCAGAAAGAGAAATTAAGGAAACAATCCCATTTACCACTGCACCAAGAAGAATAAAATACCTAGGAATAAACCTACCTAAGAAGGCAAAAGACGTGTACACAGAAAACTATAAAACACTGATGAAAGAAATCAAAGAAGACACAAACAGATGGAGAGATATACCATGTTCTTGGATTGGAAGAATCAATATTGTGAAAATGACTATATTACCCAAAGCAATCTACAGATTCAATGCCTTCCCTATCAAATTACCAATGGCATTTTTCACAGAATTAGAACAAAAATTTTACAACTTGTATGGAAACACAAAAACCCCGAATAGCCAAAGCAATCTTGAGAAAGAAAAACGGAGCTGGAGGAATCAGGCTCCCTGACTTCAGACTATACTACAAAGCTACAGTAATCAAGACAGTTTGGTACTGGCACAAAAAGAGAAATATAGATCAATGGTACAGGATAGAAAGCCCAGCGATAAACCCACGCACCTATGGTCACCTAATCTATGACAAAGGAGGCAAGAATATACAATGCCCTTTCCATTTGAGTTTTTATAATTTTGCTCCTCTTCTTTGTATCCTTGAGCAGTTGATAGTATTGTTTTGCTTATTTTTAAACCTCATATAAAGTTATCACATGGTACATATCATTCTGCCTTTTATGTTCAGTAATACAGGTGAGATTTGTCCAAGTTAACACACAGCACCTCCCTTAGATTCAGGCCCTCCTCTAGGGGTTAAAGTGTCAAGGATCACCCAGGAGCCTTCCCTCGCCCTTCTAAACCACGTCTGGGTACCAAGGATCCTGGAATTCCCTTGCTCCAGGGGCCCAGAACCTGTTTCCAAGGCCAGAGCAGTCATTTCACTAGTTTTTCTCCTGAGGCTGACCATAAGGCCATGTACCCCCTAATCCTAAGGGGTGTCCAGGGTGATTGTTTTGGGGGGATGGGTTTGGTGGACAGAGTTTAGACAAATTGAATGATGTGTGAGGTTCTTCACTGTGTGGGATAGAGCCCAGAGTGAGAACAGAAGAGGCATGGGGACTGAGCCTCCAGATTATTCTTGCCCTTGGCCTCATAAATGTTAGGGGCAGGCCTGTCAATAAATACATATATAGATTTTTCAGTGCATTCATCTTTATCTTTTTTTTTTAGCTCTAACATGATTTAATTACACACTATTCTATTGTTTTTAATTTTTCACTACACACAGCATTGTAATGAACATTCTTATACTTGTCAAGAGTTAGAATTTATTTCCAGAAGTGAATTGCTAGGTTAGAGGGTACGCACATGTTGAACTTTACTAGATTTTGCCATATTGTTTTTCAAAGTGGTTAAAATTTAAACCCTCTTTAGCATTAACAGGAATGCCCATTGTTCCACATGCTCACCAACACAATATATTCAGCCTGAAAACGTTGCCAATCTTCACATTACCAATTTGAGATATAAAATTATATCACACTGTTGCTTTAATTTGTATTCCAAAAATTTCAAGTAAGGTTATAAACATTTTATATATTTGTATGGTTTGCCTCTTTATATCCTTTACTCACTTTTCTTATGAGTTGTTTATAATCTTTTATTGATCTGTAGTTCTTTATGTAACATGGATACTAATGCTTTGTTGTATGAACCATATATATATATATATATATATATATATATATATATATATATATATATATATATACACATATATACACACACACATCTTCTCCCAGCCATGTGTCTTGGCTTTTAATTTTGTTTATATTTTTACTATACAATACTTTGGAGTTTGAATGTAGTCAAATCTATCTGTATTTTCTTGTTTATGCTTCTTGTAGCTTGAAATCTTTACATCATGACATCTAGAAAAGATTTTCATTTAAAAGTTTAAAATTTTTGGGCTTCCCTGGTGGCGCAGTGGTTGAGAATCTGCCTGCCAATGCAAGGGACACAGGTTCGAGCCCTGGCCGGGGAAGATCCCACATGCTGCGGAGCAACTAAGCTTGTGCTCCACAACTACTGAGCCTGAGCTCTAGAGCCCACAAGCCACAACTACTGAGCCCACATGCCACAGCTACTGAAGCTCGCACGCCTAGATCCTGTGCTCCGCAACAAGAGAAGCCACGACAATGAGAAGCCCGCGCACTGCAATGAAGAGTAGCCCCCGCTCACCGCAACTAGAGAAAGCCTGCGCACAGCCACAAAGACCCAACACAGCCTAAAATAAATAAATAAAATTAAAAAAAAAAAAAAAAGTTAAAAAAATTTTTTTCACATTTAGTATCCCTCTGCATTGACTTTGGTAACCAGAATGATAGGAGGGTGCAAGTCTCTGTTTTTTCCACATGGAAAACCAAATTCCCACCATTTATTGTAGGGAACTGGTTTAAATATTATCTCTAACATATGTTGAACCTCCAGTCTTCATGACTCTGCCTCTGAGCTCTCATTTTTGCCCCATTTATTTATTTGTACATCATTCTGCCAATCTTTCCTTGCCTTAACTACTTTAGTTGTATAATAAGTCTTGTTATCTGGAGGGTCATTCTCCTCGCCTTGTTCATTTTCTTCAAATTTGCCTTTGCTACTCTTGGCTGTTCTTTCATATGACTTCAGGATAAGCTTGACATGTTTCTGAAAGCATTTTTTTTCTGAAAACATTAATTTTAAAAACATTTTATTTAACCCTTTGAAACTGAAATAGATTTATAGATTAATTTGAGGAGAACTGACATGTTTACTGTTGAGTCTTTCCTTCTACAAGCAAGTTATACTCTCTATTTATCTATGTCTCTTGAATGACCACCAATCAAGTTTTCTAATTTTCTCTGTAAAAATCTTGCACATCTCTTAGATTTATTCCTAAGCACTTAGGAGTTTTATGTGCTTTTATGAATGGTATCTTTTATAAATAGCATTTTCTGTATGTTGCAAGTATTTAGAAATGAGACGGCAGAACTGCCAAGAATGTGAAGGGCCTGGGATTTCGCCCTACTCAGACCCTTAGCTACCACTGTGTCCTGGATGCTGGCAGAAGACGTGAGTCTCCTGGGTCAGAGACAAAGGACTTTGTTCCTTGTGGCTCAGCAAGCAGCATTAGCTTCATGTTTAAGTCAGTGGTTCTACTTGCCTTCAAAGTCCCACAAGGATGCAGCTCATGCAATGATTGTGTTTGCATAATTGCTGAGGACCCCTGAGTTGAGGGGACCCAAATGTCTGATCTTTGCTGCAGAGGGAGACATTATCTTCATTACACTGGACAGTAAGCAAATCTGCTTCTGTTCTGGAGGGAGACACTTACTCTGTATTCCAAAGATGGTTGACATACAAACATTCTTAAAGAGATTGTCAAGAAAAAGACCAAAGAAAGGGCAGTTAGTGCCTCTGTTTGCAAGTCATCCAGGAATGCAACAGACCCGTGGAAAATTGCCTCTCAATGTGAATTCTCTCAAGTGTTTTAAGAATTTGTCTGTAGGATCTCTTAGATTTTCTGGGTAGACAATCACATGACCTACAAATATATAATGACTATTTTGTTTCTTCCTTTTCAATGGTTTATACCATTTATTTACTGTTTCTTTTTCTTATTGCATAAGCTAAGAAATCCGGTACAGCTCTGAAGAGAAAGAGGGATAGTGAACATCCTTTTTAGGTTTCTGACTTTAAAGGGAATGCTTTTTAAGTTTTTATCATTAAGTGGTATGTTTACTGCAGGTTTTAGAAAGATCCTTTATTATGCATCATGTTAAGGAAGTTCCCTCCTATTCCTAGTTTGCCAAGAATTTTAATAAATTGCTTAATTTTATCAAATGCTTTTTCTCCATCTGTTTTACATGATCATAGGATTTTTGTGTCTGTTAACCTGTTAATACTGTGACTTAAAATGACAATTTTCAAATGTTGAAATATTCTTGCACCCCTGGAATAAACCCAGCTTGGTCATTATGTTTTTTAAAATATATTGCTGTATTTAGTTTGATAATATTGTGCTTAGGGTATTTACATCTATATCCATCATTGAGATTGACCTAAGACCTTCCTGTCTCAAACTGTCCTTGCCTGGGTTGAGTATCAAGGTTCTTCTAGACACATAAAACGTAGTGGGTTGTTTTTTCTCTCTTTTTTTAAATTTTTTGAACAATTGGTATACGTTATGGACTCTCTGCTCTCTGAATATGTACCTGAGCCCAAGATACTTGACTGTCATAGTCACATGCCACTAAGAGTAAAAGGGAGAGAAAGAACTGAGACTCTGAGCCCACGACATGGGAAATTGGGGTCAAACCATCTATTCACCAGGTAATGACGGCTGTGATGGGGGTTCAGTTAGCAGATCCCTCAACTCACACCCTAAGCTGAGGCCTCCCACTTTACATCATCAACAATAAAAGTGATCTTTTGTCTCCCATAATTACTCTTTTACTTTATCCCCCAGCATGTCAGAATCAGGCCAAGGAGGAGAGGAACTCTTTAAAGGAGCCCCACTTGGAGACCCAAACTGGCAGGCACACAGAGAAGGCTCAGGCAATTGATTAGAAGGTAATCAACATGGTAATTAAAGAAATATTTCCTAAAGTATGGTACATGCACCACTGCTGTGGATGATATTTAGTGGTAAATAAATAAACCTCTGTTATCTTTTTTTAATTTTTATTTTTATTTATTGAAGTATAGTTGATTTACAATGTTGTGTTAGTTTCTGGTACGCAGCAAAGTGATTCAGTTTATATATATACATATATATGTATATGTGTGTATATATATATATGTATATTCTTTTCCACTATGTAAACCTCTGTTATCTTAAGAGTTATGTGTTTATTTTCATATAGATTAGAAGATATCACTGTATAATTACAAACAATAAGAGATATAACTATAACATCACACTTGCAATTTTACAGGCATAGTGTAGAACTAGGACAGTCAATTTAAAGAAAAATAATACCATAAGTAAACAATAATGAAGATAGTAAGAAGATATGGCAAAAAATGAGATGGTGGTATGCGAATAACCAAAGTTTGGAAAATATTCAAGTAAAAGCCTGTTTAGTAAACAACGAGCCAGTGTCAGCCACCAGCTCTCCCCTGCAAATGCACTCACATCAGGAACATACAGGGAGAGCGACAGATTAAAAAGTGAGAGAGAAAGAAGACATACAGATGGCCAACAGGCACATGAAAAGATGCTCAACATTGTTAATCATCAAAGAAATGCAAATTAAAACCACAATGAGATGTTACCTCACACCTTTTAGAATGGCTATCATCAAAAAGACCACAAATAACAAATGTTGGTGAGGATGTGGAGAAAACAGAACCCTTGTACACTGTTGGTGGGAATGTAAATTGGTGCAGTCACTGTGGAAGACAGTATGGTGATTGCTCAAAAAACTAAAAATAGAACTACCATGTGATCCAGCAATTCCACTCCTGGGTATAGATCTGAAAATAATGAAAACACTGATTTGAAAAGATACATGCACCCCAATGCTCATAGCAGCATTATTTATAATTGCCAAGATACGGAAGCAACCTAAGTGTCCATCAACAGATGAATGGATAAAGACGATGTGGTATATATATATAATGGAATATTACTCAGCCATAAAAAAGAATGAAATTTTTCCATTTGCAACAACATGAATGGATTTTAAGGGTATTATGCTTAGTGAAATAAGTCAGACAGAGTAAGACAAAAACTGTACAATATCACTTATATGTGGAATCTAAAAAATAAAACAAACTAATGAATATAACAAAAAGGAAACAGACTCACATATATAAAGAACAGACTAGTGGTTATCAGTGGGGAGAGGGAAGGGAGGAGGGGCAAGATAGGGGTAGGGGATTAAGAGGTACAAACTACTATGTATAAAATAAATAAGCTACAAAGATATATTGTACAACAGAGGGAACA
Organism: Balaenoptera borealis; assembly: GCF_965194805.1. Classification (NCBI taxonomy): domain Eukaryota; kingdom Metazoa; phylum Chordata; class Mammalia; order Artiodactyla; family Balaenopteridae; genus Balaenoptera; species Balaenoptera borealis. The sequence goes on along the minus strand of NC_138860.1, from coordinate 169,217,672 downwards.
TAGCCAATATTTTATAATAACTATAAATGGAATATAACCTTTAAAAATTGTGAATCACTCTGTTGTACACCTGTAACTTTTAATACTGTACATTGACTATATCTCAGTTTTTAATAAGTAAAAATTTTTTAAAAAAGGAAAAAATGACTCTTATTCAGAGTATCGGGGTCTAGAGTAAATCCCTTCTTATTTGGCCCAGGGTGGGAACCCGGTGTCTAATTTCCTATCTGCCCCCCTTCCACATGCCCTAAAGTGAAGTCTGCTGGTTGACCTCCCCGTTCAGTAAGCATAGGACAAATTAAAGACATTTTCAGACACACAAAGATTCAGATAGCTTTTCTCCCAGGTACCCCTTTTTAAAATGTTATTTGGGGGCTTCCCTGGTGGAGCAGTGGTTGAGAGTCTGCCTGCCAATGCAGGGGACATGGGTTCGAGCCCTGGTCTGGGAAGATCCCACATGCCGCAGAGCAACTGGGCCCGTGAGCCACAATTACTGAGCCTGCGCGTCTGGAGCGTGTGCTCCGCAACAAGAGAGGCCGCGATAGTGAGAGGCCCGCGCACCGCGATGAAGAGTGGCCCTCACTTGCCACAGCTAGAGAAAGCCCTCGCACAGAAATGAAGACCCAACACAGCCATAAATAAATAAAAATAAATAAATTTTTAAAAACCTGTTATTTGAAGATATACTCCAGCAAAACAGAGACAAAACCCAAGAAAGAGAGAGCTAATAGATTCATGAAGAAGTGGAATTAACCCAGGAGTGCAATGAATAGAAATACCAGAGGTCCATAAAACCATCAATCAAAATGAGAACAGGAAGTCAGAGGGTTTGGAGAAGAATGTCCTTAAGAAGAAAATGGGCTTCATTCAACAAATAATGTAATTAAGAAGCTGGAAGATTTTAATGACCTGATTAAAAAGGCATATGTTTCTTTTCACGAGAAGAGAAGAGAAAAGCAGTTAAAAACTCTGGGAGAACAAAAAGTTGTGTAAGAAAGTCATGGCCCAAACGTGAAGCAAATTAAAATATAACATGACTTTGAGTATCTGAAGGAATGTAGAAAAATACATTTGAACTTGGAGCCTGGAGCATTTCTTCTTCAAGAGCATTTAAACCATAAGATTATAGCTCCTTCTGTATAGGTCCCAGGATGCTAGTTAGCTCTGCAGAGAATAATGTTTACATAGTCATAATATTTTTTAAAAACACCTTATTGATTTTTCAATTTTTGAAGCTCAGAGATAGACAACACACAAAAACAGAGCATTTTAATTATGGGTACAGGACCAGAGGCAAGTGTAATGGTTTAGCAAGAAGAGGGAGGAAAACAGTGATCAAGGATGTCTCATCTTACACAGCCAAGAGTCAAGAGATATTGCATAAAATTAAGAACACAAAAAAGAGGAGCTGGAAAATGAGTAGCTATCCAAACTCTGGGGGGAAAGTACCTTTGTTAAACTTCTCGTCTTTCAAAGTAGGACACTGTTAACTCCTCAATAGCCACCTTCCCTCCTTCCTTTAGTCCTAGAACCCCTACATTTCAGCCGGATGCATGGCTACTCAGAAAAATTATATCCCTCAGCTTCCCTTGCAGCTACATGTGACCAGGTGACCAAATTCAGGCCAACTGGATGTAACAGAAGTGATAGGCCTCTCTACTAGCTGGAATATGGATGAGACTGGCCATCTCTGACCCAAGCCAAGAGTTTTTCCATTAATAATACTAGCTAACACTTATGTGTAGGCTACGTGTCAGGCACTTTTCTAAGTGCTTTGAATGTATTAACTCATTTAACCTAATGAGAAAGTGTATTTCCTGTTGCTGCTGTAAAAAATTACAGCAGTGTTGCTCTAGAGCCCACAAGCCGCAACTACTGAGCCCACACACCACAACTACTGAAGCCTGCACTCCTAGAGCTCATGCTCTGCAACAAGAGAAGCCACTGCAGTGAGAAGCCCACACATCGCAATGAAGAGTAGCTCCCGCTCGCTGCAACGAGAAAGCCCACGTGCAGCAACAAAGACCCGATGCAGCCAAAAATAAATTTTTAAAAAATTAAAAAACAAACAAAAAAACAAGTATTAAAAAAAATTACAGCAGTGATTTAAAACAGAACTCTTATAGTTCTGGAGGTCAGAAGTCTAAAAGCAATGTGGGGCTTCCCTGGTGGCGCAGTGGTTGAGAATCTGCCTGCTAATGCAGGGGACATGGGTTCGAGCCCTGGTCTGGGGAGATCCCACATGCCGCGGAGCAACTAGGCCCGTGAGCCACAACTACTGAGCCTGCGCGTCTGGAGCCTGTGCTTCACAACAAGAGAGGCCGCGATAGTGAGAGGCCTGTGCACCGCGATGAAGAGTGGCCCCCGCTTGCCACAACTAGAGAAAGCCCTCGCACAGAAACGAAGACCCAACACCGCCAAAAATAAAATTAATTCAAAAAATAAATAAATGTTTAAAAAATAAAAGCAATGTGTCAGCTGGGCTCCTTCCATCTGGAGACTTAGGGAGGAATCCATTTCCTTGCCTTTTCAGCTCCGAGTGGCCACCTGCAATTCCTTGGTTCGTGATCCCTTCATCATATCACTACAGTCTCTTGCTTCCATCATTGCATCTCCTATTACTACTTTGATTTCCTGCCTCCCTCTTAGAAGGACCCTTGTGATTACATTGGGCCAACCCAGGCAACTCAGGATAATATCTCAAGATTCTTAACATAATCACTTCTGCAAAGCCCTTTTTTGCCATTTAAGGTAACACTCACAGTTTCTACAGGTTAGGACGTAGACATCTTTGAGGGAACATTATTCTCCCTACCTTAGACTGGAACTATATTATCCCCATTTAACAGACAAAGAAATTCAAGCACAGAGAAGTTAAGTAGTATGTCCATGGTCACACAGCTCATAAGCAGCAGACCCATGATTTAAACCCAGACAGTCTGGCACCAGAACCTGTGCTCAAAACTGGGATACTTTTCTGTCCTGGCGGAATTCTGGGTTTCTGATGATTGTAGGGTCACCTTGCCAGCCCTGGATAGCCTGCAGAGAAAAGTCAATGTCCATCTTTCTAAGGCACTGTCATTTGGGGAATCTTTGTTATAGTAACTATATTCTTTTACAGGAATCGATAGCTACTCTACATAATTAAAAATAATGATTTTATTTTATTCTGAGTGGTTTGAATCTTTTACAAGGAAAACATACTCTTTATTCATTTCAAATGTGTTTCAGTTGGAGGGTATGGCTGCCAATCAGCCCACATCATACCCTCACTCACACCGTTCAGGGACTCCACTGCCTCTGGGATGGAGTCCAAGCTCCTCAGCCTAGACTGAAAGCGAGCCCTTCACCCATCTTTCTGTTTCTCGTTGGTTCTCTTCCATTTACTGTGACCCCAGAACAGACATTTGGCCATGCCCACCCCTCATGCTGTCTCCTCTGCCTGGAATCCTGCCCCTTCTTCCTCTCTCACTCCTGCCCAGCATGTCTCACTCAAAACCCACCTGTGAACTCCTATTCATCCTTCAAGACCTAGCCCCTAGTTGCCTCTGGAACGTTTTTGCTTATCTTGGTTTTTCTGTGTCATGTTTAAGATTTTCCTCAAATGTCTGGTGATCCAGGTCATAGTTAACTTGCTCCCCACCCCCAGTCTGCACACACACACACACACACACACACACACACACTCACTCACACCCCTCCCAGGAAGATCAGGCATCTCCTTCTTTTGCTTCTCCTTGTATGTTCCTGTGTTGAAATAACCACACCAGCACACATTTCTTATGATCATTGTTTATTACTAATATTACTTATTATTTTAGGATTTGGATCTCTAACAGCCTCCAGCAGCAATACATGACTCAAAATAAAAACAATACCAAATAACGGGATAAGCATAAGGATATCTGGCAAAGTCCTGATTCTTCCCATGAAGACCCCTCTGATTTTTAAAAATATTAAATTATTTTTAAAATATCATATGAATGAACGTGTGGTTTTCTGTCTTGCTGGCGCCCAGCACTTGCTGCTCTGCACACCTGCCTGTTCGCAGTGAATCCTTACACAACTCTATATGGTAAAGGTTCCTGTTGGTCTCATAACCAGTGAAATGAGGCACAGAGAGGTTGTATTATTTCCTATTGCTGCTGTAACAGATTGCCACAAACTTAGTGGCTTAAAACAACACAATTTTTTTTCTCTTATGCTTCTGGAGCTTCGAAGTCCAAAATGAGCCTTATGAGGCTAAAGTCAAGGAACTGGCAGGGCTGCGTTCCTTCTGGAGGCTCTAGGAAAGAATCTGTTCCTCGCCTTTTCCAGCTTCTAGAGGCTCGTGGACCCTTCCAGCATTGGCATCACTCTAACCTCTGCTTCTGTCATCACATCTTCTCTTCTTCGCCCTCTTGCCTCCTTCTTATAAGGACCTTGTGATTATATTGGGCCCACCTGGTTAACTCAGGATACTCTCTCCAACACGAGATCTTTAACTTAGTCCCATCTGAAAAGCCTCTTTTGCCTTGTAACTTATTTATGGATTCTGGGGATTAGGACATGGATATCTTTGAGGGCCATGACCCAGTCCACCGGAGAGGTGAAGTGACTAGTCCAAGATCACACAGCAGTAACCGACAGAGCCAGGACTCTAACCCACTCTAACTCTTTCTGGCTCCAAAGCCTGTGCTCCAAACCTTCTTTCAACACTAACAACTTAACAGGCTGAGGGGTTTGTCTGTTTTTCCTTTGGGTCCGCATGCGCTATCCGTTGTTGGTCCCAGCCCCATCCTACCCCCGGCCCTGACTCCACAGGTTCCCACCCTAATGCATTTGATACCCACCCCCCCCCCATGTTTACATGGGGTCTCCCCAGCCTAACCAGGAGGGACCCCAGCTCTGCAACCTACCTGCCACCAGTGTTTGTTGAGTGGGTGTATGAGTGAGTGAGCAGACAGAAGGCTGCTGTCTCCAGCACCTTCGCTCTAGCTCCTGCCTCTGGCTTGAAGATGCTCCCCAGCTTGTGAAGCCACCGAGGATGCCTGACCTCGGGACCTGGGCCCCTCATTCTCCTGGTGGATGTTGGTTCCCTTCCAGCCACTCAAACCCTGAAGGAGGGCCGGCCCTCCCCAAGACAAGGGGCACAAAAGCTGAGTGCCTGGCCTGGAGATGGAGGACATGAGGTCCCTCAGTCCATCCCGTGGGCATGGCACTTTGTCAGGAACTTCCAGAGGCCAGTACTGTTGGGCCCAAGGACCAAAACACCCCAGCTGCCTCAGTGGCTTGCCTGGACTCAGCCCTCAGAATCCCCCTTTCTGGGCTCACAGCCCAGTCACAGCTGGCCCACGCCTCGCCCCACCCCACACTTCTGCTTGTTTTCTGATCTCTGTTCTTCTAAGAAGCACCTCTGCCCTGCCTAGAGTATTCCCATCCCCATCCTGGGTCTGTGGCAGCGTTAGCAAGTCGAAAACGCAATTACATTTCGATTATTCTAGTGCTGGCCAGACAGAGGTTACTGTAAGTCACAATGGAATTGGGAGGGAGGGGGAGGCAGCACCTGGGGCCAGTGCCTGGGCTGACACTTGAAGATGGATGTGACAGGGACCTGTAGCTCAGAGGCTCAGGATTAGATCAACAAGGCTGGAGCTGGCTGTTTCCAGGAAAGAGGTCGTGTGGTCTCGGTTGACTGACAGCTCAGGCAAAGCAAAGGCTTCAGGCTGGCCCTCCCTGGGAGAAGGAGATGCCAGGCTGAGGGCCCAGCCTGGAGATGGAGGATATGAGGTCACTGGGTCCCTGTCCTGGGCACAGATGCTTTGCCAGAAGCTCCCAGAGTCCAGTGCTGTTGAGCCCCCAAACCAAACAACTGCAGCTTCTTGTGGGTCTCCTGGAGCATCACTGCCCCCCTTGGGACCCCAGGATTTTCTCTGAGCAGGCATACCAGGGTCTCTACCCCATGCCCGCGGAGGACTAATAACTGGCTTCTCCTATTCTCAGGCCGTGGCTAAGAGAGCCAGACTCAGGACCTGGGGACCCAGAGCCTCCTCCCTGGCCAGGGTCTGATAGGGGAGGAAAAAAATATCTGCTGCTTCGGGGTACAAGGAATCACTCAGGATCCTTTGTACTGGGGAGCAGCCATCTCTGGGGTACCAAGGGATGAAGAGAGGGTTTGGCGAGTGGGAGCCCTCTTAAGGGGAGACTGGACTGGCTCTGTGACATTGGGCATTGTGGGGGTGTGGGTGGATTCTCCACCTGACTCCGTCCCCACACAGACATGTGCACCCCCATTATAATGACTTGGGGGCACCTGGGAAGCCCCTTGCTCACTCCAACCCAGGGTGTCTGGGAGGCCTTGAATCATGGCACTCTGAGGTCTGGGCTGGGTTCTAAGCCTGGTCTGTGCTGGGCTCAGCTGCTGCCCGCCACCCACACAGGCACAGAGGGGTCTGTACCTTTCACATCCGGCTGCAGCTGTCATTTGACTGTCCCGCGCTATGTGCCTCCCCTCCCCGCGTGTGCCGCGGCCCCCTCCCTAGCCCCTAGCTAGCAAACAGTCACAGCTCTAGATGGGGGGTGGTTCACGTGGGGGATTAGATGAGTCATCCCCGTGGGGGCAGACGTACTGAGTTCCACGCACGCACGCTCACTCGCAGAGCCATGGACGCAAAGGCACACCACACTCACATTCCCACACTCACAAGAGAACACACTGGGAGGCCAATGCTAGTCAAAGCCACAGTCACACACCCAGACACACCGAGAGACAGACACCCCCCAACACACACACACACACACACACACACACACACACATCCCTCATAGACACAAACACCAGTACACACAGAGACAAATCAAGACCCATACAGACATATCCCACCCAGGATGCCCCCCAGTCATCAACCCAGAGCCTCTCCCCTACCTACATTCAGGCTCAGAGACACAAACACACACACAGCAACACACTGGATTCCCCAGACACACAGTCACAGCCCTTACTTCTAAACACAGACACTCAAGCTCCATCTCTCTCTCTCTCTCTCTCTCTCACACACACACACACACACACACGTCCCCTGATCCATTCCCCTACCTCTGCCAGCACCTAGGGCAGGCAGGACAGAGCGTTGTTACCGCAAGGGTGCTCTGACCCATCACTCACGTGCGGATTGCACCCAGGGACAGGGTTCTGCCCTAGGGCCAGCTTCAGTCCTTCCTCCTGCCCTGGACAGGTGAAGGAGGTCCCTGACCTGTCCCCTGGGCTGCCCCAACTTCTCTCCCACACACTCTGCCTAATGGTACATCTCTAGCTCCTTTGAAGAAAGGCTTTGGCTGCAACAGGGAAGATGGAAGTTCCATCTCAGGAGTTACCTCCCAGGAGGGAAGGGGTGTGAATCTCCGAGGGTCAGAGGGGAGGGTGAATCTGATGTTTTAGGAAGGTCCTGTCCTGAGACGGATAATAGCCAAGGTGATGGCTTGATGCTCAGAAGGTCACCCTTCATCCACTTGTGACTCCTGGAAGGTCCAACATCCTCACCTTTGCCCCTGTTGTTTCCTCTGCCTTGAATCACCCCCTGCAGGGCTTCCTTCTCATTCTTTAGGTCTCTGGTGTGTTCCTGCTGTAGGAGGCCTGTCCTGATGCCCTGGTTGGATCAATCTGTCCTTCTGTGCCCCCCAGCTCCTGGGCCCCCTGGCAGCTCTCCTCGCTCTATAGAGGACTTGCCTGGCTGTCAGCCCACCTGCCTCCAGCCAGCCTCCGTCTGGTGTGGGAGGAAGGTAGACCTGGAGAAGAGTGCAGGTTTGAATCCCATCTCGGCCTCTGCTGTGTGACCTTGGGCAAGTCACTGAACCATGTGAGTCCAGGGTCCTTATCTGTGAAATGGGGATGGTAACAGCTGCCTCACTGGGTCGATGTGAAGATTAAATGAGATCATGCAGATGGTGGGGACTGTACAAATGGCAGCTGTATTATTCTAGCTCATTGCCTGGCACACAGCTTAGAAAATGTTAGTTGAATTCATCAGCCCCTCTGGCGCCCCCCCTTCCTGCCCCCACCTACTGTCCTTGTCTTGGGAGGGGGGAAAGTAGGTATGAACAAAAAGGATTGGAGGGCAGATGGAATTGGAGGCTGTGAGAAGGGCGAGCAGGGCCTTCTGGCATCGCGGGGAGCTAGCTGCTCCAGCAACAGCCGGGGCCTGGCTGGAGGTGGTGCAGTGACCCACCTGTGCCCTCATCCTCATCAGCTAGGTGAGGCAGCGGGGAGAGGTGGAGCTGGGATCCACCTCTGCACTGTGGCTCTTCGAAGCTGCCCGGGGCCCACCGGCACACAGTAGGTGCGCTCTGAAAGCAGAGTAGCCGGAGGCAGAAATGTTGAATGAATGCGAAAGGTATGAATGAACGGATGCAAACATGAATGGAGGTGGGATGGACGCTTGAAGTCTGGGGCGAGGAGGAACGAGCATCTCCCTCCCGGTCTCTGGGTTGGGAGACCTGCAGCCGAGACCGGCCAGGGGCTCCCTCCCCTCCCTGCCCCTCCCGCCCCGGCACCCCGCCCCCCCCCCACCGCGGCGCGCAGCCTGGCGGAGCCCGCGCCCAGCCACAGCCCGCGTCGGAGCCAGTGCTCGCGCCCAGCCAAGAGAGCCCAGGTAGCGCATCCTTGGGAGGGGGTTGCCCCGGCCCCCTCCCCTCCACCCCCAGTCCCCGGAGATCGGCCTTCGGGGCGGGGAGGCAAAGTCCCGGTGCAAGATCGTGGGACCAGCAGCCGAGGACGCCGGGGTCCCGGAGCCAACAGGTGTGGGGCTTGGGGGACCCCCGGGCTCGGGGTGGGGGGTTCCAGAGGACCTTCGGCGGGAGCCAAGAGTCTCGGGAGATAACCTGGGTGCTGGGAGGCTGGGTCCCCGGCATGCTCTGCCCTCCTCCCGGCAGGCAGGCTCCTAAAGAACGCTTCGCGCCCTCGCTCCCCCCACCGCAGCCCCCACAGCCCCAGAGATGCAGGGAGGTCCCGCTGAGGAAGCGGGTCCGCCGGCGCCCGCTGCGGGTATGAAGGAGACCCCTCATGCTCCCCGGGGGGTCTCCAGGGATCGGCAACCCTCCTACATACGTCCGGGGTCCTCCCTTCTCAGCCGGGGGAAGGACGGGTCTGAGCGAGCGAGGAGGGGCGGGGTGCGAGGCCGGATTTATGAATGAAGAGGGCGGCCCGCTCGCCGGTCCAGCGACCCCTGGCGGCCGCCGGGGCGCATCGCGGCCACGGGATTCAAGGTGGGACTAGCGGGGGTTGGGGGCTGACGGGCCCAGCCCCTGTGCCTGGGGCTCTCCCCTCGCTTTCGGAGAGGTTGTCAGTTCCTCCCTGCACCTCTACCCACACTGTGTGTGTGTGTGTGTGTGTGTGTGTGTGTGTGTGTGTGTGTGTGTCCCCACCAGGGAGGGTCTGGCAGGTCTTGTGAGCGGGGCCTGGGTCTTTAAAAGCCTCCCTTGACCAGTTTTTCAACCAAAAATTCAGGCCTGTGAACTGACTCAGGAGAGAACATTTAAATCAGGATGGCTTCCCCTCTCCAATCTGTGGTATTTGGTGGACTCAGACAGACCTGGAATAGCAGCTTTGTGACCTTGAGCAAGGGGCTCAACCTCTCTGAGCTTCTATCTCCCCCTCTGCAAAGCAGGGCTCTTAATAGTGGTAACCGGCAATGACCGTGAAGCCAGCTTCCGGTGCCAGTTTCTGGGTAAAGCACTTGGCATTCATTACAGCTCATTACTCCTCAGCGGGGCCCTGTGAGGCCGGTTCAGTTATTACGCCACGGGATAGATGGGGAAACCAAGGCTGAGAGGTAAGTTACCCAACTGGTATGAAATTGGGATGCAAGGCAGATCTGTCTTTCTCCATCGATTTCAGGCTCTCCATAACCCACATGACTGTGAGAATTAAGAGGAAGCTTATCTGCAAATTGCCTGGCACTCTCCCTAACGTTCCCTTTTCCTTCCTTCAGAAGGTTTCAGGCTGGGACCACAAACACCTGAGTGCAAGACTCTGGGTCCCCTGAGGGAAGTGGGCTAAGGCCTGGCCTGGGGGCGCCCCTCCCTTGGGAGAGCCTGGGACGTCCATCAGCTGTAGTGGCTCCTGAGCTCATGGAGCCCTCGCCCACCCCAGGGCCCCAGATGGGGGTCCCCACTGGCAGCGGGGAACCGTCCCCGGTGCCTCCAGACTATGAAGACGAGTTTCTCCGCTATCTGTGGCGTGACTATCTGTACCCGAAGCAGTACGAGTGGGTCCTCATCGCCGCCTACGTGGCTGTGTTCCTCGTGGCCCTGGTGGGCAACACGCTGGGTAGGTCTCTAGGTCCCTGTGGTGCTTCGGGCTTCCCCTGGGGAGTGGGAGGGGTCCTGGGCCTTGCTTCTCTCCCCCTCCCCCCAGTCCCTACTGGGTACTGTGGGGGAAGGGTCTCACTGATGGGACCCAGCTAGACTGGGTGTGGCTCTGCCGCCGGCCTCATCTCATCCTGCTCCCACCCTGCAGTCTGTCTGGCCGTGTGGCGGAATCACCACATGAGGACGGTCACCAACTACTTCATCGTCAACCTGTCCCTGGCCGACGTGCTGGTGACGGCCATCTGCCTGCCGGCTAGCTTGTTGGTAGACATTACTGAATCCTGGCTCTTCGGCCATGCCCTCTGCAAGGTCATCCCCTATCTACAGGTGAGCTTTGCCTGGGTGCCCCTCATGACCCCCCTGTCATACCAAGTACAAAAACCATGGCCTTGCATAGGTCTCAGTGAATTTCAAACTTGCCTTTTAGACAGGACATCATGGCTCAGTACCTTGGCAGTGTCATGCTCTATTGTTAGCAAGGGCAGGCCGCCAGGCACGACACTCAAGGACACAGACACAGACACAGCCCCATATACTCATACAGAGATCCCCTCCAGGTCACACCCATAGACATACACACAGGCATGTACGGACACATGTACAGTCACTTCCAGGTACACGGGCACACAGTGGAGGAGAGAGGCGCAAGCCCACCGTGACAGAGAGTGGGCCTGTTCCCTGATCCCAAGGGGGGCAGCTTTGAGGTGGCGGGCTGGCAAGAGTCTCCTCCCCGCCCCTTCCGATCCTGGCCGGGGCCTTCCCTCTCCCAGTGGTGGGCGTCAGCCTGTCCCGTAGGGTTGCTGGGCTGGAAGGAGAGCTGGCCAGAGGGTTGCATCCCTCGACCCTCTCCCTGTACCCCAGAGGGCAGGGAGCACTCCTGGAGCCAGTGCCCCTACGTCTCTGGCCTAGGTTCATCTCTGCCTCCCAGAATGAGGACTCTTTTTCCTCACAGCCTGGGGAAGGGATGGGATCCCGGGGCAGAGAGAAACGCCTCTTGGATTTCCCATTATTTGGAGGTTTCCCACTCAACCCATTAACTCTGGCAACCCTGAGAATAAAGACAGGCAGGTGAGGAAATCCACCTTAGGCAAGTTATTTAATCTTTTTTGCTTCAGTTTCCTTACCTGTACCTTGGGGGTAAGAGGACACACCTCAAGGGTTGTTGTGAGGATAATGAGAACAGTGTCCGCCACATAGTTATTTCCTAAAGTGTAAATTATTATTCATAGTAGGGGAGCACCTACTATGTGCCAGGTCTCAAGCTGGACATTCTCCATCCATAATTTCATTTATTCTCACAAGAATCCTGCCAGGTGGATGATACATTCCCATTCTGCATACGAGGCTCAGAGAGGGTGAGTGATTTGCCCAAATCTACACAGGCAGTAAGTGGCGGAGTCAGGATTTGCACTGCACCTGGCTGCCTGGTATTTCTGGGCTGTGAGCTCCATCACTCCCCCCATGTCTCTGGGTGGCCCCCAAAAGAACTGACATTGTGTCCCCATGGGGCAGGCCGTGTCTGTGTCAGTGGCAGTGCTGACTCTCAGCTTCATCGCCCTGGACCGCTGGTATGCCATCTGCCACCCCCTGCTGTTCAAGAGCACTGCCCGGCGTGCTCGTGGCTCCATCCTGGGCATCTGGGCCGTGTCGCTGGCTGTCATGGTGCCCCAGGCTGCTGTCATGGAATGCAGCAGTGTGCTGCCCGAGCTAGCCAACCGCACCCGGCTCTTCTCTGTCTGTGATGAACGCTGGGCAGGTAACGGCGGGAGCCTTGGGCAGGTGTCCCTGAAGTGGGCACCTCCGGGGCACACCCCCCCAGAGCAGACATCTATCAGGGCACTTTTGGGGTGGGCACCCAGGGGTGGGTATCTCCTGGGAGGACACCCTAGAGCAGGCATCTACCAGGGATACCTCCGGCATGGGTACCTCCTCTAGTGTAGACATCTGTCAGGGGTCCCTCCAGGATGGAGACCACTGGGGCTGGGCAACTCCAGGGTCTCTCTGCCATGGCACCTGTATGGGGCCCAGCTGCTTACTTTGGCCCTAGTCAGGGCGGGTGGTATTGCTAAGCAGGGCAGGCTGAGGGTTCCCAGATTGAGCCCAACCCTCGCATCTCTTGGCCCCTGCAGATGATCTCTATCCCAAGATCTACCACAGTTGCTTCTTCATTGTCACCTACCTGGCCCCGCTAGGCCTCATGGCCATGGCCTATTTCCAGATCTTCCGCAAGCTCTGGGGCCGCCAGGTGAGGCGCACTCTGGTGTCACTGTCTGGGCTGGGAGGGGACAGGGGTACTGGTCTGAGGGAGTAGACAGTCCTCTTCAGAACATGCCATCCTGGCCGCAACCAGAGAGGCAAGGCCTAGGCACATGTCAAACTCAAGGCCAAAATTGCTAGTGCCGGCCCTGGAACCGAATAGTAACAAACATCCTCCTAATATCAGTAGCTGCCAGTTATTGTACCAGGCACTCCCAGCTAGTCTTGCACCCTCTTCACCACCATATGTTATCCCCACCTTTTTTTTTTTTTAATAAATTTATTTATTTTATTTTTTTTAGCTGCGTTGGGTCTTCGTTGCTGCATGCGGGCTTTCTCTAGTTGCGGCGAGCAGGGGCTACTCTTCGTTGCGGTGCGCGGGCTTCTCGTTGTGGTGGCTTCTCTTGCTGCAGAGCACAGGCTCTAGGCGCGCGGGCTTCAGTAGTTGCAGCACGTGGGCTCAGTAGTTGTGACTCGCGGGCTCTAGAGCGCAGGCTCAGTAGTTGTGGCGCACGGGCTTAGTTGCTCCGCGGCACGTGTGATCTTCCTGGACCAGGCCTCGAACCCGTGTCCCCTGCATTGACAGGTGGATTCTTAACCACTCTGCCACCAGGGAAGTCCCTATCCCCACCTTAATATATGAGAAAACTGAGACCCAGAGAGGCAAAGCAACTTCTCCCAAATCCCTCACCAGCGAGTGGACGATCAGGGACTAAAACCCGGGTCTGTGGGGTTCCAATGCTCGGTTCAGCGCCACAACAGCAATAACACCTCCATGTTGCTGTCCAAATTAGGCACTTTGCTTGCAATGTCTTCACAAGTATCTAAGCAAAGAAGCAATATTACCCACTTTACAAATGCTGAGTAAGGGCAACCAATCTGCCACGGCCGATGAGTGGCAGAGCCTTTCTGGTTCCAGGGCCTTCCTTCTTTCCTCTATTACAAACTGACCAACAGCAGGTTTTGGTGTGGGGGGGAGCGGTTTGCCATGGGAGGGGGTGCTCAGAGGCCCCTGGCACTGCGGGACGAGTCCTGGGTCAGTGCCCGGGCGGGGAGAGGAAGCTGGCCAGAACACGAGCAGCCCTGCGGCCCACCAACACTTGCCATCTGCTCCTCGCAGTCCCCCGGTCACGATGGCAGGAGTCGCTATCCTTATCCAACAGGAAAACCAAGGCTCAGAAAAGAAAAGTGAGTTTACCAAGGTCACATAGCTCGTGAATGGCTGAGCTGGCCCTGGATCCCAAGTTTCCTGAACTCTAGCCCCATGCCCTTCTGTTGTGGGGTGATTCAGGTGTCCAGTGTGGGAGAGGCTTTGAGAATATCTGTGGCTGCTCCAGGAGCCTAGAACCACCACAGGCCTATCGGCACTGACCTAGGCTGGGACCTGTGCTCTGAGGCCCAGGCCATTCCACGCTGTCCACCTGCACGCCCCTTGCTCAGGCCTCCCAGAGTCGGGCACGGACTAGGGGAGGCACGAGTCATCCAACCACCCCTGTCACCACAGATGGAGGTGGTGATTTAAGGACGATGGATGGGTAGCTGGAAGGATGTTCAGGCCCCAGGCTGTGACCTGGGGACTTGTCAAGGGTCCCCTACCTCATCTATAACTAAGGGTGAATAATACCGTCCCAAGAGGCATATTGTGGGTGGTCTCACGATGAGCTAATGGAAAATGGAAGTACACTCAAGTCCAGAGTGTTGGCTTTTATCATGAATATTAGGCTCCTTCCTGCTGCAAGGGTTTGTTCCCTTGCCCACCTCCCCCTGCCCCAGGGTCCAGCCTGGAGCAGGCCCAGCGAAGCAGAACGACCCATCCAAGGAGCTGTACCCACCGCTGCTGTCTGTGTGTGCTGGACAGATCCCCGGCACCACGTCGGCCCTGGTGAGGAACTGGAAGAGGCCCTCAGACCAGCTGGAGGACCAGGGGCAGGGTGTGGGCGCAGAGCCCCCGCCTCGGGCCCGTGCCTTCCTGGCCGAGGTAAAGCAAATGCAAGCTCGAAGGAAGACCGCCAAGATGCTGATGGTGGTGCTGCTGGTCTTTGCCCTCTGCTACCTGCCCATCAGTGTCCTCAATGTCCTCAAGAGGTGAGAGCGTGTGGGGAGGGGTTGGGGGTGGGGAGAGGTGGTGGGGTCAGAGGAAGGAGCTCTCTCTGCTTCGGAGAAAGACCTGGCTTTCTCCATTATTATTATTATTATTATTTCTCCATTATTATTTCTCCATAATAATACAGGCTAGCCTGCCTCCTAGGGCTATCGTGAAAATTCTCTCGTCTGGGCACTCAATCATCAGGTTGTTAGGGCTGGGAATGGAGTGAACGAGTGCACGGGACAATGTCCTGCATTCGTGGAGGCGACATCTGGTGGGAGAGAGAATGGACATGTATTACAATGTCAGCCAGTGATAACTGCTTTGAAGAAAAAATAGGGAAAGCGGATAGAGAATGACAGTGACAGAGGTTGGTGGGGTTTTAAAAAAATGTTCTTTAGATGTAATGGTTTAAAAAAAAAACCCCTCTCTGAGGAAGTGACATTTGGCAGAGACTTGAAGGAAGGGAGGAACCACACCCACAGGTGTCTGGAAGAATAGCAAGTGAGAGGCCATGGGGTGGGGGTGGGGAGGGGGGCAGGGCAAGACCCTGGGCTCTTTGCCATGAGACAATCTCAGTGTGAGTTTGTGCTTGGTCACTTCCTGGCTGTGTGATCTTGGACATATCACTTTGCTTCTCTGAACCTCAGTTTCCCTATTTGAAAAATGGATGATGTCTATGACTCATCATGCTGCTACGGGGATGGATGATAAAGTGGAGGGGGAGCCCCAGGGGATCACACAGCTGGTGACTGAGCAGAGGTACCCTGGTCCCTGTTCCTAGGCCCACTCTGGTCATACTTTCTGCGCCCAAGAACCCCAAACTGTGGTAAGGACCCCAGACTCAGAGGCCCAGGAAAGGGCTACCTGGTGGACAGAAGGGGCAGTGGGACTCTTGTACTTTACAGCCATTCATGAGCTATGTGACCTTGGTCAACTCGCCTTCCTTTTCTGAGTTTTCCTGTCTGGTAGATGAGGACGGCGACTCCTGCCCAACATAAACACACACACACACACACACACACACAATCTATCCCATTTCTGAGTGGCCTGCCCCCTGGTCCTAGGGTGTTTGGGATGTTCCACCAAGCCAGCGACCGAGAAGCCGTCTATGCCTGCTTCACCTTCTCCCACTGGCTGGTGTACGCCAACAGCGCCGCCAACCCCATCATCTACAACTTCCTCAGTGGTGAGTGGGCTGGGGACGCAGAGTGACTGAGGGTGGCAACAGTCCCCAGGACAATAGTCTCCCCATCTTCAACCCAGGCTGAATAAAGCATGCGGGGAAGGATACACCTGCTGCCTCCTGGCGATCATGACCCTGCTCTGGGAACTCCCACTCAGGGGGAAGACTTGTCCCCGCCCAAGAGCCCTGCTCTGAGTGGGAGACAGGCCACACTCCCAATAGTGGCCAAAGAAGGTGACCAGCACCAGGACCCAGTTTTGCAGATTACGCAGACCACTGAGTGGGTGGGAGCGCAGGGGCTGGGCCAGCTCACCTCCACCCCTGCTTGATGCATGCACTGCAGGACTGCCAATCGGCCAGTCTGGTCAACACAGGCTCCAGATGGAGCCCCTGCCTGAGAAGATGACTGCATAATCGAGGCATCAGGGGGAAGGGAGGGCCACCAGCGAGGCAGCCCAGGGCCAGGAAACAGCTTCCCCATGCCCAGCTAGACACATACTGGCAGAGTGGCCCGAATTTGCGGGGGGGGCTACCCCTGAATCCACCTGCCTCCAGCACCAGCCCTCCCACTCTCCCCCCTGCAAGTCCAGGCATCCCTGGTCCCCTGTCCCCCAGCCCAGGCCTCCTCTCTCCGCTGTCCCATAGCCCCCACCCCCTTCCACTACCTCCTGGTCTCAGGGTGGAAAGGCCCCACCCCGGGCCCCCGCCTGGGCCCAGCAGAGTGTGACTCACCAGACCTCTGACTCGGACCAGGCCTAGAGAACTCACCAGATGACTGCTCAAGCCTGGACAGTCTTTGAGAAAAGGTTGAAAGGTTAAAGAAGGGGCTGGGGTCAATGCTGTAACCCTCACTGAGACCAAAGAATTACTCAACAAAGGCTAGCCGGGTGGTTTCCAGCTCAGAGGAGAGAACAGAAGAGATGAGCAAGCGGCAGAGGACACATCAGGCAGACTTCCTGACGTGCATGCCTTCGTTTGGTCTACATTTACTGAGCGCCTACTGTGTGCTCGGCCCTCTGCTGGGCACTGGCCAGGCTTGTGGGGTGATTGAAACACAGTTGTTCAATTCCAGCACAATCTGTTGCCTGGTGTCCTCTGACTGTACAGGTGGCTGTGGTGGTCCCTCCTTCCCCGCTGTCCCCTACCCTTTAAGCAAAGGCTCTGGAATGAGAACGGGGCCCAAATTCTGGCTGGTGACCTTGGGCAAGCCACTGCACCTCTGTGTGCCTCTGTGGAGTGAGGTTAAAGGACTCCAGCCAGGCCTTCAGGGTGATGGGGTGAGCTGGGCGACAAACTCAGGCGCCTGGCGCAGTGCCTTGTGCAAGGACTGCTGCCACTGTCATTTTCATCACCATGGGGCAGAGATGGGGAAAGCCTAGCCACAGATGGTGAGTCCTGAGCCCCTCCACCTACCCGCCAACGAGGGCAGAGGTGACCTGAGCTCCCTGAGCCAGACAAAACGTTTTCAGCCAGGCTCAGAGCCAGAGCGCAGTCAAGGAATCAGATGAAAATCGCATTTCTCCTTGGGAACCTGCTCCAGGGCCTCTGTCCTCACTCTCCCTGGCAGTGACGAGGTCGCCTTGGGGCTCTCTCCTGCCCAGCTCTTCCCTTCCCTCCCACCCCCTCACAGGCAGCTTGGCTGGAGCTGCGTGGGTGTCCCTGGGCCCAAGGCCCCTTCCTGCCACTTCTGTCTCCTTATGGCTGTGTCTTCTGTCTCTCAACCAAGGCAAATTCCGGGAGCAGTTTAAGGCCGCCTTCTCCTGCTGCCTGCCTGGCCTGGGTCCCTGCGGCTCTCTGAAGGCCCCCAGCCCTCGCTCCTCTGCCAGCCACAAGTCCTTGTCCTTGCAGAGCCGGTGCTCTGTCTCCAGAGTCTCGGAGCACGTGGTGCTCACCAGTGTCACCACGGTGCTGCCCTGAGCGAGGGCCATCCTGGTGGCAAAAGGGGGTGCAACCTATCCCCTGCCTGGGCTGCTCCTCTGACTACTGGGGGACCTGCCCCCACTCCTCGTGGAAAGATTGCTGGTTGCAGTGCGAGGCCGGGGCTCCTCGCCTCGTTTTCTGTTTAACTCTGGGCAGTGTCACTTCCCTTCTCTGAGCTGCGTCCCCTAAGTGGATTGATGTGAGGATTAAGCACGCTCAAGAAGGTGGAAAGCTCTCTGTAAACTGTAAAGTGTTATGGACAAGATTAACGTTGTGTTCCTCCCACTTGGCTATACCACACAGTACCATCCATCACCATCATCCTTCCAGAGCTTGGCCCTCCTCCCAAAGACCCCTCTCCTACCCAATCATAGGTCTTCCCTGGAGTCTGCTATAAGGGTCCCAGCAGGCATTTCCATCTGGTCCAGGGGCTCTAAAGCCCAGGCTAAACTGGGCAGCGCTCCTTGAGGCCCATGTGAACTAATCTGAGCCCAGCCCTTCCCCAGTGGGAACAGAGCCCCACCCTCACCAGGTGCCAAGTGCACACACCACAGACTGCACCCCATCGGTCGTGCAGTGATAGGACACTCTCCATGAGGCCGTTTGGTATGGAGGCCAGCAGCCTGAAGCAACTGTAATTAAAAGCCTGGCACTGAATGTTCCCTTTCCTTGTCATTGCACAAAATCTGTGCTTCTTGGGTTAGGAGTGAGAAGGTGGGGAGGCTGGGGGAGGGGAGAAGACAAGGCAGTGCTGGAATGCTGCTATCTGCTGACCCCTCCCACCTCTCGTCCCCTAACACACGGGATCCCAGATGGCTCCTGGGCAGGCCTCAGAGCACACGTGCTCCTGCCCGCTCACGTGGCTCCGATCCTCTGATGCCACGATCTCAATCCTGGCCACATCTGTCTGCTCACGAGCCCAGCAGTCTATGGAAGGTAAGGGGGGTAGGGTGGGCAGACAGCGGGGTTAACAGACCGATTTACTGTTATATTCACCTTCTTGGAAATCAGGGCTTGCATTTATTTTCTATGAACTCACAGATTTAAAAGAGAAAGCCAGAGACTGGGCTAGACGTGCTCCATCTGCCACCAAGATGATTAGAGGGCTGCCAGAGGCCCTGATCCTTGCTGCCAGAGCAGGAGGTGGGAAGCAGTCTGAAGGACTCTCTGCTGAGAGGAGCGGGAGACATCTGGCAGAGGCCAGCTCGGCCATGCGCACCGCTGGGTCTGCTTAACCTGATTAATGACCTCACCCGTCAAGAAGTGGGGCAAACCGCGGCTCCTGCCAGGGGCCCAGCCCAGGAATGCTTTAGCACCCCTCCTCGTAGGCAGAGCAGGTGGAGGGAGTGGTCTGAGCACATCCTCCTGCTCTCCAGATGACTCGCCAGCCCAGCTCACGTGAACATTGCCACAGATGTGCAGCTGTTGCCAGAGGGTACAGGGTGTCCCGCCCATTCTCCACTCCCCTCCCGCTAGCCTTAGGATCCAAAGCTGTTTGTCAAGTTTGTAGCCAGGCTTGGAGGGGCAGTGTGTGGAATGAGGTGTGAGGGCTGACCCCCAAGCCCAGAACCAACCATGCCCACAAGGAAGAACCCAGGTCCTGGGCTCCTCAGCCCCAGCTGATCACAAAGGTGACAGAGTATGATCGACACTGTTCTAGACACAGGTTTCAGTAAACACTTGGCTCAGTGGGAGCAAAGAAACAACAGAAGCTTCCCCTAATGGCTGCAGTTCTATTCTCTGTGGGTTGAACCCAGCACCATGGTGGGCCTCGGGCCTCCATTTTGGGGGACTCAGATGAACTGAGGTGACCAGGATGCCATGGAATGAAGCTCAGTGAACAGCTTCTGGAGAGCCCGGGACTATCTGGCCTAGGGAAGGGAGGACCTGGGGGAATGCGGTGGCAGGTTCCAGATATCTAGAGGACTGGCATGCAGAAAGGGGTGAAATATGTTCTGGGTGGCCCAAGAGAGAAAACCATAGCCAATGGGTAGTGTTTTCAAGGTGGTGGGATTTGGAATCCACATCAGGAAGAAGTCCTCCTAGTCTAGGAGGAAATGGGCTGCCTGGAAAGGCACTGAGTTGTCATTGGAGGTTGGCAAGCAGAGACCAGACTCAAAGTGGGGTAATGGAGGGGGTTCTAGCTCTGCATGGGGCCTGGCCTCTGGGAACTGGATTCCACCTAACTCTAGGATCCTAGCATGACAGCAGCCCAGAGGAGAACCGAGGCTGAACTGGCTAAGCCTGACATACCTGCCAGGCCTCACTGAGCTGCTTCCCCAACCAAGCAGGGAGGAGAGCCTGTTTTCTTATCTTCATCCCCCCAAAATGAAAGGATTAGCTCACCATTACCCATCATAAGGTCCCCCAATCAAACCAAAACGTCTGGTGTCTTGGCTTCTGATTGAAATTTTGTCAGATCACTGTAGACATTTGGTATAGACTGATTATCAAGCTGATCTGAAGATCCAGCTGGCAAGTACAGAGGTCTGCGCTTAATAAAAATGGGGAGAAAGTTATGACTTCATAAATGCAGTTTGTCTGGAAGATTAAAACTAGGGTTTGAGATAATAAAAAGGCCAGGCTGTGAAAAGTCTGGGGTGGCTGCTTCTAGCCCAGAACGCCAGCCCTAAAACTGTTGTAAAACACACGGTCAGCTTCTTGGACTGAACCTGGCAAGGTTAGACTTAACCTGAAGTTAAGTTACACTTAACTTCACCCCAGTGAGAGCAGCCCTGTGGAGGCATGTCCCCCTGAGCTGTTTCTTTCTGCACGGCGTGGTATATACTATGTACTTAAATATTCGTTGAATGAAAGAATAAATGAGTGACTGAATGGATAAGCATATGAACCTGTAACTGGGAAGGTGTGGTGGAAAATGTGGAACTCCAGAGTTTTATTCTTGTATTGAAGCTTACAGTTGCACCAAACTTTTGGCCCCAAATGAAAAAAACCACACACACACAAAAAAAAAGCATTGGCAGTGGGAGGTAGCAACTTGTCCCCTGGGGACTGAAGCCAAGCAGAGGATGGCAGGCAAGTATGAGGGGTCCAAGCTGCAGAGGGGTAGCCTGGCCAAAGATGCTCAGAGAGCAGACTGCCCAAGCTCCCTGAGCAGGCAGCTAGAAGTCAACACACACGGACTTGTGGCGGGTGGAATCCAAGCCACTGGTCCCATGGGCAAATCTCTCACCCTGGTCAGATTCCATTTTGGAGAAACTGGGTTCATCTGACAAGACAGCATGGGTGAGGGAACGCAGGTGCTAATGGTAAGAGGCTGATGAACACTTACCACTGGCGTCAGGGCACAGAAGGAAAAGCTAGAGGCTGGAGTCAGCTGACTGGACACTAACCCCGTTGCAATGACCAGCATCTCTTGCACCTGGCGCAAGGCTGTGCCGTTTAAATACTCAGGGATGTAAAAGGACATTCAATTTCCAGTCCTCTCCTAGGTCAGGCCCCTACCTGTGTGGCCTCAGCCCAGGTCCCCACTACTTGGTGGCTATGACGCAGACTCCCAGCCCTCTTTGGGAACAATGCTGAATCAGGCAAGGGAGAATTCTTTTTCTAGGAAGGGCAGGAAATGAAGAGTGGCCCACATGCTTCTCCCACCCTAGGAGCCAGGAAAAGTCCCTTGGTGCACTCCCCACTTTACAGATGGGCTGGTCATAGCAACCGAGAAGCTGTCATGGTGACGAAGTCCTCGAAGCTGAGCCGAATGTTGCCCTGCACAGCTGTGTCCTTCTCCCGGAAGGCCTCGGTCAGCACCTGCAGCTGGGTGCACACCTGGATGAAGCGATCTAGCTGCATGGCAGGACTGGCGGAGCGGGGGCAGTAGCGGGAGACCAGGAGCTGGGTGAACTGGGGGCTCAGATTGTAGCCCATCTGGGACAGAGCTGGAGAGGAGGGGCACAAAGAGCAGACACAAAAACCTGCCGTGAGCACCGCCATCAACCAGCTCCACGGAGTACAGCACCTCAGGAACTTCGGGGGGACTGGCACCAAAGCAGAAACAGGACAGATGTCCCGAGGGGCTGTCCAAAATGGCAGGAGCACAACAGGGGCTCTGGATGCTCCCCTGAGCTGGAAGGCCCCCATCCCTCTTTCTCAAAATCTCTGTTGTCTGTTCAGTTAGGGGCCCGCAGGGTCCCAGAATGACACCAGTCTGTCCACGCCCATCTCTGACTCATCTCTATAACAGACAGAAGCCTGAGCCCCCTCGGGTCACCCTGCCCCGAGCGGACACACATCAGAGGCGGCTCAGCATGAGGCTATGAGGGCCTGCTCTGGAGTCGAGGCAGCCCCTCTGCAAGTTGCTTATTAACCCTTGCTAATCCCTGTCTTATCATCTCTAAAATCGGGATAATACTTACCTTGTAGGTTCTAGTAAGGATTAAAGGAGGTGATCATGCAAAGGATTTGGTGTAGTGCCTGGCACATAATAAGCACCCAGTAAGTGTTATTTGCTAAAAGTAATAAAATCATCACCATCTCCCCAGGCGAGGTTGCTGGGCAGCTCCAAGGTCACAGCCTCCATGCTGCTCCTCCTCCTGTCCCTCCACCTGGGATGCTTCCTTCTTCCTCTCTGTATAATCTACCAGCTCAGGCTAAAGTCTCAGCTCCCCTTTTGCTATGTGGCCCTTGGGCAAGTCACCTAGACTAAGCCTCAGTTTTCTCACCTGTAAAAGGGTAATAATAAGAGATCCTTCATCTAAGGATGGGGAATAAGAAACAGTACCTATCACATGGGGAGAAAGAATGATGTAATATATGAAAAAAGCTTATTACGGTACCTGGCCCATAGCAAGCATTCAATAAATATTAGCTTTCCTGTGATAATATCACCCTTACAAATATCCATCACCGGACCATTACCTGACAACAGAGTAGGTGCTCAGAACAGGTCACCTCCTTTCCCTTCCACTAGGGAGCTCCCCCTCCCCCCGCTCCCGCCCCCAGGCTCCTTAGTCTGATTGAAATCCACGGCCAGGGCGAGGGGCTGGGTTCTCTGGGGAGCCCTTTCTCCCTCTCAGGTGGCAAAGCTCCCTGTCCAGTTCTCATCCCCACACTAACCAACCATCCTCTGGAGTCAGAATTGGAACCAGACCTGGAGCTGTGGCCTCAGGTCATCTTAGCCAACTGCAACTTTTAGAGTGGTCCGGGTCCCAAAGCTGGGAATGAAATTGCCTTCTAGCAGGGCTAGAAACAGAAGCCACCTTTCTGAGCCCCTCTACAGGGCTCTTTCCATTCTGCATGCTAGAAACTAGAGAGGAAAGAGCCACACGAGCCACATGTCCCAGTCTCAAAGTGCCCTGGGCTGCTGAGTTTCCATCCCCAAGGCTCCCTGCCAGCTGGGCCTGTCTCACCTGGTGCTGCCAGGAATCCCATCGCCAGAGAGTCCAGCCCTGATCGTTTCCCTGCCCTGGACTGGGCTCACGGCCCAGCCAGGTCACAGAAGAGGTGGGGAGAGGGCCTGTGCTGAGGGCAGCGTTTTGCAGTGCAGTTGGACACGTGGTAGCCAGAGGCTAGAGAGAACCCCTTGCTCTGTCTTAGAGAGTAAAGAGAAACATCCGGCTGTGCCTGTCCGCTGAGTCCCTGCCAGGCCCTCACCTTGCTGCAGCTCTGTGTAGCTAATGGAGCCCGAGCGGTCCCGGTCATACTGCTGGAAGAGGTTCTTCCACTGCTGGATGAACTTCCACAGGGCTGAGAAACCGTAGACATCAATGCGGCCTGACTTGGTCTTGTCAAACATGTCTTGGGCGGGGAGGGAAAGAAGGCTTCAAGACTAGGCCAAGGGTCCTCAGATACCACTGAGGCTCCCTTCTCCCCAGGCTGGAGTAGGACGCTCCACAGAACCACAGGCCTGAGGCCCAGATGCCAGTACCCAAGATGCACCCTCATCAAGTACCATACCAGCCTCCACCCCTGCCAGAACTGCATCTTCTCCGCAGGCTTGGCAGCTGACCCCCTCCCTGCCATCTCCCACCAGGACAGGGAGTCCCATTCTGCAGATTGAGAAACTGAGCTGGCCTATGATTCAGCAAGGTCTAGAACTTGAGAAAAGATCTAAGGAAAAGAGCTCTCTAAGGAATCTCACCTTGAACCCAGTTTCCTGCCAGAAATCCTCCCTGGCCAAAAGATTTCTCCTCAGAATGGCCTCCCACCCACCTACCGTCAGACAGGAGGTGGCTCTGCCCCAGCCGGAGCCCGTGAGGAAGGGCTAGGACTCACTTATCATCATGAGGCATGTCTCGTCGTTGAATGAGGACCAGTTGGAGTTGACCAGGGCCTGCTTCAGCTCCTTGATGGAGATACAGCCACTGTGATCGGAGTCCACTGACTGGAACCAGGAGTAAGCCTCGGGATCCACACCGGGAGGGGCACCACCTGCAGGAACGGGTGCCCACCAGGGGAGTCAGACGCAGGTCTCAAGACCAATCCACAGAAATGCTGGGAAGGTCAGCCTCAGTGCCCCCCAGCTACAGGTTTTCCCTACCTCAAAAGTCTCACAAATCTGCCTACCCACTCCCTGTCTTCCATCAAGACAACATCCTTACTCTAATGGAAGAGGACCTTCTGTGTAAACTCACGAGTATTTGCGGTTGATTTCTACTCCACAAATCCTTCAGGTTTTTCCTACAGTGCTCCAGCCACTTCTCTATTTGATTTTTAAGTTTCTAAGGAACAGGGACTTGTCCGGCAGATTAAGAATTCTCTGAAAAGGGGGATCATCTCTTCCCCAAAAATGTTTGCTGAGCACCTAACACGCACAGCCCAGAGACAAGCATTTTGAGAGTCAGGCAGCAGGGAGCTCGCTGGGGTGGGAACCAGGTCTGGTCCATCTCTGCCACCAGGAGAGCTGGCATATTCTATCAAGAGCTACCAGAACGTGGGTGGCCACAGAGCTCCATGTCTCTTCCCTCCCCATCACCTCCGATGCCTGTCCCCATCTCCAAACCTCCCTGCGGACATCTCTGACACCTCCTCACCCCACACATCCAAAGAGCTGCCAGTTCCATACACAGGTATCAACTCCTCCCTGTTCCTACTACACCTGCCCCGATTCAGACACCTCTCACCTGACTGTGGAACAAACCCAAAATCCTAACCAAATCCTCACGACAGCGACTCTCCACCATTTAGCACTTGTTGCCGAGTAATCTTTGTAAAATTCCACTCTGTTCTCACCAATTTCCCCCCACCTCAACTCAGAACTCTTCAAAGGCTCCCCACTGTCTACAAAATAAAGTCCAGCATTCCAGTTTCCCCACAATGTGGTCTACCCCCATCTACCTGTCACTCTATCCCTACTCTGTCCCCCTCTGCCTGTTCCAGCCTAGATGCAGTAAGTAAGACACTTGGTCCTACCCAGACCTTCACAGGTCCCTAGGAAGCCTTTACTCACCTCACCAAGTTCTCTCTGTCTCATACCCTCTTCTCCCTCATCTCTTTGCATCCATTTCCCACCCACCCTTCAAAACCCAAATAAAATGCTGCTCCTTCTATAAAGCCTTTCCTCTTCTTCCATCCCTGGACAGGCCTCCTTCCTCTCTCCTTTGTACTCCTCTCTATGGCCCTGATCACTCCAGTGTACATGTTTTTTCCTACTCTTTCCAGGTTACACTTGGAGCAACTTGTGGGCAAGATCCCAGCCTAACTCATCTCTGAATCCCCACGGGCTAGCACAGAGCTGGACACAGAAAGGGGAGGTGCTCAATTCATGCTAGAATTGGCCTCCTGGTTCAAGTCCCAGCTCTCCCATGTGCGGCCTTGGTTAAGTTATTGAAGTTCTCTGTGTTACAGTTTTCTTATCTGTGAAATGATAAGCACAATAGCATCTACTCCATAAGGTTATTATTATGAAGATATAATTAATACATGAAAACCCTTAGATCAACACCTGGCACCATCCAAGCACTATATAACTGCTGATTATTAGTGTTGCTGTCATGGTTCAAACAGCTTTGTGTGTCTGGGAGCTTTGTGTGTATGTCAGAAGAAAGGATCATTCATTTGGAAAGACATGCAGGGTGGGCTGGGGGTGAGGGGAGAAGGTGGCAGGTGAAAGCAGAGAAGCACAGAAGACTGTCTTGGGAAAAAGCCAGAGTTACACAGTATTGGTAAACCTGCTGAGTTGACTGAGGGCGCCTTCACACAAGGCAGTATCAGAGACAGCACAGAAACCACTGCCCAGTCCCCAAAGTAAGGCCAGAAGGATAAAGGTTTGCCTGACTGAGGGACTAGTCTGACTTCCTCGGATGGGAAATCCAGACAGGCCCCACCCTCTTTCCTAAAAGAGCTGCTGTGCCATGGGGGAGAGGAGGTCACAGCCAGAGGCAGGAGAGTCTCTGTAACATGTGGTCTGCGCAGTCAGCATAGAACAGCTCAGGCTCTGGAAGCGAAGAGAGCAAAGATCCTTACTAACCTGTGTGGCTTAGAGGAATTGTTTCACTCTCTGAATACTGATTCCCCCATTTCTAAAATGGACCTACTTCCCAGGGTTGCTGTGATGATTAAATGAGATAACAGCAAAGTAAAGTTTTCACAAAGGGCCTGGAATGTGTGCAGTCACATTTTCGTGGAGGAAGGCCTATTTAAACTGGGTCTGAAAGGATGATTAAGAGTTACGATGGGGAAAAGAAAAAGCATGTGGCAAAGGCACAGAGTGTGTTCAGAGTACTCCAAGGGGTCTGGGGTTGATGGGAGAGAGAGGGTCTGGAAAGGCCCGTTGGGAGTCGAGTGCCCTTAGGATCTTCCCTGTGGGTAATGAGGCACCTTTAAGGGTCAAACCTCTCTTGCAGAGCGTGGTGTTCAACATTTAGACCCTGTATTCAGCGGGGTTAAGGTGGGGCCTCCAGGTGACTCCACTGCAGGTGATATACGGATCATACTTTAAGAAGCACTGCTCCAGGGACTTCCCTGGTGGTCCAGTGGCTAAGACTCCGCGCTCCCAATGCAGGGGGCCCGGGTTCGATCCCTGGTCAGGGAACTAGATCCCGCACGCATGCCACAACTGAAAAAAAAGATCCTGCACGCTGCGACGAAGATCCCCTGTGCCGCGACTAAGACTCCGCGCAGCCAAATAAATAAATAAATAAATATTTAAAAAAAGAAAAAAGAAGCACTGCTCCAGGGGCTCACGGGCCGCACTGGAGAGGAGAGAGGAAGCTGCAGAGGGTGAGCAGTTAAGAGTCTGAAGCACATTTCTCCTCTCCGCTGCAGCCCCATTATCTCTGGCCTCAGGCCCTGCAGGGATAAGCCTCACAGCCAGGGGTTTCTTTCCCTGCAGTGACCTCATGTAGGCTCGGAAACAAAATTTTAAAAGGAGGAGGAAATCCACCAGGAAGCTTCTGAGCTGAAAGCAAACAGCCAGCAGCTCCGGCTCTGACAAGATAAATGCCACTGGCTCAGTGTTTAGAACCCCCAAGGTCTGAGCCTCTCCCTCGGCCACCTGCTGGGAGTGTATGCTAAGATGCTGCAGCTTCCCAGCAGTACCATTCCCTGGAGGCCCTTCAGGTGCACCAGAGTGGTTCCAGGCTGCCTCGCTGCTGGTGTGGTCTCCTGGGAACAAGCATTGCGAAGAGGCTGACTGAATGAGCTTGGGAGGACACAGGGGTCTGGGAGCTCACCTTCCCCAACCCCCTGTCTGAAATCATTCAGAAATGTTCACTGAGCTTGAAGCCCCACCTAAGATTCTCTGCCTCCACTGAGTTGCCAAGCCCCCTCCCCAGCCCCCATTTGTCCAGTACCTCAGCTTTACTGTCTCTGCTCTTTATCCTTCCCCTATCTCATCCCATCACTCTCCTGACTGCCTCGGCATCTTTCAGTGGTACAGCCCTTGCCACATCTGCTATCACATTAAATGCCAAATACCTCGTTGCTGAGAATGCTCCAGAACGAGTCCTCTCACAGAACACTGTTTACTAAGCCCCTCCCATTTGCCATACACTGTGCCCAGTGTTTACCTGCAACTTCTCATTTAATCTTTATTAACAATCTTGTGAGGTAGTGACATTTACACATTTTACAGATGTGGACACTGAGGCTTAAAGAGATGAAGTAATTTGGTCAGGTCAGTAAGTGATCTGATCTCAAAAGCCCAAGCTTTCAACAACTATACTATCTTACCTTTCTACATACAGTAGTCAGTCTCTCTTATACAGAAATGGGGTTTCTCCCCACAGTAGACTATAGCATTATCTCCAATCATTTGCTTATCTACTCCCTCCCCTGCTTCCCTGCAAGAGCATGGTACATCCTCTCCACTGCCTGGTGGCCTGCAGAGCCCCTCCAGTGAGAGGAGTATCCATTCCCATCCTACTGACGTCAGGCTTGACCAGAGGATGTGGTTTGGCCAATAAACGTGAGTGGAAGAGATATAATGTACTTCAAAGCAGAAGCTTTAGGAGGCATCGTGCGTTCCTGCTAGCTCTCCTGCTCTTTTTGTCTGCCACAAAAACAGTATATCCCAAATAGGGGCTGCTCCTCCAGCCTGGATCCTGGAAAGAAAAGACACGTGGAGCAGAACCTCAGCAGCCAAGCCTGCAGCTGCCGACATGTAACCAAGAGTAAATAAGTGTGAGCAAGGAACAGAAATAAACATTTGCCATTGTGAGCCAGAGACTTAGGAGTTGTTGTTACCACAGCAAAGCTAATTAACAGACTTCTCATTCTGCTAATGCAAGCTAAGCTAGAGACAAGATGCTAAGGTGCCGGAGACCAGGCTGCCTGCACATCCACAAGGAGGGCAAGGAAGGGCCCTGGATAACTCAGAACAAGGTCAGAGGCACCTGGAGTCCAAGATCCCTACTTACCTGGAGGAGGTGTTCCCTGTCCATAAGGCCCGGGATGCTGGGCACCATAGGAATTTGGAGGTGGTGGTCCATAGGGGCCCCCTGGGGCCGCGCCACCATATGGTCCTCCCGGAGTTCCAGAAGGGAGCCCCCCAGGGTTGGGGTGTGCATAGGGCCCTCCACCAGCTGGTGGTCCATAAGGCCCTCCAGGGGCAGGACTTCCTCCATATCCGCCACCAGGGGTTACCCCGCTAGCATACTGCCCTCCAGCATGGGGGAGTCCGGGGTAGTAGCTACCCGGAGGGGCTCCGGGTGCTTGTCCTCCAGCTCCTGGGCAGCCCTGCAAGAAGAGCAAGATATCAGTCAGAATGACAGGGCCAGAAACTAGCCACAGTATGGCACTTTACAGTTATAAGGCACTGCCACTGCCTTTCTTTCAACTGATCCTATGGGCTGAACTGGACTGGAATCATGACCCCATTGCTCAGATGGGGAACCTGAGGCTTCTGGAGGAGATACAACTTACCCAAGGTCACACTGCCACTGACCTGCAGAGGTAGGGCTGGATACCTGCCCTCCTGGCTGCCCTTCCCTGCACACCAAGGGGCTCCACAAGGGCTGGGATCATGTCTGGTTTGCCACTTTATCCCTTTATCCCCAGACCCCAGTGCAGAACAGATGCTCAATAAATATTTATTGTATGAATGAGCGGGCAAATTAATCAAACTGAATTCCAAATCCACACCCTGTGGTACCCCCATCTCTATCCGCAGAATTCACAGTGCAAATGTGATCTCCAGCCCATGCCCCTGACCCTCTTCAGTCACAAATGATGTATCTATAGCATGGATTCATCCACAGCATGTCTTCCTTACCCTACTCTAGCTCATGATGCAAAACCATTTCCCCAGCCTCATTCATGGCCCTGTGAGACAGGTAGGCAAGACCCTATTCCTAAGGCAATATAGGCCCATGGTTAAGAGAGAAAAAGACCAGTTCAAGCTTGCGGTCTGCCACTTACTAACTGGTCTAATGACTTACCCTCTCTAAGCCTCAATATCCTTGGCTCTAAGAGTGCCTGCCTACCTC
Source organism: Balaenoptera borealis (assembly GCF_965194805.1). NCBI lineage: Eukaryota > Metazoa > Chordata > Mammalia > Artiodactyla > Balaenopteridae > Balaenoptera > Balaenoptera borealis. The sequence goes on along the minus strand of NC_138860.1, from coordinate 169,187,998 downwards.
CAGGTTAGTATGTGAATGAAATGAGGTCGGTCACGTGAAGGGCTCTGACACAGGCCCTAGCACAAAGTAAGCACTCAATACACAGTAACTATTAATAGTAGCACTCTTCTATGGAGGAGGAAACTCAAGTCCAGAAAAATCACACAACAACCGTGTGGAGGGGCTGGGGCCAGAGTCCAGGTCTCCTGGCTGCTAAGCGCAGGCCATGTAAACAGTAGAGCATACATGGGAGCACTCCTCCCTCTCTTGTCCCTGTCCCCACGCCACTAGCCAGGGATCCCTGAGGCTCAGAGTGTTCGGCTCCATCTCCCTAAATGGCCTAGTGGAGCACAGCCTCAACACATCTGCAGACAGGCTGAGCTCAAGGGCATAAAGAGCAACTGCGCTCGGCTCCGAGCATCGTGAGGATGGTACCATCTGGACACGTTTTAGATCAACCCGTAAGGCACACCAGTGGCCTAGCCAGTACAAGCCTGGATTTTCTCTTTTAATTGCGTTTGATAGCTTCCAGGACAGTTACCCTCAAGGCTAAGGCCAAAGTCACACTTCATCTCAAGAGAGTCTGCTTGCTTGGGGAGGAGAGGCTTCTTGAGGGAGGGCAGGAAGCATGCCCTTCCACCTTCCCCACTCAGCATCGTGGACACTCTTCTGCCCTGGAAGCTGCCACAGCTCGTAGCAAGACTCCTTCACAGATAATGAAGTCACAGGCAAATCTCAATTCAAAACTCTGCTCTCATCAGCTGAGCTCATGACCATGGGTCAGTGGCTTAATCTCTCTAAGCCTGTTTCCTCACAAGCAAAATATAATAATCCCTTCCTCATTGAATTGTTCTGCAGATTACAAGAAATGTATACAGCAGAATTTTGTTAGTTAAATTTTTAGCTAAAGAACCCCACCACACCCCACCCTTTTTTTTTTTGGCCACGCGGCTTGCAGGATGTTAGTTCCCCAACCAGGGACTGAACCCGGGCTACGGCAGTGAAAGCGCCGAATCCTAACCACTGGCCCACCAGGGAATTCCCTAAAGAACCTTTTGATGAATAAAAATATTTAAAAACTGACAAGAGAAAGTTGCTCTGGTTGGAGGTGGGGGTCCCAGAGCCCTGACCACGTAGGCCTCTCCCTTGCTAGGCTGTGAGTGAGCCCTGCAGAACCCCCACCAGTGATTCAAAAGGCACTCTGAAAACCATTAATACAAGAAACAGTTCTTACAACAGCGTCCGGCATAAATCATAGCTCTACTGTTATATTAATTATTATTATTACTATCAGCAAAGCCCTGGGCCAGGTAAACTCTTGGGGCGGGGGGTGTGTATGAAGGAGAGTGAAATGTTCGAAGGAGCTCAATTAATAGGAGAGGCACTGAAACACACTCTGTAACATTTAACAAAACAGCATAAGGAAACAGGTGTTTAAAATGGACACATAAGCCATGTGCCATGGGACCACAAAGGAGAGTGAAATCGGGGAGGGTTTCCAGAAGAAAGCAGCATTTGGGTTAGGACTTAAAGAATAATAAAGATTCCCAAGGGAGCTGGAGAGGTGTGATGGGAGAGGTGCCCAGAAGACCTCTTCAACCTAACCCCTTCAGTTTACAGATGGGAAATTAAGGCCAGGTGAGGGGAAGAGACTGGCTTAAGAAACGCTGTGAGCTTAAGGCAGAGGCAGATCACTCCCCGTCCACACCCCAGTCCACTGACTCCCACCACCTACTGCCACGGTGCTCTTTCCTTAAGCAATAGGGCACAGGATTCCAGTGTAGGGTAGAAAAGGGGATGGGGACTCCGCAGAGTCTGGGCACACCCGAAGAACAGGCTGGACACCAAGCCAGGAAGTTGCTGCTCCACAAGAAGTCGTGTGAGCAAACCCATCAACTGTTCCTGGCTTAGGACACCTGAGGCACAGCCCTTCTCCCAAGAAACGACCCCACGACAACCAAGCTAGTGCTGCCGGCCGGTCTTCTGATCTTGGTCCTATCACAATCCAGGGGTCTGGTGCAGCCTGGCCGCAACTAAACCCTTTCCTTTCTGCCCTGCATTAAAGCCCTTACGTGTAGTTTACAAAGCACTTTCACATACACACAAATGCTACTGGTAAAATTCTGCCAACAATCCTCTAACAGAAAAAAGGAAGGTATTAGTAGGCCTATTTTCAGATGAAGAAACTGAGGTGCACAACTGTTAAAAGACTTCATTCATTCAGCAAGCATTTACAGAGCAACAATGTTGTGTTAGGCTCTGTGCTAGGCCAGGGGGCACGAAACTAAACAGGGCCTGGCCTTGAGGAGCTCCAGATAATTATGATACAATCTGATCAGTGTCATCAGAAAAATCTACTTAAATGCTATTAAGAAGGCATGGGCAGGGGAATTGGTTCTGTTTGTCAAATGATAAACGAGCAATCAAATGAACACATGTAGGCAGTGGGTCAAGGAAGGCTTCCTGGAAGAGGCAGGAATAATAGTGGAACTGGCACTGAAGGATGCACAGGCATTCTCCAAAAGGAAGGCAGCAAAGGACATTCCAGACGGAAGAAGAAAGACAAACGCACAGACCTATGAGCGAGCATGGAGTAGTCAGGGAGTGGGCTAAAAAGCAGGTGGCAGGGGCAAGAACGCAGAGTGAACTCAGAAAGGCAAGCTCTTTACATGCTCCTTGTCTAATCGCCTGCCCTGCTGCATTTCAGTTAGCTGGTGCACCTTAGAGCAGTTTCTCTCTGTCACACAACAGTGAGCTCCCCAGGGGCAGACAGTGGCCTCATTCATCACGGTAGCCCAGGGTCCAGCACAGAGTCTGGCACCGGCAAGCCGCCATAAAAATGTGAACAAATGAATACCACTCAAAAGATTTGGAGCTTTATGCCAGAGGAAACAGAGCGCTACAGAAGGGTTTCCAACAGGGAAGAAACGTGATCGGGCCTTGTTTAAAGAACTAAGCAGCGGCGGGTGTGGAGGATGAACTAGCGGGGGAGGCGGCAGCCCAGGTGCTGGACAGGCAGGGCTTGAACCAGACAGCAGACTCAGAGAGAACGGGATGGATTCTGAAGCTATTTCAGAGATAGACTAGACATGACTTGGCAACTAATTAGGTTAGAGAAGCGATGGAGGGGGCAGTGAGGAAAGGGAAGTGTTTAGAATGACTCAGGTTTCTAGCTTGCACCAGAGGACGAAGAAAGTAAAACCACGAGATTCCAGGCTGGGGAAGAGGGTTCCCAGGGCCACTGAGTTGTTAGTAAATGTCTGAACCAGAAATGAAAACCAGAGTCCCTGATTCCATGTTCTTTTATACTACTCCATGCCATTTGCCAACCCTTTGAAGAGTTTTTCCAAGAGCATTTCATGCTGATAAACACAAGACTGTCCAAAAAAAAAAAGACAGGAAGAGTTCAGCAACCATGGTTTCCAAAACATTACAGAAAACTAACCCTAGGTCTTTACTGATTGCAAATAAACTACATTTGATAAATTTGGGTGGGGGGAAAGGGCAATTAACATTTTATTAAGGCTCTCACTGATCCTCAGTCCTATGAGGTAAGTGCTATGATCCCCATTTTACAGATGAGAAAATTAAGGTGCAGAGTTTAATCATGTGCCTGTGATGACACAGCTAGAACTGGTAAGCTTCAAAACAGGGTCTGCATGACTCCACCACTCTACCCTCTTCTGGGTGTTCACAACAAATGAGTGAGTGTCTACCACATGCCAGTGCCAGAGACTGTCCTAAATATGTGTCAGATATGATGGATTTCTACAGTGGGAGGGGTTGAAGGGGAAAGGGTTGGATTAGGTAATCTTTCAGAGGCTTCAAGCCCAGAAACCAGGGAGACTCAGAAGAATCTTATTCTGTTTTCACCCCTGCACCTAGACCCAATTCGAGAGCCACAGTATTGTAAGAGACCCCAAAGACCTCCCAGTCCAACCTCTCAGTCGATGATGGAATCTCTGTAGCACCATCTGGAATCTGTGTTTACATTCCTGCAAGTGGTGGGGAGTTCACCCCCTCCCAAATAACCCACTCAGAAAGTCCTACATTTTCTTTTGGCTCTGAGGGCTCATTCTTCTACCCCAAGATCCTTGTGAAGCCCAGAGGTGTCAAAGTTTGGTCCATGCTGAGTGCTGAGGGGAAACACAAGCCTGTGTTTCAAACACAAGGCTGTGTTGCAAACACAAGCCTGTGCTCTGGAACTACCCCACAGCCCGCTGGAGGAGGTCAGAGCCCATTCTAAGGGGTTAAACAATCACAAGACTACAGAAGGAGTGGTTTGGGCATTCACCAGCAGAACCTCCTAAAATATTTAAAGGCCAGAAATCTGCAGCCAATAAACAGCGAGCCAAGAACTGTCCCAAGACTTCAATTACCACCTCTGCTGACACTCCAGAATCTTTCTCTCCAGCTTCATCTCTCATGAGCTGCAGACCTCATATCCAACAACCTCCTGGACCTTCCGTCCAAATCTATTCCTCCCTCTGTGTTCCCACTGCTGTGAAGGGAAACCCTGATGCCCTCCTGGACACCTCCTCTTTCCTTTCCTCCGTCACCTCAATTAGGCACCAAGTTTTCTCACTTCTACCTCCCAGCTCCATGTTCACCAGGTCACTGTTCTCTCACCTAGATTACTTCAACAGCTTTGAAACTGGTCTCCCTGCCTTGTCTCTCCTGCTTCAACCCCCCCGACAGTGCCCCATGGTCACCGCTCAAAGCACGAATGGGAGAAAACTCTTCAGGAGCTCCCCGACAACTCTCAGGATGAAGTCCACACTCCTCAAAAAGGCACATAATGCCCTTTAGGATCTGGTCCTTGCTTACCTTTCTGGTCTTATTTTTTACCCTTTCCCCCCCTCCTCTTCACTACAACTAGACTGATCTCCTTAAATTCTTCCAAAATACTGGGCTCTCTTACTTGCTTCCTGGCCTTTGTGAATACTACTCCCTCCACTGGAATACCATGCCTTTCTTCACCCAGCTAACTCCTACTGGAGATTCGGTTTTTGGCTTAAATGTCACCTCCTTTAAGAAGACTTCCTTCCCTCAAGACTAAGTTAGGTGTCCCTCCTGTGCTAGCCTGACACTTACTCCCATTTAATACTCATCGCACAGATTCTACAATTTACGTGTCTGTATCACTCTTCCCCTTGGAGTATTTACTATATGCCAAAACACCATATCAAGCACTTTATGTGGATTATCTCATTTAATCTTTGCAGTAACCCTTGAGGTAGGTACTCTTATGACCCCATTTTTAAAAAGGGGGAAACCGAGCCTCAGACTTCTGCAGAAATTTCTGCAAGGAAATGGCAGAGCAAGGATTTGAAGCCAAATCTCTCTGGCCTCAGAGACCAAGCTCTTAAGCACTGAAATCCATCAGGCTGGCTCCCCCACAGGACCAAAGGGTACTTGAGTTTTACTCCTCGAAAACCCAGTCCATGCTTGAGGACCCTGGGGCAGGACGCAGCAGAAAATTATAGTTTTGACTCCTAACAAGAGGCTGGAATCCTCCAGGGCTATGTACTGGGTGGAGGGGAGGCAGCACTGACTAAGCCTTTGGATGTTTTCAGACAACCCACTTCCTTTCTTGGAACACTGTGAACCAGGAGCTGGATAGGAGGAACGAAGAAGGTATGATGGGAGAAAAGCATTTCTTCCTCTACTCGAGACACAGTCCTCTCTGCGCTCCTTTTCAGTATTTCACTGAGCATAAGCCCAGGCAGCACGGCATGATAACAGTGATCCCAGCAGCAAGAGCTATGCCACCACGCTCTGGCACACACTAGGTATCAGCAATGCGCCAAGCTCCCTACAGGCTTTATCATATTTCATCCTCTTTTCAGCCCTATGAAGTACTATTCCTCCCTCTTTACAAGTGAAGAAACGGAGGCTCAGAGCCCTTAGATGATGCGTCCAAGGGTGTATAACTATTAAATAGTAGAATTAGGATTCTAGCCCAGTTCTGTCTAACCTGGAAGTTCAGGCTCTTAATTTCTATGTCACTGCTTCTAGGATGCATACAAATTGTCTCCAAAAGCTTATTAAAATGTAGATGCTTGGACCTTTCCTGGGTACAGAATAGGTCTGAGGTGGAACCCCAAAATGTGCTTTTTTGACAAGCTCCTAGGTGATTCTAATGTAGACCATCCACTGAGAAACAAAGTACTATGGCAATGTTTTCCCAAACTGTGTTCCTCAAGAATACCAGTGTCACCAACATATGACCAGACTTAAAAGGGGGTGGGGGGGGTTCCATAGTTAAGTAAGTTTAAGAAACACTTCATATGCTATCCCTCTCTGGCAAATTTACAATGTCTATTAACAAATTAAGAATTCTGAGATGGCCTGTGGTTAACAGGCCATCTGTATTTAACAGCGTATTTCCCAAACTTATTTAACCACAGAATACTCCTTTATTAGCAATACTTATTAACATTTCACAAGCCTCAGCAAATGCAACTGAGCTTGGGAAACACTGCTAGGTTATACTTCCTCCTAACCCCAGCCCAGGCTGGCCTCTCTCCTTCCTACCTCTGCTAAGTATGCAATGACAGAAACTCTAAGTTCTAGCACGGGAACTCCCTCACTTGCTATGTGTGACCTTGGGCAAGCCACTTAACCTCTTTGGGCTCATTCCTCAGCTATAAATTGGGGGAATAATCCCTGCTAGCCTGTTTACAGAGCCTTCATGATTGAGATAACGGATGTCCAAATACTGTGTGCAAAAACTGTACAGGGCTGCACTCCCTACGAGGGCTCTTGCCGCATCTTCTGATATGTGATTACACTCAGCCCAGCGCTTAGCAATATCCCATGTGACCTTGTTTTCCAATTTTTCCTGCATGGGTTTTATCTCCTAAGTTAGTGTGATCTCGGGCAACTCAGGAGCCCTCTCTGAGCTAAAATGAAGGGACTCTTCTGAGGGCCCTTCCAGCACTGGCCTTCAAGGAATCTAGTAAAAATCAAAATACTAAAAGGTAACACCTGTCACACTCTTCGTAGTACCAAATGCTTTACAAGCATCACTTCATTACTCTTCATAACAGCTCTATGAAGTAGATCCTATTATTTGGCCCTATTTTACAGAGGAGGAAACTTCAGCTCAGAAAGGGCTCAATGGCTCAAAACTATTTAAGTGATGGAGCCAAGGTGTGAACCTTCCTCTGACTCCAGACTGCACTTCACTACTCTAACGCTCTTGTTATCCAACAACGGATTCTGGCCACAGAATCACCTTGCTGTGGTGTTCTTGCCTGGATCAAGATGGGCTGGCAAGTGGGGAAAAGGCATTTGCTGACAGCTCCGGGTTCTGCTGCCTAACTGCCTGGTGACTTCAAATAAATTCCATGTCTCCTTGGGTTTCACTTTTCCTATGTGTGAAATGGAAGTGTTGGACTCAGTAGTCGAACAAGCTCGTTTGTGCAGCCTGCTAAAACCACAGGTTCTCCTGATTATTCATTCAGATGCAGTACGTTCAGGGTGTATTTTTATCGACTCCCCAAAAGATACCGACAGAACCAGTGCTCTAAACGTTCTGTTGGCGTTGATGACCCCGCTTGGGGTCCCAGCGGGATCCTGGGAAGGTATGGGGCCCAGGCCAAGCCCAGCCTGACTCTGTGGGGTCCAAGAACCCCAAATCTTCCCGTGCGCGACGTCAAAGGGGGCGCGACACGACCTCCCAGACGTGCAGTCCTGCGTGACGTGAGCCAGGCGCGACCGACCATCCCTTTTCCCTTCTCTCCTGCGCGAAACCTCGTTGAAACCAACCTCAGCGTGGGAAAGGCGCGGAGGAGGCGGGGAGAAGGAGAAGCAGGGGATCCCGGACCTGGACTTGGCGAGGCACCCACTTGGATTCGCCCGCCCCTCACACACTCACCTGCCCGTACGGGTAGCTGGCCATGGCGACTCTGACGTCTCACGTCGCCGTGGGGCGGGACTTTCCGCCTCAAACCCGCCTCCTCCTGGGCGTGGGGGCGTGTCCTGTTCTGATTGGATGTCCGCAACTATCAATCCTGGGCGCATGGGTCAACGGAAGTGACGCTATAGGGCGGCGATCTGGTGCCTCCCAGAGACGCCGGAGAAGCTAAGGATCCGGAGACGTTCCCAGAAATCTTCGCTGTCCTGGCGCACCTGTTCCTCTCTTTCCTGCCCTAGAGTAGGCTCCAGGGCTGGTCGGGCCGGGGTATTTAGGGAGAAGCTTGGGTGGGGTGTTGCAGCGGTGGCCATGTTTTAACCTGGCAAATGGGACGCATGATAGTGGCGTAGTTGCTGTCGTCACTCCAAGTTTCCACCTGCGGAAGGCCCAGGCGGTTACCGTGACAACGGGGAACAGACGGAGGCCTCCGGGGAAGGCTAGAGGCAAGGACAAGAAGGTACTGCGTTCTAATGTCAAGGCACCACGTGTCAGTTAGTAGCTTTGGAGTGGGATCTATGGTGTTTGGACAGGAAAATTCCAAACCATCAGAATGGAAAGGAAATTAGATCATCTAGGGCCCCTTCTTTCATAAATGGGGAAACTGAGGTCCAGAGAAGCAGTGACTTGCCCTAGTTCACTATGGGTTAGGGGCAGAGTGTAGCCGAGAACGGGGGTCAGTGAATGTCCCAGTTCTCATCAGGGAAGTCTTGAGGACTGGTGCCAAAGTAAGTAAAATCCTGGTTACTAAGTGACCTCATAGTCATGTACTTGCCTGTTCGTGGTTCAGGCTCTCCATTTGTTTGCATGCTTATTTAATTTGTTAGTTCTTACATGCGGGCACAGATTGTGTCTGGTTTTGCTTGTCATTATATCTCCAGGACCTGTAGTTTTTAAAAATAAACTAATTAATAGTGTTATTAGGTGCTTTCCATTCTGGCCCATCTAACCATCTCGCCAGTGTCACCTACAGATTGGCACTTGCCATCTGCCTCTACAAGGATCAAATTAAGAGCTGCTGTAGCTGCTGACCTTCAACACCCCCTGAAAGGAGTTCAGAGTGGAGATCAGGAATGAGGCACTCTGTGCTCTGGGAAAAACTGGCAGAACAGGTTTTCAGATAGATATTTTCAGGAGACGATTTTATGAGCCCAATTCTTCATGTCCTCGTATCTAGAAAAGCATAAAATCCTCCATGGTGACATCTGCCCCTCATGACTAGCAGTAACCTTCTGCAAGAAATATGTGCTTGATTGTGTGTACTCCCCCTTCACCAAAATCACATATATACTGACCTTCCCCCCAGTCTCTTTGGAGCAGTTTTTCAGATCTATCTGAAATGCTGTCTCCTGGGCTGTAGTCCTCATTTTGCCCCGAATAAAACTTAACTCACAACTCTCATGTTGTGGATTTTTTTCAGTCAACACCAGGCACTTTTCAAAATCACAGTGCTGATCATGCTGCTTGCCCACGGGAGAGCCTACAATGGCTCCTCTTCATCTACACCTGCAAAATAAGGCCCAGCCTCTGCACTGTCACCCCAGACCCTTCACAATTTGGCCCAACCTTCACCTTTTCAATCCTGTCTTACAGTCCCTGCTGTCTGCTGCTCTGTACTCCTGTGTTCAGTTCCACCATTCAGCCCCCTTTCTTTGGAACAGGGATCTTGATTTTACCACTTGCTAAGTCTATGACCTTGGGCAAGTGATTTAACTTCTGAGTCTCTGTTTCCTCAGCTGTCAGAAAGCAATATGTAAAGAGATCTGAAAAATGAGCTTATGGCACCTGTTCATGCCCAGACTTGTGCTCAAACCACTCCTTTCCCTGAACCAGCAGCCCTCCCAAGTCCAGTCCTTCAAAGCTCAGTTCCAGTCCCATCCTGCACCTAGCCGTCCCACATTCCCCGCAGCTCCAGAGTTGGCCACGCTCTCGCCTGCCTCCCTGTGCACTTGGTACTGTCACTGTGCTATATTCTAGCCTGCCTGTACAAGAGTTCTCTTTGATATGTTTCCCAAAACCTGTTCCTCTCCTTCATCTCCAAAAATCCACCCAGCCTCTCAGGCCAGAAACCTAGGATCATTCTTGTGTGGCCTCTGTTTCTCCACATACTTTCCCACCTCCCCGTGCTCTAGTTCAAAAATAGACCCACATCTGCTCTTTTCTCCAGGTTTGCACTGTCACCCTAGTCCAAGACACCATCATCTGTGGCCTGGATCATGACCATAGCTTCCTGATCGACATCCGTGCTTTCACTCTTTCCCCCACGTTCTATTTTTCACAGGGCAGCCAGAATAATTGTCTTAAATATAAATCAGATAATGTCACTCCTGGGCTTAAACTCCTTCAGAGGCTTCCAATAACTCATAAGAACATCTAAACTCATCCTTATGACCTTTATGGCCCTACATAACCAAGACCCTGCCTGCGTCTGCAGCCCCACCTCCTGCCACAGCAGTCCTCAGGTCGCTCCAACCGTGCTGGCCTGGTCTTCACCCCTGGAACGTACCAAGCTCATTCCCCCCTCTAGATTTTGGATTAGCTCTTCCTTCTGTCTGGAATGCCATTCCCTGGGCTCTTCACTGGCTAGCTTCTCCTTGCCATCCAGGTCTCAGTTCAAATATCTCCTCCTTGGGTGGGGGAGGGGGACATTCTTTGACACCACAAATACAGTAGCATTGCCCCTACACACATTCTAGTCATCCATGGTATCACTATGTCTCATTCTTTCGTAACACTTGTCATTACTTGAATTGTCCTCTTTAAAGTTTACATGTAAATTGTAGGATTGTCCTTTTCTTATTCACTCCTCTATCCTCCGTGCCTAGAATAGTGCCTGGCATGAGTTCAATAACTATTATAGTTATTATTAGTAGTAGTATCCTGTATTGAATGCTTACTAGGTGCCAAGCATTGTGCTAAGTACAGTGTGTTGTTTCATTTTCACCACAGTCCTTTGACATAGATACTATATTACCATTTATAATGAGGAGCTGAGGCTGAGAGAGGCTAAGTGACTTCCCAACTATCAAAAGGAAATGCAGAAGGCAGGATTTGAAGCCAGGTCCACAACCTTTTAACTACTCAGTACTTAGGAGTTGGTAGGTCTTATCTTCTTTACCTTTGTAAACCAGCCTCCCCCCTCCCCCGCCCACATAGACAGTTCAAAAAACTGGTGGAATCGAATTGCAAAATCTCAGAAAGGAAGAAGCCCTGTAGTCTGGGTTGAAGGTCAAGGGAGAGAGAAGAGTGACACCTGGCTTGCAAACTGGAGCCGTGTGAGGCACGCTCATTTTACTCCACAAACATTAACCTGTTGAGTTCCCACCATTTGCCAGGCTCTGTTCTAGGTGCTGAGGATTAAGCTATGAGAATTTCACACCCCAGCCCCGGGGCTCTGCCCATCACAGGGCTCAGACGAGGACATTCTATTGGATGTCTGTGCTATTTGGGGGCAAGGGTATCCAAGTCATCTCTCAGGCAGTCAGAGACCAGCCAAAGCCAAGTCGAGGGCTGTGCCTCGGAAGACCTGCAGCGGGACCAGGTGTGTTTATTTTGGAGAGGGCTGGGTAAAATGGAGATCAGGATCTTCCAAAGACTGAAAAACAATTAACTCATTTCCAAAACCTCAGCTACCTGAAGCAGACAGAGGTGGGTGGAGAAGTTCCTGTTTTTGTTTCAGCTTTAGCCAAAGGGGGAAACTTGGATTCCAGCCCTTTTTAGAGCACAGAGTACTTTCCTGAGTTCATGGAAGCCCCATGGTTGACCCATTAGAGGTGAGGCATAGCTTGGTAATGGAAGGACCATCCACTGGAAACTATGGCCACCCATGGAGACACATCATTCCCTCTAGGCCTCCTGTCTCAGCACCAAGCTCCAGTATTGCTTACTGAGAAGGAATACCAATACCCACTTAATTATTATGGAATTAATTCTCTTTGATTCTGACTAGATTCAGTTCCAAAATTTAAATTCCAGTTGCATGCCTTGGATCAGAGCGTGATTTGTAGCTTTCCACAGAACCAACAGAAAAATGAGAACAGCAGACAATTGGCCACACTCCCCTTCCATTATAGGATCATATGGAGGCTGCATTGATACGTTCTATTCCCATAAACTATTCAGGACAACGACAAAAAGAGCTAGTCTTATAGGGGGGTTAATGGACCACATGTGAAGAGTCTAAATAGATTCTGTTGAGTTCTGTGACAGGGAAAAATATTATGACAGAAAAGAAGACAAATTCCAGAAAGCATCAAATTCGGGAGTTTTTCTCTGCAGAATAAACATGCAGCAGCCTTTTCTGCATCTTACAGAGCAGAGGGTTTCTCAAATTAAGAGTTCCCTGTTAGGCAAACCTGGCTCGACACAGCCTCATGTGAAACCCTTGCTTCCCATGTCTCTCCCGCTCTCACTCCACATTCCAACCACAGGCACTGTCTCTCATCACTCAGCGTGCTGTCCTCAGTCATCTCTGGACCTTGACATGTACTGTTCCCTCTGCCTACATAGATCTCTGTCTAGACAAGGTTAGGTCTCTCAGCTCTGTACTCCCCTGGCGCCTGGTACTGCCCCATCATCCCACGTTATTGTAACTGCTTGTTTAACTCTCTGCTCTCCCCCTAGACACTGTGGAGGGGGGGATCCTATCTGTCTAGTTTGCCTCTGAATCCCCAGAGCCTGGTACAGTTCCGAGCACAAAGTAGAAGGATGAAATGGACTCATCAAGTTAGATATTGCCAATCTGAATGATCTGTGTGTTGCCTTCAAAGCCTGGAATAAATACACTAAGAAATGAAGACAGGCGGGAAAGTGAGAGAGCTGCCTGAAAGGAGGGGAAGGGGTGCACCCCTCCTCCCTTTCTCTAAAAGCTTACCCAGCTCCTGAACTTACCAGCAAAATCCATGGATTTTTTTTTTTTTTGCTGACCACGGTAACAGAGACTATAAAATTCAGCTTTCCATCTGGTTCTTCATGGTCCAAGAGAATACAGCAATTTCAAACTCCAGGGAGACAAACACTCAAATCATGAAAGCTTAAACCTAGCCTGTTGCAGAACCCCCTAAGAGTAGTATGAATTTGACTCAAGAAGAAAAGTGAAGAAAACATCATTTACTCTGTAAGGATCGGTTCCCTGGTGGTCCTCAGAGGGCTTGAGTTTGATGTTTCGTCATAGCGATTTTCCCCCTCTGGCCTTCAAAGCCAACCTGCTCAATTCAACAGCTGGTCCTTGCTTCCCTTTCTTTCTATTCACACCAACGTGCTCCTTATCATGAGGCCCATCATCGGTTAGTGCTTCACAGACTGGGTGGAAAGGAAGCTGGCCTTCCAATGGGAGCACTTTAACATCTGTCCTCATCCGCTGTCCAAAACTGGCTGCTACTTCAATGCAAAGAGGATGAGTTTGCTTTTTAATGTTTTATGTTAGAATCAGGGTTAACTGAGAATTGCTGGTGAGAGAGAAAATAAGAATTGGCTCCTCCTTTATCTAGAAACATCATGTGAGGCACTTGGCATACTCAGGAGTCTGCCTGATTGCATTTCCCTGGCCATCGGCACACCTCTGCTCCTGGCAGGAAGAAAAACAGGGCAAAGGTTCTGAAAAGCTCTTGGTGTTTGGGGCTCAATGGGAGAAGGGAATTTTCAAAACTGTGCTGGAAACGCCAGCTCAGGAGAGATTTTACGGCCAGTTTGAAGGCTTCAGGCAGTTTGGATAAGCATCTGGACTCTGGGTATATTTCTCAGCCTGCTCTGTGATCCCTTTGAAGTTTATCCAACTTGAATAAACCTTCCAGAAAGCTGGGGCCAGTAAAAAGGCTTTCTTTGGAAGTCCCTCTGGATGTGCCCTGTTGATTTCTCACAGAGCAACCAGCCCATCAGGACAAGAGATCTGAAAAGCAGAAAAGGAAGAAGCTTGAGATAAAACGTTTCTGTAATATTCAACTTGCTGTCTTTTTTACTTTTTCTTCCTAGCCTTTTTACATATGGAGAAGGAGGCAGCAGATAGATCACCAAAGTCCCAGTGGACTTTGAGGACAATGAATTCAGATCTGATCGTGGCTTGCCCATGACCCCTTTGCACTGATGCAATCTGTTTCTGAAGGCCTAGACTAAGAGGTACAGGAAAAGCACCACATGAGCTAGATTAACAAAGAATAACAAAAGATGTCATGCGCTGTCCAGGAGAGCTGGTGACAGGGCCATGCACTGGTACAGGCAGGAGTTTCCATGTCATTTCCTGGAGAAGCAGCAGTCCCTCGTTGCCTGGGCCAGGGGCTGCGGCCTATCGTTCCTCCTGTTTGCACAGGCTTCCTAATCATGGAATTACTGGAGCAGCAAGAAGAGACCGTGCATGCTTGGAGGTGCCGCCAGGCAGATGAATGCACCTCAGCAGCAAGTGGCAGTTCCCAAGGGGCACCTGGATTGGCTTTGGGTCACACCCAAGAAGAGGTGGGTGGGGTACCAAACACTGGTTTCTTTAGGGAAGCAAATAGGGAGGGGCCTTTATGAGCTGCAAGCAGGGTCTTCAAACCCGCCTTTGGCTCACCCATGGGAAGAGGCTGAGCGATGCCCCGTCTCTGACTTGGAGAAGTGTGCCATGAAGGATAGGACACACGGTCCAGAGGCCCAAAGGTTGACTCAGAAGTATCTGGAGAGGAGAGCTGAGCTGGGGGCCCCCTATACAGCAGCATCCCACAGCTTGACTGGTTGACCACAGACGATGAAGGAAATGCCCTCTTTTGACCCTGGGACCAAGTGACAAGAGGAGGATGACAGGGAGATGCAGTTGCAGCCCCAGAGAAGCCCCACTGGAAGTGAGATTGCAGATAGTTTTGTTTCTTTGTTTATTGATAAAAAAATATTAATAGCAATTAAAAACCCAAAACATTCACAACCCATCCAGAATCCTATAAGTTTTAGCCATGTGTTCCCAATGGAGTCCTTCATCTGATGGAAATGGTGATTTCAGCCAAAAGGCCCCTTCATGTTTTTCATGGGTGGGTACTGTTGCTCCATTGGCATGGCCCCAAAGCAGTCAGAGGGGCTACAGTGGCCGGCCTTGCCCGGCGGGCCCATGGAGCCTGGGGGCCCAGGGATGCCAGGAATGCCTTGCTGGCCCATCGGCCCAGTTGCACCCATCTTGCCGTATCCTGGAGGACCTTGAGGACCTAGGCAGGAAGGAGTCAGAGAAGGAAAATCAGGAAACCCAGATCACAAGAAAAGAAAAAATAATAGTCATGGTAAATAATACCTTACATTTGATAAATATTTCTCCGGTTACACCATATTTTCATGAAGACCTGATCTGATCCTTACATGAGTTTAACGATAACAATTATACTACTGGCTAGTTTTATTCAGAGTTTCCACGTGCCAGGCACGAGGCAAGTGCTTTTTCTGCATTATTCATTGAATCTTCACAACAATTCCATGAGAAAGAAACTATTTTCTCATTTTGGAGACGAGGACACAGGCTCAAAGAGGTCACCCACCTGGTAAGTGGTGAAGCTACATCTCAGAGCCAGGCTATCAAGCTTTAGTCATTTCTCTCTTAGGCTCGTCAAGGTCACAGAGCCAGTAAGAGGATGAGCAGGACCTGGACTTGCATTCCCTGGCCCCACCACATCCAGCTCTCTTCCACTGCGTGGTGCTAGCCCAGGTTAGGACTTGAGGGCAGGCACTGGGTCTTCCACCGCATCCCCAACACCCGCCCCCCTCCCCACGCACACTCACACACACGCCCTCGTAGGGTATCTTACATGCAGTGGCATTACTCTAAGTGATGGTTGATAGGCCTGTGGTTACTTCAGGTTCTACACAATTATGTTATAGAAGGAACATAAAGAAAGGCGATCTCAACGGCTCCAGATTCATGGTCTCAAAGGCTGGCTTTTCCTACCTGGGGGGCCGGGGAGACCAACTTCTCCTGCAATGCCAACACCAATGTCTCCCTTTTCACCTTTGGTACCAGGCAATCCTGGAACAAAAGAAATAAAATAAGAGGCCCCATCCCCAAGTAGAACAATGGCACACCCAGTAGGATTATTTGAAACACACGTATACATGCAAATGCCATATTCACAACAGACCTCATGCAATGCTCGTGTTTGCCCCCAAGAGCTAGGTATGCACCTCAGTAACCGGACGGCAGACCTACCTCTCAACCCGGGCAAGCCCTGCCGACCTTCTCTGCCAATCTGACCAGGGAGCCCAGGTGATCCCGGGGCACCTGGCCGGCCCGGGGGACCGTCCTTCCCTGGGGGCCCTGGTCGTCCCGGAGCTGCTGCCATCTCCATGGGAAACTGCATCCTGGAGGTGTAGTAAGCCATCCTCTCTGTAAGAAAGGACGGGGACAGGTCACAGGGCGCCCCCAGGGACTCAGAACGACTGCAGATGCTACAGACAGGCCCCCAGCATGGAATCCAAGACAGCCTTTCTTCAGAGGGATGTCAGAGCAAGGAACGTGTGGGTGGATCTCTTAAGTGGTCTCCTGTGCCCTAGCCCCACCTCGCTCTCGACCGTGAGCTTCCTGAAGCACAGATCTGATTACAGCATCTCTCTTCTCCAGTGGCCTTCCTGAGTTCACCACTGGCTTCAGAATAAAGTCCAGACTCCTTGCTTGGCATTCAAGGTCTGCTTCCCAAGCAAGATGTCTAGCCCCTTCTGGAAAGGTCCATGTTTTCCCCAGTCCCTAGCCTGTCAATTTTGGACAAACAAATGAACAGGAAAAAAAGCTTAAAATGAAACCACAGCAGCCTTCTTAGAGCTGCTGCTTGCCCCTTTATTTAGAGCTCACTCTATGCGACTCATTTGATATCAATTTTCTCGGCTGTCTCCTCTGCTCCAGTGGGGGCTTGGGGAGGGCAGAAGGGAATCATTCTGTCTCTGAACTGAGCAGGTGACAGGAAAGGCTGAAGCCTAATAGAACATATGCCTGTAAGTGGGAGAGCAAGGTAAGTAGGAGTGGGGGGGAAGAGGATATTGAGCTTTAAGGAAAAGGAGGCCGGGGCGGGGTGGAGAAGCAGCTGGGAAGGGCGAGCAGCACCCACTGCCACCCAGCCGGCTGCCAGTTACCATCAAACATTTTAATGATCTCTTGTCTGATGAACCTCTTGATTTCATCATAATTCACCATGTCTCCCTGAGGAAAGAGAAGAAACCTGCCTCAATTATACTTCCAAGCCTGGGGCTCATCTCCCCTGGGGATGGACTTCATGGAAGTAAAGGATGGGAAGGGAGGCAAGGGTCCCAGGAGCCTCCCACAGATACTTAACCCACTGTCCTAACCCCCTAAAGTGGTACAAAACATTTCACGAGTCAGTGCATTTTTCTGGGGAAAGGGTCCCCATTCCCCTCAACTCGCCCACACAGTTAAGAACCACCTATAAGGGGCTCATGCTCTTTCCTGTAGAATGTCAGCAAGAGCTTCTAAAATGGTCCACGCTCTACCCCGCATGCCTGCTCTGTGGGCCAGTGCCCATGGCTGCCAGCCTCCCCGCCTTACCATGGAGCCAGGTACCCCGGGCAGACCAGGGCTCCCTGCAGGTCCCGGAGATCCAGGGTGGCCTCTCTCTCCTGCAGGACCCGGCGGCCCAGAAGGTCCCATGGAGCCACTCTTGCCAGGCCCGCCAGGCATGCCAGCTCTTCCCTTCTCCCCTGCCTGGCCCTTCTGCCCGGAAGGTCCCAGGTCACCCTACAAGGACAGGAAGCACAGTCCAGCATGGCCGAGTACTGTCAAGCCTCCCTCACGATGTCTCAGCAATCTGCTCCTGTCTTCAGCCCCCTACCTGGCCCCCAGCGTCTCCCTCTGGACTGTGGCCACAGGATCTTGACAGGTTGCCCCATGTCGCTGCCCCCAAAGCAGTCCTTCTAAAGGACAGTTTTCATGTTGTTACTCCCTACTTCGAAATTCTGATGGCTCCCAACTGCCCTCAGGATAAAGGTCAAATTCCTTGGCCAGGCATTCAAGGCCATTCATGATGCGGTCCTGACCACATCTTCTCCAGCCTCAGTTGCACCTCCAGCCACACCTCACTGGTTATAATTCTGACTCGGCCATGTGTCTTAGTCCTCCCTGCCTGGACTGCCTTCCCCTCCTCTCTCTGCGGTGCACTCCTCCTACTCAGCTGAAATGTCCCTGTTCTCTGTGCAGCCTCCCTGACGCCCCAGGCTGAGCTGATTGCTCCCTCCCTCTGATCCCACGGTGCTATGTCTAATCTTCTTCGGTAAAACCTGCCACGCTCCAGTGTAAGTGTGACTGGACTAAGTGGGCACCTATTGTTCAGGGACCTCTGTTTGCCCAAGGCTAGGACAGAGGGCCTGGCGGGTAAGCAAGGCCAAGCGGATGCTCGCAGAATGAATGAATCAATCAATCAATCAGGAGTGAATGAACCTTGGAACAGCCCCATGTGAGAAGTCAGAGACGAGGTTGCTCCAAGTTCTGCCCACTTTTTTCCCTGCCCACTGGCCTTCCTGTGTCTCCTCTCCATGGCTAAATTCAGAGCTTAGAGTTGGGCTTAATCAACTCATGAGCTTCTCCTCTCAAACCCGGCCAGTGCCCACTCACCTTTGGACCAGGGGGTCCGTAGATTCCCTGTTTTCCAGGGGGTCCCTAGAAGAAAGCAAAAGTCAGGGATCAAGTTTGGGCAGCGTCTCCAAGCTGTCCAAGAAAGACAGGTGCCGTGATAGGACCTCCCACAGTGTTAGGTCCCCAGGCTGTGTCCACTGGGCTCTGTGTGAGAAAGGATGCCAACCTCCTTGCCAGCAAGAGCGGGGACATCTGGAAGGGAGACTCATGTTCCTGGGGTGTGGCCGTGTATGATCGTGTTGGTTGCGTTTCTTGTCACAGACAAAAAGAGGTGAGAAATCAGAATGAAAGGTAGGGCCTGGCTAGAGCTGGTGCCCAAGAAATGTTTATTTGGAGTATTATTATTATTATTGGCTCTTTTTGACCAAGTATATGGTAAAAAAGAAAAAGAGTGAAAAACAAGGCTCACTCTCATCCTTCTCCCCTAGTCCCCAATCCCTCTCCCCAGAAGAACAAGGGCCCCGGTTTCCTGTGTATCTGTCCAGAGATAGTCTGTGCATACAGGGAGCATTTACTGAATGAATGAAGAGGGGTCAGGGCGAAGCTAAGAGCAAGAAGAAGCATCCCCAAGAGAAAAGGAGAAGCCCAGCACAACGGTACCTCTTTGCCAGCTGCACCATCTGCACCAGGTTCACCCTGGGGAGTAGAGAGCAATGGAGCTGTGGTGAGTGCCAACCCAGCTTGGCATTTCATGCCTCACCTTGCCCACCAGGCATGGCCAGCCCCAGTTCCACCAAGGAGTCACGATCCTCCCCACCTCCCCCCGACACTCTAGGCACAGGCTGTGGAAACTCAGACCCCACCCCACCCTCCAGCCTGCTCCCGGCCGCCGCACTGACTGAGCTCTATGGGGGAAGAGCAGACTGCGCCTGCCCTGCTCTTTGCTTGAGATCCTGGCATCTCGCACATTCCCTGGCTCTGAGTGTATGTTCAATGTTTGCTGAATGAAGGTGTGAACTCTGAATCTCTGGCCTTGATGAGGTCCCAGAGATCGGCCAGGGCAGCCTCAGTGTCCGCTCCCTCCCCAAAACAGGAGAGGCTGCCTCCAGGGCCCTGCCCATTTCTAGTGGGATGCTGGGGAAGAGGAATCTGTGATTGCAAGGCAACTGGCAGATTCATCCGGGGACCCTGGAGGCTCCTGAGCCTGTAGGCAGGAGGGATGGAGGGTTGGCGGGACCTGCCTGCCCAGGGTCCGCAGCAGGAATCAGATGAGTGGGAGGCAAGGCTCGGCCCTCTTGGCAGATGGGCCGACCGATTACTCCTGCATGGGCTACAGTCATGCGCCCCATTCCAGGGTACCAGCCCCAGGGGCATTGCTACTGCTCCCCAGAAGGAAGTCTGCTTGGGTGGAAAACACCCTGACCTGGGGGCTAGGAGACCTGGGTCCCTGCCTCAGTCCCCGGGGAGATTTTTCATCCCTGAGACTGGCAGTCAGTTCCACCTGATGTGGCCACCCGTCTGGAACCTTTGAAAGAGAAAGTGTCGCAGAGTGGCTCCGGACACAAGTTCTGGAGTCAGGCAGCCTCTTCCACTCACTAGCTGTGTGACTCTGGACAACTTACTTAACCTTGCTGAGCCCTGGTTTCCTCATCTGTAAAATGGGGACAATCAGACCTACTAAATAGGGTTGCGGTACAGATTAAATGACAAAATATCAAGCACGTAGGTCACCATTCAGCACATTGTCAGTGACCAATATATCACAGCTCTTAGTATAAACTCTAGCTGAAACTAAGGAGCGGTTTCTGAGCTGTTGCAAGAGCTCCAGCAGTAGCACAGCGTTTCTGGTGCCTGACATTTACAGGTTTTCTGTGGTTACCAACAAGCTCCCCTGGGGAGGGGGGCGGGGGTGGAACAGAGGCCAGTCTCCCCTGTCCGACACCTAGTGGGGGGATCTGTACAGCGGTGCATGGCGGGAAGCAGCAGTCGGCTGTGTGGTCGGCCCAGTGCTGGCCTGTACAGCTTGTCCTTTTTTCCAAATAGGACATGACCCTCAGGCACAATCTCCGAGCTGCCATCGTCCGTGCTAAATACCTCTCCTTCCCTGGAGACCCCGGAAGTGCAGGGCTGCGCGCAACTGACAAAGCCCACTGGCCCTTTCCCCCGGGCTGTGCCGCAAGATGTAGGGTCTTACCGGGGGGCCAGGGTGTCCAGGGGGACCAGGCTGGCCCGGAAGACCTGAAAGGCCCCTTTCTCCAGTGGATCCTCGGTCTCCTTTCGGGCCCTAGGGAAAAAGACAGGGATGGTGAGAGGGAAGAGTGAACCCCACGCAGCCAGAGGCAGACACTGTGTGCCAGGGACCACGGCCCCCACCCTAAGGCCGCACACGGGGAGGTGGCGCTGCCTGAACTTGGGGAAGGGCCCTGGGATGGCCTCCAGGCTTCTCCAAAGGTCTTCACGACAGGCCAGTGAGGGAGATGTCTGGACGCAGGAGAGGCCGATGCCAGGGAAGGAGGGGGGCTGGGGACACGCTGCTCTCCAGCCCTCACCCCCCACCCCACCCGGCTCCCTTTGCGAGGAGCCTGCAGCAGAGCAGGGCCAAACTCCTGGGAGGGAGGGACAAGGGGAGCACGCCACTCACCACTGCCGAGATCCCAGCTGGGCCTGGTTGGCCTGGAGACCCGGGGGGCCCCTAAAGAGAGCCAAGTCAGTGGGATGGAAAGAGGCTCCAGTAATAAGGCCCCGGAGGCAGCGAAGGACCAACAGCAAGAACACGCCCTAACCTTGTTATGACTGCTCCATTCTCTTCCCCGAACCCTCCTTCCTTCTGCTCTTGCATTTGACCTGTGCCAGAGCTGAGGCCTGGGGGGGCCCTGAACACACAAGACCCTCATGCCTGCCGCAGGCCGAGTGGTACCTCTGGGGCCTGCACGGAGGGGATGATCTGGGAGCCAGAGCCAAGTGCAGAGGGCGTAAAGTACATGGTACATGGGCCTGGGTGTCTTCTGAGTTCCCCCCCACCCCCTGCCACCTTCCTTCTGTTCTCTGGGAAGAGCAGAGACCAGGAGCTTTCCTCTGCGCAGCAGGGGTGAGGGGCAAGGGCTCAGCACCAACTCCAACGTCCTCGCAGAGAAGCCCCAAGCTCCCTGGTCTCCTGCCGCTCACCTACCGCTGGAGGGCCATGAGCCTGAAACACACAGGAGGGCTCCGGCCTGCCCCATCTCTCCACATCCTGCCCCTGAGGCTCAGCTCAAATGTCACCGCCCTGGTGGTCAGAGCTACACTTTCTCTGAACCTCAGGGCACCCAGGTCTCTCTCAGAGCACTTCCCTCCATGCTCCCAGATGGAAAGTTCCAGAGGCACAGGCTCTGTTCTACTCATCTCAAGCCTCCTAAGGCAGGAGTGTCCAGCACTGGGACTGGCACACAGCAGGGGGCTGGGCTGGATGGACAGAGGTGGGAAGAGGAACCCTGCACAGCCCCAACCCCCCAGGGGGTCTCCGATGTGGACACAATTCAGAGTGTGTGATTCCTTCTTTCATCTGTAACGTGGAGGGGACAGGGCTAGACCTGGGGTCCCCAATCCAAGGTCTCTGGACACCTTGAGATCCATAAAAATAGTGATGAGGACCCGAGAATTCCTTTTTTGGGGTTCTGCACTATTCTTAACATTTCCAAAAGCCTTCTGGAAAGTGTACAGCCAGCCTCAATAGGGCTCTCTGGAATCCCACCAGCTCGGCATGGTCACACTGATCAAAGGCGCCCACTGGCAGTCATCTGTGTTACAGATGAGTAAAGTAGACGGGAAAGCCATTATTGCTTAATAAACATCCTCTGCAAGTCACCCTTTCTCAGTAAATACACCACCCACTCACCCAGCTGCCCAAGCCGAACAGGAGTCACCCTTGATTCCTCTCCTTCTACCGCCTCCTGCCCCCTCCCCATCCAGGTCATGAGCAAGTCCTCTATCTACCTCCAGACACTTGCGGGATCTGTCCACTGCCACCAGCTCCACTGCCATCATCCCTCCGCTGATACCTCTGCTGTCATTTGTGCGCCCTCCCCCTACTGTCCATGCCCCCGAGGTCCTCCACCATCTGCATCACGTCCTCTCCCAGCTCAGCTTTCCCGTTCCCACTCACACCCTCCTCGGACTCCACTCCCGCCACGCTGACTCTGGGGCTCCCCAAGCCCTCCCTGCCTCAGGCCCTTTGCAGCAGATGCACCCCTGCCGGGATGCTCTTCCACCAGACTGCTCGACATCTGGCTCCGTCTTGTCATTCGGGCCTCTGCTCAAAGGCCACTTCTCCGGTAAAGTCGCCTCCCAGGCCCTCCCTATGACAGCACATCACCGCCTGATCCTTCCGCGTTAATCTGTTTGTTGTGCCTGTGTGGAAGCTCTGGGATCAGGGGACCTTGTCTATCTCACTCATCAC